>NW_027464586.1:10445000-11645000 GCF_043290135.1 Rhipicephalus microplus
CATGTATGTTTCATGATGTGAAACATAAATGTCCACGAGCCACTGCCTCAAAGTACACAAATAGTGGCAAGCATGTGGGAAGCTTTTCGGATAGCCATGGACGAAAAATGCTTTTGGCCATTGGCAAGGATGTTTGCATGTTGGCTACCACGACAGAGCTTGAGTTCGGTGTTTGTATCATGAGCAGTTATGCAGTTTTCTGCCAGTGAGCTGCAGCGCGCAGTTGCAGCCTCAAGGTTGAGTCCCTCTTGAGCTCTGTCCTCGTCAAGCTGGATTCGCTGGTGGTACAGGAAATCTGGCCGAAAGCAGCAATCAAAGCTGCACTCCATCCTGCACAGGACTTTTGCCTCATACCTTGGTGCTACTCCACTGCGCTTACCCGAAGGCACTCTACGGCTACGGACTATTTCTGCAGCTTTGTCCAGGCCTCACACACTGCTCAAGCCCTAATGGTCACCACCTAACTGTCGGCCTTGTTCTGGAACCTGTGGAATACCATTAGTCCACAGACTGCCAGTAATGATTGGGTCACCGGTGAAAATCTGGAGTGTTCCAATGCGAAGTGGCCCAGTTGGTCTGAGAGCTGTGCAAGGACACACATGAGTTTCTGTGTTTGTCGGCTAAATCGGATTCAATGTTTTGGAGACCACCGCAGCTAGCAAGGCATTCATAGTGCAGAGTGGTGGTACAGCGGTAGGACATAACTCGGGGCTAAGCACTATGAAGACATTAAGCTCGAAGTGTAGTTGCACGAGGGTACACCACAGCTGCTTGCGCTACACAACGATACGCACGTGGAGCCAGTGGCAATGTTAGACAAATAGGAAGTGGTGGTTGTGTTCGATGCAGTAGGATCCTCGCCAGAGAAGCACAGTGCGAAACTATTTTGCTTGCAGCATCAAGACATAAAATAGTTTTTTTTTCTCACTTTTTTCTGCGCTAATTAGTGCTTTTACCCAGTCACTTATTATATATGACGATGATGATGAAACACACTATATTTGGGTAAGTTGTGAAAATGCATATATGTACACGCGCTTATGTATGTAGTATGTATGCGCATATGTGAATAGCTATATGTATAAATAATTGTGTATATATGTGTTTATTGCTAAATATGCTCTGCTAAGCTGCTTTTATGTACTCCGATATGGACCGATCACTAGCCAATGTAGGCTAACGGTCCACATATCTTGTAATCTTTTCTTTGGTTTGTCAATAAAAATCAGATTGATAAAAAAAAACAGCACCGCTCAGCAGCTCAGGTGCCGTCGAGTCCCGAGAATGAGGTGCCACGGCAAGCGTTAGCAGTGAGCCCAGCCAACAAGAGCCCGCGCGCTGTCTTGATAGTATCGAGGTCCGCCCGGCGTTCCTTGAATGCTCACCCATTGCAGAGTTTAAAATGCTCGATCCATGTCAAGAGAAGCGCACGTAACATTCCCAAACCGTAGGAACCTGTGTACCTTTGCAGACAAAGGTGGTAGCTAGGTTCCTGCCGGGTCGTACCCTGGAACCACCAAAGAGACATTGACCCCGTCCATGGATGATTTGATAGGTAGCTGCAGCAGCAATTAGGTCGCGCGGTCCATGATCGAAAAAGTGTGGACCGTAATCTAAGAATGCAGGCACCTATGCTGCTGGCGACTCGCAAGCACATATAGCTTCAGCTTTAAGTTCGAGTGTCGTTGTAGGCTGCGCCATTGTAAAGAAAGAGACAATAGACAACGCTCGTACACTGAGCTGGCAGTTCACCTGCCACTTTTTCAACACTTTCCACGTGGCTGCCCGAACGCTATCATTCATACCTACCAAGCTCAAGGATTCTGAATTCGGGAGATTTCCGCGACGGGGGGACAGGGTGCGCTGAATTATTTGCTCCAATTTTTTTTTTCAGCACAAAGAAAAACCCTAAGGACAAACAAACAAAAAACATCGCCATGAACACGATGGGGTGGGGGTCTCAATCGCAGAACACACGAGGTTTCCCCACTAAGGTGAGAGTCTCAAAGGGTCAACACAGCTAGTAGAATCTATTTCGGTCAGAACAACTCACGTATGTTTTCCTGGGACACAAGTGAACAGTCGGGACGGCGCAGCTAGCTGTCGTAAAAGCACGGGTCGAAGCTTTGCTGACTAGATTCTTGTGACGAAAACGCCAAAACATGTCTGGCCCCCTTTTATTGTGATATCAATTACATGAACAGTCTATGCTGATTTTTTGCCATCGCTGCTGTCATTCACCAATTATGTATACGTATTTATATATATGAACACTCAACAAAGAAAAAAAATTGGCCCTGTACCTGCATGTTTCATTGCAAATGTCGCCAAAAGACTATAGTCTTGCATGTAGAGAGAAGGAATAAAATGTTTATTTGATGTTCTGCGCGAGAACATCAGT
The DNA here is from genome assembly GCF_043290135.1 of Rhipicephalus microplus. Lineage (NCBI taxonomy): Eukaryota > Metazoa > Arthropoda > Arachnida > Ixodida > Ixodidae > Rhipicephalus > Rhipicephalus microplus. Next base: position 10,447,402 of record NW_027464586.1, read on the forward strand.
GAATTCTATTCTGGAAGCGCTGCGTTAAAAAGTTTCGATCCGTGCAGCGAAAGCGAACGAGCGCATCAAGGCACGTTAGACACGAGCTACATCTGGCAGTTATTTTCGAAAACGAAAGAAGGCATGCGCACTCGCAGAGGAAGATGCGCACCTGTCTTGGAGGCGATAAGGTGTAGAAGGCAAAGCGATGGGCCGGTGCCACCACTGTGTCGTCTTAGCAAAGCATTGGAAACACTTGCCTTTTTGAGCATTGCGTTGCACTGCCAGCGCAGCGTGATAAACGCTACGGTTCTTAGAAATACTTGTGTGTGCCTCCTCTAGCATAAAGGCACACATAAAAAACATCGAGGTGTTGTTATGGTGCCTCTGGTATGCACAATAATTGCTTTTTAATTGACAATCGCACAAGTATAAACGCTGAAAATTGAGCAATATCAGTGGGCGCTGCAAATGGGGTTGGCCGTTTGGGGTATCGTTTGGCGCTGTTAAAGAGATCGTTACCGCGGACAAACAGACAAATGTACAGGCAGATCGACAGAAAGACAGACAGACAGACCAAAATTTTGGCATCGAAGGTCCCCAAAAACGACTATCGTCTTTCAAAAAGCTGCCCGTGCTTGGGGCCCAGCTCATCGCGATGTGCCAACAAGCGCTTATCTCTCTCACACGTACTTTGCCCTGCGGATCGAAGAGGGAAAGAGGGGGAGGTTAAATGCTTTTGCGTGCGCGCTTATCCTTTGGTGGGGAGAATCGTGTGCCTTTGGCATTCACTGGAACGATCATGTTAGTTGCCAGACTCACAAAGGTCACTCCGGTTTCTGCACAGGTCCCGTTTGTGAAAAGAGTGCGCTTTTCATACACAGCGAGGTATAACAACTGGGACACTTGTTAGTTTGTACTCATCTGTACCTGTGATTACGTATCGTGCGTCGTTTTTGCTTAAACAGCGCGTTACACGTAGAGTGGTAAATGTTGTTAGTTCGCTCTGGTCCTGTGTGTATTGTTTTCGTGCGTCATATTTGCATGAGCAGCGTGCTGCATGTTTCGATCTGCTTGCCGTTCTCAGCGTGACATTCTAAGTTGTTGCTGTCGCATTCATTGCTTCGCCCTTGCGGCGAAACTGCGATTTTTTTAGGTATTTACTGCCTTTAATTTACAGTTGCGTGCCCTCGGAGCTCGTAGATCGCTATCGCGCCGCCACGATAACGATTTCGTGCCCGACGGTTGCGGCAAACGGTAGTTCCTTTTACAATCTCCGTGCACTTGGCTGCCTACACGCCTTCAAAACTAAGTCTTTTTATGCCATCTATGATCGCATCTGCTCCAGTTTTGTCTGCAGCGTTTGTGGAAAGCAGTGTCGCTTTGACTAGTTGAGCGCACACTTTTGGGGTGTGTCAGTTACGTCGTAGCCATACATGATCATGTCAAGAGCGACCACGGTTTCATCCACAGCGATTGTGGCAACAGCATTAGCACGCACTGTAGAACACAGTGCATGTGCCGATCGCACGCGCACTTCTGAAGCTTCGAGTACGCTGCTCTCGACCTTCGTTTCACGATTTTCGTACTAAAGTTCGTATCACCCACCGTGATTAGCAAATGTGTTTAGAAAATACGAATTTAGGCTCAATGAACACAGTGGAATTCGGCTGGGTAATTTCGCAAATTCGTATCTGCCGCGGTTTCGCATCGCTGAGATTCTACTGCACAATTAGATAAATGCCTCTTAAACTCATTTATAATAAAATGGGATAGGCTTGAAAAGCCTGGAGCCCAATGAGCTGCTCTTTTTGTCAGTGCGGCCATATCACGCACAGAAATCTCAATTTCCGAGAAATTTTCATGACAACTGTACAAACGGAATACCCAGTCGAAATCCAGGGGTCCCCGGCCAATCCGGGAGACTTGACAGGTATGCGTCATTGTTGCTCATCACATAACAGAGGGTAAAATACACAAGCACAAGAGAAGGGACCAACACGTCTCATAGGACAAAATGCAGCAGAAAAAAAAGCATGAAGCGTGTAAACTTGGGCAAATTGCTACGACAAAACTGAATATACAAACAGCGCAACCTAGAAGCAGTTCAACATTGAAGTTAGAAGCATAAGCCTTGGAGCCGCAATCTAGCCGGCGCAGCAAACGATCAGCCCTGATAGCTTCTAATAGTTCCCTGCATCTCACCTTTTGTATTACCTGTTAATTCGAAAATCTGCTTAGGCAGACTCATCTCAGACACTTTTTATTTCTTCAGTGATCTTGATCAAAATGTGCAAGCTTTCTGCTGATTTCCAATATGCACTTACTTTTCCTGTAACTCATATTGTTCCTGAAAAAAACCTAAGTTCGCCCCCTATTGTTTGAGGCCACCATCGAAAAAGAAGTGCTAAATTAAAAGTGATATTTAAGATATGGCAACATAGGCTAATGTATAGAGATTAAAAGTATGCAAAAGTTTTCTGTTTGCCTTTTCTCGATTATTTTACAACAAAATGAACTTTTCATTTTCAAAAGCAGTTTTAATTGTCTCACAATTCTAATGAATATTTATTAAAAAAAAGCTTGTGCTCTAAATTCTGCTCCCACACTTGCATTCTATACACGTACAGGTTCCTACTGCAAAAAAAAAAAATTATTGTGCCTGCCCTAGCTGCATAGATATTGAAGCCTCAAAATTGAACAGTCGTAAATTTACTTTTCTGAGAAAAATAGAAAAAACTGCTAACACCCAGCTTCTTCAAAAAAACACTGATCACAGTTTGCATGTTTTGCAATGCTCATAAAAATGCTCATAAATTAGTAGTAGAGCTTCAGACACAGATGGTGGCAAATTATAAAGAAGCACTGAAGTTGACAAATCAAATTGACAAAGTTTAACTGTATTACAGTGTTCGAGTTCACTTAGAGATGAATTTAAATTATCATAAAATGAGGTTACTTTGTGACACGCACTCTGGTTTCTGTATTTTAAATCTCATGCCATGACCAGGCACCGCTGAAAAGCAGTAGGCCGCTCAAAAAGCTCGCCTGACATCCCAAGTAACCTAACGGCAGCTGGTTGAGGTTCTCTGGCTGCACAGTCACTCTAGACGCCGATATGTTGAATATTGTTCTGACGTGCATGCTTGAAGCACCGTGAATTTTGTGTGCTCGACTCGTCCCCACGGGACAAACAGCGAAAATTGGTATCTACTTGTGATTGCTATTATGTATAGCTAAAATAAACCGTAATATAAATTTAATCAAGTGATGTCTGTAAGAAAACTGAAATGTTGATACTTAGCGGGGTAACTTTGTGATATGCCAATTGTCGCAAAGTTACCCCAACAAGGGCAGTTTTTCCTCCAGTATCAGAGCTAGACGATCGAAGAAGGACAACAGCGCAGAAGAAACCAGTAACAGCGAATTGCCTTCAGATGGCGACAATAGAAGGTGGTCGGAAGAAGATACAGGTGTGTCCGAGGTACTCTCCGAAAGTCTTGACAACCTATCTGAAATGGACACTCCAGCACATCCGTGATGCCAAATACTAGCAACGTCTCGAAAGTCCATGGTGTGTGTTCCGGAGGGAGAACTTTAAAGAAGGATTACTTCGTCGTAGTAAACTTCGAACGACAGCTTCAAACATGACGGGTATATCATCAGCACTATAGAGAGGACCCAAAGAAATTGGAGATTGCCGAACCGCAAAGACACAATTTTGTACTCAAAAGAAGAAATTCTGCTTTCAATTGAATACCAATAGGCCAGTATTTTGAGATAAAAGATCTTGATGTTGCTAGAGCATAAACCAATTGTAGATAGCTCAAATGAACTTTTTACGGGGTAACCTTCTGCCAGCCTTTTTATCCCCAACAATATTCAGCCAAAAACAACATTGTCACAAAGTTGCCCCACATGATGGGGCAACATTGTAACCGCTTTTAACCTGAATATAGCTGTTTGTAGTAAAAATGCGGATTTGTAAAACATCCCAACCTGCGAGGGAAGGTTTTATAAACGTTGTGCCATTATTCATTTGTCTTTATGTTGATAATTCTCCAGCGAAGAAAAAGAAAACGTGTGAAACATTGTCACCAAGACACAGGGACGCAGGCACAAAACAGGGTGTTTACTTTCATAACCAAAGCCCAAAAGCACAAACACCAAAGCACGCGCCCGCAGAACTACTTCGTTATCCTCCTCAGAGGCTGGCCACTATAGTTGATAGCCTATCTTGTGTCGATTCCCTCCTTTCAAGAGAGACCGTCCCGGTCGATGAACTAAGATGTTAGAGATAACCATGGAAAAAGATGTTCACATCAACAAAAAAAATAAATAATCCCGCGCTGTTGTGGATAATAAGAAAAAAGTTCGAAGTGTTCATAACTCGCGGGCGTGGTACAGTTTCATCTGTACTACATGAACTACTTCTGGACGTGACCATCTTCGGTTTAAACTGGTATCAGAGCTTTGCGGAACTACCTCACAATTCAGGCCACTGAGGCAGCCCACAACTTTATAAGGGCCAAAGTAGCATCACAATAGCTTCTCCGAAAGCCCATGACGTTGAACTGGTGTCCACACCCATACATAGTCACCAGGTTGATAGTGGACGTTCCTTTGGCCTTGGTTGTAACGGCGAACATCGGTATCTTACTGCGTGCGAATGCAATTCCGTGCAAGCTGGCGGGCTTCCTCGGCTTTCTCAACGAAGTCGTCAATGCTGTCATTTCTGCTAGTGTCCTGGTCTACGGGCAGCATAGCGTCTAACGGTGTTGCGACGCGATGGCCATAAACAAGCTTGAATGGTGCTAGGTCTGTGGTCTCTCGCACAGCGTTATTATAAGCAAACATGACGTACAGCAAAATTTCATCCCATGTTTTGTGCTCTATATCAACATACATAGATAGCATGTCGGCTGGGGTTTTGTTTAGCCGCTCCATCAAGCCGTTTGTTTGGGGATGATAAGCTGTTGTTTTCCGGTGGTTGGTGTGCATCTCCTTGGCTTGGCGACTTCTTGCAATAACTCTGCCGTAAATGCTGCTCCGCGAACGGTTATGAGAACAGCAGGTGCGCCATGACGCAAAACAATGTCATGGACGAAGAATCTGGTGACTTCAACTGCAGTTCCCCTAGGCACAGTTTTGGTTTCTGCATAGTGAGTCAAATAGTCGGTTGCAACGATTATTCACTTATTTTCTGAGGATGACGTGGGAAATAGACCAAGAAAATGGTTCCACTTGCTTAAACGGTGCTCGAGATGGATCTAAAGGCTGGAGGAAGCCGGCAGGCTTTGTGAGTGGAACTTTACGCCTCTGACATTCATGGCAGGTGCGGACATAACGCTGAAGGGAGGAGCACAGCTGTGGCCAGTTGTACTTCAGTCGGATGCGCGCTAATGTCCTAGCAAAGCCTAAGTGACCGGCAGAAGGATCGTCGTGGCACGCCTGCAAAACTTCCTCACGCAGTGTCGTTGGAACGGCGAGGAAAAAAGACAGACCAACAAGCCCACATCGCCACTCTTGTTTCCAAGCTGCTCTCAAGATTTCTCTTGTAGAGAACATTGTTCTGCAGGCAATACGATGTTAATCCACGTGAGAGCCGGCGTGGGACGATGTCTTTTCCTTGAGGATGCTGGATGATAGGAAGTAGCTCAGTGTCCTCACGTTGAAGCTTAGCCAACCGCACCACATCGACGATGCCAAGAAACGGTAAATCTTGTTCAGTGTCAGATGACGTCGGGGAAATAGGAGCAAAAGAAAGGCAGTCAGCATCTGTATGCTTACGTCCCACATTGGTAGACCACCGTTATGTCGTACTCTTGAAGGCAGAGGCTCCAGCGGGCGAGGTGGCCTGATGGATCCCATATATTCGCAAGCCAACAGAGTAAATGGTAATCACTGACTGTTCGAAATGGCCGGCCGTATAGGTAGGGTCGAAACTTGCTAATAGCCCAAACGACTTCTAGGCACTCTTTTTCAATGGTAGAGTAGTTAACCTCCGGTTTTGTGAGACTGCGGCTCGCGTAAGCGATCACACGCTCTGTGCCATCCTGCCATAGAACTAGAATGGCTCCGATTCTTACGTTGCTGGCGTCCGTGTGAATCTCAGCGTCGGCAGTGTCATCAAAATGTGCCAGCAATGGAGCTGTCTGCAGTCGATTGCGTAGCTTTACGAAGGCATGTTGTTGTTCTTCCATTCATACGAAGGGCACATCTCGCCGTGTCAGTCTTGTAAGAGGTTCCGCAATTTTTGAAAATCCTATGACAAAACGACGGTAGTAGGCACAGAATTCGAGGAATCGCTGAACAGCATTCTTGTCTCCAGAACGAGAGAAATCAGCAACGGCAGCCAACTTCTCCGGATCTGGTCGAACACCCCCTAGGCTCACCACATGGCCAAGAAACTTGAGTTCTTGATAGCCAAAGTAGCACTTTTCGGGCTTGATAGTAAGGTTTGCTTTCCTTATTGCAGTGAGGACACTTTTTAGCCTTAAATGATGTTCGTCAAACGTGCTTCAAAACACATCATCATCTAAGTATACAAGACACGTCCGCCACTTTAGTCCAGCAAGTACTGTGTCTATCATGCGTTGAAATGTGGCGGGAGCGGAACAGAGACTGAAAGGCAGCACATTAAATTCGTAGAGCCCGTCCGAAGTCACGAACGTGGTTTTCTCATGCCCTCATTAACTTCAATTCGCCAGTACCCTGACATGAGATCTAATGATGTAAGGAACTGGGCATGGGGTAGACCGTCTAAGGCGTCATCAATCCGTGGCAGGAGGTAAACATCGTGTTTAGTGACTTCGTTTAGCCGTTGGTAGTCGACGCAGAAGCGTAGTGTGTTCTTTTTTCTTTACTAGGACAACAGGTGACGCCCACGGACTTGACGAGGGTTGAATGACGTCATCATTTAGCCTTTCTTGTACTTGACGTTTAATCATCTCTCTTTCCTTCGGGGACACACGGTATGAATGTTGACAAAGAGGCCACGCCGACTCCTCAGTAACAATGCAGTGTTTCGTAACGGTGGTACGTTGAACTTTCGATGCCGTGGAGAAGCAGTCCGAGAATTCCGTCACAAGGTTTAGCAGCCGCTCTTTTCATGAATATGGCAAGTCTGAATTAACGTGAATGCGGCTGTCGAGGTCAGCACAAGCTTTTGCATGCGGTGAAGGTGTATACAATGTGCCGACATTGGACAAGTCGGCGATTTCACTGAGGAAAGCGACAGTGGTGTCTCTAGGGACGTGCTAAAACTCATTGCTGAAGTTGGTCAGCAGAACTCGAGAGCGTTTATTCTCTAACCAAACAAGGCATCAGGCTATGCAAATGTTTTGTTTGAACAGCAGCGGGATATGTCCCTCTGCAATACCTTCATAGTCGTTGAATTCATCGAAAACGTTGCTGGTTACCAAGGTCAACATGCTACTCTTCAACAATAACGTGACGTCATCATTAAGAATTCTCAAAGCAATGATGTAACTGCCGTGAGGGTTGCGTGCTAAAGCGGGTGCGTAGACAACGTCACCTGCGACTCTTGCAAGTCAATCACGGCTCAGTTTTCATGCAGAAAGTCCAGTCCTAGAATCAGGTCCCTCGAGTAACTCGGCAGTATTACAAAATCTCCAAGATGCGTGAATCCGTGAATAGTGACTCGCACTGTGCACCGTCCCACCGGAGTGAGAAGATGGCTACCTGCCGTACGCATCTGCGACCCAGCCCACTAGGTTGAAACCTTCTTCAACCTGCAGGCAAGACCCACGCTCATAATGGAAGTGTCTGCTCCAGTGTCGATTAGCGCCATTACTTCTTCTTCGTCCACGGTTACCGCAATGTTCGATGTCACCACTCTTCGTACCACGTTTGACTGCGTCTATACATCTTTTTGCTGCCGTCGCTGTCCTCGTAGTGGAGGATCTTCCGTAGAGTCAGCGTCAGCGGCCTCACCTCCGGAGGTCGCTGAACTCAGTTTTCCAGACTTGCAGGACTGGGGGAACAGGGCCTCGGAGCGCCGCGTGAGTATGCTGGGCTCGGTGACCTGTAGCGAGCAGGCGACGACAAGCGGGGCTTATGCGACCGATGTTCGATACTGCGTCAATTCGAGATGAAGCTCTCTATTTCCAGTGATTGCTCGCCAGGTCGTGGACGAGGGGCATTAGGCGAAAATCCACCCAGACCCACACGGCAATATGAACATGTTCGGTAGACGTGTCCAGCTTCCCCGCAGTGGAAACAAAAGGGACTGTGGTCAGGTGTACGCCAGATGTCACTCTTCCTCAATCGTGCTTCGGCGATCAATGGCAGGCTGCGAGGACGGAAGCCTACCTCCATTTGCTGAGCGCGTCACTCATTGGAGTAAAACACACTGGGTGAACTGCACGATGGAGGACGTCGCACTGCTTTCGCGTGCTGCGAGGTGGTGTCTCCACCCACATTTTCTTTTTGCGCGCTCTCTCGCTTAACAAACGTCATGTCGCAGTAAGGGATTGTTTAGGGATTGTGAAATCGTACTTCACTAATATGTGAAAAAACAGTTTTACTCTTTAACGTCCCTTTAAATATGCTGTGCCGTTATTATGGCTTTTATTGTAACTAAGGCTCAGGCAAAAATTGTCGAGATGTCAGTAAACTTTGTGTTCTTTTGGTTGGTGTATCTTTTTGCGCTTTCACTGAGAAGCGACAGTTATGCACCACCTTTTTTTCCCACCTCTTCCTGTTCCCAGTAGTCAGCAGAAGGAGGGACTTTTAAGTTTTGATCAATGGTAATGCTCATTTTGGTGATGGACACACGGACTGCCATCAGTTTCCATGACCTGGCGAGGTTTTCCAGAAGGGTCTAATTCCATGACTTTTGCAGGTTGGTAGACACCCTATTCCTATTCCCTTTGAACCTGAAATTTACTCTTCATACAAGCCTAGTTTTCTCACACGCCATTTGTCTCTGCCCCTGACTTTCTTATTAAAGTTCAATGAACCTTAGGACAGCGTCGAAGCCTGCCCTTGCACTTCTTTCGAGTGCACCGCTGAGTCCACCCCGTCTGTGTCAATCAAGGGTTTATGGCACAGGGCCGTATGATCTTCTAACAATGAGCACAACAGTACTTGGTGCAAAACAAGCACGCACACTGAAGGCAACATACCAACACTCTCTATACAGCCATTTCTGTTTGGTTGTATAAGTTGAGCAGCCTAAATATATTTGCAACAATGACTCAGTAGGTTCAATGACAAGAAAGCTGTCTGTGTGTAAGAAAACTTGTACACACATCGGATAATGCTGCGCTGCCTACATCATTAGATGAGGACTTGGCTTATACAAAAAAGCCACACTTGTTTTCGCCGATTTGGAGCGTGCTGACTGACAAGAAACAGTCTGGTGTTTCCGCCTTACATATTCAGCACACATGCTCGTCCCCAAAATTGAACACTGGGTAAAGGAAACGCAGCATCAACTGGGAGTTCATGCGTGATGTGCATATTTGCTTAAGGGGGCAGACTGGTCTTGAACATTTTTTGCGTTTATTTCTTCAGTGATCTTGATCAAACTGCAAAGGATTATGTATTTTTTTGGCCGATTTCAAATATTTAATTAGTTTTCTTGTAACTTATATTGTTCCTGAGACAACTTGGGTTCGCCCCCCATTGTTTAAGGCCGCCATAGAAAATAAAGTGCTTAATTAAATGTGATACTTAAGATATACCAACATAAGACTTATGAGTCTAGATTGAAAGTATGCAAGCGTTTCTTGTTTTTAGGCCTTTCTTGGTTATTTTACAGCAAAATGAACTATCCATTTTTACAAGCAGTTGGAATTGTGTTACAATTTTGATGAGCAATTAATTTAAAAGGCTTGTGCTCTAAATTCTGCTCCCATACTTACGTTTTACATACTGCATACAAGTTTCCATTTCAAAAAGACGTTTTGTTGTACCTGCTCTAGCTGCAGAGATATTCCCGCATTCAACCTGCAGAGAAGAGCTCGCGCAGCAAGAAAGGAAGACAAAGTTCTTGCGCGGTCCTCTTTACGAGTGCCTTGCATGTAATTAAAGTGAGCTCTCCTATATCTGACTTCTGTTGTGTCAGTGTCGTGACACTGGTAGAGGCGCTGGGTACATGTCCAGAATACCTTCCAACAGCCCGGGATCTACTTCACAAAGACTTTTACTCGTCGAAACACCCGTTCACCGTGCCAGCCGCCACCTGTTAGGCCTGAGCCCAGAGTTCGGTCCTTGGCCGGAAAACATGACCGTGCCCGTAAGCAGTAGCCCCATCATGACCAGCCCAAGCATGACACAGGTGACTGTTTTCCCCCCTAAAATTTCTCTGGACTTCCACGGCAACACTTGAGGACGCTGATGACTGGCTTGAGGAGTTCGAGCGCACAGACAATGTTAACGGGTGGAATCCCGCACAGAAGTTGGGATACATATATTTCCCTCTTCAGGACGGGGCTCGCACACGGTTCACGAATCGTGTGTGGTCAACCTGGGACGAGTTCTAGCTGAAGTTCCTGGATACCTTCGCAAACACCGAAAGGCGAGAGCATGTACAGTGACCCCTCAAATCACGGATTCAAAAGCCAAACGAATCTGTTGCTATGTTTGTTGAGAACATGGCTCGTCTCTTCCATCGAGCTGATCCCGATATGTCCGAGAGCAGAAAGGTCAGCCCCCTCATGCACGGTGCTAAAGAACAGCTCTTTGCTAATCTTGCACGGAACCCACTTTCAAGAGCAGGCGAATTTTCGAAGGAGGCAACGGCCATCAAACGCGCACTACACCTACGCTACCGCCAATACGACCGCCCAAAGAACAGCGGACAAATTAGCGACCGTCGTGACTGTCACTGTAGTCACAGCGATTGCCTCGCCGCGGCACTCTATTGCCTAAGGTACTCATCAGCTGCTGACCTGCATGTCGCGGAATCGAATCACGGCTGCAGCGACTACATTTCCGCCTCCGTCGGAAATGCAGCCGCCGCAGCCGTGATTCAATTTTGCGACATGCGGGTCAGCAGCTGAGTACCTTAGCCACTAGACTGTCGAGGCGGGGCAATCGCCGTGACTACAGTGACACCTGACAAGCTTTCTTTGCATGAACTTATGGGCGAAATGATGCAAGAAGAGGTGAAGAAGCTCGCCGCCACACTAAGTGACCCCGCAATTGCATCAAGTCACAGAAGTTGTGCGCCAGAACATACGGCAAGTGCTTTCACTTCCCGAGCCGAACACTGACACAGTTAGGCCAACCTATGCCAATATTCTCTGTCAACAGCCATCTAAAGTGCCACCACCACAGCAGTACCACCAGCCACAGCCATTGACAGCGCCTTGGTAATACAGGGGAACTTTGACACCGACACGACTACCACTCCGCAAAAACCGACATATGGCGTACCCCTGACTACCAGCCTTTCTGCTTCCATTGTGGGGAAGCAGGCCACATCGTCCACTATTGTCCTTATTGCGTCGCCAGGTATCAAAGATTTTCGTCCACTACCCATTGGTGCCATTTCAAAAAAAGACGCAACGTTGATACGAGCACGATGATCCCGCAGGACGCTTCTCCTGGGTTCCGGTCTCGCTGGGTCGTGAATTGCCGAAGAGCAGCACAAAGAGCTGCACATTTCGCTGCACGTCAGTTCATCTGAAATGTGCAGCACAAAGAGCTGCACATTTCAGATGAACTGACGAAAGATAATATTGTTACCGCCGACATTACACTTCCAATTGACGGTCACGACGTGACGGTACTGGTCGACACTAGTACTGATTTTTAAATGAGTGTGAATCTGGCTGACAAGCTCAGTAAGATGAAAATGAAATGGACGAGACCGAAAACTAGAGGAGCTGGAGGCCAGCTACTGACGCCTACCTGAAAGTGTACCACAAGATTCAAGACAGGTGACTCATCATCCATCACCACTTTCGTTATTTTTTCTGAGGGTTGCAAACAGGCTAGCTTGGGCATAGATTTCTCGCGGGAGTACGGTGCCATATTAAATATACCAGACGGTGTACTGATCTTCTCAGCGAACCATAGCGCAGCACTGCAGTGCAAGTCCATGCACTTCATTGACAACGTGACAATACCATTGTTATCATGCCGTGTCGTTTTTGCCACGCACAATACTGGAGAAGGTGTCACCGAACAAGTATCGACCCTTTTACTCTCTCGAGGAATTGCTATTGCTAGAAGTCTCATCAGTTAAGTGTATGGGCAAGCAGCGGTCTTGTTGAGAAACTTCAGCAACGAGCGTTGACACATTACGGAGGGTACCACAGTTGCGTACTTCGACGAAATTGCAGAATTCCGTCAGTGCTTCGCAGTGCAACAAGCAGAGATGCCAGCCGTTAGAGCACCACCACCTGTTAACGTGAGCCCAGATTTATCGCGAGCACAGAGAAAGAATCTTCTAGATGTTCTCCTCCTGTTCAAAGATTGTTTCTGACCAACCTCGACGGTACATCAAACACCACTGACAAAGCACCAAACTATAACAGAAGAGACGGCAAGACCAATTCGACCAACGCGTGCCACCAAAAGAACTCGAAGCAATCCAAGAACGATTCCAAAAAAATCATACACGTTGACGTCATGCAGCCGTCAACAAGCCCTTGGGCATCACCAGTAGTGCTGGTTAAGATAAAAGCCGGCAGCTTACGCTTCTGTGTGGACTACCACAAGATGAACCGTGTGACAAAAAAAGACGTAACCGCATATCGACGATTCGCTTGCCAGGCTAAGGCATGCCCGCTTCTTCTCATCGGTGAGCACGAAAAGCGGATATTGGCAAAAAAAGGTCGATGATCGAGACAGAGAAAATACTGCTTTTGTAACGGGTGATGGGCTTTACGAAGTCATGCCCTTCGGATTATGTTCAGCGCCAGCAACATTTCAGACACTAAAAGATATCGTCCACTCAGGCCTTAAGTGGCCGACGTGTTTGGTATACTTCGAGGACGTCATTGTTTTCTCAGCAAAATTCGAGAAACATTTATGACGGCTGCTATTGGTATTTCGAGCAATACGGTCCGCCGGCCTGGCGCTGAAACCTGAGAAATGTCATTTTGGTTTCTGAGAACTCCAGTTCTTAGGACATGTTGTGAGCCATGAAGGTGTTCGCCCGGACCCCGTCAAGATTGATGCCGTCAGAAAACTTCCGGTGCCAACGAATAAGAAGGCAGTGAGACGTTTTCTTGGTCTCTGCGCCTACTACCACAAATTTATTGCCAATTTGTCGCACATAGCGTCGCCCTTAACACTTATAACGAGAGACGGTGTTCCCTTTGTAATGGGGCGTAGAATAACAAGTCCCATTTCACGATCTACGACAGTGCCTACAGACACCACCAGTGCTTGCTCACTTTGACGAGGACGCTCCTAGCATGATCCACACCGATGCCAGCAACGTAAGTTTAGGCGCTGTGCTGGTCCAGTGGCAAGACTCTGCCGAGCCAGGGATTGCATATCCAAGTAGGATGCTTTCCCGTGTAGAGTCCAATTATTCCACAAATAAAAACTAATGTCTTGATGTAGTAAGGGCAATTATGATGAAGTTTTGCCCATACCTCTACAGCCGTTCTTTCCATGTAGTCAGCGACCACCACTGGCTTTGCTGGCTGACTAACTTGGAGCACCCATCTGGTCGGCTAGCGCGCTGGAGCTTACACTTTCAAGAATTCTACATGACAGTCGTATCAGGACGGCAACACTCTGATGCCGATTGCTTATTCAGGCCACCTATAAAGCAAGACGATGTCCCAGAAGAGGATGACTTAGCATTTTGAGTAGTTGACCCAGTCAGCATTTCGTCTAGCAGAAAGAAGACAGCAAGTTTATTCCCTTAATATTTTCCTAATGATCAGTCTACAAGCGTTCGTAAGATATTTGCAAGGAGCCTGCCGTCATTCTTCTTGTGCAGAGGTGTCCTATATGACTTTTGCTCCTGCGGAAGGGCCCACTTACTTGTCATCCCGACATCTATTCGGGAGGAGATCCTGAGAGCTTGCCACGATGAGCCGACCTCCAGCCACCTCGAATGCACGCACACATTGGCCAGAATCCAACAAAAGTACTACTGATCGAAGCTACCAAGCACTGTAAAACATTACGTCTGCACGTGCCTCGATTGTCTACGATGAAAATATCCACCTTTAAAATGAGCCGAATTGTTGCAACCAGTTCAAGTGCTCCCCTTGCCTTTTGCTCAAACTGAAATAGACCTCCTTGGACTATTCCAGACTTCGGATGCTGGAAACAAGAAGGTAATTATTGCTACCGACTACTTTACTCGCTATGCAGAAACAAAGGCTTTATCAAGCGGCACCGCAGTAGAAGTGGCCCGATTCTTCATTGAATATATCGTTCTGAGGCATGGTAAGAAAGGAAGACAAAGCAAGAAAGGAAAACAAAGTTCTTGCCCCGTCCTCTTTACGAGCGCCTTGCATGTAATTAAAGTGAGCTCTCCTATATCCGACTTCTGCTGTGTCAGCATCGTGACAATATTGAGGCCTCAAAATTGAACAGTCGTAAATTTACTTTTTTGAGAGAAACGGGAAAAACTGAAAACACATAGTTGGTGCAGAAGACTGAGGCGCAAAAACATATCGTGAAGCAGGAAGAGCAGAAGAGAAGACAGGACAGTGCCAACTACCAACTTTTTAATGCAGTTTTGTCTTCTTTCCTGTGGTTTCCTAGGCGGTCATTAAACAATAGGTAGTTCGCGCTGTTCTGTCTTTTCTTCTGCTCTTCCTGCGTCACGATATGTTTTTGCGCCTCAGTCTTCTGCACCAAGTATGCACCAACTAGCCCAAAAACAAGTCCTTTTGAAAACACATAGCTTCTTCAAAAAGCAACAATCATGGTGCGCATGTTTTGCAACCCTCATAAAGATGCTCACAAATTTGTAGCAGAGCTTCCAACACAGGTACCAGCAAATTATAAAGAAGCCTCGAAGTCTATTCTTCATTTCTTGTAGGTTCTGCATGTTAACAGCACCAAGAATCTGGACAGTTAGAATGACATTACAAAAAATTACCACTTCCTGGTGTGTCAAAATTACTTGGAGAAAGCAAGATGTCAATGTCAGAAAAATACTTGCAGAAAATGTCAGAAAAATACTTTCAGAAACCAAATCTGTCAATTTTAAAAAGTGAATATTTTTGTCACTTTTTGGTCTCATAGACCAGTCTGCCCCCTTAATGTACACAACTTGTTTAAGCTAGCTGTGACCCTTTGTGTCAAAAAGGAAGCAAGCTACATTAGATGAGCTAAACCTTCTCCATGTCTTGACCTATTTGCAGTGTGCTGCGTGTAACTGTAACCAATCATTTTGATGAGGGAACTGTGGTGTTCGATGGATAGTTCAACAAGCCGCCCTTGAGCAGCAATGTCAAAAGTACTAGTGTTTTTTTCCTGAAACGAATACAACCAAAAAATACTTGTGCACACATTTGGAACCCACGACTTCATAGTACTTTTCATGTCATAATAGAAAGTGACTGACTATAGAATAATCAAATATTTAATTAAGTACTATTTACAATTAATGACTGACAACACACTGCTTCATTTCCTTTCTTGAATGTAATATTGAAGGCCTTGGAATTTCGCTATGTGAATTTGGCAGACATGTAGACACTGCATCTTAATTCGCACCTCAAGGGAATATTGCGCCCTGAAAAGTCAAGTGAAACCCAAGAAAGAGCCAAATAATCTGTTCCAGATACATTTCATAAACTTCATTGCAACACAGCAAAGGACATGAATGCCAGCCAGAAAGAAATGCACGACGACACAGTGCTACACGTGTACACACAAACGCAGTGCTTTGCGTTGCCTTATGTTTCTCCTTGGTTCCAGTGGGTGCGGTATATTTGAATAACAATGGCAGCACAATGAAATAGGACACAAAATGGTAACACTGGTGTCGATGACTTTGGTGGTGCTGCAATAACGTTCACGAAATGAACTGCTGCCAACAAGCCCATCTATCAATCCTTACTGGCTGTCCACGATAGTTGCTTTTGTTTAATGATCAACCATGAACTCGGTGTTTGGGATCCTTGACAGCAGGAGAACACTGAAAGGATTGAAAGAATACAAAATTTAGCTGCGAGATTTGTTCATGCCAAGTATTCCCACCACTTGAGCATATCAAGTGCAAAGGAAAGCCTTGGATGGAAGTCTCTGCAGCAACGCAGGCAATACTTACAGTTAAAATTTTTTCATAAAATATTTCATTAACACTGGCATTAATTAGGATTGTCATTTGTATATTTCTAATTACGTATCACCCAGCCTTGATCATGCCTATAAAATCAAGGAGATAAGATGTGCGACGAACTATTTAAGGATAGCTTTTTTTTCACCGAACAATTCGTGAGTGGAATAAGCTGCCTCAAGACATAGCCACCATTATATCCCCTGATGTATTTGCTTCCTCTCTGCAGGATACGCATCGTCAATAGCCCTAGGTATCCCCTGTGGCGTTTTTGCTTTTGTGTTTTATACGAAGTGTTCTTGCTGCTGTTGCTTTTTTTTTTGTGTAAATGGCTACTTACCGCTGTATCTGTACAAAGTATCTGATTTTGTTATGGCTATGCTAGTCTGTACCCCCCGACTGTAATGCCGAAAGGCGCTGTGGGTATTGTAATAAAGGAGAACACACACCTTGGTGATGACACGCACTCCTCGCAGCATATCACCCAAGGCCTGGTCCTGCTCACGTGCCGAGTTGACGCCAGCCATCTTGTGGTCCATAGCCGAGTTGTCAGCCACTGCCTTGAGGATGTGCGACTTGAGCCTCTGCTGGATGCTGCCACGTGAGGGTGCGGTGGCGGGTTCCGGTTGCGTCCTCTCAATCAGCGTCACCACACTGGCCTGAATCTGCATTTTTGAAGAGGCAAGCATCAACAAGAAGATTAGTCTATCGGGTTCCCAAACTTTTCAGCATTAGCAGAAACAGTTGGCTGAAATTCATGTTTGTCATGTCTCTTTTGTGCTTCTTTCAAACAGTTTCCCAGGTTATGAGAGATCCTTTAGTGGAGGGCCACAGATAATTTAAACCACCTGGTGTTTTGCCAGGCAAACTTGCCAGGCAAACTCTGGCAATTTTTTGAGGTCAATGAACCTCTACAAAATTTTCTGGCTATTTTCCTTTGCATGTTTCTGCCCTTTGTGCCAAATCACAGGCTGGAGAGATGTGCGAATTCTTTATAAGTGAATTTTATAAATTGCCCCGACTCTCCCAAGTGGCTTCCCACAATTATTGGCAACTTGTGCTCGTGACGTCATTTGTGGCAAAGCAACAAAAGTGATCAAACCAAGGCGCCATTGCATCGTCTGCTGTGTGCAAGGCAATGCATGTGGTTGGCCAACGCTTCCTTGTTTCAGCATGTGAATTTATGTTTGTTGTGAGCCTGTGCGCAATGGGTGGCAAGTGATGTAGCGGTGTGGCTTCACATGATTCGCCGTATCGAGCTTCGAGTGTTTCATGACTTGAAGTCACAAAACACTTAGAGCTAACAACTAACTTTCATCTAGATTTCAGTGTTTTAGCTGGCAGTGCCGGTTTACCACTAGTAAACAGCGATTATACTGTACCAGAAGAAGAGTGCAGATGGGTGAACATTTTGGTAATGTGCTATGTGTGCAGGATATCACATGAAAACTTTCTATAACATGTACAGGATGCATCTGAACTTGGCCTAGGACGTCGTGCAAAAGGTGTCTCGTACTTGGCTTATATCAAGTTCTTTTGCCTCGGCCAACATGATCTTAAATATCCATATTGCCAAACTAATGCACTCTTCCCATAGCAATATTAAGCAGGTTTAGTTAATCTCAGAAGTAGCATCTCACTCGATCATGACCTTAGAAGCTTGAGCTACCTGGACAGGTGGCGCCGTCTGACGGTAGAATGGGCAACCAGGCAAGAAAATGACTGTGTCCTGCTTTATTAAAAGGAATGGCGTTACTATTAGTTTGTTTCGGTGTGTGTCCAAATTGCAGCTGTCATTTTCTGACAGTTCCAAGAAACTTGTGCATGTAGCATGGCCTGTCACAGACAGGCAAGAAAATGACTGTGCCCTGCTTTATTAAAAAGGAATGGCGTTACTATTAGTTTGTCTCGATGTGTGTCCAAATTGCAGCTGTCATTTTCTGACAGTTCCAAGAAACTTGTGCATGTAGCATGGCCTGTCACAGACATGCTACAGCTGCTGTGGTTCGGTTTGGTTTGGGAAAACTTTATTGTGAAAGTCTGAAGGTGTGCGCCCCGGGCCGCTCCCACGATGGGACAGTAAGGCCAAGACCTAGCGCCGCATCGTGGGCCCTCTAGACAACCCAAAGTTGTGATATTATGTATAGACTCCGAAGACCGGAGTACCACATTCTGGACGATGCTGTATCAATGCCCCGTACCAAAGGGCACTTTGGAGCATGTTGTGTAAGGTGGCTAAACCGCCATATTTTGTACGCGAGTTGGTTAAATAAACTTCAGGGTAAAGCTTGTAGAGAAAGGCAGGCTTGAGTATGTTTATGTTTGAAGTAATCGCAATGTAAGTGGCTGCGCTCTATTTAGATTCCTATGAGGAGGTGGAAAGATTCTCCTATTCATAGCGAAATGTTGAGCAATTTCATTGTACGTAGTTGGCGGATCCCTATTTACGAAATCTCCAGTTCGACCCAAAGGTCCTCCATGGCCGCCAACAGCTAACCCTCGTGCCTTGGAGTAAGCCAACTCCTTGAGATTGAAAATCCCTCCGTCCATGTTTCCCATTAAGCCGGGAACCATTTACGGGTATGCTTTGTAAGCGACTTCTCACCGAGTATGATGCGTTCACTTTTTTATCTGAGCGTCTGCTCTTCGCCAGTTTCACGTGACTGACATGCCTTGTACGATTTCTGTTTCTGCCAACATCTACGTCAGACAGTACAGCTCAGTTGGGTTTTGGTGGTGCAATTTTTGCTTATTTAAAATTATTGTCCACTTTACAGAGTATTTCTGCTATCAGGTCCATGACAGGAGTGTCTCAGAAACATGAAATCAACAATAGTTTCATATGATTGAAAAATCGCTGGAGCTGGTCTTTACACAGAGACCCAGCTTCAGTTGCATATTTCCTTATTTTTGAGTAGATTTCAATAAAGCTTTTGCAGCTCACGTATTATTTGTCTTGATTTCAAGTATACCATTATTTTTTCTAGATCAACTTACTGTTTCGCGTATACTGTTAGATGCAAAACTTATTTCTAAACTGTGAGAGTGAGAAAGTCAATAACCTGGAATGTATGCAGCTAAACAAGAATGAATGTTCTAGGCCCGTTAGAACAAAAGTTATACAATGAACTCTCCATTGTGAGGTTTATTCAAACAAAGGCAGAGAGGTTGGCACCTGAGCGATAGTATGCTCTACTCTATGCAAGAGGAGAAGAATGAGGAAGAGAGTTACTGGATGACGATGGGGAGGTAAGGAGGTCAACAGTCCCGTCAGGTTGGCGCAGTGCTATAAAAGCGCATCCAGTCCTGTGGCCGCAGAACTTTCAGCTACCCAAATGTGGTGAGTAAGGGAGTCGCTAAATGGGCCCAGATGATCGGACACACTCAAGACAGCCTGATAAGACACTCTTTACATCGAACAAAAACAAGATGACACAACATCACGACGATAGAGTTAACCAGAGAAAGTGCATAAAAAGGTTCCTTTTATGTGCGAGCAAAGTCTACATTTTTACAGTCAATGCCCTTCACTCCACGACACCGAGTCTCGAAGACGGGACTTGCGCGCACCGTCATTGCAATGACCGTAGCACCGAGCAACGAGGCATAGAGTCCGAGGTGGTAGCGTCTATTGTGCAAACACGTCTTGTTGTGAGGCTATCTGGCTTGAGCTTGAAGAATCTGTGCCGCACCATGACATCATGCTGGCGTCCAGGTCACAGTCCACCAAGGCGGGCACCCTGAGCACAGAGTCCAAATCCCTGATGACAATCAAAGCCAGCCGTGCACAGCTCCACGCACCAGCTTTCTTTCTTCTCCCACTTCAATTGCGAGCTCAGGGTTTTACCCCTACGGCGCCCTCATCATCACACAAAGGAAACTGGTACATTAAACTGAAGGTTTACTACACTGAATATTTACAGAACAGCATAGGGCACAGCCAAAGTCAAGTCAAACATGCCAAATGCAATTTATTTTGAAAATAATTTTGCAATTTTCATCTGTACTGGCACAACACAAGAAGAGAGAAAGCTGCACAGAGTGTATACATTCCTGTACACTGCCTCTGGAACAGATTGTTGCTTTGACACCAAGTCTTGCAACTTCCTAATAGATCTTTCAGCCTCGACTAGAGACTCACATTTTGAACCTGCTTCAGCCATTACTTCTTCAGCACACATTACTTCTTTAGGTTTCTAATTACCATTAGAAATAATTTCCAAATATCACCACTCAACATAGGTACTAGGGCACACCTGGCTTATTCTCGTCTCCTGCCCAGCTTTTTGGGCCGTATGCATGAGCGATGCCGCACTACCGCCGATATATGGGCAAGATTAGGGCGGCACACACTGGCTACACCAGTGCAAAGAGCACGAAACTACCTTAATTTGATCGCAAAAATGACCCCTGATGACATGTTCATTTGACTGAAGTATCCACCGTTTAGAAGTTAGTTTAACGGAAAGATTTTAGCAAGGAATGCATAGAAAAACTGCTCAGTATTTTCTAAAAGTTAGTTTCAGATATTTGTTAAACCTGCATTCGTTTATGTTGAACATTGCCAGCTTGACCCTAGTTTGATTCTGCTTGACATCGCTCACTCTTGCAAATGTTCAATGTACCATAGCTTCTTTAGGAGCTTATTCCTTATGCTCGAGCCATAGCCGTTCGTTTTCATTGCTTTTGCTGGACCTACAGCTGTGCCCCTCATTGATTGCAAGGACACTCACTAGACGGCGCGCCGCATGCTGTAGTTTAATAGGAGGCCACTAGAGGGCAATGCCTGTATATAGTGCGCGCTCATGGCACGCGACAACTGGCAAGTTCATATAAATACAAGCGTCCTACTACCATCAGGGAAACTTGTATTGCAGTCTCGAACTTTCCATTACATATAACAATTCAGGATCCTTTGGCTTTGTACTTACCACTCAAAGGAAACATTTCCCTGAGCTTCAGGTCATATAAACAACAACAATCAGCGGAACCTTTTTCATCCGTCATATCATATGAAAATAAATTGTGCCCATCCTGCATCAACAGGTAAATAATAAAACATTGTGTACACACACTCACACCACACTTTTATTTACAAATACTGCTGTCTCAGTTTTTGAGACATTGCAGGAGTGGAATACAAATGTTCAAACAGTAAAACAAATTAACAGAATACATGACTACGCAACTCTTTTTCGAATTGCAGAGCATCGAGTCTGCGCAGAGACCCATCAAGCTCATTCCATAGATCCACGGTCCACGGAAAAAAGGAAAACTTAAAGCAGTCGAGACTAGCTCTAAAGGGCGTAATGTTTAAGGGATCAAATCGTCGGGTACGGCGCGCAGAAGCTGCAACAAAAGAAATGGGCGCTAGAACACCCAAGCCTGTGTGAACAGTCTTATGCAGGAGGATGATACGATCGCAAGTGCGCCGATGTTCTAGAGACTGCAGTGATAAAACATGCGCATGCGAAGTAGGCGAGAACCGCTGGTCATAGCGACGAAAAATAAACCTTATTGCTTTCTTCTGAACAGATTCTAACATAGCTATGTCATGTTTATGGTGAGGCGACCAAACAACCGACGCATATTCAAGTATGGGCCTGACCAAGGTCTTGTACGCTGTCAATTTGCATTCTTTTGTCGAGTTGTTTAAAGTGCGTCGGAGATACCAAAGTTTTCGAAGAGCCTTGTTGCAGATTGTTTCGACGTGCGTGCGCCATTTTAAGTTTGTTGTCAGAGTTACACCTAGGTATTTAAACTCCGTGACACGAGCTAGACTGACACCATTATTAGTGTATGCAAAACTAAGAGGCTGTTTCTTATTTGAAAAGGTCATGGCTACAGTTTTTTTGAAATTAATTGACATTTGCCAGTTTTCACTCCAATTACAAAACAATGAAAAAACACTGTTCAGGGCTTCCTGATCTTCAACACTAGAGATGGTGTTATAGATAACGCAGTCATCTGCATACATTCTTAGTTTAATTTGTGTGTCACCGATAATTTCTGCTACGTCATTTATGTAGATAATAAACAAGAGCGGCCCAAGCACCGAACCTTGGGGCACCCCTGAAGTGATTTGTACTTCAGACGATTTCACATGGCTAAACGTAACAAATTGTGTGCGTGACCGCAAGTAATCTGCTATCCAGTCAACTAGCTTATTGTCACCAAAAAATGTGCGAAGTTTAACTAGAAGTTTAGCATGGCAAACCAAGTCAAAGGCCTTTGAATAATCAATAAATATGGCGTCAATCTGTCCTCGGTCGTTAAGAGAAGAAGCGACGTCGTGCGTAAATTCAAGCAACTGTGTAACAGTAGAATAGCAAGCACGAAAACCGTGCTGTGATCGGGAAAGTATATTGTGTGCATTTAGGTATTCTACAATATATTTATGAATGATATGCTCCAAAAGTTTAGAGCTGGTAGAAAGTAAAGATATTGGCCTGTAATTTGGTATTAATTGCTTGTTTCCAGACTTAAATACAGGCACGACGTTTGCTAATTTCCACAGCTGGGGAACTGTTGCAGAGATTATTGATTTTTTAAATATTACAGTAAGATAATTAGCACACCACTCTGAATATCTTTTTAGAAAGACATTGTGAATACCGTCTGGGCCAGAGCTTTTCGTTACATCAAGATTTAATATAAGGTTATGTACTCCAGAGGAGCTTACTTCAAGATCAGGAAGAGCAGACAGATTGCTGCATGCAGAAAACGAAGGCTTGATGCCGTTATCAGTGGAAAAAACAGATTTGAAATAATTATTAAAGGCATTTGCTATAGCTTCGGGATTTGAGCAGGATTGGTCATTAACAATAAATGATGAAGGTATAGACGATGCAGGACTAATCGATCTCCAGAACCTGGATGGATTTTTTTTTCATAAATCTAGCCAAAGTATTGCTGAAGTAGTAGTTTTTAGCCTCTTTCATTTTAGTGCCTAATTTACTTTTCAATGTATTAAATGAAGAAACATTGTCGTTACACCTGGAATGACGATTCTTACGTAAACGCTTTACGCGACGAGTGAGTTGAATGATTTCTCTATTATACCATGGGTGTCTTGGGCTCCGTTTAATATACTTTTGAGGCACGTACTTTGATTGGCATTCACGCACAATGTCACAAAACTTAAGGAGCAGCGTATCTACATTGCAAAATTCACTGCAATATACAAATTCATCATAAGATGAAGCTAAAGTGTCCAATACGGAAGTATCATCAGCGTTAGAAAAGTTCAAAACAGTTTTTATCTCAGGTCTTTGAGGTGGACACACTAAGTTCAAGGCAACTTCGACAGCTTTATGGTCAGATAACCCATCGATGACTTCGCATTTTACACCGTGCGATAAGAGTTGCTGGTTTACAAATACAAGGTCCAATATTGCGTCCTTGCGTGTTTCGGTATCTACAACTTGAGTTAACCCAAAAGAAACCGCCAGATCGATCAGGGAAGCGCAAAGTGTCCTGTCACGCCCTGTTGGGATAAGTAAGTTCCAGTTAACGTGCGGGAGATTGAAATCTCCAGCCAAAAGTAACCTACAATCGTACAACTTGTTACTGACAAGGTAATCATTAATAGCAGGGACAATATCATCGGAGTTAGGAGGACGGAAGAGGACACCAATAACTATTACGATACCTTCAATGTATATTTTGCACCAAATGGTTTCTGTACCCGGAAGGTCAGGTAATAAAGAAAATTCAAGATTAGATTTAATTAAAACTGCCACACCGCCTCCACGTCCGGCACGCCTGTCTTTCCGAAGAAGCGCATAACCAGCAGGCGAAATTTCGCTGTCAATAACAGTATCATTTAGCCAGGTCTCAGTAAGGCAGACAATTGATGGGCTGTGGCATTCCACTAAACAGTTCAGAGCTTCAATTTTGTTTAGTATACTCCTCGCATTTAAGTTGAGGACAATTATATTCCGATCACAACGTCAATCAGCCTTCGCGAAAACAGAAGCGGATGAAGCTGAGTTTATACCAAGCGCTTGCGCAGAAGCCGATTTCGCAGAGTCGGACCCCGCTGAAAGCGAGTGCGTAGAAACCTTGATAATGGCTTTTTTATCAGTGTCCCACGTGTAACGAACACCGTCAATTGTGAGGGTGTCGTGTTTAAGCTTCACTTTCCTAGCATTCTTGCGCATATTTTGCGAATTCTGCCACAGCATTTTACGTGCCAGTCGAACCCGAGCAGAGTAGTCCTCATTTATATAAACTTTAGTTCCTTTAAGTTTTCGGGCGTTGCTCATGATGGCAATCTTTGACCTGAAGTCCATCAGTTTAATGATTACCGGCCGAGGTTTATCTCTTCTTACTGCTCCAAGCCTGTGGCAACGCTATATGTCGTCACAATTTACACCGAGTTTAACTGATAGCAGATCCAATACAGACTCAAGCAAATGGTTAGTCGTCTCGGATGGTGTCTCATGCAAACCATGAATTATCAGGTTGTTTTTACGGAGTCTGTTTTCTAGCTCATCGTTCTGACGGTCAAGCTTACCAACTAGTTTTTGAAGCGTACCAACGGTCTGCTCCAGTTCACTTACACGTGGTATGATGTTTGACACAGACGCCGCCATTGCCTCAACATTCATTAGACGATTTTCAAACGATGCAACTGTTTCAGATAGGCTAGCTAATTCCTGGCTGATACGGGCTTGTCCAGACAGTAGTTGCGACAACATTTCATCAACTTTGGGACCGGGATTGGTCTCTATGTCGCCACAAAGTAACAGTAATGATACTCTTAAGCAATGCACCAGATGTGTCACAACGGCAGTAAAGTTCAGAGGGTCCGGTAGCAGCAGCAAACAGCGGTTATCACTTCTGCAGCATTTGTAATTGTATGTTACCTGCAAGATGAAACAGACGTGCTTGAAACGGCAGTTCGCCATGCCGCCACCGGACCCACTGAAGTGATGGTTCCACATTGCCGCTCTTATATCCTTGGGCATCCTCGCTGCCAGCGCCGCCACTGTACCATGCCGTGAACAGTACAGATGGTTGATCGAAATCACGTCAACAGGCGGAAAATCCTGCACACGATCAGCAGCAGCAGTTTCCCGCCCCGTCGAAGATTGCACATGGCCGTCAGTATGATCGCCGCTGAATCGTGGTAGGAGCCTGCGCAGTGTGTCGCTTGAAGGGCCATGCATCAGAACATCCGGATAGCCGGCGATAACGGCAATCTGCAAGATGAAACAGACGTGCTTGAAACGGCAGTTCGCCATGCCGCCACCGGACCCACTGAAGTGATGGTTCCACATTGCCGCTCTTATATCCTTGGGCATCCTCGCTGCCAGCGCCGCCACTGTACCATGCCGTGAACAGTACAGATGGTTGATCGAAATCACGTCAACAGGCGGAAAATCCTGCACACGATCAGCAGCAGCAGTAACACTTCCCATGCCATGTCTTTGTATGATGATCGAGTAGACGTATGGAGGGATCACGGTTTACCAGATTTAATCTCTAAAGCAAGCTCCTTCATTTTCACTTCTGGATGTCTTGTTTCAAATAGATTCAGAACTACCATTCTTATTTTACTGTATACAGTATTCATTCCAAACAATTGCGATCCCCTGACTTGCGTGCTCACACTCACAGTGTAGAAATAAATCTTGTACCTAAATATACAAAAACTATTCAATAGCTTTAACACTATGCATTGTATTACAAGATTAATTGCATGTTTGAAATTAGCACATAATATTATACGTGCGAAAGCTTCATAACAATATGCTCGAAAAACAAAAAAAACATGTTTCTGAAGCAGGATATCCCCTTAAAGGGATCCTGAAATGGTTTTAATGATTTCGTATAAACCCATCAAGCCAGCAAAGCAAGTCCTAAGGATCAATCGAACAAATATTCAAGCTCTTTGCGTCAACTGCGCAATTTATTACGAGACTTTAATAATATGAGTCGCTACAAATCATTGTGGCTCAGCTGAATGAGTTTTCAACTGCTCGCACTTTTTAAACGTCGAAATGTTCTAGTATGCGTATCGCCGGTTTGACAAATCTTGTTGAATATCTCAATCTATGTCAAAGACCTTCCTGTGTGGGAGAAGCGTCCTCTGCTTGAGTTACAACATGCTCTGTATTGATGTGAGATGTGTGACAGTATTTATCACGAGGTTTCTTTTCTTGTACACAATGAGTTGCCTTAGCTGTGTTGTGCAGCACGAATCTAGCAATCGGTGACTTCCAAAGCAGCAACATTGTGTAATGCTTGTGAGACATCAAGCAAGCTGAATCGCTTGAGCTCTTTGCTCCAATGAGTGTCGCTGTCCAATAAACGCTTCGATCCACGTGTCTACAGCTGTAACTTCTCCCCTGAAGGCACAACCACATTGCCCAAGTTTGTCCTTATCGGTGATCATTCTCAAACTTTTTTTGGAGCCTTTGCAGCTTGTCCCCGTACAGGAGTATCACATAAGATCAGCTGGTAGGGTGGTGGCAGGATAGATATCAATCCCTTGACAATCTCTGTTGCCATACATACTGCCGGGTGAACTTGGCTATGGCCTTCGAGATTGCGCGTAACCTGTTGGCGCACAGTCTCAGAGGCCATGACTGAGGGAAACTATTGAGTGTGCTCATGAAAATGCTATGATTGCTAGGAATGTCAGCGTGTCTCATGAGTTGAGGAGGCAAGATAGGGGTGCGAACGAGGTTATAGATATATACAGTGGAACCCTGATTATATGTCTTTTAGAGGACCACACAAACCTTCATGTAATAAAAAAAAACTATATTATCAACAGTGACACTAAGCCTTACACCAAAAAATGGGTAAAGACTGCCTGAATAAGCCCATGGCACAAGCTTGTGCCTCTGCAAGGAAGGTAACGTTATTCTTGCCGGTGGCAGCTAATGGCAGCATTACTTAGTTGACGAAGGTGCAAGTGAATCTTCATTCTACACCTTTAAAAAAATCGATTCCAATGCGCATCTTTCTACCGATAAATAGATAGAACACAAAAATTGCCTGTGCATGAAAACGAAACCAAAACAGCGTTGTCAACAGCCTCCTAGCATTAGAGTCAGACACAAAGTCATCACTATCACGTAACGGCAACGAACCACTAGTTTGTATGAAGCGGGACTGAGCTGTGCTCGTTGTAATTTGTTCCTTTGTGAAATTCAACTAGTGATATTTCCACTCTAAATATGAACATTATTGTCAAGTGAAAGTAATTTTGCACGGTAACAACAGCAACGCCACACCCTTACTCGTGTGCAAGCCTGCAACTGTGACAAACGCAGATCAGCTATATGTCGACCAGAAAAGGTTTCCACAAACCAAAAATGTGAAAATATTGGCTTTTTGGCCGGCTGAAACTTGTCCGTGTGGATTGAGCTTGACTCGGTAATGATCCCAAATACGTATGCATACGATTGAGGTGTAAGTAGAAGCGCATAACTTCAAAGAGAATAAATTTTCCACACCAGAACATTTTGTCTCACTCTCTATTTTTCTAAACATCAACCTAGAGGAACGCAAGTTCATTTTCCTGCGCTCCTAAATATTTGGTCAACATTCGATTCAAGTAAAGACTTTTTTTTTTTTTCGGACGGAATCTGAAAGTCATTGTAAGATGCAGAGTCGGCGTAAAACTGCGTCGAAAGTTATGCCTGGTTATAACGAACCTCCATATAACGAAGTTTTTCGCTTTCTCGCCGTTACTCCATAGAAGCACATGTATTTGTGACCTCTAGTAACAAAGTAACAACAGGAGCCATCCTGATATAGCAAATTTTCGCCACGGACAATCTAGAAAAATTTTGCCCTGGATTTTGTCATTTTGGCACGTGCATGCATCTTCTGCGGTTGTCTTGCCACCGCCGAAGCGCAAAGTGGCGGTGGCATGCTCGTGGCCCCAGCGACTCCCAGGCGAGAGAGAGCGCTTGTTATTGCGCGTGGGTAGGCGCGAGATGGACAGGCAGGCCTGCGCCTCACGAGCCGGCTTTGCCGCCGTCCTTGCCATTGCGGCCGCATGCATGGATGTGGCCTTTCCCTCCTTGCAAACTAAAAACAAAACAAAAACACTACTTTTTCTTTGGCAGTGCCACGCCTTTATTTAGTGTCACATATGTGGGGTCCGGCTACGTATAGAGAGCGCTTTATTGCATAGTTTTTCGTGGTATCCGTGTTAAAGTGTACTAGAACTGTCAAGTGGGGTGGCAGCGCCTCACCACCGAATGCCTTCTGAATTGCTCAAAGCAGTGGCACTGCAGTCGATCCGTGCTGAAAGCACAGCGCTTTGCGTGCAAGAACTGCTATGCCTTTTGGCTCTCCCAGCACGCTTTTTTTTTTATGCAGCTTTCTTTGTGCCTGCCCATCATTCATGTCTAGCGACACTATCATAACCCTTGAGGCATTACATGCTGAAGCACCAAATTTCAGTTCAATGAGCCCTTATGAGAGATTGAAAATTATTTATTTTCCTGGGGTTATACCGTTAAAATGGTTGTCATAGGTATGAAACATATAAGGAAAAAATACCTGATTGGCACAGTGAGGCTTTATAGTCTTGGTATTATTACACACGTTACCTGAAGCTGGATGTGCTTCAAAGTACTTTTGTACCGCGAACATAGCAGAAGCGCATAGTCTATACAGCTGGTAATGTGTTAATTAAAGAGAACTTTGCTTCAGAGATTCCAACAATCAGAATTATAAGAAGCAAAAATAACTTGTCAAAACCGCACCTGTAGAGGAAGCTGTAAGGGGGGAGAGGGAGGGAATTTTAACCCCTTCACCCCGACACTTTTCATGCTTGTTAGGACCTGTTCTTCACACCCCACACCCCCTCCCAAAAAACGACCACAAAAAATCCTCTGCACCGAACATTTACCGTTGGCAAAGCTGAGTATAGCGTGTCTCTTTACAAATGTGCAATGCAAATTTGATTTTTTCGACAGTATGAGGTCTCATTCGAGTCGGATGACACATGCATGGAGCACGTGACCGCGTACAAATAGTGGCCCTGCGAAGGAGCATTTCACAGATGTAGTTAATGGGCAAGGCAAGGATATGTGAAATATATATATATATTGGTTCTAATAAGTTCCCCTATACATTCCTTGACATTATTGTCTGTTAGATCTCATTAATATTGTGTCAAAACATGGAAAAATGAGCCTTTAGGTATACACTTCTTTCCCTTATATATATATATTGTCGCGAGCAAAAACAAGACCTGCAAAGGAGTTCACCTGAACCCGAGCAACGAAAATGTTCTCTTCCTCTTCGTAGCCCAAAACGGGTATGAACCACAGCGGCTCTTCATCAATGGTGGCATTACCCCCTCTCCCAAGAAGCATCGTCTCGATGCTGTATTTGAAGGCAAAAAAAAGAAAATGAGATGAAAATTACCATGCAAGCAAAATGAATGGCGTAAGACGGAATAACATAGTTGGTTGTGGAGCCAAGAGTTAAATGAAAAATAAGAAAAATAGGAAAGAGTGTAAGGGAGAGACAAATAAAGTCAGTCACTCAATGGCGATTCACAGCGCGAAAAGTATGGTTTGAGCCGTGAAACATGAACGACTTCAGTTCGCGGGGTGAAGCGGGAACGTCTCGAAGTGCCTTTTGAGAGAACCTCGTATGTGACGTCGCTGAGACGTCGTACGACCTTGTAAGGGCCGAAGTAGCGGCGAAGAAGCTTTTCTGAACGGCCACGTTGTCGGATAGGGGTCCACACCTAGACTTCATTACTGGGCTTGAAAATAACTTCCCGGTGACGAACATTGTAGCGGCGCGCATCTGCGATTTGGTGATGTTGAATACGGTGACGAGCAATTTGACGGGCCTCTTCTGCACACTGCGCGAATTTAGCGGCATCGGTGCGGTATATTCCTAAGTTGTCGGGCAGGAGCATGGCGTCGAGCATCGTCGTGACCTCGCGACCGTGGACTAAGCGAAAAGGTGTGACACCGGTACTTTCTTGAACAGCAGTGTTATACACAAAAGTTATGTAGGGAAGTATGACGTCCCAGTTCTTGTGACTGATGTCCACATACATTGACAGCATGTCTGCAATTGTCTTATTGAGTCGTTCAGTCAGCCCGTTTGCTTGCGGTTGGTAAGCCGTTGTTTTACGATGTTCCGTGCCACTTAATAGCAAGACTTCCTGCAGCATCTCTGCGGTGAAAGCTGTCCCACAATCAGTTTATGACGACAGCTGGAGCACCGTGACGTAAGACGATGCTGTTCACGAAAAATTGGGCGACATCTGCTGCGGTTGCTTTTGGAAGCGCTTTGGTTTCACAGTAGCGTGTTAAGTAGTCGGTAGCGACCACAATCCACCGGTTTCCAGACGAAGACGTGGGGAATGACCCTAGCAAGTCCATGCCAATCTGATGAAAGGGCGCCTTTGGTGGGCCTATTGGTTGCATTAGTCCCGCTGATCGTAAAGGTAGAATCTTACGTCGCTGACAGTCGCGACATGTGCGAACGTAGTGCTTCACAGTCTTTGCGAGACGTGGCCAGTACTAAAAGCGTTGAATCCGTTGCAGCGTGCGCGTATAGCCGAGGTGTCCAGACGATGGCTCATCATGACACGCACGTAAAATGTCACCACGAATCGTAGTTGGCGCAACAAGCAGATACATAGCTCGTGTAGGATGAAAGTTCTTTTTGTAAAGCACTCCATCGCGGAAACAAAAGGAGGATAGCGAGCGCGCAAAGCTTCGAGGAGGGTGGGAATTGCGTCCTTCCAGGTAGTCAATGAGCGGAATGAGCTCCGAGTTGTGAGGCTGTTGCTCAGCCAAGCGGGTTGCTGATACGGCAGAAAGAAAAGTGTCGTCGTCTTCAAGGTCAGTGTTGGCATTTTCGACCGGTGCACGTGAGAGACAGTCGGCGTCGGTGTGTTTCCGCCCAGATTTGTGGACGATGGTGACATGGAAATCTTGTAGCTGAATGCTCCATCGTGCTAGACGACCTCAGTGATCTTTGAGATTTGCGAGCCAACAAAGGGAATGGTGGTCGCTAACTACCCTGAATGGGCAGCCATACAAGTATGGGCGGAGCTTTGTTATGGCCCAGACAACAGCGAGGCATTCCTTCTCGGTTGCAGAATAGTTTTTCTCCGCTGGGGATAACGCTCTGCTCGCATAAACGATCATGCGCTCTACGCCATTATGCCACTGAACTAATACCGCTCCTAGTCCAACGTTGCTGGCGTCAGTGTGTAATTCCGAGTCAGCGCTTTCGTCAAAATGACCCAGTACAGGCGGAGCCTGGAGGAGGTTTCGGAGGATGTCGAACGCATGACACTGATCGGGACCCCAAACAAACGAGACACCGTCTTTTGTAAGCTTGTTGAGGGGTTCAGCAATCTTCGAAAAGTTTTTGACAAAGCGCCTGTAATACGCACAGAGCCCCAGAAATCGGCGTAGGCCGCGCTTATTTGTGGGCACGGGAAAGGCGGCAACAGCACGGGTTTTCTCCGAATCTGGGCGGATGCCGGCATGGCTCACAACGTGACCCAGGAACTTCAGTTCTTCATATCCAAAATGACATTTCTCGGGTTTGAGAGAAAGCCCCGCTGTTTTGATTGCCTGAAGTACTGCATGAAGGGGTTGGACGTGTTGTTCAAACGTGTCTGCAAAGACCACGACGTCATCAAAGTAAACAAGACATGATTGCCATTTGAGCCCTGTGAGAACCGTATTCATCATTCTTTGGAAAGTAGCTGGCGCTGAGCATAGACTGAAAGGCCACACTTTAAACTCGTACAGGCCGTCGGGAGTAATAAATGCCGTCTTTTCGCGGTCGCGCTCATCCACTGCGATTTGCCAGTAGCCACTATGTAAATCCATGGAAGAAAAACATTTAGCGTTGCGTATACGGTCCAACGAGTTATCTATCCGGGCTAGAGAATAAACGTCTTTTTTGGTGACCATGTTCAGTTTGCGGTAATCAACGCAAAAACGCAACGTATCGTCCTTCTTCTTTACTAGCACAACTGGCGAAACCCAGAGACTGGTTGATGGCTGGATGACGTCGTCCTGAAGCATCTGCTGGACTTGGTCACATATAGCGTCTTGCTCTTTTTGCGACACCTTATAGGCGTGTTGTCGGATGGGTTTCTCGGTGGGTTCCGTGATGATACGGTGCTGAGCAAGTGGTGTGTGTTTAACCTTTGACGTAGTGGCAAAGCAGTCTTGAAATGAGCAGAGTAAACGCAAAAGGCTTTCTCATTGAGCCGAAGGTAGTCTCTCGTTTACGTCGAGAGCGCTCGCGAAGGCCTCGTCAGGGTGGCCATTCGATGAAAGCTAACGTGGGCGAACCATTGGCATCGGCAAGTTCTTCACAATATGCAATTGCAGTGTGTCTCGTTAGGTGGCGATATTCGTCGCTGAAGTTCGTGACCAGCAGGTGAACATGCCTATTGCTAAGCTGAATGATTCCTCGGGCAACACAGATTTGTCGTGAAATAAGGAGAGACAAATTGGCCTCTGCAATTACCGCGTCAGACACGTCCTGTCCCAATTCTACTTCGACAAAGAGGCTGCTTCGAGGTGGGAGAGTCAGAGAATCGTCGGTAACACAGAGCGCTCTTTTCTGGAATTGTGTACTGTCAGTTGCAGCGCAAAAAGGATCCTCGAACGACACAAGTAATTCACGGAGGTCGATGACGGCACCGTGTTCACGAAGGAAGTCCATTCCTAGAATGACTGGCCGAGAGCACACGCGCAATACGAGGAAAGAGCCCGCAAATGTCGACGTACGTATACGAATGCGTGCCGTGCACATATTGGTAGGCATCACCAGATGGCCCCCTGCCATGCGCAACTGGGGTCCTTGCCATGGTGTGGTAACCTTCCTCAGTTCAGATGCCAGTGCGGTGCTCATTACGGAATAGTCGGCGCCGGTGTCGACGAGGGCGTTGACAGCATGATTGTCGACGAAGACGGCGATTTCGGCAGAAACGATCTTTCTGCTGTCAGAGAACACTGCAAAACCAGAATGGTCCTCGTCTGGTCGGTGCGTCGAATGAGGGTCTTTTACAGTTCGCCGGGCCGCGACTTCACCCCCAGAAGTCGCCGTTCCTAGTTTCCCCTGCAGGGACTTGGTGACCGGCTCCTGAAAGGAGCGGAAGACGATGAGGGCAAACTGGGTGACGTAGACCGGCGAGGCGACGGTGATCTCGACTGGTGGTGCTGAACAGTCGAAGGTGTTCGCTGGCCCGTGAGATAGGCTTCGATTTCGCGGGGGCGCTCACCGTAGCGCGGGCATCGAGACCTAGTTGCCGGTATGAGAGTTCCTGTATACGTGACTTGCTTCGCCGCAGTGATAGCAGAGCAGACGGTTATCCGAGGAGCGCCACGTACTTGCCTTGCTACCACTTTGTCTTGAGGCAGACGGCAGATAGGTGGATGTGCTCGGGAACCTTGAGCCGAGAGGCGGGCTCGAAGCAGTGGCGTGGAATGACTGCATAGCCTGGTACTTGGGCCGCATAGCAGGATTTGTAGCCGGTGGCGTAGGGGATCGCGATGCCGCTGCATATATCAGGACTGGGGCCTCGGGAATCGGTGGTGCGATTGGGGTCAGGGGTGCGACGGCCTACCGGACTTCTTGTCTGATTACATCCGCGAGGGCTGACATAGGTTGATGGGATCCCACTGCCTGAAGCTGTCGCAGAATGAAGTCTGCGAGGGCCTGTCTCTCGCTGTCAAAGCCGATAGAGCATGCGGTGGCCGGGATCTGGCGTTCGTATTGTGACGACCGCTGCTGCAGCGTACGTTCCGTAGTCGTCACCTCACTGATGAACTGGGCGACTGTCGTTGGTGGATTGCGCACGAGCCCAGCGAAAAGCTGTTCTTTTACTCCGCGCATCAAATGCCGCACCTTCTTTTCTTCGGGCATGGCAGGGTTCGCGCGCTTGAAGAGCCGAAGCATGTCCTCGACAAACATGGATACTCGTTCCTTCGGCCGCTGGTTTCTGCAGGATATGGCTTGTTCAGCCCTCTCCTTCCTCTCGGTGTTCCGATAGGCGTCACGGAGCTGACGGTTGAACTCTTGCCAGGTAGCAAAGGAGCCCTCGTGGTTCTCGTACATTGTCTTCGCAGAATCCTCCAAGTAGGAGTAAACTCGGAGCAGCTTGCGAACATCGACCCATTCGTTGATACTGGCAACCCGATCAAAGTGGTCGAGCCAGTCATCAACATCCTCGAAGATGTCTCCATGGATAGGCTTTGGTGTCTGTGGCACATGAAAAACATGGGCAAGAAGAGAACCATGGGCATCGCTGGTTTGGACCGCCTGGCTTGTCATCGGAGTTGCCATCTTTCTGGGTGTCGATGTCAAGGGACCAAATTCAGGGGGTAACACACGCAGGCGGCGGCTGCTTCTTGCTCTGGAAGATGTAGCTGTCTCCATGATGGCCGAAACAGCCAAAGTACACGTACCCAGCGTCTCCACCAGTAATGTAGCGAGCAAAAACAAGACCTACTGCCAGAAGTTCACCTGAACCCGAGCAACGAAAATGTTCTCTTCCTCTTTCTAGCCCAAAACGGGTATGAGCCACAGCGGCTCGTTCATCACATTATGAGCACTAAATATGTGCTTCATCTTCATCTGTATGACAAAACCATTGTAGTGATCGTCATCGTATGTCACCCGGGCTGGGTCTCTCTGGCTCGTGCACCTGGATTAAAGAATATAACCTGGTTACTGCTGTACCGGACGTGGTCTCATAAGTGGTGGAGACGTGCTTTGGTTCCCACGTCCTCCTGCTCTACCCGTCACCCCTGGAGCTCCAGTCTGGTCGACGGTTGTGCCCTCAAGCAACAGCGATGGCAGAACCCAACGCATTCGTTGCTGCAACCGCTCCTTCTCAGCCACTTAGGCTTCACTAGAGCGTGAGTACCTCTCACCGAGACCCTCCGGTATTTTCCGGCCTTCACGGCGAAAACGTCGAAGAATGGCTGGACAGTTATGATCGAACCAGTGTGTGTAATTATTGGGACGAGGCGCACAAATTGCGCTACATTCCTTTTTACCTCGATGGCATCGCTAAAACCTGGTATTACAACCATGAGAGCAACTTCTCTAGTTGGTCAGCCTTCACGGGGCATCTCCGTCAGGTATTTGGCACGTCTCGAGGATGCTCCGCGGTACCGAAACAGAAGCTTGAAACCCGCATACAGGGGTACGACAAATCATATACATCCTACATTGAAAATGTTCTGGCTCTCTGTCGCCGAGCACAAAATGACATGACGGAGACGGATCGCATCCGACACCTACTAAAGGTATCAACTCTGTGGCCTTCAATGCTCTCGTTATCCAGAACCCAACTGCCGTCCGGGACGTCACCACCACATGCCAACGCCTAGACACGCTTTATTCCATGCGCCTTCCACACGCCTCCTGCGACGCTCGCTTTACCGGACAGCATGAATTGCGAGCCCTTGTCTGCACAATTGTCAGAGAGGAACTCCATGGCCTTATTCCAGAACAACCAACCATTGCGTCTGTCCGCCCACTTCCTCCCGAACTGCGTGAGATAATCAAGGACGAACTGGCATCAATCACAAGCCCTGCACATGCCCCGTTTCCTGTGCGCTTTCCAGCGCCTTCGTACGCAGAAGTTGCATCACGGACCCCGGCACCAGTTCCAACCGTGCCTGCGGACATCGGATGCGACCATTTGGCTGCGATGGCAACCCAATTGCCAAGGCCATCCCACTATTCTACATGGCGTCCTCCGCGCCCCATCTGTTTCTACTGTGGCATAAGGGGTCATAAATCCCGTGTCTGCCCCCGCCGTCAGCAGGATGAACGTCGTGCTTATCCAGCTTACGAAAGAGACTTTGCCCTGAGATCTGATGAATACGATCCCCCACCGTATCCGTCCACATCCCGTCGGTCGCCCTCCCCTCCACGGTCTCAAGCTGGACCTCATCCTTCTCGTTCATCTCGCCACCATTCTCCATCACCGTTTCGGCATACGTCATCACTTCTGCGTTCTGCGCCGATCTCTCTGGGCTCGGAAAACTAAACGATGCATTTTTTAGAGTGGAAACTGCTTATTGTCAAGCTTATAAAAGAACAAGTCAACGACATGCTCGCGTGCAACGTCATCAGGCCTTCGACAAGCGCATGGTCTTCTCCTGTCGTACTAGTCAAAAAAAGGATGGCTCGGTACGGTTTTGCATTGATTACAGATCACTCAACAAAATTACTTGCAAGGACGTCTACCCAATGCCTTGCCTTGACGACACTCTTGATACTTTACAAGGTGCCGAGTACTTTTCAAATCTCTACTTGCGCTCTGGTATATTGGCAGATTCCGATGCACGAGTCTGATAAAGAGAAGACTGCGTTTGCTACACCAGATGGGCTCTTTGAATTCAATGTGATGCCTTTTGGCCTATGCAACGCCCCAGCCACATTTGAAAGAATGATAGACAAGGTACTGCGGGGATTAAAATAGAAGACGTGCCTTTGCTACCCGGACGACAATGTCATCTTTTCGTCCACCTTCTCACAGCACCTGGAACGGCTAGACGAAGTCCTCACCTGTTTAGCTAAGGCCAGTCTCCAGCTCAACACTAAGAAGGGTCGGTTTGCCAGTCACAGCATCACGTCGTCAGTAAACATGGCGTTGAGCCCGATCCCAGCAAGGTTGCTGCAGTACTGCACTTTCCTACACCAACCACACCCAAACCTCTGCAGCTTTCTTGGCTTGGCGTCGTATTTCTGCCGCTTTGTGCGTGATTTCGCTACTATTGCGGCTCCTCTGAACAAACTTCTGACCTCGAGCGCACCCTTTGTCTGGTCGGATGACTGCGAAGCCGCTTTTCACACCCTCAAGCGATGCCTCACATCACAGCCAGTGCTTCGCCATTTCGACCCTGCAGCACCTACTCCGCTACACACTGACGCTAGTGGACATGGCATCGGTGCTGTCCTTCTCCAGCAGAACCACGCTTTCGAAGAACAAGTCGTGGCCTACGCGAGCCGTACTCTTTCGCCTGCTGAGCGAAATTACAGCACCACTGAGCAAGAATGTCTCGCTATCGTGTGGTCCGTACAAAAGTTTCGTCCTTATTTATACAGCCGGCATTTCACAATAGTGACTCACCATCATGCTCTGTGTTGGTTATCGTCTCTCAAAAATTTGTTGGGACGCCTTGGCCGTTGGGTACTACGATTGCAAGAGTACGACTACAGCATCACATATAGGTCTGGTCGACAGCACAAAGATGCCGATGCTTTGTCACGTTGCCCGCTCTCGCAAAGCGCCGAACAGTCACCTTCCATGTGTTCGTCACCGCCCACCAAAGTGATCAATCAGACAGCTGCTAGTTCGAAAGAGTTCATTGCTTCGGCGGACCTTCTCTCGTCCACAGATCTTACCTCGCTCCAACATGCCGATACCTACTGCCGCACAATCATCGATCGCCTCACTGGCTTATCACGTGCCCCAAACAGCCGCCTAAGACGACAACTTGCCCGTTTCAAGCTTCAAGATTATGTCGGCAAATTTACCATTCTCTCGGTAATCAATAAGTTTTCGTCATTCCTCGCTCACTTCGTCTGGAAGTCTTACAGGCGTTTCATGACGACGCGACAGCTGACCACTTAGGGTTCCACAAGACTTACGACCACCTCAAGACTCGCTGCTTTTGGCCTGGCCTTTCCACTTCTGTCGTCAAGTACGTCGCTTCCTGGGTGTCATGCCAGCACCGAAAACGTACCACATTTCATCCCGCGGGACCATTGCAACCACTGCCATGCCCGTCCACTCTCTTTGAATTTGTGGGCATAGACTTATACGGACCTCTTCCGCTTACGCCAGCCGGTCACCGTTGGATTGTTACTGCCGCGGACCACCTTACTCGCTACGCGGAGACGGCAGCTCTTCCGTCTGGTGCTACCTCTGAAGTCGCCGATTTTTCTCTTCGCGCCATTATTTTACGACAAGGCACACTGCGTGTGCTTCTTAGTGACCGTGGCAAGACATTTCTTTCACATGTCCTTGTTGAAGCATTTCAGGCCTCTAACACCATCCACAAGACCACATTAGCGTATCACCCAGAAACTAATGGTCTGACTGAGCATTTTCACCAAACTTTGTCCGACATGATCTTCATGTACGTTCAACCGGATCACAAAAACTGGGACACTATACTTTTTTTTCGTCACGTTCGCATAATGCCACTTGGCCGCTAGTTACGGCGAGCGCAAGCCATGGCTGCCCGCGAGAATGGAAGACGATGTTCTCGGGCAGCGCGTGCTCTGGCCAGTTGTTTATTATTGAAGCAGCCATCTTGCAGTTTTCGGTGCGTCTCCCCGCCGGCTCAGTTCTTCCTAGTTGAAGACCTTTTGTAGCACGTGACAATATAATGCTGCCATACAGCGTACGACGAATTACAGCCCCTTTTTTCTCGTTTATGGCCGTGTGCCGACTTTTGTTCTGGACACCACCTTTTTGTCCACATCTTCCGTTCCATATTCATCTGTCCCGAAAGAGTTCGCCACTTGCGGTCGCCCGCAGCCGTGAAATCGCCCGCGCCAACACTGCTACCATTCAGGAGAAGAGAAAAATCGACATTGATGCAAAGCGTCGAGTTGTTCTGTTCCGCCCAGGCGACGAAGTCCTTTTGTGGACACCTGTTCGCGCACCTGGGCTCTGCGAAAAATTCCTTCACCGATACCTCGGTCCCTACACCGTTTTGGAACGAACATTTGAAGTCAACTATCCATTGCTCCTGTCAATGCAGCTCCTGATTGCTGTCGCCGCCACACCGAGATCGCCCACGTCTCTCGACTGAAACCATATATTCCGCGTTCCAACCCTTTCTAATTTGCTGCCCTCTTTTGCGAAGGGGGAAAATAGTGTGAGCGCTGACTATGTACTTCATCTTCATCTGTATGACAAAACCATTGCTGTGATCATTATCGTATGTCACGCGGGCTGGGTCTCTTTGGCTCGTGCACCTGGATTAAAAAATATAACCTGGTTACTGCCGTACCGGACGTGGTCTCATAATATATATATTATTACGTCTACGAGAGAGGTTTATTCAGAGCAGACGTGACGGTCGACTAGACGGTATACAGCAGTGAACGCGCACCAGGGAGCTCTTCCCACCAACCGAACGTCCTCTTCTTCTGCCACCACCCTGTTCCCCGCTACACAGGTGCACATACCTAAATTACATATGTGGTAACATTTCCCTCCACACAGACGAAGCTCACTGGGCGAGTCAAACAGTATCTCGAGGAATAAAGCACTTCAAACGTTCAACATAGGCAAGTTCAGTTTTTGCAGACCGTCGGCCGTTCGAAAGGAGACGCGCTATGCGGTAAACTAAATCACTGATACGGTCTAGAACAAGATAAGGCCTCGCATAGTCCGCTAGCAGTTTCTCGCTCAAGCCGCGTTTTCTAGTTGGTGTCCACAGCAACACTAGGTCGCCGCGATTGTACGTCACGTGTCGGCGTCGGTGGTCAAAATGTGCCTTCGAGCGGTCTTGTGAAGCAAAACTGCGCAAATAAGCAAGGCGTCTAGCTTCTTCTGCCCGAAAGATGATCTCGGATATGCAGGGATCATGGTGGTGCATACACGGGAAGATGGTATTCTGGGTATGACGAGGTGGTCGAGCATATAGAAGAAAGACAGGACTGTAGCCGGTAGTTTCATGCTGTGCGGTGTTGAATGTGATAAAAGCTAGAATACTGTCCCAGTCCTTGTGATCTGATGTGACATACATAGACAGCATGTTTGAGAGAGTTCTGTTCGTTCATTCAGTTAGACCGTTTGTTTGAGGATGATATGATGTAGAGTACCGAAACCTTGAGGCACAGACACGAAGCATCTCTTCCACTACATCTGCTGTGAATTGTTGGCCACGGTCACTGATTACAATTTTGGGAGGTCCATGTCGAAGAATTACAAAACGTAGCATGAAGAGAGACATCGGCTGCAGTTGCCGATGGTATGGCAGCTGTCTTGCAGTACCGTGTTAAATGGTCAGTGCAGACAACTATCTAGCGATTTCCTTCAGAAGACCGAGAAAAGGGTCCAAGGAGGACAATCCTGACTTGCTCGAATGGAGTTCTAGGGGGCGGCACCGGATGTAATCGCCCTGGCGAAGCACTTGTTGGGCGCTTATGATGTTGACTCGTTACAGCTAGACACGTAGTGTTCCGTCGTCTGGCGCATTTTGGGCCAGTAGAATCTTTCTTGGAGACTGCAAAGAGTTTTGGCTGTGCCTAGATGACCAGATGTTGGGTCATCATGCATAGCCTGTAAGACAAACGCGAAGACTCTTCGGAACCACCAGAAGATATCGTGAGCCGGTGCTGGTGTAGTTTTTTTTGTAAACTAGCCCGTCTCGGATGCAGAAGCGTGTAGGCAATGATTTTGGTTTTGCTGGGTACGGCACATCGGCGTACCACGGAGCCACAGCTGTTCAGAGTTCGCCGGAGCCGTCGTCTTGCCGGTCTGCCACCGACAACAACCATCATGGCCGAGAGCGAAGGTCGGGAATCAACTGCCTCGACTTCGCGCACCTCTACGCTGGCTACACCTAGGCGTCCTTACATGGAACCCCGCCCGTTCGAGGGAATGGCAGGAGAAGATGTGGACGCGTGGCTAACGCACTACAAAAGGGTGAGCCGGTACAACCACTGGAACTCTATCGATCAGCTGAATAATGTAGCACTGTTTCTCGCGGACACTGCCCTGATGTGGTATGAAAACCACGAAGAGTTGTTGACAACATGGGCTCCTTTTTCTCAAGAACTGAAGAAGTGTTTTGGTGACTCCGACTCGAAGAAGAAAAGCGCAGAGCGGACTCTGGCTGGAAGAGCTCAGACTCCTGGAGAAACGTGCACTGCTTATACAGAGGACGTCCTTAAGCTTTGCAAGATTATAAACCCGCAGATCTCTGAAGAAGACAGGGTCGGACACCTCTTGAAAGGCATAGCGGGAGACGTTTACAATTTTCTGATAGGCAGGGATGACCTCACCTCTGTCTCCGATGTCCAACATCACTGCCACACGTTAGAAAAACTGAAGAATCGTAGCATTGCCCCGAAATTCGGTAGGCTGGCAAAAGTGACAATGGTCGCCAGCGTCGACGTGAGCCCACCCACCGGCCTTGCCGCTACTATTCGGGCAATAGTGCGTGAAGAGCTGCAGCGACAAGGTGGTAGGGTTGACATAACCATTCCTCATCCACCTACCAATCCACCCTACTACACGGCGGCGCCATTCGCTCTTTTGCCACCATCGGTATGTGTGACAGACGTCAGCGAAACTGGAACTCCGTGGCCACGTCGTGACTCATTCGCGGCCGACCAGCGATGTGACCAGCGCCTTCGTCAGGGCCTCGCCACACAGATATAAGCAGCCCCCGCTCAGCAAGCTCGTCACCGACCCTTCACAGCTGAGCGGTCTCAGCATTTGTTCGGCGGGCGTCCTCTACCAGTCGCTACAACTGTGGCTTCGAAGGCCACATTGCCAGGTATTGCAACTACCGGCAGCCGCCAAGGTACGACCGATCACCGAGATATAACCGTTCCGGCGTTACCCGAACACCGACGTTCCCGGGAAGCGCGTCTTACGAAATCTCAGGACCGCTACGAAACCGATCTCCGGCCTCTGACCGCAGTGTGATACCACCGCCTGCCACTCGCGCGAACCGATCACCGTCTTCTTGGCGCCACCACTCCACGCCTCCTACGGAAAAATAGCCGGCGCGGCCGTTGGAGGTGAGGTCACCGGACAATCTTCGATTTCAACAGATATACCTTTGTTAGCTTCCATGTTTCGAAATAAGGTTCAAGTGCTTATCGATGGTGCACCAACAATGGCGTTGGTGGACACAGGTGCAACCCGTGTCAGTGATGAGTTTAGTTTTCACCCGCCTCCTTGGACGAAAAGTTATGTTTCATTGGGACCGTCCTGATACCTTTCGTGGAGTGAGCGGAGAGGTGTTACAACCTGTTGGTGTGCACTGTGACTGTTAGTTTGGCGTGCCAGAACTTTGCGGCAGAGTTTGCTGTTCTCCCTCATACTACGCATGACGTTATTCTGGGACTCGATTTATTGAAGCTATGTGGTGCCACTGTCGATTGTCGCACAGGACAAATTACAGTAGATTCCGATATCCCAGTTGCATTTATAGAAAACTCCCCCTGTCAGGAAAGTGCTCTTTGCGTGTCCGTGGACACAACTGTGCCGCCATTGCCTGCGAAATGTGTCCCTGTTGTCTGTTCACCTGCAAGCGAGAAAACAATTGACGCAACTGTGGAGCCCGTGCATCTCAGTCGCATAAAGAAGACAGTTTTAATATCTTGCACACTATCCTGCACACTATATACTGTACACTATCGGTTGTGCAAGGGCATACTGGTTTATAGGTGATTAACGGCTCTGACGAACCAACATTGCTGCCAGAGGGTCTGAAACTTGCAGAGATTGATGAACACTAAGTATTCTCGCTTGCCATCCTTGCAGAAAGCAGCGATTGCCCGGGTAAGACCCGTTGCGATAATCTGCACGCCAGGGACACCATTATTATGGCTATGATTGACAAGTCACTCAGCACCAAGGAAAGTAATGAACTGTTGAGTATTCTGCGCAAACATGCTGGCATTTTTTATTTCACTCAAAACAATTCACCGTCATTTCCTGCTCTTCGCATAAAGCACCGAATCGACACGACATCTCACAGACCT
The DNA here is from genome assembly GCF_043290135.1 of Rhipicephalus microplus. Lineage (NCBI taxonomy): Eukaryota > Metazoa > Arthropoda > Arachnida > Ixodida > Ixodidae > Rhipicephalus > Rhipicephalus microplus. Next base: position 10,490,345 of record NW_027464586.1, read on the forward strand.
CTCCAACAGAAACCATATCGTGTATTGCTTTCGGAACGCGCAGTGATCAATGAACAGGTTTGCGAGATGCTCAAGAAAAATGTAATTCAAGAATCATGTAGTCGGTGGGCCGCTCCAGTAATTCTAGTGAAAAAGAAGGATGGGACATGGCAATTTTGTGTTGACTACCGCCGTCTCAAAGCCATCACTAAAAAAGACATACCCAGCACCTCCACCACTCTGTTACATCTACGAGAGAGGTTTATTCAGAGCCGACGTAATGGTCGACTGGACGGTATACAGCAGTGAACGCGCACCAGCGAGCTCTTCCCACCAACCGAACGTCCTCTTCTTCTGCCACCACCCTGTTCCCCGCTACACAGGTGCACATACCTAAATTACATATGTGGTAACAATATATTGTTGAGGCGTTTATTAGCTGGCAACCAGCGATCATACGCTATGGCGACAGTCACGGCCAAGCACGGACACACAGCGCGAGCGGCGTCCTTGTTAGGTAGCCCCTCCAGAAAGTACTCAAGAGTTCGAGCCATTTCAGAGTTTGGATGCTTTGCTACAATTACCCCGGGGTCGAAGAAGGAGCCACCTGGCGACTTAGCAGCTTGTTACTAAGAGCGCATCATGATAAGCCTTCAGGCGCTCCACGTTGACGATGTCGCGCCCCCAGCGGTGCATGTCGGAAGATTGTTCAACGGGTTCGATGAAATAGTTGACCGAGATGTGCGCTCGATGAAACGATAGGGGCCTTCGTACTTGGGAAGTAGTTTGGAAAAGAGGCCAGTGACAGAGGTCAGGATCGAGAGCCATACAAGCGCACCAGGAAGGAACGTGGGCTCAGAAGTGGTGGAGCCATCACGAATACTCTTCTGCCACTCTTGCTCATACATCGTAAAAGACTTGACAGGCTCGCGACGTTCTTCAGCAAGCCTGGCTGTCTCAAAAACAAGTGCAGTCAGATGGATCCGGCGTGTACGGGAGTATCGTGTCCATGGTGTGCGACAGGTACCTTGCGTACAGCAAGAAGAAAGATGAAAAACCAGTCGTGCTCTGAGGGACAGTGTTGTAGGCATAGGTGACGAAGGACAGTATATTATCCCGATTCGTGTGGTTGGCAGCGACGTACATCGAAAACATGTCGCCGAGGGTATGGTTAAAGCGTTCGGTGAGGCCATTCGTCTGCGGGTGGTAAGCGGTAGTTTCGCGGTGAACAGAATGGCACTCCATCAGAATGGTTTCGACAACTTCTAACAAGAAGACCCGGCCTCGATCGCTGAAGAGCTCTTGAGGTGGTCCGTGGCGCAGTATGAATTGATGCAGCAGGAAGGATGCAACATTGCGTGCAGTAGCCGTAGGGAGAGCGGGAGTTTCGGCGTATCGCTTTAAATGGTCCACAACAATGATGGCCCAGCGGTTAGCAGCCCACGTCAGAGGAAGTGGTTCATACAAATCGATACCTGGGCACCCAAACGAACGGTCACGGCAAGGTAACGGTTGCAGACCGGCATGGAACATGTGTGCTGACGGTTTGCGGCGTTGGCGAGCGAGGCAAGAGCGAATGATGATATATGGTGTTTTTTGGCGCAAGGGCCATTTGTTGGCCAAAGAGCGCCAGTTCATCTTACTAAAAATATGGACAATGATTGTGATAAGCGGCTGTATAAGGGCCATAAAATTCCTCGCGATAAGGCGAGTAAGAACCTACAAGTAATAAAATCATGACCATGCCGTGAAAGGTGTGTGTGGTGTGAATAGATGACAAAAGTTGGTGATAATAAAAGACGATGGTGGATATGTATGGCATTAGCACAAGTGCCTCACTCGTTCGTACCCTTGCGTCCAAGGGCCGTGAGGCAAGTGCTTTCTTGTGTAACCACCGCAGCAAAAACCTTTCTAGAGAGGTCGTGCTACGGAATGCCCGAGTATATGATATGAAAATTATGACTTTCTTTTAAAAATGCTAATAATGATTTGTGCGTAAAAAGTGGTTCCCTGCCGACAAACATTACGGGGTGTAATGGTATATGTTGTCGGTAGGGTAATGGAAAGTGTTGTCTTCTTAGAGTGCCTAATTGTTTACATTGGATTAAAACGTGAAGAACTGTTAATGCCTCACCACATTTGTCACACAATGGTGGATCGCCACCGGACAAAAGATGTGGGTGTGTCGTGTATGTGTGTCCTATCCTGAGTCTTGTTAGTGTTACCTCTGTTAGACGAGATTTTGATACTGGTGGCCAATGGCCAAGGTGTGGCTTGATAATGTGTAGCTTGTTTTGTGTATGTCTGTCCCACTTGCTCTGCCAGTAGTCCCTGAGCTTTCGTTTGAGAGACGGCTTAAGATAAAGGGGCGGGATCGATATGGGTGTAGTGGCACTGATTTCGTGGATGGATGCAGCAAGCTGATCCGCCATCACGTTTCCTTGAATCTCACGGAGCCCTGGCACCCAGCACACTACAACATGTTGGTTGAGTGTGTAGAGTGTGCATAAAATGGAGTACAGTAAGACGAGGACAGGGTTTTTTTTTTTTTAAGACTGTGCAGAGCCGTTACCACACTGAGGGAGTCTGTATAAATTACTGCTTTTTGTATTTGTAATTGTTTGATGTGTTTAGCTGCCACAACTATCGCGTAAGCTTCCGCTGTGAAGATACTTGTGCCTGGATGTAGAGGGCCAGCATCCGAAAAGGAAGGGCCAACAATAGCGTAGGACACAGAGGAGTTGGACTTAGAGGCATCTGTAAAGAACTCAGGACTTGTGTATTTGTGTTGAAGTTCCAGGAAGTATATTCGTATATGGGCAATAGGCGCATGTTTAGTAACTTCCAGGAAAGACACATCGCAATCTATAGTCTGCCACTGCCACGGTGGCGGGTATGCTACAGGAGCCATTAAACATTGTTCAAGTGACACTCCAGTGTCCTCAGCTAGACCCTTCAGGCGAACTGAGAAGGGCTGCCTCATCTAGGGCCTGTTTTGAAACAGAATGGAGCTCGACAAAGCAATTATAGTAGAGTATGAAGGGTGCTTCTTGTCTGCTTTCACCTTAAGAAAATAAATAAAGGACATGTAAGTTCTCTGCAGATGAAGCGACCACTCATTTGACTCAATGTAAAGGCTTTCTACGGGGCTGGTGCGAAAAGCACCCGTAGAAAGGCGGATGCCCAAATGGTGCACGGGGTCCAGCATTTTCAAAGCACTTTGAGTCGCAGAGTGATAAACAATGGCCCCATAATCTAAGCGGGTGCGAATGAGGCATCTATACAGGTTCATGAGACATTGCCTGTCACTACCCCACATAATACGTGACAACACTTTTATAACATTCATGGCTTTTAAACATTTTGTTTTTAAATACTTGATGTGCGGTACAAAGGTCAACTTGTTGTCCAAGATTAAGCCTAAGAATTTATGCTCCGCATAGACAGACAGACGTTGACCGTTCAGTTCAATGTCAGGTTCTGAGTGCACGCCTCTCTTTCGCGAGAACAAGACACAGGTGCTTTTTTCTGGGTTAAGCCGGAATCCGTTTTCCTCTGCCCATTTGAAGACCTTGTTTAAACCTAACTGAACCTGCCGCTCACACATTGCTAGGTTGCATGACTTAAAGCCAAGCTGGACGTCATCGACATATGTGGAATAAAACATGTTGCGGGGAACAGACAGGTGCAAGGAATTCATTTTGATAATAAAAAGTGTACAACTAAGTACACCACTTTGCGGTACTCCCGTTTCTTGCACAAATGTTTGGGAGAGAATACTGCCCACACGGACACAGAATTTCCGATTGGACAAGTAACTCTCGATTATGGAAAGCATTCTATCGCGCACACCCAGGTGAAACAAGTCTCTTAATATGCCAAAACGCCATGTTGTGTCGTAAGCCTTCTCGATATCGAGAAACACAGAGAGGAAGTATTGTTTATGGATGAAAGCGTCTCGGATCTGTGCCTCGATACGCACCAGATGGTCGGTGGTGGATCTACCCTCTCGAAAACCACATTGGTATTGGTCAAGCAGATTGTGTGTTTCAAGGAAATATAAAAGTCGGTGGTTTATCATTTTTTTCAAAGAGTTTACAAAGGCAGCTGGTTAGTGCAATGGGCCTAAAACTTGAAACTGAGGAAGGGTCCTTGCCCTGTTTCAAAATAGGGATAACAATAGCCCCTTTCCAGGAAGCAGGGATGGTGCCAAAAAGCCAGATAGCATTGTATAGAGAGAGTAAAGTTTTTCGCATTTTGAGCGGCAGGTTTTTTTTCTTTTTTTTTTTTTTTTTTTCAACATTGCCCCGCCGCGGTGGTCTAGTGGCTAAGGTACTCGGCTGCTGACCCGCAGGTCGCGGGTTCAAATCCCGGCTGCGGCGGCTGCATTTCCGATGGAGGCGGAAATGTCGAGGCCCGTGTGCTCAGATTTGGGTGCACGTTAAAGAACCCCAGGTGGTCAAAATTTCCGGAGCCCTCCACTACGGCGTCTCTCATAATCATATGGTGGTTTTGGGACGTTAAACCCCACAAATCAATCAATCAATCAATCAGGTTTTTCAACATTTCATACGTGACACGGTCGTAGCCTGGGGCAGAATTACTGCAAGAGTTTAGTGATGTTTGTAGCTCAGCTAAGTTGAAAGATTGGTTGTATGCCTCGTGATTTTTACACTTATATTCTAGTTTCTGCTTTTCTATCTTTGCTTTATATCTTTGGAAAGCTTCAGTATAGTGTGACGAGCTAGACACTTGCTCGTAGTGTGCACCGAGGAAGTTCGCCTCATCTTTCAGGCTGTCACCCTGTGTGTTTACGAGTGGGAGTGAGTGTACTTGTCTTCCTACTACCCTACGAACCATGTTCCAGACTTTAGCCTCTTGTGTATATGAATTTATCCCTGATAAAAACTTGTGCCAGCTTTCTCTTCTCGCCTGCCGACGCGTTCTCCTGCCTCGAGATTCTATTTTCTTAAAGCTCTCGAGGTTTTCCGCTGTCGGCGAGTTTCGCAGCAACCTCCATGCCCTGTTCTGTTCCTTTCGCGCATTCTGACACTCAGTGTTCCACCACGGGACGTGTCGTTTGCCGGGCAATCCAGATGTTTGTGGAATGCACTTGGCTGCTGCGTCAGTAAGAAAAGCTGTGAAGTACTGCACAGCTTCATCTATACCTAATCCGCATATGTCAGTCCAACTTAAGTGAGTAATCTTTTGAAATTGTTCCCAGTCCGCTTTGTTTACCAGCCATTTGGGAACATGTGGAGGACATTCATATAGTATTGGTGTACTCAAAACTAAAGGAAAATGGTCACTTCCATATGGATTATTTATGACTTTCCACTGAAGTAATGGTACAAGTGAAGGAGATGCGATACTGAGGTCTATGGAAGAGTAAGTTTTGTTGGCAAGGTTATAGTAAGTTGCCTCTTTCCTATTCAACAGACAAGTACCTGATGAAATGAGAAATTGTTCAATGAGACGACCTCGTGCATCACAGCGAGAGTCACCCCACAGACCATTATGTGCGTTCAGGTCCCCAAGGACCAGATAAGGTTCAGGTAGTTCGTCTATTAAAGACTGGAATTGAAGTTTTTCGAGACGGTGGTGCGGAGGTATGTACAAAGAGCAGACAGTGACAAGTTTGTTAAGAATAACTGCTCGGACAGCCACCGCCTCGAGGGAAGTTTGAAGGGGTAATTGTGTGCATGCTACACCTTGACTTACTATAACCGCTACACCACCGGATGGTGGCATGGCACCATCTCTATCCTTTCGGAAGATTACGTAGTTACGTAAAAAGTTTGTGTTAGTTCATTTTAAGTGTGTCTCTTGTACACACAGCACTCTTGGATTGTGTTCATGGAGGAGTTCTTGTAAGTCATCGAGGTTTGGAAGAAGGCCTCGGATGTTCCACTGTAATATTTCTGTCGGCATATTTAAACAAGAGAGATGCTGCTGTGTGTACAAAGAGTATTCTGTGTTGGAGTTAGCTCGTTAATTCAGGTGGCAGGACGATCGTCTGGCCCCGTTATTGGTTTTTTATTTTTCTTGGCGCGCTCCAAGGAGCCGCGCCGCAGTTTTGGTACCAAAGGTACCGTTGGGTCCATTGCCTCCTCAGAGGCACTGGTTGCCCACACATGCGAGCTGTTAATTCGGATTTTAGGCCTCGCCTGGTGAGGGGAGGCCTTGAGACCAGAGGACCCTGGAGTCTCCGGCCTCAATTCGCTAGGAGGCGGAGTAGACTGAACTACTGCCGCCTTGGGGGCAGGCGCCACAGCCGACGGCTCGCTCTGCGCTGGCCAAAGGAGTGGCGAGGGCTGGTGCGGCGTTACCCCCTGACGCGCCGCATCAGCATATGTAGCGCCATAAAATGGCGACACTCTTCGTCTTGCTTCCTTGAATGTGATATTTTCTTTAATTTTCAATGTGATGATTTCTTTTTCTTTTTTCCAAAATGAGCAAGACCGTAAGTATGCGGCATGATTTCCGCCACAGTTCACACAGTGTGATGGTTCTTCGCAATTGTCAGAATTGTGGCCTGACACTCCACATTGTGCACAAGTTTGGTGACCACGACAGCTTTGTGAGCTGTGGCCATACTTCTGGCATTTAAAACAACGACGTGGGTTAGGTATGTATGGTCGGATCGACGTCTTAGTGTACCCTGTTTGAATACTTTCTGGCAGATTACTGGAAGCGAATGTGACTATTAGGTGTTTTGTTGTTGTTACCTTGTTGTCTCTTCTAATGGTGATCCTTTGTACATTGGTCACATTCTGACTCTTCCACCCCTCCAGAAGTTCCTCTTCAGTCAAGCCGAGGAAATCAGCATCAGATACTACTCCACGGGTTGTGTTCATGTGTTCATGGATCTGTGTGGCGTTACAGTGATGGGAGTGTTACCAAAAGTTGAAAGATTCTGTAGCTTTTCAAACTGTTCTTTTTCTCGAACTTCAAGGAGGAGGTCTCCGCTGGCCATTTTGGTAACTTTGTACCCGGCTCCAAGAGTTTCTGTGAGACATCTGGCTACTACAAAGGGGAATACAGTTCTGGCTTGCTTGCTGCTTATCTCACTATGTATAACATGAAAATGGGTGAAGTTTTTACTTGATCGGTTGAAAAATCTCAAGTCTTCGGAGCGTACGCGCTTTAAGGCGGTACGATCACTTAATAAGGAAAATGCTCTATGCATGCCAGTTTAATTTTCTTCAGAAGCGTTGGCGGCCAGCCACCACGAAGCCCAACGAGGGGACGCTACAAGTTTGCGGGTGCTAAAACCTGCAGACGCCAGCCGTACAACGCTACTATAACCCAATGCGCCTAGACCAAGGTAGGCTATTTGCACAGGGTTAACCCTAGCCGCCAGGAAGTTTGGAAGTAGGCAGAAGAGAGTAGAAGACAGGACAGATAAATAGTGAGAGATAAAGACGAAGATGTAGGGAGAGAGAGATAGGAAAAGGCGACTGCCGATTTCCCTTGGGTGGGTCAGCCCAGGGGTGCCGTCTACGTGAAGCCGGGGCCAAAGGGGTGTGTTGCCTCTGCCAGGGGGCCTTAAAGGTCCAATCACCCAGCGTCGGCTCAACCCCCAGGATCCCCTTTTCCCCGGACATGGCAAAGCCACGCACGGATAGGCGTGGGAGGCAAGAGCGAACGAACTGCTGCACGTAGCGGTACATCCTGCGCCAGAAGTAGCATTTTCGAATACGGTGGTAAGTTTTGGATACCCCAGAGTGCGCCTGTTGCGGATCAGAATGAAAAGATTCACATATCTCCGATGGCGGATTGCGGGGTATCACGAGTACCCACATTTGGCCATCGGCATCGTAATTGTGTTGGTGTAGGAGGCCGTCACGGATGGCGAAATGGTGAGCTCGATGAAGCAAGGCATGCGTGGATGGTGTTGCAGATGGATCAGAGAGCAAGTTGATCAGTGGGGCGATCCAATTATCCTTTCGCTGTTCAGTAGCGAAGATGTCAACATCGATGGCAGAAACAGCGATTGAGTTTACTGAGCAGGGCACATTGTCTTCAGGCAGAGGGGAGTGTGAGAGGGCATCGGCGTCAGCATGATTGCGTCCGTTGCGGTACAGCACACGGATGTCGTAGTCTTGTAAGCGAAGAACCCAACGGGCGAGATGGCCTGAGAATCCTTCAATGATGACAGCCAGCATAGCGCACGATGGTCCGTGACATCAAATGGGCGACCATACAAATAAGGTCGAAGCTTTGTAAGGGCCCAGACGATCGCCAGGCACTCTTTCTCCGTGGCGGTGTAGTTTGTCTCGGCTCTCGTGAGCCTACGGCTTGCATATGCTATGACATAATCAGAGAATCCGGGTTCGCGCTGCGCCAGGACAGCACCGAGGCCTACACCGCTGGTGTCCGTGTGCACCTCCGTTGGGGTCGTAGGGTCGCAGTGGCGTAGAATGGGAGGGAACGTCAACAAATGGCGGAGCTTTGCGAACGCGGCGTTGCATTCAGATGACCCCGAATTGAGGGGCCTGTTACTTCCAAGGAGCTTCGTCAGCGGTCATATGATCGCGTAAAAATTTCTTATGAAGCGTCAAAAGTATGAGCACAGGCCCACGAAACTATGTAGTTCTTTGATGGATGCAGGTTTGGGGAATTCGGCCACGGCCCGAAGCTTGGCCGGATGAGGAAGAATGCCATGCTTGGACACGACGTACCCTAGGATGGCGAGTTCCCGTGCTGCAAAGCGGCATTTCTTCAGATTTAGTTGCAAGCCGGAATTGCGAAAACTTCTTTCAGACATTGGAGATGCGTGGAGAAATCCGGAGCAAAGACAACGACATCGTCGAGGTAACACAAGCACGTGTACCATTTCAAGTTGCGCAAAACGATGTCCATCATGCGCTCAAAGGTCGCAGGTGCATTACATAGACCAAATGGCATGACGTTGAACTCGTACAAGCCGTCGGGTGTGACGAAGGCAGTCTTCGGTCGAGCATCGTCAGCCATGGGTACTTACTTGTCAGTACCCCGAGCACAGATCGAGAGAAGAAAAAAATTCAGCTCCGTGAAGGCTGTCAATTGCTTCATCGATGCGCAGCAGTGGATAAACATCCTTGCGAGTGATCTTATTGAGCCGTCTGTACTCCACACAGAACCACACAGAACCGTCTTTCTTCGCAACAAGAACAACAGGAGATGCCCATAGACTGTCCAAGGGCCAAATAAGATTGTTTCGGAGCATATCGTCAACCTGCTCGTTAATTACCCGACATTCAGCAGGCAACACGCGATATGGACGTTGCCGTAAAGATAGATGGGCACCAGTGTCGATGCGATGCGTAACAGCGGACGTGCGATTGAGATAACTTCGCCGGACATTGAAAGAAGAACAACATTCTTGCACTTGAACTATATAGCGCATTACGGGGAAGAAGAAACGGCCGAGCAGACCAACACAAGAGGACAGAGCGCTAACTTCCAACTGAGCTTTATTAGTTCAAGTACGATGAACCAACTCGCCCAATCTTCAACACTCGTGAACATTCTTGCAACAGGTCCAGAAGCTGGGAACACTGTACCGCCGTGAGGCTGTCAGCAATGGAGGGGCCAAATACATCAGCAGATCACGGATCAGAAGTGGAAAGAGTATTGATGGTACACGAACTGGGACAACGCGAGTCATCGGGTACGTCCAGGACTTGTGCATCGTCGACTGGTTCCACTCTTCCGAGACATTCCCCTCAAAGCAAGGTAACAGTGTACGGGGATGGGTTGGTTACAAAAATAGCGATGTTGCCCTGGGTGACTTGCGCGGTCGCGAAAGGTACTAGCAACCCTTTCCTGCTACAAGCACGGTCAGATGGCGAAACAAGTGCAATTGTGTCGGAGAGACCGGCGCAGTAGACTGACACAGCCGTCGTCGAGTTCGGAGACACTGTTGTACCGTGTTTCATGAGAATCTTGCTCAGTGTCGAGGGACTGTCATCTGGCGTCAAATGTAAACAAGGTGAGAGTTCAATTTCGGCGGAGGCACAATGGATGACGGCGTTGTGGCGGGAAAGAAAATCCCATCCTAGGATGATGTCATGAGAGCATGCCGAAATTATGATGAACTGGGTGACATACAGAACGTCCTGAATGGCAACGCGAGCCGTGTATCCTGCTGTAGGGTAAATACAATGCGAACTAGCAGTACGGAGGGACAACCCAGAAAGTGGCGTCGTCACTTTTCAAAGTAAGCGGCAAAGTTTTTCGTCCAGAACTGATACGGCAGCTCCAGTGTCAATAAGAGCCGATGCACGAACACTGTCCACAAACACGTCAATTACGTTCGAGGGGCTGCTCTGAGAGCTTTCACATTGTGGTAACGACTGGTTTCCCCGCTCATGAGCAGCCGAACTTGGCCCCATGAGGGGCAAGGACCGACGCTGTGGAGACGGCGACCTTCAAGGAGATGAACCTGGGCGAGACGGCGGTGGCATCGACGGCGGTTCGTCGTGATAGGGACGGCTGAGCTGGCCAGCAACAGGGGAAGAAATGGGAGCCAGCTGTACGCGAGAGCAATAACGTGCTATGTGACCGGCGTAACCGCAGGCAAAGCATACGGGCCAGTTGTCGGGTGTGCGCCATCGGTTCGCCGAGGTAGGTTTTACCCATGTCGCAAGAACTGATGGACGGAACAGTGGCTGGAAAGGCTGCATGGTGGGCTGAAGATGAGGCTGATGGGTTGCGTCAACATACGTAGCAGGCATACCCGCTGCAAAGGACGGAGGTCGAGCGGCAGCTTCGGCGTAAGTCAAAGGGGCGGGTGCTGGAACGACTTGAGGCGACCTGGCGACTACTTGAGCGTAACTCAGAGGCGCAGAAGCCGAAGGTTGTTCGGGGTGGTACGCAGGCATGACCTCCGCTATTTCGTGCTCAATCGTTCAACGAATGGGAGGGAGAAGGGTAGTGGCTGATTGTTGAACAGCCGGTGGGTGGGCAAAGGGCAGGAGAGAGAACTGGCACGCGATTTCCTCATGGATGAAAGACTTGAAGTCTGCCATCAACACCACTTGGTCACAACTGGCCTTTAAGCCAGCAAACGTTGCAGCTCGTGGTGGGGAGCAACGGGTCATCAAACGCTGCCGGCGGAACTCCTCGTAGCTCTGGCACAGTGTGATGACCTCAGCCGCTGTGCCGGGGTTTTTGGCAAGCAGAATCGTGAAGGCATCATCGTCAATACCTTTCATGATGTTTCAGATCTTGTCGGACTCGGACATGGTGTGATTGTATTTGTAAGTCCAGGACATCTTCAATATAGCTAATAAATGACTCACTAGCCTGCTGAGAGCGTTCACGTTAACGCTGCTCAGCTTGCAGCTTACAAACCGCATGGCGGCCGAAAACATTGATTACAGCGGTCTTAAAATCGGACCAGGTTGCAAAATCCGACATGTCGTTGTTGTACCACAAACTGGCTACGCCCGTAAGGTAGAACACCAAGTTCTATTCGATTATCAAACTATTCGATTATCAGCGGGAGGCTAGCACAAGATCTCGGGAAAGTGATTACGCCGTGGAATGAAACCCGAATTCGAACTGCTAGAGGACACGTAACACCCCTGGGTCGCTGTACGGCAAGAGTGAAAATTCGTGCGTCAACGTTTGTGCTCAGCTGCCTCGGTCTTCGCAACTGTTCACGTCAGCTTCCTATTGGCATGGAATACAGTGCCATCATAAATCTCCGTGAGCGCGTCGTGACCTTCTCGACTCAAGGCGCAACAGATCGAGACGCTGATAACTGCCGTACATCTGCGCTGCGTGTTGCTGACGACAGTGTTACGCTGCCGCCTCGAGCGACTGTTCCCATCGAAGTCACTTGTGAAGACCTCCGGGACGGTGACGTGGTGGCTGAAATCAACCTATCACTTCTGCTACTACAAGGTGTATGCGCCACCCGAAGTGTCGTGCGTGTTTGTAACGGACAGTCACAAATACTAAATACGAACTTCAACTACGAGCAACGGCATCTTTTTTTCCGCGGAACCACCGTAGCCTATGGAGACCCTGTTGCCGACGTCACGGAGTGCTTCGCATCCGAGGAAACGCATGAGGATGAGGAATTTCTAGACCACGTCGACATTAATTCGACGCTATCATACGAGAGAAAGGCCGCACTTCATGACCTTTTAAGGGAGTTTCGATCTTGCTTCGCCTCTTCTTCCAAAGTCCATCAAACACACCTCGCCAAGCATCGAATTATTACCGATGATTACATCCCCCCATCCGGCAGCAGCTTTATCGCGTTTCTGCCAAAGAATGCGAGGCTATTCAGACACAAGTAAAAGATATGCTCGATGACAGGATCATTCAACCATCCAGCAGCCCTTGGTCCTCGCCAGTCGTTCTAGTGAAGAAAAAAGACGCAACGCTACGATTTTGTATTGACTATAGGAAGTTAAATAGCGTCATGAAAAAAGACATTTACCCGCTTCCACGGGTCGACAACTCTCTTGGCAGGTTATCCATCGATCTAAAGAGTGGCTATTGGCGAATCGAAGTGGATGAACAAGATTGAGAAAAAGCCACGTTTGTGACTCCACATAAACTTCACGAATTCAGAGTTCTTCCCTTCGGCCTCTGTTCTGCCCCAGCCACTTTTCAGAGGATGATGGACACAGTTCTCACTGGCTTGAAGTGGCAAAGCTGCCTTGTCTACCTCGATGATATGGTCATCTTTTCCGAGAGCTTCGAAGAACATCTGAAGCATCTGAGAAAGGTGCTTGAAGACATTCGCACAGCTGAACTCGCGCTGAAACCCCTAAAATGCCATTTCAGCTATGAAGAGCTGAAAATTCCTGGGACATATCATTAGTGTGGATGGAGTGCGACCTGATCCAAACAAAACTGCTGCTGTCGCCGCTTTCCTTGTTTCATCAAATAAAAGAGCAGTACGCCGTTTCCTCGGCTTGTACACATATTATCGCCGATTTATCGCCAACTTCTCGAAGATAGCTGAACCTCTTACGCGACTCACCCGAGATGACGTGCCTTTTACTTGGAGCGCAGAACAAGATGCAGCGTTCACAAAGCTACGACAGAGAATGCAAACAGCCCCTGTTCTTGCCCATTTTGATGAGGACGCTGCTACAGAAATTCATACAGATGCCAGCAACGTCGGAGTTGGCACTGTCCTTGTACAACGACACCGTGGCGTTGAGCATGTAATAGCTTACGCCAGTTGTACTCTTTCTTGAGCCGAGACCAACTATTCTACATCGGAAAACGAATGCCTCGCAGTCGTGTGGGCGACGACCAAATTTCAGCCTTACCTCTACGGTCGTCCCTTCAAAGTGGTGACTGACCACCACTCGCTCTGCTGGCTGGCAAATCTCAGAGATCCATCCGGCCGTCTCGCTCAGTGGAGTTTGCATTTACAGGAGTTCGATATTACGATTGTGTGCAGGCCAGGGCGCAAACACGAAGATGCCGACGTGCTTTCTCGAGCGCCTGTGGGGCACGCTGTCAAGGGCTCTGAGGATGAAGATGCCTTTCTTGGAGCAGTTAGCGATTCCGAATTTATGTTAAAATAGCGGGCAGACGACGAATTACGCCCAGCTATTGATTCCCTGGAAGGCCGGAACTCTCAGGTCCCTCAACACATTGCTCGCGAGCTGTCCTCTTTTTGTCTAAGAAGAGGCATTCTTTACAAGAAAAATGCCCGTGGTAGCGACAAAGCCTTCCTACTCGTTGTTCCTACCGACATGCATGATGAGATCCTCCTTGCAAGCCCCGACGAGCCCACGTCAGGACATTTGGGCTATTCGCAAACTCTCGCCAGAGTACGCCAACAGTATTACTGGCCGCTCGATATGTGAAATCGATATGTGAAAGGCTGCCGTGAGTGCCAGCGTCGCAAGACTCCGCCTGTGAGACTTGCGGGCCTGCTCCAGTCGATCGCACCACCACAGACACCGTCTGACCTCGTGGGAACGGACCTTCTCGGACCCTTCCCTTTGTCGTCCTCTGGGAACAAATGGATTATAGTTGCGACAGATTATCTTACTCGTTATGCTGAAACAAAAGCGTTACCATGTGGCATGTCCTCTGAAGTCACGCAGTTCTTCGTGCAGCAAATCATCCTAAGGCATGGTGCCCCGTCATGCGCGATTACGGAGAGAGGAACGTCGTTTACAGCACGAATGATGGAGGACATTTTTAAATTGAGCTGCACAAGTCATCGAAAAATGACTGCTTATCACCCGCAATCGAATGGACTGGCAGAAAGGCTTAACAAGACCATAGCAGACATGCTGTCAATGTACGTGGACGTACAAGACAAAACCTGGGACGAGATTTTTCCATACATCACGTTTGCATACAACACAGCAATGCAAGAAACAACGCGATTTCCGCCTTTCCGACTTGTTTACAGACGCAACGTGCAAACCATGCTCGATGCTATGCTTCCGTGCGACCAAAGCAATGAACTTGCTCCAGACGCTGAGCAATACACTTAATACGCCGAAGAAGCTCGTCAGCTAGCTCGCATAAACACCAGTCACCAACAAGATGCAGACGCACGACGTTACAACCTCCGCCAACGAAACGTCACCTACCACACTGGGGACCGAGTGTGGGTGTGAATCCCTGTTCGGCGACCAGGCTTATCCGAAAAACTCCTAAGCCGTTATTTTGGACCGTACAAGATTCTTAGACGTGTCACAGATCTTACCTACGAGGTATTTCCGGACGGCGCAGCGTCTTCTTGTCGACAGCTTTGGCCCGAAACCGTGCATGTCGTTCGGCTGAAACCCTACTTCACGCAGTAGCCCTTGTGGTTTCACGTGTTGCGACATGCCTGACATTGCGCTGCTGCTGCTGTTTGTGTTCTCCTGTGTTTTTATGCCTTTTCTTTTTGCGCTTGGCGCAAGCATTGGCGAAACTTCCTCATTTGCGCTGCGAGTACTGGCAATCTCCCTCTTTTGGTTCTTTATATCTGCGTGTGAATGCTTCATTTTTTCTTTACGAGCATCCACTTGATGCTTTCAAAGGGGGGACTATTGCCAAATGATCTACTTACATGAGATCCATGAGTGAAAGAGGACAAAGATGATCTATCTGAGCTGCTGCTTGGCTAGTCGACTCAACGAGCCCATTATATTGTCACGACGCAGACACAGCAGGAGTCCGATATAGAAGACCTCACTTTAATTAAAATGAAAGGCGCTCGTAAAGAGGACCGGGCCAGAGCTTCGTCTTCCTTTCTGGCTGTGCGAGCTCTCCTCTGCAGGTTGAATGCGGCATTTGCCTCCCTCCAGTAGGAGCATCGACCCGATGCTTGGCTACAGAATATGCGGTGTATATATTTGACGTATTGCGCAACTGGCTCGCTGCAATATGGCTTCATCCGCACGTGTACGATTTTAGATTTTTGAGCTCGCGAGGAACTGTCAGGGATGACCTCATAATTCACGTCACTTAGGCGTCGTACAACATTGTAGGGACCAAAGTACTTCTTCAGTAACTTTTCAGAAAGGCCGCGTCGGCGAATAGGGCTCCAGAACCACACTTTCTCGCCTGGTTGATAAGTGACGTATCGGTGTCGCAGGTTATAACGTTGTGCGTCGTAACTCTGCTGTTGGGCGATTCGCACGCATGCTAGCTGCCACGCCTCTTCAGCTCATTGGGTAAAGGCTTGAACATCCGTGTCTGTATCGTCGCAGTCGTGCAGCAACATGGCATCAAGCATTGTCGTTACTTCACGGCCATAAAGAAGACTAAATGGCGTGCTCCGTGTAGTTTCCTGCTGCGCCGTATTATAGCCAAATGTCATGTATGGTAGAACATCATCACAATTTTTATGATCCACGTCGATGTACATACTGAGCATATTAGCAATTGTCTTGTTGAGGCATTCTGTTAAGCCGTTGGTTTGTGGGTGATAGGAGGTAGTTTTTCGATGCGCTGTTCCACTCAACTCAAGTACTGACTTGAGGAGCATGACCGTGAAAGCGGTACTTCTGTTCTTTATTAAAATTCTAGGAGCACCATGCCTCAGAACGATATCTTCAATAAAAATCGTGCCGCTTCTACTGCGGTTCCACTTGATAAAGCCTTTGTTTCTGCGTAGCGAGTAAGATAGTCCATAGCGACAATTACCCACTTGTTTCCAGTATGCGAAGTCGGAAATGGTCCAAAGAGATTCATTCCGGTTTGTGCAAAAGGCATGGTGGGCACTTGAAGTGGTTGCAACAATCCGGCTGGTTTCAAAGGTGGCGATTTTCGTCGTTGACAATCGAGGCACGTTCGGACGTAATGCTTTACAGTGCCTGGAAGCTTCGGCCAGTAGTACTTCTGTTGGATTCTGGACAATGTGCGCGTGTATCCGAGGTGGCCGGAGGTTGGCTCATTGTGGCAAGCGCTCAGGATCTCATCGCGAATGAATGTCGGGACGACAAGTAAGTGGGCATTTCCACTAGGGGCAAAGTTCTTCTTGTATAGGACACCACTGCGCAAGCAGAATGATGGCAGGCTCCTTGCAAATATCTTTGGAACGCTTGTAGACTGGCCGTTAAGAAAATTAATAACAGGGAGCAACTCACTGTCTTCTTTCTGCTTAGATGAAATGGTGACTGTGTCGACCACTCCTAAAAATGCCATGTCATCATCTTCTGAGACATCCTCTCGCTTTATAGGCGACCTGGATAAGCAATCAGCATCAGAGTGCTGCCGTCCCGACTTATAGACGACTGTCATATCGAATTCTTGTAGGCGTAAGCTCCAGCGCTAGCCGACCAGATGGGTCCTTCAAGTTGGTCAGCCAGCAAAGGGAGTGGTGGTCGCTGACCATGTGGAAGGAACGGTCGTAGAAGCATGGCCGAAACTTCAGAACTGCCCATACTATAGCAAGACATTCCTTTTCCGTTATGGAATAATGGGACTCGGCACGGGAAAGCGCTCTACTTGCATATGCAATCACTCTCTCGGCTGAGTCTTGCCACTGGACGAGTACAGCGCCTAAACCTACGTTGTTGGCATCGGTGTGGATCATGGTTGGAGCGTCCTCGTCAAACTGAGCAAGCACAGGTGGTGTCTGCAGGCGCTGTCGTAAACCGTCAAATGCTGCTTGTTCCTTTTCGTCCCATAAAAATAGAACATCATCTCTCATTATGCATGTTAAGGACGACGCTATGTGAGAGAAATTGGCAATAAACCTGCGGTAGTTGGCGCAAAGGCCAAGAAAACGTCTTACGGCCTTCTTTTCTGTTGGCACCGGAAATTTTTGGACGGCGTCGATCTTGTCGGGGTCCGGACGAACACCTTCATGGCTCACCACATGTCCTAAGAATCCGAGTTCCTTGAAACCGAAATGACATTTCTCAGGTTTCGGCGTTAAGTAAAGTGTGGGATTGGGCTAGTTGGTAATCCATATAAAACTTCTAGGCGCGTAAAACTTCAGACAACTAACATAAGAGACAAGGACGAGCGCAGACTTTCAACTGATTTTATTACTACTACGACACACATAATATTTCTAATATATATATGTGTGTCGTAGTAGTAATAAAATCAGTTGAAAGTCTGCGCTCGTCCTTGTCTCTTATGTTAGTTGTCTGAAGTTTTACGCGCCTAGAAGTTTTATTCGGCGTTAAGCCAGCAGACCGTATTGCTCGAAATACCAATAGCAGCCATCTTAGATGTTCCTCGTATGTTGGTGAGAAAACAATGACGTCGTCGAGGTATACCAGACACGTATGCTACTCGAGGCCTGATAGGACAGTATCCATCAGTCTCTGAAATGTTGCCGGGGCTGAGCACAATCCGAAGGGCAAGATTTTAAACTCGTAAAGCCCGTCAGGCATAACAAAAGCAGTCTTTTCTCTGTCCTGCTCATCGACCTCGATTTGCCAATAACCGCTTTTCAGGTCCATCGACGAGAAGAAGCGTGCATGCCTCAGCCTGTCAAGTGAATCGTCAATACGCGGTAGTGGGTATAAGTCTTTCTTTGTCATGCGGTTCAGCTTGCGGTAGTCCACACAGAAGCGTAAGCTGCCGTCTTTCTTTTTAACTAGCACTACCGGTGATGCCCAAGGGCTTTTTGACGGCTGAATGATATCATCATTGAGCATTTTCTGGACTTGTTCTTGGATTGCTTCGCGTTCATTCGGTGCCACGCGGTATGGGTTTTGTCGAATTGGTCTTGTTGTCTCTTCCGTTATAATTCGGTGCTTTGTCAGTGGCGTTTGATTTACCCTCAAAGTCGACGAAAAACAATCTTCAAACTGGCCGAGAATATCTAGAAGACTCTGCTTCTGCGCTGGCGATAAATCTGTGCTTACGTCGACAGGTAGTGGTGTTGAAGCGGCCGGCGTCTCTGCCTGTTGTACTGCGAAGCACTCGCAGAATTCTACAATTTCTTCAAAGTATGCAACTGTGGTACCCTCTGTAATGTGTCGACGTTCGTTGCTGGAGTTTGTCAACAAGACCTCTGCTTGCCCAGACACTACACTGACAAGACTTCTGGCAATAGCGATTCCTCGAGACAGTAAAAGCGTCGATATTTCTTCCGCGATACCTTCTACAGTATGCTGCGTGTTACACATGACAGAGACGAGGCGGCATGAAAACGGTGGCATGGTCACGTCATCAATCACGCGCATGGGCTTGCGCTGCAGCGCTGCGCTATGGTCCGCTGAGAAGGTCAGTACACCGTTCGGTATATTTATGATGGCACCGTACTCCCGCAAGAAATCCATACCCAAGATGGCCTGTTTACAACACTCAGAAAGAATAACGAAGGTTGCCACGAATGATGAATCCCCGATCTTGATTCGTGTGGTGCACTTTCCAGTAGCCGTCAGCAGCTGGCCTCCGGCTCCTCTAATTTGCGGCCCCGTCCATTCTATTTTTACCTTCTTGAGTTTGTCGGCCAGATTCGCACTCATTATTGAAAAGTCCGCACCAGTGTCGACCAGTGCGGTCACGTCGTGACCGTCAATTGAAAGTGTAATATCGGCGGTGACAATCTCGTCTTTCGTCGGTTTATTCGAAATGTGCGGCGGTAATGGGGGATTTTCAACTCTTCGGCAATTCGCAACCTTCCCCTCTAAAGTCGCTGCTTTTAGTTTTCCCGGCGTGGACTGGGAGATCTTCTTTTCGCCATGTCTGTGGTGCTACCTCTATTAAATTGGGAAAATGACCGGGGGAGGGCGAACGTGACCGAAACCCAGGAGAAACGTCCCTCGTATCAATATTGCGTCTTCCATCGAAATAGCGCTGAGGGGTAGTAGACAGAAATCCTTGATACCCGGCAACGCGATGAGGACAATACTGCACGATGTGGCCTGCTTCCCCACAATGGAAGCACAGGGGCCTGTAGTCAGGGGTACGCCATATGTCGGTTTTGCAGAGTGTGGGTCGCATCGGCGTCGACGTTTCCCTGTAGTACCAAGGCACTGTCGGCGGCTGTTGCTGGTGGTACTGCTGAGATGGCGGCACGTTAGATCTAGGCTGTCGACGGAGCATATCTGCATATGTTGGCCTAACTATTTCAGTGTTCGGCTCGGGAAGTGAAAGCGCTTGCCTTATTTCTTGGCGAACAACTTCTGTGACCGACGCAATCGCGCAGTCATTGGGTGTGGCGGCGAGCTTCTTCACCTCTTCTTGCACAATTTCGCGTATCAGGCCACGCAAAGAATGCTCGTCAGGTGTCACAGTGGTCCCGGCGGTTGCGCTGATTTGTCCGCTGTTGTTTGGGCGGTCGTACTGACGGTAGCGTAGCTGTAGTGCGCGTTCGATGACGATTGCCTCCTTCGAAAGATCGTCGACGCTTAAAGGTGGGTTTCGCACGAGACCAGCAAACAGCTGCTCTTTAACACCGCGCATGAGGTGGCTGATTTTTTTGTTCTCGGACATATCGGGATCGCCTCGATGAAAGAGACGAGCCATGTCCTCAACAAACATAGCAACAGACTCGTTGGGCTTTTGAATCCGTGATTCGAGGAGTCATTGTGCAAGCTCCCGCCTTTCGGTGTTTACGAAGGTGTCCAGGAACTTCCGCCGGAACTCGTCCCACGTTGACCACACGCGATTCGTGAACCATGTGCGAGCCCCGTCTTGAAGAGGGAAATACTTGTACCCCAACTGCGGATGCGGCGTTCCACCCGTTAACGTTGGCTATGCGCTTGAACTCCTCAAGCCAGTCATCTGCGTCCTCATATGTGTTGCCATGAAAGTCCACAGGAGTTTCAGGGGTGAAAACAGTCACCTGTGTCAATCTTGGGCTCGTCATGGTGGGGCAACTGCTTCCGGGCGCGGTCATGTTTTCCGTCCAAGGACCGAACTCTGGGCTCAGGCCTAACAGGTGGCGGCTGGCACGGTGAACGGGTGTTTCGACGAGCGGAAGTCTTTGTGGACTAGATCCCAAGCTATTGGAAGGTGTACTGGACATGTACCCAGCACCTCCACCAGTGTCACAACGCAGACACAGCAGGAGTCCGATATAGAAGAGCTCACTTTAATTAAAATGAAAGGCGCTCGTAAAGAGGACCGGGCAAGAGCTTCGTCTTCCTTTCTGGCTGTGCGAGCTCTCCTCTGCAGGTTGAATGCGGCAATATTGTAAAGAAGAGGAAGTACTCCGGCGCAGAGGCAGCAGCATCGAGCGTGCACCAGCGGCTCGAGCTCGGAAATTGCAGCTGGTGCATCGCCTTCTAAGCCTTCCAAGCATCAACCTTTCTGCTCAACAAATCTCCTTTATAATTTGTGGAGCCATGCTAGGTACCGTCCCCTATACCTTCCCGCTACAATCCTGGAACTCCGTTCTCGACGGCTACCTTCTGTTATGCCGGACGCCGATCGGCAGACGCTTCCATCTCTTCTGGTTACCTGTCCAGGCAGTGTTCCTCAGTGGGAGCCTCCAATCTTCAGCGGAACAGACAACAATGACGTTGAAGATTGACTCGCGACTTTCAAACGAGTGAGCGCTTTAAACAGATGGACAAACGCGGACAAGTTGACACGCGTGTTGTTCTACCTCGCGGGTGTAGCCAGCCTTTGGCTTAGAAACCACGAGGCAGACGTCCGAACGTGGCCGCAATTTAAAGCGTCGATTGTAGCAGTCTTCGATCGACCTGCCATCCGAAAACTTCGTGCCGAGCAACGTTTATGCACACGCACACATGAAACGGGTGAAACCTTCACTAGTTACATAGAAGACGTCGTCAATTTGTGCAGACGCGTAGGCGCCGCAATGACGGAAGCTGAAAAATGTAAGCACATTCTCAAAGGGATTGAATGACGATGCTTTTCAAGTGCTCTTGGCGAAAAGCCCGACCACTGTTAACGACGTTATTAGCCTCTGCCAAAGCTACGATGAATAGCGGAAGCAGCGAGCTCTGACAAGACGTCCTCCAGCGCACGATTTGGCATCACTGTCTGGTGTGATCAATGGTCATGACCAAGCGTCACTAATAGCCGAAATAAAAGCATTTGTCCGCAAAGAAGTCGCACGACAGCTTTCCTTGGTGCCCTTCACACCAGAACCTACCACAACTTTACCGTCGTCTCTTCCTGGCGTCATTCAAGGAGAGGTCGCCGAGGCCTTACCAGCTGCTCGCAAGCATAATCTTGTGGCTGCTCCTCTCACCTACGCCGCGGCTTCAGCCATGCCAACTCGCAAGGCGCCTGCGCCTCCGTTCCAGCCTCGCGCGGGCTATCCCCCAGCTCCAGTCCACTGGACCACCACTAACACCGCCAACCCGTGGTGCACCCTCGACAATCGCCCAATAAGTTACGCTTGTCGATACCCCGGACACGACGCAAGGTATTGCCGCGTATCACCAATGAAAACCTCCGTGAGCCTTTCTTCCCGCTTGACTCCAACGCACAATACGATTCCTTCACTCCAATGCCACCTCGCTACCAGGACCACCACTGTCTTCGGTCAGGACGGCTTCGCTCGTCCTCTCTACGCCGCCGCTCGCCTTCTCCTATGCGTCGACGGCCCGCGCCTAATGAGGAGGAAAACTAGACAACACAGTTCCTGAGGCAAGAACTGCGCAAGTTTCGGTTTGCCCAAGTCCTCATTTATCACCTACCAATGTTATTGATGTGTTCATCGAAAATATCCCTACTGTCGCTCTTGTAGATACCGGTGAAGCTGTTTCTGTTATAGATGCTGGATTTTGCCACTCAATTCATAAGGTTACGACACCTTTTTCCGGATTACCACTTCGCACAGCTAGTGCTCAACCTGTTCAACCGACCGCAATATGTACAGCCCGCGTGGCAATTCAGGACGTTTCGTATACGATAGAGTTCATGGTTCTTTCATCGTGCTCCCATACTATTATCTTGGGATGGGACTTTTTATTGCGTCATAACGCCGTAATCAACTGTGCTAGGGCTGAGGTTAAATTTTGCTCACTGGATGACCAAGCGTCCGTCGACACCCAGTCTGCCGCTAAACTTGTCGTTAACGATGACACCTACATCCCTCCATGCTCTTTTGCGTTCGTGCCAGTTTCATGCAGCGCCATATTCGACGGCACGGTCTTCTTCACACCATCTCCAATATTCGTCGCCCGAAGAGCCCTCCCCCTGCCTTTTGCTGCTTTTGAACTTGTAGAAGGCTCAACCACAATGCCAATTTATAATCATGAGTCGTCGTCTTTATCCCTACTTTGTCAGGAGTGCCTTGGCCACGTCGAGACAATCAGTTCTACCAGAATTATATCCGTGTCCAATGAGGTGCCTTCTACCTCCGTCTGTGAACTGGCTGTCGTCTCAGCGGCTGACTCAACGTCGGCAAACATATTTCAACCATTCATCGCTGCAGGTTTGACATCTTCGCAGCGTTCACAACTCCTCACCATTCTGGAGTACTACCGCCATTCATTCGACGTTGAACAAACATCTCTCCGCCGTGCCTTAGCAGTAGAACACCACATCGACACTGGGTCCCACTCACCGCTGCAACGACGACCATATCGCGTGTCCTCTACAGAACGCTGCGTCATTGCTGACCAAGTAGACGACATGCTTCGCAGAGGCGTCATTCGACTTTCACAGAGCCCATGGGCGTCTTCGGTGGTCCTCGTCAAAAAGAAAGACGGTTCTATTTGTTTCTGTGTCGATTTCAGGCGATTCAACAAGATCGCGCTGAAGGATGTCTATCCACTACCGCACATTGACGATGCTTTGGACAGTTTACAGGGTGCCGACTTCTTTTCCTCGTTAGACTTGCGGCCAGGCTACTGGCAGCTGCCTATGGCGGAGGCCGATCGTCCCAAAACCGCTTTTGTGACGCCAGACTGGCTTATAGTAAATCACCGTCATGCCCTTTGGACTTTGCAATGCACCTGCAACGTTCGAACGAATGATGGACAACATCCTGTGTGGACTAAAATGGAATATATGCTTGTGTTACCTCGATGATATCGTGGTCTTCGCGCCTAACTTTGACACCCACTTGCGTCGCCTTCAGCACGTCCTTACTTGCTTGACTAACGCCAGTTTGCAATTAAACCTCAAGAAATGTCGATTTGCCATGCATCAACTGAACATTCTGGGCCACGTTGTTTCCAAGGAAGGCATCCTCCCGGATCTCGAGAAATTGCGAGCTGTTACGGCGTTTCCTAAACCTGCAACCATCAAAGAACTTCGAAGTTTCATCGGCTTGTGTTCGTATTTCCAGCGATTCGTCCGAAACTTCGCGTCTATTATATCACCTCTCACGCAACTTCTCAGCAACAGTAACGACCTCTTAATGTGGTCCCCTGCCTGTAACGAGGCTTTCACCACCTTGCGATGGCTTCTCACGACGCCACCCATTCTACGCCATTTCGATCTTGAAGCTACAACTGAAATCCACACCGACGCCAGTGGTGTAGGCCTGGGTACAGTGCTCACACAGCGTAAACCGGAGCATCAGGAATACGTCGTGGCATACGCTAGTCGCCTAATTACCAAGGCTGAAAGCAACTACAGCGTCACAGAAAAGGAGTGCTTTGCCATTGTGTGGGCCATTGGAAAGTTTCGCCCATATCTATATATGGTCGTTCTTTTGACGTCGTGACCGACCACCATGCGCTGTGCTGGCTTTCGACGTTAAAAGACCCATTTGGCCGCCTCGCTTGCTGGACATTGAAAATTGAAGATTATGACATACGCGTGGTTTATCGGTCAGGACGAAAGCATGCTAAGGCCGACACCCTTTCCCGTTCCCCCCTGTCCCAGAATGCCACAGCTGACTCCGCTTGCAATTCCACATTGTCATCTCTTGACTTTGACACCATTGCTATCGAACAACACAATGACCCGTGGACTGCGTCTTTTCTCAATCATCTCTCGGACACTTCTGAACTCCCAAAGATGCGAACACTCCGGCGCCAAGTTTCACACTTCTCGATACGTGACACACTTCTCTATCGACGCAACCTGCACCAGAGGAACGCAAGTGGCTGCTCGTCATTCCACGAACCCTGAGGTCGCAGATTTGTTCCTGTTCCCACGCTGACCCACAATGTGGCCACGCAGGAGTCTTCAAGACCTACGAAAGGCTTTGACATCGTTACTACTGGCGTGGTATGTATACCTTCGTCCGCAACTTTGTCCGCTCTTGTGCCGAATGACAGCACCGAAAATCTCCACCACACGCCTCTGCCGGTGAACTGTAGCCTTTACCATGCCCTTCCCGACCCTTCGAACGGGTCGGAATAGACATTTATGGGCCACTTCCATCGACTCCGACTGGCAACAGATGGATAACAGTTGCTATCGACCGCCTAACGCGCTATGCCGAGACCACTGCTCTTCAAACGGCTACAGCACAGTAGGTTGCCACTTTCCTACTGCGTCATTTTGTGTTGTGTCATGGAGGCCCTCAAGAACTCCTCAGTGACCGTGGCCGCGCCTTCTTGTCCAAGGTCATTGAAAAATTGCTCGCTGAGCGTGCTATTGTACATCGCACATGTACCGCTTACCAGCCTCAAACCAATGGGGCTACCGAGCGCTTTAATCGTACTCTCGGTGACATGCTATTTATGTATCTGACGCCTGATCACTCTAACTGGGACTTAGTTCTCCCACTCATTACATACGCCTATAATACAGCAACGCAAGTGACAACAGGCTTCTCCCCTTTTTACCTCCTCTATGGCCATTACCCCTCCCACACCATTGACACCATTCTGCCCTATCGACTGGACGCGTCCGAGAGTCTACCGATGTTGGACGCCGCCCGACACGCAAAAGAATGTCGCAAGTTAGCTCGTCGCTTTACCTGCGATGACCAAAACAGGCAAAAAGCAATTCATGATGCCCAGGCCTCTACTCCCGTTTTTCTTCCGGGTGCTCTTCTGTGGCTGTCAGTGCCGCATCGCACACCTGGGCTCTCTTCCAAACTTCTGCCAAAGTACGATGGGCCATATCGTATTCTCGAACAAACTTCGCCAGTAAATTACCTCGTTGAGCCTCTTACACCACCGTCAGACTTGCGACGTCGCAACCGCGAGGTTGTACACGTCCAGAGGCTCAAGCAGTACCACGGTTCAACGCCGCCTGCACAGGACTAAGTCGCCAGGATGGCTCCTTTTTTTCTCCGCGGGGTCATTGTAAAGAAGACGAAGTACTCCGGCGCAGAGGCAGCAGCATCGAGCGTGCAGCAGCGGCTCGAGTTCGGAAATCGCGGCAGGCGCATCGCCTTCCAAGCATCAACCATTCTGCTCAATAAATCTCCTTTATAATATCAAGTTTGTCTTAAGAAACGTGACAATATACATTTTGTGAGCGCTCACTGTGTAGTTCATCATCTTCACCTGAACATACAAATCATCGTGATCATCATCATCGTAGTCTCTCGCCACATGTTCGTTTCCTGGCTCGCGCACCTGTGCTGGAAATAGAACGATCATTCCATTGCACCTGTCGTTGTCTCACAAGTGGTGGAGCGTGCTGTGATTCCCATGTCGTGCTCTACCAGTCACCCCTCGAGGTCCGGTCTGGTTAACAGCTGCGCTTGCCAACAGTGATGGTGTAAAACGATGCACCCCCTGCCGCCCCCGCTGCGCCCGTTCAGCCCACTGGGCCTCACTACTCCGCGAGTACCTCACAGTGAGACCCTCCAGTGTTTTTTGGTCTTGGCGGTGAAGACAAAGAAGAATGGCTGGACAGTTACGATGGCACCAGTGCTTGCACTTACTGGAAACACAAGCTGCGCTATGTTCCCTGTTAATCTCAAGCAGGTCCCCAAGATGTGGTACTATAACCACTAACGCGACTTCCCTGATTGGTCAGCATTCACAATGCAGCTGCTCCAGATATTCGGCACATCTGCAGGATGCTTTGAGGTAGTGAAACAGAAGCACGCTACCCGCATGCAGGGGCCCATCGAATCGTACACATCGTATATTGAAGACGTTCTGGCTCTCTGCCGTTGTGCCTAAAGTGACATGCCCGGAGGTCAATCGCATTCGTCCTTTACTGAAAGGCATCAACTTTGTCCCCTTCAATGCTCTTGTCATGCAGAGTCCAACAACAGTTCACGACATCATTACCATTTAAAGCACCTGAACACACTCTACTCAATGCACCTTTCACACGCCTCCTGTGACACTCATCTTACTGGCGAGCACGAACAGCATGCTTTCATTCCCACCATAGTGAGAGAGGAACTTCACAGCTTTAATCCTGCCAGTAGAGCTACTTCATCTGTCCCTTCTTCCTCTCCTAACCAGCAGGAAATTATCAAGGATGAATTGATGCGATGACGAAGGTTGCACGAGCCCCTTTCCCTGCGCCCTTCCACACACCAACGTATGCCGAAGTCATCTCACGGCCTCCTGCACCAACTCTACCTGTACCTGCAGACGTCTTATACGACCATTTGGCCATTATGGCAGCCGATGCACCAATAAAACCACACTTTCCTGCCTGGCACCCTAAGCGGCCCGTCTGCTACTACTGTGGCATACGAGGACATACCTCCCGCTTTTTCCGCCGGCGCCAGCAAGATGAACGAGGTTATTCTTCGTACGAGAGTGACTGTGCCCCGAGGTGCAATCAGTACGTTTCAGAAACCTACATTCTCTTGTCATGACGCTTGCCTTCACCTCAATTGCCCACGGCGACCCTCGTCCTTCTCGCTTACCCCGCTGTTGCTCACCATCAGACTCCACCTGTACTATTTTGCCTTTACGCTCTGCCCTGATGCTCCTAAACAGCCACTTAGAAAACTAGAAGCTGCAGTTTTTAGGGGAGAATCTGCTCGTCGTCAAAGTGTCATAATTCCTCCTGCGCGCCTTGCAAATTTACCGACTGTTTGTTGTAGAAGGCATTTTGGTTGAAGACAGCATTTCCTCCTGATAGCCTCTTTAAATTCAATGTGGCGTCTTTAGGGCTCTGCAATGCCCCAGCCACAATTGAGCAAACGATAAATACGGTACTGCGGAGCCTAAAATAAAAGACCTGTTTTGTTACCTGTACCACATCGTAATCTTTTCATCCGGCTTTTGCAACATCTAGAACGTACCGACGAGGTACTCACATGTCTAGCCATAGCTGGTCTCCAGATAAACACCAAGAAGTGTCAGTTTGCAGGTCGCAGCATCAAATGTCAGCAAGCTTGGCATCGCGCCTGATGCTGGCAAGGTGGCCGCTGTGTTGCACTTTCCTAAACACACCTTGCTAAAAGGACTTTGCAGCTTCCCCGGTTTCGCATCTTACTTCCGCCGGTTTGTCCATAATTTCGCCACTACCGCGGCTCCCCTTTACAAACTCCTGACTATAAGTGCATCATTTTGTTTGAAAAGATGATTGTGAAGCTTCTTTCCAAACCTTGAAGCGATGCTTCAAGCCAGGCTCAGTTCTTCCCCATTTTCATCCCCCGGCCACTACTATATTACACGCTGATGCAAGTGGGCACAGAATCCCCACTGTCCTGCTGAAGCATGAATAGGCTTCGCAAGAGCAAGTCATGGCTTACCAAAGCCATACTCTCTCTTCAGCGGAACAAAATTACGCATCACCTAACAAGAATGCCGGGCTATCGTGTGGTCCGTGCTTAGTTTCGCCCTTATTTGTACAGCCCCGGTTTTACGACTGTGACAAAACATCATGCGCTCGGTTGGCTGTCTTCTTTAAAGAACTTGGCAGGACGCCTCGGCCGTTGGGTGCTCTGACTGCAGGAGTATGACTACAGTGTCACATACTGGTCGGGTCGAAGATGCCAATGCTTCGTCACTCTGTCACTGTACCGAAATAACCATGATGCATCTACCTGCTGTGCGGCATCTCTCAGCCAAGGAACCACGCAGATGATCAGTCTTAGTCCTGTAGAGTTCACTGCACCGGATGACCTTCAGTCCGCAGACGTCACCTCGCTCCAACATGCAGACACATACTGCTGTACAATCATCCATCGGCGCACCGGCTTGTCCCGTGCTTCCAACAGCCGCTTACGACGACAACTCACGCATTTCAAACTTCACAATGAAGCGCTGATTCGGCAAATTTACCATTCTCTCAGTATCAAACAGACCCTGGTCATACCTCGCTCACATCAACTCCCAAGTTTTAGAAGCCTTTCGTGACGACCCGACGGTTGGCTACCCTGGTTTGCATGAAACCTACGATCGCTTCAAGACTCGCTGCTTCTGGCCTGGCCTCTCCGCTAGCGTTTCCAAGTATGTTGCTTCCTGTTCGTCATGTCAGCACCGAAAACGTTCGACATTTCTTCCCACTGGCCCTCTACAACCTCTCCCGTGCCCGTCCGCTCCCTTTGAGCTCGTCGGCATAGACTTATGCGGACCCTTTTCGCCACTTACACACTGTTGCGACCTCGGGTCCCGTGGGTCTCAGTTTGGTAGCAAGCCCCCGTCCTAGGACCCATCGTCGAACAAGTCAGATGAGGCGCTCGTAGAAACGACAACAATTTATTTACATGGTTAGTAATTGAGAATTAGAAA
Organism: Rhipicephalus microplus; assembly: GCF_043290135.1. NCBI lineage: Eukaryota > Metazoa > Arthropoda > Arachnida > Ixodida > Ixodidae > Rhipicephalus > Rhipicephalus microplus. Next base: position 10,519,240 of record NW_027464586.1, read on the forward strand.
GGAGGTGATCAAGTTATCAGAACTGTACATGAGAGCTGTTGAACTGTAGAACTTGTCAGAATACGCAAGAGTCTTCCATTTATATTGCGCCGCGTTGCCAACGCTGGGCGCACTGTCCGCAGCTTTAGCCAATACGGCGCTCCATGGTCTAGGTGCTCCACCCACGAAGAAGGGGAAAAACACCACACAATGCATGTGGAGAGGGCACAGTCCACACGATGCCCAAATATGGTCACCAAAGCACTGCACCGACCTTTTCGCACACGTCACCAAGTTTTGCACACGTCCGATGAATTTGGTTTCCAGGATTCTTCTGGCAGCTGGGTGAGGTTCGAAAAACCGGCTGCTAGTACACGTGTCAAACATACGTCACCAAGTTTCGTGCACGCCTGACGACATTGGCTTCAAGATTCTTCTGGAAGCTGGGTGAGGTTCGAAAAACCGGCTGCCAGTACACGTGTCAAATTTGCCTGACTGTTTGGGTAGGACAATGTAGTGGTGGGCCCGCATATCGTAAAAATATGCCACCCCATTCAGCCTATCCTATGGAGAAAGGGGGAAGGAGGAGTGGTCGACTAATCCCTTGTCGTCGAGGCGGGCTCCCGTAAGGGCTGCAGCACGTAGCGCATTATCCTTTTCTTCACCCCCACATTCCATTCCTGGTTGTTTGCTAGAAGCTGTGGCTTAGCTGCACATATCCCGGGGCTCCGCTTGACCTCGCAAGGTGCAGCCACAACCAATGTGGCTTTAGCTTGCAGCCTGAACTGCAAATACCATGCTGGTTCCGAGATTTCCAGATCCTCGGGGACCTTGAAAATGGTCCAGCTGCCTCCTTGTCTGCCTCGAAAGCCTTGCTCGCAGCAAACACAATGGCCTTTCTTGAGTCGAGCTCACAATGGCCTCTCTTGGCTCGTGCGTTTTCTCTGCGCGAACCAGTCCCAAACCCCTCATTCAGGTTTTGCCGAGAGGAAACTTTTTGGTCTTGACGGCACACCCTTGCTTGGAATGCGTCGAAATATTTTCGTCCCGTTCACAAAGGCCGAAAAACTTTAATAGTGATGACGGTGTAACAACCCGCTGGTCACCAGTGGATTGTTACTGCCGTGCACCATCTTATTCACTACACTGAAACGGCAGCTCTTCCTTCTGGCGCTGCCTCCAAAGTGGTCGACTTTATTCTGCATGCCGTTATCTTGCGCCACAGCGCCTCTCGTTTTCTTGCGAGTGACCATGGCAAGATTTCCTTCTCATGTCCTTGCTGAAGCTCTACAGGCCTCTGACACCATCCATAAGACCTACTCGGCATATCATCCCGAGACAACTGGCCTCACTGAGCGTTATCGTAGAACTTTGTAAGACATGATCTCTATGTATGTCCAACCCAATCACAAGAACAGGGACACAATACTACTTTTCGTCACATTTGCCTACAACTCTGCCATTTAACGCACTACAAGTTACAGCCCATTTTTCCTTGTGTATGGCCATGCACCATCTTTTGTTCTAGGCTACCAGAAGAGTTCGCTGCCCGTCTCATCCACTGCTGTACAATCACCTGCGCCAACACATCTACTATTCAGGCCCAACGAAAAGTACATTGTGATGCGACACGTCGAAATGTGTCATTTTACCCATGCGACAAAGTGCTCTTCTAAACACCTGCTTATTTATTTATTTATTTGCTGTATCCTCAGGGCCCGAGGGCATTACAGAGGGGAGTGGAGATATACATAACAGAAGCAGTGTAAAACAGCAAGGAAAAAAAAACTCACAGCAGATAAGTAAGTGAAGTAAAGTAGGCATAAATGACAACAATTTGATAAGGAAAACGTACACTAACAATAATAACCTTATATATACACACATAGGTACTACATATATACAAACATATATATATAAAGTACACACAAACATTTAGAGAAGATTAATAGTTTTACGAAACATATTTTTATCAGTTATATAAGCGATATCATGGGGAAGATCATTCCAACTGACACAAGTTCTGGGTATGAATGAGTCATGAAAACGTTTGGTGTGACATGATGGAACTCCAACTTTATTGCGGTGATCAATTTGAGCTGATATGTATAATGGCCTTGTTAATAATTTCTGTTTCAGATAGCTGTTGTAATAAATTTTGCGAAAAAGACATAATGAAGCTACTGACCTGCGATGAGAAAGAGGAGGGAGGGACAAACTTAATTTCATGGCGGTTACGCTGCTTGTTCGGTGATAGTTGAAGAGTATAAAACGGCAGGCACGGTTCTGCATAGCTTCTAAATCGGAAATGAGTGATTCAATGCCAGGGCTCCAGACAGATGCAGAATACTCCAATTTTGAGCAAACCAGTGTTTTATAAAGTACTATTTTTATTGAACTGGATGAATGAGAGAAGTTCCTGCGAATATACCCAAGCATGCGGTCGGCGTTATTTATGATATAATGAATATGAGTTTTCCAAGACAGGTTAGAAGAAATGTGAACACCTAGGTACTTATAAGAGAGTACAGTTTCAGGAAAGACACTGTTAATGTGGTAAGTGGAAGCTGGGCTAGAATTTTGAGAAATGTGCATGTGCTTACACTTATTAATGTTTAGTTTCATGTTCCAAGTGTTGCACCAGCCCATGACCTTATTAATGTCGGATTGAAGGCAAGAGACATCGTTATTGTCGTTAATTTTGCGATAAATAACATAATCATCTGCAAAAAGATTAATTGAAGAAGAAATATTAGTCGGTAGGTCATTTATGCAGATTAGAAACAGAAGGGGCCCGAGAACGGACCCCTGAGGTACACCAGAACGGACAGATAAAGGATGTGAGTCAAAGTTGTTTGCTGTTACGAATTGTGAGCGGTTCGAAAGAAAACAGATCAACCATGCAAGTACATTAGGGTCAATGTTAAGATTACGTAGTTTAAGAAATAGAAGTTCATGCGAGACTTTGTCAAAGGCTTTCGAAAATTCCAAATATATACAGTCTGCCTGAGATCCATGATCGAGGATGCAATGAAGTTCATGCGTGAAATATGAGTTGGGTTTCGCATGAAAATGACTTACAGAATCCGTGCTGGGCTATAGTGAAAAAAGAATTCGATTCTAAGAAAGAGACGAGATGAGAGTATATGACGTGCTCCACGATTTTACAAGGTATACTAGTGAGAGAAATGGGACGAAAGTTGTCAGGACAATGTGTATTTCCAGACTTGTGCAGAGGAATAACATTCCCAACTTTCCAATCATTGGGAATACAACCTGTTTCAAGGGATTGTTCAGTTTATTAAGAATTATGGAACAATACAACTTTGTAATAATCAAGAATTTGGAATTAATGTTGTCAATGCCACAAGAAGAAGAAATTTTAAGATTTCCTATAATCTTCTGAATGCCGGACACGTTAAATATAACTGGGTTCATAGGAAGAACTTCAAAAACAGGGTAGTTAAAATTATCGCAAGAAACATCATTAGAAAAAGCCGCCGCAAAAACATTGTTAAGAACAGAAGCACATTCGTGTGACGGGACTGCAACACCATCAGTAGATGTAAGTAACAATGTGGTGGTGTATTTCTTGTTTATTACATTCCAAAATTGTTTAGGATTGTTAATAAGCATAGCAGGCAACGTGTGGTTGTTGAACATGTCCTTGGCACTCTTTAGTGCAGCTTTGTACTCAGCAGCCACAAAAACAGGATTCCCATCGCACCTCGGAATTCTTAACCTTTGCAGAGCGAAACAAACGTTTCTTTTTATTGGACAGTCTCTTCAAATACTTATTAAACCAAGGTGATTTCCTCTCACACCTCAAAGATTTGAGCGGCACAAAAGCGTCAATAAGACGCTCAACAGTGCCCTTAAACAATTCCCAATTAGTGTCCATAAAGCGCAGTGAAAACTCCTGCAAGTAATCATCGAGAAAATTAGCTACCTCACGATTCATCGCATTGTAGTCAGCACGTTTATAGTCTCCAATATATTTTTCTGATTGATGTGTTTACAGACAGGAGTTTCAAGATCGAAATGAAGTAACGAATGATCACTGAGACCAAGTAGATACACGAGTGAAGAGATAAGATGCGGTACGTTAGTTAGAACGAGATCTGAAATGCTGGATGTGGCTGAGGTAGTTCGTTTAGGTTCAGAGACAAGTTGTGACAGGTTGAAGTCCAGACAAGTCATCAAAAACTTGTTACACTCAGTCGAGAAAGGGCTAGGATAAGGCGATGCATTATTCCACACAATCGAGGGGTAGTTGAAATCCCCAGCCAAGAGGATAGGAGTGTTGGGAAAACGTACAGTGATCATGTTAAGCGCGTCATGCGATTCCTCAACGTATGCCCAAGATCAACTTCTTAAAACGTGCGCGAAGCTCAACCCAGACTAGTTCCAGGTTTTTGGGGAATTAATGGGATGCAACAAAATTATCTGCAACAGCTATCAGAACACCATCACCACACCTTTGGCCTCTGTCGAAGCGGAATACGTTAAACTTCTTTTTGCAATCAAACAGTTCCATACCCGTTACCTTAGAAGAAAGCCATGTTTCAGTCAACAAAACAACATCAGCATCACAGGAATCGATTATAGAGTCAAGTTCATCGCACTTTCGGAATAAACTTCTAATATTTGTAAAAAGAAAAGAGAGAATTTGCGGTATTAGGCCCTGAACCACTGCCCCTCGCGCAACCCTACAGCGCAGGGTGCGGTAGAACAGTGACATCACGGGTTAACTGCTGACTATGGACCAGCGGACGAGCAGAGCGATCAGTATGCTCAGTACGTGACAAGTCAGAGATACTAGAATCGTCGATATCGTGACGCGATGTCTGTCCCCGAAAATTATTTTCCATAAAAACATGATCACGAGCTGCGCTGTAGCTATAGCACTGACCGTTAATGTACAGTTCGTTGTACCTCAGTTTGTGATGCGAGCCCCGATTCTTTGCAAATTGAAGCAGCTTTTTCCTGGCTTGGCGCGTTTCTAAAGAAAAATCTTCCCTTACAGTGATACCTTTATCCCTGAGTTTCACTGACTGGTATAGAATCAGCTGCTTCGTTTTAAAGGAACCAAATTTCACGATTACCGGACGGCATTTTCCCTCCGAGAATGCATCAATTCTATGAGCACGTTCTAGCGCGACCTTTGTAAGCACTGGAGTAAAGCAGCTAGAAATCATGTTTAACAGCTTTTCTTCTGTGGCCTCCCATGTTTCCGATAAACTCATGTACACCGAAGAACAATAAATTGTCTCTTCATTGCCTATCCTCCAGCTGTGATTGACCAAGTCGCAATTTGTCCTTTTCACGAGCTAGGTTATCCGCGAGTTCTCGTAAGGCCAGCAGGTCTTGTTGAGCAGTGTCAGTGGTAGGCGTCCTAGTTTCAACAGCGGACAGCCTTATATCAATATTGGCTATGTTGCTTTTCATAGTTTCCTGAGCTTCTTTTAACTCAGCAATAGACGTAATTAAACGTGACTGTTCCGTTTCCAGCCTACCTGTGCGGGAATCAACGCTCTGTAGTAGGGTTAACACATCATTCAGTTTCTTCTGTATTGCCTCCTCGCTACCATTCTCTTTAGACCGTGTAACAACGCCAGAAGCACCAGTACAAGGGCCATGGTTTAACTCTACGTTTCCTGACTGCAAAAGCAGCTGACCACAAACATCAAATGATTGCACAAATAAAACAAGTAGCACTCGTGGGCGTGGGAACAGCAAAAGGCAGGCATTGCTAGATTCCTTAGCAAATAACGAAGTGTTATTACTGACCTGCATGAACAAACGCATGTTGTAAAGCAACCATCCAATGATGCTGTTCGCACACCCACTGGAAGGCGCGGGCCGTTGGTGTCCGTTTATATCTAGAGGAAATGGTGATGTCGTAGGCGATGAGCTGAACTTGTGCAATGGAGCCATGGTCTAGGAGCGTTGCCAAGGCAAGTCATGTCCAGCGTAGTCTTCATGGCAGTTGCCGCAATCAGTAGGTGCGCACGAAGCGATAACGGCTGGAGAGTTCGATGCCGCGCAAACTTGAAGGCATCCCGCTATCTGCATAAACAAACGCATGTTGTAAAGCAACCGTCCAACGATGTTGTTCGCACACCCACTGGAAGGCGTGGGCCGTTGGCGTCCGTTTATATCCAGAGGAAATGGTGATGTCGTAGGCGATGAGCTGAACTTGTGCAATGGAGCCGTGGTCCAGGAGGGTTGCCAAGGCAAGTCATGTCTAGCGTAGTCTTCATGGCGGTGGTTGCAATCAGTAGGTGCGCACGAAGCGATAACAGCTGGAGAGTTCGATGCCGCGCAAACTTGAAGGCATCTCGCTATCTGCATGAACAAACGCATGTTGTAAAGCAACCGCCCAACGATGCTGTTCGCATGCCCACTCACACCCAAACACCATGAAAAATTCATTCACAAATACCTGGGTCTTTACACCCTGCTTCAATGAACATCAGCCTTGAATTATCGCATCGCTCCTGTTCGGTTTTTGACCGCCACTGTCTCGGGACCGAGATCGCTTATGTGTATTGCCTGGCTCATCCCCTTACTAAACAGACGTCTTGCTGATTACTGTTATGGAGAGGAGACATAGTGTGAGCGCTGACTGTGTAGTCTATCATCTTCACCTGCACATACAAATCATCATGATCATTATCATCCTAGTCTCCGGCTGTGTGTTCGTTTGCAGGCTCGCGTGCCTGTGTTGGAAAAACAACAATCGTTCCGTCGTACCTGACGGCGTCACACACAAAATATATATATATATATATATATATATATATATATATATATATATATTCTAATGAAAAGAAAAGAGACAACACCCGATCCTGGGCCAGCTGTTCTTATTCTGACTTCGTTCTTCTCTTCTTTGCTCTAGCTACCTGCGCGCCGAAGCGCCAGCGTCTTTCTTGATCATGACACTCGGCCATGACTGCGTGCGCACGGAGCTGGCGACAAAGTTTCTGGTGGGTGGGTTTGTCTGCATCGCGGTGGTAAGCCCAGACCACAATGCAACATGGAGCGACGGTCTGGGGAAAGCGCCTCTGGTGGACGGCACTGGCTGCCTCGAGCTGGTCGCTCTTTTGCACGCCACGATGTCTCTTGAAAAAGTGCTATGGACTCAGGCGGCCGGCACTGGCTGCCCCGTTGCGGCCGACGCTCTCGGCCGTGCCGCAATTTGGTCCCGATATTTGCCAAAGGTAGATCTGGCGGTCGATATACTGGCTGCATCTCAGAGGTCGGCCTTGGCCACGCTGAAACTGGGTGCCAGAGTCTTCCACAAGTCTATCGGAAGGTCGAGATAGGCTGCATCGTTGTGGTCGGTCTCGGCCATGCAGAGACTCTCTGTGGGAAGCAGCTAAACATGCACCTGACAACGCGCTTCGGGCAGGCCGCAAAATCAGCGGCAGACGAACTCCAGGCGAGGGTAGCCGAAAGAGTATCCCAAAAGACGCGCTGGGTACCTTGGCTTGTGTCGAGAATGGGTACGCAACTTCTGAGATGTGTGGCAGAGAACATAATTTACGGCCGATTTTGGCATCTGCGGCAGGACATTTTGTGAAGCTGTCATCGTATTGGCTGCTGTCTGCATATTGAGCGCCAACTTTCTCCTCATGATCTTGGTCAGTGAGACCAGCAGTGGTTACCTTGGGCTCTACCGGCGCCATGACCGTAGGTGGTTCAAGCATAGGCGATGCTGGTGTCTCCACTTGCCTCAGTAAAGGTGACATTGGGGCTGGCTTCTCTAACTGAGCTGTATGAGGACTGGTATCAGCCTCTTCCACTGACATGATGGCGTTGCGTACTGGCGCGGGTACTGAGAGCAGCAGTGGCGTGTCGCACCTGCGTCTGACGTCATTCGTTGGACAGGCGGAGAAGCTTTCTTCGAGGTGTTGCTCCACTTCAGCTCGGTGTGCGAATGGCGGTGCGTCGGTGAAGGGCAATGCAGCACAGTCGAGATGATTCTCTGCGGCTGTTTCGTTGGAGCAACGCCCTTCACGAGGTCCACTTCGGTAGCAGCCTCTGGCCGCAGTGAACTTGCTTCGGGTATCGACAAAGTGTCTAACTTCTCATGTGATAAGCTGCAGCGCACAGCGGCAGCCTCGAGGTGGAAAGCCTCTGGAGCTTGTTCCTCGATACCGGCCAGGTTGGACGGGGTGGTGGTGGAGAGGTTGTAAGGATTGTGACCAAAAGCAGCTACGAGCTTGCAGCTCTACTCCGCCCATGACTGCTGCTTGCAGCCTTCATACCGGTGCCACGTCGCTGCACCTTCGCGAAGATGGTCTATGGCCACATACCATTTCTGATTCTCTGTCCAGGCCGCACGCATTGCTAGCGCGTCGACGGTTGCCACCCAGCTGTCGGCGTCGTTCCGGACCCCATGAAATTCTGGTGGTTCGCAGACGGCTGGTGATTGTGGGGTGGCAGGTGGCGATGCATAAATCACCAATGTGAAGCAGTCGAGCTGGTGTGAGAGCTCAATGAGAGAAGACCGAAGCTGCCTGCGTTGCTCCGGTGTGCTTGCCTCAAGGTCGCATGAGACATCTACATCCAACACTGCGTTAATGTCACACAATGCTGGCAACATTGTAGGAGCTCGCTCGGCGATCAACGCCGTCAGCTCTTTAGTCTCCACACAAAGTAGCGCGATGGTACGCCGCAGGTCCAGGATGCTGTCGGACGTTAAGCCCGAAAAGTCAGTGATCATGGTCTTTGAGTAAGTAGCAATTGCAGCACTCACCCCGGTAAGGTCGACGAGCAGGGAAGCATGAATGGCGTTCTGTGGCGGCACATTTGTTGAAATAGTACCGCAACTGGAATGTAGGCCATGGGAAAAGTGAGCGGAATTTCCAAGGGACAGGAGCCGGTGCGGATCCCTGCCGTGAAACGGTGGCAGGGTTTCAATCAGGCCATGGCCTAGAACCACAGGGGAGGCCTGGATGCCGTCCACAGGTGGTTTGAAGGGTGGCTGAAATGGTGTTCTTTGATGGAAAAGCTCGCGCTGCCGACGAACCACGAAGACACGTACCGGTGGCTTTCTGCAGAGGGTTCACTTGTCGAACTGCGCCATCGTAATGAAGAGAAAAGAGACAACACCAGATCCTGGGCCAGCTGTTCTTATTCCGACTTCGTTCTTCTCTTCTTTGCTCTAGCTACCCGCGCGCCTAAACACCAGCATCTTTCTTGATTATATATATATATATATATATATATATATATATATATATATATATATATATATATATGTAACAACAGTGGCATTGGGGCTCTGGTTGCAAGGAGCTACTAAATGGAAGAAGCATAGAAGTAAGAAGAGGGCAGATGAAGTACAGCTGGCTAGGATAACGAATGTTGTTCTTTTATCGCTCATTACGATGGCACAGTCCAACAATGAAGCGTCACGTTGGAAGCCAACTGTATCTTGTGGGTCATTGGCAGTGCGGGCGTTTCCACCCAGGAACACCGACCACGCTTCCTCAGTCATGGACTTACGACCCGACTGCTGCCATTGCTACCTTCCGTGGATCGTGTCCATGCCTCCTCGATGGTTCGAGAGCCCACTTGACAGGCAGCAGGCTTCTACCTTCCTCTCAGTAAGCCCAGAGGCTGCTGCCACATAATAGCTTGTGTCGCAACTCATCTCGGGAATAGCCTGTTCAGTAACACCAACATATTTGCACAGCGCAAGACTACGAGTAGTTACGACTTAACTACAGAAGAAGAGACGAGGACAGAAAGAGTGCTGTCAACTGAAATTATATTAGCGAAAACGCTGGAAATATATACTCGTGACAGAACATCACCGCGCAATCGCACAATCTATTGCATCACAGCAAGACAATCATCATCTCACTATATGGTTACAACACCAAACCTCAGCACAAATTCATGATCTATTGTGTAAAAGTTAGAAACTCGATTTCTTGTTTAGTCACAGCAAGCGAAGGCATGCTGATACATCGATCACCCAGCATTTGCATTTGATTGGCCTCCATAATCTCTCATGTTAGCCGCTGACAGTGTTTGGCTACAACAGCGCACTTTTCGAATTCCGGTCTGCAAACACAATCTCTACAATGGATGCCCAAATGACCTTGCACAGCTGAGTATACATTGTAATGCTGCTCCTTTAAATGCTCATTCAGGCACCGGCCCGTTTGCCCAACAGATATCGTGCCGCATGACAACAGGAGCAAATAAACGACGGCTATCACACATGCTACGAATAGCCTTCTATGTTTGATTGTGTAGCAACTCCTTTGTGCGGACTGCACATTCACCCGTTCGCAGAGCGCTGAAAGCTTTTCTGGGGCAGAGAAAACAACCTTTACATCTACCTTATCACCTATTTTTTTCAATTCATGAGACCATGAGATTTTTTCTATTCGTGAGATGTAGATAGGGAATCAAAGCCACGTGCTTTGAGCCACTAGCCACGCAGTTCACTGGTGCTTCTCATCCCTGTTTAATTGTCCTAAGCAACTTTCCTGCCCCGGAAACGAACACATGATTGGGGAAACGAGCGATGATCAGATAGAAAGCCTGCTCAATGAAGCTGCTGATAAACGAGTGGCTGCAATAATTTCAAAGGGCATTTCTTAAACAATGATTAGTAATGCCTCTCTTTACGTACTTTGAATGAGCCAACGAGTACGGTAGAAGAGGTCTGCCTCCTCTAGGCTCATATTTCCAGCAAAGGTGATTACTTGAGATGTTTAATCTCAAATTTCGTTTGCAGACCGGAATTCAAAAAGCGCACTGTTGTAGCCAAACACCGTCAGCGGCTAACACAAGAGATTATGGAGGCCAATCAAATCCAAATGCTGGGTGATCAATGTATCAGCGTGCCTTCGCTTGCTCTGACTAAAAAAGAAATCGAGTTTCTGGCTTTGACACAATAGATTGTGAATTTGTGCTGAGGTGTGGTGTTGTAACCATATAATGAGATAACGATTGTCTTGCTGTGACGCAATAGGTTGCGCAATTGCACGGTGATGTTCTGTCACGAGTATATATTTCCAGCGTTTTGGCCAATAAAATTTCAGTTGACAGCGCTCTTTCTGTCCTTGTCTCTTTTTCTGTAGTTACGTTGTAACTACTCATAGTCTTGCGCTGTGCAAATATGTTGATTCCCAATCACCAACTAGCCCAAGCATCTGTCTTATCAGTAACATAGATGCTTCGCAGGATACCCAATAACGGCTCAACTCATCGTATGAAGTACGGCCGACGGCACAATGTGCGACACTCAAAAGTAACTCATGTTGTCCTGTGTTCAGAGCTGCGACAAAACAAGCGTCAGCATTTCAGGATGAACCTGCGACGAAGACGAAGCAGTCAGCGGCGTCCTCCAGAACCATTTTCAACAAGTTTTCTGAACACATCACACCTTGAACAAGACCGGCCGCAATGTCAGAACTCATTTCACCCGTCCCAAACACACTGGCAGCATCACAGCGTGGCCAAGGTTATAAATCATTGCAACACAGACAAATTTACACTCCAGAGTCGTTATTGGCAAAGGTATACACCATACCTCAACGAGTTCAGCGACATTGCAAACAACTACAGCGACACAGCCTATGTCGGGAGATAATTTAGACTCCAACCAAAAGTTTTGAAAAAACCCTACGTTTCTACACCAAATCTTCGCCCCACTAACCCGAAAGACACCAACTCATGTCCGTGACTCCAGCCACTTCGTGCAGATAGCGTCAGATGTGAGCATCGTTGATGATAAAAGCACGGTCTCATTTGACGTCGTTTCATTGTTCATCAACGTGCCAGTTCCCTTAGCTGTCTCCACTGCCCGTTCTGCGCTTGAGGAGGACGCAAGCCTGAGTGAAAGGACTCCTTTGGCGGTTGACGAGCTTTGCCGTGTACTAGAGTTATGCCTGTCCAGTATGTACGTCTCCTACAAAGGAACTATGTTCAGGCAGAACAGTAGAACCGCGATGGGAGTATTTATCTCGGTCACGATGGCAAACCTGACCATGGAGTACATAGAAGAGAAAGCACTCAGCACCTTCTCACTGCGACCCAAGCTTTTTCTGCGTTATATGGACGATTTATTTTGCGTCATTAAGACGTCCGAAGTTGAAAACTTCAGACTACACCTAAATTCTGTGCACCTAGCCATACAATTCATGACTGAGTATGAAAGCGACCACTGCCTGCCCTTTCTCGATGTTCAGGTGGCAAGAAAGTGCAACGGCCTGGAGTTCTCCGTTTATAGGAAGCCAACGCACACTGGCCGCTACCTTAAATTTGATTCTTCCCACCTCGCCTGCCACAAGGCCTCGGTTGTAACCACCCTATTCGATAGAGCTAGAAACTTATGCTCCAATGACACAGAGCGAAAGAAAGAAGAGGCCCACATAATTGCAGACCTCAGAAAAAACGGATACCCAAAAAACTTCACTCGAGCCACCACTCGCCCTGAGCAACAGAGGATACAAAAACCCCAGTCAACCTCAATTGGCAGCCCCCTGAAACACGTACCGATTTCATACGTTCGGGGAACCAGCGAGATGTTGGCACGAATCTTCAAGAAAGAAGGGGTTCGCATCGCGCACGTGCCTTCGTGTACGCTGGGCTGTCTCCTTCCCTGCCCGAAAGACCGGCCAACAATGGACAGGACCCCCGGTGTCGATTACAAAATTTTGTGCGCCGAGTGCCCCTCTTCGTATATTGGAGAGACGAAAAACTTACTGGAATGACTGAAGCAACACGCCAACGATGTGCGGAAGTTCTACAAAGAGCGCAGCGCAGTCGCCGAACATGCTGAGATGTCAGATCACCAGATAAATTTCGAAGCGACGGCCATCCTTGAAAGCGAGCCGAACTGGAGGAGAAGGTTGTTACTCGAGTCGTGGCACATACAGAGGTCAGCCCATAACATCAACCGCTCTCTCGGAACCCTTCCCCCAGTGTATACACACGGACTGCACTCCATGGCAAAACGAGAGAGAGAGAGAGAGAGAAAGGGTGGTCATCATTCACACCGCGAGTGCTTTGAAGACGCCACTGCTACGTAGCCTCCGCAGTCACCCCTGAGGAAGGAACCAAGTCGGTTTCGAAACATCGGGTTTATTCAAAAATGTTGGTTGGACCATCTACCATCTACCAGTTTCATACCCAACCATCTACCAGTTTCATACCCAACCAGAGAGACTTATGTCGAATGTTTACATTCAAGCCTATGTCGGCCACTGGAATTATCTCTTGAGAATTTCCCTGGCTAAGTTCAAGCATGGTCGAGTCCAGTTACTCCAATGCAGCCAACATTGCCCACTAGAGACCTTTCACGCATATCTCCTATCCATGTCACAGAGTGGTCGCGGTCGACCAATATGCAGCCAACCCCGCCCACCTGAAGCACTGTCAGAAGCTCCACGCGCTCGCAGTCATAGCTGAGTGCGATGACTAACAGCAGTGGCATAGGGACTCTGGACGCAAAGAGCTAGATGGAAGAAGCTTAGAAGGAAGAAGAGGCAGATATAACAAAAAAAACTACATTTTTAATACAAAACACTGACATAAACAAGTATTTGCTGGCTTGCACTGGCGCTCCACCAATTGAAGATTCGGAAAGCAGCACAATGTAAGCTGTTGATGGTGAATGAGAACTGGTTATAATGAATTTAGGCAGAATAACAGCAGTGCTGTGTATTCAACTGCGCTTTATAATTTGCTTGGTTAAAATGGCCCCTTTTGTGTAGAGTTCACGACTCAGATGTAGATGCATTTCTTCGGCTCGGCTCCATGGCTCGGCCTTAATACAAGCACTCAGGGCTTGAATAAGTGATGCACAGTAAGCGCGAAATAATATGCCTAAAACAAGATAAGCCTTTCAAAAAGTGTTATGATCCTCCACAAAGCTGGCATGATAAAACTTAGTCATCACCGATATAAACGTTGTAGCAAAATTACTTGTACTTGGGTTTCGCATGAAACAATTGAGAGCATAAGTGGTTTGGATATCGTAGAGACTGTCAACAGGACGAACGTATGCTTTCGTTATGGTCTTAATACTTTTTCCCTCTTTAGAGTTCGCCAAAAGCCACTTATGATGTGGCATGGCTCAAAGTGCTGCTTCAGTGAGCAGCTAGGTGTATCCGTGCAAATTCCAATGGTACGTCATGTTTTTTGTGAGTCGTCAGGATCATGAAACAAGGAATGTCTTGACAGAACTTTGGCACGCCTGCACATTCACTCGTGAAACATGGCAGGTAGAAGGTGTGCATACACCGATAAAGGCTCAGCAATGCAATATAGGGGCCTTCTAACATTTTTCATGACCTCATTGTCTTACTTGTTTTTCAAGCTGGTTGCAGACACTAAGATATGGCTTAAGATATGTGCCACAAGAATGGCAACGATAGGGGCGTTCAGGGCAAAGTTATTCAGCGTAGCGATATCAATATACAGTGAAACAGATGCTTAGCCTCAACTCGATTTTCGCGGCCTCACCTGACTATCTTTCCCTTGGCCTGTGATGTAAGAGACTCCCCAATTAAATGAACTGAAAGCCTCACCTGACTATCTTTCCCTCGGCCTGTGATGTAAGAAGGCTCCCCAATTAAATGAACTGAAAGCCCTACCGTTCAGAAAGCTTGCATGCAATAGTGTCTGCTATGTCTAACGTATTGAGGACACCATTGCGATAGTAACAAATAATGTGGTACTTAAAAAGGGAACAACGCGTGCAAAACAAGGCAGCTCGCGAACGCTTCTAGGTTTGTAGCTTTACTGAACTTTCTTCTTGCGATAGCGTCTATATAACAACGATCTTACTTTTTTTGTTTAGTTTCTTCAAACAACATGTTAAGGACACCATTGCGATAGTAACAAATAATGTGGTACTTAAAAAGGGAACAACACGTGCGAAACGAGGCAGCTCGCGAACGCTTCTAGGTTTGTAGCTTTACAGAACTTTCTTCTTGCGATAGCGTCTATACATCAACGATCTTACTTTTTTTGTTTAGTTTCTTCAAACAACAACGCCTGGAGCATTCACAGCACGTTTTCTCCAGCGCAATTTTTGACCAGCATTGCAGTTTTAAAGCTGAAAAAAAATAGACAGACGTGCACGAAACGCGCATCACCTCACAGCAAAAGCTAGCAAAACACCCTTTGAGAGCTTTTTCTAAACACTCTTTCAGTAACTGCTAGAAGCACTTTTACTGGGTACCCACTATGCCATAAATATTTATAATTTCTGTGTAGCTAGTAGGCTGACAATCACCATCACAGCATTCATCTTGAAATTTGACCCATTTCCGCGGCGCGTAGGGTTGCAAATTTTGGCACACGTGATCATATACGGCTCGTCTACGCATTGCGCTTGTCAGCTCCAAATTGTCAAACCTGGTGGGTGGCCCTTTAAACATGCTAAAAACTAGCAGTTACATGTTTACGCAGGCTACGACACACATGCTCCAAATGCAGGCACTTTTGACATCTTCAGTATAAAGTTATCTTGGCACTTAATGTAGCTTAGCAGGGTTCCCTTGCAACAACATGCTTGAGAACACTGAACGCTGACAAAAGTTCAAAAACCATTTCAGGCTCACCTTAGTGAGCGCCAGTATCGCACAGTACAGAGGCAATTGATTGATTGAAATAATTAACCCTGGATATAATGAAATTGATAAATTTACATGAGAAATTCGTTATAAAGAGGACTTCGTTATATGCAGGTTCAGCACAAAAAATTGAAAAGTAAATGCACTAATTAGACAAAAGGGGTACTGAAGGCAATGCTAACTCAAAACACTTATTTAGAGGTAAAAAGCTGCATTTTTCTTGCTATAGCACTTAGATAGACATTCTCAGCAGGTTTTTTTGCCGTCGCATCATGTTTTGTAACAAGCCTAAATTGACAACATGCCCCTGCGCATCGTAACTTTCACGAGCGGGGAAAAGTGCGTGAGCACTGCTCAAGCAGAGATCAAATGAGTCATCCGATCTATATCGGCTGGAAGGCGCACAAGATAACATTATCCGCATGTTAGAACGGTTGTTGAATGCTCAAACAGAGAGGAAACAACCAGTCTTCAACGAGCTCTTGAAGAAGCATAAAAAAACGCAGGAAGGGGGGGGTCTCTCGAGTAGCAAGAATGAATTTTGGTTTTAAGGGCGGTCGTGATCGTTGGTGCACGTGCTATTTTGGCAAGTACATCAGTGCGCTTTTAATGCGAAGAGACTGTGCACTTCTCCTTGGAGCGGCCGTAACTGCTCACATCAGTGTTTTGTAGGAGTTGGGTCCAAAAATGTTGGCCGCCAGCCTTACTCCGTATAACATTACAATTTGTTGCTATCATATTCATTGCATCGCATTGGATTCGATGCACCGTCGCATTGTTGCCAGAGCTAATCAGCTAATCGCGAAGGCTAGGAAGCTACGAACTCACAGCGCGGCACAAGATGAGTCGACCTCCGAAAATCCGTCGTCACTGTTATCTCGTCGAGCTTCCATCAGCGCCTAAACATCCCCTTGGCAGTGACGTCACAGTTGTCCACATAAAAAAAATAAAACAAGCAAAGCTGAACATTGTTGAGGGCAACAACATGCACGCGCAGTGAGTCCATGCATGGGCGCACGGCGTCGAGAACGAAGGGTGAACGACACGAATACCACGGAAAACAACCCGGTAAAGCTCCCTCCATATGCAGCGTGTCCCCCCATATGTGACACTAACTAAAAATGTGGCACTGCCAATGCAAACGTAGTTTTATTTCTATTTTCAGTTTGGAAGGGAAGGGGGGCACATCCGCGCATTTGCTTGCGGAGACAAAAATGGCGGCAATGCCGGCTCATGGTACGCAGGCCCGCGTGCCCTCTCCTCTCACTCATCCACACACAATAACGAGTGCTCGCTCTTGCCTGGTTGTCGCCGGGGCCATGAGCACGCCGTACGCGCTGCTGCCGCTTTCCATTTGGCCGGCGGTGGGGCGCCCGCGCGACATGCATCCTCGTTATCAGAATGACAAGATCCGGGGCAAAGTTCCTAGATTCTCCAAGCCATTTTGAAAAGTACTACATGCGCCCCTTACAATGTGCTTTCATTGAAGGGGGACCGCTACAGCCAGAATCAGACCTGTGTCTTCGGGTCAGCAGCTGAGCCCCGTAACAACGAGCTACTGTAACAGCCCTTACAAAAAGAAACAAAATCAACACGCACTCCTAAATATATGAAGAAAGTTCTGAAAGGGAAAGAAAACTACTGCCTTAAATTATAAACACTGAGCTTCCTACAGGAACGTTGGTGAATAGTACAGCACTCTCTGCTTCATGCCACATCCTCGTCTTTTTGCGCAGTAAGATGTTCAAGATGACCAAGTCCTCAAGTCCACAAAGTCAGTGCAATAAATATACCCATACTGGACAAAATAAATCACAGAAAAATCTGGGAGGAAAAAGTTGACGTTTGCTGTGAAAAACTATTTTTAAACTTGCCATGTGTCCCAGATGCCCAACCAGGAATGCCGTCTCAATTAGATTAGGTAAAGTACCTAATTTCAATCTCAACCTATCTTTATTAGTGTCAGAAGTGTAGTACATTGCAAGTAAGTATGCAGGAGGAGTTCCCAAGGTAACAAACCGCAGGCGGGACCTCCTATGTCAATACAAAGAAAAAGCTAAAATATGAACAATGAAAGAGTAACAAGCACATTTTCAAGTGTTTAGATTAGTATTTTAAAAATTTTTTTACAAACAAGGTAAGATATAAGCAATTAACAAAAGCAGCAGTTATATATGTAACAGACATTTTTCTAAATTTTTTTTTAAAAACATGAATGTGCATTATGTCTTTCATATCATGTGATAAAGAATTCCATAATGAAAATGACGAAAAAACAATGCTCATTTTTTCATAATTAGTGCTAAGTTTAGGTATAACAGGTTATTGGCGACCATGAATCTAGTTTTATTGAGATTATTCAAGAAGTGTTACACCGGTCCCGTTAATTAGGGAGGCGATCGCCGGGCTGATTCCAAGGGCCGAAGTATTGGCCCCCCGAACCACACCACGAAAGCGTGGATAATTTAGAAGTGGTCCTTTTTGGCGCGCCAGCGGACGCCGGCTGTGGCCCAAAGAACAAGTCAGAGCCGAGAGTTGACAAACAAAACAAAGATTATATTCTCAAAAATGGCAGATCGAAAACAATACACAAGAATGCACACTCCACAATAGTTACATACAATACGTCACCAATCAAACAACGTACTACACAGTACAATCAGCCACACTCAAAACAACGGACACAGACAACGATACGCACTACAATGCAGTCGCATGCATTGAACAACCAAGACACATAAAGACTAAAGAGATAGAAAACCTATCCAGTCTTGGAACAAAAGTCTGGATGATACTCTTCTGAGAATCACTCACTCAAAGTCCAGCGTTGTTGTCGTTCCGCGCCCTCGAAGTTTCTCTTCCAGGAAACCTCGCGTCTTCAATTGGCCACTCTCCAAGCTTCAAACTTCTTCGCCCGAACACGTCGGCTTCACACACGCAGCTGTCGCCACGCGTCTTCGCTCGATAGCGGTAAACACACTGTCTTGCCTGTAGCTCGAGCCTTCACCCCTCAGGTGGAAATCCTCTTCATTTCCTGCTTCGTCCCTACGGACAAAACCTTCGCCGACTACACGGCGGAATCCCTACGCACTCTGGCGCTACTTCCGTCTTCTCCTGATCTCTCATCTCGGCTGCTCGGTTAAATACCTTGCGCGCGACATTCCAGAAAGTTCTCGTCCTTTCGTCGGCGCGATACGCAGCGAGGGCTGGGGGGAGAGCGAGACGGTTGGAATGCCCTTCCTGGAGGATGACTCAACTCGGTATGACCACGCCCCGTTCCTTCTAGAAAAATCGAGTGCTTGCTGGGCCGCCGTTGTGGGGTGAGGAGGTTCGTCGGCGAAGCCGCGCTTCCGCGGGGGAGAGCGCGCGCCCGGGGAGCCTTGGATGTTTGTTTTCTTTTTTTTTTTTGACCTCGCGGCGTCTCTTTCACGCGTTATCGCAAGAATTTGGCGGCGCGCCCATTTTTAGCGCTCGTTCTGTGACAACAAGACAGCAGGAAATATGTTGATAGTGAGGGTGCAGTGAAAAACCTTGAAAAACAAAGCACGCACATTATAAACGTAAATTTGAAAGACGAATAATACATCAAACTGGGGCAAAAAATAGGATGTGATGACGTCTGACGTCACACGAAAGTCATGAGTCTCATTGCTTATTTTTGTAATACTTTAAATGGCCAAATGTGCACTGACTATTCATGATGAAATGCAATAAATGAGATGACTGTGTATGAATGCAAAATACAATGTCTTCAGAGTGTCGATGTTAAAATACATTCGTGACTTGACCAATGCTCTGATACGGAATGAAATCTTTTTAGAAACAGGATTGATATGTCGCTTAAATTTCAGATGCCTGTCCATTATAACCCCTAAAAATGACGTATGATCATTTAAAGGAGTAAATACTGAGTTCACAAAAAAGTAAGGAATGAAGGCTAGTTTTTTGTTTGGTGAATGAAAAAGCATAAAACAGTGTTGGGAAGGATTAATCAATTATTTATTATAGTTGCACCAGTCAACAAGTGAGTTAAGGTCAGCTTGAAGTTTGGAAATGAGAGTCGCAGAATCCAAACGATTGGAAAAGACAGTCATGTCATTTGCATAAAGTAAATAGAAAGAATAATTAAGGCAACATGGTAAATCATTTATGAATATTAAAAATAATAAAGGACCCAAAATCAAACCTTGTGGAACACTTCTGGTAATTGAGTTGGGACTGGATGTAAAGTTATTGACCGAGACCACCTGAAACCTATTAAGAAGAAAGCTTCGATTCTTCCCACCCCGCCTGCCACAAGGCCTCGGTTGTCACCACGCTACTCGAGAGAGCTAGGAACTTATGCTCTAATGACACCGAGCGAAAGACAGAGGAGGCCCGCGTAATTGCTGACCTCAGAAAAAACGGATACCAAAAAAACTTCATTCGAGCCACCACCCGCCGCGCAGAGCAACAAAGGATACGAAAACACCAATCAACATTAATTGGCAGCCCTCCGAAATGCGTACCGGTTCCATGCGTTCAGGGAACCAGCGAGACGTTAGCGCGGATCTTCAGAAAGGAAGGAGTTCGCATCGCGCACATGCCTTCGTGTACGCTGGGCCGCCTCCTCCCCAGCCCGAAAGACCGGCCAACAATAGACAGGCGCCCCGGTGTCGTTTACAAAATTCCGTATGCCGAGTGCCCCTCGTCGTATATCAGCGAGACCAAAAACCTACCGGAATGACTGAAGCAACACGCCAACGATGTGCGGAAGTTCTACAAAGAGCGCAGCACAGTCGCCGAACATGCTGAGACGTTAGATCACCAGATAAATTTCGAAGCGACGGCCATCCTTGAAAGCGAGCCGAACTGGAGGAGAAGGTTGTTACTCGAGTAGTGGCACATACAGAGGTCAGCCCATAACATCAACCGCTCTCTCGGAACCCTTTCCTCAGTGTATTCACATGGACTGCGCTCCACGGCAAAACGAGAGAGAGAGAGGGGGGGGGCGCATTAGCCACCCTGCGAGTGCTTTGAAAACGTCGCTGCTACGTAGCCTCCGCAGTCACCCCTGAGGAAGGAACCAAGTCGGTTCCGAAACATCGGGTTTCTTCAAAACCTTTGGTTGGAGTCTACATCATCTCCCAGCTCTGTAATAGCGTTAATGGGGGCCAGTTATGCCATAGTATATAAGTTTAACAAATAGGATTAAATGGTCAATACTATTGAATGCTTTAGTAAATTCGACAAATACAGATCCTGTGATGTTACCATTATCCATGAATCACCTGATTTTGTCAGTGAAACATGCTATTGCAGTATCAATGAAAAGACCAACCCTAAAAACAAACTGACAAGAAGAAAGTATGTTAAATTTGCTTAAATGTTTAGATATTCTTATTTCACTTCGTTTTTTTCAAAATTTTATCCAGGAAGGGAAGGAGAGATAGTGGCCTGCAATTGCACATGCTAAAAGAATCACTTTTTTGAATACTGGCACTACCTTCACAACTTTGAATTTATCCAGGAAAACACCTGGATAACCACTGTTTTAACCATTGTTTTTGAAACAGCGGTAAAAAATGTGGCTTAATAGAGGAGCAACAACAGATCCTACAAGTTTAATGTGTTTTGAGCAGATGTTGTTTAACCCAGATTCGGGAGCTTTTAATCCTTAAATAATTGAGCAAATTTCGGAAGCAAAAGTAGAAAAAAGAAGCATTGACTGAGGACTGAAAGAAAACGGAGGTATGTAGTCTGATGAGGAGGAGGCGACTGCAAGGCTAGTAGAAAAGTGTACATTAAAGGCATTAGCTTGATCACTGGCCACAATGAAGGTGACGTCAACACGAACATAGGAATACAGGAAAGTTATCATTAATGTCACTTTCAATTACACCAGCATGACTGATGTCATCAATTTTTGTGAGAATGTAATCGATTAATGACTGTCAGCTGTCATTCGAACAGCGTGTTGGTACAAATATTTGCGATTTAAACCCAAAGCTATAAAAACAAGTCATATACTCGAGGGCAGAATGGTTGTAGGAATCTAGTAAAAGTTCACATCGCCCATAATTATTATATTATTGCGCTCAGCAGTAAGTTTATCAAGCAAGTGGTGAAGAGCATTACAAAAACAAGAGGGGTCACTGGAAGGGGATTGATATACAGGAGCAAGAATAGTTATTCGTTGATTCTGACAAAGACCTGGCAGATCAATTTTTAGCCAAAGAGATTCACATTTCACCACATTTATATTTAAATCATAGTGCCTCTTATGTTATTTGAAACAAAAATGGTGGAACCATCATGACGATCATCACTTCAATGACAATATCCGAGAAACCCATACAAGTCAGCATGACCAGGTAACAGCCAAGTTTCAGAGCAACAGATAACTGAGAACTGATGATTAAGAGAAGCTATTAGAGCGGTAATACTGTCATGACTCTCAGGAAGGCTATGAGCATTAAAATAAATCGAAGAAAAACCCCAGTTCTACGAAGAAATGTTATTAAAGTTACCAGGAAAAAAATAAGCCATTATGTTTTTGTTTTTTTTTCAAGCTTAACAATATTTCACACCTATGTGTTGAACTCATGCAGGTCAACGTCACTGACGATTCTGGGCACCACACTAACAAGAATGACTGTCAGTTGGGCGTGTTGGTAAAGGTTCGTGATGATGAAACAAGCACAAAAGTACACACACTCAGAGAGGACACAGACAAGCGCTTACTAGCAACTGAAAATTTTATTTCGAAGCGAACACTAATAAATACATCACACGCATGTACGTCATTCCCGACTTCCCCTGTCATCATCAGCAACGTGATATAACAAAATATGCACGCGCCCACAACCGGAAACAAACACGTGTCAAGAACTAAGAAAAAAGAAATGTGAAAAAACAAAAATAAAAAACAGAAAAACCAAAGAAACAAAAAAAAACACAAAAAACCGTAACACAGAGAAAAACACTGGGTTATGTGACGTCCAAAAAAGCAAATTCCGCATCTGTTAGTCGAACTGACGCTTGGCTGACGCAACTGTCCCCTCCTTTCCTTATTCTATACGCTTCCATTATTTCTCTCGTCGTCCGCTTGTTGTGCCTGTCAATTATTTGTGTGTCGGAAAATTTCGGTTGGCAGGTGCACTCCTTGCAGTGCATCGCTAAGTGTGAGTAAGGAGACCCCTTTAGTGAACTCTGATGTTCACGAAGGCGCACATTTATGCACCGACCCGTCTGACCAACGTATTCCTTTCCACATGTAAAAGGAGTTCCGTATACAACATCTTTTTTGCACTCAACGTACCTCCTGCCATGCTTTATGCTACATCTGTTCGATTCTCTAGTTCCTTTCTTGTTGAATATCTTTTCTACTGCTGGACAAATCTTTGATCATTTGTTTTCAGCTCGACAATGTTTCTGAAGTTATGGCATTGCATTGTTGGAACACCTCTTATTTGCAAATTGTTGAAGCGGGAGTACTCTTCCAAATGGCTAATTTTTTGTAGCAGCATTTGATTGCTTTTTTTCAGGTGCTTGTTGTCAGATATAAGGCTGCTGTTTTTTTATTTTGCAGCTTCAAACTTACTGGCCATGAAACGCATGGCTTTCTTTATGTCATCAACCTCAGATATAAGTTCGTTCACACTTTCAGGATGGCACTCTGTCGGTGCAGATTTTACTGATTGCAATGTGTTATGAACAGCAGCTAATTGTTTTTCAACTGGCACCTTAAAGTCTTCAAACTCAATGGAAAGCGATGCAATGGTAGGAGCCATATTAAAACGAGCGATCAGAGCACTGCAGCCAGAAAAAAATGAAACGTAACAATAAAGTGCTCGAATCACCTGTGTAGGATGAGCAGACAGATTAGAAGCTGGAAATACAGCAGGCTCTGATCACTCGCTCAAGTGATGCTCTTGACAATGGAAATTCAAAATCACTTTCTCGTAACAAGGAAACCAAACGGCCTCGATGGCTTGTCCAGATGTTGGTTTTTCCTGTGCGTCTGTGATAAGTGCTCTCCTGCAAACCGCTTCATCTTGCCAAAAACTTTGCAGCATCGTGTCAACAAGAATGAACATGTCAAACCACCGCTTGCCTGAAATCGATGGGTGTTCATGCGCAGGAATGCAGACAGGTCCTGGGGACTTTGCATCATGCGTGAGTAGGTGTCACGGGTGAAGCGCGAGGTTAGGTGCCCGTACAGAGCGTCCAGGCTGGCCGACCCCCCACGTGACCGCAGGAACGTCTCAAAGATAGAAGTCAGCTGGTCACGTAGCCCAGAGTCCAAGGGTGCCTCCTCTGCTACCTAGCAACAGGGAAATTTACTGTGCATCAATTTTATTCATTTACTAAGCCAGCACAAAACACTTTCTTGGCAGACACAAAAAGACATTGTCTGACTAACGTAGACTACATACATATTTATACATATATATCTTTTTAATATGTAAGTAACCTAACGCACTCAGTAAGAATGTCATATAGCATGAATGTTGTCACAAAAATAACGTACACAACAAAATTTTCATGGGCAGTGCTTGGCATTGAACCCAGGTTCTAAGTTCTGCCCCTTTTTTTCTTTTTTTTTTTTTTGCTATCATTTCCCATTGGGGATATAATCACAACAACATATTTCGAATAAAATCACTTTACGCCCTGCCCTGCCCTGCCCTGCCCTGCCCTGGCCTGCCTGCCCTGGCCTGCCTGCCCGCCCAACTAACTAACTATCTACCTACCTACCTACCTAGCCATAACTAACTAAATCACTCACTAACTAACTAACTGCGTTGCCTGCCCTGCCTGCCCACTCGCTCGCCTGCCCCACACCGTAGTAAAAGGGTACTGACACAAAAACATTGGCCTCCCGTTTCTCTGCTGCAATGTGTTGCTGGGGGCCTGTTAGTCATTACACGACACATTGTTTGTCTCAGCATGCCACAGATAATTATTTACAGGCCCCTTAGTATCGATCAGTTTCAGTTTTAGCTTGAGAGAGCTACAAAAACTAAGTGCAACTGTCGCCACCTAGCGTGTGCAGTTTTCGACCACGTCAGCGCACAGAACTGTGACACACTTCCCCACGATCCGCATCAAGAATTACATTCGAATAGGAAACGGGACTGCAATGTTGCCAAACACAAAAATTTCTAAGCCTGCACTACAGCCACGCACTCGCAAGCAGCAGCCGGGAAATATAAACTGTAGTAACAAACGTGGCAAAAGAAAAATGGCGGATATCACGTCATCATAACTTGTTTTGTTGACTACAGCGTGGTGACGTGAGGAAAGTAGGGGGTCCCTAAGGGGTCTCCTTCGAGGGTGTCAATGACACAATGGAGTCGAGGGCTCACGCAAACTTAAAATTCCTTAAAATACTTTCCCAGTTATATTCACTGTTGATATTTTGCAGATGATATCTGAATGTTCCTGAGAATCGACCCTCCAGATGGCAAGACGTGGTAACCTTGCTCGCCCTCAAGCTATCACACACCGTTGTACAATGCAGAATCATGATCACTGCAAAACTTGTTCCATGTTTGGTCAAGTTTACGGATGTTCGCGCACACACGTTTAACTTGGGTGACAGCATGAACTGCATGAAACGCTACAACCTCAGGAATATTGGGATTTCCCAACGTCTGTTGCTGCACAAGTAGTTCAGGCTTTCGGGGTTTCTTAGCAGGTCTGTGCTGCTCCCTAAAAAAAAAGATACTTTCTTAGTGCACAAAACATTCAGTGTAATTGAAAGATCAGTTAACCCACATCTTTATAGATCAAGGGTCAGGTCTGGTATGCTGATGACTGCCTTGTTTTGGTAAATAATGACCTAGTAGCATTTCTGAACTTTCCAAGTGTTTCAAGCCCTTACTACCTGAGGGCAATGCCTTCAGGTTCTCAGACAGTTCTTTTCATGCAAATCACATATGTTGGGCAGAGCAGGCACATACCAACAAGTCCGGAGAGCTAAGCATTATGTCACTGAACAAAGGAGGGACACAACAGGTGAGCTGAGTGAATTTAGAAATGCTTTCAACACAAAAAAAGCTGAACCTCCACAGTGGCAGGCATTTTTTTTTTCAAAGCTTGAGATAGAAGAGCGGGATGACTTTAACAAGTTATATGTGTTAATTATTAATAACTGGTGATGCAATTTGACGAGTTGTTTGGTGGTGATTTTCCCAAATTATCATTGTGGGATTGAGGTAAGCCAGGCACAAAAAAGACCAATTCGACTCTCTGGGCGCAAGGGCTTACCTTTCAATTCAATCCACTTTGTCTGGAGACCATTCAGTTTCCATTACATCAATAGAACCACCCGTTCTGTGGCGGTTCTCACATCTTCACCATCAAGCTAACTTTGACTAATCCGGTGCGTCTCCCTCTCATTCTTCTATTCGATTCCTCCTCCATTCAATGGCAGAACGCTGAATGCGTTCAAGCCGTCTGCTCCGAATATCAACGAAACTGCCAGTTCAAGGTTGAACGAGAGAAAACATTTATTAAAAGGACTGAACACTAAAAGCTATACGAAATACTACAAACTTGTGGGGAGCCGAGAATAACACATTAGCCCTCTCAGCAACAAGGCACACAAAATACATACACACATACCGTCGGCAGCGCGTAAAACAGCTCCCTTCGAGGCAAGCATGTAGGCCACATACATTATCAGTGCGCAGCCTGTGTCCCCTTAATAGCCAGCAGGCAACGGGCGTGGCTTCCACAACGCTTACAAAATAGCCCCTCTGAATTAGCATACCCATCCTGTTTTAACTCACACTGAGAGAGACGATCTCGTGGATTGTCTTTATTCCAACGCTCGCACGGTGTCTGTGAACAAGCATCTAAACACAAACGTGCACATACACAACAAACAAACAAGTCCACCAATCCCAATCGCGGCGCCGTCTCTTACCCGAGCATGTTCACCATCAAACGCAAGGCGTGTTTGATGCAATGGCACAATGTGTTCGATGTAACGTCGTAGAGCGTTGGATGCAACACTCCTTCCCTCCTATTTTAAAGCATGGCTATAACTTCAATGGTCCGAAGGTCGTCACTCTCGGCAGCTGCTTCTTACGTTGATGGGTAGAGAACACTCAGGGCTGGGTAATGCTTGCGCTAGTATTGTTACCAGTTGGGCATCCGGTGACTCTGTTGCATAGGGCACTGACAAACTGGGCACAAGCACTTCTGCAGCATTCAGTAACTCGGGTTCACTACGCTAACAGTTGCTGTCTGTCTCCAAAAACGACTTCTGCAAGTGATCGGCATGCACAAATCGCACACTGCCATGGGCTAAAACAAAATAGGTGCATGGCGATTTTACACGTCACTTTTCCGGGAAACCATTTAACAATCTAACCTCGAAATGAGCGCCACACAACAACGTCGCCCACAGAAAAATACTGCGATACACCCCTTCACTTGTCTGCAGTTTCACTCTCTCCACTTTGTATGACAGCTCAATCCTAACATTTGGTTGCAGCAATGTTAGCCTAGTCCTCAGTTTGCTTCACAGAGAGAGTTTAGCGGGCATTTTACTCGTGAAGGTATAGGGGGTCATACGACACGAGAACAAAAGTTCTCGATCCTGTGTTGTATCCATCGGCTTATCCTTTTCTCTTCATCACCCAGAACCTGTTTTAGGAGTGCTTTTTTCGTAGTTTGCATTGCTCGCTCAGCCACACCATTTGACTGAAGGTGATAGATGACGTCAGCGTGTGTTTCACACCAATCGCTTCTAGAAACATTCCAAATTCTGCTGCAGTGAATTGAGGGCCCTTATCAGTAACCACCTCATTTGGAAGGCCATGCGATCCAAACAGAAAATGTACAGCTTCACAGTTTTTGTAGCTATCATTGAATGCATTATTTTCCCTTCAAGCCATTTTGAATATGCATCCAGAGCGTTCAAGAACATGTGCCCTTCCTTAACTGCAAAATCTAAATGCACTCTTTCCCATGGGAATTAACTCAGTCGCCACTGACATAAAAGCACTGGCTGTGTTATCGGAAACAACAACTGACATGTTTTACACTGGGGAACTACTTGTTTTAGAGCATTATCAATGCCTGGCCACCACACTATTGAACGTGCTACTGCTTTCGTATTGGTGATCCTCAAATGCTGCTAGGGCAGAAGAGCTAGAACCTCGGCTTGCAAACTTTCAGGTATTATGACAATGTTGTCCCAACAATACAGCCATTCCAACCCACGAACCCAAAATGGCTGTAGTTCACTTGGAACGCTTTTTGGCCGACTGTGCCATACCATGTTTCGAATGCTCGTTAGGAGGCTGTCACGGTCTGTTGTGCGTTCACTGCCTTTGGCTGTAAGTGGTAAGTCAGAGTATAAAGTAAAAAATTTCTTTAGCCAGCTCTTCTGTATCAGATAGCAGCAGGCGAGACAACGCGTCAGCATTAGCAGTTGCTGTCCCCGGTTTATGCTTTATTATGCAGCTATAGTTAGCCAAGAAGGTCAATCACTCTCGCAGCACCCACAGTGCTTTTCTGTCTCTTTGGGTCAAACAGGGGCTGGTGGTCTCTTACCACCTTGAAAGTTCTTCCACACAGGTATCTTTGGAACTTTTTCACCCCAAAGCCAGTACTTACTATAAGGGGGTTTATTGACTAAAACCAACTGCCTGGTTCAAGGGGCGTCAGTCACTGTCACAAGCTCAGCTCTTCGTCATAGTCGTCTTCTAGGTGCTCCGAATAGATACTGCCTCCCTCCCTCTTCCCCACTACATTTGCCCGGTGGTGAAGAGGAGCCATCCTGGCGACTCACGGCGAAGCAAGCACAAGGGGATTATAATAAGGTTTTAAGCAACTGATGTGGCCTGCCTCACGACCACGGCATCATTTGTCATCGACAGGAGTCACTGGTTCGACGATGTAGTTGACCGGTGATGTGCATTGAACGATTCGGTACGGACCATTGTACTTGGGTGCAAACTTTCAGGAGAGGCCGGGAGAGTGGAATGGAGCCGAGAACCATACAAATGAGCCTACGGGGAAGCTGTGAGCAGGCTTGTCTTGGTCGAGTTGTTCTTTTTGGAGACCTTGTGCGACGGACGTAAATGAACGCGCTAATTGGCGGCACTCTTCGGCACACTTAACAAGTTTGGAGGCTGGGCGGTATTCTGAAGCATCTGGGCGGTAAGCATCGTGTCAAGCGTAGAAGAGGGCTCACGTCCGTACAGTAGAAAAAATGGTGGAAAGCCAGTAGTTGCTTGCGTGGCCTTATTATAGGCATACGTCACAAAAGGGAGCACCAAGTCCCAATTAGAATGGTCGGAGGATATGTACATAGAGAGCATATCACCGAGCGTGTGGTTAAAGCACTACGTCAAACCGTTTGTCTGTGGGTGATAGCTTGTAGTGGTGCGATGATTAATATTGCACTCACTGAGAAGCTCCTGGACGCCTTGCGATAGAAATGTACACCCACGGTTGCTAAGCAGCTTACGTGGCGTGCCATGGCTAAGGACAAAGCTACGCAAGCTGAAGAAAGCGACATCATGAGCAACGGGTTAGATGGTCAACAGCCACAATAATCCAGCGATTTCCAGCAGGAGTACAAGGTAGTGGGCCGTAGAGGTCGATGCCGATTCCATCAAACGGCCGAGCTGAACACAGCAATAGTTTTAATTCTCCAGAGGCAGTTGTTTTTCGTCCCTGACACTCAGTGCAGGAGCATATGTACTTGCGAACGTACGAGTACATTCCACGCAGAAAAATCGCTGGCGAAGCCGGTCGTATGTTTTCAAAACGCCAGCGTGGGTGTTTTGAGGGCCTACGTGGAAGTGCGCGCACATGTTGGAGCGCAAATGGTGTGGTATAACAAGAAGCCATTCCCTACCATATGGCTAATAATTGCGACGGTGCAACATGGCAAACCGTACGCATATTGGGGAATTCGCCGATGTAGTGCATGAGGTAGATGTTGGCATGGTGTCACCGAAGACGAGGAGAGAACGTCGACGAGCGAGGCTATCCAAGGGTCCTTGCGTTGTTCCGAAGGCATGTCAGTGGTATCGATGCTGTTGATGGTAGCTTCGGCAAAGGAAACAGGTGCAACGGCTGAAGGAAGGGGCGAACGAGAAAGAGCATCTGCGTCGGTATGCTTGCGGCCTGAGCGGTAAATGACATATCAAATTCCTGTAAACGTAGCGCCCAACGTCCAAGCCGGCCCGAAGGATCCTTCATTGAAGCGAGCTAACAGAGTGAATGACGATCTGTAACTACATCAAATGGGCATCCATAAGTAAGGACAAAATTTTTGTAATGCCCAAACAATGGCTAAACATTCTTTTTCGGAAACCGAGTATTTGTGCTCTGCCTTGGTTAGGGTGCGACTGGCATACGCAACTACATACTCCGAGAAGCCAGGCTCGCGTTAAGCAAAGACAGCGCCAAGTCCTATGCCACTGGCATCCATGTGCACTTCGGTTGGAGCAGTAGGGTCGAAGTGGCGTAAGATAGGTGGTGAAGTAAGGAGATGGCGTAATGTTGCAAAAGCATCATTGCATGCTGGCGACCAATCAGAGAGATGTCCATCGCCAGTGATCAGCTGTGTCAGTGGAGCGATTATCGAAGCAAAGTTCTTCACAAAGCGGCGAAAGAATGAACACAGTCCGACGAAGCTGCGAAGCGCTTTCATTGTCGTAGGCTTCGGGAACTCGGCGACAGCCCGAAGCTTCTCTGGGTCTGGGAGGACGCCATGTTTTGAGACAACGTGGCCAAGTATTGTGAGCTTCCAAGCTTCAAAGCGGCACTTCTTGATTGACTTGTGGGGTTTAACGTCCCAAAACCACCATATGATTATGAGAGACGCTGTAGTGGAGGGCTCCGGAAATTTTGACATGCAGACAATTTTGGCATGCAGACAATTTTCATCAATTTTATGACCCAAATAATTTACTTCCTCCTGAAAGAATTTGCCCTTGCTGGCGATGACCTTTATTCCATGCTTGCTTGGGCATCTGAGCGCTTGCTCATCTTTTTCCAAGCACTGCTCGTATGTCTGACTGGCTATGACGACATTATCTAAGTACCAGGCTGTTCCCGCTACACTACCAAGGATCTGCTTCATTACTGCTTGGAATACAACAGGCCCACATACGACGCCATAAGGCAGACGCTAAAACCTAAAAACGCCCAGGTGTGTATCCACTCTCGGCAATTCCTGTGCTTGCTCATCTAACTCAAGCTGTAGATAAGCCTTTGACAGGTCAATGACCGAGAAGACAATTCCGCTTTGCAGTGTTGTGAAAATATCCTCTGGTAAGAGCAGAAGGTATTGTTCATTGCCACCACAAAGACGCAACCCTTTATCTTTTTTTAGGCACAATCACAAGAGGAGTCACCCAAGCACTATGCCCTACACTGTGCACTAGTCCTGCTTTTTTTATGTTTAACAATTCTTGCTCAATCTCCTCACGAAGAGCATATGGCAATGGCCACGCCTTACAAAAGACAGGCGTAACACCTTCGTTGAGCTTAATACTGGCTTTATATCCCTTAATAGTGCTTTAGCCTGGTTCAAACACTTTGCTGTAGTTTTCTGTTACAGGAACAAAATTTGACACACGCTCAATACAACTGACTTCATGCCATCTAATTTTAATTTTCTTTAGCCAGTTTCACCCAAGCAATGTTGGGATCCTAGCTCTTTCAGCATCTATGCTATGACTTAGAAGCGGAGAATAGCGTTGCACGTAGTATCGAACATCAACATCTATAGTGCCTTCGATCTCGACAGGCATGCCGTTGTAGGCAACCGAGTTCACATTAGTTTCTCTGAAGCTAGCTGACGGAATAAACTTCAGCCACTCAGATTCGAACATAACCGACACAGCACCACCTGTATCCAGCTCCATGCAAACTTCCTTTCCATTTACAGCTGGCGTGCCAAAATTTTCATCAGGGTGACATAGCATAAGCAACTCATTTCTGGTGACATCACAGTCCAACAGCTTAACAGCCTTAGTTTTACACATTTGACTATGTGTTCACTTTTCTCACATTTGTAACAAGTACGGTTAACTTATGGGCAACTTACTGGCAAATGTTGACCCGCACAGCCATGACAAGCGTTAGACCCATGTTGCGTGGTTTGTTCTTTTGCTCGTCCTTGCCAGTGCAAGTCTAAGATGCTTGCTGCGACGCCTTACCTCGTCGTAAAGGCCATCCGCTGCATGTCTTTCTTAGCGGCTTCCATAGCCACAGCAATGGTGCAGGTGCGTTCCCAAGTCAGCTCAGCATCTGGTGTGGCTAGTAGACGCTAGCACACGTGTCTGCTTGAAGGCCAGCAATTAGTCGGTATTGCAGAGCTTCCTTTATAAATGTGCCGAACGCATGCGTAATCACCAGGTTCTTCAGCCTCACGATAAAGCCTGCCACGCTTTCATGCTTCTCTTGTTTATGTCAGTGGAAGCAATACCTTTCACTCACCACAGGACTCTTGGAAGTGTCCTGCCTTTTTCGTGCATTTACGGCATGCTTGAATGTCACTTTGGCCGGCGTTTTCGGAAGGAGCAAGCTTCTGAGCGTCCCGTAAGCCTTTTTTGCCAATCGTAGACTTGCAGTTTCTTTTCTTCAGCAATATCGTTGATGCCAATGAAGCACTCGAGCCGCTCCAGGTAGACCTTGAAGTCCCCGGTGTTCGCGTCAAACTCTGGCAACTTCCCAAGTCTAGCATCCGAGGAGTTCATCTTCAAAGTATCTTGCTGTATCCCATCTTTGTCGCCAGTTTGTTGCAACTCACACAGAGAGAGACGTACTCGTGGAACGTTTTTATTCCAACAGCTCCGTATCCATTGTCACACACACAAGGCAGAAACTTGCAAACCAGTGTCCGTGAAGGCACGCATCCAATCACTAACACGCACATACAGAACAAACGAACAAGTCAACCAATCCCAATCATGGCGCCGCCTTTCACGCGAGCATGTTCAATAGCGAACGCACCACGGGTTTGATGCAATGCCAAGGAGCGTTGGACGCAACGTAATAATGCGTACGATGCAAAGCCGTAGGAGGCTGAATGCAACAGATCCACGCATTGCAAGGTAGTTGAAGGAGGCATCACTAAACATTCTTCTCGTCTTGCTTTAAGTTATTTATGAGAACATGAAATCATAAAAAGCTTTCATAATCAGTCAGACAGATTATTTAGAGCAGGTTACCTTCCGAGCATTCTAATATCTATCGTGGAATGCTTGCTTCTAGAACTTTGCTACGTGGAAGGTGCAGCGCAGCACTTTGTTGAGAAACCAAACCACTGCGCGGTCTTACCTCATAATCACATGATCTTGTAAAATTTGAAGTGATTGGCAAAGTGTTTCAAACTTTAGTAAATTTTTTAGGCTTCCAGAAAGCTGGCTAGCCCTTGTTGCGGGCATAACTGTAAAGGCAAAGTGCTTACGATTTTTGTACAATAGATGTTTGTGTATTACATCCTGCTTTCTAGTGGGAAACAATATATCCGCCAGACAGGCTGTTGCTTTAATTTTAGATTACGAGAACACTGTCACAATGTAAAAAATGAGCAGGATAGATGGCTAGCCATTCATTGGAAATCCTACTCGGCACACCACTATTCATGGCAAGTACAGTAATGAAGACAATACATAACAAGCTTACAAGAAAGATAATTGAGGCTGAGGCTATCTCATCCTTAATACCATATGCATTAACAGTCAGTTGCTTATTGGAAGTGATTAAGAATTGCCGTTTCTTCAAAGTTATTTTTGTGGGGAACATATATTGTGTGACGTTTTTTTTCTCGAGTTATATAAAAAAGAGTGTATGGAAATAAACATTGATGTTAGAAATTAGCGCCTATGTTCTGCGTCGTCTTCTCGTGTCCCAACTCACGCAGTGCTATTTTTGGTTGAGACCTTTCTCTGTTACTGACACATCGATATGTTCTCACATTACTTCCTCCACCACACCCCACCCCAATGTCACTGACATACCCTAACATTCTCTGTTATTGGTAAAAAAATTCAAGCAGACTGGCTGTGCCACATTTAGATTCTATCTAAAAGCCCATATTTCTGCTCCTTGCTGTATTGATACGTGTGTTGAAGAGTACAGAGCGATCACTCCCGCCCTTCTTTCCCGGGGCGGCATGGCCAGTCCATGCGCGCTGCCCTCATGAGTAGAGTTACCATGTGGTGCACATGCTGTTACAAGTGCAAGAGTTGTTCTGGCTTGGGCCACACAACAGTATTTTCTTTTTTTGTCATTTTTGCCCTCTGTCGGCGTGTCGACTGGACATGTCAAGTTGCCTCTCCAATTCACCGAAACATGATTCGACCACTGCATTTCTTCACTCAACATGGCCTCGCGCTCGCTGCTATCAGCAGCAAACAGGGATGTTGCATCTCCTTTCCATCCCTGTCTGTCATCTTGAATTCAAAGCATGCCATTTGAAGCTTCCCTGATATTTCTGAAACCAAGAAGCCAACAATGGGGGTGCGTTGCGGCGAGAGACACCACACTTTCAAAGGGCTTGAAATGCTGATAGTGCTTCATGCTTAGAAAGAGGTTTCTTACCCATGAATCGAAGGATGAAGTTGCATTGGTTGCTGGTAGATAATTCCACGAGAGATCAACACGATCCGAAAAATGATATTTTAGACTTGACTGAATATTTTACATCTTGTGCACACACCATTCAGTAGCTCGTCTTGCAGCCACCCAGCCCATCAACACACCACCCAGTAGCCCACCACCCGGAGCGCTCGTCTGTATAGCTCTGTCTTTCGTTTCTTGTCTGTTTACGCACTCTAAATACCACTATGTCCAGTAGCCCAAAAACGAATGAAGTTTTTTAGATAACTACCAAATCTAGGAGGCAAAACTATCGAACTTATGTTCTGTGGAGGGACCAATTTCATCTCTTGTCATTCTTCAAAGTTAACGAGGATACAGAAACACAAATATTAACGTTACAAAAAAGAAACTCTTTCTTTGTTCGACAGAATGAAAGTGCTTGGCAGAGAGAAATTGTTTTTGAGATTTTTTCTGAACAGGCGACATTTCCTAAGCTCTTATATTGGAGAATTTTCGCTTTCCAAGCTAAAGCAGCTAGTGCTTCGTAACTTGATGGTCTATTGAAACAAAATAGATTTAACATGACATGTTGTTAAGGTTGCTGTGCCCCAAATACATATTTTTGTATATGGCCTCAGACTTTAAATTTTGGTGACAGTTAAGCCTTTTGAAAAATTAATATATAGCATATAAAGAAACATGTTGCATTATTTTTTTGGCAGTAATATTATTGAGGATACAAATCTTACCTTTTCCATGATGCACTGAGGCAATAGGAACACAAAAAATCGGGATCAAGATAGGAGTCCGAAGAAAGTGTGTCGTTTGGACATGGCCACATTTACAGAAGAAAAGCAGATTTTTAAGGAGAGATGCTCCTCGGAAAACTTTTTCTTCAGATATTAGTGATAGCTCAATTAAACTTTCACTAGTTATACAATTTGAGCTCCTCTTTTGAAATCTACTTTACTTCTTTTTATGGCTCAATTAGTTAATTTTTTGCAGACCATGTACTTGTAGAAACAATGCATTTTTGTGCAAGCTTAGGCAAGGTAAGCACAAAGAAGCCCTAAAAAATGGCAAATGCTACACCTAATGAATTGAGAAATTTAATAAAACAAAGAACATTTTGTAACATATGTGTTCTGGCCGAGGAAAAAAATTCTAATGCCGAGTTTCAGTTTTGCCATACTTAAGGAACAAGCTTACGAAATTATCTAGCTGAATATGTTTGGGAGACCTCTAAAGTTGTTTATTTGAATTCAGGACATGTTAAACCTTAAGCATGCCAAGTTTCATTGCAATCCAACTACGTAAAGCATACAAATTTTAGTGCACTAACTCTAAAAATGCCAAAAAATGAGGAACTGAGAAAAACAAGTTTGGATGTTCAAAACCATGTTTAATACTATACTCTTTAACCAATCTGCATGAAATTTACAGAGAATGTGAGCAAGGCTATCTACAGAAAGTACACAATTTCAGAATGACCCAGCACCATATGTTGGACCCTGACAAGTCTCTGCAAGCTGCCTCCTCCCGGCGTTTTTTTTTTTTTTTTTTTTGTGGCACTGCGGCAATTACCTATTGCCCTCAAATTGTGCGAATTTTCTGGTGGCGATATGCACTTTTTTGCCATGGTAGTGAAATTCTCGTGATGCACTGGTTCTTGAATGGCAAGGATTGCACAAAACCGCACAAGCTGCTCATGTTCAACACTGATCGCGCGCAGTGCGACCACCGACTTCAGGTTCATGGCCAAGCTGTCCCGCGCACTGCCGCTGGCGGACGTCTCCTTGCTTCCACTGCATGACGAATACACGCTGCTTGACGTGTACATTGACAAAACAACAGTTGCAGCACATGCGTCATTTCGGCAGTAAAGTTCAGAAAATGATGCCAGTCTTTATCGTATACTTTCCGATACTTGAATGGACAGCTCGCATCGCCTGCAGTTGGGGCATACTGCACCGCTGATGAGGTTCTGCATCGCACCGGTCTCGAAACTAAATGTGCTTCCGCGATCGTCCTGACGCTTGCTTTTGTGAGAAGACAAGACAGGCTGAAAGAGAGGAAAAGCTTTTAATCCTTAGAAAGAAGGCTCGATACAAGCAGCGCGTTCAATGCTCTCCGCTCTTCACCGGGAACTGCGGGGCGACCCCCAGGGTTGCTTGACCTTCTTCTTGAACCCACTATCTCTGGAACTGGAGCTCACATCCCACCCCACCTAGAAGGCCAAGAAAATAAAAAAACTAATCTGGCCTCCCAGTTTCCTTCAGAAGTTCAAGTCCACGTGGAAAAAAAAATAATCTTGTGTCGATAGGTCGAAGTCCTGCAGATGTCGAGGTTGCGTACGATGACGCTGGTGTCGTCGACTTGTAGGTTGGGCTGAGGCTTCATGTAGGCATGAAGGTAAGGTGTGTGCGTGTACATCATCAGTGGGGGTCATGAGCTGGAACATGTTCTGAAGGGGACTTATCCTGAGTTTGGAGTAGGCGTCATGACAGGACAGGATGGAGGTTTCGTCTCGTGTTGGAACTTATCTTCCTTGCTGCTCTGTCCCGATGACTTCGCTGTCATATTGCTTGAAATCGTCAATTTCTTGACCGGAGGTTCGGTGTGTGCGCTTGCTTTCTTGGAACTATACTTGGGACTGTGCATCTTCCAGTCTTTTTTGTATTTGTGCTTCTTGCGCAGTTTCTTGCGGTTGGAAGAGCCCAATGTTGTGCCACTCTTTTCAGACTTCAAGGTAGTCTCGCCACCGTTCGAAAAGTGAGACTTGGAAGCGGGCTTCAAGGCCTTGAGTGACGGTGTTGACCACTTTTTTTTTTTTTTTTTTTTTTTTTTTTTTTTTGCAGTCTTTACGTACCTTAGGGGGCACGTTGGCAGGAGTCGGCTTTGACTTTTGCGAGGTCGGCTTTGACATTTGTGGGCAAAATGCAAATAAGCAAGTTGAGAGAGGAACTTGCTGTGGCACGTATGCAGGTGATTGTTCGATGAAGGACACCCCTGTGACAGGGCCTGCAAGTGACGGGTGCACACGGGCGTTGGCTGTGGCACAGTTGGTATCACGCAACAGTTTGACAGCACTGCAGCATTTTTGCTATGCTGCGCAACATTAATGCCATTGAGCTGCTCTTCGCAGACCTTCAAGGGCTCCAATATACTTGAGATGGTGACGGACACATTGCAGGTCACCTCTGCAGTCTGGGGCAATGACGGATGATCAGCTGATGGCACTGCCTGTGCGAATTCTTTGTTTCCTTGTGCACTATTCATGTCCCACTTAGAGTGGTAAGCAGCTACAGTGTCCGTTTTGTCGTCATTCTCAGACGGCGAATAGTGAGTGGCAAGGTCCGTACCGCGCCCCGCCGCGGTGGTCTAGTGGATAAGGTACTCGGCTGCTGACCCGCAGGTCGTGGGTTCGAATCCCGGCTGCGGCGGCTGCATTTCCGATGGAGGCGTAAATGTTGTAGGCCTGTGTGCTCAGATTTCGGTGCTTGTTAAAAAACCCCAGGTGGTCGAAATTACCGGAGCCCTCCACTACGGCGTCTCTCATAATCATATGGTGGTTTTGGGACGTTAAATCCAACATATCAATCAAATCAAAGGTGAAGTGTACCGTACACTTCGCTAGGATGCAGTCCAAGCAAATTTCTGTAGCTGTGCTGTGAAGGCTCACTCGTGCACAAAGGTTCGCAAAGAGGTAGCATTTTCGGAATAGGAGCGTTCTCAAGCGGTGATGAACGTGGTACTTCAGAAGGCAATCCTAGAAGAGCTTGTCTGGAGTGGGCTTGTGGGGCATAATGTTTGGAGATGAACTACGGCAGTTTTGTTGAGCTGGCTCCACAGGGGTTTGTTCTCGTCGGGCTCATACTCGACTTGGAGAGGCTTTACTGTTGATTAAAAGGGGTCAAAATGTGACAATGCACACGTCCTCAAAATTACTGCATATGACATCCTCGGCAATAGCTCTCTTTAAAAGCGAAGCTCCTTATAATGTGGGTCTGTCGTTCCTCATGTATGTGTGTGTGTATGTATGTATGTATGTATGTATGTATGTATGTATGTATGTATGTATGTATGTATGTATGTGTGTGTATGTATGTACCTAGCCAGCGGTGGCACATACCCGCTCTAGAGTGGGCATGTGCCACAGGGGATGAGAGGTGGGAGATGGTACTTGGAGTGTTCACTAGATAGATGCACGGACAGACGCATTGATTGACGCACAGGTGGTCGCGCGAACGAAAGCAAGAACAAACAGACGGACGAAAGCGCAGGCAGGCTGACGGACGCTTCGCCCCACTCATCATCATTCACTCCGTGGATATGCTGTGATTTTTTTTTTTTTGCATTGCACAACAACTTTAATAGATGGCGGGCAGATGACAGGTAATTTGGGAGGGTTGAAGTGGAGTTCGGCTTGAGCTGCGTAAAACAAATCTTTGCCTAGAATAAGGGGAAGGGTGTTCTGTTCAAGATTGGCTACTTCGACAATTACAGATAGTGTTCCAGTGGTAATTTTTAAAAAGGCAGATCCTTCAGGCACAACGGAGTTTCCGCAGACAACGAGCAAAAGTGGTTTGGTCCACGGCTCAATTTTAAGGTTTGATGCCAGACTTGCTGCAAGAATGGTGACATTTGAGCCACTGTCAGGAAAGGCACTGATCTCTCCCACTCCGTTGGCTTCATCAGTAACCATGGAACATCGAAATTTAGATCCGTACAGGGTCTTGTTGACGTGGCCCACAAATAATGTTGGTGCTTTGGGAACTGTCTGCTTGTCATTAGAAGGGTGCTTGGGTGCAGTACATTTACTTGCAAAGTGACCCTTCTGTTGGCATTAGTAACAAACAGCGTCTCTCAAGTCTTGTCCTCTTCTGCATGCTGCGGAACCATACTTGGCTGAAATTGCTTCATACCTTGACTCTTGGTCATCAGATGATAGGTTGGCGATGCGAGGAGGCTACGTCATACGTGTGATATACTAGAATTAAGATGGTGGAGCATGCAGTGGGGTGTCCCCAGTACTGTCACTTCCAACAGTAGCACTCTGAAACTGGGGCTGTCTCAACTGTCCTACGACTCTATCGACTGTGCAGATTAGATCAGGCGCACATGGTCGATTGTTCTATCCACTTTTGTTACGATCTTGAGAAAATCGTCCACAGTACGGGGTCGTTGAACAGCTATGAATGTGGCTACCTGGTCGTCGCGAATGCCTTGAACCCACCAACAGTATTCGATGCATTCCTTGCCAGTAATAGGAACTGCGCAGCGAGACATGATCTTGAGTTTTGTAAAAGCATACTGTTGCAGGCTCTCTCTAAATTCAGTGCGAGGGCTGTGACCTTCTGTTGCCACTGTATGATTGAAAGCTGCTCACCTAATTGTTCTTGGAGTCCCGCTTCCCAGATAGTCCAGGTGGTAAGCTGATGCCCTGTTGAGGCATGCCAGTCTGCTGCGACTCCACGAAGCTTCCCTTGCGCGATGGCAAGGAGAGTCGCGTCTTTCTATCGTGAAACCTGTTGAACGCGCTCGAGCTCTTATACGCAATGCTTGAAAGTCGGGGTGCCACTTTCGTTGAAGGTAGGCAGCGAAGCTGATAGATCCGGCAGCGTTGTCACATGCACTTGGTTCATATGACTTGCCATCGTTGTCATCATCACGGCCATACTCTGGTGAAGAAAGGCCGCCATACGTTGCATGTTCTCTGCTGAGTGTGACATGAAGGAGGGCACGGCTGGGAATGACACTGTATGCGCTGGCGTGGACGCTAACGGCGTTGAAATGTCAGACGCGCTTGGATCAGGTTTGTGGACTGGTGATGGATCTTTTGCGATATCAACTAAAAGTCGGTCAATGAGTTCCTCCTTGCTGCCGGTAGTGGAAAGGCTGCGGCGCTGCAATGCAGTTCGAATTAACTGTACATTCACGGCGGCAAGGTCTTCAGCGGTGGTAACACGCCAGTTGATGAACGACATCGTCGTTGACACACCGGGCTGGTTAGGCTTAAGGCTCGTTTGGCGTTCAACAACGTTTCGTCAAAGGCTTGGCGACTCATTTGGCAGCAAAGTGGCTGCGCCATATATGAGCGGACGAGACGGGCCGTACAAGAGGAACAGCTTTTAATCATTAGAAAGAAGGATCAATACAAGCAGCCGTTTGATGCTCTCCACTTTTTGCCGGGAACTGCTGGGCGACACCCAGGGTTGCTTTACCTTCTTCTTGGACCTGCTATCTCTGGAACTGGAGCTCACACTGTCGTCATCGAACATCTTTATTTTTCGCTCTGAAGCACACACGAAGTCATCAACGCTAGGTATGAAGCTTGAACAATCCACATCGGGAGCGTCGCCGGTGCCGCGGCTAGGCATGACAGCAGACGAACCTCCCATTGCCGGTGCTCACTGCTTGCATTTGAGGCGGCTTCCCTTGTACTGGCCGTTAAACCCCACATATCAATCAACCAATCCCTTGTACTGGCGCCGCATAATGAACTTTGAACGAAATTCGCGTTTCTCGCCAGGATTCACGGAATGGAAAAAGTAACTCAGGCGGTTGTGTTCATCGATGTGTCAGAAAAAGCAGGGGAACGAAGAAAGCGCTTGCGTCCGACTGCGTGGTGAAATGCTCGCAACCAATGGCAGGGCTCCAATCATACCACGTGACTTCAAATGCCCACTCGCCCCGCTAAAAAACAGTAAGTAAACAAAGCCCACTTCGGCAGCGTGAATACCGCGCTGCCGAAGTGGGCTTTGCGAGAAAAGGGTTAGGCCTACATACCCGCAAAATTTCAAGAGCCGGCGATGCCGAAGAGCGACGTGCCACGTGCACAGATGTCGGGTAATTTTGCACTTTCACAAGCCACAGTGAGTGCTTTAATTGTATTCTTCGATAACTTCCAGTTGATTTTCAGCTTTGATTTTTTAATATATTAGGGAGAAGGCTTGGACGAATACACAACATAACACAAAATCAACTTTTACCAAAAAAGTCATGGTTTTTCGACCATCATCTCCCCTTAAATAAAAATAATTGTTTTACGCACGACCTTCCACAATATCTAAACTTGTCCTTTTTATTGAGGCTTGTGACGTCCAAGTTATTGGTGCCTCTGTCACAGATGCTCTCAGATGAGACTGCTGTGACAGGCATCAGTTTTTAACACTTTGGTTCTGTACTCTTAGATGGGAATTGACTCGCAAAAGGGACAACTAAAGCAGCCAGAATATTGATATTGAGTAACAGTGTTGCCGTCAATAGAACATTATATAGCGTCGTTGTGGTTGCTGGCTAAACAAATATACCCCCACCTTAGAGGCAATCTGTTATATCATGGGGATCAGAGCAGAGCACTTGTAGCGCCACCATGCAACCAGCGCGGGAAGCTGCCAGGTAAACATTGCTGTACCGCGTCAACGAATGGTGCCGATCAGTTCAGTGGACATCTCTGACATCTCTGACCTTTCTTATGCTCTTTCTCTCCCTCTCTCTGACATGCCTGGGCATAGCGAAAGCCTTCTGAGTTGTGCACATAAATCTGGCGATCGTCCTCGTCTAAACTGCTATCTTCAAGGCAAATCACGCGGCTGTCTGCGAGCTGCTGTAACAACAGCATTGACGTTTCCCCCGCTATCGCTAGCCATCTCATTATTGACATGGTGCATTTATAGATTCGTACATGTGATTTAGCTGCACATGCGCACAAAAACGCCATTAACAATGCATGTGCATGAAGTATTACGCACCCGGTGATGCCCTCATCCAAAATGCATGCTTCAGCTCCTCACCTCAGCTCGTTCACTTGCCGGCAGCCACGTGATTGGCCAGCTTGTGTGACGTAATTTGTCCTCTCGGTCAGACCGCGCCAAGCTCCCACTTCGAAGTCAAAGCGGTTGGGAACGCTCAGAGTCTTAGGCCGATGCTCTGAAAGAGCCAACTGAAGGCAGTCCAAGCGCTCGAATCCTACCAACCGAAGAAGCAATCACTTTTCAGAGTGCTCTAGAGGACTCCGAAATGCCTAACCGAATACCCCACTACAAAACAGTAGGAAATCTGCAATTTTAGTGAGGCCTAACAAAGCATGAAAACACACTCTACAACCTAAGGGCAGCAAGCTCTGGAGTGATGAAGCCAGCACTTTAAATAATGGCGCAGATGGCTGTATAGCTGCAGAATGTCAAAATGCTCCATACAAATGCAGACGACGTAGAAACCACTCGTTACTTGAAGACCGTTCAAGTGCAAATCCTTGCCACGTTTTGCAGGCCTATGTTCTTGGCACATTTGGCTAAGTACATCTGACGATAGAAATGATTGTGTATTGCTAGTGTCAAGCACCCGCTGTAAGTCACCTAAAAATAATGCCGCATTTTTTAGCACACTACGACTTTTCTTTCAACACATTCCTCAGCTTGAGAGGGAAGGGGGGTCACTCCAAGTGTTTGTGTTCTATCTTGCGAGGTCCTACCTCAGTGTTAGAGCATTTTGATTCATCCCTTTGCCTGCAAATACATATGAATTGCGGACCTTGGTAGTGATCACTCAGTCATCGAGATCCAGGTTGACGATGGGCCTCATTATCATCATTATTGGGCTGCTGCCTATGGCAAGCATCATTAGCCAGTAGATAGGGATGTGTTTAGCAGTCCATAAAAGCAGAATCATGGGAGTGTAACTGTCAAGAGTTGGACTGCCACATTTATGGGAAGGGTATTATAGAAATGGCAACACGGGAAGACCCGCCAAAACCAGAGCTCGAAAGTAAACTCTTACACATGTGGGAGACCAAGCACAACCTGCAAAAAAGGCAGAAGCGTCCACGCCACTAACACTACACAGACACATACCACAACTAAGCAAGGACATAGAAGAGCACACCTTTACAGGTATGCAAAGCGTAACGGG
Source organism: Rhipicephalus microplus (assembly GCF_043290135.1). Classification (NCBI taxonomy): domain Eukaryota; kingdom Metazoa; phylum Arthropoda; class Arachnida; order Ixodida; family Ixodidae; genus Rhipicephalus; species Rhipicephalus microplus. Next base: position 10,562,313 of record NW_027464586.1, read on the forward strand.
ACAGAGAACCAGCTGAGACTGGCCAAGACATGGCATCTCCTCCAGCATTTCTGAGATCCGGAGGAAAGCAAAACTGTGCACGCACGTAAGCTAAACAAGTTAGTGCATGAGTGCGAAGCACTCCTTCGGATCTTTTAGACGACGTGCAAAGCCGTCATCAAGCCCCATCACGCAACCAGCATATGCCAGGAAGGGTGAGAGTAACACGAAGCTAGGCGAGAATTTCAATATTGCAGAGAGGAGGGCAGTACTGCACAACACGAAATCGGCACCAGGCCCGGATAATATAACGAACAAAACACTGCGTAACTTAGACAATTAGTCGATTGAATGACTGATGGCTTACATGAACGAGTGCTACAGCACGGGTGCTATACAGAGCTTGTAGAAAACACCAGGAATGTATTTATTACCGTTTTTATTCTAATCTAGGCTGATAGTTTTTTTTTTCAAATTTCTTTGTATCAATCTCCAGGGTCGGCTTAGACTCGAGAATATTGAAAAACGCACCATTTTTCATTGAGAAAAGTGGTGCACAGCAAGTGCCACCTGGACGGTACTGTGGCCGGTCCTGTGTAGTCAAGCCTGGCTTGACTACACATGTATATGAGGCTGCCATTTTGATTTTTGTGGCGAGCAAGGTGCAAGAAAAATAATTTAGGTGTGGAAACTCTCCCCCCCACCGTGGTGGAGAGCGCGTCCAGACTGATTGATTAAATGAAATTTTATTGGAGTATTATAATGTGCTCTTCCTGGTTGGTTTCAGCGCCATGGTCTAAAAAAATTTTTTTTAACCGGTACGGGTGACCTCAAATTGCTGGGCAGGGCATGGCAGTTGTGTGCAAGGCAGCGCACCACAAATTCAGCTTGGCTCTGATGAGTGGGTCTTCAAGTATCCAGTTAGTAGTCACCTCCATGCCTTGCTGTAGGTGAGGCAGGGTACTTTTGGCTTTTTCATAAAAGCAGCTCGGCTTGATTGCTGAATGGGGCATTCCTAGAGAATATGCTTCGTCGTTGCTGGTGCAAGGTAATAGTTGCAGTTGGACTCGGAATACTTTCCAGATAATGCTTGCCTAAGGTACATGCGCCAGCCGCAGTTTCGTGGGGGGTTCTGAAACGTGGGTGCTTAAGAAACCTAGCGCGACGAGGCGAATGCACGGTTTCCTTTTTTTTTTTCACCTCATAGAATTTCTTTTAACCGTATACGCTAGCTACGGCTGGAAAGACTTATCGTGTTTCTTGCATTCAAAAAACACCACGTGTGGCAAATGCACAACACAAAATCGGCACCAGGCCTTGCTGTAGGTGAGGCAGGGTACTTTTGGCTTTTTCATAAAAGCAGCTCGGCTTGGTTGCTGATTTGGGCATTCCTAGAGATTATGCTTCAACGTTGCTGGTGCAAGGTAATAGTTGCAGTTGGACCGTGCAGCGGAGGAACGCCGCTTGCTAGACGCGAGCCGGACGCGCTCGCATCGGCTCCTGCTTTTTTAAATGTTTTTGACCGCAAATTTGCCGATCGACCTCGGTTTTTCGACTCATCTGATCCAGTTTCTTTCAAGGATCGAGTGGATACCCGACTTTTGCGGGTAGGTCAAGCTTTCGAACTTTTATTTGGGTGTTTCACCCTGTGCCACGTTGGCGCTCAGCTCGGCCTGCCGAGCGAGACGCTTCGAGGATGCCGCTCGAGGAGATGGTCTTCGGCGAAGAAATCTCCAGGCAGGAGGATGAAGCCTCCGGATGGATTGTTGCCCCCTCTCGGAAGAAGCAGCGTCAGGATTTTACGCCCGGCGACAGCCCTGGCCCCAGTGCCGGTCATCGTGCCGCCCGTCCAGCGCACCCAAAGGGGCCGATAAACAAGCTCATCGCCGCGTCGCGCCTGCCGCGATTGCCTAAAGATCACTACCGTGTTGTCGTACATCCCAAGGGAGGCATGGATGTGCGCAAGGTCAGTGGAATCAAGGTTACCCAAGCTTTGGTGATGGCTGCTTGTCTCGGCCCGCCGCAGGCTGAGGAAGATATTGTTTGTGCCAATGAAATGCAGAACATTTTTGTGATTAGCACGCCACACGCTAGGAACGCAGAAGCCTACGCTAAAGTGAAGCAAATTCGAGTGGGAGAAACGCTCCATGAAGTCTCTACTTACGTGACGCCACCCGGGGATACGTGCAGAGGAGTTGTTCGCGGTATCGACCCTGAGCTCTCTGATGACCGGCTTGGTGAGCTCTTCGTGCACGCAAGAAATCCGAAGGTTCTTGGAGTACGGCGCATCAAGAAAACGCCCACGGTGATCGTCCTGTTTGACGGTATGAAAGTTCCAAACTACGTCATGTGTGGGACGAACCTGATCCGGTGCACGCTCTACCGACGACAAATCGACGCCTGTCGAACCTGCGGAAAGCTAGGACATCTCTCGGACGTTTGTCCCACTCCTACAGTCATCACCTGCCCGGACTGTGGGGTCTCATCGCCCCCTGAGAATCATACGTGCCAGCCGAAGTGCTCCATCTGTGGAGGAGCGCATCCGACGGCGGATCGGGCCTGCCAAAGCAGGTACCAGGTTCCCTACATCGTTCGGCGTAGAAGGCGACGACGGAGAAAAGCAAACAAGCAGCACGCGGAGTTCGTGCCACAGCAAGCTCCCGGGCTTGGGTTCAACCAGGGGGGTGGCCTTGATAACCCTGGGCGGGGTGCGGGTCACCGCTCTCGCTCGAGGGATAGGTCTGCCTCCTGTGCCCGGATTCAGCAGGAACCTACCTGGGCTGAACGAGTGGGCCCAAAACGTGAGTCTCGCACTATCGTGCAGCGCCAGTTGCCAGAGCAAGCTACGGCTAGAATACAGCAGCTAGAGCGTGAGAATGCAACTCTGAGGAGTGAGCTTCAGGAGATTAAAGCATTAGTTGAGGAGCCTAGGCAGCGCGAACGCGCGCCGGAAGGGGCGGTGAAAGTGCAGCAGGCCGAGGCACAACCTAGAGGCGGTAAGCGAAAAGCCGCTGACCCTCCGGTAGATATCGAGAAGGAGTTCAGTGACTTTAAACAGGAAATTATGGGGGTGGTCCATGAAATTAAGGAGGACATCGCTGGTGTCAGCTCTGTCATCCAGTCCCTTTCTGCAAGGGTGGTGGTGGTGGAGCGAAACCTAAGTAGCAATCATGGCGAAGCTAAATAAAACATTTGTCATTTGGCAATGGAATTGCGCGAGCTTCCACAGGAAGAAGGCAGTCTTGCAGCAGTTCGTCAGCTCACAGGAGAATAAGCCAGCCGTAATACTCCTCCAGGAGACCCTTAAAGGAGAGGTGGCCCTCCGGGGTTATCGCTCCGTGGCCTGCTGGGGGGAAGGAAAACACGGGGTCGCCACCCTCATATCCAAAGAGTTCTCCTTTGAGGTTCGCGATGTACGTCCAGACCTAAAGGTGGAACACATACTCATTGAGTTAATCCCAAACTCTCGGCTTAAGGAGCACCTATTCATTCTCAACGTTTATAGCTCACCATCTGACACTCGGGAGACTTTTAATGCGCTTCTCTGCAAAGCCTCCAAAATTGCGGGCTCGGCTCCGTTGACAGTTGCTGGCGACTTCAATGCGCAACATCAGACATGGGGCTATATCAATAATACGGCTAAGGGGCGGGCGCTTCTGCAGCATACTACCAATCTTAATATGTTACTAGTTACTGATCACAACTTTCCCACACGTCTCGGAAATTCTGTAGCAAGGGACACCACGCCGGACCTGGCTTTTGTCAGGAACGTCGAGTGCCCTTTCTGGCAGAACTTGCATGAGAACTTGGGGAGCGACCATTTCATCGCGTCTATCTCCCTCGATGTTAAAGCACCGCCGCCGCGGGTTTTCAAAGTTGTTGATTGGGATGCCTTTCGGGAACTCAGACAAAGCGATGAAAAAGAGTACGATGACCTTGGCCAGCTACTTGAGAGTCTTAAGGCAGATGTTAAAGCTGCCACTAAGGTGGTGGAGACGGATCTTAAAACGGAACGCATGGACAGCCGCCTAGCGAGGCTCCTTGAAGCCAAAAACTCCTTACTTAACAGATGGCGTACGCAGCGACTCAACAGGCGGCTCAGAAAGAAAATTGCTCTGCTCAAACAGGAGATTGAATCGTACAGCCAAACCCTGGCCAGACAACAATGGGATGAGGTCTGTAACGCTGTCGATGGGCAGATGCGGTCAGGGGCGAAATGGAACATTCTCAAGCACCTCCTGGGAGATAAGCAAACTAAAGCTAATCAGAAACACACTGTTGATCGGCTCATTCACAAGGAGAGGTCTGCTGGGCTCTCCAATGATCAAATCTTACAACAGCTGGCGGATAGGTACCTCCCCCTGGGGGCTACCACGGATGCAGACTACCCGGATTTCTCTGGTCTGGAGGATGCGGAGCTGGACTCCCCCTTCAACACGGCAGAGATCAGGGCGGTCCTTTTTGATCTCAATGGAAAATCGGCTCCCGGGCCGGATGGTATCACTAACAGGCTACTTAAAAATCTGGACGATAGATCCATTGAGCTACTAACTGACGAGGTCAACCGGGTTTGGGAGTCGGGGCGGGTGCCGAAGGAGTGGCGAACGGCCTCTGTCGTCCTCATTCCCAAGCCTGGTAAACCTCTCGGGCTCGGCACACTCCGACCGATCTCGCTCACGTCTTGCGTGGGTAAGGTCGCGGAACATGCAATCCTTAACCGAATCTCCCATCACATTGAACAAAACGAGCTCTTCCCTTTCAATCTCATTGGCTTTCGTCCCGCGCTCTCTACGCAGGACGTTATGAAAATGATTAAACATCAAATTCTCGACATAGACACCAGAGATGTCCGAGGGATTCTTGCACTCGATCTGGAGAAAGCTTTCGATAATATCTCACATCCTCACATACTGGATTCGATCTCTGAGTTGAAATTGGGGGCCCGCTTTTACGGGTTCGTCCGCTCTTTTCTCAGGGATCGCGTTGCCACCATTCGGCTCGGGGACCTCTGCTCCAAGGAATTTCACCTTGGACCTAGGGGAACCCCTCAAGGATCGGTCATTTCGCCGCTAATTTTTAATATCGCGATGAGGAAACTCTCGCTCGAACTCTCTCGTATCGACCGCATCGGACATGCGCTCTATGCGGACGATATTACTATATGGTGCACTGGGGGTAGGGACGGAGACGTTGAGGAGTCCCTCCAGCAGGCCCTCAGGTGCACGGAGAAGTTTTTGGATAGCACGGGGCTGCACTTGTCGACCGCCAAGTCGGAGCTCCTCCTGTACACACAGCCGGAGAAACGCAAGTTCACCACTATTCCATTTCCGCCGGAAGAGATCAGGATCGAAATTCACACACGGTCAGGGCAGGCCATCCCCCGTGTCTATAAAATTCGGATATTAGGCATGTTCCTGGAGGAGCACGGAAGTAACTCTCATACTCTGACTCGTATTGCGGCAAAGGTGGAGAGCATGGTCAAGCTTATACTTCGGGTGTCTAACAGGCGTGGAGGGCTTTGTGAGGCCAACCTCATGAGGCTTTTCCATGCCTTTCTTATGAGTCACATTAATTACATTGCCGCAGCGCATAGGTGGGAAAGGAAAGAACAAGGGAAACTGGATGCGATTATTCGAAAGTGCATTAAGAGGGTCTTGGGCCTTCCAAACAACACAAATGAGGAAAGGCTCAAGGCTCTTGGTATGCATAATACATTTAGTGAGATTGCAGAAGCGCAACAAACAGCACAAGCTGCACGACTGTCCTCTTCCAAAGCTGGGAGACACATCCTGGAGTTTCTGGGCTGCGAACCAACTATGGTAGCAGACAAAAAGATACAGTTTCCACCCAAATTGAGGGAGCAGATTACGGTCTCACAAATTCCTAGAAATGTTCACCCTCTCTACAATGTCGGCCGCCGGGCCGCTAGGGCTAGGTCGCTCCTCAGTTCCGCCGCTGCCACCCCTGAACTTGTGGCGTTCGTTGACGCAGCACAGTATCCCGGCACATCCAATTTCGTGGCTGTGGTCACTGACCTTCACGGTAAAATCCTCACAGCAGCATCTCTTCGAGATACCACGCCGGCTAGGGCAGAGCAGGCTGCTATAGCAATGGCCGTGGCGATTCCCATGCGCACGCGCATTTTCACTGATTCTCGAGCTGCTGCACGAGCGTTCATGACCGGGTCAGTCTGTGAGCAGGCGGCCCATCTTCTTACCAAAAGACCACATTGCACGGAAATCGACGGCCACATCACCTGGTTTCCTGCCCACATAGGCAAGGATGTCCACCCTGTTATCCCCAATGCCAATGAGCTTGCCCATGCCCGAGCACGCGAACTGTCCCACCGTGACGGGCAATCGGCATCTAATTTTGGGGATGGCATTCGGCAGCTTGATTCGCTCCTCACCTTTAACGAAATTTGCAAAAATTATCAATTGGCCAGACGTAGCTTTCCGCTCCCGCACCCGCAACTCTCTAGGGCTTAGTCAGTCACTTTAAGAATGCTGCAAACGGGTACTTACCCGTTGCCTTTAGTGTACAGCAAGTTTATCGACAGCATAAAGCCGCAATGCCCTCATTGCGAAGAGAGACGTTGCACGTTACCCCACATGCTCTGGCAATGCGCGGCGCTGCGCGATGGCGAGCCTCTCAGCACAGAAGCTGCCTGGAGGACGGCAATTACAAGCTCGGACCGAGAGGTCCAAATCCGGGCTGTCCAGAGGGCCCGCAATTTGGCGGAGGGGCTCGCTCTTCTTCCTGTCCCCACGTGGGTGCGGCCCGCAGCCGACCCTCCCCCTTGAGGGGAATCGGCTCCTCAGGACAATTTGTAAATAAAGTTCATTGACTGACTGACTGACCGTGCAGCCAATAGGCTGCACGGTGTTAAAAAAGAAAAAAACCATTACACTTCCACTTCTGAGTTCTCACACACGCAGCGCCGTTACGAATGCCACACATGCAGATTGTTTTCTATAGTACATGCGCCGGCTGTAGTTGCATGGGGGGCGCTGCGACATTGGAGCCAGGAGGAGAAGAGAGGTGAACATTCTGTGAACGCGTCGTCAGGGGGAGTGTCCGCACCAAGATTATATTTCTTAGACCATGGTGGCAAGTGTTGAGTGAAGGCGTTTGTCATTTCAAGTCGCGAGTGGTCTGTGTGTAGCGTAGCTCAATGGTGCCAAACAGGCGGTGGGTTGATAGTGCCGCTAATAAAAGAAAATTAGTCCTAGCCGCAAAGTAATCGTCCAACGTTCAAGCCAGGAGGGACTTGGCAGCAGTGACGGCACAGCGGCGCAACGCTGAAAAGCTGTTCCCTGTACTGCAGATATCCCAAATTTCGCTGGTCACCGTAAGCCGTGGTCTGCTTGCATCATTTTCCTGACTGCTCTTCTGCCAACCAACGTCATCGGGACAAGCCCTACAAAAGCCGCTTGCCTGGCGCTGGACCCACACTTGGCAGCAGTGACGGCACATCGGCGCCACACTAAAAAACTGTTCCCTGAAAATATCCCAAATTTCGCTGGTCTCCGTGAGCCTTGGTCTGCTTGCATCATTTTCCTGACTGCCCTTCCGCCGTCGACGTCATCGGGACAAGCCCTACAAAAGCCGCTTGCGTGGCGTTGGACCCACACTTGGCAGCAGTGACGGCACATCGGCGCAACGCTAAAAAACTGTTCCCTGTACTGCAGGTTGGTGTACGAATTATGCACAGTTCGTAACTGAATAATTTACACTGTCCCTGCTGCCTTTCTGTGTTGCTGTGTACCTGCTTTTCACTTGTTCACTTATTTTTGCGTTATACATTCTTTCAACTGCTACTATTCTTCATTTCGAAAGACATGACAAAGCCTATGAATGAAAGAGAAAGCCGATCCGAAATTCGGGAACTTCGTGCTGAAATGAACTCTTTAACAGACAGTGTCAAGTTTATGAGCGATGAGTTCGAGGACATGAAAAAGCGCCTTAGGGAGGCCACAGAGGAAAGGGAAGCCCTGAGGAGAGCTAATGAAGAGCTACATGCTAAGTGCAAATAGAATGATAACATCATTCAGCAACTTCAGAAGAGAGTTGTTCAATCTGAGCAATATTCGCGCAGGTCAAACGTAGAAATTAAAGGGCTTATACAACAGGAAAACGAATGTGTTGCAGGACTCGTTGGAAAAATTGGTGATATACTTGGTGAGCACATAGCACCTTCTGATATTGAAGTTTGTCACCGTGTGCCCACCCGAGAAGCTGGAAAGTCTAAGATAATTGTTCAGTTCAAGAGCGTACAGAAGAGGGACACTGTCCTTGAGAAGGCGCGGAAGGCCAGGGTGCGAAATAACCAGGTTGAAATTCCTGATGATGCCAGAGTATTTGTTAATGAGCATCTCTGCCCTGCGTTGAAGCGTCTTCTTTCACTTGCCTAGGCAAGAAGGCGTGAATATCAATGGCGCTTTGTATGGACGCGAAACGGAAAGGTACTTGCACGCAAAACTGAGGCTAGCAGTGTAATCCATATTGCTTCGGAGGCTGACCTTCAAAAGATCGCGTAGAATACGGTCTACGTAATCTTATCTTAAAGTCTTCATATTCCTTTTGACTGCACAATGTATCGAGAATTTCGCCTACCATCTGAAATATTCCTGCCTTCACACGGGAGAAATATTTCTGCCCTTCATGTGAACTCGCGTTCACTTGCTCATAAGCAAGACATTCTAGCAATGTTTCTTGCAGAGTTTACTTTTTCATTTGATGTTATTATGTTCTCTGAAACATGGTATCAAGAACACAGTGAAATGCTTATCATAGATAGGTATAGCCACACTTCTTTGTTAATCGCGCAGGAAAACGTGGTGGTGGCGTTGCACTGCATGTTAAGCGCGGCATACATAGCGATGTGCTTGACGAATTCACATACACCAGGCCCCATTATGAAGTGCTCAGCGTTAAATCAGACAACATTCTGTTTGTCGTGATTTACCGACCACCTACTAGCAACGTGTCTAATTTCTTAGAATTCACTGAAAAACTTTTAGAGAAGGCTTCTTTTCACAAGTACAAAGTTCTTCTTGGTGGCGACTTCAACATTAACACGCTCGATGATGGCACTTCGACCCGTGCAACTATTAACCTTATGGATTCCCTCTGTTTCTGTAGCGTTATCGAAACACCTACTCGTGTGACGGCATCTTGTCAATCGGCTCTCGATAATTTCATAGTTAACGCTGGTACACAGATTTATACAGCCGGGACCATCAGCTATGATATCAGCGACCACTGCCCAATATACGTAGTATGCTCATTTTATGTTATTAGAAAATGCTTGCCTGATACCACGTTCAGTTATAGATGTCTATCTAAAGAAAATATGCAACATTTTTGCGCACTTTCACTGCGCACAGACTGGTCCTCTTTATATAAAAAAAAAGATGCTAGTGAGGCATACGGCGAATTCCTGTCAATTTTCACTCATCTTTACAATTTATCTTTTCCACTAAAAAAAAGGCAAAGTAAAGAAACGTATTAAAAGCCTTGGGTGCAGCCTCAACACGTTAGGATGATAAGTAAGAAAAATAGGTTATTCAATAGATTTTTACGCACGCGTGAAGAAAGCGATCTCGTTGCATTTAAGAAGTTACAAAATGCAATAAACAAAGAACTGCGAAAGGCTAAAGCCCACTATTATGAAACCCTTTTTGCTTCGGTACAGATGAAAAATCCAGAAAAAACGTAGAAAATTATCAACGATGCCATAAGACAAAAAAATGTGAAACAGCCTTTCAATGAAGTCACCCTAAACAATGAAAAGGTCACAGGCGTCGCTTTAACTGAACGCTTCAATAATCACTTCGTGAACATGATGACGTCATCGGATAGCGCGGTCACTGGCACAGCTGTTAACAGATGTATGCATAGCATTTTTTTCGAGCCGACTGATGACACTGAGATTTCTCGTACTTTTTTGGGCCTAAAAAACAGCAATGCTGTTGATGCAGATGGCGTTCAAATCAGACCAATAAAATTTGTAATTGACGTCATCGCAATCCACCTTGCATTTGTGTTTAATCTTGTTCTAGAAACTGGCCATTTTCCAAGTGCTATGAAGAAAGCCAGGGTCTCAGTGGTTTTTAAAGGCGGTAATCGAAATGACTTAGGCTATTCTGTCAACCTTTTCTAAGGGTTTAGAGAAGGTGATCTCAGCTAGAATCAATGACTTTTTTTTAAAGAATAACATTCTGTCTGACTGTCAGCACGGATTCCGCCCAGGCAGGTCGACAGAGACGGCATTGTTATATCAAAAGGAGCTAATAATTGATAACATTGATGCAGGAAAACTAACTTTAGGTATATTCATAGACTATAGCAAGGCATTCGATCGCTTAAACCATGAAATTTTAATAAGAAAGCTTGAAAGCTATGGTATTCGGGGCGTGGCAAACTTGTTGTTCCGATCATATCTCTCCGGGCGGACTCAGTGCGTTGCTGTTGAAAATTTCTGCTCTTCATATCGCGAAATTAAATCGGGAGTACCGCAGGGTAGCGTATTGGGACCGACCTTATTTAATGTCTATGTAAATGACATTGCTGAAATTGTTGGTGATGCATCCATTGTGCTGTATGCTGACGATACAAGTTTGTCTCTGGCCATGAACTTGATGATCTGTCACAGAAATCTCGCAATATTCTTTCTAAACTGTCGGCGTGGTCTCGTAATAATGTTCCAACAATTAACAGCTCAAAATCGAAAGCCATATTGTTCAGGGCGAGAGGCAGCCAGTCTTGTTTCAATCCAGAATTATTCTTAGACGGTGCTCCCATTGAAATTTTGAGGAAATACAAAGTGTTAGGCGTTACTTTTTCAGAACACATGAATTGGACCGATCATGTTGAACTAATATCAAGATCGTTGTCATCTGCCGCTGGTGTGCTGTCTCGCTGTCGGCATTTTTTTTTCTGAGAAGGTGAAGTTGCAAATATATTACGCCTTGTTTGAATCGCATCTTCACTATTGTGCACTTGTATGGGCCACCACCACGAAAGCTAATACTCGTACACTTCTTCAACTTCAAAAACGCGCGCTTCGACAAACAGCCAATGTACCCTCTTTACGAATACCAACTTTTGTATTCATTTTGTTTCGGCTGCGACAATATCAAATCCTTCCTAAAACATACATCACGACTCGAATACAAAAAAAAGTGACTCGCGCACTCGTAGCCAAGACAGGTGGTTAGTATAATTCAGACGCACAAATTATCTTCTGCAATCACTACGACATAGCCTACCTTCGTTGTTAAATAAACTGCAAGAGGAAACATTTAATCCGAATACTTTGACTCGCAAACCAATTAGACAATAATTTTGTAAATCGGAATGAACCTATAAAAGACATTGTTATTACATTTTCGCATTTTCTGTTATATTATCTACTTTGCGCTCAGGGTTTCAATATACAAAGTATCATCATATTGTGCATCATAGTCATATTTATAGCAGTGCTTTTCTTAGTGTTGTAAGTACTATTGTTTCTTATGTATCACAATGTACTGTCACATCTCTTCTCACATATGTATTACATTTCTATTTTATTTTTAAGTATCACGTGTTCGTGGGAAATCACTAGTGTTATTCAACATGCTGCAAGTTCCTAGTTTCAATTGAAATGGTGTATTATATTTGGATATATGCTAAACATCTGTATTTATGTTGGTTTTAGTATTACTGCTGCCATGTAAGGGCCTTCAGGCCCATTCAAGTTGTACTATGCAGCTTTTCGCCTGAAGGACCCTCAACAATTTCATTGGAAAATAAAAGCATTTCTGATTCTGATTCTGACTTTGAAAAGGAAAAAAAAATGTGTGTGCGTAGGCTTCATGCTGGTCCTTGAACCCTTGAAAACCCTTGAATTTGAAAAGTTTATTCTCAAAAAGCAGTGAAAGTGCTAGAATTTTCCCAAGTCTTAGAAAATCCTTGAATTATCTTTTTTTTTAATACAAATTTTCGTTCATTTCACAGACCATTGTTTGTGATGCAACAAAATTAGCAGGTGGCTTAAGCAATTTGCCCATCACGAAAAAAAAAAAAAACATTGAGAATAACCGTAGCTTCTGCGAGGAACCAACACCATGTATTTTTAATAATAATATGTTGGGTTTCATAACCCAGGACCATGAGATGATTATAAGAGCACCGTAATAAAAGACTCTGATTCTTGAGTAGCTAAGCTCAAAGAAAATTCAAAGCCAAGCGACATCTAGCAATTCAATGCATCTATAAACAATCTTGAATGGCGCAGGAGGAAGCTTAACGATGAAGTGCATGGAATACAGGTCAGCGAGAATGAAAATCTCATCACAAAGTTAAATGAAGTAGCAAAATCGGTGAACTTGTCAGAGGTGGCGCTTAGAGGTGTCAAGGCGGTACACAGATTGCCTTCGCTGCAAGGCAAAGTACCTGTAATTATCGTCTGATTTTCACAGCTCTCTCTGCGAAACAAAGGATCGAAAAACGCAAAATTCTACATACCATGAGTGCTAATGTTTCAATCTGTGAAAACATGACCATGCAAAACTGGAAACTGCTGCGTGACGTGAGAGAATGGACTGATTATCGCTTCACGTGGCATGTGAACGCAATAATTCTTGTTAAAAATATTGAGAACAAATCAGCCGTGGGCAATCGCTGCACGACTGACCTTGAAAAACTGTCCGGCACTTGAAATTCGATGGCTAAACTTTCTTCTTATCCGAGTTGTTTTCATGAATCGAGTAAGTTTCTCGGACTTGGATACCATTATGCGAAGTAACGATTCGAATTGCTATGGTTGTATACATTTTAACCTAAGATCAAGTAGAAACAAGAGAGATGAACTTGACTGCTTTTTCGGCAGAACAGAATGTCGATTAGGTGTTGTCATGTTTTTAGAAACATGGTTTGCTTCAGAAGATAATGTGTATAGCTTTTCTGGTAACAAACCTTTTTACATGAACCGTCAGGATAGACGTGGAGTAGGTGTTCTCCCCCCCCCCCCCCCCTATGCTGATTTCAAATTTATTCAACTCTGAGCTTCTTTGGGAACTCTGTTGTATTAATCAGCATATGACACTATCATAGCTAAATGTAAAAATATTGTATTTTGTGTTTTCTACCGGCCCCCACTGGGAAATTATTTGCTGTTTTATCATATTTAGATTCTTTGTTAGAATTTTTCAACCGTTATCAAGAAGTTCTTTGTAGTGGCCTGAATATAATGATGGTAAAAGTATTTACATAAGGGTAGTGGGCTTGGCAGCATGACAGCTATGGCTGGACATAATTGGCTCGTCTTTGCTATGCAGATTTTCGGCATTGTACACTCCCCGTTGCAGTGGTCTGGAGGGCCTGCTGCCTCCGGCAGGACGCGAGCCTTGACAGACCTCCCTGGCATTCGTGTACTGTTGACCGCTTTCCATTGCTCTACGGTGTCGATAATGGATGCGGCGCCGAGACCCCCCGGAACTCAACAGCACCAAGACTACTGCGCCTTCCACTTGCGGGGCGTGAGTGCACCAACTGATGCGTTGAACAGTGATAACCCACCCCAGCTTCTGGTATCGCATTGGGCTTTGCAGTGCCATCACATCACAGTGACGTCATCGATGATATCAGGATACTACTACAAAAGCAACCAGCCTCGAGGATCATGCTGTTATGTGCTTGGCAGCACAACAGCTATGGCTGGACCTAACTGGCTCACCTTTGCTAAACAGGTAACTAACTGCCATTGTTTGTTTGCCGAAAAAACGAGTTGTCATACGCTTGTTGTGCTGCCCAGCCCATGATGCACGCGGAAAGTGTTTTATGAATGTAGTTGTATATTGCTCAAATTGTTACTACTAGCCGGTGATATTGAAGCCAATCCCTCTTTCCCTCTTTCCGATTCTTCGTCCCGCGAACTTGTCAGCGCAATGAAAGAGCTGCAATCAGGGCAATCGGCGATACTTGAGAAATTAAAATCAATCCGTCTAACGCTTTCTCATCATGAGAAATCTTTTAATGAATTCAAAACAAGGCTTGAAAAAATTGAATTGGAGTGGTTGTCATTCAACACTCTTCAAGTCGACATAAAAAACTTGAAGTAGATACTGCTGATTGCGCTAGCCAAGTTTCTTTGCTGTCTGCGGGGATGAATGATGCAGAAAACAGGTACCGTCATAATAATCTCGTTTTCTTTGGTATCAGTGATACGCCAAAAGAATCTTGGCAAGAAAGCGAACAACTAATCCTTGATCTTTGCAAAACATCTCTCGATCTAACTATTAATTCCGGTTCTATTGAGCGTGCGCACAGACTGGGCTCCTAAGAACAGGCAGAAATCGACCCATAATTGTTAAGTTTGGCAATTGTAAAGTAAAATACAACATCCTTTTTCAAAGTAAAAAATTTAAAGGATCTGTCTATGGTGTCAGCGAGGATTTTTCGCCGCAAACGCGCTTAGCCTGCAAACAACTAATGCAGTTTAGCAAGGCTCGTAAACTAGACTTCAGGCTCCGATACGACGTGCTTTATTGTAATACCAAAACCTATATTTATGATCATACTGTGCAAAAGGTCATTGAGCGTATATCCTAGCGCCAGATTACACAACGTAATGATCCGAGTAGCCCGCACCGTACACCCCTGTCATTCCTATACACAAATATCCGTAGCTTGATACCCAAGCGTAACTTGCTTTATAGCCTCATTTCCTCATCCTCAAGCGAAGTAGTCTTACCAAACCGAAACATGGCTTAACTTGTCTATCCTTGATTCTGAGTTGTTACCAGCATTTCCTAGTTTTGGTATATTTCGTAAAGAAAGACCCAATAGCTCGCGTGGTGGTGGTGTTCTTATCGCTGCTAACCGATCTTTGCTCTGCACGTTAGTAAACGTATCATCAAATCTAGAATTCTTATGGATATGTTGTAATGCTACATTGCCCCATATGCTTATTGGTGTCTGTTATCAACACCCTAATAGTGTCAGCTCGTTCAATGAAAGCTTCCATGTATGCTTGCAAACCATAAAGGAAGCCTATCCTAACTCTCCCATCTTTACCATCAGTGATTTCAACTTTCCTTTGATCGACTGGTCTAACCAAGCAGTTTTGCTATCAATAAATGGCATCAAAAGTGATTTCCTGAACATATGTCTCACATTTGGTTTATCTCAACTAGTCCGCATTTCAACTCAATCTTCAAACATTTTCGATCTACTTTTTTGCAACACACGCTTGTACGTGGACTTGAGGCAGGGTTGGAGGGAGACAAGGAGGAAGAAGAGGTTAGAAATAAAGATGGCTGACACCCCAGCCTAGTACTGTGTATTATTACAAATTGGTGCAGCCGCGTATACTTTCTGTGCGGACATTGAAGATGTGGGTGGACTTCAGCATTGGAGCAAATCAACGCGGTGGCATCCGGATCTTGACCGCAACGCCTCAAGATGAAGAGGAACTAGCTCTTCCGGAAGCAGTGAGCACTGACGCATTTGTTTCCTATATAAGCACTAAAATGAAGCTCACTCCAGACCATTTACCTGCTAAAAGAACGGTGAGGATCAACATGAAACTTCAGGATTATGAGAATTTCGTGCTGACTCCAGTAAGAAACGACGCGAAGCCTGCTACCGCTGCTTCGCCTGACAGTTCCACCGAGCTGATCAACAAGTTTCTTGAACTGCACCAAGAACAGAAAAGGCAGCAAAACGATTTATTGCGCTTGCTTGTAAACGCGACGGAAAGATTAAGCAGACCGAGTCACGAACAAGTGAAGCCAGACATGTTTGACGGAAAGTCTAGTAGTCCCGAGTCCTGGCTCACGTTTTACGAGTATGCATGCAATGAAAACTACTGGCACAGCAACGAAGATAAAGTGAAAAACATGGGACTATTCCTATCGGGCATAGCAAAGAGTTGGTACGAATGGCGTCTCAACGCTCACAGCAACAAACCATGGACAGAGTGGAAAGCAAGCTTTCTGAGCTCCTTCAGCGAGAACAAGGTGTTGCTATGGGACAAAGCAATCACGTTCAAATACAGGTCTGGATCTGCACTCAGCTATTTTTATGAGAAAAGGCGCTTGCTACAGCTGGCGGACTCATCTTTGCCTGAGACGTCTGTGGTTCCGCTTATCATTCATGATTTGAGTCCGGACCTCCAGAAGCAAATACAGATGCGAGGACCCAAGACGGTCGAAGAACTTCTGCAGGGAATGCGAAACCTCTACCTGCAGGACCTAGGAACCCAGCGTCAACCCCTGACACCTGCTGCAAGGAAAACCGGGGCCGCACCAGCTGAGGAACGACGCCCGCTTGCAAGCTGGAGACCTACTGCAACACCCATATCCTTTGTCAATGCAACATTGTTGCGGGAGGGAACTGAAGAAGTTAAGTTCCATAACGGAAAGTTCACAGTCCCAGAAACAATGGTGCCTCGAATTTTGGAGCTCTATCACGACTCCCCGCACTCAGGTAGACATGATGGCTTTTGGAGGACATATTACAAGATTCGTCAGCGTTTCCAGTGGAAACACATGAAAGAGGACGTTCAACGGTATGCTCAGTCTTGTCATCAATGTCAAGTTCACAAAGCCAAGTACCTTCAGAGAACAGACGAGATGGTTTTGCCTCAACATTCCGACGTACCATTTGAAGTCATTCATCTGGATTTCGCAGAGCTCAAAAAGAAGGCTGCAGGAGTAAGAAGAACGCAGTCTTTCCTAGTGGCAGTAGACCAGTGCACAAGAATAGTGGCTGCACCGCCGGGAAGGGAAGACGCAAATAATGTGATCGCTCTTTTGAGTCGAGAGATGTTCAAGAATACAAAAATAGTAATATCAGACAATGGGCCAGCGTTTCTCAGTCAGCGTTTGCAAGATTGGGCGAAGGAACGAGGAGTTGTATTGCGACGCTGCGCTCCGTACCATCCTGCAGGAAATGGCATGGCTGAAAGAATCATTTGAGATTTGAAGCAGTTCATTTCAATGTATCCAGGTTTTCAGGGTGGATGGAAGTGCTGCTTGGAGGCAGCTGTCGCTCATCACAATCGGTCGCACACTGCGAGCATCGGCTGTAGTCCATATTTTGCAGCGTTCGGAAAGGTACCAGTGCTTCCTGCTGATCAAGAACTTTGCATTGCAGACCGCCTGCAATTGTGCGAAAAACGAAAACCTTCGGAAGCCTACCAGCGATACCGGGAAAGTATGAAGAGGAACTTTGACCGTCGCCACAACACGCGGATACCTCAGATACAACTGAACGAACGATCTGGTGCTTGTCAGAAAAGGCCTTCCCGGCACAAAGCAGGTGTACATAGGACCTTATCGCGTGGTGCAGATCGCAGTGCAACATAGCGTTCTCAAAAGGGTCGGTTACACCAACGATGATGGTGTGCTGGAGTTTGCGACCATTGGAAACGTTTTCAAGTATCACCCCAGGAGGGATGAGTCTTCAAAGAGGGGGAGTGTACGTGGACTTGAGGCAGGGTTGGAGGGAGACGAGGAGGAAGAAGAGGTTAGAAATAAAGAAGATGGCTGACACCCCAGCCTAGTACTGTGTATTATAATAACGCTGACATCTGTTCCTCATTAACTTATCTCCCACCACTGAGTGATCACTGTGTAGTTCATGGCACCTTGACTAGTTATATACCGTATTTTTCGGTGTATAAGTCGCGGTTTTTTTCTGAATTTTTTGTGGGTGCGTCTTATACAACGATGCGACTTATACATTCAAAATCGAGTTGGATGCCACGGCTTGGGTGGCGCTGTTTACGTCAAGCAGAGGTTATCTGATTGGTGGCTAAAGTCAAGGCACGAGTGAAAATTAAACCCTTCACTGTGAAGTACGAATCCTCAACTTCATTATTTAAAGAAAAAAAAGAGATAAATGTAATGATTAGTTCACTAAGTATTACGGCTAGGTGGCGTTAGCCGCCGCCCAATCTAAAGGGTACAGCCACATCCATCCATCCATCTATCAAAATGGCGTCTACGGCGCTTCACCGCTACCTTTTTCCTTCCTCCGCGGCCTTCTGCGATGCACAGAAACCACATTTAAAAAGAAAGTAAGATTAACGGTAAGTTAACACCCTGAAGGTAACGCAGCTATGTAGTTTTGCACAAAAAAATAATCATAGGGGTGAAAATGTGGAGGTATTTTTTAAATTATAAATTATGAAAAGCAAGTTTGGATTTCAGAGCCACTTCCTTTACCGTCACTTCCGTCCGCCATAACGTCTTCATTGCACTCGCTGTGTCGCTGTTGCTGCGCGCGTCTCGTGTGTTGTGTTGTGCGTCATAGCATAGAGCCGGTAGCACCGTAGAACCTCGCGAACCATGGCGCCGCTTGGAAAGCAAAGTCGGCGAAGCTATGACGCCAAGTTCAAGCTGCGCGCTGTTGAATTTGCCGAAAACCACGGGAACAGAGAAGCAGGGAGGCAATTCGACGTCAGTGAAAAAATAATCCGTGACTGGCGCAAGGCGCACAGCGTCCTCCGGACGATGAAGTCGACAAAGAAGGCCAACCGTGGCAAGAAGGCGCGCTGGCCGGACCTCGAGCGTAGCCTGCGCACGTGGGTACTGCAACAACGAGCCGAAGGAAGAGGGCTGTCAACAGTGCAGCTGCGCCTGAAGGCGAAGGCTCTGGCAGCGGAGAGCAATGTTACGGGATTCAATGGTGGTCCGTCGTGGTGTTTCCGCTTTATGCGACGGAATCAGCTGGTTATGAGAGCCCGGACGACAGTGTGCCAGAAGCTGCCCGACGACTTTCAGGCGCAACTGGACAACTTCAGCTCATTCGTGAGGGAGGAAGTTGCGAAGAAGAATGTCAGCGCGAGCCACATCGTTAACATGGATGAAGTGCCGCTGACATTCGACATCCCGCTTGGGAGAAGCATCGCCGAAAAAGGCCAGAAAACTGTCACGGTGAGGACAACAGGCCACGAGAAGTCCCACTTCACCGTTGTGCTCGCCTGCTGCGCGGACGGCACAAAGCTGCCTCCCATGCTAATATTTAAGCGGAAAACCTTGCCGAAGGATAATTTCCCTCCTACAGTGGTGATTCAGGCGAACACAAAAGGTTGGATGGACGAGGGAATGATGAGTGTGTGGCTTGACCGCTGTTTTTCCCGTCGATCAGACGGATTCTTCCACGTGAAGCCAGGAATGCTGGTAATGGACAGTATGCGGGCACACATCACCGATATTGTCAAGAAAAAGATCAGTTCAAAGAACTGTATGCCAGTGATTATTCCCGGCGGCATGACGAAGATGCTTCAGCCGCTTGACATTTCTGTCAACCGCAGCTTCAAGGCAGTTCTGCGACGTTCGTGGGAAACGTGGATGTCGGAGGGAGAACACAGCTTTACAAAAACGGGGCGCATGAGACGCGCAGAGTTCGGCGAAGTGGCGAAATGGGTGAGTGACGCTTGGGAGTCAATTTCTGCGAAGACCATTGTGGCGGGCTTTCGCAAGGCCGGTTTGATCCCCTGCGCGGCCGATGGCGACGTTGAAGAATCCGATTCGAGCGAGTCGGAGGACGACAGTGATGTGCCAGCAGTACTGCAACCAGAAGTAGCTGCATTGTTCGTGAGCGACTCGGAGGAAGACGACTTCGATGGCTTTGAATAAACGTCACCAAGCTATCGGAATAATAAAGGTACTTCTGAAAGTATTGTTTTTATGTGTGTTTAAAAGCGCTCGCACGCGTGACTGCCGATAGCTAGAAACGTGCAAAAGCGTTGGCCGTCGCAAGCATGCATTTTTGCAATGCATTGTCACGACGAGATACTTAAATGTCGGTGGTCGGATGAGCAAGTGCGTCTTCTACACCGGTGCGACTTATGCACCGGTGCGACTTATATACGTTTTTTTCAGAAAAACTGTTATTTTGAGGGGAGTGCGACTTATACAAGGGTGCGACCTATAAACCGGAAAATACGGTAACTAAAACCAAGGAAACTATAAAAAACTTGATGTTGTGTGACAAAGGTGACTACGCTTCTATGACTGATGAGTTAGCTGTTTTTTGTAATGATTTTGAAAATCACTATCAATCTCGCTCTATCGAAACTAACTGGTCAATGTTTAAAAATGAGATGTTACATCAAACCCCAAAATATATTTCCACTATTATTATTAAAGAGCGAGCACAGTCCCCATGGTTTAACGGTAAACTAAAGAAACTCAACAATAGGAAAAAAGGTTATTCGGATCTGCGAAGATTTCCATTTCTAACACGGCTTGGGCTAAGTATTTCACTGCAGCTAAAGATTATCTAACTTCAATCACGCAGGTCAAAAGTCACCTTTATGGGACTACGCTACCTTCTTTGCTGCAAAACAATCCTAAACAGTTCTGGAATACTATTAAACTCGAAGAAACGAAAAGTGTTTCGCTAATCGATTCTGATGGTTGTCCTATTGCCAAAGAGGATGTCGCTATTTCGCTAAACAACAGGTTTTGCTGTTTTCACCCGTGAATCCACTCAGACGCTTCCTTCATATTCACCCTACACGCATTCACTCATGAATTGTATTACCTTTAGTCCAAGTGGCATTGTGCATATCATCGACAACTTAAAAAACTCGTCAGCAGCTGGAACTGATGGTATCAATAACAAAGTGCTCAAAAACACCAAAAATGTAACCAGTATCATATTGTAACGGAAAAAAAGAGACGTTGTATAGACGAGGCTGGAGATTAGATGTATTCAAAACCAGCGGTAATGGCGTGACCGGTTCACCAGCGATCGAGCGGAGACAACCCTTCGTCTTCCTCGTCAGACAAATACGCGTGTCGCCCCCTAGAATATCAATATATATGCATGTAGCATAACCCCCGGTGGCACAAGCGCCGTCTCGGCGCATCTAAATGTCAAAGTCACTAGGAGAGTTGTAGGGCTTCAAGTGCGCAACATGTAAAATATCGATAGCCTGTTGGGCACATGAAGGCAACGGGGTGGCAGGACCAATTTCATGTTACAGGAATAACCACACGAAGGACTCGGTATGGACCTGTGTAGCGAGTAAGCAGTTTTTCTGACAAGCAAACTTGACGGGTCGGAGACCAGAGCAGGACTATAGAACCGGGCGGAAAGTGTACGTCGCGGTGTCGTTGGTCATACAAGCGCCAATGCTTCTCTTGAGAGGTCAGAAGGCGAGTACGGGTGATTTCGCGTGCGTTAGCGGCCCGAGTGATAGCATCTATGGCATATTCACTGGTCAGTACTTCAGGAGACAGTATGACGGTGTCTAGAGGCAATGTTGGTTCTCGGCCAAACAGCAGAAAAATGGTGAGTAACCGGCATTGTCATGACGCAAAGAATTGTAGGCAAATGTGACGTGCGGAACCGCGAGATCCCAGTCAGTGTGGTTGGTAGAAACATACTTAGCGAGCATGTCTCTAAGAGTTCGATTTAGACACTCCGTGAGTCCATTGGTTTGCGGATGGTATGATGTAGTCAGCTTGTGTCTCGTTTTACAGGACTGCAACATGTCGGCTATGACCTTCGACAAAAAGGTGCGGCCACGGTCTGTGAGCAGCTGCCGTGGGGCCCCTCGTTGCAAAATCATGTCCTTGAGGAGGAAGTCGGCGACATCTGTGGCGCAGCTTGTTGGAAGAGCTCGTATGATGGCATAACGCGTGGCGTGGTCGGTGGCCACGGCTATCTTCATGTTACCCGAGGAAGACAATAGAAAAGGGCCAAGTAGGTCCAAGCCAACGCGGAAGAATGGTTCTGACGGAATATCAAGTGGTTGAAGCCATCCGGCGGGAAGTGTCGATGGTGTTTTGCTGCGCTGACATTTCTCACAAGTCGCAACATATCTTCTGACTGAGCGTGCAAGCCCTGGCCAAAAGAAGTGTCGGCATATTCGATCATAGGTGCATGACACACCAAGGTGACCCGCAGTCGGAAGGTCATGAAGTTCATGTAGAACTTCCGAGCGAAAGTGTTTCAGAATGACAAGCAGCAGAGCCGGTCCATCCGGCTCAAAACTTTGGCGGTGTAATACACCACCGTGGAGCATGAATGAGCGATTGGACTGATTGAAAGATGATAATTTGAGGCGCTCAATGATAGTACGCAAGGACGCATCATGGTGCTGCTTGTCACCGATGCATGTCATTTGCGAAAGGGAAAAGACGCAAGGCTCGGTGTCGGCATCAGGCATAGTGCTCGACTCAGCAACCGGGTAGCAGAACAGGCAGTCTGCGTCCTGATGTAGGCGTCCGGACTTGTACGTCACCGCGTAGGTATACTCTTGCAGTTGCACAGCGCAGCGCCCGAGCCGGCCAGTAGAGTCCTCCAGTGACGTAAGCCAATATAGTGCATGATGGCCAGTTATCACAGAGAAATTTATGCCATATAAATATGGGTGGAACTTTGAGACTGCCCAAACAAGAGCTCGTCATTCACGCTCTGTAATGGAATAGTTGCGCTCAGTCTTCGACACTTCAAAAAGTTTAATTGAAGGCCTGCAGTGTGGAATATGTCGAGAATAGCTGACAAACGCTGAAGGTGGGTCTCAAATGTTGGAGAATATACAACAACATCGTCAAGATAACAAAGACATGTTGACCATTTGAACTTTTGTGGCAGAGAGTCCATCATGTGGTCGAACGTGGCTGGGGCGTTGCATAGCCCAAACGGCATAACCTTTAACTGATATAGGCCATCTGGAGTTACAAGTGCAGTCTTCTCTTGGTCTTTTTCGTCGACAGCAATCTGCCAGTAGCCGGAGCATAGGTCTATTGTAGAAAAGTATCGGGCGCCGTGCAGACAATCGAGAGCGTCATCGATGTGGGGTAAAGAATCAACGTCCTTTTTCGTGATTCTATTCAGATGACAATAATCCACGCAGAAGCGCCACGTGCCATCTCTCTTTTTAACAAGCACAGCGGGAGACGCCAAAGGGCTCGAAGAGGGTTCAATAATTCTTTTGGCTAACATCTTGCTGACTTTTTGTTGAATCACTTTACGCTCTGTGACAGACACCCGGTATGGTCGCCGATGAATGGGATGAGAATTACCTGTGTCAATGCGGTGCTTGACGAGTGAAGTCTGGCCGAGTGGACAGCTGTCGATGTCGAATATGTCGCGGTATGAAGCCAGAAGGCGGCATAGCACGGCTGACTTCTCAGGTTTGAAGTCCGGGGCGACCATGGAGCGTAAAGTCGCATCGAGGCACGTGGCATCCTGCGAGTGATGTGGGTGCTCGGGACGCATGTCTGCCGTAAAACAGGTGACGTGGTCGTCAATTAAGGGCCTAAGCGTGGCGACCGAAATTCCTTGGTGTAGCACATGTTTTATGAAACCGAAATTGATAACAAGTAAATATGTTCGGTTAGAGGCTATGGTTACGACGGAGTGTGGGACAGTAATGTCACGCGCCAGGAGAACATCAGTAATCGGTGTCACGATATAATCATTGTCGAGCACGGGAGAGGGTGTTGCCAATTTAACGAATGTGAGAACTTTAGATGGTATCCGGAAGAAGTCAGTGGTGCACAGGCTGTTCGGGAGTTCGGGGTGAGAATCCGGGAGAAGAGGAACTTCTAGGCAGAGAGTACCGACAGCACAATCTATCGGGGTAGAATGCATTGATAGGAAGTCCATGCCGAAGATTAGGTCGTGAGGGCAATTTTCAAGCACCGTAAATAAAACGGGGACATGGTGGCCGGCAATACTAACACGAGCAGTACACATTCCAGTGATGGCCACAGTTTCACTATCAGCGACACGGAGGGCTTTAGTTGCTGCAGGCGTGAGGACTTTTTTGAGCAGGCGACACAGATGAGCACTCATTATGGACACTTGAACTCTGGTATCAACTAACGCCGTCAAAGAAATACCGTCCACATACACCTCAACCAAGTTCGTATTAGAGGGGAGCCTCAACGATGGATTTAGATCAGTCGCAAGTGATACAGCACTACCTCCCGGAGCTGCATGATCTAGTTTTCCGTCAGGGAGGATCCATAGTTGACCAGCGACAGATTGCGGCGTGGTTGGGGCGATGGGGAACAGCGGCGTTGAGGTGACGGCGAACGAGCGGTGGAGCGGCTGTTGAGGACGTCGAAACAAGGGTACACAGGACTGGGTGAATATCGACGGGAGTCCTCGTATGGACGAGAAGAGGAAAATGAGCTCCAGTTCGAGGGCGTACAAGTGCTGCGGCAGTACCGGGAGATATGGCCAACTCGGTGGCAGCGGAAGCAGATCGGTTTGTCGTCTGCAGTTCTCCATTCTGCCGGATTGCAGGATCGTGGAATAAAATGTGAGTCATGGCGTGGTGCATTTGTTGTCATTGGTCAGGAGACAGAGCAGGCCACAGGAAAACCGAGCTTTGCAATTTCCTGCCTCCCAACGGCTTGAATAATGGAGACCGCCGGAGGCGTTTGTGCGGCACCATTGTCGAGCGAATGTGGAGGAAATGGTGCCAAACTTGACACCTCAAGCTCCTGTCGAACTATTCGTGTCACGCTGTCCTGTATGGGTGGTGCGGCACTGAGATAGGTGCAGGTGGATGTAACAGCCGTGTTTGGCAGCCGCGCAAATCGAGGCATAACACGGCGGCTTTTCGCCATTTCGAAGCGGCGGCATTCCTTGATAATCATATCTACGGTCGTGGCGTTGGTGTAGACGAACAAGTTGAAGGAGTCGTCCGCGATGCCCTTGAGTATGTGGCCCACCTTGTGACTCTCTGTCATTTGCTCGTCCACTTTTCCGCACAACGCGAGCACGTCCTGTATGCACAAGACATGACTCATTTGGGGACTGCACACGAGTGGCGAGTTCTTTTCGCCCTTCCATTTGGCGACCGGACGGGTCCCCAAAGATGTCACGTAGTCTCTCCTTGAAGGTACCCCAGCTGGTGAGCTCGGTGTCATGGGCGTCGAACCAGACCCGTGGGCTGCTGTCCAAATTAATTATTACGTTGGCGAGCATCATGGTAGGGTCCCATCGGTGTGTCTGGCTAACACGCTCGTACAAACGGAGCCAGTAGTCAACGTCAAGCCCAGGTTGTGCGGAGAATGTACCGGGATCACAGGGGGTGGGCATCGTCAGGTATGTAGTGGCTGGAGCTACAGATGGAGACGCCGACGGGTTGTTGTCATTGGTAGCCATGGCTAGAGACTGAACGGTGCAGCCACTGAGAAGCTTCGTGGTGCAGACCGGGAACGTTCCACCTCCACCAAATATGTTACGGAAAAGAAGAGATGCCGTATCGACGAGGCTGGAGATTAGATGTATTCAAAACCAGCAGTAATGACGTGACCCGTTCACCAGCGATCGAGCGGAGACAACCCATCCTCTTCCTCGTCAGACACACACGTGCGTCGCCCCCTAGAATATCAATATATATGCATGTAGCAATATTATCACTATTATTTCAGCAATCATTAGATTCAGGTTCAGTTTCAGAGGACTGGCGGATCGGGAAGGTCATCCCCGTGTTCAAGAAAGGTAATCGGTCGTCTCCTAACAATCACCGTCTCATATCCATCACCAGTGTCTGTTGCAAAATAATGGAGCATATAGTCTACTCTGAAGTAGCGCATTTTTCGTCTACTAATAATTTTTCCCATCCCAATCAGCATGGTTTTCGTCCTGGCCATTCTTGTGAAACACAACTAGCCCTTTTCTTGCATGAAATTCATTCTCACCTTGATAATAATATCTCCACTGATGCTATATTCCTTGATTTCGAAAAAGCATTTGATAAGATTTGTGATCGTCACTTACTGCTTAAACTTTTATGTCTGAACTTAGACCCCTCCGTGCTGAACTGGATTCGTGAATTTTTAACCCATCGCCGGCAGTTTGTTGTCGCTAACTCTTGCGAATCTCCCCTTTCTCCCGTTAACTCGGGCGTTCCACAAGGTACTGTACTAGGTCCCCTCCTTTCTTCAATTTACATTAACGACTTGCCACGTAACATCACCTCTACTATTAGACTATTCGCCGATGATTGCGTGTTATATCACCCTGTAAATTATGCCTCACATTTTTCTGTTTTAAAGTCAGATCTCAACACTATACAGCAATGGTGTGAGGATTGGTTAATGTTGCTAAATGTTACCAAAACTTTCTTAACGACTTTTCATCGTCATAAGAACTACATTGCTAAAACTTACTTTTTAAACAACTACCTCATAGCCGCTACCAACACTACCAAATACTTAGGTGTTCATATCTCATCTGATCTAACATGGACTTTACACATCATTAGCATCACTAACTCAGCTAATCGAGTTCTCGGATGCTAAACGTCGTAACCTTCCTTTTGCACCTAAACTAATAGCTTATAAAACGCTCATCCGGCAGTATATCCCGTACACCCAAAAACAAAGACCTTGCAGAAGTCATTTTTCCTTTAGACAGCACATGACTGGAATGACCTTCTCGCCCACATCGCGATGTCATCTCAGTTCGATCATTTTAAAAATGACATAAAAAGCCATATTTTATCTTTCTAATTATGATTAACTGCTGCGTTTCTGTATTTTGTTATTGTTTTTGCAACCTTGCTCCTTTTTTTTTTCATCTGTTAATTTTTTTTTTTTTGCCCACCCTTCATGTAATGTCCCTCGAGACCCTTGAAGTACTAATAAACGAATAAATGAATAAACAAAACATGAATAGACTTACTCCAAGTAAGCTCAAATTAGAACTAGAATCTCTCTCAAATATTCATCTTTGTCAGAATGTTATAGTAGACGATTTACGGCAACATGTGAAACTGCATTAGACTTGTTCATAACCCTTTCGGCCCTGGCGGTGTCAATTGACACCACCACACATCATTTGCCCTAGGATCTCGGAAACGTAACCAATACTGTTCATTTTTGGGGGCATAGTTCTTGAATGATCTCCACTGCAATTCACGCCAATATTGCGGCACGTTTGTTCAGGTAGCAGCCACAAAGAAGAAGAAGCGCGACCGAGGTCTTTCGTCAAGCCGAGGTGCGTAAGTTGAGGCGGGTGAGCGCCATTTTCGGGACGACGTACTGAAGCTGTTTCAGTGAGTATTAGGCTGAAACGTAAGGCGCTCGTTTTCATTTTGAGTACACCATTGATTAGCAGCAAAAAGAAGCCAGTTTTTTCCCTTTTCCCAATCACTGGGCCCTAATTACCTA
Source organism: Rhipicephalus microplus (assembly GCF_043290135.1). NCBI lineage: Eukaryota > Metazoa > Arthropoda > Arachnida > Ixodida > Ixodidae > Rhipicephalus > Rhipicephalus microplus. The sequence goes on from NW_027464586.1 coordinate 10,589,438, forward strand.
ATTTGATGTTACGTAATTAATCCAAAAATGCTTGTACCAGGGGCTTAATTTTTTTGTATCTGGTCTTCTGAGGTCCTAACTACGAGAAAAACGTGCACAAAAAGTGTATCTAACCAGAATAAAAAATTCAGGGCTTAAAAAGATAACAAACTTTGATGTGTCTTCTGTAAAACCTGGTGTTTTGGTTTATGCAATTAGTGACCGCTTACCTGTGTTTATACTCATTGCTACCGCATTTGAAAAGCATCAACAGGTACATCGTGCGTTCTCTTATCGGCTCATAAATGCTAACACATCTGCATTCCAAGAGCCTATTGCCAGGGCCCCATGGGAAGATGTGTATGAAGAAAAAAGTGCAGATACGGTTTATGACAAAGCTTATACAATTATTTAAGAAAATATAATGCACGTGTTTTCCTATGAAAATATTAAAACAGAGAAAGGAATGTTGCATACCGTGTATAGATAAGCGCTTTCTTAAGCTTATGAACAAAAGGGACAGGTTGTACAGTTCATTTGTGCAAACTAAATCATTGGAAGCATTAAAAACATTTAAAATGTAGGAACTACGTCACAAAACAACTAAGGAATGCTAAGAAGCACTATCATTTTAATCTCTTCAACTCAACTGCTGTACGCCCTTATAAAATATGTAGGACTTCGTTTCAATAACTGAGACTACACTTGAAGAATCTACGACAGTCCTAAAAGAAGGTGTTGAACTAAAAGGGGTTGATCCTGCTAATGCGTTTAATGTTAAGATTTGTGCCTCGGTCAGGCATATGATGGTATCAACCTCTCGTGCATAAGCCCACCTAATTGTCAGTCATTATTCCTAAAGGGGTTACAACGCATAAACTTATTTCTTCCTTCTTATTAGTAAGTCACAGCAGAGCCACTGATGCATTTGGTATTCAAATAGCACCAGTAAAATTCGTCATAGACATAATAGCATCTTGCCTAGAGTACATTCGTAATCTTTGTTTGACAACAGATGTTTTCCTTCGAAGCATGCAGACTGCAAAGCCCACAGTAATATTCAAAAAAAGGTGACAAGAATGATCTTTCAAATTACCCCCTGTATCAGTGTTGCTTGTTTTTTCTAAAAGTTTAGAGAAAGTGATATTGGGGCACTTTTGTTCGTTCACAGACCACTTTAATATCCTAAGTCCTGCAATATTCTGTTTTCGAAAAAAACAGGTCAACTGAATTGGCCCTTATGACCCAGAAAAAAGTTTATATTGCAGTAATTTGAGGAAAATGGTGCTTGGTATTTTTCTTGATTTTTCAAAGGCTTTTGACCTTATAGGTCATTATGCTTTGCTTAAAAAACTTCATCACTATGGTATTCGGGGTGTAGGTCATTCTCCAATTACATCCTACCTTCAACACATATGCCAATTCGTAGCTATAGCTGGGGACCAGTCAGAGTTGAAATCTGTAACAGCTGTCCCGCCCGCTGTGGAGCATATTGGGTCCGTACCTCTTCATATAGTACATCAATGGCATAGTAAATGTTGACCCTTTGGCAAAGTGCATAATTTATGCAGACAATACAAGCATGTTTTTTTGAGGGTGACTTAGGTTCTGAAATGTCAAATCAAGCCAATAAGGCGCTTGCAAGTATGCACAAGTGGGCGACAAGTAATTAATTATCTCAAGAATAATTTAAAAAACAAAGGCAGTAATGTTTCTTTTGCATAATAAACCATTTCAACTAGACCCCAATAAATTAAACAATACTGAAATAGAAATGCCGCCGCCTTTCAAATCACGTCGCGTATATTTCTCTGAAACTGTGTCATGAAATTGCCAAATGAATCATTTCGTTAGTAATTTATCTAGAGCAATAGATGCTATGTATCGTCATTGCAGTTGTCTTCCTACATCCATTAATAGGATATTATACAATTCAATGCTTCTTTGTTTGATTCAATATGAAATTCTGGTTTGGTGGACAACTACAGCCAAAAATATTCACAGACTCGTGGTTCTACAAAAAAGAGCCATATGCCTTGTCTCCAGGGTACCATATTTTTGGCATACTGCTCCTTTGTTCACAAAATTTAGTACCATTAAAATTGAATCTTTGTACACATATAGGCTTTGTTGCATGTATAAACTTAGAAAAATTAAATATATAACTGTTTAATACAATTGGCATCCTTACAGTAACACAATTATTTTTATGTAAGAAAGAGAGAGCTCTTTATTGAAAGGCAGATAATTTAGCTGGCGTGTGTATATCGCTGATTTGCTACTCTGTGTGGGGAAGGGGACTGAAAGACATGAAGAGATAGAGAAAGAAATGTTAAAACATTGAAACAGAAAGAAAAAAGTAAATATGCAGACATTTTTTTTTTCCTTTTTTGGGTGGAAACGTGTGCTGACTTATTATGAGTTTTCAAGGTGCCACTACAGTTTGTCTAGCTGACCGATATTGTCTAAATACGTGAATAAAAATTTCATCGCATGCCTCTGTTGCGTGAGAAAGGTGGAGAAAGGGCCCAAAACACAGCCAACTGATAAAGTTGAATGCAGAACCTTGGATTGTCAACAGAAACACAACTGTATACGGTGACCAAATGTTCCAGTTTTGTTTACCGAATATTTTAAATCGGTTACACAAAAAAATGGTCTTAATGTATCTACTGTGTCGCTAATACGCCTACGCGACATATTTGTATGATTTCTTGGGCTGCCATAGGTTCATCTGTTGTTTTTTCTTGTTTTTTGCTGTCTTCATTACTACATGTACTTTTTTTTTCTCTTGGTTTTTCATATGTTTACACAACATCATTGTTCATTATTTTTTACCACGTTTGTTTACTGTTTTTACTGTTCTGTTCATGTATTATATATACATGGCATGCTTTCAACTGCTGGAACTGCTTGTGTGTGAGGTGGTCAAGTTCACCTCAAGCTGCTCAGTGCAGCGTTTTCACCTGGTCTCCTCGCAACGTTTTTATGCAATAAACTTAATACAATTCAATTCAGTCTGGTGTTCTTTAACATGCACTGACATCGCACACTCCTTCACCCTTTCAGCTTCTTTGATATGCTACTGCCACAGCCGGGAACGAACCCATGGCCATTGGATATGCAGCCGAGCATCGTAATGACTGCTCTACCGTGGCAAACAGCACTGTGCATTTTTGAGAACTCGCAAAGGAAAGGAGCGGGAGGATGAGAAATGTTGCATTGGGGAGGTCGAAACGCTTAAAAAAAGAAAAAGAAACGGGAAGTCACTGTTAAGGAATGAGCTGCTACAGCTAACTGATATGCAGGAAAAGCAGAGGTAGCTCGTGACCTGACGTGCATTATAAGTCAAACAGCCTTAAGAAGACTGCCAACACCAAACAGCAGGAGATAGCTAACAGTGATATGGATATTCAGGAGAAGCAGCAAGGAGTGGTATATTAACTGATCCTTACCTTCGCCGATTTGAATAAATGTTTGTATCTTTTGTCATACTGAAAGCAATTACCTATGCAACTCTACAAAACTATGATTGAAAGTTTTAGAAAGAAAATCCTATCGAAGCCACATTTTTGATGTTTGCTTCAGCAATGATACCCTTTTTTGTTGATTCTACTTATTTCAAGCCTCCATCCTCCCCGAAGATGTGTCTATTGGGTTTCTAACAGACAATGTGGTCCTTGAAAATCTACACATTTAGCCTTGAGAGTCCTTGAAAACCTTTGATCATGTGTGCGCCGCTGAAGGGGCTGCAGTGTGGGATGACATCCCAGGAACTTTGATTGTGCACTGCTTCATGAAGTGTGGCATATCCACTGCACTTGATGAAACCGAGGATTGGGCACTGTTTGAAGACAGCGACGACTCAAAACGAGCACGGCATTGGAAAGCTCTGCACCTTTATGATGCAATTAACTAGAAGCAGTGCAAAAAAAACTACGACTAAGAAACACACACAACAGGACTAGCAGCTGTATGTTTCTTGAGGTATTTGCATCATGAACCAACTGCTTTGTTTGACCTTCATGTTCAATAAACGTTTTCTATTTAGGAATGCTGTCTTCGATGTGTCGTTCAGCTTACTCTCAAGATAACTTTTTTCCAGGCTTTGAACTTTAGAGGGCCGGCTTGGAATTAGGATCGGCCTAGATTCGAGTAATTACGGTATAGCCAAGCCAGGCAAATGAGTACACACAGACAATCTTCAACTGATATCCCTGACGTCCTGCATTGGGAAGGTCATGAAACATGTCTCGTCCCCCAAAGAGACATGCTACCGCATACAATGCTGGGGTAACCTTTCCATGTAGGACGTTATGCCAGAGTCTTTTAATACTTTTACTGGTTGTGAAGCTTCGCCATAACTCTATGGGAAAGCTTTGTGCACTGCTAGCGTAGGTCGCAGGCTGACGCTGCATCACCGCGCAGGGCATCGAGCAGACAGGAGGAAAGCTGGCTGCTGTTGCCGCTTTAGGGTCAATGCATAATATCTTGGTGTGCCATCGCGTAGTTTTTCACAGTATGATTGCTATTGTACCAAGTGTGCTGAGCCTGAAAATCGGGAAAGATACCGTATAACTGCTTGGTACCTGCCTGTCGATCCGATAATAAAAAAGTGACGAAGAAGTCTCGGAGTTCTCGCTGGCTACAGTGATTGGCGGGAAAAGTGGAAACACGCAATGCTGCACAAAGAAACTGATGGTATCACATTTGTTTCCCTGAATTTGCACGTGTGCGAAAAGCACTTCGATGAGAGTGACATCGTTCACGTGGTCTGGAGGCTAATCGGAGGCATTGTTGTAAAGTCACCACACGACGCTCTGAAACGCTTGCCGACGCTGTGCCGAAGATTTTCCACGGGCTCACGGCCTATCTGTTTAGTGCAAAAAGACGCAGAGCTCTCCTGCCTACCAAGCGTCGGCGGGAATCGTCAGTGAGCAGGATACTGTGGCTGCATAGGCACTGTGCATGAACCATTTTGGCGTAGCTGCAATGGATAATGACGCATTCAATTAAGGTGAGCATACCGGCCGCCTCTTTCTCGCTTCATGCCAGTAGGTAATACAGAACCCCGACGAATGAAACACCATTTTCGTTTATACAGGCACTAAGATTACCAAAAGTGTAGAGGTGATATGCCAAACAGGCGGAGCTACATGCAGCTCCACACAGCTTTGGAAAAATCAAAGCACATATCTGTTGCATGCAACAGAGACTTCAGCACTACCACTACACGTTTTCTAGGGAAATAATGCACGAGAGGCTACACTACAATGCTGTAAAAAACTATTGCAAGCTGCAAAAGCGTGAAAAGGTAATTTTCGACATCGATGCCTTATGAGCTTTAGAAGTCAACTTTTTGTGTCACATGTCAACGCGTCCGGCGCGGGACGCAGTCGGTCAATTTCACGTTTGAGAAGGCATGTAAGGCTTTCACTTTTACGGTAAAAACAATAGAAGACAGGGAACACACAAAATGAGTAAGTTACACCGCAGAGTAAAAGACCGAGAAATTTGCGTGGCCAACTGAACTTCGAACACGCTATTGCACCGTATTGATGAATTAACGCAAAACAAAACACAAAAACGAGGCAAACGTCGTATGAAGTATAGCTCGGTCCTGATCACTTTCTAAATTAAAAGCACTAATTCAGTCAAAATGGCCATTGGTTTCATAAGTGTGAGGCAATTTTAAGATATATATCTTCGTATATAGGAACACCAAATGTATAAATAGCCTGGAAGGTTGGATGTGCAAAAAGTTGCAACCACTGCACTTTCGCAATGTGTTAAGAACCACCAGAGTAGTTGAAGAACTCTGGATTGTACGCAAATGTTCACTAGATGCTTCAGGAAAAAAAAAAAGCAAGCTTTTATAGCGGTAGCATATCTTGCAGTGCTGTCAGCATGCCGTCGAATTTCCAGCTTCAAGGCCTCATTCGATGTTAAATTTCAATGTATTGGAGCTTTCCCGAATTTCCTTGAAGCTAGCATCCTTCCAAGCACGTATTAAGCCTTCACGGCTACATTTAATGATGTTTTGCAGCTCCCACACGTGCCATACAATTGCAGCACTGCGACCTCATCGATGCCCCACCGTGGGCGAGAGCATCCCTAGCGGTTGCTCCTGTCTCTATATCAAACTTTCGCCGAAGCTTTATGACCGAGGAGCCATGGCCGTCATAACCTTCTGTTTACTAACTACTATCCAGTAAAAGTATAGAAGGACCATGGTTATGCTTCAACTGAAACACGATATCCTAGACAATACCATGCAATCTACAAAAGCGATACAATTACTTAACTTTTGTTCTTTTCAAGTCTTTAGTGCTTTCATGATGATTAATAAGTTCAAGTGTATAACTAGCTTAGGTTATTCCGATTCTTTAACAGCAGCCAATATTGCATAGGTCTCCGCTGTGAAAGTGCTTGCATGTTAGTGCACAATGCTGACACAATGGATTGACTGCTGTGTAACATATGCCAACATGAGACTTGGATGCATCTGTAAGAAGTTCAAGACAGAAGTGTTTCTGATGTGGTTCGCGTTCGTACATAAACACTGTGTGCACATCTTGCCAAATGCTTCGAAAAATAAAAAATATACACAACAGTCTATATATAACATTCCACTGCCATGGTGGGATAAGCATTTCACTGGTCACCTAGGTCACATCTGTTCAAGCATGTTACCTTGATGACTGCATCGCCTTGGGCCGCATTCTGGAGGACGCTGCGTAGCACCACGTGCTCATCCTTCACCACAAACACATCCGAATGCTTGGCCAGGAAGTCCCGGAACTCCCTGCACAAAATAGCTGCGTTCACTCCACACTCAATGTGTTACATACGATGCACTTCAGCAAGACTGCCCGTGAATAGACCTTGCCATGAAGTTCCAACACTGGTGGTACACTTCTTTGCAACCTGCTAAGTCCACTGTGTCTCATCCCGTGTGGCTGTACTGTTCATGACATCTGATCATGGCAGAATTTGAAAACGAAAACATTGGCATATTCCAGCTCTCTTGCAGAGAAGTGGTGATCACACAGCGATTATGGTACCCAAGGAACAGAGCAGTTTGTCATTCTGGACACAAAAATCTCGCCGTTTTTCCAGTGCACAGTATTAAACAGACGTGTGTTGTTGAATTCAGGAGTCATTTTCAGCAAACTCTGAGAGACGGACTGCTGCTTAAACGACTGCAAAAGTGACTCATGACTGTGCAAGAACGGGGAAAAGACAAAGGACCTTTCAACATAGAGACACTCACAGGGTGTCTTCAATCGCTTTCATATTTTCCTGAAATTCTGTCTCTTGGTATTAGTTCCAGACATTAGAAAGAAAAAAAGGTAGTGAGGGTCTTCTACTTCCCTTAGCAGACATAGCTTTAATCTGTGACCACCAGCAACGGTACACCATCATTTTCCACAAGGGTAACATGCATTAAGCCTCAAAGTGTTACTTCACCACAAGGCGTTCCAGATTTTATTGCTGCTGTACCATGGCACATAGCATATTTCATTGTTCACGGCAGCACTAATCACTGCCCATACAATACTGGCGACTTCACTGTGGCGGCCGCGGACAACAGACCACATGCAAAGCTTGCCCTCACAAGAGTTCTACTTATAATTGCAGACAAACACAGACCTCTGACTCCCGCATGAAAATCAAGAAAAGTTACAGATTTGCTTGCAGACACTGAACATGGTCATAAAAGTGTTGATCCCTTGGCCATGCAGAAATCCACCAGAAAATTCTGCTCCCCTTGGAACAGACTAAACCATGACTTTGGATACGTAAGAGTGGTTTGGATACGTAATGACTTTGAATACGTAAGAGGGAATATCAAGTACAGAATCAGGAATAAATTCAAAAAGATGCAGCCAATAACACAACGCAGGCAATAAAGTAATCTAATGGACCGTTCTACCATTCAGAATAATGCGCTCCTCGTGCAACAAGCACAAGCTAAAACATACATGCCACACCCAAGATATGACATAAGATACATCTACTTGAATGCTGGATGTGGTAGTACCATCACACACAGAACCCCCCCCCCCCCCCCAACAAGCAGAGGCAACAAATACGCGCACTTTCCTTCTGAGGTACCAGCAAACAAAATTAAACAAGCACTTCAGGTCAGATGTCACCGCCAGCACAAAGAGTGGTAAGAAAACACTCCCTGAATGTTGTGCCCCAGAGGTCAGCCTGACTGAAACACAAATGACTAACCACCACCAAGGAGTGCCAACCACAAATCTCCATCTTTCTTCCAATGTCGTGAACTGATCATAAAATGAACTACAGAATGCATTTGAAGAAATACTGTAGTTGTACAAAACAAAATTTGAGAAGGTCTTAAAGTTAAGGTCATGTGTGCTCTAGGTGTGCCACGACCTAAGTGGTAAAAATAAGCAGCACTTAAGATAGTGTACCTTTGTCCTTAATAGATAGTATCTTGAAAGAACATTGCGGAACTCAAATTACTTTAACAGCCAAACAACTTAATAGCATTAAACTATCTGTAGAGCAAACTAAAGAACTTGCCCAGTTATTATACTTTATCTCACCGCTACCTTGCAGCACTGCAAAAGCTATGAACAGTACACGGGCAGTATCGTTGCATAGCACATAATATAGTTCCAGGTATAACTATTTCATTATCAACTAGATTTTTAATTCTGCTGCTTAAATGACGTATTGCAGTGATGCATGGTACGCTCAGCCCCTTGTATTGCAGCAATTGCTGGCTGGTAATGGTAATAGCCACCCTAACTGCGATGACAAACATTAATAAAGCTCTGACCCACCGCATCCATCCTAATACATGCTTTTAACTGGCTCTCTGGCCAGAGAGCAAGAAATAAGTGGTATATAAAAGTGCCAGCATGAACGCTGTTATAAAATGAACCTGTCCCTCACAAACGTCAGCAAACATGCTTTGCTAAAGTGGCTGAACATCAAACAGCAAGTGGGCGTTCCCAAATAAGTTTTGTCTGTTATAGAACACAATTTTCCCTCGTAGCGACAAGGAGGCGTCGAGAGTAGGCTGCGCCACTACTCTCGAACCAGATGCCACCTGGTGGTGCAGACAACGGTGGGGGCTGCTGATTGGGTGAGGCAATGCATGCTTTAGTGTGAGTGCTCTCAGAACTGTTAAAGGAGATTGGTTGGAGCTGCTTCTTTTACGCATACTCAGAACAGCAGTGCTACGCATAAGAATTCGTCTGAGTGGCACTGTGTTGTTGTTGGGTGCCCGAACAACCAGTGAAAGAGGAAGCAGCTGTGGAATATGCCTGCGACATTCACAGGAACACGAGGGGCCTCGTGTTGCTTTCTTGACACTGTTACTATAACATACCTTGTTGTTGGGCTAGTTGGTTGCGCATTTCCAAAAGAGTAATTAGGGTGCAAGCACACGGCACATTCACACATGCACACACCAGCTGAGACGCGCTTGCCTTTTAAGGGCTACGTAACAGGCCGCAGCTTCATTTATCCAGCGGCCGTGGAACACCTCTTTGCAATATGCTGCAAGGCACTGGGAGTTGTAAAGATTTAGGACAGTTAGTAACCGCACAGCTGAACCACGAAAGTGAAATAACTAAACGAATAAAGATGGCTTGGAGTATATTTGGCAGGCATTCTCAAATTATGAATGGTAGTTCACATCTATTCCTTCTAAAATACTTGCATCCTTCTGACACCAATTCTTTCCAGGGTAAAACAAAAATTTTCAAATGTTCTTTTCTAGCTGGGAGGTAATTGAAAAGCATGCAAAAAAAAATAAAGGAGACTGTAACAATTTTCATGGGAGAGCCATGTCTAGTACAATGGGATTACTTTGTTGCATACATGGAAAGACACATTTTGCTACGTTGCTTGAAAGAGTGTTGATATTGCTCATTTCAAAAGGTTGGTCGTCTTATAGTACACAAAAACAGTTCATGCAAAAAAATCACTGTTAGCTGTCACACATAGCATCCAACACCATGAAGGGGAAAATACCTGGGCTCCGAGTAGCATTCGCAAGTGAACCTCATCCGACGCCTCCTCCTGCTTCATGTTTCCAGCATGCATTTAAAATTATCATGGGGCCCTGCATATTGTTTCCCTCGATGTCTAGCACGATGTGAGCCAACTGCATTCCAGTGGGGTGGACATACATTCTTGCATTGCCAGCAAACTTCAGATTACAAAAGTTACCTTTTTACAATAATGTTTGAAGAAGACATAAGACAGCTTGCACAATTTAAATTGTTTGAATTAAATAATTTTGCACACTTGACCACATCGTGCATGGGCATTTATGCATGGATGTTACGATTACTCCGAGGCACTCCCATATAAAAATGGGGCCCAAGAAGGAACTGCATTCAAAAACATATTGCTCCATTCCTATAGAAGCTGCGAAAGTGATTTCGGTCCGAATGGTAGCTCTGCTTGTTTTTCTTCTTAGGTCCAGTACACTGGACGAGGGGTCAGAAAGGGTTGTAATGGCTATATCTTACTTGCCTACGGAGCAGATATATGGGGGCTCATAAAAAGGGTTCAACTTAAACTGAGGAAGATGCAGCAAGCAATGCAAAGAAAAATGATAGGTGTGTAGCACAGTCAAAGAGAACGTTTGAGCACAATGCCAAGAGCGCTTGCACAAAGAACTATGTGATTAGGATTAAAACTAGGATGTTGTAGGTAGCCGGCAGATCTAGCCTTGCATAATTTGCAGGTAATTGCCCTGCCCGAGCAACTATGCGAGTTTTCTTCATGAGCTTTGCAGTGAATGAAAGATGAGTCATTGTTTGTGACGTGTGTTTCTTATACTCACGTAGCTCATCCTAGTCACATGTTTTAACATTGGTGACTGGATGTGACCCATTAATACAAACAATTCGCACCTATCTACATAGGTCCACAAATATCGTACAGCAGCATATATAGCCAGGGGCTCCCTACCACCTGTGCTGTACCATCAATCGGCCGAGCTCAATGTTCTAGAGAAGAAAGAAATCAGTTGCCACCTTGGGCTCAACCTCTGCTGCAATATGACTTCAACAGCCGCGTTGGAGGCATCCATAGAAAAGGTCATAGAGCTTCCTAAAGCTAACTAGAGGGGATTCTGGCGTTTCAATCATTCAGCAACCATGGGAATAATAGGCAGTACACGGATTTGCCTAGTCTTCGTACTTGCCGGTGGCGAATTACACTTGTGGCTTCGTTTATTGCTTTGTTTTGGTTTGCTCCAATGAAAACAATAAACCCCTTTGAACTTCATTACCCCATTTGAAATGGTAAGCCTAAAGGAATATGGTGGTGAAGCGCAACCACTGAACATTTGCTGATGTTTGTTTCGTGACAGAGCAGCTCCAAGCCACACAAATACATATGGAGCCAGAAGTATGAAGATTAAGCAAATGCGCATACTACCCATCATTCCCATGCTCGTTGAAATGCTGTACATTGCAGCTCCCATAGACACTAGTGCCAGTGTTCCCTCTAGTGAATATTTAGGAAACTCTATGAAAAAGGTCACCGTGGATGAGCGGACAGCTCCATACCCACAAAATAAACAAGTTGTATCCCCCTCCTAGAGGGGTCACACAGATGGCTCAGCTGCTGAATCTAAGCTTTGCATGTGAACACTCTTAATTATCAACGTCAATGTACTGCACTTTTTCACATGATTTAATGATGCAGGAAACAAACATGTTCTGTTGCTGCAAGTTGTGTCTGTGTACCTAACTTCTCCTAAGATTATGCTCAAATGAACTAGCTCAGTAAACAGTATAGTTGAATAGTCAGCACGCAAAACACGGCCTCAATGAGAGGCTAAAAATAGTGCAAAGCACAACATAGTGTCAACGATTTTTGTCTCGTGGATCCCACTACTTTACTTTGACTTTCAACACATAACAGCTTGCACAGACACCCGTTGATGAATGGTGGAATGCGGCTGCGGTGCGAGCAACAAGGCGCAAGCAGGACCCCGAGAGGGACTAGCTTTTACTCCTTTACACCGTAGGTATGCTCGCTAAGCTTTGAAACACATACTACTGTGATGCTCCAGCGCTGCTTCAGAATGGAAGCGGCGCTAGCGCAGCCGGTGACAGATCGTCTAGTTTCAGCGTTAAGCCTCGTCTTTTTTTTTTTTTTTTTCAGAATTTTTTTTTTTTCGTGTGTTTCGTCAGCATGTGCGAACTAACTCGATCGGGCTTACAGGTGACAGGACGGCCAGCGTGGTGATGACTTCAATAATGCTCCATTTCGATGGCTCGTGAAGTGAGCATGGAAACCGAGACAACAAACAAAAAGAGGAGCGACGTTCCAAATGAGACGACTCCGTGGAATGCGGCGGCACATTTCGGAGCGAACGGTGAGAAGGGGCACCTTCTCTCCTGGTCAACCGTACTTTCCGGAAGAGGTGTCAGGGACATAAACAAACCCGGCGGCTGACCCGCGGTGGGTAGTATGAATGAAATGAATGGAAGTAGTACCTTCCGTGCTGGCCGGAGACGTGCCTGATCTCGGGCGTCGCCTGCGACCGGTGGCCGAGCAGCGACTTAATGGGCACCTCGGCGTTTCCGTACTGCTCCAGCTTGGCCCGAAAGTAGTCGATGGCCTCTTGCACGTAGTCACGCTGCGGCGAGTTGCCCGAGCTGTCACCCTCGAAGCTCGTCACCGACACCTGGTCGCCATCGATGGTGAACAGAAAGGGGTACTGCTGCAGAAACTTGCGCAGCCCCGACTGGCTGCCGCCAGCGATCTGGCGCATCTCCTTGGTGAAGCCCTTGGTGCCAAACTGACAGGACAGGTCGTGCAGGGTGCGCGGCTGACCCTTGTCCATCAGTCGGTCTAGAAAGAACATCAGCGTCATGTTTTTCGTGTGATCGTAGTCCTTGCTGTCCATCGTCGCTTCTTCGGAGTCGCTCGCGGGCGAGCGAAGGAAGAGCACTAACGGGACATGGTTCCAACTGGGAACGGCTTGCCTAGGCTCACTAATTTGGAGAATTTCTCACTTGGGTTCTTGTGTCCTGATTCTGGTTTTCGAATTCGCAAGTCCGCATCAGCTGGCGACGCACCACATACTTAAGAAATCGCCATCTTGCTGCTTCTCTTGTCTAAGACAGTGTTGTCAGGTTGGCCGATGCGGCCTAGCCAAAAGTCACAAACACTGTAACCTAAATGTTGCCGACGACCAGAAAAAATTTGTTGCCATATATAATATTGTACAAAACTTTGTTTGTAGTTAAATACAGTTATTTTTATTTGCAATAATATTAGTGCATATATGGTATTTAGAATGCGCAGGGAGCGCTGCAGACTAAAGTTACTTAAGGTACCTAGATCTAGGGACCTTAATGTTACTGACGTTAAACATCAAATCTGGGTCTCCGTAGTATCTGCGCATGCGCAATATGGAAAAGAAAAAAACGCGAAAAAAATTTTGGCAGCGTCTTCTGCGCAGCTGCGCTACAGTGGCTGGAATAGGAAAGTGTGATGAGCGGCAAGCGGCACCTACGGAGCTCACTGAAGCGTCCGAGGAGGAGCCGCATGGAGACGCGCGCAATCGTTTATACGTCCTTTGCACGTTTCCGACAGTTTCGTCGGGCGCGTTCGTCCTCATTTTTTAAATTGCGGTGGCACTCTGACACAAATGCTTCTGTATGCACTCTCATGGCGCGAAAACAAAGTCATTGCTTCGTACCGGGGTTCACTACAGGCTACAAGTCAGCTAAAAAGAAGCATGCGTTGTTCGTCGTTCCGAAAGACGAAGCGCTGTTAGCGCAGTGGCGGAGAGCGATCCCGCGTGCTGACAAGCTGCTTCAAGAAAACTCGGCTGTGTGCGAGCTGTACTTTGACGAGGGGTACATCTCCCGGCACTTCGAGCAGACTGTGATTAGCGAAATTGCCCGCATTGAAAGTAGTACACGCATGGGCGTGCATTCCGTTCAGGGGGGGGGGGGGGGGGTTGCGAAGGTTCATTGCAGGGTGCCTCCTTAGTATTAAATCAGTGTATGAGGCCCCTCTTCTAGATAACTAAAAGAGTGCCCCGCTGCCTAGTCAATGTTAGAACAGATTTAGCGTCCCTCTCCCAGGTGGCCAGCCCCCTTTGCCCACCCTCGTGCAGACGCCTGTGGGTAGGCCTTTCGGAGAAGATCTTCACATTTGTAGATGCCTTTGAAATCACTTTATCAAAGTGCTTTAGCTATAGCGAGCCTCACAGTGACAGCTTGGAAGAGCTTGTTCTCTGCTTGAAAAAAAAAAACAAAAAAAACTAAGATGTCACACTGGGCTGCGCACAACATGGTCTGAGTCTCGCCAATTTAGTAAACAAGTTTTTTTCTGCTCACCCATTTTCGTTTTTACACAAATGTACTCCACAAGGAGCGAGCATTTTTAAGTGAAAAGAGGTACCTGAAGCTCAGGCGCATCACCTAGGCTTGCAGCCCAATGTTCTGGGGGGTGCTTGTGAAATATAAAACTTTTTTCTTGGGATAAAAATAGACCCGCGACGAACTATTAAGAATGCATTGTTGTAAACAGACAGTCAGTCACTCGGAGATGTGTTGTATGACCTGTGCGCAGAAAATAAAAGTTTTCATTCAGATACCACTCGTCATTCTCGTCTCTAAGTTTCACCTTACGGGCTTCATTTACAGATTAGTGCTTGAGGAAATGATGGTTCGCCGTGGAAAGTGTTGCAAGCAATGGCTCACAACTGAGTTCATCGTTCCACTCTTCTACCACTTCACATCGATAAAATGTTTCAGTTCCGTCGCGCTCTCACTTTCGGCATCCTGTTGACCTGACGATATTTCCGATCAGTCGTGCACCCGCGTAGGCATCCTGTTCTCCAGAAGCTAATTAACGTATTTTTTGGTCACCATTTGAGGCCATGCACGAACAAAAATATATTTTTTAAATAATGCACATTGCCCACGCGCGTGGTTGATTGCCGTCTCTGCGCAGCGCATCGCCGCCTTGGGTGACGTGGATGGATGGATGGATGGATGGATGGATGGATGGATGGATATGGCTGTACCCTTTATATCGGGCGGTGGCTCGCGCCACCAAGCCGAAACACCTAATGAACCAAAAACTATATTTATTTTTTTTCCTTAAAAAGTAAGTTTGAGGATTCGTACTTTGCAGTGAAGAGTTTAATTTTCACTCGTGTCTTGATTTTAGCCACCAATCAGATAACCTCCTTCTGGTTAAGTCTACCCGCTTAAAGTTTATTTTGCCCTCCCGGTCCCTAAACCCCAGTGCTTTGAAAAACTCTGCGCCATCATCCTGAACTATAGGGTGAAGCCCTTTACCGAACATTATCAAGTGTTCGGCAGTTTCTTCTTCCTCTCCACACGCACTGCATACTGTGTCTACCCCTTCGTATTTGGCCCGATATGTCTTGGTTCGCAGTACTCCCGTCCTGGCCTCAAACAGTAGAGAACTACCCCGAGTATTATCATAGATCCTTTCCTTGGCAATTTCCTGCTTAAAAGTTCGATAGATCTCTAGTGCGGACTTCTTAATCATGCCCATTCTCCACATGTCAGTCTCCGTTTCCTTCACTTTCTTCTTAACCGATAGTTCTTTTTGGTTTGGCCACCTGCTGTTTTCTAAGTATTTACCAGTCAACTACCTGGTTCGCTTCCTCCATTTTGTATCGACATTCTTCATGTACAAGTAGCTGAAAACCTTCCAAGCCCAACGCTCTTCCCCCATTTCTCTCAATCGTTTCTCAAATTTTATCTTGCTGCTAGCTTCCCTGCCCTCAAATGATGTCCATCCCATATCACCTTGTACTCCCTGATTTGGTGTATTCCCGTGAGCTCCTAAAGCAAGCCTACCTATTCCACGTTGCTTAATTTCTAATCTTGCTTGAACTTCTGATCTCATGCACAAGACCGCATTGCCGAACGTCAGCCCAGGAACCATGACCCCTTTCCATATTCCTCTCACAACATCATACCTATTGTAATTCCACAGTGCCCTATTTTTCATGACTGCTGCATTCCTGTTACCTTTAGTCGTCACGTATATTTCGTGTTCCCTCAGATACTCGGTCCCATTGCTTATCCATACGCCCAGATATTTGTATTTATCTGTTATCTCTAGCGTGACCTCCTGTATTCTAAGCTCACTACCTTCGTTGTCATTGAAAATCATGACTGCTGATTTTTCCTTACTGAATCTAAAATCTAACCTATCTCCCTCATTACCGCAGATGTCCATCAATCTCTGCAAATCTTCCTTGTTGTTGGCCATTAGCACTATATCATCTGCGTACATTAATGCTGGTAGTGCCTGGTCAATAAGTTTTCCTTGTTTGACTAAAGAGAGGTTGAAGCCCAGTCCACTTCCCTCTAATTTTGCCTCTAATCATTGTAGGTACATCATGAATAATAAGGGTGACAGGGGCACCCCTGCCTAAGCCCCCGTTTTACCTCTGCAGGCTTGGATACCTGTTTTTCCCACTTTATAACTACCTTGTTACCTTTATACATACCCTTTAAAAGATTAGTGACTACATGTTCCACGCCTAGTGTGTCCAGTATTCCCCACAATTCCTCTTGAACCACGCTATCGTACGCTCCCTTGATATCCAAAAATGCTAGCCACAGGGGCCTGTGTTCCTTTCCTGCTATTTCGATGCACTGCGTCAGTGAGAACAGATTGTCTTCCAACCTCCTGTGTTTCTGAAACCCATTCTGCAGTTCCCCCAGCACCCCCTCATCCTCTATCCACGCCTGCAGTCTTTCCTTTATAATCTGCATCGCCAGCCTGTAGACCACTGAAGTCACTGTTATAGGATGGTTGTTGTTTGTCATCTTTGTCCCCCTTTCCTTTTTAGATCATGCTCATCCTGCTAAGTTTCCACCCGTCAGGGACTTCACCATCTATTATTGTTCTGCTCACTGCCTCTCTTAAAGCCTGTTTAGACTTCGGACCCAATGTCTTTATCAGCATAATTGGAATGCCATCTGGGCCTGTTGATGTACTACCAGGAACCCTTTTCTCAGCCCTTTCCCACTCTTGTTGTGAAAATGGAGCCATTGCACCACTTGATTCGTCCTTGTCTATTGTGGTGCATAAAGTACTTCTTTGTTGAAATTTTTCTGTCACCTTTGTTCTTATATATTCAATAGCTTCGTCCCCTTCTAGCCTAGCACCTTGGGCTGTAGTTATAAAACTCTGCTCTAGGCTCGTCTCATTTCTTAGGGAGTTTAGATGGTTCCAAAATTTCGCAGCTGCCTTTTTATCTTTTTTATGTACTTCTGCCAGCCACTGAGCTCCCTTCCTTCTAATCTTTTCATTGATCAGAAGGGATGCATCCCTTCTAAAGCTTAGAAAGGTTGCCCATTTTCTTTCAACATCATCTGTCGGTTCACCCCGCTGCTTAGCATGTCTGTGTTCTCTAGAGGCTTCCTGACGTTTTGCTATGGCTCTCTTAACTTCCTGATCCCACCAACTTTTGGGTTTGTGTCTTCTTTTCCGGGGTGATTTGTCACACGTCTTAACAAGCTCTAGCTCAAAGAGTCTAATTAGATTCGTGTATGTCCACACTGTCTTGTTATCCTCCGTGATTACTTTCTCAATTTGTTTGGTGGCTATTTCAATTTGCCTTTCTGGATAAAAATTTTCCTGTAGTTGCTCATCTTGTCTCCTCCCTACTTTCACTGATCTTCGAAAACTTAGCTTGATACGTTTGTGATCACTACCCAGACTTCTGGAGCCACCTTCATCTATGTGCATTCCCCTGAGCTTATCCTACATCCTATGTGACATCAGTGCATAATCTATCGTCGACTGAAGCCTTCCTACCTCCCATGTTATTTGCCCTTCACACTTCTCGGTACTGTTGCAAATGATCAAATCAAGCCTTTCACACATATCCACGATCATTTTGCCTGTCGGGTCGGTATACCCATCTATATCTTCTATGTGCGCATTCATGTCTCCTAGTATAATTATCTCGCACTCTCTTCCTAACTCCTGAATGTCCTTTGATATACACTCTACCATTGCCTGGTTTTCCTCTCTGGCCTTTGCTCCCGTCCACAAGTACACGCAACCAAGGAGTGTCATTTGACCTGCCACTTTCCCTTTTAGCCATAAATGTTCCTTGCACTCCTGCTTGACCCTTTGCCAGTCTGTACTTTTATGAATGAATGCCCCAATACCACCCCCCTTTCTGCTGCCTTCTGTTCTGTTACAATATTCCCACGCGTAGTCCGGATTGTTCGGAGGTTGTTCCATGTCCCTGAGATGTGTTTCTACAAAACCGTATACCATCGGCCTCTCTTCCCTTAGCTGTTCTTCTATCTCTTCCCACTTCAGCCTGTTCCTACCACCCTGCATGTTAATATACCCTATGTCTGAATTGGCTCGGTGCTCGTGGCTACGTCTATTTATGCCCCGGACTCTACCTATCTTAGATATTGGTGCCACTTTGGAATCATATCTGTCCATACCAGGTGTCGAAGAGTCTCCCTGGTTGTTTTCCTCGTTACTAGCTATCCTGCACCCCGAAGGGCTCGCTTGCCCCCCAAAAAAGCTACTGTGCGTCCTGCAAGTCGCCAACCCACCTCATGACCTAGCCGCCCATCGAAGTGAATTCTGTCTCGTTGAAAACCCCCCCCACCTATGCACCTCTCTGTTTATTTCCACCACCTCAAAGCCTTTCTCTCGACTCATCCGCCATATCTCTTGGTTTGCGTTGACCACCGCTCTTTGCAGGTTGCTATCACACACCGGTACCTCCGGTATCGTGCATATAACTACATGTACCTTAGGAGAAGTGGCGCGCATGTCATCGACGCCTTTCGCCAGTGTGGCTGCTAGTCCTGCATCTTCATTGAGGACATCGTTTAAACCGCCTGAAATTATCACGAGGTTTCGTCTATCAGCTGTCGTTTTGAGCTTTGCGCTCGCTTGCCTCATGACTGCTTCCAGCTTGCGTCCTGGGAACGCCCCTACCGCAACCCTCTTGTCACCTCTTACCCTCTCTTTGATGGCTTCTGTGCATCGATTTAAATTCGAGTCCCCGGCTATCATCACATGCTGTGACTTTTCCGCTAGAGCGTTCTGCACCTGGGGGCTACTTGCACCTGTGACGCCGGCTGCTTTGTTCCCTTCCTGCCCCACCACTACCTCGCTGAAGCTGGGCCTTGCGACAGTTGAACCGGCTAAACCTGTTTTTTCCTAGCTTGCTTGCTTTTCCTTCTCCACCGTTCTCGTTGCCGGTTCCTTACTGTTCTCTCGGTAGGTCGCTTCTTTGTTCAGCTTCGCTAGCGCTTCCTCGGCGGACTTCAGTCTTTCTCCCATTGTCCTCGTTTTTTCTTGCTCTGTCGCCACCGCAGTCTCGAGCTCGGCGATTCTCCTCAGCAGTTCACTCTGGGCAACCATCATTTTCTCCATTTTTTCCTCGACCTCACACTGCCTACACTTCGCGCCAGCCTCTTCTCCATCCGCTTCTACGCTTGGGTCCACTTTCAAACCCACTCCACATTCTGAACACTTTACGGTCTTTTTAACTACACCTTTCTGACACCAATTGTCCCTATACTCAATAATTACTAAACTCGAGCCCTGCACTTTAAATAAAAAAAAAGGAAAGTCTAAGTTCTACTACAAAAATTTGCGTGTTCAATGTACGCGCACCTCCCCCAAACGGGGAGGTGCGCGTACATTGAACACGCAAATTGAAACGTGCAAACGTGTGCCAGCGCCATCTGGCGGTTTCCTCCCAAGGCGTTACGCGCTAGCCGGCGCGTTCATCACACTTTTAGCCAACGTTACTAGAACCAGGTTCTAGAAACGCTGGTTAAACCCCACAAATCAATCAATCAAATCAATCCATGACTGCTCGCGTACAGCCAAGAGATAGTATTTACAAGTTACATTGTGTCTGCCGGCAACCGCTATATGGTGGGGTAGTATTGGACATTACTTGTGCAGGTTGTTCAAGAGGATTTCACGGAGCTTGTCTCCGCTCTTTAGCAGCTAACTTGGACAAAAAAGTATTCGTGTGTTCTAAATCATGTTTGCTGGTTGCCAAAGAAAAGATACATTCTCCTAATTAATAATAGCATTCCATTTTCGTGTAGACATATGGCAAAGTTTCTAACCATTCTTCATGTCTCCTCCTCTAATTTTTGCTTTTCCTTAAAGGGCCACTCACCGGGTTTGACGATTTTGAGCTGACAAGTGTACATCGGGAGTCTATGGTCACGTCTGCCAAACATTGCAACTCTATGCGCCGTAAAAATAAGTCAAATTTCAAGACGAACGCTTCTCTCCCTTTCTTTTCGGGGCGCGCGCCCAGAAAAGGAGGGTATGATGTGCACATATTAATCGTCCTACATACACAGCAGTGCAGTGACGTTGTTCCTCTATGTAGACGACTGTGCTCTGACACTGCCAACAGTGGCACGTGACATGGTGGAAATTCTTTAACATGACATGCGTAGTTAATGTAATTTGTTGCTTAAAGAGATCGATAAAACTTGGGATACATATTGAGACGCAATAGGAGAATGTGTTTGTCTTTTCCATTTTTTTCTCCGTGAATTGCAACGAGATGCCGAGCTAATGTGCCGGCGTTTCGCATGCGTTCGTGTCTCCGCGGTTACTGCATCAAGCAGACGCCTGTCCTGGAAAAGAAATTAATGGTCCTGCGCATTCGAGCACTCATTATGCTCATCTTTTCAACCGCATCAAAGCCAGCATTTCCAAACAATCTCGGAAAAACAGGCAGTAGACACAAAATAATGCTGGTCAACAAAACAACTCTGCTCGCGCGCTCGAGGGTTGGGCTTGTTTGGGCACGTCATGTGCACGTGACCTCTTGGTTGGATGCTGGAGAGCACGGAGGAAGGAAAGGTAAGGAGCGGCCCGGACGTCACTCGTTGTGAAGCCGCGATGAAGCCGGAAGTCGGCCATATTGACTAGGCAAATTCTCCTCTCTTGTTTACATATGAATGCGAAGCAGAAGGCGTACGTGACTCCCTCTCCATCTCGGAAAGCACGTGGGCTGCGCAGCGCGTGTGTCGTGACGATCCGAAATTAATGGAACTGGGCTCATCACTCTGAGCCAGCGGGACACCTTCAGCGAAATCGCTTCGTCCGAGTATTAACAGGGAGTAACAGCTCGCCGACAACGAAGCAACTACGAGAGAACGCGCGCTAGATGCACTGACAACGGCGAGTGCTTTCACGTCATTGATTCAGCAACTGTACAGACAACACGATCGGTCGTGCGCTTTCTACAGTTGCATTCCGCCACGCGGCCGACGAAGTGTCCTGCCACTGTGTCCGTGTTCCGCGTGAAACTCACCGGCATCAGCATTCTGCGACCGTGGTGACTTTGAGCACGGTGCAAGTGACACTTGAACGCGGTTGCTGTTACGTTGAGATTACATGCAATGCTGGTGGAGAGTGTACCAAGCGGAACAGAAAAGGTGTTTTAATACGCACATGCAAGTTGTTACTGTACACACACAACACGAAACTACGTATGTGCACATGGTCCTCACGGCGTCTTGCTGGGCTCAACAGCGTCTTCCGTTGTCACAAGCAGGAGTACTGCTCAACCGTCACTGACCTGCAAGGCGTTCGTCGTCATTCAGCTTGGTCATGGTGCCCAACGCAATTTCGCTGAACACCAACTGCTTCATCCGCGTCATCCGCCGCACGACACATGGATATGCACTTGTTCTACGCACTCTTGAAACCCCGTGATGGACAAATGGATTTGTAAACATTGCTAAGAGTAATGTAACAACCAGGACAACACTGCGTATTCAATAACGCGGCGCAGAGCACAGATATTGTCCGCCACGGCTCAGCACGAGACCTGGGGAGGCACACATTCCGCCGCCAGCCGCGGCCGCTCACTGCTAGACCAGCTCCACTGCGCAACACGTAACCATAGCAACGCCGCCATTGTGCCTAGTGAATATGGCCGCCATGATGTCATTTCCGCCACATTTTTTACGCCCTGTGCCGGCTGGGCATGCCCTCTCCTTACCTTTTTCCTTCCTCCGTGGTGGAGAGGGTAGGAAAGAGATTTGGCTTGTGAAGGCTACACAGGGCAGTGGCAAGGGTTTTGAGCTTGCCTCCTTTCATCCTTGTTTCCTGCTGTTAAAAAAAGAAGAAGCCGTTTTCTCAGCTCGTAATGAACCGATTGAAAAACTTTTTGTGGTATAATGCTCTCCGTCAGACACACAACAACTTCCACAGTCCAACTAAAATTTGTTATGGGACCTGGTGAGTGGCCCTTTAAGGACTGACTTCAGGGATCAAAAGTATTAAGTTAGGCATGTTGGTAATGCATAACTGACCACACAGCACAAAAATTTGACCCAGGACAAGAGAAGGAACACACACGAGTGCTCACTTCCAAGAAGATTTATCTTGAAGAGCAAACACATATATACTCCTGAAATGTGAAAATCAGGCAAATCATTCAAGATGCCCACAACTGCCATGCGCAAATATCTTGCATTTTCAAAAAAGGCAATTCGTTTTGACAAAGCCCGAGACAGAGTGCTGACGCAGTTCAGCTCTAGTCTACAAATCCTCTTTGCCTCGATAATTTCTCTTGTCTTTTTATTTGTTGTTTTTTCTTCCAGCAATAATGGTGTCGTGCAAAAGCATTTTGCAGCCACACGTGCTGCAATGAACACGCTTGTAACCTCAAGAATGGTCGCAATCGTTTCTTGGCCTTGCACTGCAGCAGGTGTGGCTCCAAACCACTTTTGTGTGACACCATTATCATTGGAAAAAAAAACTACGAGAGAAATTGTCGTAGCGAAAAAGATCTGTAGACTAGAGCTGAACTGCATCAGCACTTCCTCTCACTCTCTCTCTAAGGATTTGTCAAAACGAATTGTCTTTCCTGAGGATGTAAGGTTTTCGTGCATGGCAGTTGTGGGCTTTTTGAATGATTTGTCTGTTTTTTTGCATTTCAAGAGTATATATTTTTGCTCTTCAAGATAAATCTTGTTCGAAATGAGCACTCGTCTTTGTTCTTTCTCTTGTTCTGGGTCAAATTTTCACGTTATGTGATGAGTTAACTTTCTGCATGCACCACCTTATTTTTCTCCCTTGTTGTAAGCTAGTGGTGGAGCGTTAATTAGGAGTACATAAAAACATTGCCAAATGTATGTTACCCCTACGAACCAAATTCTTTTGTTGAGGCAATCATTTCTGTGGCATTCCTTCTTTATTGACTTCTCATCACGTCAAACCTCAAACCTGTCTCTTCCATAAAAGTTCTAGAACTAGTTCTTGCTTTGTTTTGTTTTTCTTTACCAAAAGTAGAAATACTTTCCTTCGTTGAGCAAATTTTCCTGAACTAAAATATATTCATATCTAATGCAAGGAATGAAAAATAAAAAAAACAGAAGAAAATTCATAGGCTGATCGCTAAATGTCAACTGAATAAGGATTTCAGAAATAATACCATGAATGGCACACAACAAACACTCATGCATGCAGCCTTTTACCATGTTCAGCTTTAAACTGCAAAAATAAAAGTATCAGATATTGTATATGATTTGTTTTTTTTTCTTTTCAGCAACAGTAACTTGCCCTTTCGGAGAAAAATATGAATATCAAGTTTTCAAAAATAGTCACTTTTGAAAACCTGTCAATATATCAAAATGGTTTATTTGATTCATGATTATGCAAGCAGTTCTTGCATGCCTGTGGCACTGGGATTGTTAATGTAGGCAGGCTGAGTTTGTAATGTTCTAAAGCCTCAGCATTTTGGTGTTATATTACATTCAAGTATTTTATGAATTCAATTATGAAATTTGCTCGCAATGAGTTTGCTACAAATTAAGCAACCAAAGTCTGTGTATATATGTTGCCCACATTAACGCCACACTGCCACAAGTCTCTAGGCGGAGCCTGACCGCTACAGAGCGCGTTCTCGGGTGGCGGATAGAGAAAAGTCTTACAATGAAGTGATGCTAAGCAGCTTCTATGAATAAACAAGACTGGTACTTGTGCCCGCGGACCAACAGGCAGAAAATACATATGACAACAGGAGTCTTTTCACTGCTGTGGTGGGCAAGTTGAAAGTTTCAGGTGCCATTTTTTGTACTGTTTGATTTATCTGTTGTTTTTTTTTTTCGTCTGTTTCCCTCATCTCGTAAAGGTCCAGTACATTGTGGACTCACTCTTTTGTCAAGTCGTCAGGAAGTTGGATGATGCTGTCTTCTTCCAGCTAATTTATGCAACTACTAAGAAGGAGATCAGAGTTCTATTTCGTAGCAGTTATTTTACAAATAAATGTTAGTAAAACTTTTCTTGGCTGTAGTAGTGTCATTGTGTATTCACGAACCATAAGATTACATAAGACAGGAATTCAAGTGCACAGCAAAAAAAGTGCTGCTATGAGCACCTGTTATCAATATCAGCTGGTCATTCTTAATTTTGGTCTTTTATTTATCTCACATCAAGTAACCGCGATTGCTTGGTTTACAGGCTGAGAGAAGACTTAGCTCCCTTTCTTGCACGCCAAAGGTTGCTGGCAGTGAAACAGCGTTGTCAGCATTTTGATAGATACTTTGAAAATGAACGTGAAAACGATGGAGGCACAAGACAAAGGCGAAGTACTGAGTGTTTCTCATCTCGTGTCTCCGTCATGTTCGTGGCCGTTCTCCAAGAATGCATATTTTCCAACTCGACCTTACTGATATATTGCGAAAACTTTATGAAAACATGAATACCCGAAGTTAAGTATCAAACTTTCACATAGAATGCATCACTTCTAGCGTCAACAGTTGAGCTATTACAAAACTTTGATAAGTCGCAATACACATAAAAGCAAGTATGGTCAAGCTTCACTGCCTTATGAAAGCACTGCGGTAAAGCCAACGTTGGCAGAAGAGCATTACATGATACGAAATGAATGCATGCACAGGCCACTTGTGCATCAAACAAATATAAGCATTTGCGACTGCTCATGCCAAATATACATCTTGGCACGTCCGTTTCAGGGAGATAAAAGGATGATTAAGCTTCACTGCATCGCGAAAGCACTGCGGTAAAGCCAGCGTGAGCCGAATAGCATTACATGATACGAAATGAACGCATGCACGGGCCACTTGTGCATCAAACAAACATAAGCATTTGCGACTGCTCAGGCCAAATATGCACCTTGGCACGTCCGTTTCACGCAAACAAAAGGACAAATACTGAAGTATAATCAAGCTTCACTGCATCGCAAAAGCCCTGCGGTAAAGCCAGCGTGAGCAGAAGAGCATTGCATGATACGAACATGATACGAAATGAACGCATGCTCAGGCCACTTGTACACCAAACAAATATAAGCATTTGTGACTGCTCAGGCCAAATATGCATCTCGGCGCGTACTTTTCAAACAGACAAAAGAATCACTAAAATAAGGTCAAACTTCACTGCATTTCGAAAGCATTGCGGTAAAGCCTATAAATAAATGATGTGCAGCAATCAAAGGATATATGCCTTATTCATCGTACCCACCTGTTGGTGTATTAAAGCTGCTCACATTTGGCAGGCTATTATGTGAGTGAGAGGCAATACCTGATGAGATAATAACTGTTATATTTCTTTAATTGCTCACTTTGGGAACTATAGCTGGTTGATCACAAGTTGAATTTGCATGCGTCCTTGAGTAACTTAGCCACGTGCTATCTTTGCACATGATGTCTTAGATGTCACAGAGTTATGTAGATAGATTGACGTGGCGTGGCTTTGATTGCGTGCGCAGTGCTGTTTAGGTTAACTGCTGCAGATGGGGAATAAATATTTAAAATCTCGTGGTACGCGATGCATTTGGTCAAGCATGCAGGGCTTATTCCTAATGTACGGCTCCTGCTTACGAGCTGCGCAATCTGCGATCTGCGCCGATAAACGAACTGATGGTGGAAGAAAAATTACTCTCTCCCACTAAAGGAAACCATGCATACGTGTGAAGCAGCGGGCGCTAACGCTTACACAGGCGGCGCCGTTGACGCTGGCTCTCATCGCGGCGTTGCGCGGGAGATCAACCTGGGGACGAGGCGCTAAGCACGCAGTAATGGACCGGTGTTTCTTACTGTAACATGCCAATCCCTGCTAATGGGTGAGAGACACAAAACTCTTATTAAATGCAGAGACCCTCAGTACACTTTTAACTAAGTATAATGCGCACTCTGCTCATTTTCATTGTTCAACAACGCACAAGAGAAATCTATCACCAGCACTACCTTAGAGGTAGTGCCTAATACGGGGTGGCCAGTGAACGGTTGTGCAGTGCTAGCAGTCATTTTTTTTTTATCAAGGAACTCACTATCAGATGCTGCTTGCGTCGGTGGTGCGAGTCGAAAGAAGGGGGAGTGTAGGAGAGAAGAGAGACGGGGCGGGGACGCGCATGCGCAGCAAGGGTGGTCATGCCGCACACAGCATCGAACTCGACCATAACACGCTTGGCATCTAAAAGGGCTCCAGTGTACAAGAGAAAATTGATGGATCTGCAGTTGAAGATTTTTTGCCAAAGAAATGTAGACTGCAGACTCTAGATCACATTACCGTCTGCCATTCTGTTCAGCACATTAAAAATATCAGTTAATTTACATGGAGCATACTACGAACTATAGCTACACGTACTTTATAAATGTGCCCGCAAAATCACTTCTAAATTTACACGGTGAACACTAATCCAGAGTTCCCGCCTGTTTCTGAAGCATCGTTACAGCAGAACACTGAAAAACATTGCTGCAGGTGCATATATATATATATATATATATATATATATATATATATATATATATATATATATATATATATATATATATATATATATATATATAATCACACAGCAATTTATACACGCCATTCTAACAACCTAACACACACACATGGCCCCACTCATGGGTTGGCTGCTGTGAGAACCATGCACAGTAGCTTTCGTTGACACTCGCAGTGCATCATGTTACTGTAACATAAACAACAGCGTCGTAAGGCTACACTATAATTTAGTTTTATGACATTCTTTGGCTCTCAAGGAGCAGGATGCTCTTCTTGAAAAGAAAAAGAAAAGGCAGATCCCACGCACAGTATACAGCTAGGAGTCGATGCGTAATGCGAAGCAGCCAGGAAGGAGGAAACCATGCTGTACAATTAAGACGTGGATATTATGATTTGCATGTTAGGAAATGCCATTTATGTTCATCATACAGCGATATGAAATGCAAATTTCGCTGTATATTAAGCTAGCGAAATTGCCGCAAGCACACCAAGAGCCGGGCATGTAAATCACGTGGTGCATGATTGTATGTCATAATTTACATGTTACCATTTGCTCTTTATGTTCATCATGCAGTCACGTCCATAGGTTGACGAACTCACCCACGAGTCGACTCAATCTAACTCAGATCAAGCCGTGAGTCTCAGTCTGAATGAGCTGCGTAAGTTTTGCTGACCTATGGTCACGTCATATTAATTTTGGTATAAACCAAGCTATAGCAAAATAACCACAAGCACACCATGAGCGTGACATGTATGTGAGCCCATTCGTGACACGCATGTCATGGTTTTCCCATTACCACACCCTTAGTTTATGTTATTTGTACAAAAATATCTCGTCATATCATATTTCGCATATATCTATATAATGAAACGGCTGCGAGTGTACCAATCAATGTATAATGGTATGTATACCAATTTTGGGGTGTACATCCCTTTAATGATATGCTAAGGAGTGCACGAGGTCTTGGGCGGCTATACATATGCACTTGACTCATTGCAAGGCGCCCAATACTTCTCCACCCTTGACCTTCGGTCCGGGTATTGGCAAATACCAATGAACGAAGCAGGCAAAGAAAAGACCGCCTTTTCTACGCCGGACGGTCTTTACGAGTTTAGCGTAATGCCATTCGGCCTATGTAATGCTCCCGCCACATTTGAAAGGATGATCGACACTGTTCTTCGTGGCCTCAAATGGAAAACTTGTCTATGCTACCTCAATGATATTGTCGTGTTTTCTTCCACTTCTGCTGATCATCTGCAACGCCTAGATCAAGTGCTCACATGTCTCTCCAATGCTGGACTTCTATTAAACACAAAGAAGTGCCATTTCGGCGACACAGCTATAAGAGTTCTGGGACATCTCGTTAGTAAAGATGGCATCCAGCCCGATCCGGACAAAATTTCCGCAGTCCTCAACTTTCCACGACCCTTTCGTTCCAAAGAACTACGCAGTTTCCTTGGACTCGCATCGTACTTTCGCCAATTCATTCGCAACTCTGCCACTAATGCCGCGCCTCTCCACAAGCTCCTTGCTAGTACCAGTTCCTTCCATTGGAATGATCAATGCGAAGCCTCGTTTCAAGAGCTCAAGCAGGCACTCACATCCCCACCGGTGCTTTGTTATTTCGATGACAAGGCACCTACGATATTACACACTGACGCTAGTGGACAAGGAATCGGCGCCGTACCCCTCCAGCGCAACCATGCCTTTCGCGAGAAAGTTGTCGCGTATGCAAGCCGCACTCTGACCTCTGCAGAGAAGAGGTACTCGATGACCGAACAAGAGTGCTTGGCTGTTGCCTGGTCCATCCAAAAATTTCGTCCGTATCTACATGGTCGACATTTTACTGTTGTGACAGACCACCATGCTCTTTGCTGGTTGTCCACAATCAAAAACTTGTCAGGACGACTTGGCCGCTAGATTCTCCGGTTACAATCGTATGACTTCGACGTCATCTACAAGACTGAAAGACAACACCAAGATGCCGACGCTTTGTCACGATGCCCTTTGCCGCAGTCTTCGGCGCACGTCACATCCCCTTGTCAAATCGGCTATACAGAGGACGGCTCGTCGATATCATCGATTTCTTCTCTACCTTCATCCACCCGTCCGTCAGTACTTACCACTCACCGGTGAGCCGATTCTTATTGCACTGACATCATCGGTCGGCTTACCGGCGCTTCATCTTCCCCAAATTTCAGACTCCGGAAACAACTTCGACTATTCAAGTTGGAGGACGATGTGCTACATTGATACATTTTCCACCCGGAAGGCCACCGATGGGTTCCCGTCGTACCACGCGCACTACGCACTGAAGTTCTGCGCGCTTCCCACGACGACCCAACGTCAGGACATTTGGGTTACTACAAAACATACGAGCGCATCCGCAGTCGATTCTTCTGGCCAGGTCTTTCCACGACGGTAGCTAAATATATCACCTCGTGCGCACTTTGCCAAGACCGCAAGCGGCCCACTACTGCTCCAGTCGGGACCCTACAACCACTTCCTTGTCCATCAGAGCCGTTCTCTGTCGTCGGAATTGACCTCTTCGGGCCCCTCCCAACTACATCAGACGGCAAGAGATGGATCGTCACCACGGTTGATCACTTGACCCGTTACGCTGAGACAGCCTCGATCACTTCAGGAACTGCTTCGGAAGTAGCAACTTCCTTCTTGCATTCTATTTACCTACGTCACGGAGCCCCTCGTGTTCTTTTGAGCGACCAGGGCAAGGCATTTCTTTCGAGCACGCTCAGTGAAGTTCTTCAAGCATCAAAAACAGTTCATAATACAACATCTAGCTATCACCCGCAAGCCAATGGCTTAACGGAAAGATTTCTGCTGTGTTGGGGGCTGGCTGGTCCCGACGAAGCAGAAGAAGACGGCCGCCGGAGACGTACGCGGCCGGCGGGTACACCGACCAGCCCGAACACGCGGGTTGGCGCGACGCGCCGAAAAAAAGCACAACAACCGCACTCCACGGCTAGCTAACACACACTGCCTTTATTTTACAGTCGCCTTGAGATGCCAGAGCGGCGCCCCCTGGCATCCTCACATGTCAATCCGAAACCGAAACTGAAACCCAAAACACAACAATCATCCCCTCGAAAAAAACACACCTATACACTGTTTATATTTATACATGCTCGATACCAACATATTTTACAAGGTATGTACATTAGAACACATGAATATTGAGAGCACGGCATACGCACACTACAAGTCCTGAAAATGCACTGACAAACAAGAAAAAATGTACACAACTGTTCGGAACAAGAGTTCTACATCACGTAATCTTCGAACCGATGCAGCTTCTGCCGCTTCCGCTTAGGGCGGGCCCTTTTGGGTGTAGAATCAGGTGTCTCTGCACCTTGAGTGGAAGATTGTGAAGGCTCTGAACGAGCGTTAAAATTCGGGGTCTCATCAGAGCTCGCAGCATGAGCTTTGGAAGAATTTTGCGGACCGGAGTCTGGTTCAACGGTCTCAGCCGTATTTGAAGGTTCGAAGCGAACCGTATGAATTGGTGTACTTGAACCAGCGACACCGACTGGTAACTCCTCCCCCCTTGAAGAAATGCCTGTACATGGAGGCCACAGGTAATCTGATGGACGCGGACGGAACGTGATGGGGAAGACTTTTAGGTGTTGAAGGCGAATCCGTATGAAAAATAACAAGGCGCGAAGCATTCCAGATGTTACCATCACTTAAGCGAAAAGAAGTGGGGCTAACCTGGCCCAAGACTTTGTAAGGACCCTGATACTTGGGGCGCTTGCCTGGCACACGAACCTTGACTAGATCGCCAGTGCGAACTTTGGACTGCTTTGCACCTCGACGGGTGTCGACATACTTTTTCATTGCTTGTTGACGAGAAAAAATCCTGGTGCGAAGCTAAACATTCCGTCAAGACTTGCTTGAGGGGACGGTGCTCTAATTGGGCGATCTGGATACGTTCCTTCAGAACGCGATTAAAGCGCTCGATTTGGCCATTTGATTGGGGATAGAAAACTGATGACTTCAAGTGCTGAATTCCTCGTTGTGAAGGAAAGCCTCGAAATGTTGGGATTGAAACTGTGGACCAGTGTCCATAACTATGGCATCAGGAAAACCTTCCCGGCTGAAGATTGAAGACAGAAACTCAATGATGACCTCAGAAGTAACCGTATGTGTGAAACAAATTTCTGGCCATTTGGAATGGTAGTCGATGAGAGAAACAATGAACCGGGCATTTTGCGGAACATTATGCAAAGGACCGATGATGTCCATGCCGAGTTTCTGCCAAGGCCGATCAGGCCACTGGACTGGCTGCAACGGAGAAAATGCAGGTTTGGCAGACTTGTCAGCTGCCTGACATATATGGCAGTTTAAACTGCATGCTCGACCTGCTTGTCTAAGGCTGGCCACCAGTACCTGTCTCTGAGATTCTGTTTGGTGCGGACAATGCCTGGATGGGTCTCATGGGCAAGCTGTATTAGCTTGTTACGGAAAGAAGCAGGGGGAATCACGCGTTCATCGCGGAAAAGCAAGTCCTCGACACAAGACCGTTCCTGTTGGACTGCGAAGTAAGGCAAGAATTCAGAAGCAAGAGCACCTTTTTAAGGCCATCCTTCACGTAAATATTTGAGAACTAGAGACAAAGTGGAATCTGCAGCTGTAGCTGCCTGAAGCTCAGCTTTAGTAATGCAGGAAGTAACTAATGAAACAACTTCCTCATCCCGCTCTTCAGTAACCGGTATCAGAAGAGGAAGGCGCGACAGTGCATCAGCAACCACATTATTAGAACCCTTAAAATATTGAACACTGAAATTATAATACATGAGTTTGGCACACCAACGGGAAATGCGAATGGGGCGGCGGCCTTCGAATCCTGCAGAAAGAAGAGCAACTAGTGCTTGGTGATCTGTTCGTAATGTGAAGTGCCGGCCCCACAAGTAAACATGCCATTTCTCACAGGCAAAAAGACAAGCGAGAGCTTCACGCTCTCCTACTGAATATCTGCGTTCAGCAGGGGTCAATGTACCAGATGCAAAAGCAATAGTGATCAGCTGATCATCTCTGAGTTGCTGAAACACTGCTCCCAGTCCAACATCGAACGCATCCGTCGTGATGACAATGGGAAGCTTCTCATTGAAAATATGAACAGCTGGCTTTGAGGCCAGTATTGACTTAACTTGAATGAAGCTCTGCTCAGCTTCAGTTGACCAGTTAAAAGGCTGTGCTTGACGACGTAGAGTACGCAGTGGTTCAACAACATCAGCATAGTCCAACAAGACCTAAAAAAGATTGCAAGGTTTTAACATCAGTAGGCCGTGGGGCATTGACAATGGCCTGAACTTTAGATTCAACAGGTGTCAAGCCGCGGGAACTGACATTATGTCCTAGAAATTGTAACTCATTCACTGAAAAAATGCACTTGTTATTAAGTTTCATACCACATTCACTGATGTGGTTGAGAACAGTATGCAAGTTAGCATCGTGCTCTTCGTGAGTACGTCCCCACACCAAAATATCATCCAAGTAACAAAGGGCGCCATTACAACCCTTAAGAATAATTGACATCATTTTCTGAAACACTGCAGGGGCAGATGCAAGCCCGAAACACACGCAGCGAAACCGAAACAAGCCTTCGTGCGATACAAATGTGGTTAAGTCTCTACTGCACTCAGAAAGTTCAACTTGGTGATAAGCGGACGCGAGGTCCAGCTTGGAGAAACACACCACTCCGGAGAGCTGATGAAGCACTTCTTCAATGTGAGGAAGTGGAAACCCGTCTACGACGATTGCCTTGTTCGGTTCTCGTAAGTAGACGCATAGTCGAAGGGATCCATCTTTTTTCTTGACGACGACCAGTGGAGAAACCCAGTCGGAAGCAGAGACAGGCTCGATGATTCCACTGGCTTGAAGGCGAGACAATTCCGCAGAGACTTGCTCACGGAGAAGAAGAGGAATGCGGCGCAGCTTGGCACGCACAGGGCACACACCTGGTCGACGCATCACTTTATGCACAAAACCGCGCACACAACCCAGTTCACGGGTGAACAGGTGGTGGAATTCAGAAGGCGCGTTGGCTGGAAGATCATCTTGGACGTCGACTTGAGCACACGTCATAGACGCACCGTCGATGTTGATGGACAAAGCCCTGATGGCATCACGTCCCAAAAGCGAGCTGCCATTGGCTGTTACATAAAAAGTAATGGAAGCAGTGCGACTGCGATAGCAAACCTGAGCTGTAAATTGACCTAAATTATCAATCGTTCCCTTGGAATATGTTTGTAGAACGACGTGTGAAGGCAAAAGCTGAATGTTGGAAAAATGACTATGAAAGTCAGCGGCACTGATTAAAGAGACTGAGGCACCAGTGTCCACGAGAAATGACAAGGGCACATGGCCCACTGAAGCTACGATG
Source organism: Rhipicephalus microplus (assembly GCF_043290135.1). Lineage (NCBI taxonomy): Eukaryota > Metazoa > Arthropoda > Arachnida > Ixodida > Ixodidae > Rhipicephalus > Rhipicephalus microplus. The sequence goes on from NW_027464586.1 coordinate 10,622,614, forward strand.
CTGGGCTCGGACATAGTGTGTAGGCCATCCACATTTAAAACAGTGACCGTATTGGTTTGAGCAGTGCCCGAAGGAGCGCACGAAGAAACTGGTTCCGGAAGATTTGCTGGACGGGAATTGTATACGGACTGAAAATGTCCGATTTTTCCGCACGCAAGACAAGTGCGGTTTCTCGTGGGACACTGCGCAAAATTGGCTAAATGGCGAGCCGATCCACAACGAAAGCAATGCGCGGTTGCGCTTGGAGAAGAAAATTGCGAACGCGAATTAGGAGCTCGGTGCTGTTCCTGAAAACCAGAATTTGGCGGAATGGGGTCGCCATATTGTCGGCTTCCTCGCCGCCGTGACGCAGAGGGGCAACCATGTTGGCCGCCGCGCCGAGACGAAGATGAAGGGCCGCCATGTTGACGCGTCCCGTGAAACGAAGAGCCGCCGCCTTGGCCCCCCGCAGCAGAAAGTTGCTGCACTGAATGCGGAGCGAATTGCTCCAACTGGGAGCGAATAAGCTCGTCCTCTCGCGCAATCGAGAGCGCTTCAGATAATGAAATCGAGGAGCTTTTTGAAGCATGCGGCAGCGGACGTTTTGCGAGGCTACCCCGGTGAAAAGCTGATGGCGGATCATATCGTCCTCGAGCGCGCCGAAGCCGCACGACGCGGCGAGCGTTCGAAGAGAAGTAATGAACTCGGCGACTGGCTCACCAGGCAATTGTCGCCTTTCTTGGAATTTCACGCGTGCGAGATAATCGCACGAGACATCTTTAAAATGCTCATCGAAAAGAGCAACTGCATTCTTGAAGGCATCGCCCGACGCTGGCGTCGGCGACGCGTTGGTGGCTTCCAAAGTAGAAGAGCTTTAACCCGGCAGGGCCCAACGCGTTGAGCAGCAGGACCTTGCGACGCTCGGGCTTGCCGGCGTCCTCCCCGACCGCGTCTGCGTAAGCCTGAAACACCAATTTCCAGTCCGCCCACGGAAGTGGCGGGTCTCCGGGCGAATGAAGAAATAGGGGAGGTGGAATGGGAGACGCCATTTCAAGCAAGAAGAATGGAGAGGTGCAGACGAGAAGAAAATGACACCAGTACACTGTTTGAAGACGAAAGCAGAGGCGGCGTAGCTGAATGAAGAAATGAAGCGACGCAGCACGCAGTAGTCACCTTGCTGGGAACAAAGAGCGTCTAGGGTTAGCACGAACACGGAGAACGAAACGGGTTCTTACAGGTCCTCGTCGCCATTGCTGTGTTGGGGGCTGGCTGGTCCCGACGAAGCAGAAGAAGAAGACGGCCGCCGGAGACGTACGCGGCCGGCGGGTACACCGACCAGCCCGAACACGCGGGTAGGCGCGACGCGCCGAAAGAAAGCACAACATCCGCACTCCACGGCTACCTAACACACACTGCCTTTATTTTACAGTCGCCTTGAGATGCCAGAGCGGCGCCCCCTGGCATCCTCACATGTCAATCCGAAACCGAAACTGAAAACCCAAAACACAACAATTTCATCGCACGCTGTGTGACATGCCGTCCATGTATATCCGACCGGACCATCGCAATTGGGATGCCATACTTCCCTTTGTCACGTTGAAAGTTGAAAGTTGAAATTTATTTCACCACAACGATACACCGTGATTTACACAAACAAGAAACAATTGTGGCATGGAAAGTAGGAAAAAAGCTGCGCTATAGCAGCTTGACTAGCCCCACCTCCCATTTGTACAAGGCAACATAAACAATGGCAGACCAAACTCCATACAGTGCTCCCGTATGAAAAAAGAAAGAAAGAAAAGAAAATAACATTCTAGTGGTTGTTTATGAAGTACAGAATAGATGCACACTTGGGTGTTTACAAACAAACAATTATTAATTATATATATATATATATATATATATATATATATATATATATATATATATATATATATATATATATATATATATATATATATATATATATATATATATATATATATATATATATATTGGCCCTCCCTCCATCCACTTTTTTTTGGGTTTATCTGTGAATTTAGAAGTAGGAGCGACAGTCAGCGCCATCTATAAGCCAAACAACGAGTGTGAAAACACTCTTATGCGCATGTTTGGCGTCACGTAGCACGTGAACTTAATATGAGCGGGCAGCTGATTAATTGTCCCTCTTATACAACCTAAACACACCAAGTCTGCCAGTACGAGACCCTCGTTCAATGAAATAAGGGAAAGAAGTGTATACCTAAGGGCTCGTTTTTCCTTGTTTTTAACACAATATTAATGAGATATAACAGACAGTAATACCAAGGAATGTACAGGGGAAGTTATTAAAATCAATGGAATGTAAATAAGAAGAAAGAAAAGTTGATGAAAAAATTACCAACTGTGATCAGGAATCGAACCTACGACCTTCGAATTACGCGTTCGATGCTCTAACCACTGAGCAATCACAGCGGCCCTCCCTCCATCCACTTTTTTTTGGGGGGGTTTATCTGTGAATTTAGAAGTAGGAGCGACAGTCAGCGCCATCTATAAGCCAAACAACGAGTGTGAAAACACTCTTATGCGCATGTTTGGCGTCACGTAGCACGTGAACCTAATATGAGCGGGCAGCTGATTAATTGTCCCTCTTATACAACCTAAACACACCAAGTCTGCCAGTACGAGACCCTCGTTCAATGAAATAAGGGAAAGAAGTGTATACCTAAGGGCTCGTTTTTCCGTGTTTTTAACACAATATTAATGAGATATAACAGACAGTAATACCAAGGAATGTACAGGGGAAGTTATTAAAATCAATGGAATGTAAATAAGAAGTAAGAAAAGTGGATGAAAAAATTACCAACTGTGATCAGGAATCGAACCTAGGACCTTCGAATTACGCGTTCGATGCTCTAACCACTGAGCTATCACAGCTCAGTGGTTAGAGCATCGTGGTCTTTCTTCTTATTTACATTCCATTGATTTTAATAACTTCCCCTGTACATTCCTTGGCATTACTGTCTGTTATATCTCATTAATATTGTGTTAAAAACACGGAAAAACGAGCCCTTAGGTATACACTTCTTTCCCTTATTTCATTGAATGAGGGTCTCGTACTGGCAGACTTGGTGTGTTTAGGTTGTATAAGAGGGACAATTAATCAGCTGCCCGCTCATATTAAGTTCACGTGCTACGTGACGCCAAACATGCGCATAAGAGTGTTTTCACACTCGTTGTTTGGCTTATAGATGGCGCTGACTGTCGCTCCTACTTCTAAATTCACAGATAAACCCCCCCAAAAAAAGTGGATGGAGGGAGGGCCGCTGTGATAGCTCAGTGGTTAGAGCATCGAACGCGTAATTCGAAGGTCGTAGGTTCAATTCCTGCTCACAGTTGGTAATTTTTTCATCCACTTTTGTTTCTTCTTATTTACATTCCATTGATTTTAATAACTTCCCCTGTACATTCCTTGGCATTACTGTCTGTTATATCTCATTAATATTGTGTTAAAAACACGGAAAAACGAGCCCTTAGGTATACACTTCTTTCCCTTATTTCATTGAACGAGGGTCTCGTACTGGCAGACTTGGTTTGTTTAGGTTGTATAAGAGGGACAATTAATCAGCTGCCCGCTCATATTAAGTTCACGTGCTACGTGACGCCAAACATGCGCATAAGAGTGTTTCCACATTCGTCGTTTGGCCTTTAGATGGCGCTGACTGTCACTCCTACTCCTAAATTCACATATAAACACAAAAAAGTGGATGGAGGAAAGGCCGCTGTGATAGCTCAGTGGTTAGAGCATCGAACGCGTAATTCGAAGGTCGTAGGTTCGATTCCTGCTCACAGTTGGTAATTTTTTTCATCCACTTTTCTTTCTTCTTACTTACATTCCATTGATTTTAATAACTTCCCCTGTACATTCCTTGGCATTACTGTCTGTTATATCTCATATATATATATATATATATATATATATATATATATATATATATATATATATATATATTTGAAAGAAAGGCACGACAGGTCCGGGTATTTTCTATATTGAATTAAAAGAGCACATTATAATGGTGCTCTTTTAGCCTTTCATTAAGGCATCGCCCCGTTTGGCCGAAAAAAAGAGCACCATTATAATGGTCACAAAGCAATCCAGGGCCACATTGGAATTCACTGCTGCGTTTGTGGATGTACCCCCATGTTTGATCAATGTGAAGTGGTAAAAAAGCACCCGTCACAATTAACTCCAGAAATTATAGAAGCGCATTGTATAGCAAGAGCTGGCAGCACGTGTATTAGCGCCCCTTCTTTGGTTTTATCTGAACATGAAGTGGCCTTCTTTAATCAGGATAACCACCTATGAATCTGTGATACGTGACGGTGCGATGTTGTGTGTTATCTTGTCGTTGCGTTAGGGTGGTTTTGTATGCTTGCACCGGTCTACATATTTGATGCAGTTTGACAATAAAGCTCAGTTGAAAGTTAGCGCTCTGTCCTCTTGTGTCGGTCTGCTCCGCCGTTTCTTCTTCCCCGTAATGCGCTATAGCAGGTCAAGTGCGACGAACCAACTCGCCCAATCTTGAACTCTCTAGGATTTCACTTCTACAGAAATGCAACCGTGGTGCCTGGATTAATCAAAGCTGCATCTATTGGGCGAGTAGGCGAGTACTGTATGAGCCACTGAAGCGGCACCACCTCTGAAAATATAAGCGCATACACGTGCACCAGCCTATACATGCAAGCGCTTCTCTTGAATAAAAAATGATTTTTTTTGTGGCTAAAGTATTGTCGTATTCTCGGCCTATTGTCGTATTCTCGGCTAAAGTATTTTTCTTCGGGCTTAGAAATGGCATAAAAAAGACATTCACAAACTTTATGGACAATGACTAACCAGCCTAAAAATTGATAAAGCGGTTTCATTTCAAAGGGAAGGAGACTTTGGTGCATTAGAATTGTAATTTACTGATTTTATTGCAAGAAACGCCTCAAGGCCCCTACTTGTAGGGATATATTACATAAGGAAGAGGGAAAAACAGATGAGCTGTAGCATCAATAAAAAGAACAACAACAATACTCATCAAACAAACACCTAAAAAAGTGTGACATAACAAACAAAATATACAAAAAATGCAAGTCTGAAAATAGAAAGGCTCTAGTGAGACAGCCTACAAATGGGTAATATCTTTAATGGGTTTATTAAATTTAAGTGTATTGATTTCAGTTGCAAAATAAGGAGGCAGCCGGTTCAACTCGATTATGGTTTTAGGGATGAATGATTTAGTAAAGTTGAAAGTACAGCAAGCTATTTGTTTAATTTTGAAAGGACGATGGTGATGTGGAAATATGATTGGAGAAAAAATGAAGTAATGAGTGACAGTACATTTTATAAAAAAGAGGTAAACAAACTAGTGTACAGTGATGGTAAAGGTTGTCAAGACCAGCACACGCCTTTAGGACTGACACACCAATGAAATGGTAGTAATCAGAAAAAAAATCTGTTGCATTTTTCTGGAGAGATCGATGTTACCTAAGATGTATGCCTAATCCAGGTGCCAGATCTATGAAGTATATTCTATATTTTAAGATGAATTTAAGTAAAGTGGGTGAGTTTATGCACCTGTGCAGGGGCATGTTGTAGATTACAATTTAAGAGGCAGAGAGGTAGTGGCAACTACAAAGCGAAATGGGTATGACGGTTCCATGTCAGGTCAAACATAGAATGAACATTTAAATAGTTGTCAGTGGAAGCTGAATCAATATTTATGTGATTAGGAGTATGTGAAGTTCAGAAAGCAGCATGAAACTTTTTGTAAATGTGACAAGTTTAGCCTTACACTTATTTAGAAATGTAGCCATGATGAGCACCAAGTTGTAATTGAACAGAGGTTGCTTTATAATAACTGATAGCCAGAGTTACTTTTCATGGCTCAGTACACTACAAATGTGGTCATCAGTGAAAAAGTCTAACTTGAGAAAAAATACATTTAGGCAAATCATTAACAAATATTAGAAAAGAACAGGGGACCAAGGAAACTTCGCTGCGGAGTTACTTCCCTGCCAGATGTTACTTGAGCCGTCGAAGAGTTAGAGCCATTAACAGAAGTGAATTGACTGCGATATCATAGGAACCCTTGTATACTAAGATGTGTGTGGGAATGTTCAGTTGTGTTAACTACAGAGTCTATGGCCCGTATTCACAAACCAACCTTGGCCTTTCCTCGAGTTCTCCTCAAGCTTCTGTACCCTCTACTTGTGTTATAAAGGCACAAAAATGGTAAGGAGGTAAAAAACTACAACAAGACTGGTTCACGAATACTGGCCAACTTTGTACATCAAGCACAATAAAGGCTTACAACCGATAACAAAAACTTGAGGTAACACCGAGGATGGTTGGTGAATACAGGCCTAAGGTCGGAGACCCAATCAGTGCATCGAAAAAACTGGGAAACAAGGTTTCAACTTGATAGCTAGTGTCTATTAATAAGCCATGAGTAAATTATGTCAGCCGATGATCACAAAGAAATTCCTCACAGAAACTGTGCTATTTAAACATGATGTATTCTTTGAAATAATTATTTATTTGAGTTTGAATGATGCCTTCAAGGAGCTTGGAAAAGGTGCAAGTTAAAGGAATGGGTCTGTAGTTTAGAGAATCAGGGCAGGTGCCTGATTAGAACATTGCATAACTTGGCTTCACACCAGTCATGAGGTATGCAGCAAAACGATAATGATCAATAAAAAAGTGCAGTAAAGGCTTCAAAAATACTTCCAAATATATTTTTAATATATCGTGGCTAAAAACAAGGAGATCCATGCTTGCAGCATTTTTATTGTCTGTAAATGAAGAAAAAACACCATCTTTACTGATGACTACAAATTTAATGCATAGAATAGAGAAATCATGAAATGAACTAAACATTCGAAAAGGAATAACCATTACAAGAGTGAAAACAGATGAGAATGCTTTTATAATAAGATAGGCAGAATGGACGCCATTCAGCTAGTCAATGTTCAGATGCATCAGGACATGAATGTGGCTTATATACCATTCCGAAATCTCCAGGGTTTATTACATAGCATAGTGGACACGTAGGGGCGTCTGCGTAAGCAGGCGTTTGGTGTATAGCGACACCATGGACCCGAGCTAACGGGGGGGGGGGGGGGGCTCTTCAGAGATGGATTGGCCACCCTGGTGCAGTATCTGTCCACTACCTCCCACATGCGTACGTCAATTAACTCACGACCCTCAGTCCCTAGCAGCTGCGAAGCAACTGACCACGGCGGCGGTCAGATCTGCAACGCAGCAGAGGGTGCTGCGAATCTCTGGATCTGAACAGGCCGCCATTGGAACCTGAACTTGGCAACGTTTAATGGTAGAACATTATCCAGTGAGGCAAGCCTAGCTCTACTATTCTAGGAGCTAGAGAGTGTTAAATGGGATAAAATAGGACTCAGTGAGGTTAGGAGGACAGAGGAGGCCTGTACGGTGCAATAGAATGGGCACGTCTTTTGCTATCGAGGCTTTGCTGACAGAAGAGAACGTGGAGTGGGGTTCCTAATTCACAGAAACATAGCTGGCAACATATAAGAATACTATAGCATTAATAAAAGGGTGGTAGGTATCGCAATTGAACTCAATAAGAGATAAGAGATGAAGGTGATACAGGCTTACACGCCTACACCCAGCCATGATGACCCTTCCGTTGAAAGCTTCTATGAAGACGTGGAATCGGCAATGAGTAAGGTAAAAACACGGTATACTATACTGATGGGAGACTTTAATGCAAAGGTATGGAAAAGGCAGGCTGGAGACCAAGCAGTAGGAGATTATGGCATCGGTACTAGAAATGCCAAAGAAGAGCTACTAGTAGAATTTGCTGAACGGAATAATTTACGGATTTTGAATACCTTCTACCGAAAACGACGAAACGGTAAGTGGACATGGAGGAGCCCTAATGGTGAAAGTAAGAACGAAATAGACTTTATAATGAGTGCACACCCAGGCAACGTGCAGAATGTGGAAGTGGTTGGCAGGGTACGATGCAGTGACCATAGAATGGTACGGTCTCGAATTCACCTAGACTTGAAGAAGGAACGACAGAAACTGATACGCAAAAAGACAATCAATTAGCTAGCACTGTGAGGGAAAGTAGAGGAATTGAGAGTCTTGCTTCAGAACAGGTGCTCGGCTCTTAGTGAGGAAACCAACCTTAGCGTTGATGCAATGAATAATAATCTGAAGAGTATCATTATGGAGTGTGCAGTGGAAGTCGGAGGTACGGTACGTAGACAGGACGCTGGCAAGCTGTCCTAGGAGACGAATAACGTCATTAAAGAGCGTCAAAGCATGACATTCTCAAGTACAACAGACAAAATAGAACTGGCAGAACTGTCGAAGTTGATTAATAGGCGTAAGGTACCCGATGTAAGAAGGTATAACATAGAGAGAATTGAACATGCTCTGAAAAACGGAGGAAGCATTAAAACAGTGAAGAGTAAACTTGGAATAGGGAAAAATTGGATATATGCACTAAGGGACAAAGAAGGCAAAATAACTACCAATATGGATAGGATAGTTAAAATAACGAAGGAGTTTTACAGAGATGTGTACAGTAGCCAGGACAACCACGACCTTAATACTATAAGAACTTGCAGTAAATAAGATGACACCCCACCAGTAATGATAGAAAAAGTCAGAAAAGCTTTGGAGAGCATGCAAAGAGGCAAAGCTGCTGTTGAGGATCAGGTAATATCAGATCTGCTGAAAGATGGAGAACAAACTGTGTTAGAAAAACTAGCCACCCTGTTTACGAGGTGTCTCCTGATGGGAAGAGTATTAGAGTCTTGGAAGAATGCTAACGTCATCTTAATACATAAGAAAGGAGATGACAAGGATTTGAAGAATTACAGGCCGACCAGCTTGCTCTCCGTAGTATACAAGCTATTTACAAAGGTAATTGCTAACAGAGGTAATAAAACATTAAAATTCGATCAACCAAAGGAACAAGCAGGATTTCGAACAGGCTACTCAACAATCGACCACATTCATACTATCAATCAGATAATAGAGAAATGCTCAGAATATAACCAACCACTATACATAGCCTTCATAGATTACGAGAAGGCGTTTTATTCAGTAGAAATATCACCAGTCATGCAGACACTGCTGAATCAGGGCGTCGATGAAGCATATACAAACATCCTGGAATACATCTACAGGGGATCAACTCCTGCCATAATGTTTCATAAAGAAAGCAACAGAATGCCAATCAAGAAAAGTGTAATGCAGGGGAATACAATCTCCCCAATGCTATTTACCGTGTGCTTACAGGAGGTTTTCAGAGGCCTAGAATGGGAACAGTTAGGGATAATAGTTAATAGAGAATACCTTAGTAACCAGCGCTTCGCCGATGACATTTCATCGCTGAGTAAGTCAGGGGACTAATTCCAACTCATAATTAAAGAATTGGACAAGGAGAGCAGAAAGGTGGGTCTTAGAATTAATCTGCAGAAAACGAAAGTAATGTTCAACAACCTCGGAAAAGAGCAGTGCTTCGATCGAGATAGGTAATAGTGCATTTGAAATTATAAAAGACTATGTCTACTTAGTGCAGGTAATGACCACGGAGCTGAACCAAGAGATTGAAGGAACTAGAAGAATAATAATGGGGTGGAGCACATTTGGCAAGCACTCTCAAATTATGACAGGTCGATTGCCACTATCCCTCAAGAGGAAGGTATATAACAGCTGTATCTTGCCGGTACTTAGCTACAGAGCAGAAACCTGGAGCCTTACAAAGAGGGTTCAGTTTGAATAGAGGACGATGCAGCGAGCAATGGAAAGAAAAATGGTAGGTGTAACTTTAAGAGACAAGAAGAGAGCAGAGTGGATTAGGGAACAAATCGGGATTGAGGATATCATAGTTGAAATCAAGAAGAGGAAATGGACATGGGCTGGGAATGTAGTGCGTAGACAGGACAATTGCTGGTCGTTAAGGGTAACTAACTGGATTCCCAGAGAAGGCTTGAGAGTTAGGGGGAGACAGAAGGTTAGGTGGGCAGATGAGTTTAAGAAGTTTGTGGGTGTAAAGTGGCAGCAGCAAGCACAGGACCGAGTTAACTGGCGGAACATGGGAGAGGCCTTTGTCCTGCAGTGGACGTAGTCAGGCTGATGATGATGATGATGATGATGATGATGATGATGATGATAGTGGACAGCACCTCAACTGACGACTGGAGGTTTTGAGCATTTTTCTGCAATCCATATCACTTGCTGTTGAATTCCCAAGCATTATTAGGGTACAGTGTAGACTTACACAGACATTTTTGTTTATTCTTTTTATTGGCTCTTTGAGGCAAAAAATGCGCATTTACTACACCGTACTTCTGTAACAGGTATGTGTCGTATCATGAGTTCGGGTAGTTTTGAGCGGCGTCTACTTTCGTTCAGTAAAATGGGGAGAACGTACAGCTAAAAGGTTCTCAGAAAAAGAAGTTTCAAGGTTTATATCATCAAAATCAGAACCTACAATTTGTATAGGCTTCGTAATAAACTGAGTAAGGCGAAAGTCTGAAGAAGCTTTTATAGTAAGGTATGTGCTACCTTATCACTAGCCAAGATAGATAAAGTGACAAAACTGATACCTGGAAGTTCAAAATCACCGAACGTTTATAACTAACTAAATTTGGCATAGGTGAGGAGGTGACAAAATTTGTCAGTAGACCATCATATAAGGTCAGGAGGATTTCGCTCGGTCCTTTAGACCCACATGTTTTTGTCCTGCTACTGTTGAGCTTCAGTTATGGACTAAGTAGCCAAGAAGGGAATCTCTTAATCTGTCTATGTTATGAGAGATTAAGGTGCATGTGTCGTATCAGTTTAGGTCATCGTGCACAATGAATGCATGGATCCGATGCAAGCATATCAACGCAATACAGGCATCACACATGAAGCAAGCACTTCAACTCCTTAGTCAGACATATGATCGCTGAACTTCCAACCATGCCCTGGTCACCTGAATACCGAGACGTGAAGACTTCGTAGATCATGCGAGTTTTTCGACAAAATTGCAGTGCTTTTGTGATCTAGCTGCTATAGGCAACGTTGAAAGAGGCTCTCGTGCAGTGCCAGGATTGCCAGCCTAATGCTGACTGTACCAACATTGCCGTCACAGGTGAAATTAATGAATTAGTGTGGTTTTAATGTTGGGTGTTGCATTGATTAAATTGATGGCAACCTGTACAGTATGGCTAGTAATTCAAGTAGTAATGGGTTAGTCATTTTTATCTCATTTGTGAAGAAAGGTTGGATGAAAACAGCTTGTACACCTTTCTCTTATGTTGATAATAACCTTTCTACTTGGAAAAAGGTTTCTACATGCATACGAAGCTACAATAGTCAGCCCTGTCCATAGCAGTACAAGGTTTGCAAGTCCTACCTGTGAACCAATCGCTGCACTATAACGCGCTAAAAAAGAAAAAAATCGAAGAAAACCTGCAAGTGCTTTATACGGCAGTCTACTTGCGAACATATTCAACTCATACTTAGTGGAAGTGCAGCAGCACATCGCAGCCGCATGAATTAAGATGTGTGACCCTGGGCATGAAGGAGGTCAAGCTGCTTTGCTTGGTGGTCCAGACACGACTACCTGGTCTAGAGGCACAAGCGACAACATGGCCAACATTCCAGATTTGTTTAAAAGAAGAAAGCGTACCATCTCTTCCTCAGAGTGTAAGCATGTAAACATTTTAATATACAGTGCAAGGGTATAGTTAGCGCAGAAGCTTAACGTGGCATGCATAGCCCGTACATAAATGACCTTTTTGTTAACTTTTTCATATAAGGTGATCAATAGTGTGCTGCATGAAAACTGAAAATTGCATACGCAAGTTGGAACGCATTCTTGATTTTAGCAGCGCACTGAAAGATCCTCGTCCCTCAGAGCGCTGCTGAAATCAATAACAATAATGTGCTGTCTGCGACACAAGTCAACAAGTTTCTCCTAAGCACATATTGGACTGATCTTCCTGAATGCTGCCTCCTTTGATTTCAAATGTTTGATTATCCTCGCAGAATTGGACATTTATACGCTTGTTGCACAATCGATGCACTTTCTTGCCGAGACGTACAAGGACACACAAAACTCCAGGCCCGTAAGCGAAAACGATGCAGGTGACTGCATTGTTTCCTCCGCCACTCGGTATGCAATGCTGTTCGCGCTATTTATTGAGGCTCTGATGACATAAAAACGCGCCGCAGTAGACGTTGTACCAGAACAGCGTCACTGGACGCATAGATTTTGCGAACGATACGCAAGGATGCCCACTAATTTGACACCAGTCCATCAATTTCCTGAGCTCGGTCTACCAAAGAAACACTCTGTCGACAGGTAAGGATGCACATTAATTTGACACTAGACCACCGATTTCCTCTCGGTCTATTAAAGAAACACTCTGTTGACGTTGCGATGCTTTCGCTTTAGCAGATTTATCACACGGTGTCCGCCGAATGCTATTAACATGGCACATTGTGATGTAGAACGTACACATGTACTGTACAATAATTTGGGTAGTCATAGGATCAAAATACGCTCCAAACCGAAACCAGGGGCAAACCCGCTGCACCTTCGAGCACAGAACAAACCATCAACCTATTTTCCTTTTACTAACACTTATAAACCAACAAATAATTGATTTGGTTGTTAAATTGAACAACATATATTAATATTACAGAAATTCTATACAAAACAAACATTTTTATACAATGCGTTAATAACAAATTTATGCACATTAAAACACGTTACACACTTGTTTATTAACACTTTTGTAAGTTTATTGCATTATAACGTAATAATTTGCACACATGAATAGCTTCACGTTACCTTTTTTTTAAAGTGACGTCACCTCCATGCGGCGCAGAAGCCACTTCTGTGTGGGGATGACTGCTGCGCCGCGGCCCGCGCGGCACAGGTACAGTGGCTAAAAGCAACGTTAGTTTCGCAGCTCCCCTCGCGCGCCGGCACGAGCGGCTGACGCGTGAACTAATGGCGCTGCTATTCCGTCTTGCTTCACACACCACGCCACGCGTCGCGACGCACGTGTTGCCGCTTAGACACGACAACACGTTTTCGGCGCTCGGTTGCTTCTTCGCGCCATTATTTAGTGAACTGTCGTTCCTTACGAAAGAGTTCTAACATGTGACAAGAGCGCCAATAAACAATGCCTTATTGTTGTGCCCCGGGCCGCAAACGCGGCTACGGAAATGACATTGATCATCATTTCTTTGAGCCACCCTGGGATCGCGACGAGTTTAAAAAAGCCACCCACATGTTCCCGCGGAAAGAAGTCGAGTAAATGCGTCGCAGATAGAGGGGGGGGGGGGGGGTATCGCGTGTATGTTGCGTAATTGGGTATTGTTATTTCATCTTATTTACGGAATGAAACGCGTCCTTCAAGGAGTGTTTGGAGGCTGATGGTGGGTTGTGCCCCACTACTGGTTGAAGGTACTGTTGCTTCCAGCGCATCTACTCGAGTCAAGCAAAGCGTAGCCAGAAATTTTTTTCGAGGGGGAGTTGGGCAAGGGGCACTTGCTTTATTTCGGGCAAGGCACCCCCTTGAAATGGTCATTTGTTATTCTCTATGCTATCGCGAAAAAAATATTCGGGGGGGGGGGGGGGGGGCATGGGCCTGGTGTGCTACTTCCTGGCTATGTCAGGCATGGACACAAACTGCCAAACTGCACTCTGTGTAACGAACCGGAAACGGTTGGACGTGCTGTGAGTGAGTGCTGGGATCCGATATTCTGTTGGGATGTGGTACAAAAGACCCTGAAGAAATATCTGCCGATAACACCTCATGGCATACGTCATATTTCAATACAGAATGAGGGTGGTGTTCCATATAATATGACGCGATTACTGGGCCTTTAAAGTCTCTAGATAAAACGCATGGCCGTGAGCCACATGGATCCTAAAGCAAAATTGGCACAGAAAACTTCATTGAATGCGTAATATGTGCGCAAGATAGATCGAACCTTTATATAACTTCAAAATCGTATGCAGGTGTTTGATGAATTGGTGAAAATGAACCGTTCTTAAGCCGTCAAAGTGGTGCGAGTAGACCAATATGGTTTTGATGAATATGTATTTATTTATTTCTCAATAAAACGGTTCTAAAAAGCACACGCGTGCCTGTGTAGTAGAACCCCCGCTCTCCCCGCAAACTGCCCGAGTTCGACCCCCACTCAGACCCAGAACTTTTTATGTTTGCATCTTGCTCAATTTTGCAGTCGCGCCCAAGATGATTATTTTTCGCTCACAACCAACGAAAGCGACGCCGACGCGAGAATTTCTGCGAAACTAACTCTTTAACGCTGTCGCGTTAAAAATGGTCACAGATGCGGTGTCGCAGGGATGGGCGGCTGACTCACAAGTCCGCTATATGTGAGTGACATTTTGAGGAGGACGATAATGTAAAGTATCATAAGTACATTATAAATGGGAGATGAAATACTTCCACCTCGTGGAAAATGGGCGCTAGTGCCAAAAACATTACCTCGCTTTTTCCCCGGTCTGCCAGAGGGCATATCGAAGGCACATGTGACGACAAGAACAAGGAGGTCTCTCTCTCTCTCTCTCTCTCTCTCTCACACACACACACACACACACACACACACACACACACACACACACACACACACACACACACACACACACACACACACACACGTGCTAGGGATGAGCTCATGCCAGAAAATGAAATAGGGAAGTCATGGTCATGGAGTCGGTCGAGTGATTTTAGCGACGACGCATCTCCGGGCAGATCAGACGTCTCGTCAGCTACACCGTTCACGCTGAATGAAGCGATGAACTTCTCGTTGCCTTCCGCGTGCAGGAGCCAAAAATTAATCGATGATGCCGTGTCAGGGATGACATGTGGTGTTTTTCTACTGCAGAAATCTTGCACCAAGAGCGGCTACTACAAAAAACTGTTATTGCGGAACGAGTTGGTAGCTCTAGATTGTGCCCACAGCTATTAGTGTTCATTGTAAACACTGTACAGTGTTTACAAAGTGGCCTACTAGCTTTTTCTGCCTGTTCTACGGAGGCCACTGCTAGCCAGAAAGCCTTCAAAGGTGGTGAAAACCAGAAAACAAAAGGTCCGCAACCTCTCGAAGAGGTTTGCCCGTGCGGCTGCCTCAAAAAGGAAAAAAAACATAAGGAGATCCTGGCTCTTGAGTGAAAGCTTTTCGAAGTTTCGAATGAGGGAATCGAAAATACCCTTGCTGAGCTTCCCCATTTGCTAAGACTTTCATTTATGACATCACTAATGTAACGAGTGTTCGGCAATAACCCAGCGAAATTATTTGAGAAAGATGGCTAATACTTTAGCCATCTTTGGCACGATAGTTGGCATGATAACTACAATTTTTTAATGCCCTCATGAGAGAATTCTCTCGCGAGAAAGATGGCTGATAACTACACAATATAAAAAAATGCCACCTTGAGCAAACTGTATTTCTAAAAAGTGTTTTTATTATAGCACAGCGAACATTTGGCTGGGAAATTTTGCAGGCCGATGAACACTGGAAAGAACGTGAAAGATGCACAGCTGATTACAAAATTAACTACGCTTAAGATGAGCCACCAATATAGAAGGACGATCGCATACTAACAACTCGTCCTGTGTACTTCTATTCTGGCGTCTTGTGTTTCAAGCACTCTTATTTTTATAATGTATGGCGAACTAGCGCCCAACACAAGCTTCTCGGGCACAGCCGATTCCACCCGAAAACAGCGTTCCGGGCACTGTTTGTAAATAAATAAGTAACGAAATAAATAATAATTAGTTTCCCGATTGGAA
Source organism: Rhipicephalus microplus (assembly GCF_043290135.1). Taxonomy (NCBI): domain Eukaryota; kingdom Metazoa; phylum Arthropoda; class Arachnida; order Ixodida; family Ixodidae; genus Rhipicephalus; species Rhipicephalus microplus. The sequence continues at coordinate 10,638,436 of NW_027464586.1, forward strand.
AGGCTCCTGACTTTTAGCGGTGATAATGAAACATATGTTTTACAAATTTTCGTTTTTGAAGTAGTTGAGTTTACCGCTCAAGTGTCAATGGCGAATCTCGGTTATCACTACTGACGAGAGCTGCGACGAGAATGCGAATCACTCGCGCTGCAGCAGACGACGCGCGCGGCTTGAAGCAAAATTAAAGCCCCTAGATGTTGGAAAGTAGCGACGCTCCTTTATCCACGCCGGCACTCTCTCGGCGCGCCGGCAACCTCCTCTTTTTTCACCCCCTCTTTCGCGGAGCCCGCGCATCCCAAGCGCTGAATGGCTGCGGCGGGCGATACCGCCCAGTCAGATGACCCTGACGTCACGAAAAGCGCGCGCAAGCAAACTTCGCGCGCTTTTCGTCAATCACGCACGCCATGAACCCTCCAGGCGCCACGCCAGCCCTGCCGCTCTGAACGTGTTTTTTTTTTTTGCGTAGAATCATGAGCTTCGTTTTTCGTGGCAATGCCTGGCTGTTGCGCGTATCAGTGCAGCAGCAGGTCAGAGAAAGGAGTAAGATTATTTTATATCCCCCGAGGAGATAGGAATAGGAATGCCGTGCGCAGAAAGCAGTGGATCCACAACATCGGGAGAAAGGACTTCGCCCCTTCTAAACACGTCGTTCTTTGCGAGGTTAGTGTTACCGATTTCGTTAAATCTCTAGATAAAGTCGTACGAAGATTTTAATGCTCTTTGCATCGCTGGACTCTCCGTTCAGTTTAATAGCGAGCACATATAAATATGGATATAGCTGGGTCTGAATGAGTCGCTGAGCTTTTTTTGTAATTCTCTGTGCCCTGAGATAGTTTTCTTGTGTTTTAGCGCGTGCGTTAGTTTTCTTAATGTGTGTAATTTGTAAATTAACGTGTGTAATTCCTACGCATGTGTGTGTGTGTGTGTGTGTGTGTGTGTGTGTGCGTGCGGGTGTGCGTTTATGTGTGTGCATGTGTGCGCCTTCGTGTATGCGTGTGTGTATGTATGCGACTGCATATGCGCGCTTATGTGTGTGTGTATGTGTGCGCCTGTGTGTTCGCGCGTTTCTGTACTTTATGTATTATGCATGTATGCTCATATAAAGAAAGAGCCACGTACGCGCTTTTCGTAATGGCTCTCTTTTGATAAAATTTACATCCTGAATTCTGTGAGTTAATTATAGCGTAACATAGTCTTAGAAGCTTCCATCTGAGCGGTGGGTTTTGCTTTTTTTTTAACAGACTGAGGTAAGTCCCAAAGTTAATGGAATGCAATATCTCGTCGTTTCATCGTGACGGAAGCCAGGCACGCACGGTGACTTCTATGCTTGCTTTTCGCCAACACAACATGAATTTTACAAAGCGACACTGCAGCACTTATCAAGTTCTCGTCTATACAATGTGCTGCCTACATTACATGCGCTTAATACACATCCGCGTTACAGTCAGCCGAAGCGGCGACGGAGAGGTAAACCGCTAAGCCGCCAGCTGGTATGCTCATTTTTTCGAAGCGCTTCCGCTCGTATTTATCGAATCGTCTTAAAAAATATGTCTGCCATAATGTTCTATGGGAAGCCTACTTTCGTCACGACTCTTTCTTAAGGGAGATATTCTCGTATAATGCTTCAAGGAGCCGATTAAACAAGCGCGCGCATTGAATCTAATGCGGCTGCAGCGAGCCAGTGGAGGGTTCAGCGTGCCGTGCGCACCGCGCCGGCCGGGAGAGGGGAGAAATCCGAGGAGAATTGAGGAGGAAAACGCGCGCGCGGAGGAGAGTGTCGCTACTTTCTAGATCTAGGGGCTTTAAGCAAAATGGCACAGCAGCGCCACTAGTTCTCGCGTCGGCCACCACGGCCACTTCAGAGAGCGCGCGCCTACGGAGAGCTCCGAAACTGACCTGGTTCTAGTAACGTTCGGTTTAACGTCCCAAAACCACCATATGATTATGAGAGACGCCGTAGTGGAGGGCTCCGGAAATTTCGACCACCTGGGGTTCTTTAACGTGCACCCAAACCTGAGCACACGGGCCTACAACATTTCCGCCTCCATCGGAAATGCAGCCGCCGCAGAGCAGCCATGGAGTTTATGAGGGGAAAGTCTTCGACCATACCATTCTGTATTCATTGCAGCAAATGTTTGCGAAGCATAACTTGGTTAAGGCTCAATGTTTCTGGTTTTCTGCCTGACGCTATATAATACATAGTAGCTATTGCAAACAAGCCACAGTCAAGTGTGTTGCACTAGTTTTGTGCCTTCATTGTTTGAATGGTTATTGTTGGCGATTGTAATTTTAGAATATGACAGATTTGCCTGACAGCGTATCGAGGGGTATCTTGATCAATTGAATCAAATATGAAGACTGTGTTTTTGTCGGCACCAACATTTGTTACTGCAAGCCAATGATTGGGGTTCTGAACATGCAAGATTTGAATGAAAGGGCCTTTGATTTGAGTGAATTGTAAACAATGGCCCAGTAAGACATCTTGAAAGCCGACACAAGTAGGATATCTTTTCTGAATTAAATTTTGTGCAACATTGATTATGCTATCTGATATGGAGGTGCCCTGTACCAGAACATTTAAATCTGCATCTGAAAGAGAATACCGTTTGTAGACATTTAGCATGTCTACTTTAACCGTCGCAAGGCCTACCTTTTTACTTGATTTGGAAAAAATTTACGCTTGACAGCCCTCACTTGTTTTGGCCGCCCCCTTCTTGCTTTAACCAAAGGTACCACAAGTTTTGTACTGTTAGATTGCCCAAGATAACTTGAGGCAGTAGTTTGTGCTAACTGAGCTGGTGCAGCCTTTATGGCTGCTGAAGTTTGGTTACGAGGAAATGTGGTTAAATTTCTGAAGAAAGCCTCACAGGATGAAAGTTTTTCCATTAACTCCTTCTCACCACAATTAGATAATATGTTAGCCATGGTTTTTGACATTTCGCAAAGACTCCTAAAAGCATAAGTATACTTCTCTTGTGCAGTGTCAAGCTTCACACAGGGTGGTGACTGAATGCTGCTTGTTACAACTGGTGTGGCCCTAGTGGTTGTGCAGCTGTCACTCAGGAAATGATCATTGCACCACCTGTCTGGTATGCAAGCCTTGTCGAAAAAATGTTGCTTGGTAAAGTCACGCACTGCTAAAATATGTGCGCAAGGCAGGGTGTACTGGTTATAAAAAGCACATGTGAAAGAAATCAAGCACAATGAAACACTGTACTGTGATTTTGGTGAAATTACAACATAAGAATTAGGAGTGGAAGTGACTTGATAAATTACATTTTTAAACTTCTCATACGGCTCTAGTACTTTACTTGTAGCCTCAGAAGTGCAATTATGGGACAATTCTAGCTGAAATGGGTCATTGAAATCATTTATGTTTAGGTTCAGCTTCGTTTCTTTAAGCTTAGAGAACTGTAGCGATAAAGAATCATTATCAATATAACCTACCAATGCTTCTATTGCTTGAACCAAATGCATGCTTGAAGAGAGATAATTTTTAATCTTTTGATTGTGGCACTCAATGCAATTATTAGTATTATTACCAAATGTAGGAAAAGCTTGCCGATATGCATGTACCCACATTTCCTTACACAAGTGCCAGTTATGCATATAGTAAGAAATGAAATCTGTGCAAGTCATAGCTTGGAGGTCAGCAAGCTTATCGAAGTAGTCTTGCTCAGTGGGGGAATAAACCAAGCTTTTTAAGAGAGGAAGCAATTGATCACGTTGCTGTCTAGCTTTCTTATTAACCATTTGCTGGAACCAATGCAACACATGCCACGTACACAAAAGTATGTTAGAATTAGGAAGCATACTGGTTAAAATGCGCAGTTCATTGAGATCTTTATCAATCATCACTACTTTGCAAGCAGACACAACAAATGGGTTGAAATCTACAAACTTTGTGAACATGGGCTCAACAATTTCAGTCGTCTCATTTCGTGAGAAGGCATAACACACAGGCCTCCCACGACCACGACCATCTTGAACTAATATGGAGTAAAGAATATATCCCTCAATATTCACTTTATATGTTCCATCAATAAATAGAATCTCTGGATACTTTTCCAAAATCTCACGCATTTGCGTTGTTTGAAGAAGTATGAATTGCAGGTTATTATTTCGATTAATTTCATAGTGAATAACCCAGTTTGGATTATTTTTAGCAATGTCTCTACCTTCTCTAAAACCATTTCACCATGAGCCTGCTCATTGCAGATAGGAATAGAAAATCATTGTTTGTAATTATTAATGTCCTTTGTAGTTAACTTCTTACCAGTTTTCTGTTCGACCAAGTTTTTAAAATCCTTTGCGCCAATATTACATTTAGCTAAGTCAAAGAATTCTTCTTTTTCTCCTATGAAGTCTTGGTAGTCTTGGCTGTGACAGCGTTTAGACCTCGCAAAACGAACGGGCAGAGCCAGTGCACAGACGATGACGATGATGATGACCCAGAGTGGCAATGAGGACAAAGAGACAAGCTGATGATGGTGATTGTGATCACGCAGGGATGATGACGATGTAAGTAACAAATGCCCACACTAATTCCCCCCACTTGGAAGCGGACACCCTAGCCGCCTAAGTCAAAGTGACGGGAAACGTCGCGTGAAAGGTTTCATGCAACAAATGTGGACAATCCCGGTGCTGCGGTAGCGGTGCTCTGTTGGGGCGACGAGTGGTGGGACATGATAATTAACTGGCGAAGTCTGTTCTAAAACAATGTATGGCCCGATGAAGCGTGGTTGGAATTTGTCACAAAGACCAGGAGTGCGAATAGGTGTCAAAAGCAGCACCTCGTCACCAGGTTGGAAAGACACAACGTGGTGGGATTCATCATAGGTGATCCTCCGCTCGTGCTATCTCGCTTCAGTATTGATGCGAGCCTGATGGCGAGACTGGGCCAGGCGGGAAATGTATTCTTCGCTAGAAGACTGACATGAATGCCCATGGCTGTTAAAGAAGGAGACGTCGAGAGAGGTAGTCGGGGTGCGTCCATACACGAGGTAAAACGGTGAGTAGCAAGTTGTTCGCTGAACGGTGGTGTTGTAAGCGAATGTCAGGAATGGTAAAAGAGTATCCCCGTTTTTGTGGTCGGGTCGGACGTAAACGGCTATCATGTCAGCAACGGTTCGGTGAAATCTTTCTGTGAGACCATTTGTCTGAGGGTGGAAGCTTGAAGCTGTCTTGTGAGTAGTTCCAGAAGTGCGGAGTACTTCATTTACCATTTGTGACAGGAACTCTGCCGCGGTCACTAAGCAGTACACGAGGAGCCCCATGACGCAGTATTATTGCGTGAAGAATAAAGTCTGCAACTTCCACAGCTGAGCCTGTAATAACAGAGGAAGTCTCAGCGTAGCGTGTCAGGTGGTCCACGGCAGTCACTATCCATCGTTTGCCAGCAGATGTGACGGGGAGAGGCCCGTAAAGGTCAACACCTACAACCTGGAACGGCATTGAAGGGCACGGAAGTGGCTGTAGAGGTCCAGCAGGTGCCGACGTGGGGAGTTTACGACGCTGGCGTGGGTAGCAGGAGCCGACGTACCGCGCTACACTAGAAGAAAGGCCAGGCCAGTAATAATGACATCGAATGCGGTCAAGAGTTTTTTTAAAACCAAGATGACCAGCAGTCAAGTCGTCGTGGAAGGCTTCGAGCACCTGAAGTTGAAGAGAGCATGGCAGTACAGGAACCCAGCGCTGACCGTCAGGGTGATAGACGTGGCGGTAGAGAACCGCATTGTCCAGCTTAAAGTGCAGGAGTTGACGACGGAGTCACGCGTTGAGTGGATGAGAAACTCCCAAAAGGTGGTCCATCATGCGTCTGCAGTATGAATCGGACCACTGGTGGAAGATAAATGTTGGCTCGTCGTCCGAAGAGGGTTGCCTTATTGATGCGAGCGTATGAACTTTGGTAGATGTGGCGGTTGAGTTCTCACCAACGCTGATATGGGTAGTTGGAAGCGGGAAACGAGATAAAGCGTCGGCGTCTTGATGTTTTCTGCCTGACTTGTAAGTTATGTCAAAGTCGTACTCCTGCAAGCGTAGTATCCACCGACCCAAGCATCCGGACAAGTTCTTCAGTGTAGAAAGCCAGCATAAGGCATGGTGGTCCGTAACGATTGTGAAGTGGTGGCCGTGAAGATAGGGACGGAACTTCTGGACCGACCAAACCACAGCCAAACACCCTTGCTCAGTTATAGTGTAGTTCTTTTCGGCAGGGGTGAGTACGCGACTGGCATATGCAACAACTTCCTCTAGGGAAGACTTGTCGCGTTGTAGAAGAACGGCTCCTATACCAAGGCCGCTAGCGTCGGTATGGAGGATAGTCGGTGCGGCTTCGTCAAAGTGGCAGAGCAAAGGTTCAGACGTGAGTGCCCGCTTCAACAGGCAGAAGGCCGTTTGACATTCTCGAGACCACAGAAAGGGGACGTTGGAAGCAAGTAGTTGGTGTAATGTAGCAGCAATAGAAGCAAAGTTCTGGATAAACCGGCGAAAATAGGAGGCGAGGCCAAGGAAATTGCGAAGCTCCTTTGGTTTTTCGGGGCGCGGAAAGTGAAGGACTGCAGAAATCTTGTCAGGGTCGGGCCGGATGCCATCTTTGCTAACGATGTGTCCTAATACCTTGATAGATTTGCTAGCAAAAGAGCATTTCTTCGTGCTAATTTGAAGCCCGGCGCCCGCAAGGCACGTCAAAACTTGATCCAATCGTTCTAGGTGCTCAAGAAACGTTGACAAAAATATAATAATGTCGTCCAGGTAGCGTAGGCAACTTTTCCATTTCAGGCCGCGCAGCACGGTATCTATCATGCGCTCAAAAGTCGCGGGTGCGTTGCAGAGCCCGAAAGGCATCACGTTGAATTCATATAGCCCGTCGGGGGTTGCGAATGCCGTTTTCTCCTTATCGTCTTCATGCATGGGGATCTGCCAGTACCCAGCACCTCCACCACGTATGAAGTCTTGGTAGTCTTGGCTGCGACAGCGTTTATTTGAGGAAAGACCTCGCAAAACGAACGGGCAGAGCCAGCACACAGACGATGACGATGATGATGACCCAGAGTGGCAATGAGGGCAAAGAGACAAGCGGATGATGGTGATTGTGATTATGAAGGGATGAGGACGATGTAAGTTACAAATGCCCACAATATATATATATATATATATATATATATATATATATATATATATATATATATATATATATATATATATATATATATATATATATATATATATATATATATATATATATATATATTTATATATATATATATATATATATATATATATATATATATATAATAGCTTTCAACATACAAAAACAAGTTATTTCCGCTGCCTCTAAATAATAATAATATTAAAGAGAAACTTGACATTACATACAATTTCCGCGACAGGCACAAGCGCGCTGATAGCTCTAAATACAATAAGTACCATATGAATTGGCTGCTGTAAATACCTGTGCGATTTGGAAATTTGGTGATACTATGCTGGTATATACCTTCGCCCAAGCTTGTAAGTTGGTCATTGTGCGGAATGCTGTTATATAAAATTTTTGTCAGCAGAAAATCTGAGAACCATGATTTGACAGGGTTGCGTTCTTTAAAAAGTCTGTTACCTGTCCCGAGTTTCGTATCAGGTAAGGTGCATTCATGGTTCATTATTCATCAAGTCTTCCTGCAAAACACTACAAAAAACTGGTCTTCATTGGATCCACTCGTGTTAGTGCACATATACGTGTTATCCTACATAAGCTGAGTCTTTCAACAATAACTCATCAGTTGCATTACAGCGCCTGTGTTTGCGTCTTTTTAGGTATGCATGATTGTGTTGTATTGTATGCTGCTTCCTCAAAAGGAAAATAATGACTATGTCGTTGGCTACCTGCTGCAACAAATAAAAAAAAAACATGCAACATTTTTTTCTTTTACTACTTCTCTTTCTACCCCCCCTCCCCGCACATACACGCACACCAGAGCTATAAGCGCCCAAGAAGGAAGAGGGGCTGTTTACGGTTGCGCACCTGTCATTGCTTCTCTAAATGTTTCGGTGGGAGGGGGTTTGTCGGAGCAGCGACGATATAATGTACGACAGGAATCAAAGGTGAACATTCGACATAAGCCTGTCTGTTTTGGATAGAAACTGAAGGAATGAGAACTCCAACCAAAATATATTTAAGGAAAAAAAAAAGAACCGATGTTTCGAAGCTGGTCCGGCTTCTTCTTCAGGGGGGAGAGATTGGCTTCAAAACGTCGTTCTTTTATAATATGTTTTGGTTGGACTTTTCTCATTACTTCAATGTACGAATAGAAGTGGGGATGGTGGTAAAAGAAAGGGTTGCCCCAGTGGCTTTCGCAATATTTCATTAGGCAAAATATCTTCTCTTTTCATCTTTCTGTGTAATCTAGCCTTCACATGACTCTCGGCTAAGCTTTGTATTGTGCTCGGTAGCTCAGGGTGAGGTGAGTTTCCGCGAACCTTACTTGCCTTCCCAACCAGTTACTGCATGCAAGCTTCCCCTGAATGGATGAATCTGTGGTTGAAGAAAAGAAAAAAAAAAGACGCTATCTTTTCTTGCGAGAGCAGGGCTCAGGGGGGGGGGGGGGGAGTAGAGAAAATAGTTTAGAAGTAGGAAGGAGGAGAAGGTTTGGAAGAACGTGATGGCCATGGCTGCCAGAGCAGAAAGAGAATAGGGGTCGTTGGCAGGGCAGTCCCAGTCGTACGACTTGGAAATGTGGAGCTGCAACAACGTACGCACATACCTATGGCAATTCCCACAAGAAAAAAAAATGTCCTAAATCACCTTTCTTGGGCAAGAATGCAGAAAACTAGCTAAACGAGAAAACTAAAATAAAAAACCGATAATCCAACCACCGATTGTCACCCCAGCTGCGGAAGGAAGGAAAAACGTAATCCGTGACCTCGGCACCAGCGGCTACACAGAGGCATTTATTCGCAGAACACTATGTATAAGAAAAGATACGGGAAACACGACACCAATGGCACTGCAACGACGCCCCATGTCGACCCAACTTGAGCGCAGGGAACAGCGAACGGAGCACAATGGCAGAACACTGCGACACCACTCGCTACATGTTTGCCCCATACCAGTCCCGAAGGCACGGTGTAAAGCTCGTTGCGTTTGGTAGTCTTTCTGCATTCCTTGAAAAGCACAAAGAGCGCGAAATATTGGGTACGAGAAACTTGAGCGTGCAAAACGACTTTGCCATCAAGCCTTTTGCAGTGTGGACTGGGAAAACGCAATGATGTATGAGGTACGACAGGAAGTTCTTACGTGCTTCAAATATGACTATGAATGGAAAAGTGTTTAAATGAGAATAAAAAAAAATAAAAAACATAATCATAGATCAAGCTCAGTGTAAATTCCAATGTCACGTAATAAAGGTGACCTGGAGTGGCACATGTGTCACAACAAGCTGCAGAACCCAATTACATGCCTTCGTACCGTCATGCTCGTTTAATGCAAACGTTTGTAGATTGTATTACAGAAACAACATTAAAAAACCGAGAAATATTTAGTTCCTCCGTTCGTTAGTAACGCACTTCGTTATGTATTCTTCTGTTCTCTGGGAGCGCATCACGTGAGTTTTGTAGAATGATTAACATAAAAAGCTGTTTCTATTTCCCCACAGTCACCAAATGGTGTACTCTATACAAACACATCTCCTACATTAAACTTCGTGCCAACACAATGCATACAATCCTCAATTACATCACCAAAAAAAAATACGGGTTTCACGGAAAGAATTTTCTAATGTTTCGTTATATATTAAAACGTCAAATTTAAAAATAGCACCACCATGAACGGCATTAACTCCATAGCGAAATTTCACTGCAAAAAGCGCTGGAATAACTGCCCCTTCCAGGTATGCAATATACATTGCTTGAGGTTTTAGAGGTGTGGTGACATCATTACTTCAGGTTACATTGTTTTAGCGTAGAATTAGCTTTTTAGACACGTTTACTGCGCTTTTTAATGTTAATATTTCACCTCATCGGTCATTTAGTGACGGTCATTCAATTTCCACATCCTTAAAAGAGAGTTATGAATAGTTGATATCTGTCACGAGGCTAGTCAACCCACAAGCTCTCGTGTAGGTTCTTGTGCATACAAACCGATGAGAAAACCCAGATCGGTAAAGAGAACACGAGACCATTTATGCACACAAGAAAAACAACTAAATATATTTTCAATAAACTAGATAAAGAGAAAGGAATAAGAGGAAAAACAAACAAAGCATACAAATTCGAGGAGAAATTAACCTAATGACCGCGAAATGCTAAGGATGCGTAAGTTCCGCAATAGCAAAAGCGACTGTCACCGTTCGGTCGCGGCACTCTTGTAGACGGCGAGGGTTGATGCGATGGGGTGCAGACAAGGTAGATCAGAGGTGCAAGCGTTGCTCGTGGTTGAAGGTAACTCCGGGCGCACCAAGGTCAGTGACCTCTCAGCGTTCGTCCTCCGACGCTGGGACGTAGCCCTGGAAACGGGACGAGCCTGGCCAAAGCCAGATGGTGAGAAGCCTGGCCAACGCCAAACGACGAGCAGCCTGGCCAACGCCAGACGACGAGCGGCCTGGCCAACGCCAGACGATAGATGATGCTCGGGTGCCCGACCAGGTGGGAGCCCGCAGCAGCCTTGCCTCAGGAACTCGGCCGCCACCCCCGCGCCCTGGTAGCCTGCTTGCCTCCGTCGCGTCCCGGCCACGTCTGCCCCGTTCTTCGTTCGGGCTTCTTCCAAACCAGCGTGGGGGCCTCTCATTGGTCCGAACTTCACGCGCCTCGTCTGCCCATCGTCTTTCTCACCGAATACATCGCGAAAGCGCGCGTCCACACCATCGGTCGTCGTCGTCTTCTTCCCTATGCCGGTGCACTCGCGCACATTTTAAACCAAACACTGGTTGCACTCGCGCACTTCACGAAACGCGCACTTCACTTATCACAACATGCCCCTTTTTCGAAAAGTTTTTTCCCAACGGAAAAAACTGCCGGATGCGTGTTTCACCACACAGGATACGTTCTTGGAGTTCGCATGAACACATGCACACTGGTATCACTGCAACAAGTCTTAAGGAGCACACTTACAGGAAAAAAAAATCCACATATGGTAAACAATGTTCCGATGGTTGGTTGAAATGCTTTGCCTCCCATCTTTAGCAACACCTGAATTCGTATCTATGGCCGTAACCTGCTCATGAAGTCGGCACCTGCGTTTTCAGAACCTTTGATATGTTGAATATGAAAAGTGTACTCTTGTAGTACTAGACTCCACCTTAGCAACCTACTGTTCAGGTGTTTTGCCTTCGCTAAGTATTGTAGTGGTTGATGATCTGTCTGTACGATAAACTGTACTCCGTACAAAAAATATGAAATTTTTCTACCGCCCATACTAGCGCTAAGCATTCTTGTTCGATAGTCGAGTAATTCTGCTCCCGAGGCAACAGCTGGCGGCTGGCATACGACACTGGGTGCAACAGCCCATCGTGTTCTTGCATGAGGACTGCACCGATGCATGTGTCGGATGTGTCTGTACGGAGTATGAACACACGTTTTGGGTCTAGTGCCTTCACGATCGGCCCAGAAGCAAGGGCTTGCTTCAGCGTTTGAAATGCTCCTTCTGTTTCAGGAGTCCAACAAATCTTGTTTTTCTCCATTTTTCTGGTTAGCTGAGTTAAAGGCTGTGCTTTCTCCGCATAGCGAGGTATTAAATCTCGGTAATACCCAGCTATTCCCAGAAAAGATCGGAGTTGCTTCTTGGTGTCAGGTAGAGGTAGAGGTGCGCCCGCACTTTTTCCCTCCAGCGAATGGCATGCTGTCTGTATTCGCCGATCTTCAAAACCGTAGTTTCCACAGGTTGAATAGTCCCGCCTCCTAGACGATGTCCCAAGAAGACTATCGACTCCGCAGCAATTTCGCACTTCTGAGGCTTGATGGTTAAGCCAGACTCCCGTACTTTCTGCAACAAGCGTTGCAAGGTGTCTATGTGCTCTTCCCAGGTGTTCGTTGCTATGAGAACGTCATCGATGTAGTGGATGGACTACATTTTCAAGGCCCTGTAGGAGTGTTCTCATTAGACGCGTAAACACCGCAGAAGCTGTCTTTATGCCAAACGGCATGTATATAAATTGGAAATGACCGGATTGCGTTGAGAATGCCGTTACTGGCCTCGATGTCCGGTCAAGTGGGACTTGCCAATACCCCTTTGTGAGATCAAACTTTGAGAAGTATCTCTTTGTGCCCACCTCTGTAAGCATTAGGTCGGTCCTAGGTATGGGTTCAGCGTCGGAAACCAGTATCTCGTTGATGCGACGGAAGCCGACGCATGTGCGATAGGTGTTATCCGGCTTCTTAATAAGTACCAAGGGCGAATTGTAGGGCGAATGGGATCGCTTAATCACACCCAGTCTTAACATGTCCTGAACTTCTTGTTCTACTACTTCCTTCATGGCCAACGGCAAACGATACTGCGGTGTGTTGATCGGTTCAGAGGTCGTCAAGTGGAGTCGGCATTCCAACAGATTTGTCTTTCCCAGTATCTCAGAGAATACATCTTGGTAGGTGGTTAGAATCTTCCGAAGTTCTGTACGTTTGTCTTCTTCTAAGCTACTGCCGATCGGAATCGCTTCTACACCTACAGTCGGCTTAACTGTGCAAGCTGGTAGAGGGATATCTGTCTCCTCCTCTTTCATAACCACAAAAGATGCTGTTTGTGGAATTGTCTGGTTGCCGGTCTTCATATCGTTTTAACATATTAATATGGAAAAGTTTGGCGTCATGCCCCAAGTCCAGCCAATAGTCGTAGCCGCCCTTTTTCCCAATGACCGGAAGCGGCCCTTTCCATTCCATCAACAACTTATTCGCTGTTGTAGGAAGCAAAATAAGAGCTCGGTCTCCAACTTTCAGCTGACGGCTCTTGCTCTTCCGATCATAGTGATATTTTTGAGTCGTTTTCGCTCGTATCAGGTTCTCATGGGCTAATTTTAGCGTTATTTCCAGACGATCCCGGAGATCGAGGACATATCCGTAGGTCGTTTTCACCTCCTCTTCGATCTTTTCTCCAGTCCACAGCTCCTTTAACAAGTTGAGTGGTCCTCGGACGTATCTCCCGTAAATGAGTTCGAAAGGAGAGAACCCCATGCTGGCCTGAGGAACTTCTCGATATGCAAATAGAAGTGGTGCAAGCAATCGATCCCATGATTTTGGATCCTCTTGGCATAGCTTGCGCAGCATTTGTTTCAAAGTCCCATTAAATCGCTCTACCAAACCATTGCACATGGGATGATAGGGCGTCGAACTCAGATTTTTGATTGCCAAGAGATCGTTTACTTCTCTCATCAGGTCCGACGTGAAGCACGAGGCCTGATCGCACAGAATTTGGCGGGGAAATTCAACGCGGGAAAACATTTCGACCAACCCGTCTGTCACAGTCGCGGAGTCAATCGCCGGCAAGGCAATGGCGTCAGGATAGCGCGTAGCGAAATCGACCATGGTCAGTATGTATCTGTTGCCCCTATTTGAGACCGGCTTTAAGGGTCCAATGATGTCCACGGCCACGCGCTCAAAAGGAGTGTCAATCAGGGGCATTTTTCCTAGAGGAGCCTTTCCTACTTTGTGCTTTGGATACATTCTTTGGCACGTGTCACAGGACCGCACGTATCTTTTAATCTCTTCCTGGACCCCTGGCCAATAGAATGAATCTAACACCCGATCAATCGTTCTTGTTACTCCTTGATGCCCGGACATCAAACTCTCATGGGCCATCTTCAACACTTCACTTCGAAGCTTGAGAGGAACTACGACCTGCTGTATCAATTTGCCAGAGGATAGTCGGTAATTTCGATACAACAATGACTTCTCCATGACAAAGGAATACTGGGTCGATCCTCTGCCATAAAAAAAACCTGCCCTACTTTGTCCCTGCAAGCTTCCAGGGTCTTGTCTTCCGCTTGGGCCCTCTCGAGCTCTCTCCTGTTCATCTTCAAACTTCTGACGCTAACTGCAGCTGAATCCGGCCGGACGCTTGTGCTCTTCATACTACCAAGTGATGCCTTTAAACGATGGTCTTCTTTCTTCTTATACAAGGTCTCGGCTACGCCGTTCGGAGTGAAGTACCCTTCAGCCAGTTTTTCTTTCCATTTCTTGTCAGGGTCATCAGCAGCACGAGATCCTGGCACATTGCCAACGATGATGTCATATATCGGGGAGGACATGCATTTCACGATAAACGTGCCTGAAAAATATGGCGAAAAAATCTCCACCTTCGCCTCTGGTACCGTGATCCGGCTCCCGTCTTCTAAGAACAAGGCCGTCATGGTTCCTGTCAGTGCTTCATCTGGCACCAAAGAACGCCGAACACCCATTGTATTGCTTCCTGTATCCCGTAGGACAGAAGCAGCTTGGCCGAATATAATGCCCTGCAGCACTGGCATCGGATGTTTTTCTGACTTTGGCTGCGTATTTACCGCACTGGTCATATTCTCCTCCTGCTTGTCCGCAGGTATATCATTCACTACTTCTGCCTTTTCCCCTGGCGACAAGATACAAGAAGTCCTCTTAGTGACGTTCTGCTTTCTGGTACATACATTAATATCATGCCCCGTTTTGCGACAGTAGTCACAGTATGGTCTTGTCCGAGCACGACATTCTGCTGCCCTGTGACCTGTTTTATCACAGACAAAACATAGAGTAGGCGACTTCCCCGCTGTACTTCCGCATTTTCCTGCGGCGCCGCTCTCTGTTTTGTCGCGAAAAACCAACAAATTCGACTGTCGTTGGGCCTCTAAAAAATTGTCTGCAGCCTCGGCCATTTCATCTAGCTTACGGCATTTTTTCTCACGTAGGAAAAGCGCCACGCGGTTATGGCATTGATTGATAAACTGTTCAGCTACTATGAGATCTCGAACAGACGAATATTCTTTTGCTGTCTTGGACATCTCCACCCATCTGTCGAAAAAACTTGCCAACCTGGTTGCATACTGCTTGCCTGTTTCTCCATCTTGAGGTCTGCTATGCCGGAACTTCTCCCGGTAGCCCTCCGCCGTGAAACGAAAACGCTGCAGTAATGCTAGCTTGGGTTTCTCGTAGTCGAGTGCCTCTTCTGGAGACAAGCGACCAAATACTTTGGGAGCTTCTCCGCTCAGACACAAACTCAGTGCTGTGGCCCACTTATCCTTAGGCCATTCCTGACCGGTGGCCACATTCTCAAATCTCTTGAGATAAGCATCAAGGTCATCCCGGTTTTCATTAAATCCGGGTATGAAATTGTGCGGGTTAACGTTACACGGTTCTCGCACCTGTCGACCATGGTCCGACGCCGCGGATCCCCTGGCCCCTTCCACCTGAGCAAGTTGAAGACGCGGTTGAATCGTCTTCTGGCATTCGGCCTCAAGTTTTCGTTCCAACTCCGCCTGTTCCATCATCTCCTTTCTTGCCTCTCGCTCAGCTGCCCTTTCTTCGCGAGCTCGTGCCTCACGCTCATCAAGCCATGCCTTCAACTCATCGCCCTCTAGCCCCATGCGTATCGCTAACGCCGTTAAATCAGACGTAGTCATTTTCTCTCCTTCTGTAAAAACCTTAATTGCATAAACAATCTCGTCCTGCCGTGGACGCCAATTGTCACGAGGCTAGTCAACCCACAAGCTCTCGTGTAGGTTCTTGTGCATACAAACCGTTGAGAAAACCCAGATCGGTAAAGAGAACACGAGACCATTTATGCACACAAGAAAAACAACTAAATATATTTTCAATAAACTAGATAAAGAGAAAGGAATAAGAGGAAAAACAAACAAAGCACACAATTCGAGGAGAAATTAACCTAATGACCGCGAAATGCTAAGGATGCGTAAGTTCCGCAATAGCAAAAGCGACTGTCACCGTTCGGTCGCGGCACTCTTGTAGACGGCGAGGGTTGATGCGATGGTCTGCAGACAAGGTAGATCAGAGGTCGAAGCGTTGCTCGTGGTTGAAGGTAACTCCGGGCGCACCAAGGTCAGTGACCTCTCAGCGTTCGTCCTCCGACGCTGGGACGTAGCCCTGGAAACGGGACGAGCCTGGCCAAAGCCAGATGGTGAGAAGCCTGGCCAACGCCAAACGACGAGCAGCCTGGCCAACGCCAGACGACGAGCGGCCTGGCCAACGCCAGACGACGAGCGGCCTGGCCAACGCCAGACGATAGATGATGCTCGGGTACCCGACCAGGTGGGAGCCCGCAGCAGCCTTGCCTCAGGAACTCGGCCGCCACCCCCGCGCCCTGGTAGCCTGCTTGCCTCCGTCGCGTCCCGGCCACGTCTGCCCCGTTCTTCGTTCGGGCTTCTTCCAAACCAGCGTGGGGGCCTCTCATTGGTCCGAACTTCACGCGTCTCGTCTGCCCATCGTCTTTCTCACCGAATACATCGCGAAAGCGCGCGTCCACACCATCGGTCGTCGTCGTCTTCTTCCCTATGCCGGTGCACTCGCGCACATTTTAAACCGAACACTGGTTGCACTCGCGCACTTCACGAAACGCGCACTTCACTTATCACAATATCCAAGCATTTTTTAAAGATATATGACTGGTGTTTATCAAAGGACCTAGAATGACTTCCGGGGAGGGGGAGATATGAACAGCTTTATCATTTGAAAAATAAAGTTTTCGGCTTTACAAGCCGGAAGGTCAATACGACAATAAGGCACGCCATAGTAGGAGGTTTTAAATATTCGGAACCATAGGTCGGCAAAATAAATGGAGCCTATATAAACTCGCTCAGAAAATGTGCTTTTATCTTAGGACTCGATATAGGGCCCAGCCTATATCCGGTATTTTGGTCACATATATAGGTGACCAAAAACATTTTTTCTCTGCAAAACATTATCGCAATAGACTGCTTTCATGGAGTAAATCAGCCCGACATTTTTCGAATACACCTGAGGTAGTCACCAAAACGCCTTGGACGTTTGGCGTGGAGTGACCGATCAAACTTTACGTCGATACCTATCACTTTTCGTCTCCACTGTCTTTCCTAGTTCGTGTACTTCCTTTCTTGACATTCAACTTCACAGTAATTTAACAAATCTGCATTATATTGTTTCTATAGAAGAAAATAGCTTGTGGTATACGCATCTTAAATAAAACTTGGCCGTGTACTCACGCCCCACCTCACTGTTTTGTATCAATCATTTCACCGTTCTCATCTCACCATATTGCCCCGTGGTTGCGACGACAAAGAATATGGTACTTGGGTTGCTCAAGACGACACTTTTTATTTCGTGAACGTGTGCCTAGAAAAGTACAAAGTACTAGAAATTCACGCTTTACGCAGATAGCGGTAATTAGAGCATTGGTTGACGGTATCATGGTCTGCGTGAAGGTACATCGCTATATATACCCGTGGCATCGAACATCATCAGTATTGTAGGTGTCTCAAGCTTATCAAAAGATTCTAAAATAATCTAGAATTTTCGCAGACAGCCAAGCGTGCTTCGCGCAAGGCAATTGATTAATATGTGGTGTTTAACGTTTCAAAACCACCATATGATTATGAGAGATGCCGAAGTGGAAGACTCCAGAAATTATGACAACCTGGGGTTCTTTAACATGCACCCAAATCTGAACACATGGGCCTACAGCATTTTCGCCTCTATCGAAAATGCAGCCGCCACAGGCGGGATTCGATCGCACGACTTGCGGGTCAGCAGCCGAGTACCTTAGCTACTGAACCACAATGGCGGTGTCTTTGGGCAAGACAGTGGCATAAAAATACAAGCGAAGTGGCAGTACAATAATGTTGCGATAAAATTTCAGCAGATGCGACAGGCTCCACTGTGGATGCTATTTTCATTCAGAACCGTGAGCGGGTAGCCATGCGTTACTAGGTGGATCGACGTCTTTGGGTATTTCGAGTAGGCTAAGTTTCTACCTAAAACATACGGCGTGACGACAGCACTCACGTTGACTGTAAATTTTAGTTAAACGAAGTGCACGCGTCGGTTGGATGATATGCATATTATTAAGAAGCTGTTGTGTATTCCTCAAAGGTTGAGAACATCAATGGTCGAGCGAACCTTCACTATCACGTGCTGGATGAAAGAAATTTATCTATGTAATGTTTACAGCCAGCCTATAGACCGCAACTGACGGTGTGGGCCGACATCACTCCTGTAAGTCTATATATTTAGGGTTGTATCCGTTACAGTATAAAGTAGCTAAATACGTTACTCGTTACTCTAATCAAAAAGGGGAACGTTTCATGGCTCCACGTTCGATATATACATAAAAAAGGTAACGCATTACCATTGCCGTAACCGAAAAAAACATGACGAATGTTGCCTCTGCCATAGCTCCGGAATCATCAGTTTTAATCAACGTGTCTTTGCTGCAGAAACCCACAATGTGAATTTTTAAATTTCAAATTTATGTTTCACACATACTAACCCAAGCAAGGACTCTACTCAATGTTCAATTAACGAGAATTATTTGTACAAATGCGCTGAACCTTAGCAATGTTATATAGAGGCCTAATGACGCCTGCCCATGTGATGGCTTCTGACTCTGCAGTGACCCAGGGTGAAACCATTTTTTTTCATTGGAGCATTATACACAAAGTGAGGTTTGATAATCTATGGTATTCACAAAGAAGCTATCATTGAACTTTAAAGAAATTTACAACAATCGGTCTTTTCTTGATCCTTCAGCACCTTCAATAAAGCATGTCGAAACCGGTACTGTTAGTCCTAGCAACCAAAATGGCCCGCCGCGTGCCAGTAAGCAATCACGGAGGCCTACGGAGGCCTACATTGGTGCCTTTTTATTGGGGAGGGGGGAGTATTGGGAGATGTCTTGGGGAGGAGGGGGGACACTTGCAAGTTTGTGACACAAGATGTGGCTTGCAGATGCGTAAGTCTAGAAAAATCACGAAGGGGGACAAACATCTTGCAATAGCAGCCATTTTGTTTTATTATTTTGCAGGTTTTATTTTTGTTTATATAGGAATTAAAATCATGCCTAGAAATAAAATTGACAAACGAACGTAGGTTCCCAGCCCTCGTAATTGCATTCTTCTATTGAGTCTTTTCCGGAACCAGTCGAGAGTGGCAGTTGCGATTTCAATTGTCTCACACACCTGTTGGGTATTGAGCACGTGTACACGCTACAAAAAAAAGCATTAAAAGTTGAATGTTTTGTACATACTTATCAAGCATTCTTATTTGTGACGTTTTTAAGAGAAATTTTGATGAAGCCCACTTGCAAGGGGTGTCCCCCTCCCCTGACCGAGCACAAAGGGGTCGGGGAGTCAATGTTTTCTGCAGGCGTGGTCAACGGGCGTCCAGGTCATGATCAGTATGGACTGTGCATCTGAGAAAATATTGCATTTGCTCTCATCTTCACATATGGCCATCGACAGGTTTTTGTCTTGGGGGTAAGGAAACCCTTCTTTCAACTTGTATCATGGCTGAGGGAGGGGGTCGTGCTGCTGTCGCTAGAGTGGGTAGCAAGTGCTGGTGCAGCTTGAAGGGGTCAAGTGCCCCTTTTGCACCACGCTTATGTCTACACTTCATTCATTGAACACAACGGTGAGGACTAGTTGACTAAATTCGCAGATTTGTTTTCTTCCGCTACATAAAACATTCTCATATTGTGAAAAGTAGGTATTTCGATTAGTTTGAAGGAAAGTAACATTCAAGGCATGACAGATACTCAAAAGAGCGGTTTACTGCAATCGCAATAAGAAAACTCGCAGCAGAGGTGCTTCTTTTTTCGTGCAGCGTACAATGTAAAAGTGAGATCCAATTCGGAAAAAGCGAACTGAGTGACGTGCGTCGGTGCTTGCTCAATGTTCAATGAAAGAAGGTTTCATGAAGTATGACGTAGCCAACAACAGAAACAAACTGCCGCATCTTAAATTAAAAAACAAGCAAAGTGCTTCACAATCGTGGTAGAACATGGACATAAATTGAAATACGCGTTTTTTATTATGAAAGCGAAATAAAAACTATTTTACAAAACGCCTTGCATTCATCGTGATGTCGACACATCTTTGTAGTGTCATTATTGCTATTCGGATGAAAATCCCAAAATCCCTGTATTTCAACTAATTCAGCAACCTCTGGCAGAAGAACCTTTTGAATTTTTAGTTTCGCTTTCCGCGCCGCCGGCGCCACCGCCACCGAGGAATTAACCGGCGTGTGCCGACAACGCCGCCGCCGCCGACTCTGAACGACCCCCACGCCGCCGCCGGTCGAAATCGCCTCGGCGCACACTTCAAGCTATGAGGCACAAGGCAGGTGTGGTGGCAGTGTGGCACTAGCGTCGGATTCTGCTGTATTTTCCACGCTGATGTCGCTGAGTGATAGCACTGACACCACAGGCACACTGACTTGCCATTCTTTCTCTGAGCATTGCTGGTGTTCTTGTGTCGCGAGCGCTGTTAGCGTGGCTAGCGCTGTGTCGCGTTGCTGTCTGCCATGGCACTCGGCAAAAAGCGAAAAAAATATCTTCAGGTGTTCTTGAAGCAGTATACGACAAAGTTCGGTTGCGTTATCGCCTCGCGGAAAGGTGAGCACCACGCTTTCTGCACCATCTTTAAGTGCGACATCAGTATATTCCACGGTGGCAGGACTGACGTGGTTGCGCACGTTTCGTCGAAGAAGCACACCAACAACGTTCAGTGCCTGGAGAAACAGCATCTAATGCAACAATTTTTTCGGTAAGCAAGACGGCGACAGTGTTGTGATACGTGCGGAATGTTTGTTTACCGCTTTTCTGCTTGAGCACAGCATTCCGTTGAGTGTCTCCGACCACGTAGGACCATTGCTGCGGAAGATGGTTTCAAAATGCGATGTCGCGAAGCGCTACGGCTGTGCTAAAACTAAGACTACAATGATTGTCGCCAAAATGGCAGGCCATGCGCAAGAGTGCGTGGTGAGTGCCTTGAAAAGACGAGTTTTTGCGGTTGCCACTGACGGCTTGGACAGCCAGGCACAGCTGTACCCCGTCGTGGCCACCTTCTTTGCGGAAGAATCGGGCATTATCGAAAGCAAAATGCTTACTTTAAGCACCCTGGAAGGCTCTTCAACGGGGCGCAACATCGCCAAGTTAATTATGGACAGTTTTGCGTCATTTATTGTGACATTGTCTAATTGCATAGCTTTTTGCTGTGACAATGCCAACGTGATGGGCAATAAAAATGGCGTAGCGGCAGCACTAACCGAGGCCCATGAAAGCATTGTGAAAATTGGATGCCCATGGCATTTAATAAACATTTCGGCTGAAAAGACAGCTTCTTGTCTCCCAGCGAAGGTGGACGAAGTCCTTGAGGACATTTTTTATCATTTAGAAAGAAGTGCTAAAAGAAAAAGTTCGCTTAAAGAGTTTCATGAACTGCACAATAAGGAGTTTCACAACATTCTAAAGCACGTTCCAACCAGAGATGAGCTCGTGCCTGGAACGCTCGAACACGCAAGTAGCTGGTCGTGCTTGCTCTAGGGTTTTGGCCTAAGTTTGTGTAGTGGCTGTGGTTTCTTTGTCTTTATTAGGGGTTCATATAGTGCTTTTACAGCTAAGTAAGCGCTTTTAGCGCTAGAAAGAGCACTTAGATGCCGTTTCCTTCACCTGGGCCAGGGGCTTGCCTCTGGTCTGCTTCACTTCCGCCACAGGAAATACCAGTGGATCAGTTTCTGCGCAACGGCATTCCCGCAGTTTCTGAGGCCCTCGTCCCTAGCAATGACGGCTTCATTCGTATGAAGAATCCGAAAGTGGTCCAGGCGGAGCTTAGAGCTGCGACGTCTCGCTTTCACAGCATCACAGAGGCTCACCAGTTCGGCAGAGGTGGTATTCTATGTTTTTCATCTGATCAGCTCTGTGTACAAGACCTATTGAAGTGCTCGAGTTTCGCGACCAATCCGGTGAGCGCCTTTATTCCCCCGCATCTGGCATGTGTGAAAGGTATTGTTCGCGGTGTCGATGTTAAATTGACCCCGTCTGAGGTATTAGAGATGTTTGCCGTGACTGGTGCTATTTCCGCTTATAGGTGTGCACGACTAGTAGAGAAGCAGAAGACGCCGACTGAGTCGGTAATTGTAACCTTTGCTGGAGCGAATCTCCCAAGCGAAATCAAGGCATGGCCACTAATATACAGAGTGGAACCGCTATCACCGCGACCACTGCAGTGTACGAAGTGCTGGCGATACGGTCACACTATTACAGGATGCAGGTCAGAACTCAGATGCCGAGTGTGTGGTGACAACCACGAAACAAATTACTGAAAAGCTAAAGAAAAGAAATATTGTCTCTGCAACGAACAACACTGTGCAGATAATGCTGATTGCTCAGCAAAGGCTCGAGAAATGCAAATTCTTGAAATTATAGGGCGTAGGCGCTGTTCTCGACGAGAAGCCCTAGCGGAAATACAGACTAGAACTCAGGGGTATGCCAGTGTTGCAGCACGACATCTCTCGGAAATAAATGGGTCGATTTCCCTGAATATAGCGGAGGCCATAGAAAAGGCTCTAGAAAAAGCCATGGAACGACTGACTTCTAACCTTTGCGATTCTCTATCTCAAATTTTGGCTAACCAGATGACTCGCATATTTGGTACAACGGGAGAGTCAGGCCTAGTATCCCAACATGTTGAGAGTTCACGACCAATAGCTGACGGTGAATCTGAAACTGCGCCATCGTATTATCCGCCCGCAGGAGCCTCTGCAATAGGCGTCCACAGCCAAAATGAGGAATTTGAAACCGCACCATCGTATTCTCCGTCTACAACACCCTCTGCAGTAGATATACAGAGTGTAAGTGAGGACAAAGCTGCATATACAATAAATTCCGATGACATGGATTTGGACGCTAGGTCCCTGAAGAGATCTAGATCCCCTGTGTCAAGGAAAACTAACCCACCGAAACAAACAAAGAACAAAAAGTATCTCAAAGAAAAGGAGAGCCTTTCAAAGAGGGATTTCTTGAAAGAAAGCATTCTAGAGAAAGATATAGCGGAAGCAGCTCTTTCGAAACCATAGGGTCACTTAAGATTCTCCATTGAAATTGCCGATCAATCCATTCTGCATCTACGGATTTTGTATACTTGACTTCTAAATTCGCTCCTGATATTATAGCATTACAAGAGACATGGCTATCTGTACATAATTTGTTCCATTTAAATAACTTCCGATCTTTTTGACTAGACCGTCCATCGAGAGGTGGGGGTCTAGCTCTCTTTATTAATAATAGAATTAGTATGAAAGTCAAAGGCTCATACAAACATATGTCGCCAGAATGCGAAATTTTGGCAGTGAACATTACACTGCCCAACTTCACTCCCTTCACTTTAGTTAATATGTATTTTCCGGATGGAGTTCAAGACACACGAAGTTTGGATCTAGCTACAAAATCGTGGTGCAAAGACAAAGTTTTAGTTGGACGCTTTAATTACCACCACACGAGTTGGGGTTTTAAAACTGATCTGAGTGGGAAACGCTTGTGAGAGTGGACAATGGCTAATGACCTGACGTGCCTCAAAGTCAGAACCCCCAAATTTATTCGTAATCACTCCAGGTCGGCCTTAGATTTAAGTTTTGTCAGTTCAGCCATTACTACTTCTTCTTGGAAAGCGCTGGATTGTGGCACCAACAGTGACCACTTACCGATAAGTTTTGAAATTTCTTGCCCGATAATTCCACTTTGTTCAAATGTAAGAGTATTTGTAAATTACACTAAATTTAAGAATGATCTGAAATCAGCATTGGCTTTTCACTCTGAAGAGAGCGATGATTAAAAAGCACTGAAATTAAACGCAGTCATTAAAAGATCCTACAAAAGAGCCGAATTTACTGTGGAATCCACAAAAAGAGTATATAGCCGTTGGTGGAATGATGAATGTAAAAGAGAGCACCGACGACGTCAGGCAGCTTGGAAGCAGCTCTTACATAATTAATCCCCCCAAAACTGGGCCGATTATAAATTCATTGCGGCGGGCTTTAAAAGAATGGTAGCTCAAGCTAAACAAGAATATGACAGAAGACATTATGAATACTTGTCGAAGCCTAAACATATGAAAGCACTGTTCCGATATATGAGAGCTCGCAAAATCTTGCCATCACCAGTTAATGTAGCTTGTGATAATCTGTCGGCACAAGAAATGACCACTACCTTAAAGGCAATCAGTAAAAGTCTGGAAAGCAGATTCACTTCAGTAGTGCCAAACAACTGGCACAAGTCTACGACAAAGTCTGACTTTGAAGAAGTGACACAGACTGAAGTATCCAACGTGATTAAACATTTATCCTGTGCATCTCCTGGCCCAGATGGAATCACAGTACCCATGATTAAAATTCTGTTTAAGTTATCGCCTCGAGACGACGCCACTGTTATTAACTACTCCTTAAAAAACTCATGGGTGCCGCAGGATTGGTGGATAGCAAAGGTGATTCCTATACTAAAAAATCCGGGTGTAGGATTAACAGTCGATAATATCAGACCAATCTCTCTAACATCTAACATGGCCAAACTAGTAGAGAGGGTCCTACATAGCCGAGTAAGTATCTGGATGGCAGACAATTTAGTAAAAAAACCGAACCAAATCGGCTTTCGTTGTGATTTCTCTATTTGAGTGGATGATTTCTCTCTATTGAGTGGATGGCAGAATTCTTAAAATCAAGAGAATTCTACTGCGTCAAGGATGGATGTTCCTCATCTAGATTTAAACAAACGCGCGGAGTTCCCCAAAGAGCAGTCTTATCTCCAATATTATTTAATGCTTTAATGAGCACAATTCCAACAGATCAAGAAGTTACTGTCTACATTTATGCTGATGACATCGCACTCTTTGCTGATGACTGTGGTATTTACTCACTACAACTTAAATTACAAAGATATATTAACATGTTAGAAATTTGGTTGCAGTTGATTTCGTTATCATTAAATATCAATAAAAGTGCGCTCATGGCGTTTCCGCTTGCAGAACCAATTTCAATTTCAATTCTATATAAACAGGAACCCATCCAGCAAGTGGACTCTATAAAATATTTGGAATCATTTATAATGACAAACTTAATTGGAGTCCACACATAGAGTATATAACTACCAAAGCACAGCGGGCTTCAGGCTTACTACACAAGCTAAGTAACCGGAAATATGGGTTACGGAGGCACACCTTGATAATGTTGTACAAAATTTATATGCACCCCATCATGGAATTCGGCTGCATATTATTCTCGGGTGGCCCTGCTTATAAAACGAAACCTCTAGTTGTCTTGGAGCGAGAAGCACTGCGAATGTGTCTGGGACTCCCTAGATTTGTGGCTATCAACGTACTGTACCAGGAAGCGCGCCTGCCTACACTACTTTGTCGATTTAGAATTTTGACCGTACAAGCATTTTTAAAATTTTATAGCTTACCGGCAAGAAGATCTCAATATGCTTTTATCGCAAACCCAGACGCCTTCTTTCTTGCTCATTGGCCACGGTTTCAGACACCTCGGATAATGTTTGTACAAAAAAATCTACAAAATATAAATTTGAACATTAGAAATGTAATTGAGACTAATGACTCGAATTGTCATGTTAATATTGAGTATGATGATATATTCCCCCAAAACGCCAAATTACAATCTCTCAAAATTTTAAGTAACATATTATTAGATTACTTGGAGCATGCAGAAACTAAAAATATAATAGCCACAGATGCTTCCGTAAGTAATCAAAAGGCAGGTGTAGGCATTGCCTCTGATTCGCTTGACTGGTCCTTTTGAGTGAGACTGCCTGATTTTACTCCAGTTTTTGAAGCGGAGCTCTTGGCGATAATTTTAGCTCTTCGAAAACTTCCATCAAATCAAAACAACGCAGTCATAATGACGGATTCTCTTTCAGTTTGTGCAGCTCTGACAGCTTCAGAGAACTCTCGAATTCTAAGCACATTCAAAACATTAGTACCCCCGCAGTTGAGACTTCTGAGATTACTATGGGTTCCGGGACACTGTGGAATAAGATGAAATGAATCGGCCGATTCCTTAGCACGAGCCGCACTTGATGGGCCAGTTTTGTCCATACTGCCAGATGTTGAATATATCACGGCAATAATATATCGAAAATCAGCAATCTTCACTGATACGATAGAAAAAGTAACTACATGGACATACTATAACCACCTCATGTTTCCATGGCAACCCCACCGGAGTCAGTCCAGAAAGCTCGAAGTCTTAATTACTAAATTTCAATGTCGTGTCCCCCCCCCCCTAAACCTGTATCTACACAGAGCTGGTCAGACAACATTACCCCTCTGCGCATTCTGCGGAGAAATAGAATCACTAGATTATTATCTTTTGTATTGTCGCCGCTACGATATACTTAGAAAAAGGTTACTAGTTATGCCATTTCTGAAAATAGGCGTTAGATTGACGGCGGAAACGGCGCTAAGCTTTGGTGCCTCAGTTTTGGGACATTGCCACAGGGATGCTTTCAATGCCGTTTGCGATTATATTCAGGCAACCAAGCGTATACCTTTGGGATCTTCAATCAAAAAAATTATTTATTACTCCCCAGGGCCGAGTGAAGTAAACGCAGCTGAGTGGTAATCATAACTCCTCAAATCTCAAAATTGCTCAACTTGATTTTTTTTTCGTTTGCTCTTTTTATGTTGTTTTTTTACATTAGTCCTATTACAATACCACTTATTTACACATAGTTAAAATGATCACAGAAAAACTGCACTACATTTTCTTGGCCAATCCCCCTGAGTGGGTATGAGCCAACATCCCAGGGAAACAAAACAAACACAAAACACCTGTGCCTGTGAAAAAAGTAAAGGCTACTGATGTGTGCAAGACTGGATCAACTTGCATAACACGTGAGGAACGACTGTTCGTGTTCTTGAGCTCGGAGCTCAGCAAAGCTTGCCGTCTGTTTTAAAATAACATTATTCCTGCTTTTGAGACAGTCAAATGCTGCCTGCAAGCACAGGCACCCCTAATACACAAGCTACAGCCTATACTTCTAAACCTTAGGTTTGTAATTGATTGATTTATATGTGGGGTTTAACGTCCCAAAACCACCATATGATTATGAGAGACGCCGTAGTGGAGGGCTCCGGAAATTTTGACCACCTAGGGTTCTTTAACGTGCACCCAAATCTGAGTACACGGGCCTACAACATTTCTGCCTCCATCGGAAATGCAGCCGCCGCAGCCGGGATTTGAACCCGCGACCTGCGGGTCAGCAGCCGAGTACCTTAGCCACTAGACCACCGCGGCGGGGCAAGGTTTGTGAGGCCAGCACTGCTAAAGCAGCACAATGACATCTGTTTGATAGACTACCACAGCAGAAATGTGCAAAAGGATGACCAAGACTTGGTAATTAGACACCAAGCTAAGTGTTGCACATGGTTGCTGCATGCGACTACATGCGCCTCAAATTTCCTTTTAGAAATGAGGCTTTGATCAATGCACGTGTTGTGGATATTGAAGCTATGGATAACATGTCTTTTAAGAATGTCCTTTTCTTTGTTGAGTGGTTTCCAGCGTTATTGCCACAAAACGAGCAAGAGACCAGAGATCAAGCTATTAATGCACTGGAAATGGAATTTGTGACGATGCAGTCTTTCAAAATTCCTACAAATATAGTGAAAGAGGAACAGGCCCGATGTGCAGTGGAGAAAAATTTCGCTGCTGAAAGGCGAAGATGGACTTATGAAATTCAGTCATATTGCTCAAGTGATGCTGGGAATCCTTTCAGTACCGCACAGCAATGCTGAATGCGAGCGGTAGTTCAGCATTGTGAGGTAGACTCGAACAGAGTTCCGCGCTTCCATGTCAGACAAGACACTTGGGCAACTACTTCAGGCCAAATGTCATAGCCGCGGACCGTGTTATTCACAGGTATATTATGAGCAGTTTTTCAAGAGGGCCAAATCTGCCACAACAAAAATTGGGCAGTAATGTAGCTACGAGTGACGCAGCTTGCACTGTTCTTTGAGCGACAGCTTGGACTAGCATGACGCTAAGGTTAGACTCCACGTGCATTTTCTCCATGCAAAAAAAAAACACATTCTTTTGGCAAAGTGTTGGAGTGGCAGCGGTAAACATTGTTATGCCCGACAGTGCTCAAAGACTTCTCGAAAAAAGTGGCTTCAGCCACGTCGAAGATTTGGTGGTAGTGACCACAGCGGGGTAGGTTGTTGACGGTTTACAAAAACTATAGCATGGTTGGGCCGTGATAACTCCATAAAAATTCAATCTTGAGAAAAAGCGTGTGAAAAATTCCATCCCCCGTGAACCCCCCGCCGGTTGCATCTCCCTAATGCCTGCGCAGCCAACCTGGCAGGTATATAAATAAAAACTCAATTTTAACTTTAAAACTCGTTTTTCTCAAAACACAAATTTTGCCATTTTTTTCCAATGTGCCCCTTCTTTTTTGGGCACTTCCTGTGCTTGGATCTGCATGAAATTTTGCCCAAATTTTATCCAAAGAATGACAAATGCAAATATCTAGTTTAACTTTCAATACTTTATTGTATAATAAAAATTGTATATATACCTGTAGCGGGCGATGACGCCGGTGATCGCGATAATTTTATTTGTGTGCGCATACCAATTCGTATGCCGAGGCGCATGGCGCAGACGCGGCCAACATGCCTCACGTTATCTCCGGAGGGCCGCGGAAGATACGCAGCCACGCCCATTTTGGTTGTCGCTTTCGAAGCCTGTTTTTCTTGGAAAATAAACTAGTCTTGTCCCAAACTTCAAGGAGTGTAGGTGCCTTCTTTTCGCGCCTCCGTGGGGTGAGTACGCTATAAAGTGGTGACCCGAACATTTGGAAAAACAGCAGCCATGTCAGACGAGGAAGGAACATTAAGCTCACCCACAACCAACGCTTCGGAGTTAAAACTTCCTCATTTCTGGCCTAAAAAACCCAGGGTGTGGTTCAGCCAAATCGAGGCCCGCTTCGAGCTTCAACCCATCACATCGCAGCAGTCGAAATACCTGCACGTCGTTTCAGCACTGCCACCTGACATGGCTGACGCCGTAGACGATGTGCTCGCCTCCACTCCATCGGAGAAGCCCTACCACGAACTAAAAAGCACCGTCCTGAAACGTCTTGAGGTGTCCGAACAGAGCAGGCTGCAACAATTCCTGTCTCATGAAGAGCTCGGTGACCAGCGTCCCTCACAACCACTCCACCGAATGCGTCAGCTCCTGGGCCAACAAGCGTCAGAGGAGCGTCAACATCCATTGCTTCGCGAGTTGTTTTTGCAGAGACTGCGACAGTCAAGATGGACGATACTCGCTGGCTCAGATGACGTGACACTCGACCATCCGGCTCCACTCGCCGACCACATCACCGACTGCACTGAGCCACCAAAAATGTCTATTGCTGCAACGGGAAGGCCCGAACATGCAGACCGGTTAGGTCGCTTAGAGAACAGAGTTGACCGACTGGCTGCAGCAGTTGAAAACCTCGCCCTGTCCAACAAACACCGGCCTACACGGCATCGTTCGCCGTCCCATGCTCGAAGCCCGCAGCACCGCGGACACTCAAGCGAGGTAGAGCAGAACATCTGATGGTACCACCGTCGTTTTAGAGAGCAAGGCACTCGCTGCACCTATCCATGCTCGTGGACGGGAAACGCCCCGGCCAGTCGCTAACGGCGGAAAGGGACACGGGCTATCGTTCAAGCCGCCTCTTCTTCGTTGTCGACCGCATCACCGGCACACGCCTCCTTGTCGATACCGGAGCGGAGCTATCTATCCTACCAGCAGCAGCTCAACATCGCCGAGGCGGCAAGTCCATTTCGAGCCTAATTGCAGTCAATAATACTGCTCTTGCAGCATATGGAGTCCAGTCAATGACGATAGACATCAGACTCAGGCGTACATATCGATGGCTCTTCGTTGTGGTCGACGTCAGAATTGCCATCCTAGGAGCGGACTTTCTGAGTCACTTCAAGCTTGACGTCAGCGTTCACGATCCTTGTCTCAAGGATAACGTCACTTCACTCACTGTTATTGGACTGAAGTCTGACCTGTCTTCATGCGGCATTTGCACTTTCAACCCAGAGACAAACTTTCAAAAGATTCTGACTGAATTTTCTGAAATCACCAGACCTCGGAACACCGAACTGCCAATCAAACACAAGATGACGCATCACATTGTCACCACCGAACTGCCCGTCACCGCTAGACCTAGGAGACTCGCTGGACAAAGACATGAAGTCGCCCGCCGTGAGTTCGACCACATGCTCCAACTCGGCATTACTCGACCTTCTTCCAGCAACTGGTCTTCCGCGCTGCACATGGTGCAAAAACAAGTCTGGTGACTGGCGGCCTTGTGGAGATTATCGGGCACTCAATGCTGTGACAACGGCAGACCAATATCCTCTCCCCCATATCCATTATTTCAGCGCTCGCCTCGCGGGAACGACCATGTTCTCAAAGCTGGATCTGATGGCCACTTATCACCAGATTCCAGTAGAACCAAGCGACATCCCAAAGACGGCCTTGACAACGCCTTTCGGCCTCTTTGAATTTGTTCGTATGCCGTATGGACTGAAGAACGTGGCACAAACATACCAGCGTTTCATGAATGAGGTCACTCGCGGACTGCTCTTTGTTTTTGTCTACCTTTACGACATTTTGGTCGTCGCCAGTAAAACGCCGGAAGAGCATGAAAATCACCTGCTCCTCCTCTTCAAGCGTCTTGACGAGCATGGTCTGGTTTTGAAGCCCCAAAAGGGCATCTTTGGTGTTGAAGCACCAGATTTCCTAGGTCATCGAATCAGCCCACAAGGCATCTTGCCGCTCGATTCACGGGTGCAAGCGGTCAGGGAATTCCCCACGCCTACCTCTTTCCCCAAGTTGCGCGAGTTTCTTGGGCTGATCAACTTCCATAGGCGCTTCATCTCATCCTGTGCACACATTCTACAGCCGCTAACTCACTTGCTGCGCCGAGACGGCAAGAAAATGCCCGAGTTTCACTGGTCAGCGGAGCACGAAAAAGCCTTCCAGGACGCGAAAACTCAGCTTGCCTCCGCAACACCTCTGATTCACCCACTTTCCGACGCGCCAACGCGGCTCATGGTTGACGCTTCAACGACGGCAGTGGGAGCAGTGTTGCAACAATACGACGGCAAGGACTGGAAACAGATAGGTTTCTTTTCTAAACGCCTGAAACAGGCGGAAGTGCGCTACAGCACCTTTGGAAGAGAGATGCTGGTCATTTATTCCTCCGTAAAGCATTTCCGTTTCTTTCTAGAAGGCCGCATTTTTCACATTTTAACGGACCCCAAGCCGCTGACGTATGTGTTCAAGAACAACAGTTCCTCATATTCGGAAAGAGAAATGCGCCAACTTTCTTTCATTTCCGAATTTTCCACGGACATCCGCCACATAGCGGGGAGCGAAAACCAAGCAGCCGACGCACTCTCCCGTATCGACACCGTTTCAGCGTCCGTCGACTTTGAGACATCAGCCGCCGCCCAGCGGGAACACCCAGAGCGAACCGAAATGAGGCAGAATCCACTGTCACTGGTGCTCGAAGAGATCCCGCTACCATACACAACGAATATGGTCACATGCAACACATCGCAGAAATCTCCAAGACCCTTCGTCCCCGTCCAGTTTCGGCGTGCAGTGTTTGACAGCCTTCACGACATCAGCCACCCAGGAATCCGCGCGACGCAGAGGCTCGTCACTGACCACTTTGTGTGGCCCAGAATTAACGCCGACGTTGGACTCTGGGCGAAGACGTGCCGAACATGTCAAGCAGTCAAGGTGACTCGTCACACGCGCACAGCACTCCAAGCATTCCGGCCGCCAGAGTGTCGTTTCGACCATGTGCACTTGGACTTTGTGGGACCTCTTCCTCCCTCCCAGGGTTACAGATACCTGCTCACTTGTGTAGACCGCTACTCACGGTGGCCCGAGGCGACGCCGATTCTGGACATCGCAGCCGGGACGGTCGTGCAGCCGTTTCTGGCCACATCAATTTCACGCTATGGCTACCCACTGCGCATAACGACCGATCGTGGACGACAATTCCAGATAAACCTATTCTCTGCGCTGGCAAGGCTTCTGGGAACACGACTCCAGTACACCACAGCTCACCATCCAGCGAGCAATGGAATGATGGAGCGGCTACACCGTCAACTGAAGGCATCTTTAACGGCCAAATTGGATAGAGAGCACTGGGTGGAGATGCTCCCTCTCGTTCTTCTGGGCCTGCGTACGGCAATAAAAGAAGACCTCGGATTCTGTGCAGCAGAAATGCTGTACGGCTCTACAATCCGACTACCGGGAGAATTCTTCGGTGAGAAACCAAGCGCTACGCCGACGCCTTCAGAACATATGGAAAGGCTACATTCCTGGTTGGAGCACCTGCAACCCTGCGCGCCACGCGTCAGCCGCAACCAAAGAGTGTTTTCTTTCCCTGACATGAATGAGGCAACCCAAGTGTTCGTGCGACGTGACACAGTGAAAGCGCCGTTAACTCCGGCGTACGACGGGCCCTTCCGTGTGCTTTCGCGGTCGCACAAAACTGTGACTATTCGTGTTCGAGACAGAGAGGACGTAGTTTCTCTCGATCGCGTGAAACCAGCTCACCTCATGGACTAACTCGCACATTTGCTCGTTTTTTTCCCCAGGCTCCGCGGTCTAGGGAGGAACCCCTTGTAGCGGGTGATGACGCCGGTGATGGCGATAATTTTATTTGTGTGCGCACACCAATTCGTATGCCGAGGCGCACGGCGCAGACGCGGCCAACATGCCTCACGTTATCTCTGGAGGGCCGCAGAAGATACGCAGCCACGACCTTTTTGGTTGTCGCTTTCGAAGCCTGTTTTTCTTGGAAAATAAACTAGTCTTGTCCCAAACTTCAAGGATTGTAGGTGCCTTCTTTTCGCGCCTCCGTGGAGCGAGTACGCTACAAACCTTTACTAAGTAGGCGAAATATAGAATTTTATGTCTATTATTTTTCACTCATAATACATATTTTGTATGTGCTTCCTAATTAGTTATTTGCACTCTACACTTTATTCGAAGCATTATGAACTATGAATGGTAAAAAAATTACAGAAGTTTAAGGATGAAAAGAGGGGGGGGGGGGGCAAAAGGGTTAAGGTTTTCATTTTGTCGTGTTGCAGAGTTAAAAGTGTGTAACTTGCAAGAAAACTAGTTATACATTTGAAATCGGCATAAAAAGTTCCATAAACAGCTCAAGTATCATTGCTCTAGGGTAAGTATTAAAAAAAAGTGTCTTCGAGTAGCATCTCCCCTTAAAAACAGTCTTAAGGCAGGAGGACACATCGACAAACGAGAAGGGAAAGTTGGCACAAGTATTTATCGAGCATGAAATCATACATGCAGGAGGTAAAAGTCTGGAACATGGTTAGTAGAGTAGCAGGAAGACCATGCGCATTCACTCCTTGGTAAACACACAGGGGGACAGCTTGGAATATCAGGTGAACTTCCTCAGCGCACTATAAGTGAGACTTTCCGAAGATACAAAATACAAAAGCAGAAAATAGAACACATATGTATAGAATACGAGGCATATGGCCAACCTCTCAGCTTAGCTGAGCTACTAACAACATTAACCTGCTGCAGTAATTCTCCCCCAGATTCCAAATGTTGAAAACCTACCCCTTTACACACAAATAACCTTACTTTTCTTGTACAATTCTATCTGGTTGTCTGGCACATATCCTTACTTGGAAAGAGTTTACTGTTATGTCCATTTTGAAACAGGGCAAGAGCCTTTCCTCATTTACGAGTTATAGGATCATCATGGCACTTGCTAGCTGCCTCTGTAAACTTTTCGAAAAAATGATAAACCGCTGACTTGTACCTATTCTTCAAACAAACAATCTGCTCGACCAATTTCAGTGCGGGTTTCGAGAGGGTACATCCATCACCGATAACCTGACATGTAAAGAAGCACAAATCCGAAAAATTTTCGTCCACAAACAGTACTTTCTGTGTACCTCAATATCAAAAAGGCTTAAAGCACAACATGGGGCTTTGGAATATTAGGAGACCTGTCTCCACCGTGATGTGCGTGGCAGAATGTTCATTATTATGAAAAGTTACTTGTCCAGTCGGACATTTCATGTCCGAATGGGCAGCATTTTTTTTCAAACATTTGTCCAAGCGGGAGTGCCGCAACGTGGTACACTTTTTATTATAAAAATGAATTTGTTGCGCTTGTCTATCCTCAGCAATACATTTTACTGCACGTATGGTGATAATGTCCAGAATGGCTTTGTCTTGTAACCTGGTAATGTGCGAGTGGTAGATTCAGCTGGGTTTGAACAAGGTCTCAGAATTAGCAGAGGAAAACTGGTTCCAACTGAATCCCCAAAAAAGCATGTGTGCTTTGTTCTCCGAAAAAAAAAAACATTCCAAACCTGAAATTCAAGTGCATGGTCAATGTCTCATAATGCCAAAAATAAATTAATAGGCCTAATCCTGACACCAAGCAAACCCGCGTACGGTCGACTCTTGTTAATTCAAACACAAATGCACCTCTGAATTTTGTTTACTTATCGAAAGTTCTCAGATGCACAACTTCAGGTGAGGTGACACCCCACATTATAGTTAGGCGTAGGACTTGAACCCTAACTGCATGCAATGAACAGAAAGCAGAGATGTAAGGTCCACAGGTTTATTGGCCATTTACTGCTGATTAGACCTTTTTAAGAAATCGTGAAATGCCAACTGCTTGTTCACGATTTACCATGCGTGTGCTTCATTTCAAACATTTGTTTGAAGACTAGCAAAGCCCGTTTCCTTGAAAGCCTGAGGTGCTTATTTTTCACTTTTACACTGTTATGATTTGCATGCATAAGCAAGTAAATTTTGGAGTAGTAGTGGCAAAGCAGCAATTTTTTTTTCTGGTATAGAAAGTCAAAAAGTATTATTTAAACGAATGGTGGGTTGGAAGAATAGAGAGCTAATAAAAAAATTGAACTTTGTTTTAATTAACTGAAAATATGAATTATAAGAGCTTGAATTATCGAGAGTCTACTGTATTTAAGAAACAGGTGCGCAAAAGTCGTGAATTTTCTGTAAGTGTTGTCACGCGCTATGTGGGGTAGTGACAAGAAGTGTCTGATGAACTTGTATCACAGCCTGAAACGCACTCGCCTATACTAAGGGACAATAACCCAGGCAGCACGCCGCCGTTGGACCAATCTTGGACCAACATCGGCTAACATCGGCACCGACGTCGGGCCGACGTCGGAAGTGCAACTTCTTCCAATGTCGGACCGACGTTCAAGCCAATGATGGGCCGACGTTTTAGCCAGTATGCAACCAACATTGGGCCGACGAAGGCCCATCGTATTGCCGACAAAGCTGCCAATGTTCGGCCAACATTGGGCCATATTTCAGCCAATCACATGCCATTTTTATGCTGATGTTTGCTGCACGACGAATATTGGCTACGGATTGGCTTGCCATTATGTAACCATTATTAGTAGGGAATTTTTCTTACCGAAAGATTTAAACAATATGCCTCGATGACCCGCTCTTGTAGCTTTGCAGCCCTGTATACTTGGGGCAACAGAAAATTGAATGCTGAGAACTGAAAGCAGTTACTCGATCTATTTCATTTTTTATACCTCATTCCCTTTGCTAACACTAGAAGTGTAGTTTATTTTTTTACCAATTTATCTTTTGCAATAGCGAGTGCTTTATTTGGTACTGGTATTTGGTACAGCAGATCGAAAAAAGTCGTTAGGAAGTAAATGTTGAAAGCGTATGTCCCCCACTTGCAATCCCCACATATGTCCCCCACATGGTAATCGAGAATATTCATAGTTTAGAGCATTTTTTTGTAACTAAAACATGGTGATGGTGCTTCCGAATCAGCATAAGCTAGCCGAATAGTGCACCACCGACAGTCTGCAGACTATTTATTCTTTGTTTTTTTTATTTATTTGGTACAACAAAAAATGTATACATTGAAAAATATATATACACAACTAAAAAAGGCCCGCTCTACTGCAGGTCAGGTTGCGTTGGGGGCACAGTGACAGTGGTGCTGTCAAGGCCCTGGCTGCTGTGGCTGGGCAGGAAGCCAGCTGCTGCGAGCAGCCGATAATCTGCACTCTGAGAGTGGGGATCATCGGGCTGCTCCACAACAAATGCTTCTCTGAAGCGCCGCTTCCTGCCCCCACAGCGATCACCAGACCCTGGCAGCCACCTCTTAATAAAGTTGAGGGCCTCCGCCTGGTCGCACCCTGCTTTTTGGCAGATGACATCTGCATACAAGAACAGAAATACCATTGTCCACATGAAGCACTGCAGTACAGAGAATACATAAGGGTACACGCACATAAAACAATGAACAAGTCTAACCTGTCACTAATCTACAGAGCCTCAGGTTCACGAAGGCCCTTTTCCCTTTTCTGCCATGAAGGCTGTACAGCACTTGCACGTCATGTGCCAATACAGCCTTCATGGCATTCACACCAATTTCTCGGAGGCCACGTCCCCCAATCTGCAGGACGTGCTTGCGCTGTAAAAAAATGCAAGAAGCATAGATGGGCTAAACGCAACAGCACATCGAAATGTTTTCATGATAAAAATCTGCAAGAAGAGGACACTGAAAACAACAACTTGAATTTTTGGGCATCACAACATTTCATTGTTTTTTTACGCTGACTTCAACTCACTTGACCTAAAATCGAAGTGCAAATGCTGTGCAAACTGCACGCAAAACTTGTTGACTCGTTGCAAGGCAACCTGTACAGACATGTATTGACTACTTTAATTAATGACGGATGTCCTGTAATTTGTGAATAAAACTTCTCCATGCACATGCATCACTGCATGGTGAGCCCTCCGCTCGTTTACCGTATTTACTCTATTCTACCGCGCCCTCGATTGTAACGCGCGCCCGGTTTCCACGACAAAAAAAAAAAAAAAAAAAAACTAAGACATCGGTTGCAACGCGCACCCTTTTTTCTCGTTGGCCCGCTTGATCACACCACTCGCGAAAACGACTCTTTTTGAGAGCGTCTTCCGTTTAAATATGAAGTACGGGGGAAGCTTATGCCTATCTGACGTGCAACAGAGCATTGCTGTCACTCTAAATTTACCGTGGCCCGATGTCAGTACACAAACTTGCTTCGCCCCCTTCTCCTAGACGGTTGTGGTGCCAGGCATGTCGAAGTAAAGAGGCGTGTGATCGGCATTCCCGATTTGCCCAAGCAGGTAGCCGTTGTTGTGCCGCAAGTTTAGGAGGAACCTCTGAAGACTCTGAAGCTTTTCTTCGTACTCCTCCGGCAACTTCCGGCATATGCCCGTTCGCCTTCGGAGGGAAAAGCCTTTTCTCTTCATAAAGTTCGTTAGCCAGCACCTGCTCGCTTTAAAATGGCTCTGCATTAGCCCTTTTTCTAAGGCTAACTGCATAGCCTGCACTTGGAGCAGTTCTGTCGTCACGGGCCGCTGTGCCGCTCACTGCTTAATCACATACTCGCCGAGCAGCTCTTCAATTTGTGGAAACCGACCCTGCTGTGGTCCACTGAAGCCTTTGCGTGAATCTTTGCTGTCGACAATATTCTGCTTTTGTTTCCGCCAGTCCCGCACACACGTTTCGGGAACTCCGAATGACCGCGATGCGGCCCGATTTCTGTCCGTTCCGGCACACGCGACGACTTTTCTTTTACAAGCAGCATTGTGGTGCACTCGTCGAGTTTTTTGAGTCGGCCCTACCATGCCGTCGATGCTAATGTACTACAAGATGACGAACTCCTCAGCACACGTATGAAGTGCCGCGCATGGGAAACACATAGGCAGAAATGACCGACGCGCCATGCCGACGCACGTAGGGGGCGGCGATTTTGTAAGTGGCGATGGCAATAGAATGACCATATTCATTTTTTTTTCGTACTCGATTCTAACGCACATGCGATTTATGAACTCTCTTAACCGGAAAAAAGGTGCGTGTTAGATTCAAGTAATTACGGTAACTTTCATTATTTTGAACTTCTTTTAATTTGAACAAATTTTCTGGCCTCTTTGAGTACGAATTATTCATATTCGACTGTAGTACAGTGGCTCATGAGATAACCTGACTAGTTTGTTTCCCGAAACACAGTATCTTAAAGCAGTACTAAATTTCTGCATGTTACATAGGCATATTAAAAATCAAGAAATATACACCAAAGCCGCA
Source organism: Rhipicephalus microplus (assembly GCF_043290135.1). Classification (NCBI taxonomy): domain Eukaryota; kingdom Metazoa; phylum Arthropoda; class Arachnida; order Ixodida; family Ixodidae; genus Rhipicephalus; species Rhipicephalus microplus. Next base: position 10,676,588 of record NW_027464586.1, read on the forward strand.
GCCACAGCTTTACTCTGCACAGCTGCCTCTGCTGCCTCCACTTCTCCAATTGTGCCAGCAGGCAGCCGGGGAAGGTCAGAGGGGCGCTGTGCTGGCTGGGCGTGCTGAGGCACGGACAAGAGCCGTACCTTGTGCTTCAGCTGTCACACCTCCTGCAGAACCTCTCTTTGTTGCTGCCGGATGCCAAGTTGGATCCGCAGGATCCGTAGCAATAGAGCTGAAACATACAAGAGTACATACCATATTTACTCGCACAATTTGCATTCTCACATAATTTGCTCACCAGTATAATTAGCCAGCCTGCTTTACTACAAGAAACTTTTTGCTCGCATACTTTGCCCTCCCCAACCAGCCCGAGCCACCTTGCCAGCACACACACAGACACATTTGACTTCATGATGCTCTGGTCAGGCACATCTCTTGTCGAGCAGGCGAGTGCAGTCTTACACAAAATGGACTGAGTGCAAGGTCCCTTCTTCCAGGAACTTTCATGCTTTCCCTAGAATATCGAACTTGAAAACTGAAACCTGTTTATGTGTAGTCCGAAATGCCTAAAGGTTTGCCTCCTATCTTCCCACCTCTTCCACGGCAAGAATGTATTCCCAAGACACAGCACAGATGTTGAACGCGTGCAAGGACCTGTCACATCAACTAGATGAGGCAGGTTTTCGCACTCATTTTTTTTTTCGGTTTCGCCATCTGGCCATTGCGTTTTTACCGTTCCTTGTGATAGGCTACAATAATTATATACGAGGCAGATTGCTGTTATAAAGCTTACCGAAGAAAACTGAAACCGTGCTACCGCTAAACACATCAGCGTGGAGTTCTTCGACATGCAATATTCAGTATGGGAGCCAGCAGAAGAGTGCGTTGAATAAGACTTAGCATAGAAGCTTGGGTGTGTTGGTTAGATATCGGAGGGAACACAACGCAATAGAAGACTGGGACAAGGAATGGACACACACACACATGAAGGGCGACACACACAGCACTGTGTTGGCATCGCGCTTCCTTGTCTGCATCTTACTTTACGTTGGGTTCCCGACAATTATTGGAGAGTACTTATGTTCTCTGGTATAACCCTGTCGTGGGAACTGGTTTTTGTGAGCACTGTTTGGAAGAACTTCAAGAAAATGGGGGCATTTGAACAGGCTTAGCAAACAAATGACAATTTGCTTTGAGACAGCTGTGACAGCGCCTGCAACATATATTCCCAGTTGAGCTTTTAGGCCAGCGATTCCTACTAGCTTCGCACATGACCGGATTGACAAAAAAAGTACACATAATACGCGAGTATATACCGCATTTGACTCTGTAGCTTTGATGAACCAGGCAGATACACAAATTTATCCAAAACTCTATTGATTCTGTTGCAAAATTATTCAACAAACAAATTGCGATGTTACCCATGTTACTATACGATTGTGGCACTTTACCATTGCAGCTTTCCAGGAGGCACACATAGTGCAGCGTTAGTTCACCACTCGCAGTTAATTGTATGCAGTAGGTTGCTCACAGCAACTGACTGCATGCAATGGTGAACATCTTGTATGCTTGCACCGCTGTTTCAGCATGCTGGCTGCTTCCCATACGGCTATCAATTGATGTTCACAAAATTGGGAAGATGAAGAAAGACTACACAGTGCCCTCTGGCCACCCTATACTCCAAACCTCCAGCCAACAAACAAACAAAAGAAACAGAAGTATGCAAATGAATATTATTCCTAATGCAGCTGGAATGGAGTGTAGTTTTCACCAATTCTGTGTGTTAAGTCAATATGGAGTGAGTTAGCTCCATAAAGTAGCTTTTCTCATAACAGTGTTCACTCTATTGTAACACAAGGAGTGACTTCATAGCATCTAGAAGGAAAAATAGAATCTTCAGTATTTTATAGAAATGTGAGGCTCTACCTTAAAACAACAATAATCTGGAAAAAGAACTCATTACATTCGAAAAAAAAAGGTAGCACAGTTGATCCCCTTTACAAGAGACACTGATGTAACAGACAAACGGGGATAAGAGGCACCAGTGTGCAGGCTGACATTTGGCCCATCATGCATCAGGCACTCCGCAGATGCGCCTGTGCAGCCGGGAGCCCTGCAGTCAAGCATGCTGAGCAAGACTGTTGACCACTGTACAATGACACATTGCCACAAAATTTCAAAACTTCATTTCACAGACTTCTGCAAAAGCTTCTTACATTCTTGCACAAGCTTCGCTCATTCTTGCGTGATTTTCGTCAGAACATATAAGTGTTGGAAGTTGTATGTCCCCAAAAACTTGCACAATACAAATAGCATACATTAAAGTCTATCACTTAATACGTGCATAGTGTAACAATGAAAGGAAACTCACGCATGGTTTGCTCCGAGCCTTCCCCGTGCGGTGCCTCCTTGAGCCTTGGAGAGCACTGTACAGTTAGAGCAAAGTAGCATCAATCCAGTGTTAATGGCAGGTTAACAAGACAACAAAACTAACCCCCATATTCATAAACGCTCCCCGACTCGACTTTCACCCTTCACTTGACAGAGTTGAGCACTGTGCCGCTGCTCGTTTGAAAGCGACGCTGCGCTACTCGAGAATCACAGTAGATTATTGCTGACATGCAGCAATTTTCTCTGCTTAGAGACGGCGCTCCCATCAGCCATCTCAAGTGAAGGTGAAGCGTTGAGTGGAGGGACGTTCTAGAATACGGCGGTAAGATTGGTTGCAAGAACACTACAATAGACACACTTAATTTTTACACTTCATCTATATTGTACAGCTACACACATTCTGCATCCTTATAATGCAACATATACATACACGCTTATAAAGTAAACACTGTAGGCTGCTCAAATAACACCTACACAAAAAAATTACCCAAAAGTGGCCATGTGCAAAGTACTTTTATTTGAAACTCACAAAACTTTTGCGGTGATGGAGAATAAATAAGACAGGTTACGCTTGGAGGCACATGAGACCTTCGCAGCTTTCATAAAGTACAAAAAACAATATGGTATGTGTGTGTGTATGTACGCATGAAGCTTCAGCCTTTACATACTGTTTCTTGAAAGAATCGACTATGAATTTTATGGCACCTGTGTCCTTCAGCACAATTGAAAGCCTGCTGATCAGTGTGTGCAATTGTGGAATAGTTACATGGAAAATGGCGTGAAACACCTAAAATCAAATTTTTCTAGCTAGGAAATATGCAGCTATGTATACACAACACATGCTGCAAACAGTGGGAGGTGACCACAAGAGTGATTTGAGTGTAAGCGGCAGTATTCCGCATTCATGCACCCCGCTATATTCAACTGTTGCCCAAAAGCAGCACCACTTCAGCGTGCTACTTTTTTTTACATCATAAACAGCACGTATACTAAAACGTTCCGTAAGATGCGGAGACCTCACATACGGAATTATTGGAATATGGAAGACGTATGATGCGGACTCCGCATAAGACGTATGATGCGGACTCCGCATCTTATGGAAAGACGTATCATGCGGAAATTACTGAAATGTGTGCATGCTACGTCTGAATCTAGTGCAAAGCAATATAATGTGTAAATTGAATAGACGTCCACATCTTGAGTACATGCAATACTGTGTACAAATCACAATATTTCTTAAACGTGCATGATAAGGGATTGAATCATCGGCATCTTACTAATTGTCGTGATGCGGAAGCAAAATTACCTTTTAAATAAAATACATTACAAAACTACTAAATTAACATGCTAGCGATCATAAATGGTGGTTATATTGCAACACATTAATGCAGTGTTCAATGCAAGACTTAAAGAACTTATAAAATTATTATTATCAATAGAGAAGCATTAATATACACATCAGCCCTGCTACAATCAATATGTTTTTTATTTGTGTGTATGCTCCAGCTGTGAATAGTGACATTGCAGTGTTGATCGTACACAAATGAGGTGACTGCACCGCAATTTCACGAGCTCCACCTAAGCCACAGGATGGTGGCACAATGTAACAGCAATTTTAAAACGAAATGTTTAAACATAAATAATAATCATAGCACTGTGAAAGTGTGGCGCTGTGTTTATCTCATGAATGCCTTGTGGAGATCGGCGAAATGCTGCTTGAGGCTCCGGCACCACTGTAAATTTCGAAGGTCACTGCGATAGAACTTATGTGTCCTTCATAGGCACCTGTAAATGAAAATAATTGGCACAAATAATGTCAGAGACACATGTTAGCACAATAGTCTACATGCACAAGAAATATAACACACAGAATGAAACTGAAAATTTAAGGCACACAATCCTTCATGTTATGCATGTGTGAATAATAGAAGGAATGAGTGTATAAATTAGTTCTGCCACATAAAAAAACAGCATGCTTATCACAGTGAAAATAACTAGGTTGTCATGATTTTCAATGGTAGAGATAATCGATTAATATGTCCTTATGAAATTCTGATTTTAACGCTTCTTGCACAGTAAAACTTTAGGAACTGCAAGTGAAAGCTCTCAATGTTCATTTAATAGTGTGTGCATGTACATCTGCTGCCTTTATACTATACAGTTTGTGCACAAAATTGGCATCTTGAACAATTTTGAGAGTTAAACCTATGCAACTTATGAAGGTTAAAATCACCATGAAAGCAAGCAGGACCAGGCAGGTGCCATTAAAAATCTGTGCAAGCCAAATAACTATAACCGAACTGCACACATATAGGGGAGCAAGAGTAACAGAAATTCGGCTGCTGACCCGCAGGTCGCATTATCAAATCCCGGCTCCATTTCTGATGGAGGCAGAAATGCTGTAGGCACGTGTGCTCAGATTTGGGTGTACGTTAAAAAACCCCAAGTGGTCGAAGTTTTCAGTGCCCTCCACTACGGCGTCTCACAATCATATAGTGGTTTTCGGACGTGAAACCCCACATATAAATCAAGAATAACAGAAATAAACTGCCAACAGAAAAGTTGGGTGCATGTGCTATCTGTACACCTTACTACATACAGCATGCTCATTCCATTTTAAATACCGATATTGAAAATAACTGCTCTATTAGGAATGTAAAAGGTAAGGTAGAACTGAACGACTCTACAAAAAGTGACCCTATTATGACATCGCGTATTCTTATAACAAAATTGACTAAGACTCTCAAATATCATTATGCAAGGGAAAAATCTTCAAAAGAAATATCAAGTTTGAAGTCATAATTATTTATATGGCTACTATGACTATAACCAAGAAATCGACCTCAACATGGCTAATGTTAGTTTTTAATGCCTATGTTCACTAGACAATGAACTATACCACAAAAAGCACAGCGTTCAGGCAAAGCACCACACACAAAAAAGAAAGCAATCCTTTTTGTTATTACCTACAATGCCTTTAAATTGGTATTTTTACCTCTACTTTCCGCTTTTTATCTAAGTAACTGGTGTGAAACAAGTTAGCTGAAAATGCACTGTGCCTCCAAAACCTGTTGGTTGAATCTGAATTTTTAAAAAATGGTGAAGCTTGCACTAAATTAGGCTCCACAAGCCTTGGAACAGTGAGACTACATGACTCTTAGGACTACTTTAGTTACTTGTGTTTTGTTTCTGGGCCTAAGCATAAAGACAAGGGCTTAACTGAATTGCTGCTAACAAACAAATGCTTTCGAAATTGCCCGAGCGTCAAAGGATGCTCAGCCATTTGTTGTGTTTTGCACTGGGCTATTCTACACCAAACATACAAACCATACTGCCTGGCGACCATCACAGATGTATAGTTTAAAAAATGATGGTAATTTACTCTTCTGAAAATAGTTATTTGCAGAAATGTTTTGAAGAGAAAAGAGTAGTGATCACGTGGGTACCTTCAGAATTTCGCAGAATGTCGTGCGGGTGTTATTTGTGAGAAAAATTTCAAAGTACCGCTTTTTCTTGCCATATCAAATTTGATCTACATATTAAGTAAAGATGCTTCTTAAAGTATTTGAAGTCAAGTAACATTAGTGCAATTTTTCTGCTACATAGGCTTTGAAGAATTCAGCCAAACTGTTTATCGTTTGCATTTCTTGTATGGCAATACTGCATTTTGTATGAATATTTGAGGCCACAAATACTCACTGCACAGAAGTTATATTTTACGAAAAAAAAATGATGTTAGGTCCAGATTGCAAATATCACTATATAATCGTTTTTGTCCACATTGAGATGCAATTTGAGCTGTGTGTTTGTCTAATTGAAAATTACTATTATATGTAAGTTGAAAGCAAATAAATAGTTCTTGTTACATGGCAAGTGTTATCATTACAATTTTTGTTTAAATGAGGAAAATGATTTTTGAAGTCTCCTATTGAGGGCCATGGGGAACTTCGGAACAGAAGCTGTCGTACATCAAATGCAGAAAACAGCCATCATAAGAAACCTTCAAAAATTCATTTCTACTTTAAGACAAAGTGTAATCATACAACTTGCCATATAAAGAGAACTGCTTCCTTGCTTTTGATGTGGCGAAAAAATTGCACTAATATTACTGAGCTTCATGCATTACACACAATCACCTTTACTTAATACCAAGACCGAATTTGGTGTAGAAGAGGCAGTATTTTTGAAACACTTTACTTTTTACAAACAACACCCAGACGACATCCTGGGAAGTCCAGAAGGCACCAACGTGGCCTAATATTTTGTTCTCTGCGATATACTTTAGCATTTTGCTGTTTTCAGAAAAATACAGTAAACGAGCACAATATTTTTTTTTTTCAAAACACATTTAGGACGGTTGGCAAAATGGCTGGGATGTTTGATGCGTAATTGCCTCACTGCCAGCATTTATTCTTCCGAAGCTCAAGCTATCACCTCTCTGTTACTGCCTCCTTCACATACAATGCATGCATAGGAAAGAAAAAGAAAGGCAGGTCAGACAAAGTTCACAAGGCAAGATATTTTCATGTTGGATAAATTCATTACCATAAACAGCAGCAAAATAACATTCATTTTGAGTAGTCCAAGACACAAGCTATATACCAGCATACTAAGAGCCAAGCACAAACTTTTCAATTGAACGTGTGTGGTGATATACAGGAAGCACTTATTGCAAGACTGATCAGTCTGTAATTAACTAAATGAAGTACAATGCACTGTTCAATCCAACACCCCATAGGCATCTTTGCTATAGCAAAGCCATGTGTCATTGATTCATGCACTAGATGGGACAATGCAAATGTAACAAAAAAGGTGAAAAAAGAAAACAAGAGAAAAAAAGAAGAAAAGGGGGGATGCAAAGTAGGAGCAGTGTAGCACTACTTTTACTTTGCATTCCCCTTTTCTTTCTTCTTTTTTCTTCTTTTCTATCATTTATCTTTTTTTGCTTTCCTTACCCCCAACCTCCGACAGGAGAACACTTTGTATCAGCGCAACCTAACTTGAAAATAAGCAAGGGCTGCACTCTTCTGCGTTATAGGTTTTTTTTTTTTTTCAAACAAACATTTCCAACAGGCACACACGCCTATACCAAAAGATGATGTCATTACTGACCCCATTCAAACTAACACGCCAAGCATGACAAGGTGACTTCTAAAAAATAGGTCCTCCTATCGCAACATCGGCCAGCCTGTCTGAAGCACTTCTACTTTTCACCCTGATTACCCCACTAGATGTTTCCATCTGTCGACTCACATCTTCATTTTGGATAACACTAAGACGAGCTTACATTGATGAATACGCACGAAAGTTTAGTGATGTATCATGTATCAGATTAAGCAACTCTGTTAAAAAATTATTGATAGCTTGCTTCCAGGCTTTTTATACTGTAGCCTGAAACTTCATAATGTCTTCTATGCACATGAACCAGATTGACAACGTAATGCACAACATGCTTAAGAATACTGCGAGGAACAAGATAACGACAAAACGACCAGCCACCCAAAATTTTCGCTGTACATGTTTATAAAACGTTCATGTACCCCAAACGAGGTGCTTATGATACAAGCCGAAAAAACCTACAAGTAGGGCCTTGGAGTCTTCTGGAAGTAGACGTGTTGCATTTTTTCTGTAGAGGGCTTTACACCCATAAATGAGGAACAAAACTCCTGTATAATGAAGAATGTTGGCAGCTATCAATTATAGAAAAACCTAATGCAGCTAATCTTCCCCGACACATCTGTACATTTAGAGAGGTGACGTAGCTTCTGTGATTGTGGCAGTAACTCCAACAGGACCAGTGCGAAAATTGGCACTACTTGGCTAGACAAATGTCCAAACATGCCTGCCCGACTCCCTCTAGCCATCCTGGCTGAATCTGACACATGATTTCTTAACTGCTGGCTGGACAAAAACAAAACCACTGAAGCACTCACAATACACAGCGTGAAGTTCCTCTGGAGTGGTCAACTTCGTCTTCTGCGATGAAAGAGCAGCACAGTGTACTGATAAGGCACTCCTTGCAATGGTTTTCAATGCCACACAGTGACCTTGCTGTTCCTGTCGAAGAGAGCTTCGGGAGCTTGGAGGGTGCTTGCTCTTTTCTGGGGGCTGCTGCCGCTCCTCGTTTTCTGCTCAAGGTCAACCTGCATAAAGTTGTAGACGAAGCTTTAAGAGTTGTATATAATGATATACGAATTTTCGCTGAACACACATTTCCTCGTGGCACACTGAGGAATTTCTTATAAAACTTAAGGCCTCGTATATGCAAACATTTACAATCGATCCGAAGATGCACTCGACTCTAAAGAAGCAAGTTTGTTATGTAGTGTATATAAAGAAAGGTCATTCAGCACAACCACAACTACAGTTGCACACGAAAACGACATTTTACACGATCCTGTTTATTTACATGGTCCATTTTATTTACACGGTCCATTTTACACGGTCCTGTTTTACACGATCTGGTCTGCATGAACTCTTGAACCGGGCACCATATAGGTTGAAAGACACACACAGACTTTGAGACAAACCTAGTTTCCCGTGGAGCATCCTCTTGCACTATAACAACACATCTCAATCTAGTTAGTTGGTCAGAACGAGGTGAAAACAGCTCGCACTTGAAAAGCACGGGCAGAAGGAATGACGCCTGCACCCTGTGCTTTCTGTACGTTCTCGTTGAGGGTGCAGTTTTCACCTTATCGTTATGCAATTTCGCATTTATAACATTGTTCGCTGCATAATCTTTGTGGCGTTAAAGTGTGTGATACCGTCATGTGTATCCCATGTAATTTATAAAAATAGAATACAAGATAGCTTGATTCAAAAATCACAAAGTGCATCCAGCGCCATGTCCTGTTGCCATTCTTTAGGCAAGTGGCAGAATGATTTATTCTTCAAAACATATCTTACTTGTAACCACTACAAGAGCTAACTCGTACACTGGCACATTCTGTTTGCCTCTTCAGATTATAAGGTACCTTTTTTACACCAGAAAATCTTCAAGAAGAATAGAAGTGTTGTAATTGTGAAGAAAGAAAAGTAGAAGGAAAAAAAGATATTGATTGATTTGTGGGGTTTAACGTCCCAAAACCACCATATGATTATGAGAGACGCCGTAGTGGAGGGCTCCGGAAATTTTGACCACCTGGGGTTCTTTAACGTGCACCCAAATCTGAGTACACGGCCCTACAACATTTCCGCCTCCATCGGAAATGCAGCCGCCACAGCCGGGATTCGAACCCGCGATCTGCGGGTCAGCAGCCTTAGCCACTAGACCACCGTGGCGAGGCAGGAAAAAAAAAAAAAGATAACCTGCCCTGTACAGGGACCGAGCCTGCGAACTTCGAATAACATGTCCGATGCTCTATCAACTTAGCTACCATGACGGCTATCCCTCTTCCATTTTGTACGGTATATATGTGCAATTATACATGGAAGAGTCAGTCAGCGCTGCCTGTTACCATTATGGCGAGTGTGGGACACCTTTTTTTGCCTACTGGCAATTACATTACGATTGCAATTACGTAACGATTACTTCCAATATCCCTAAACTTCTTTGGCAGCATTATGCATCTGTCCGTTCTCAGAAAATCTGCTAGTCACAGGAGGAGGCAATAGTTCGCCCTCCCACCTAAATGCATGTACTTGAACACATGCACAACTGATAAAAAAAAAAGTCACACACCGCTAAGATTACTAAGATTCACTGTTTCAGATTCATGAGTAAAGGAAAGAACTATAAATTTAAGGGTTTGTTGTCTTTGTTGAACACATTATAATGAGAACTAGCAGAAAATGATGCCAAACAAACTATAGGGGATGTTATCAAAAGTAACTTTAACAAAATTGTGAAAAGAAAAGTGAACAAAAACGTAACTTGGCAACGTTTTTTGACAATTGAATTGACATTACTTTTTATAACATCCCTTTATTTTACTGGGTAATGTTGTCGGGTAATTCTCATTATTAGAGTGGTGAGTAGGCTGACAAAGAAAGTATATGGCATTGATACTTCTTTTGAACACCTAAAAGTTTGAGGAACTTAAAAGAGTGGCAGCTACTTTGAGTAGACCAGAATATTTACTTGGAGCGAAAAAAAAAAGTACACACATTTTTACCAGGCTTTTTAACCTATTTTGAGACATAAAAGTGTATGCTGCCAGTAATGTTAAGTACCATTACTTTTGTCACACTATGCACTGTAGCAGGTGTAGTTAGAGTGGTGATAGTGAAGAATTAATCAAGCACGCCACCAACTGCGTTCACATCAATGGTCGCGTATTTTAAAAATAAACCTGCTGTATAGTAAAAAAATTTTTAGAGCATTTATCATTTTATCCAAATCAAGTTAAACCGACTGGGTAAGCCAACCATTTGCATAAAATCAAAAGGCATAAAGTCATTCATGTATTATAACTATGTGAACAATTTGAGCAACGCAGGGCAAAGTGACAACAGTTCTATTAAAAACCCCTCTCATTATAACATGCATGAAAAGCACCACACCAGAATATTTTATAGTGCATGTAATATCGAGACTACTAGACTGTCTATTGACCTTTTAGAAGAAGGGTATCTCCTTCACGTTCAAGGGGCAACCACTTGGCCTTTTCCTGAGCTTTTCTGTGAATATTTCCTGAATTTCAGATACCATTAGGATTGATTTAGAGTGAACAGATTTTGCTTACGCATTGAAACCTAGTTCTGTATGTAACTGCAATTATGGGTGCCAAACCACCTCCAAATAATTTTTAACATTTAACTTTTTTTTTAACTGCAGCAGCACAACTAGCTATGGGTGCCCAAAAAGTAGCTAGAAACAATACCTTTACCTCTTTGAGCCTTTTGAAAGTGTTCAGCTTCTCAGTGCTCACCTTACAACATTTTTTTTAAATACGTGTTTGTGTGCCCACTGCTCTTGCTCCTTGTACAATGAGGAGGAGCACATGGCAAGAAGAGACAAGAAAGAAGCATAGCGAAAAAAAGCGAAATAAGCGAGGACCTCTTTTGTATCGTACAATGTGTGTAACATTACTATTGCGACAACATATAGACAAATTATCACGGCTATGCATCCATTGTAGAGTCATACACAGCTACAACACCACGACTAAATTTCAACCTTGTGTTGGTTTAGGATCCCTTTATAGTAGCAAGCTAATGATATCTGCATTTGTTTGGCACATATTAAGATGCAGTGAAATGCCATATGCAGGGTGTCTACCAATTACATTTTTCCAAATTCCCTGACTTTTCCAGGTTTTCCATGACCATTTCAAGCAAATTCCATGACCGGTACGTCTGCTTGGAAGAAACTGCGCACTGGAAAACAAACTCCTGAGCGGTAAAAAGAAATTATGAGGCGCTCATATAAAATGGAAACCATGCTTCTTTATTGCATTCCCTTGTCTGAAAGCATTTTTTACAATAAATAAAATATTTAAAGACACAATAATTGTCCCTCGACAAACAGAAAAGCTTGTTTACTTGCATCGGCAATGCCTTCACTGTTTCAAGGATTCAATCTCTTGCTGCAGCATGGAGACGTGAAGCTGTGCGTCTTCCATCAGTTTTTGCTTCTTTGATTCAAGCTCTTTCACAAGAGCCGCAGTCCTCTTCTTTTTCCTTTCAGCATCCAATACGTCCAACCGTTCCTTCTTTTTCCTCTCCAGGTCTTCCTTCCATTTGATGTTGGAACTTCGAACCATGTCTATCATCTTGTCTGTTACGTCAACTTCTGCAACACCACCTGCTGCAGACACCTCATCGTACACTAACCTTTGTGCTACAAGTGACTCCTCCTTCATATTTTCCACAAGACATTCCTTGTTCACTGAAAATCCCCGCTCCACGGAAGAATTTCCATGTGAAAGCCACAGCACAATCTTCACAAACAGCAGTAGCTCTTCATGAGAACTTGCACAGAGTTCCACCCACAGCTTCTCCAAGCGCTCTCTTGCACGATCAAATTTTCGCAAACGCACTTGTGCAGTGCTGTTCGAGCACACTTGTACATATGATCTTCTTGCTCTCTCTCCTTGTAGGCCTGTAAGGCGCCCATGCTCTATAAGTACTTCAAGTGCAATGTTTAGCTGCTTCTGGCCAGCTTCCACAGAAGCGGCACAAACTGCTGGGTTTAAGCAACTGGCCCCCCTTGTCAGCTTGTATTTCAGAGGTGATCTTTCGATTATCTTTGCTGAACAGGCCTTAATAAATAAGATGCATTCTTTTTTGACACTTACCACCGCAGTGTGAGATGGTTTAGTGATCTTTCGCAACTCACTTTTGGCGGCAAGGCCTATGTCAAAGGCAGCTATACCAATGATGTTTGGGTTCTCCAGATCAATTTTTATCAGTTTTGAAAATGTGCCTGCAGCATCCAGCTTTTCCTTTAGCACGATTCGTCCCAGCAGTGACCGCAACAGGCCGTCCAGTGCTGTTGCAAGAAAAGGTAGCATCGGGACGTTTTTGAACAAATTGTACAAGCTTCTAAGAAACACTACTGTGTTCCACTTTGTCACATTGTGGACTGTTTTAAATGCACCACTGACAACGTGCAGTCCGCAGCTTCCAATGTCCACAATATTCTGATTTCCATCAAACGCAGAAAACTCTTGCTTCAACGACTTCAACAACTTCAAATTGACGTTTGGACCATCCATCCAAAGTTGAAGTATTTTTGCCGGCTCAATGTTCTCAGTGGCCTTTTTGAAAGCGGCAGCTAAATCTTCTGCGCGAGTGTGTTCTAAAAAACAGGACGTCAGGTAGCGGGTTTTGACAACGTCGTCAGCTGGGTCCCAAAACCTGATCAAAACGTCCATTTGCTCTTTCTGAGCAATTTTGTTCAGGGACTCGTCAAAAGCCACGGCCACGTGTGGGACACTATGCAGCTTTGATAGCAGCCTGTTTCGGAAGTACGGGGCTATACCGTAACAAATTGTATAGCCAACTTTGTCCTTACCAAGTTGCAACTTCTTCGCGACGTCGCACGTGGGGAACATGATGGGAAAAAGCGCCGCTGACGCTCCTGCTGAACGAAACGATCTATGGGTCGCTATAGTGTTCAGACACCAAACAACTTCTGCTTTCGTGACACATTTTTTGACCAGAAACCCATTTAAGGATGCCTTCCCGTCAGGCGCGACGGCCACCGGTTTAGCAGGCACGCTTTCAGCACTCGTGCTTGGCACAGTCGATACACATTCACTCGTAGTCGTAGCAGTCATGGAACACGGCAAGTTGGGTCCAGCACCGAAAAACGCGCGGATGTTTGTCTGGGAAGCACTTTGCACAATGCTCACAGCAGTTAGGTGTTTCTTGCTCACAGCGTGACTGGAGACAGCAGCGATGCCCATATTGCTAAGCGAGAAAGTCTTCTGGCATGCTGCACAGTGAGCCTTACTTGTATCGTTCGGCACTGCTCTAATCCATGAGGTGTGCTCGGATATTTCCGCGTTCACCCAATCAGGGTTAAACGAACACTTCTTCGCAAGAGGCATAGCAACTCACTGCATGCTCACGGCATCACAAGAAGAATGGCAATATGGCTGCAGCCCAGGCATCTTGATATGTGGATTGGATTGGATTGGATCCGATCTGGATTACCATATTTGCTCTACTACTGTTTTTGTATCCCAGTCCAATTTACGCACCTGTAAACTACACATTTCAGTAAAAAAATAATTACGACTCGCATATTCTGTGCACCTTGCCCTCTGCTGATGGCACTTCCAGCCTAACCAGAAAACCCTCAAGCCGAGCCGAGATCGCGGCCAAGACAAACATGCACAATTTTATGCGCGTGAGTAACGTTGTACTCGGAAAGTAGAAGCGCCAGCTATGCACTGCTTTTTTTTAACTATGCTTCTGCTTAGCTGTTCTGTGTGGTTTAAGGAGCGATTTTTAAAGCTTTGGTTAATGCTAATGAATATTTTCGTGACGATCTGAAAGACTACAGTCAGTTTCCATGACCTGGCCGGATTTTTCAGAAATTCCCTGACTTTTCCCTGACTTTTCCAGGCGTGTTCAAATTCCCTGACTTTTCCAGGTTTTCCAGGTTTTCCAGGTTGGTAGACACCCTGCATATGGTAATCTCATTTAGAATGCACGTCATGTGGCTTCATTGTATATGTGGCCACAAGTAACTCTGGCTGCAAAGCAATATGGCAGAGCCTAAACAGACGTCACCGACCACTCCAATCTGAACTTGCCTTTGCTACTTGCCCATTATCATCCCAGCAAAAAATGAATGATTGAATCTGCTACAGATATGTGCTAGCTTATGCTAAGCACCAAGTATGAAGAATGTTTAGTCATTATTGAGATCAGTTATTTGTTCAAGAACACTTGCTGTCAAGCACAAATACATTGCTGTCGAAGCATCAAGACTCAAATATAAAGAAAAAAGAAGTGTCTCTTTAAAAATTACAGGCCATAAGGTGCAAGATAAATATTTGACACACTTGGGATGTAAGGCACGCACAAGAGGTGCTGCCATATTATACCTTTCCTTGTGTTGAAACCTGCTTGTTTTACTCACCCAACACATTTGTAAAGATGCCGTGAAAACACCAAGGAGCTGATGCAACAAGGTTGAACACATGTCCAGGGATTCCACCATTCCTAGGCAGCCCTACAGCCTCCACAGTCCTGCAACCATTTGTAAGATAAATATAGTTCTACCCAAAGTTCTTGGTTTACAGACACACATGCAAGACGCATAACCACTCTATAGGAAGTTTGCATGATAATGTGCTGAGTAGCAAAACGGATGCCATTATCAAGTATCCAGGCCTGCCGCTTCTTTCTTTCCGTTCTTAATTAATCAATCCATGGTTAATAAATGTTCCCCCAATGTGAAGTGTACTCGCAGTCCGGTGAAGAATTGCAATGTATTTCAAACACAGTCCAATTCATGGCAAGTAAGCATGCAATAGCGATTTGTCAGCTGTTTGAGAAAAGAGCATGAAGTTTAGCTAAAACCCATGTTTTTTATAAACACCATTCAATTTTATATAAAAGTTATGAGCATTATGTGAAGGAACATGGATTCATGTTTAATCAATGATTTCTTATAATGTACTGATATGAATGCAACTAACTGAATATGAATTGATAATTTTTGCTTGAGAATTTAGAGTTATGAACACTATCGCACTTGCCAGCTGCATCTTGTCCAAAACAGTGGCAAGATAGGCTAGTTTCTGTAGGTGAGCAGTAATGAGCAGTGCAAAGTAACAACAAGAAACACTAGTAACAACAGTATGGGGCAAGCCCAGACTCCCAACTGTACAATTTATTGCACAAAAGTTCGCCTGAATATCAGTCCGACAACTCGTGCAAATGAAGGTCCAGTTGGGAATGAACAAGTTACGAAATCAACAATGCCTGCTTTCACTAACAGGACCCTCATTCACATAAAGTATGCAGCAATAGGCCCCTACCAAGGTACGTCACAGCATGATGTCACTGGGACATGTAAAAGGTGTGGCTGGAAAAACACTCCCGCTGGTGGCTCAGCCCGGTACAGTCGTGCGGTGTTTGGGGCAAGTTTTAATTTTTCAAAGCTTACACTTCACGTTACAATGTCGACATTAGCTGTAGTATGTGTCAGCAAACGTCTAGCTGTGCGGTAAACTGTGTGGTAAAATATTTGCTACGCTGTCTGTTTATCTTGAAGAAGTGAACACACGTAATGGCCTGTGCGAGGAACAGCGGCATAGTCTTCAAAAATGTGCACTGTTGATTGCGGCATGTAGTGTGCATTGAAAGGTATTGAGAATATCGGTTCAACTGAGAATATTGTGTGTGGTGTGTGCAGTGTCCATAACAATGTGTCTTGTTTGCCAAGACGTTAGCACTCAGGGCAGGGACCGGTCGATGAAAAAACTTGATTCGACATTTTAGTCAAGGTAATTATGCACTTGACGCGACCATCTGCGAGTGGGTACATCTCAGTGTTTGCGCTGTGTGCAGAAAAAAATTGCATGGTCACCGGGCTGGAAGATACCTTGTTTGTGCTGAAACAGCCAAACACCTGATGAGTTAGATGAGAAATATTAACGCATCAAAACTATAAGTGCTTGCATCAGCAACTACACAACAGCGTGATAACCGCACCCTTGCCACACAGCAGCGAAACATATTTTGAACATGCTGGCAGTGTATTATTTTATAAAAAGCAACTCTGGCAGATTACAAAATCTCACATTGTGCATGCAAGTTTTCTTCAAAGTCAGGCGTACAATGATTGATTGATTTGTGGGGTTTAACGTCCCAAAACCATCAGGCGTACAATGTAGGTGCTGGCCGGTACATTATTAGTTACAAGCAAAAGCGTCTTGCAGGTACATATGCAGATTGCACGAACACCTCTCTCTCTCTCTACACTAGGTACACACATTATATCCTTTAACAAGCACACACCACTGTTTAGGGGCATAATAACGCTCTACCGTGAACGTATGCTAATCAACCCACTTAGGCGGTTGGCTAGGTGAATCGAGCCAAGTTACAAATTGTATCGCCCGCGAACGTAAACAAAATGCTGCTTTGCATCAAACGGCACTGCAGGCTACGTTTAATCAACAACGTAGCAAGCGCCATGTGCGTTTTCCTCACTACATTGCACATATGAAAAAATCGATCACCATACACATGCATGTTGCCGCAGTTGTCTCGAATTAGCTCCAGTAAGGCCGCGCCGATGCCCAATGGCTCTGCTGGCGTTAGCGTTGTCAAAGCGAATCGGCAACCGCACTCGCAAAGGCGCGTAAGGTTGCCGTTTCACGACGCCTCGTTCGAGTGCAGCAACACACACTTGCACTGAGTGGCATACTTCGTCTACATAAAAAAGTGTCCTCCTTACCTTTAGTTTCTTTCACACTGTCCTGAGGGAAGCAACCACAGGCGTCAGCCGTCACCTCGGAGTCCTTCGAGCGCCCGCCCAACCCGCCGATTCCTTGGACGACTCGCACTTGATCCGCACTCGAACAACCGTGGGAATAGGGCGCAATCTTAGCACATCTTACGAACGATGAACGGCCCTTCCTTGCGTAAATTTAACATTTCGTGCTCTCGTGTGTAGCAGCGCGAACACATGAGAGATGCAACGAAACGGTATGCCTACGTTAACAAAGAAGACAAACAACATGTGGCTTTAGCTGTGAATGGATTTGTCTTCGATATCTGTGTGAGGAAAATAAAAAAAAAAACATCTGTCGCTGCTATAAACTGAAAAAAAAGTACGTTATCTGGCAAAATAACTTTAAAGGTGATAAATGGTTATTCAAAAAACAAGTTACAACTTATGAATATTTTCAAAGGTCTGTTTTGTTTTTGTTCTAGCAGACGACAGCCTCCTACTGCTTCTACGACTAACGTAGTGCGGTTTCACGTTCGGTGCGTGTCGCCGACGCAAAGCTCTACAGTAGTGATATCAGAGTTATCAACTCTCAATGAATCATAGGATGGCTACAAAGCAGTAACATTTTGACATAGTGCAGTACGCATTCTTTCAAGGTATGACATTTCTTTGCTCTGAAGCAAATCGAAGCAAGCCGGCCGGCGCAATCAGCTGACATCGCCGCTACGCGAGGCATGGTCGTGCGCAATAGCGTCGCGCCCCGCGCTCGATTTGTCATCAAGCGATAGAGCTACTAAGTGGAATACAGCTAGATGCAGGGATTAATGGCGTATCACTCTAATTCCCTGTGGTGGCCGACTCAATCGCAAGAGAGCCCCTGGAAACAACCTTCAACTGCTCAAGCTTGTGTGTGGGTGTAAAAATACTTGTTTTCCTCCGCGGCGGGGCAGCAATCTATAGTTGAAAGACATGCGAAAAGCATGTGACGTATATACAATCACAAAACATATGCACACAACAATAGATACAATCGCATATCGTACATAAGTATGCCAACACATAGCGTGTAAAAAGCAAATTTATATACATACCTTAAACGCACACCACCCTCTATCGCGATTAGCTTAGCAAGCTAACGTCCCCAGTTTACGTACACGAGCTCAACTCAGTGGCGCAGGTTCGAGTCCCGCCAAGTCAATTTTTTTTGGTTTTTTTTTCAACGTTTTTATTGTACTGCTATCTTTTCTAATGCCTTAGGTTCTAAAACAAAATAAAAGCAATATTGCGTTCAAGTACGTATGTGGGACTGTGTTTTTTGCGCAACAGTTATTAGTATTTTTATTTTCATTATTAGTTTTTTAATTTATTTTATAATATACCAAAAGTAAGGACTAAGGGGAACATTGGGTCTGCTTGATTGTGAAGGGACTCGAGAAGTGAGATAACTCAAACCAAAAAAATTATTTGAGATAAAACTGAGCATTTCACAGCCGGACCAGTTTCTTCAAGGGTAGGCCCTAGGTATGCGCGAGACATGCTATATGAGTCATCTCAAGCTGTGGCAGCTGAGGGAAGGCGATATCACCGAGAAGCAGTTCCAAAATATATTTTGGTTGATGTTTTTTTATTCCTCCAAAATAAGGGCTGCACAATTGTGATTGAGCCAAACCAAGAATTGCGGGCACGAAGTCATGAGACAGAAAATGAATAACGTTGATTGTTTGAAAAATTGCCTTTAATAAAAGGAAGAGTTATGGAGTGCTACGTAGCTTAACTCGCAGTAGGAATTATATATATACATATAGATAGTTTAAAATGGACAATGTTGCACACACAGATATTGGTTATATTTCTTTGCAGCACAGTTGAAGCATCTATGTAGAACTGAAGCATCAAGAGAAGCTCATGCGTCCTCACTTTATTGCGCTTTACATAGCTTGTATGCGTCCATGCAGCCATGATATGATATATTTTAAAGCATTTGTTTAACCTATAATCTTCTTATTCATTAAAGCTGGCCCATAAGTTGTGTCTTATGTAGCACTACAATTAAAGCGTAATCTGCATGGTGGTCTGAAACAATGCTTTTGAAAATCTCAAAACAACCCAGCTCTATACACGACCATCCGAGCGTCAATGATAAGCACCAATATATGTCCGTACATATCAGTTGTGCTCTCATACTTAATTATTTTTCTGACCAATCCCTCTGCCCCTACCTCGTTTCTGTCGTGAAGCTGTGGCAAGTTGTGTATAGCTGTATCTATAGTGTAGGAGCACGTACTATCAATAAAAATTATTTTTAGGCTACATGCAATTAGTTTTCATAGATTTTCATTTCTTTTGTCGGTGCTCAGGAGAGCTAAGCTCATGGTCGATATTTTAAAATGACATTTCTCTTTGCCAATGTTAATGAGAACAGTTTCATTAATATTGACAAGTTATTTCACATTGAATTTAGTTCTCATTATTATTGTTTCTACCAAAAAACAAGCCCTTGAAGTTATGCTTTTTTGCTTGATTTGTTTTCGTGTGACAGCATGCAAGTAAATTGACAGTTATTGTCATTCCTTGTGAATGACACATTTTCCGTTTGACAGACTTTAGCACCTGGTCATCTGCAGTTGTATTCATTCTGGAAAAGGGCGAACAGCGGTGACTGACAACACAGACTAGCCTGCGTTATTCTTTTGTACTATATATGTCACTGTGAATTCATTTAAAACTTTATAGAGCTCGGATTTTCTGCTGAAAATGTGACAACTGTACAGTTTCCACATTTTTGCAACAATCCACATGCCTTTCATACACTATTGCACATTTTCGTAAGCACCTTACAAAATCTGTATATTTCTGTAAGACCTTACATTCTGCATTTTCCTTATGAAAGCTTGTGTACACTCCATACACTTTCCTTATCCTTCCATATCTTCCATAATGAACTCTCCGTATGCTCCATAAGTTTCCTTATCTTTCCGTATACTCCATAAAAAGCCTTCCGTATACGCCATACAATTTCCTTATCCTTCCGTATACTCCATAAGAAGCTTTCCGTAAATGCCATACAACTTCCGTATATTTCCATAAAACTCCTTATGTTTTCCGTATGTAGCATAAGGAAATGTTACGGAGTCCATATATTTTCCGTAAGATTTCATACGGAACGTTTCAGTAGAGGGAATACAGCGAGGATGAAAACAACATATGCAATTAAATTTTGAGCACTATTTATGGTGCCCATGATTGATTGATTGTTGATATGTGGGGTTTAACGTCCCAAAACCACTATATGATTATGATAGACGCCGTAGTGGAGGGCTCCGGAAATTTAGACCACCTGGGGTTCTTTAACGTGCACCTAAATCTGAGCACACGGGCCTACAACATTCCCGCCTCCATCGGAAATGCAGCCGCCGCAGCCGGGATTCGAACCCGCGCCCTGCGGGTCAGCAGCCGAGTACCTTAGCCACTAGACCACCGCGGCGAGAATGGTGCACATGAAAAAAAAAAGGCCTTTGTACAACGACGAATTCATAATTTGCCTTCACGGACCTTCTGTTAGGCTGCACCACATACAGATTTTTCGTGGCTTTCAAAAGAGATTCGAAAAAATATAATAACCGTATTTACTCTTGTCATGAGCGCACTCACTAAGTCACCCTCATTTCAGTCGCCAAAATTTTGAATTTTTTTTTCTTCCACATATTAAACACACACCCTACGTTTATCCGCTGCAGTCCCACGGGCTCCCCCCCCCCCCTTGCCGCCTTCGCTCGCTGCCACGTGCCATTTTATTTTTGTTTCTATTTGTTCACGGCACGTCCCCTGTCTTTTTTTAATTATCTGTTGTAACATATGTGGCGTTATCTTGTTCCCGAGGTGCCACAGGTGCTCTGCTATGTAGATGCACCATTAAACTAGTATTTTTGATCAACTGTGCATTTCTGATGTTTACCTTGCAAGTACGTGAAACTGGCATGCTTCTTAATCTACGATACACATGTGGCTTGTCTCACTTTGAAGGAAAAGTTAGCATACAATGGTGTAAATGCTTAGAATTTGAAATATTGAGGCAGCAGCACACCGGAGATGATCATATGGTAAAGAAACGAGTGCTGCCTTATTACTGGCAAGTTGTCACTTATATGTACAAATAAATTTTGCGAGCTAAAAAAAAGTACAAAAGCACAGCGAGGCTATGATGTGGTTCAACCTGTGGATTCGCTTCATTTATCACGCCATATGATGACGCTTCCTTTGGTAAAACTGCTCAGATAAGAAAAAAAGTTTGCTGTCCAATACAGCAACTATACAAAGTGTGCACGTGCATCTCACAGCGCCTTTTCGTCACTTCCGAAATGCGCCACCAACATGCCCGGGCACCAACCGAATCTATCGCCTACAACTTCCATGTTGTCTCCTCGTGCTTGCACCCGTTTAGTTTTGCCTCACGATGCAAGTTTGAGAAATTATGAGCTGCTAGTGAGGCAAGTTGATTTAGTAGTCCACGCAGAGGGAGCAGAGCTTAGGGTGTTTCTTCGCTGAAAGTTATAACCTGAAATTGAGAACGCACATTCCGATTTTCCTAAAAGTACCAGCGTATTTGGCTGGTGCAGATTAACAAAAGCTACTTGAAGAAACTTTGCAATATTTGCATCTTCAGGTGCGACTTCATTACGGGTAAGTGCCATAGCCAAGTATTTACCTGCAAACAGATATAGCTTACCAAGATACTGTACATACAAACTTGTCCGCAGTTAAAATCATGATGGCGAGGAAGGCGGTTAAAATCGTGATGGCGATCGCGAAGATTTGGTATTGCATTGAAACAAACTATAAAGAATGGGAAACAATATTAGTTCACTTTGAAGTATAGCCGATCGGTTCAAGTTGGGCGTCAGGATTTTTTTTAATTAGTCAATTAATTCTATACACGGTCTCTATCATGTTCAGTGACTCCACTGTACATTAGCGTACAACAAAAGCAAAATACAAAGTGAAAAGTGTGTTAAAGCATACGTGAAAAATTAAGTGATGACTGGCATTACCGCGGCACACACCACGCAAAGTCGCTATCTGCCTTGTATAATATTTTCCTCGACTATTTCCACAAATTGCAATCAAAGAGGCTCAAGCTCAACATCAGCACTGTTTAAAACACTTGGGGGGGGGGGGGGGCATTGCTACTTTGGTGGCGTAGGCCGTGACAATATATTCATAATATTATATCTCTTGTACACTTGCCTAGCTCTACACGACTAGTTTTCGATGGGAGCAACTGCGCTTCGCACATCCACTCTTAAAATTGCGGCTCGAGAGATTTTGAGCTTTCACTTGTTTTTGGGCCAGGCAATTTGTAGTGAAAGCAAGATAATAGGCCCTCATAGGTTGTGGCGGGCAGTCGGTGTACGCCGTGGCTGGTATATGTGTCGCACATCTTGATTATCTGGTCTTGTATCGAGTGAACGAGCGAGGCCTTCCTAATCCAATGAGCTCGTTAAAGTAAGACAACAAAAAACCACAATGCTTCCACATCGTTCACAGCAACAGATGACGAACCCCCAACAAACCGCACTGCAGCACGTGAACTGCCGTAGGTACCCAGGGTGTAACGGCAGGGTGTAACGCCATGCCCGGGTACCTACGGCAGGTACCCTGCCGTAGGTACCCGGGCATGGCGGGAGAGGGCGACAACGGCAGAAGTGACATCACAAGAACACTATGTATAAAGGGGACATTTAAAGACTTTTTTCCCATTTTTAAACTTCGTGCACTGTTCTGTCACAATTTATAGCTCAGAATAGTTGTATTTTGAAAAGGGCACTAATTCATAAGCCCAATGGTTCAAGGATGGGTGCATTTAGGGGGCCCATTCTACGTTTTACTTATGCCCTTCAAGAACTTGCTTACAGGGCCAAAGTGCTGTTTCAGAAAGAACACACTAGTGCGTGGCCAGCAGTCCGTCAAGCATTAGTGCTGGTGAGATTTGGAAATGCAGCGCATGAGCATCCTCATCTGCTACTTCCCTGCTCATGCTCTCGGGGCTTACTTGCGAGGCACGGTCCTTCGCACTTTTCATTTTCACACTATAAACCAACTGATACCAACTCGGCCTTCCATTATTTAATAAACCAATATTTCATGGTCACGAGGACGAGCTTAAAATGTTTGCTACATCAGACCTGAACAGCATTTTGAGTAATCGAAACTTGCTAGTTGCAGCGAGCATTATGCGAAAAATATGATGTGCTTTACGGTGACAACTTGCAAAACACTGCAGCAACGATTAAAATCATGCATTTTTTGTGCTCACAGGAAATCCCTGAAGCAGGAGGCACTGGGCTAGATAAATTGCGCAGCTAAAATACGGATGCGCTTTCCAATGCTGTCATGCGTACAGGTGGAGAAATGGCAGACAAAACTGGGCGCACCCCGATTCTATGCGCATGCGTCCCATTCACAAGCCTCACTGCCAGTTAGCACCACATGGCTCACTGTCCATGAGCTCGCTTGTTTCCTGTAACAGTGGACCGTACGGTACACCTATTTAAAAACGAGGATAGAATGTATATAATGCAGCATCTGATGAAGCCATGACGATGTGTTGCTGATGAAATCTGGAACTCTAGTTAGTACCCTTATTGTTAACCAGCCGACCGACTAGCAAAACGATTTGCGACTGAAATGATGGCATCTACACCTGCCCTTAAAGGGACACTGAACAAAGTTTTCGCCGCCGAGATTTTCAGCCAAAGCAAAAGATTGGGCCATGAAATTCATAGACAATAATAATTTCAAGCAGAAACTACGAAAACATACTGAATTTAATGAGCCTTTTACAAAATGCCGTGTCTAGCTCTTAGACACGGCGTTTTCTAAAAGGTCGCGACATTTATTTTTCAAGTTTTTTTTTGTTATTCAAGACAAATCTACGGTGCATTGTTCACAGAAAACAAAATTGCCTCGGTAAGATTTCTTGCGAGCAGCTTACTAATTTTAAGGCAGGCGCGTTGATTCGTGAACTGAAGGATGCGAGTGATCGATCTTGCCTGCTAGTGGCTAGGCGACAAAGGCTTTACCTCATGTCCTGGTGTAGCTAAGTCACGCAAATGGAGCAGAAAATGTGCATTATCATTTATTTCACCTAAATATCACACGTATGTGACTTATTGCCGGTGACAGGTGATCAGGATGAAGTCGACAAGTTGCAAATCTGAACAAGAATTCACTCGAATGAAAAACCAACCTATACTCACGTGCACGGTGAAGTCGAACACGTCGTCCGTCAATGTTGTCGCTGATGCCCGAAGGAAAAGAGAAGCGGACAAGCGACGGGGTCGTCTCTTTCTATAAAGCTGGCGGAACTGCCAGAACGGCCAACACAAAAGGCATCGGGTTGACATTCCTCCATCTAGGCATCAGTCGCTCCACCCGGGCATGCAGCTGCTACTGGTTCTACTACTATCCTCTTCCCCGTGCCTCTTCCCGACATTGCAGTGTTGCTGCCATACTCGCGAACCTTTTTTAAATTAAAGCACGCAATCATGTATTATCCTGCGCCATACTAAACTTAAAAACAGTGCGCCGGTACATGAGATCACGAAGCGCGGTCCACGCCATCACAAGAGAAATTAGAGAAATGAAACAAAGAAAACAAAAATGTATAAAATATTTTGTCTCAATACGATCCGCAATCCAGTTTCCTGCAGCGGCTTTTGGCTCTGTATGAACGGCCAAGCCAGTGCCAAGCCAAGCTTGCGTCCCTGATCAGCTGTTTGTTTCCATCGAGAATTCAACAGTGAACTGGCAATTTGTTTAGATGATATTGCTAAAGGGCTTGAAATTGAATATTTCTCTACGTACTACTGCTGTACTTTTCCTCTCTGTTTCCTGATCACAGTGATGAGATTGAGGAGGTTACAATTCAGAAAACAGCAAGTGCAGCTCTAGCATTGCTAGTATCGCTGTTTCGGTAATAAAATGTTACAAAGATTTTGCCCCGCAACCTGCTTGCCGTGTTCGAGCACCCAGTAGAAATTTACGGCGCCGCGTTTTGAAGAGTTGAATAAAATTGCAATATTACGAAAGAAAGGCTCTGAAGCAACATCGCATTTTATCAGGCCTACACCTCCCACACCTAGACGAGTAAAACTCGTCGATATTATCTTGCAAAGCTGTGTATAATATTTAAAACACATTCTTTAGCCCACGATGAATTGTTCTCTCGTGTGGCTTCTCCATTTGGTACTGGTACTTACAAAGGCAACTTTCCATATTTAGTCTCTTTAGATGTTGCAAAAGCTTGACACGTGGTGTGTATGCCATACTGATAATTCTCCTCGTAACCTGGGTCCGCCTCTTTAAACAGCGTCGCATTTTATTGTTCGCAATTGTGTTTGTTTTATACTGTAAGCGAGCTGTGTGATTTCATCAATATTCACGAGTGTTCCCTGACTATACAAACACGTGCGTCTTATTTGGTGCGGTGCACGTTTGTATGTAGCAAAAAATGTCATTTCGTCAGCGTGTGTCTGCATACACTTGCATGCCCTGCAGTACGTGTACATAATTAATGCAGTAAGGACTGCAATGCATAGCCTTGCATGGGACATATATTCCATGCACCCTCAGAGAAATGTTGTTTGTTATGAGCCTACTGTTTATCATTACATTTTTTTTTCGTTAAAGTTTCATCTCCATATAAAGCAGCTGTATACAGGCACGAGCTTCAGCAGCTTCCACGTTATTCCATTTTAAATAAAACACCAAGCCTACCCGAATCAATGATCTGTTTGCTATCATTACTGTTATGTGTTCTACGATGTACACAAGGACAGTAGTATACAAAAAATAGGGAGGGAATTGAATGCCCTGCCTGCATGGCTGCGCCGTTTCACAAGATCAGGCGCTGCGCTGTGAAGCTTCCTACCGGCCTGCAGAAATTCAAGGGAGCGTACGATAGCGTGGTTCAAGAGGACTTGTGGGGAATAGGTGTAAAAGATGGAGTCACTAATCGTTTAAAGGAAATCTATAAAACTAACAAGGTAGTTAAAAAGTGAGAAAAACGGGTATCCAAGCCCACAGTGGTGAAACGTGGACTTAGGCAGGCGTGCCCACTGTCACCCTTCTTATTCATGATGTACCTACAAGGATTAGAGGCCAAATTAGAGGCAAGG
This sequence comes from Rhipicephalus microplus, assembly GCF_043290135.1. NCBI lineage: Eukaryota > Metazoa > Arthropoda > Arachnida > Ixodida > Ixodidae > Rhipicephalus > Rhipicephalus microplus. The sequence continues at coordinate 10,703,003 of NW_027464586.1, forward strand.
GGACTTGGCTTCAACCTCTCTTTAGTCAAACAAGAAAAACTCATTGATCAGGCACTACCAGCATTAATCTACGCAGATGATATAGTGCTAATGGCCAACAACAAGGAAGATTTGCAGAGATTGATGGACATCTGCGGTAATGAGGGAGATAGGTTAGATTTTAGATTCAGTTAGGAAAAATCAGTAGTCATGATTTTTAATGATAACAAAGGTAGTGAGCTTAGAATACAGGAAGTCACGCTAGAGATACCAGATAAATACAAATAACTGGACGTATGGATAAGCAATGGGACCGAGTACCTGAGGGAACACGAAATATGCGTGACGACTAAAGATAACAGGAATGCAGCAGTGATGAAAAATAGGGCACTGTGGAATTACAATAGGTATAATGTTGTGAGAGGAATATGGAAAGGGGTCATGGTTGCTGGGCTGACGTTCGGCAACGCGGTCTTGTGCATGAGGTCAGAAGTTCAAGCAAGATTAGAAATTAGGCAACGTGAAGTATGTAGGCTTGCTTTAGGAGCTCACGGGAATACACCAAACCAGGGAGTACAAGGTGATATGGGATGGACATCATTTGATGGCAGGGAAGCTAGCAGCAAGATAAAATTTGAGAAGCGATTGAGAGAAATGGGGGAGGAGCGTTGGGCTATGAAGGTTCTCAGCTACTTGTACATGAAGAATGTCAATACAAAATGGAGGAAGCGAACCAGGAAATTGACTGGTAAATACTTAGAAAACAGCAGGTGGCCAAACCAGAAAGAACTATCGGTTAAAAAGGAACTGCAGGAAACGGAGACTGACATGTGGAGAATTGGCATGATTAAGAAGTCCGCACTAGAGATCTATCGAACTTTTAAGCAGGAAATTGCCAAAGAAAGAATCTATGATAATACTCAGGGTAGTTCTCTACTGTTTGAGGCCAGGACGGGAGTATGGCGAACCAAGACATATCGGGCCAAATATGAAGAGGTAGACACAATATGCAGTGCGTGCGAAGAGAAAGAAAAAACTGCCGAACACTTGACAATGCTCTGTAAAGGGCTTCACCTTATAGTTCAAGATGATGGCGCAGAGTTTTTCAAAGCACTGGTGTTTAGGGACAGGGAGGGCAAAATAGACGTTAAGCGGGTAGACTTAACTAGAAGGAGGTTATCTGATTGGTGGCTAAAGTCAAGGCACGATTGAAAATTAAACCCTTCATTTCAAAGTACCCGTCCAACTTTACTATTTAAAGGGGAAAAAATCTAGTGGTTAGTTCACTAAGCATTACGGCAAGGTGACGTTAGCCGCCGCCCGATGTAAAGGGTACGGCCACATCCATCCATCTATCCAGCCAAGAATATGCTCTCTGGCTTGTTGCTCCAGGCCTAGTCAGGTAGATTTTCTGGCCTCACCGTTGAATTGTTTGCTCGGGTTGTGGCTTGCAAACATTGCGGTTTTGGGCTTCTTATCATCTTGTTCCGTCATCATGTCCTCCAAGTGGAGGACATGTCGCAGTTTGAGGAGGGAGTACGACAAGGCGCTGATGGAATGAGCTATCAGTCTTACCAGGCAGGCGGTTGAGAGCGCACCGAGGAAGCTGACGCACACCAGCACTATCTGCTTCCTGTATAATACAGGCTAGGGAATTATAGAAACACAGAGCAGAAATCAACTCTTGTGCCTCTCTCATGCACTCACAAGGCGGAACCTGCTTCGAACACTGAGGACCGAGCTAAGCAACACCATGCGTGACGATAAATCATGGTCTCCTATTGCATGATTAAGGCACGCATGCAACTTAAACCATTGTCACGCAAGATGAATTCACAACACCATCGAAGTGAACCCAAGGCACGTGCTGATTATTATGTACGGTACTAGCGCTAAATTCATGCAGACGTTTAGTTGGCGCTGCAGTAGGCCTAGTTGAAGGAATGGCCACAGCTACTGCTGTGATGGAGAACGAGCTCATTAACATCTTCATGTAGATTAAAACGGCTTACCCCGAAATGGCTGGGAGTGTCACGCTATCCCTAGAAATATGCACATGCAGTTGCATATTTAACGATTACAGAAATGGCGTACCGATTTCCAAAGCACCTATCAATACTTCCGTCAAGGCGTAGCACCAAACACTTTATCGCACATTTCGGGAAACATTCCTTTTTCTCCCAATCTGGTGGCTAGGCATGACTACGCCCAAGAATAAGCATGTTATTATGTATGTCGGAGGTATTTTCGTCTGATCCCTGAAAAATTATTTCCCTAAACCCATGAAAAAAAAAAGAAAATGGAATTCGCACCTGTCATCACATTGCACCCCATCACAGGAATGGGATCAGATTGGCCTGGCGCTCAATACTCCCTTACGCTTAATCAGAGCTCGGTCTGGCACCAGCTCCAGACAAAACCATTTATAATCTCCTGTCTGGCACATCTGTTTTACTCTGCTCTCTCTCAACCAGAGTGCACCATGTACCTGTGGTTCACCCCTGGTGGATCTTTTTCACTGTTTGTGAATTGCACACAAAGCCCTTACTGGTAGATCCTATTCCCAATTCTTCACTATTCTCACGGGAGGCCACTCTTTGGGCAGCTTACATCACGACATGTGCGTGTCATGATGTCAGTGCCGTCTTTTTCAGAGTCGGCGCCGTCTTTTCTTTCTCTTTTGCTCCTTCCCTGTCCTGTGTTTCTGGTGCTGCGCTGCAAACAAGTGAAGATGATAAAGAACACCAGATGTTCAAAATTTGCTTCTCATTAATATATCGTGGCTTTGGGAATTAAAACCCCAGATATATTGAAAGAAGATGCATGAAAAGGGAAGGATGATATTGGAAACTGGCAAAAAAGGGATGACAGACTTCTTAAGCTATGCTGCCATTGAGATTTTCAGCTGTTCACGCAATTCTCACACGTAGCTTTGATGCAGCTATGCACATATCACAAGCATGCTGACTGTACAGTTAATATAACTGCAACCTTCATGTACCCAGCCTTCATGTACCCTCTATGACATTTCAGAACATCTGAGTCAGTGTTAGCATCAACAGAATGAAGCCCTGTCTACCTGGAACAAGCTGCAAGATATATAACTAAACGGCCCTTTTCAGGGCCAGTCAATCTCTGTCCGGCTTGGATGCACCAACTGATTCCCTTTATCATCAACCCTCAATAAAACTAGCAAATGTTTGTACATGTGCAAGCAGTGTCATTCAATATCTTAGGAAATGCTTGTGAAGCAATTTCAAGGAGAATCGTTTTTCTGATCTCATAGTGAGGCATTAGGAACACCTTAGTCACACCAAATGCCATTATTCAATGAGAGGAACAAGAGAAATATTTCACTGGGAACAATGAAGTAAACAAAAAACAAATGTTTTCAGATACTGCGAGATCATTCCATAAAAAAGCTCAGAAGTTGCTATGTGTGGCCACATTTAATCTGTGCAAGCATCGTGTGGTTACAAAATTCTGTACCAAACATAGGTTCAGCTTTCTGGAATAGACCGCGCTGCACAAGCTAGCTCAGTGCATGCACTTCTGTACCCTGCCAGAGAATATTTTTACCACCAGTATGTTGTAACGTGAAGTGAAATGGTGATTGCATACTAGGGCGCGTCCTGCAGGACCCCAATAAAGTTGTTTCACTTGATCGGTTGGTGTGCTGTAAGCAGAACATTTCCAAGAAAAATCGTATAGTTTGGAGGAGGACTTAAGCAAGGAAAGGTGTAGATAAAACAGTGGATTCACTGGCATTATCCTCACCAAGTATAACATTGTTTTTCTGGTGAAGCTTTGTGTCTGAACAGCGAGCAGGATAAGCTGGTAAAAATATGCAAAATGGGAAGTCTAACACAGCAATCTGTGCAGTACTGCTCATTTCATGGAGCATTAATTTCACAGGCTTTGCTCATTGTTAGCGTTAAGCCTATATTATGTCCACTGCAGGGTGGAAGCCCAATCAATGTTCCCTGTCCTGTATGAGCCAATTTCATATTATGGCTGATAATTTCTCGATCTCATTGGAACTAATCACCTGCCACCCTCTGCTACATTTCATGTGTCCTAATATAAATTAATTGACATTACTGACCTGTCATCCATCTTTTTTTCTCCTTCCCAACTAATGCATTCATTTTTGATAAACTCTGCTTTCTTCCCATGTCTTAATATTATGCTAGCCTTTTTTCATTTTTCTGAAACATTATCTTTGCTCAGAAGCTAGAAGTTATCAGAAAGAACATAACGACATTCTACCTCCTGAGCATATGGCATCATCAATACAAAAATGTAATAAAAGTGAGAAAACATCCTATCTATATAAGAGGCCCTAAAATACTGCAGGAGGCAACAAATAAACTGGTATTTGTATAAAGGCAGTGACAAAAACTTTGACTACTGTCACTTATTCTGATTCTTGGGACATCTTTTTTAGTACATCATAACACATAATTACACATTTACACAATTTACACAGAGGAATTGCCACCACGTGCATTGAGGCCACCCTTCAGAAGTCATGTGAGCACAAGGATGAGGTAAGCCTTAAAAACCAGATTAAAAGACTAAAGGATGCTGGATATCCCAACAGCACCATCACACCCGTGTGCTAAACCCTCCTGCAGAAAGTCAAGTTAAACAAAACAGGGCCAAAATAAAAACAGAATGACCAAAGATCTTTGCATGCTATACCGTACGTACATAAGGTGTTTCACAATATAAAGAAAATAGCGAGCCGATATGATTTCATCTTGTTATTTGCCATCCCTTGCAAGTTTTCAAAAGTGTGTGTACTAAAAAGCAACAGGAATAGCCATTATTTCACCATTCGTCACGAGAATAGGTATACTGAATGCCAATATAATGTTGTGTATGAGATACTATTGACACGTGGAAACGTAAACATAAGACAAACTGGGCAATGCCCCAATGTTTGAGCAAGACAGCATACTTAAAATGTTAAGAATGGCTATGGTAGTCGCATGGCCATACACTGTAAAGAATGTAAGTGCAGTTCTATGTTTCATAAAACACTGTTTTTGAAGAAAGCAAGAACAAGAAATGAAAGAGAGACTGTGAAAGCATTTTCTTGTCAGGAAGGCCATGGATCAGTGCATCAGTATACCTTCACTCATCCATTCGGAGAGAGAGTATTCTTTTCTCAGTTAAGATTATATTATCATGGTCTCACATGTGTCGTTGTGCATGAGCACTGTTCTTGTACTCTGTAAAAAAGTGGGCGTAGTACCTTCAATAAAATTTAGTTGGCAGTCAGCGCTCTTTCCTGTCCTTTTTGTCTCTTCCTGAACTTCTCTCACTGTTACTAGAACACAACCACGATGAACCAACTTGCCCAGATTAAGCTATTGTTGACGAAAAGTCAGAGCATGAAAATACTTCAGGGGCTCAGAACCTCCTCACTACCCGTCTAGTTACGGCCCTGGTCTATGTGTTCTGAGAGTGAAGCACTAGTGGAGCTATCTAACTACCTAACGGTGAGGAGGGTTTGTGTATACTCGAGCTTGTTTCATGACATGGTGAGAGGTGGCAGGTTGTTGAAATAATATGCTGTGTGGGAGGTCAAGATTTTGATTGATAACGCTGAGTATGAGCCAGTGACATTAGGCGTTCAAGACTTTTTGCGATATTCACTCTAGCATGGGACCTTGGTTGGTGGTTGACGTGTGCATTTGATCACATTGTAGTCTTCCATCATAATTTTTTTGCCACTTGGTGTCGACGCTCTTGAGTTGTACCAAAGTAATTAAGCATCCAGGTACAAGTATCTTCTGTCAGTGTTTCAAAGAAGAGCTGAATATGAGTAATAGCTTCCATCAATACTTCTGGCATTGGTGTATGCACATTTCTTTTGAAGTTCTCTTGTAAAAAAGGCATTAAAGGTATGTTTTTGTGACTTTTTAGTGTTGGCCAGAACTGCTGGTGTGTCCGAACGGCTCTTCGATTGGTTGTGGTGTTGTCTTGTTCAGGGCCACAGAGCTTTCAGTCTTTTTTTATATTTGCCTTCACAGGAATGCTCTTTGCATGCTTCTTCAGTACTTTGTATTATTCCTAAAGCATTGACTTCCAGATTTTGATTGTGGTGCTTTAATCTAGTGTTCAACTTCACGCTAGCTTCATTTGCACGCAAAGCAAGAACTCAGGAGTATGGTAACTTTTGCTATGGGTTTTCCCTTCTTCAGTCTACTGTATTTTTGCCTGTGTTGTCTAAGCGCTGACAGCCTCGTGCGACAGCTTTTTTTTGTGCACTTATTGTGTGCCAATGACTTATTTGCCTCCTCAGCTAAAGACTTTTTGTATTATAAGAGAAAGCTCTGTCTGTATTGCTTTTGTCATTTGCTGATGGTGTATCTTCAGTATCTTTTCTCAGTGTACACTATACTTGAATGGAAGAGCAGCATGACTACCTTCAGCTGTTAGCAGGCTTTTAGCTGCTGTAATACTGATTGATGCTCCTTTCTCGGGCGTTCTATTTTGGATGGTTGGCATGTCATTGCTTCTTTTAAACTTTAAAACTGCATGTGCACCTTTTTCTGGTTACACCTGGTATATTTTTCCAGTGGTTATATATATATATATATATATTTATATATAGAAATATAAATATATATATATATATATATATAAATATATATATATATATATATATATATATATATATATATATATATATATATATATATATATATATATATATATATATATATATATATATATATATATATATATATATATATATATTGCTAACTTGAGAAACAAGGCCTCTTTACATTAGGTGCACATCAGGTGGGAAGAGTACTTCTATTACTTGCCAAGATTGTGGCCCCTTATGGTGGGAATCATAATGCACTGTTGATGTGTCAAATTCACATAGCATAATTCCAAGGCACTCGATCAATATCCAAGGAAGAAAATTATGTTCTTTTGCGTGAATTTCAGCAACTCATAGTAATTTGTATGTAAATGAATACTTCATCATTCTTGGCTGTCATGTTTTATGAAAGCACATGTGCTTCGTTAATAACAAAAAAACATGCACGCTCACGCCACTGCAGTGGCGTGAGCGTGCACCCCTGCTCTTGCCATTATTTTTAATTAGTCATTATAATTTCTTTTGATCACCTTTTCAGTAATTTTGCTGTACAGATCGTGCTGAACGCAATTATTCTACAGCTAGCAAAGAGGGCAAAATGCAAGTTTTATGGCTCTAGCTTTCCTACAAGTTTATTTTATTTTATTGTTAATAAAAATTTGTGTTGTCCTATAGTTGCATATGACACTTTCTTGCACTCGCTAAACAATCCCAGCTGCGTCTGCTGCACTTTCGATGTAGTCGAAAATGCTGTACGCCCATGTGCTTAGATTTGGGTGCACGTCAAAGAACTCCAGGTGGGCGAAATTTCAAGAGCCCTCCAAGACGACGTCTTTCATCATATTGTAGCGATACTAAAGCACAGAGGCGTATGAAAACAAATTTATTAGGGCGAACTTGTGCCCTCAAGTTGACTGTGAGGAAACTGCGAGTCCGTCGAACACCGAGAAAATCTCGGAACACCTCTTCTTTTCCTTCAACAGAACCTCGAAACCTCGAGTGCGTGACGCATGCGAGCTTGGTCTCACCAGGTGCTCGTGCTGCCACGGTCTCTGTGCGGCACGGTGAAGGCGGTCTATTTGATTGTGATCAATATATCGTAGCAATATGGTGGTTTTGATACTTTAAACAATACAGATCAATCAGTACATTCAATAAACATCCAGCTTTTGAACAAGGCAAAAATTATTAAAATTTAGTCTACCAGAGCTGAGAAGAACTCGACACAGAATGACAGGTGGCCAAAAAACAAACTGAGAAAATGACGAAAAGAAATCTGTGTATTTAAGAAACTGTACACAAATGAAAATGCTTCACTTTGTATATAAGTGCCTCAGAAAACACCAGGGGAGTAGTCTCGATAAGCAACTGGTCCCACTGGACGTCCAGGATTTAGCAGTCCTTTCAAGCAGCTTGTTAATTAATGATAGAGTAGTCGTGGATCTAGCCTCGTACAGGTCCGAGTCCTTGCTTACTGTGGCGAGCTTTTGCAGCTTGCACTAGCTCGCCGATAAGATGCAGATCTTATCGTCATTCACTTTCTGCTGTTGCACATGATTGGCGTTCATCAAAAAGGTTGTGTCTATCCTTGTGCCGTGCTGCCTATCGCCGATGTCGTCCGAGGCTGCCGGAGAAACGGCCAGCAGAGATGTCGGCATTTCAACCGACAGATCGTGCTCCGTCACCGAACCTGCTTCCCCCCTCAAGCCGCAACTTGGTCATTGGCCACCAGTATCAAAATCATGATGCACAGAAGTAAGACTTGTGAGGCTAATAAATAAACACAGGACAAGTTCACACTACACATTCATACCTTTTGTCTGGTGGCAATCCACCATTGTGTGAGAGATATAGCGAAGCGCTAACAGTGCTTCACATTTCAATTCAATACAAGGTATCGGTCTCGCCCAGAAGAAAACGCTTTCCATTACCCTACTGACAACAGATACCACTTCAGCCGGCGATGTTCGTTGGTAGGGAATCACTTTTAATGTCATATACCCAGGCATTCTGTATCAAAAACTCTGAGAGGTCATTGCTGTGGTGCCTATATAAACAAAGTCCTTGGACGCAAAGGCGTTCATAAGGCCCTTGCACTAATGCCATATATTTCAACCATGGTTTTATTATCACGACCTTTTGACATGCATTATCATCATCATTGCTCCTCTTGGCTCCTCCCTGCGTCTCCTCTCTATTTCTCTCACTCTCTCTTGTCTCAAGACCTGGCACTCTTTGGCCATCAAATTGCCCTTGCGCCACAAAACACCAAACATCAACATGCTGGTAACTTACATTTCGGGGTCATCACAATGCAGGAATAGCTCAAATGATGATTGTATGTCACAACATTGGGACTATGGGGTTGTCAAGCTCATACGCTGGGCAATATACAGAAGTAGTGTGTTGCACAATTCGAAATATGGAAGAGACAGGTAAACTGGGTGGTTGTATGTACATATTCGCAACTAATAAACAAATTCTTCATGAGACATTATTGTTATGTTCATTAAGATGTGTGTGGTGTGTGCTTTATTATTTTGGTGAAATTTGGTCAATCTCAGGCATAATTCAGCTAATAGCTCTTGCATAGCGAGTCTTGGAAGCCCGTATGTTCTGGCTTCCAGAGATTTTTGTTTATATTCCAACTGGCTGCAAAAGCTGTAAATCTTTTTTTTTTGTTCCGGGTTTTGAAGGCTGGAAGCAATATGCAGCGAAGATTTCCCGAGGCCTGCAGACAACATTGTTTCAACCAACTTATTGAAGCACAAGTAAATAAATTATATTTTATATGTCTATTTCACCCATTTTTTGGCTTCCAGTCACTAAGAGCACATATACATTTCAATGTGTCAATTCAGTGGAGGGATAATATATCATGTTGGCAGTAGCCATGTCTTTGTAAATGTTCACAACTGCAAATGTTGCTGTTCGAACATTTTTACAATTGTTGGTCATGAATACATTTTATTAACTGAGCTGTGCCCTTGAAGACGATGTATGTAAGCAAAACAAAAATGAAGTGCAACTCATATCAGCAGCCAAAGTACTAGTGCTTCTATGGCAGCATGATGTCTAGAATCGGAGGTTGGCGTAGTCTACAGTCCTTTGCAAAGTCGGGCTTTTTTATTTTTCTTATAAAACACCTAGACTACAGTACATCAAATGTTTGAATAACTTGTGTGCTGCAGGTTTGCTCATTACAAACACCACCGAATAGCTGAAGCAATTAAAGTGTTATTTTTGGTTGGGTTAATGTGATGAGATACTGTACCGGTGATGTTTTCTGCTAAAGAATTGGTACCAAGGGTTGGGAAATGCTGTCAGGGAAGGCAGAGAGTTAGATGGAGTGAGGAAATTAAGAATTTGTCAGGGATAAAATGGAATCAGCTCAGACAGGATAGGGTAAACGGAAGATCCTTGGAAAACGCTATTGTCTAAGCACTGGACTAGAACAGGCTCAGAATGATAACTGAAACAAACTAGAGAAATTGCAGCCAACATGTCAGTGGTAACACTTGAGCGATGAAATATACAACTGTCGCAAATATATCGTATACAAAAGAAATCATAGGAATGTGTATACTGTGTGCATGTTTAGTCTTGTATCTAACACACAAATTGCTGCATAAAAAAGCTTTTTGAATGCCTCGTTTTTTGTCCCCCCACCCACTAAAGGCTGTCATTCACCAAGCAGTCAAAGGCAAACTAATGACTGCCCCAAAGCAGTATTCAAGCTGTAAGACCAAAGGAGATGGCTACTTCGGCACTTTGTGGCCACCTACAACAGCCACTTCGAGATACTTTTTTTGTTGTTGCTGGAGCCAACATTGCAAGAGGCACTTACAAAGATTAGTGCTATCACGAACACACAAACAGTATAAAAATGACATCAAAAAGAAGAATTTTGCTTCAGCGAACATTCTTAAAAAAACGAAAGCCCACTAACGAAGGCAAGCCAAGGATGGCAAAGCCTCCGTTAGGTAAGCAGATGGCAATGCACGATCTTCTAAAAGGTGAAAACTCATCAGAGGGGCCTGCCGGCATTGCTAAGTAAAAAGAGCACATCTACAGTAAACCCAGCAGTGAAGTCATGCACACAATGCTAACTCTTCAAGAGATGCCACACGCAACTTGATGCCCCAGCAATGTATCACCAAAAAAAGCACTATGTAATTGAGTGTAGTCACATTTCTACTTTAGCTGAGAGACTTCAAATGACACTCTGTTACTATTTTGCACAAAACTATCGTAAACCACGAAGGTGAAGGTGGTCAGACCGGAACACTGAAAAACAAAGAGGACATTAGTGTCTCTATGACTCGATGGCTCATGTAATGAAACACCAAAGAGTGAAGCAAAGCTGGGGACTAAAACAAAAGTAAGTTATGTAATGACACCAAGAACAGGGAACATCCGGACAGCACAAAGGTTCGCTGGCGACTGATGTCCTCAAGATTCCGCTGGGTTCTCCTCCTTGAAACACACAGAAACCACTGAGACTGATTATGGCCCACTTCGAAATGGAAAATAGGAGCCGTTGAGACATGCGCGCTTTTAATGGCTCGAAATCTCCCAAGAAGGTTGTCCGCGACAACGTTCATGCACTACTACTTTGTGTCCTTTTAAACACCGTTATTTTTCACCTGCGAACTTGTGTCTATGTTTCAAGGAATTCTTAGCGTATCAAGTCACTTACAAATTAAAAAAAGAACGTTTTCAGAGCAAATGTTTGACCTTTGTTCTTGTCATTCAACTCTTTTAAAGAAAAAAAGCTGTAAAAGATGCAGCTATATGACGTGCTCCGCTATCTCTAGCAAATGTTAAAAAAAGATGCCGGGGCACTTTGTTCCGATGCGAGCCAAAACATGATTCAATTTCGCGGCTGCACAAGCACACAGCAAGGTTGAACTCCACTCCGCCGCCCGATGTTACCGGCGACATTGAATACTCGCCCTGACTCAAACATTTGAGCCTAAGCCATTAAATGATAGTACGCGCATTATCCCCAACGTCTCTTGTTTGAATCCGTGAGCACTGATCACACTTACGGTCCGCTTACGGTGCGCTTACGAATACGGTCCGCTTACGAGCAGCCTAAGCGGAGCGCGGTGCGTCGCTGCCGTTTTTGCAAGCGGAAGGGGGACAACGCGCGCGCCTTCCCTCATGCGTGCAGTAACTTTGCTCATTTCAAGATGGCTGCCTCCGGAGATGGCACGCTTTCCGCGAGTGCTTGCATGGTTATGCAAACACAGTTTCAACGGTGAAAAATAAAAACGCCGCCACCACACACGCGTCAAAAGTGCAAACAACACACAGTGAATGCTTGCAATGGATCTAGAACAGAACCTTGCTGGCTTTTGAGCAGCTACTATCAAGTCAGACCTTGCTTCTTTGTCAAAAAATAGAAGGTTAATACATTGAAAGTGGATATCTAAATACTTCGTGAAAAGATAATTTATACGTTATTGTTTTGCTTTGTATACGTGAAAAAAATGATGTTATTTTGTTTACCCACGATGAAAACGACCAGAGGGCGCTGCAACTGCGAAAGGTCCGCTTCGCTGCAGGCAACAAATAACTAAAAGAGAAAAATCAGCCGCCGCTTCGCTGAGGTTTCACGGGCGCTCCCGGAGCGGGGCGGACAACAAAAACGTCGAACTAAATACCTCTATTTATGGTGCCAGCTGCGGTCGGCGACTCAACGGCACGTAAGCAACTTCAGAGGTATGCATTGGCACATTCCGTACACGTGCGAGTAAAGGGGCACCCATACAGCTTTGACACTCAATTATTATAGTCCCTGTACCTTCAGTACTCAACACAGCTGAAGAATGTTCAGGCCAGAGAAAGGAGTCTTACCCGAGGTCGTTGTTCAGGACAGCCTCGACTTGGCGAATATCAACGCGCCGCTCCTGCGTATGGAAGAAATCACAACTTGAACGCAAACGTCTGCTGTACGCACAAAACTCTCGCAAAAATGTAGAAATTAGCTCCACACGAAAAGTGTAAGTCGAAAACACCGGCGCAGGACTCCTACCATCTTAACTTCCAGAATGAAAACAGACATGGCGCCTGCCGAACGTTTTTATGTGCATGCGCCGCTCTAATCTGGTGGGCTATTTGAACGCAATTGACGTAAAAAATGCACGGACATAACACTGCATTAAAGGTTACGTGGAACGTCTTAATGGGAACAGGTGCGAAGTTGAATCGGAGCACCATTTAGATTACTAAAGAGGCAGCCGCGCTTTTTCTTGTGCGCACGCCTAGGTTCTTACGCACACGGAAGTAATGTATGCAGTGCACTATGAATGAGATCTAGCCGACATTGCAGTATTAACAGATCTAACATTCTCCTGTGATAGCGCTTCGGAGCTGCAGTATGTTAAAGTAAATAACTAGTCATGCCAAGTATAGGATATGGTATCAAAAGCAATTCTTATGCTGAGAAAGGGAAGGAGAGGCGGTGCCAGGATTATTTTACCGGGGGTAGGGGGCACGAACAAGTTTTGGGGAGCTCCAGCTCCCCGCACGGTGCCGCCCCCGAAGGAAAATGGCCAAAGAGATGACGTGCCGTGGCCAGGGACCAAACCTGCGACCTTCGAATAACGCGTCCAATGAGCCAACTGATGCGAACAACTGAGCTATGCCCCCTTTCACTTCTTGGGCTATATATGCATATTTTATGTGGGAGCATCAGTCAGCACGGCCAGTAGCCGTGACGGCGAGTGTGAAACACTTTTTTTCTGCCTATTCGGCATCACGTATGTGATCTTATGAGCTGGAAACTGGACAGTAATCGCTTATATACTATGTGAAGGCACAAAGTCTCTCAGAAGGAGCCCTTTGCTATGAATGAAGAAAATAGGCGTACATTTAAGGGCTCATTTTCTTTGTTAGACATAATATAAGATGTAGCAATCATGTCAAGAATAGTATCAGGGGTGTTATTAACAGTAATTATATGCTTGTGTGAAGAGTCCAACAATTCTATATAGTTTTCTTTCGGGTGATCATGTTAAGGCAGTTATAAAATGTAATAAATAAGTCACAGAATCACTGTCATTTATTGCTCCCGTCATTAAAATGTACAAATAATGCACACAGAATACAAACGCACACACGAAAATGTTCACACAGCACCACGGTTTGTTTAACATTTGTAGTGTATGACTAAAAAACTGATTATATCTGGTGAACTGTTATGGCTAGAAAATGCCATTAGAGGCAATGCTACTGGCAGTTTTTTGAGTGAAGTCTCAATAAGGGTAAAGAAGCACGATACATGCAAGATTCATTTATTCCCGCTAAACATTTTCATATCGCCTTATTTATGCGGAGAATTTTCGATTTCGGGGCACTGGGTTCGGCACGTAGCAGTGTAGGTGGCTCGGTCACGTGGCCACCCAAAGCTTTGAAGCAGTAAGATGATCAACTAAGCTGAGAGTATTGCTTGAAAAATAGTAACTAGTGACAGCAACATAGAATTATATCCTAGCAAAAATGACAAAAATAAAGACCATAAACTATAATGACAAAATTAACCATTGTTTTCGCAGTTTCAGTAGGATCTTCATATATAAATTGTGTTCGGAGGCCGCAAAAACCAGTAAATTGCACTGTCAGGAGGAAAAGCCTCTGCAATGTGCAAAGGGGTTGTTAGGATTGCTGTACATAAGAGTTTCAGTCTGTCCGCAAACTCCTTTGTGTTAGCGTTATACCAGATGTCGTAGTCTTAAATGTGAGAAGCCTAGATACTGGCAATATATGTCGGGCCAAGATGTATCAGGTACCCAGTATTCTGTTCAATGCTTTGCATTTTGCATATACCAAAATAGTGAACAAGCTAAAACCATCTCTAGTCTGAAACATTTGTGAAGGTGCACCATAATCTGTGCATAAAATTGCAGCACGTATAGTATATTACACGCTCCTACTTTATTCTGTGCTTCTAACGTTGTAAACGGATTTACATCTAAGCACTAGTGCTCTCTTTGCAGCAATTACTGGAATTGAAAAGCTATGGAGCCACTGTTTCCACCTTTGCAGCATACCTCAGCACACAAAGATAGGCTGGCACAATACAGGCTTCATAAGCACATTAATTCCATATTGACAAGGCCTCCCTTGTTTGCTGGAGCAGAATTATCTGTTATGCTCGCCTAGCACTGTCAGCTGTATGTGATGTATGAAAGACTTCATCGGCTCTGCACACACATAATTTTGATCAACGTGCCACCATACCATATAAAGACATAATGAATGCAATGCTTTTTATCGCATTGAAAAAAAAAACAGGTACCACAAATATTGGTGCTTGTTACTACAATTAATGCATAAATAAAAGTAGAGATATGTTCATGGCATACAAGAACAATTCATTGTAGCACACACACCCACACTTAGATCAATGTGAAATCAAGGCAATAGTTCAATTAGCTAGAACACTAACATAAAGAAAATAGTATAGCTAGAGCTAAAATATGGCAACAAGTACTTCATTTTCAATTTTTATGTAACGAACCTGTTACTCCCTAGCACTAACTGTGCCCGAATGTTGGGGAACCTTCCCATTTGTGTAGTACCTTTCGGTGAGTTTAGGCACACAATATAAACAGCTAGAGTTCACTCTCGAACTAACACATAGCCGTGTGTGCATGTGTTCTGTGCATACACGTGTATCTATTGGGAATTCAGAGCGCAAAAAAACCAGAAGACATTCACAATAACAAGAGACAAGGCGGGAGCTACTTTCATCTAAATTTATTCAATGTTTTGCCCACAAGTGTATACAGAAACTGTTTGACAAAGCATTTGAGTGTGTGTGCATGCATTTTCTTGAAGACGTTTATGGGCGAAGCATCAAATAATATTAGATTATAGTTGCACCCATTTTGTATTCTGTTGTGAATGTTTTGTGCGAGTGCGCTTCTGTGTGCATGTTTGTGCGTGCACTCGTTTGTGTTTTTGGGTTTGGCTGCATACGTATATGTGCGAGTCTGGAAGCTGCGAGTCATAAAACAGTTTTCCCCCCCAAAAATATGTGTTTTTCAAATTTACTTACTTTAACAAGTTTGGGTTCTCCATACTTTGCAACAAAAACTGAATATTGCCAATAAGGTAGATTAAGACCACTTTTAAAGAGCACGAGGTGGCTAGTAAAGAATTGGCCTTGCACCTGCATGTTCGACTGCGAATTTCTTTGAAAGACGACAGTCTTCTGTCTGGAGAGAGTGAATAGAATAAAATATTGTGAGCGCTGACTATGATGTTTTGTGTGAGAACATTGGTGAATGGGATTCTAAAGGCACTGTGTGTGACGTGATCGCCATCTGGCGGTAATCACAGAAAACAAACGGATGGCCTCCGTTATAGTGGGCACGCGCAATCTTGGAGGCCATATTTTGTAGATTTCAAGGTAGGTGGCAGCACTGTATTGTCTTAGTAAAGAGTAGGAAACTCGCCTTTTTGTGCATAGCGTTAGGGTGGCTAGAATTTTCTATCGCTTCCCGATCGCTTTTTCTATCGCTTCCCGATTTCTTGAAGGAGATGATGTCAGCGGTTGTCGTCGATTTTTGAACCGCTCTCAACAATGCCGTTGACGGGGAAAAAACGCAGAGGTGGTGCTTTGTGCCAGGTTGCGACGCCGGTTACAAGTCCTGCGGTGAAATACTGTCTCTCTTTCGTGCACCTGCCCGTGAGGATGAATTTGAAAAGTGAACACGTGCCATACCAAGGGCCGACAAGCCACTGCAAGAGAATTCTGCAGTTTGCGAAAGGCATTTTGACCCAAGGTACGTATGGAATTCGTACATGTTTAAGCATATAGAAAAGTTGAGGTTTCTACAAGTTAACACACTCACCCAGTGTGAGCAGCAGAAGTGCAGTGGAAAGAGCCAGACTAATTCAGATGATCGGTTATTCTTGTACTTACATTGGCATGTTGCTCCACGTGGGTGCGTTTTGTGTTCTGCCTCCATCGACCCGCGGCTAGATGTGTGTCACCTAACGCTGCAGCACATGCTATAATTATTGTTTTGTCGCTTGGAAATCCGAAGTGTCTTCATTACAGAGGCTCCGCTCTCTTTTTATTATGTTTTCAGGTTTATCATGAGACACTACGGGCACACTGTGAATGGAAAGGAGGTCCATACACCACGCGATGTGCCTGCCCTTAAGGAGAGTGCTATTCCAACAATTTTTTTGAACCTTCCGAAGTATATGATGAAAACTCTTCCAAAAGAGAGGAAGAGGAGAATGGGACAGGGCTCTTCCGTGCCTGCAAAGAAGAGCCGCGAGGACATTGACGATTCAGAACACGAATCGGTTCAGCTCATTCCTCATGACGAACTGGACGTAGTCAACGATGAAGTACCTCAGAAAGACTTCATTTTTGGTCTTCGACTACCATCGGAGTATTGGCCACATCAGACATTCCAAAATCGAAAACATAGCGAGTTACCAAGCAGCTGAACATCATAAAAGCAAAGTACCTCCCGTTGCGTTCAACAAGATAGCTGTGTTCGAAATTGGAGAGCGAAATTCACCCTCCTGCACCCTTTTCCTGGCTGGCCACCTTCACTGTCAGCGCACCGTTGAGTCTGAGGAAGAGGCCCAAAAGCTTCTGGTGTATGCAGAAAAACTCTCTGTGTGTTGTGGAGTTGGAAATACCAGCGAGTTTAAGCGATTAGATGTGTCTGACTGCACATTGTCAGCAAATGGCCTGTTCTCCACTGTGTGTGACGGATCTGTGTCACAAGGTATGTTGTGTTTTGGTACATACGTCTTGGACATCACAACTGTGTAGTGGAGCATACGCACTAACGCGTATGCGCCTTCAAAAGAGAACGAAGAACCCCGTGCTCTGATTGCGCGAGACCCTGTGTCGCCTTTGCCAGACTTGCCGTTCACCCATTTTCCGTCGCGACCTCGTTTCGACTCCTCCGTTCGAATAAACATAATCGCAACTGTAAAAAAATTATTTCATATACTTCACATGTCGCCCATTTTGCTGTTTCTTCCAGGTATGCCGGCCCATGTGCCTCAGCGGTGTCTGAAGTGCAGAAAAGTGGGGCGAATCCTCATGGCTCGTTTGCTGCGCTTAAATAATAAGGTGCAACGCCCATTGGTAAAGACAGCGGGAAGGAGACTGAAATGTGCCGTTCGCACTTTGAGGCGGCGGAGTAAGAAAGTGCACACCCTTCATGAGGTCGTACGAACGTTAGGACAAAGGAATTCTTCTATCAAGGAAAACAGACTTGAGGCAAAGGTAAGGTGCTGTATTTTTACATATTTAGCGTCATAAATAAAGCTTCCTGTTTCGTGCATTTGTTTCAGATCAAGCAGCTTCCGAAAAAGCAGCAGTATGCAGTTCGAGCATGTTTTGAGGCGTCGAAGCGGAAATCCATGCGAGGATATCGATACGACAAAGCGTGGCTCTTAGAGTGTATTGTTTTAAGGATCAAGAGCCCGAGCTTATACGAGCATCTCAGGGCCCATAAGATCCTTATACTTCCAAACCGTTTCTGCCTCCAAAAGTACATCAAGGTATACGATTACATTTTTTTCTTATTAAGCATAATTTAATCATCCTCATCTTGCATTCTCAGGCCTTCAAGGCATCTTATGGCTTTAGCCGCAAGCTTCTTGAGTGCGTGAAGGAGAAGGCTAGTGAAATGAATGAAATAAACAGACTTGGCGGCCTCGTTATAGACGAGAAGAAACTTTCTACACACCTGGACCTCAAGTCACCCATGGATATTGAAGGCTTCGTAAACCATGGACAACTTACTGGAGCTCAGGACAAGCACACAAAGGCTGATCACGGCTTAGTCGTCATGTTTCAGCCTTTTGTGGGCAAATGGACGCAGATAATTGGTAAATAACATTTATCAAAGTACTGTTATTTTCTGTAATTGCACTCATACCTGCAATATTTTTTTTCTACAGGGGTGTTTGCTTCGAATGAAAATGTGAAGGCGCCAACGCTGACAAAGATAATTTTAGAAGCAGTTCTTCTGTGCACGAAAGCTAATCTTTATGTGGACTACATCTGCACGGACGGCGCGTCATGGAACCGTGTCATGTGGCACAACATGGGTGTTCATGGTAATGCTAAACATGCATGATGTAATAGGGTTGACAGGCGGGCTAGTTGGTACAAATTCATAATCGAATAATTGGAAGCGCAAACCAACGGGACACAAAAGAAGAGACAAACAAGCGATTGTTTGTCTCTTCTCTTGTGTCCCGTTGGTTTGCGCTTCCATTATTTCATTATGAATGTACGATGTAAGGTTACACATCCATGCGACGACAAGCGCTTCCTTCATTTTATTTCGGACTTCCCTCATCTTGTGAAATCTGTGCGAAACATCAAGATTAAGCATGGCTTCAACACACACAAGGGCCGAGTAAGCATGTTATTTTATTCTCATAATATTTTGAAATGTTGGGTACCTGGTAAAGTTGGTTTACTAACCATTATGAACTTTTGCGGGTTCTTTGGGAACATGTGGCAATGACTTGGAAGGTCGACAGCAGTCCCTTCACATTGAAAGTTGCACCCAAGTTAACACGTTCTCACATATATCCTAGTGGGTTCGAAAAGATGAGGGTCAATGTGGCTTTTTATATTTTCAGTAGCGCAGTTGAGCACGCGATGGATTTTCACAAAGAAAAAATTGAGCAACAGTACTTAAATCTGGAGCCAACAAAAGTATTTATCAATATGATGGCTCAAACAATTGACCCCATGAGGTCGTGGTTTTTAGCAGAAGCTCTGAGGTATGTACACCAATTGGGCTCATTTTCATGTGAAGACGTAGATACTTTTCATGTTTCAGGCGTGGCAGCACTAAAGAAACTGCACTTCACAACATGCTGGAATTTCTAGACCAGTGGGAGGCCCATGAACGAGGGCTCGGCTTTTTAAGCAAGAGCATGGCAGAAGGCCTACGTGTGACGATCCACTCTGCGAAGGACCTACTAAAGTACCTCACTGAAATGGTTGGGTTTAGGTTTTTGATGACCTCCCGTCTCAGTCAAGACTGTTTGGAGCGTTCCTTTGGTATCGTCAGACAGGCCAAGTGGAGCTAACGATCACCCAACTCCTGCGCAGTTCATTGTCATAATCAAGTATGCTTGTGCATTTTCAGTCCTGAACATTGAAATACAAAGCATATAATCCAAAGTATCAATTTTTATAATTTTCATGTATAAATGCAGGTGCATAAGCTTTTATAGCTTGGCGAAAAGCCCCAAGGGAGCAAACGTATCTCCTGGATTTTTGGAGGCCCTGCTGTCCGAGGACCATCTGCTGTCTGAAAATGAAGCACCAGCTTGTGACGACGTTACACTACCTGTCGAAGCAGCAGAGGTTGCGATTGACCGCGCTGACTACGTTGAAGAACGCAGGGATGACCGCCTCACCTACTATATTGCAGGATATGTAGCCAGGAAGCGGATCTTCTCAACCCAATGCGAAGCTTGCAAGGATGCCTGCCCCGTGACACGTGATAGTGTGATGGACCGATTGCCAGCAGAATCGTGTAAAAAGTGGGACATGGGGGGGCCTTCTTTACCTCTCTGTCCATCTATATAGTCTAATCAAAACCCTTGAAGATAGACTAACTCGTGCATTTAGCACCATGCGCTTGCACACCAAAGTAGTGAAGGATTTTTCGCACCTAGCAGACAATGTGCCACAAATTGGCTGCAGTGAGCATTCAGCTTTTTTAACATCGGTTGTCAGGTTCTGCAGCATTTCGTGTGTCCATTTTCTGCTGAAAGGGCTAAATCAGCATGCTGTGCAGAATATAGCCAAGAAGGTGAAGCCCTGTATTATGTAATGTTTTAGTGTACTGTTTCCAATAAACTTGTATCAAGCCACCAGTCTTGTACTTTATTGCATTTTTTTGCTGCACTGCATAAAAACTGCATTGACTTCCACTCTTGAAAGTATTATTGCAATCGAAAATGTATAACAAATCTGCGAGCGACACACGCAGGGTTGTTGCCACCTGCTGGTCTGCGGGAGAGATTCCTCTAAACTATTTTTTCGCGTGACAAGCGCGCCCACCTCGCAAGAAGTGGCCGCGAAACCCACGCTCTGTATCGGCTGCGTGGTTTTCGCTTGTAGATTACGCGTGCAAGTTTCTCGACGTCAACAACATAATTGAAAATACTACAGCAGTAAAACTGAGCGCGGTCGAATCATTTACCCGCCCAGAGGCAAGTAGACGACGCGAGAAAAGCACAATGCCCCCACCGGCAGTGCCACCACGCGGCAGGAACGCGCTTTTGGGGCAGCCTCCGGACGCCGGTCATCACACCTCCCCATTCTAGCCACCCTAATTAGCGTCCCATTGTCAGTGCAGCGTAATAAACGCTGAAGTTTTTAGAATTAGTTGTGTATACCTTTTCTAGCATAAAGAAACACACCGCAGAATATTCACGTCTTGATGTTGTGCCGCAGATATGCTGCTTTTTAATCGACAATCGCACAAGTATGAATGCAGAAACCTGAGCAATATTGGTGGGCGCTGTGTATGTGGTTGTACTCGAGCAACAGACAGACCAAAATTTTTTAAACGTAAACATTTTGACAGCAATCTGTCTGGCTGGGTAGAAAAGTTTAGAAAATTGAAATTGCTCCAGCCACAGTTCAAATAGAGTCCGACGTTTCGAGACCGACTCGGTCCCTTCCTCAGGGGGTGACTGTCTTGGTCATAGAAGTGTCGTCGCGTCGTGTTCTCTCACCACGGCTCCGGCTTTCCCTTTCCACCACGTTTCGGAGACCGTGAACGTACACCGAAGGCAATGTTCCCAGCGAGCGGTTCACGTTGGCAGGCGTATGCTTAATGTGCCAAGACTCGAGCAAGAGCCTCTTTCCCAAATTCCGTTCTGTTTCAATAACAGAAGCGCCGTCTAAGTCAATTTTATGGTCGTGCTTCTCGCAGTGCTCCGCCAGAGCGCTACGTTGCACTTCCATCTCTACTGTTTCTACTGTTTCTCTACTGTTTGAGGCCAGAACGGGAGTACTGCCAACCAAGACATATCGGGCCAAATACGAAGGGGTAGACACAGTATGCAGTGCGTGTGGAGAGGAAGAAGAAACTGCCGAACACTTGATAATGTTCTGTAAAGGGCTTCACCCTATAATTCAGGATGATGGCGCAGAGTTTTTCAAAGCACTGGGGTTTAGGGACCGGGAGGGCAAAATAAACTTTAAGCGGGTAGACTTCACTAGAAGGAGGTTATCTGATTGGTGGCTAAAGTCAAGGCGCGAGTGAAAATTAAACTCTTCACTGCAAAGTACGAATCCTCAAACTCTTTTTTAAGGAAAAAAAAATAAATATAGTTTTTGGTTAATTAGATATTAGGGCTTGGTGGCGCTAGCCACCGCCCGATCTAAAGGGTACAGCCATATCCATCCATCCATCCATCCATCTTCCTGACGTCGTTCTTGTGTTGGCGCATTCTTTCCGGGAAACACTTGCTCTCGCCTATGTAGCAAGCTGGACACCCAGAACACGACACTTTGTAGACAACGCCCGGGTGTAGCTCCCTCGGAGGTCGGTCTTTCGGCCGCGGTAGCAAGCGAGCGAGCGTCGAAACAGGTTTATGGATTACCGTGACCCCGGCTTTTCCTAGGATTCTCGAGAGCTGTTCACTTATGCCCGGCACATATGGAATGGCAACGCGGTTGTTTGGCGCCTTCGTTTTTCTCGTGTGCGGTGGTGTGGCCAGGGCGGAAAGGGGGTCGGGCGATGTGTCGCTTGCAGGTGTCTTTCCGCGGTGCCGTGGTTGTCGTCTCGACAAACGGCGTGACGCCCGGCGGATGAACGCTTCTGTGTAGCCATTCCTTCGTAGCTCGGCGACAATCCTCTTTTCTTCTTTCTTCCTCTCACCCTCCGACGTGCAGATTACTCGTGCACGTGAAAGGAGTGCCGAAACCACTGAAGCTTTGTGGGCAGTTGAATGACAGGAAGCAAAATGGTCTCCGAAACGTGGTGGAAAGGGAAGCCGGAGCCGTGGTGAGAGAACACGACGCGACGACACTTCTATGACCAAGACAGTCACCCCCTGAGGAAGGGACCGAGTCGGTCTCGAAACGTCGGACTCTATTTGAACTGTGGCTGGAGCAATTTCAATTTTCTAAACTTTTCTACCCAGCCAGAGAGATTGCTGTCAAAATGTTTACGTTTAAGTCATTACGCAGTGACTTCGGTCAGGAAGCAGCGCTCCTCGCAAAGCGGTACGTGAACGTAGCACGCGGCGTCACGACCTACCGCAACCATCTCGACTTCACGAGGACCTGTCGGGAGAGGAACGTGATACCACGAAGCCTTCAGCTCAAGCGCCTGGTGCACACGGCGGAGGGCAACAAGATCATCGCACAAGCTGAACGGCGGCTACTAAACGCCCGAATCCATGAGTGCCACAGCGTCATCAAGAAAAAGGAATTAGACCTGTTCTTTCTACGACGGCAACTTCAACATCGACGGCCCGACATCTTTCCGTCACTGGGTTAGTTCGCACGAAATGTGGCTGCAACAACTGCGCAGAAACAACAAGCGACCCACAATAGTAAGCTTGCGACGCTTCAAGGAGAAAAACACCACTACAGTCCTGACAACGAGAATTTAGTCGTCAATCTGTCCTCCAAACAACTCTCCCCGACAGAGCACAACGTGCTGGCAAAGGGACACAACTTCAACACGACCACGACACGTCCGT
This sequence comes from Rhipicephalus microplus, assembly GCF_043290135.1. Lineage (NCBI taxonomy): Eukaryota > Metazoa > Arthropoda > Arachnida > Ixodida > Ixodidae > Rhipicephalus > Rhipicephalus microplus. The sequence goes on from NW_027464586.1 coordinate 10,726,347, forward strand.
CACTGCCGAAGATCATCGCGGCTACGGAGGAAGGCATAAGGCGACTCGACAGCAGCATTCGGGAGAACGTGCGCCTCAAGGCTATCGGCGTACTATCAAAAATAGGAAAGCGCCGTGAGCACAACCTGTCGAGAGAGGAGTGTAAGGCGATCCATGCGCTCCGAAATGATGATAAGGTTGTCATCCTCCCGGCCGACAAAGGGAACGCAATGGTCCTGCTCGACAGGGAGGCATACAACGACAGGGTGTGAGACCTGCTGGACAGTCCGGCCTACGAAAAGCTGACGAAGGACCCCACACCAAGTGTCCAAAGGGAAATGAACAAGCTCCTGGCGGATATCTTTAAAGCGCACCCGAAGGCGAGAAACACATACCTCCAGCTCATCTGCCGGAACGGCTCTGCACCAGGATTTTACGGGCTTCCCAAGATCCACAAGCCCACAGTTCCGCTCCGTCCTATCGTGGATTTTACAACATCTTCACTCCGGGCGCTGTCCAAGTATCTCCACCGGACTCTCGCGCCGCTCGTGGGGCAAACAACGACCCACATACGCGACGCCAGCCACTCCTTCGAGCGCATGAGAGATGTGACCGTGAGCGGCGATGAGTGCTTCGTCTCGTTCGACGTCGTGTCCCTGTTCACCAGTGTGCCCGTAGCACTAGCGGTATCTAGCGCACGAGAAGCGTTGAACCAAGACGAGCTCTTGGATGAAAGAACCTGCCTGGGCGTCGACGAACTGTGTCGCCTACTGGAATACTGCCTCAAGGGGACGTATTTCAGCGTCAACGGGAGCTTCTACAGACAAGCCAGCGGGACCGCGATGGGAGCGGCGATCTCCGTTACGGCTGCGAACCTCACAATGGAACACATAGAAGAGACGGCACTGGGCTCCTTTATTGACAGGCCGAAAGTATTTGTGAGGTACGTGGATGACTGTTTTTGCATAATAAAGAAGGCAGCAGTAGACAGCTTCCTCGAACATCTAAACTCCATCGACCAAGCGATACAGTTCACGGTGGAACGAGAGCGAGACGGGGCGCTTCCGTTTCTCAATGTTTTAGTCAGACGACAGGGCGAGCCCATGACTTTTTCGGTGTATAGAAAGCCAACTCACACCGGCAGGTATTTGCATTTTGCTTCCTGTCATCCAACTGCCCACAAAGCTTCAGTGGTTTCGGCACTCCTTTCACGTGCACGAGTAATCTGCACGTCGGAGGGTGAGAGGAAGAAAGAAGAAAAGAGGATTGTCGCCGAGCTACGAAGGAATGGCTACACAGAAGCGTTCATCCGCCGGGCGTCACGCCGTTTGTCGAGACGACAACCACCGCACCGCGGAAAGACACCTGCAAGCGACACACCGCCCGACCCCCTTTCCGCCCTGGCCACACCACCGCACACGAGAAAAACGAAGGCGCCAAACAACCGCGTCGCCATTCCATATGTGCCGGGCATAAGTGAACAGCTCTCGAGAATCCTAGGAAAAGCCGGGGTCACGGTAATCCATAAACCTGTTTCGACGCTCGCTTGCTTGCTACCGCGGCCGAAAGACCGACCTCCGAGGGAGCTACACCCGGGCGTTGTCTACAAAGTGTCGTGTTCTGGGTGTCCAGCCTGCTACATAGGCGAGAGCAAGTGTTTCCCGGAAAGAATGCGCCAACACAAGAACGACGTCAGGAAGATGGAAGTGCAACGTAGCGCTCTGGCGGAGCACTGCGAGAAGCACGACCATAAAATTGACTTAGACGGCGCTTCTGTTATTGAAACAGAACGGAATTTGGGAAAGAGGCTCTTGCTCGAGTCTTGGCACATTCAGCATACGCCTGCCAACGTGAACCGCTCGCTGGGAACATTGCCTTCGGTGTACGTTCACGGTCTCCGAAACGTGGTGGAAAGGGAAAGCCGGAGCCGTGGTGAGAGAACACGACGCGACGACACTTCCATGACCAAGACAGTCACCCCCTGAGGAAGGGACCGAGTCGGTCTCGAAACGTCGGACTCTATTTGAACTGTGGCTGGAGCAATTTCAATTTTCTAAACCAAAATTTTTGCATTGAAGTATCTCAAGAAAGACTATCGCCTTTAAAAAAACAAAAGGTGCTCAATATCTAGAGCCCTCTTGAAATGGTTACCTGGCTGCTAGCCACTGCATTTTGCACGAGGGCTTCACTAAAGCTCTCATGATGAAACAAGTCATCTAAAAAAAACATCTTTTCTGCATAGATGAGCTTTCACTTAAGTGCCAACCACTGGCACGTGTATGCACGCGCCTACGCGTCAAAAGCGTCTAGTCGCGCCTGTGGAGGAAAAGGGCGCGCAACTACTGGCACGCGTCGACCGCGTTCACGCCCACGCGTCCAAGGCCGATGCACAATGTTGCTTGATGTTTTGGCTTAGAACTGTTTAAGTTCAGCACAGAACGGCACGTTCTCAACTGGAGCGGGAATGTATGTTTTAGAGGATATGAGAACACGTTAACAAGTTGATAGTGCTTCAACCACCTCTGTTTAGACTATTTTAAAAGTAATTGACATTTCAGTGCCCAAAGTAACCACAGCGGTATGCACCAGAAATCAACATCGGTGCGTGCGCCGCTTCCGCGAATGAACATTCGCGTCTAGCATACTGTACGTCTATCATAGGCGTGTGCAGGGTTCTCCTTAAGGAGGGGGGGGGGGCAAAAGTTTGTCCCAGTGCCCCTCCCCAGGGCCGACTTAGCACCCCCTCCCTATTATGTTAATATATGGAGTTGACATTCAGCACTCCCCCCCTCCTCTCTGCGGTGAATGAGGCGGCGGCTGCCCTCCTGATCAGGTTTACAAACCACCGGGTTTCTATACCTGCACTGCCAAAGTTACTAACAATATCTTGCATATCCTGCTACCTTCAGTATATTTACACAACATATTTTATATCAACTTAATAATCACGCCTGCAACTTCATGATCTGACAGATTTAAGTCAGTCATAAGACTACAATTGAGGCCAGAGTAGAAGGCTTTCGGCTGATGTGTGTGTTCGAAATATCCTCTAATGCAACAAAGCACACCTTGTTCTTATTGATACAACTGATATTGGCCATAAGATAGGAACCAAATACTGCGTAGAATGCCTTCAGGCATTTTCCATAGTCGAAATGTGCTCTAATGCAACTAACTGTGCCTGACACTTCATGATGTGACAGATATCGGTCATAATATTGCAACTGACTCCTGTATGGAAGACTTCTGGGCGTTGTCTTTAGTCAAAGTATTCTCTAAAACGACAAATGACACCCAACTGTTCATGAAGTCATAGATATCGGTCATAATATTAGAACTGAAACCTTAATGCAAGACTTCTGGACGTTGTCTTTAGTCAAAGTATTTTCTAACATGACAAACGACACCCAGCTATTCATGATGTCACAGATATCGTCATAATATTGGAACTGAACCCTGTATGGAAGACTGCTGGACGTTGTCTTTAGTCAAAGTATTCTCTAAAACAACAAACGACACCCAACTGTTCATGAAGTCACAGATAGCGGTCATAAACTGTTGTTTCTGTCTTCTTTGCTCCAATTTATTTTTGTCTTTATTTCAGATTCTATTCTATTTCTCTTTTTTACCTTTCTCCCTCACTTTTTTATTCTGTTCCTTCTTCATTCTTTCTATGTGGCACCTTCTCCTCTCCCCCTTTTCCCTGTTCCTCACTCTCGCTTATCTTTCCAACCTCCTTGCACTTTATACTATAAAAAGCTATGATAAATTTTGCTAGCGTGCCTGGATAGCTGAGTGGTTGTTTTCAGATTGTCAGTACATAGATTTGACTGCCGTTTTATTGAGATTTTTTAAAGCCAACATTTCGTTCTCTTTGCACTTATCCTCTAGTCCATCAGTCTTAATGCGTCCCATGCCGGACGTATCGGCGCATGTGTTCTGGCTGCGAACCACAGCAGGATAAAAATGAACATGAGGCCAAAGAGAGCATGTGAACGTTCATGGTGATAGTTACTTCTGTTCTGCCATCGCAAACCAATTCTCTGCTTAAGCAGCTCCACTGTTAATACCTGAAAAAAATTTTCACACGCCCAATCGTTTACTACGTTCCAAATGATCTTCCAATTTGTTCTTAAGTGTGTGTGCACCATCTGAATATCGAAGCATTTTTTAGCGAAATAAAGGTATTTTGACCGTTTCGATCTATCCATCTATCTAGCTGCCTGTGTCAGGGTGCTCGGGTGATCACCTTTTTTTACTAGTACGTTCCAAAACTGGCATATAAGAGTATGAGTGTAAGACAAACATGACTGACGCTTTGTGGCTTGAATGACATGAAATACCTGTCGGGTAAACCATGAAACCTTTTCCCGTACACATCTGGTGCATACCCATGACCCATAAAATTTGGTCGTGTCCCGCAGGTTATACGCCCACAGAAAGGCTTTATTCTCAAGTATTGCTAAAACAGACATTGGAAATCTTACCATGATAACTCTAAAAAGCTTATGCAAAAAAAAAAAAACTGCTGGCTGTTTCAGTGAGAATGCCAGAGAGTAAAATATTTCTAGACCATACAGAATAAAAATCACAGGTAAAACCAAAAGTGAACCCAGGCATTCTGTGAAGTAGCCAAATTTTCTACCCCAGAGCCACATGACTGCTTAAAGTTGCGTCCACCACGGTGGATCAGGGGCTAAGGTGCTAAGTTTGATACCGGCCATGGCAGTTACATCTCTACAACTTGTTACAATGCAACAAGCGAGTACGCCTCCAAAGAGTTATTATTATTGACAAAGTGTTGGCCACAACGAGCTGGTTCAGGCAGAAACCCGGCAAGCACGAACCACATGAACATCGTCTTCTTTCACACTGGCACATAGATGGCACCGCTTTGCTCCGGTACATACTATTCGCTTTGAAAGAGGGTGCTTAATGTATGAAATCAGTGCCTTACAGCATCTTAATTCTGAAAGCTTGATTACCACGTGTATTCAACTCTAAAGGAAAGATGTGCCTTATTTTTATCGTGCTTCACATTGCTGCAGGGAGCAGGAGAAGGTGCATTGTCATTTATACTACTATGTCATTTATACTGTATTCTAATGCAGATAGATTTATTGTCCTCTTGTCTATAAAGTGGTCTCCAATGCACCCAAAAAACACTCGTACATTTAAAGCCTCACATGTTGGGTGCCTTGTCTTGAACTGCATTCTTGCTATGGCAAAGGGGCTAAGAAAGGATGTGTTCCTGGAAAACAACGATGAAGTAGCTTGTAAGGAGCCTCTAATCAGTGTGTCTTATTTCGTATGATTACCATGTTGCACAAATCACTGGCTCTTGCCTTCTTGCTGAACGAGTTTGCAGCAACGAAGAATTTTGTAATTTGTTCACAGTATGTGTGAAAAAACTTGGATGCGTCAATCTCTTACCTGTCAGTATCAAAGAAGAATGTGACATTTTGTGTGCCTTAAAATAAACTGATGTTCTTAATTCTGTGTGCGGTTTTGTCGATGCCACACATGCATGCACAGTCCATGTACAGTTCTATTCATGTTTTACGCAATGCAGCAAATAAAAACAAACTTTCTGCTGTATGGTAAATGTTCGATGAAGCAATCTTTGTGCGAATTACAACATAGGTGACAAATTGCTAGCGGTGCTTTTTTCACGTTATACAGAATTACATGGTTGCATCAATCAACAAAGGGATGAAAACTAGTTCCAAGGTGTGATGAGTGAAGAAAACGACAACGACGGAAGTGCGGGGCAAGGCGCGTGTAATGTGCGCGTGAGTGTCAGCGAATCAGCTGATGACCTGTGGTGGCCCATAGAGGTGGCGTGCCACGATTGGGCCACGGGCGACCATCACGTGGCAGTGGGCTTTGTGGCTGGGGACGAGCCGAAGCAGCGGCAGACGAGAGACAGCGGGCCGAAGCGTCGGACGCAGGCGATCCAGGTTCCGGCCAGGGAACGCGGCCGTCCACGCTACTGCCGTCCAGCTACCAGCTGGGGCGGCGTTGCCGGCACGAGTACTGCATCTCGGGGCGCGGCCTGGCCTGCTGTTCTCTTCCTTGCCGAGGGCATCGCGGATCTCGGCGAGGCGTCTCCACGGTCAGCCGTTCGACACAGCGATAAACGTGGCCTGGCTAATGGTCACGGTTGCGTCGAGCATCGCGTCTCGGCGCACGCTCTTCGCTGGACGGGCTGGCCATGCCCCGCATGGAGCATCGCGTCTCTGATGCGGGTTGACTGCTCCGTGGCCGCACCCATGCCATCAAGCGCCAGTGTCACCAGAGCGTCGCACATCGGCAAGGGACGAGCGAGACGTTCTGCCGGGCGAGACGCGGGCGTGTGCACGGAGGACCACGGAGCCGGGCGAAGTCCAGGGTGGCCGAGGTTCCAGGTGCCAGGGGAGTTGCTTGCTGAATCGAGGATCGCCAGCGGTGCCGAGCCATACCGAGAAACATGCGAAAAAGAGCTCGAGGGTGTAGGCCAGGAAGGCAGAAGAAGCGGTGCGCCGCTCGTGAGGACGAGTTCCTGGGAGCATTCCTGAGCCGGACGTGGGACCCGTACGTGTCGGCCAGGTCGAGCTCCGGCGTGTTCGTTCGGGGTCGAGTCCGCCGGCCTGTACAAGGTGCAAGGACGGTGCCTGCTGAACGGCTCCTTCCTGGGTGCAGTGGCCGGGAGCAGGTTCGTGGGCGAGGCCTACCGGGCGTGGTCCTCGTGAGCCGGGGCCTGACCCTGAACCTCAGGAGTTGCGACCCTGACTGCTGGCCGCGACGTCTGACTAAACGGCGCTGCACACGGTAGCGCATCCGTGTGCCGTCAGCCGTTCCAGCCGCTCCAGCCGTGCCACCTTTGCCCTCGCGCACGTCGACGATCGCATCATGCCGGGACGACGGGGACCCAAACTGTGAGGCAGCGTTTTCCTCTTGCGAACTGAGAACTCTACGCGCTGGACTCGGAGTAAGCGTAGCCGCGAGCTCTCCGCATGCTAGAGGTCTGACTCTCGTACATGTTGCATGACGCTTGGCGTGTAGGGTTGCACATATAGTTTTATTTTCACCTGCCAATTCGTTCTCTAGTGTACAATATAACGCTTCTTTTGTTCGCATTCATTGTTGATGTTAATCCTTTTTCGACCGCTATCAACAAACACAGTGACGAACGTCCTTAACCATCACACAAGGTAACACACAATACTGCATTATTGCCCTGCTGAGTATACCTATTTTCTATTTGTATAACTGATTTCTCCAGTCATTTTTTATTATGTGTCTACGCTGAGCATCTTCTGATACACACTGGGGCAAAAACATCCTACATCTTCAGCTTCAATCAAGCTCTTTTTTTTTCTTGCAGCATTGCCTGCTCTACAAAAATTATGTACAGTTGCCTATATCAATATGGCACTGTGCTGCATTTGCCAAGACTGAATTTTGCCATACAGTTTCATTATAAGAAAGAAATTAAACAGCACCATATTTAATGATAAGGTAAAAATGGCAGACTCATGTTGTGTCTGCTGCCTTCTCTCTAATTTATCCACAGTGCTGTATGATTCTCCCCTAAAAAAGACATATTCAGTAGTACACCCTCAGTATGTGCTATTAAGCACTTCTTCACTATGTGCTATTAAGCACATAGTGAAGAAGTGCTCCACACAATAAATGAGGGAGGTATTCGTTTTAGAGTCTAATATAGGAGCAGAAGCTTGACTTTAGTATGCATAGGTTCTATAACAAAAAAAGTGAGTATACCAGTCTTGCAGGAAGTTAAAAACATGCCAGAAATTCTAAAGCTGAAGAAGAAAGGACAAATGATTCCGAAGACCTAGCACTCATATGTAATAGGATATCACAATCTGGTGCATTTAAAATAAAGCAATATTCATACCCTGGTTTTCTCTATGACTTTGTTGATGCCAGGGGTGCATGCATTGTCCCTATACTGCTGTAGCCATGTATAGAACACAGCAAAAAAAACTTTCTTTTCTACAGTATAGGTACGTCCTAAGAACGTACGTCCCATGAGTACGTTCCATAGCTGACAGTTATACCATGCATATCCAACTAGCCTAACTGTCGATTCTGTTGCAGTGAGTATGGATTTAGTGACTAATTGCTATTTGGGTTATTTGGACAAGAGGAAGAGAAAGAGGAAGAAAGTTTAAGCGGAAAGGCAGGGAGGTTAGCCAGCTCTTAGACCGGCTGGCTACCCTGTGCTGGGGAAAGGGGTGAGGGGAATGAAAGATGTTAAAAATAAATGTTGCGAAGAGAGGGAGAAATTACAAAAAAAACGCGACAGAGGAAAGGCAACATCAAAGAGTATAAGACACTAAAGTCTGTCTTTGAGGCCAGTTATACGCAAAAAGCGCAGCAAAGCTTTCAAAGCCTTCTGGGCTGAGGATGGGCTCGGCCAATGACCCAGAATCCTTTGTTCCGACAAAGGCCGATCGTCTAGTCTATCCAGAGCTGCAGTGAGTTCTTGTCTTTGCGCGTTGAAATGGGTGCAATCACACAGAAGGTGCGCGATGGTTTCTTCGCAGCTGCAGTAAGTGCATGTAGGAGAGCTGGCCATCCCAATGAGATAAGGGTATGCGTTCATGAAGGCCACTCCAAGCCACAGGCCGCACAGAAGAGTCTCCTCAGCTCGAGATATCCTTGGGGGAAGACGAAGCTGCAGATCGGGATCCAAGTTATGCAGGCGCGCGTTTGTGAAGTCTGTTGAGTTCCACTGTACCAGTGTGAGGTCACGTGCAAGCGAACGAAGTCTTGTAGCTGCGTCGGTTCTTGAGAACGGGATGGCTGTGTATTGGGTACCATCGTGTGCAGATCTAGCGGCCTTATCTGCGCGGTCATTGCCATATATACCGCAATGACCTGGTATCCACTGATACACTATGCTGTGCTGTTTTTCGATTGCTTGGTGATAAAGAAGCCTTATTTCAGCTAATAACTGTTCATTAGGTCCATGGTGAAAGGGTGACATAAGACATTGAAGAGATGTCTTCGAGTCCGAGAAGATAGACCAAATTCCCGAAGGTTCTTTCAATATAAACTCCAGAGCTGCACGTATGGCTGCAAGTTCTGCAGCTGTCGACGACGTCAAATGCGATGTCATGAATTTACTTTTGATGTGCCTCGCGGGAATAACCACCGCCCCTGCAGAGCTTACTGAAGACACCGAGCCGTCCGTGTAAGTGTGAAGGCGTCCGTTGTGCTTCTCTTGCAGGAAAAGTAATGTGGCCTGTTTCAGGGCTAGATGCGACGACGTTTTCTTATTTTGGATGCCAGGAATTGTAAGAAGGACTTTGAGTGGGTGTAGGCACCATAATGGTATCGGCGGCTGTGCTGCATGCGTGAAGTTCAATGGAAGCACTGCGCAATGCTGAGCTACAGTTGCGCTGAACGCTGAGTGGGGCCTGGAAGTTCGAAGTGAGGCGAGGTGATGAGATGGAAGCTGAGCGAAATGTCTTATGTGCATTCTCAAAGCATCTACGCGTATGTATGCGTTGACTGGATAATCACGCGCAATGATGACTGTCGCTGCTGTAGACGCGCATCTCGGGAGACCAAGGCATATTCACAGGGCTTGGGCTTGGATCGACTGGAGGACGCGCAAGTTTGTTCTTCGGATCCCGCAAAGCACGGGTAAGCTGTATCGCATATAACCGAGGAACAGAACAGTGTAGAGTTGGAGCATTGCTCGTACCGATGCACCCCACGTTTTTCCAGCAAGAAACCTCAGTAGGTGGGTGATCATGGTGAGTTTAGTTTTCATGTGGGTGATGTGAGGGCTCCAGGAGAGGTCGCGATCAACTATGACTCCGAGGAATCGGTGGGTCTTCACGTAGTTGATCATGTGTCCGTTGATTTTAATAACATATGGGCTCATAGCCTTATGCGTGAATGCTATAAGCGAGCATTTCTCTGATGACAGCTCTAGTCCCCGTTCTTCCAGGTATTTTGTCGCTATTCTAGCCGCTCTCTGAAGCCGGGCACGCAAATGAAGGCGCGTTACGCCTGACGCCCAGATGCAGATGTCATCTGCATATTTTGATAGATGGGCAGATTCTGGAAGTGCGTCAACAAGGCTGAGTAGCGCTAGATTGAAAAGTGTGGGGCTAAGAACACCGCCTTGAGGCACACCTTGATGGTTGCAATGGTGCGTTGTTGTGCCATTCTTCGTCTGTACAAAGAAAGTTCTGCCTTTCACATAGCTGTGGATTAATCGGTAAACCCGACCCCCTAATCCAACGTTTTCCATGACATCTAGAGTGGCTTCATGTGATACGTTATCGTATGCACCTTTCACGTCCAAGAACAACGCCGCAGATAAACGTTTCAGTCTTTTTTGATGCTGAACAGATGAGACCAGGTCTATAACGTTATCAATTACGGACCGCCCACGCCGAAATCCCGTCATAGCATGAGAGTATACCTTGTGGCGCTCCAGGTACCACTCTGCCCCGCCACGGTGGTCTAGTGGCTAAGGTACTCGGCTGCTGACCCGCAGGTCGCGGGATCAAATCCCGGCTGTGGCGGCTGCATTTCCGATGGAGGCGGAAATGTTGTAGGCCCGTGTACTCAGATTTGGGTGCACGTTAAAGAACCCCAGGTGGTCAAAATTTCCGGAGCCCTCCACTACGGCGTCTCTCATAATCAAATAGTGGTTTTGGGACGTTAAACCCCACAAATCAATCAATCCAGGTACCACTCTAGGCGAGTCAAAATCATCCTCTCCATCACTTTCCCGAAACAGCTGGTAAGCGCGATGGGGCGATAAGAAGTCAAGTGCAGAGGAGATTTACCTGGTTTAAGCACAAGGACGAGGCGGCTGCATTTCCATGAATGAGGAATAAATGCGCTGCTCCACGAGTCATTGTACACGGATAGAAGGGCCCGTCGAGCTGCTTCTCCGAGATTGCAAAGAGCCATGTACGTGATCCCATCCGGACTCCAGGCGATGAAGATTGTCTGCATGCCGTCAAGGCCGCTTGTAGTTCGTCTAGAGAGAAAAAGGTGTCCGTTCTTGAATCTCTGGAAACTGGAGCGTTTTCTAGGTGGCGCGTGGTGCACGCGGACGCATGACCGGCAACTTTCATGCAGAAATTTTCTGCTACTTCAATTTCGGTGCGGCCTTAGTGGAGAGAAAGACACTTGAAGGAGCGATGTTGATGTGGCGATGTTCGTAGGCCACGGACAATCCTCCATGTCTCCGTCAAAGGCTTGTGTGGATCCAAAGATTCGCACAGATATTTCCAGCAAAAGGATAGAAGTGAAATGATTCGCCGCTGAATTTTTTTCTGTAGGCGCCTTGCCTCCCTCAAGTCGTGAATGGACTTAGTGCGCCTATATCTTCTTTCTGCGCGACGACGAATCGCTCAGAGCCGTTCCAATTCCGCTTGATGTTCACAATATTCTGAAGTATGTTGAATATGATAGGTCGCTTCTTGAGTAGCACCTATAATCATATCCTCGAGGGTGTCAAGAGGAGGCGCTTTATTTTGGACAAAGAACAGAGTATACATATGTCATTGTTTCAACAGGGAAAAAGATAAAACCAGAGACCACGGTTACAAGCAATGTTGTACCTATGCTGTCCTCAATGTACCTATTTCCTTTTGTTACGATCCATACGCCAGTCATTCTTCAGCATGTGTCTATGCCGAGAATTCTTATGACTCATAATACAGCCAAAATATGCTGCATCAAGTTCGGGCAACGTTAGCTGGGTCACATTATTCAAGTGTCTCAATTATTAGGCTGCATTTGCATATGATTAATTTAGCTATGAATTTATGATCAGCACTATATAAAGAAAAGATTTGGTGAAAATAACAGACACAGCATGCATGCCCCATTGCCTTTTCTCTATTTCATCAACAGCGCTGTTATTTCCTCCTCAAAAAAAAAAGTAGTATTCAATACTACCCCTGCATGCACTGTGCATGTGCCACCAAGTACATTCCAAACAAGTGCTTCACAAAAACTCTGGAAGTCATTCCTTTCGAAGCCAATTATATCTGGTATGTAATAACTATGCCACTTTTGCCAAACATCTATGAAAGCATATGCCAGCAATTCTATATCTATATACAGAAAACTGGACAGAAAGGAAATGTCTTTTAAATGCTAGGTATTTCATTGGTAAAAAACTTTGTATATACATTTCATAAAGAATCAAATTTGCAGAGAACTGCAGTAGTACAGCTGTTTAGTTGATACTGCAGATGACTTCAAGTATGGTCACATAACTCTGAATGTCTACTGCGTACATACATGTGCATCATCACTGCACAACAAAAGTTATTGCAGTTGAAGAATATAGGGAACCAAGTTTTTGGTATTGTATACAGCTACATAAACTGCATGCTTACATATTGGGTTCTCTCGAGAGAACCAAAGATGCACTTTTCACCCGTAAATATTGTTGCAAAATGAACTTGTACTGCAAATGAAACAATTTGTGCAAGGAATGCGTAAAGGCAACAATTAGCAGCATGATGTCAAACCAATGTTACAATCACAACAGCTGAGTTCATAGTATGACTTAAATTTTATGGTTGATTTTACCCATTGGTACGTGTAGAAAAGTTGTGAGTCAGTCATTGAACGAGATTTGGTTGTATACAGTAGCGGTGATATTCCATGCTTGCTCATTTTTTTATATGATCAATATACCCATGAAAAATTGATCGGCGCAGGCAGCGCCAGAATGTCTGAGAAAGTTCTAGATTGATTTAGACTATTTGCGTGTATGACACGTACTAGGAGCCCGGTTACTAACTGAGTTTTTATAACTGTGCTCCCAACGTGAGCCTCCGCGATAACGCTCGTTTCTTCTTTAAACAGCTAGCTGATATGGCCACCTTTCTCATAAAACGGCCTGCCGTCATTAACACACATGACAATCGATACTGCACGAATGAGATCGTCAGATGAGAAGCGGTTCCGAATGTCTGACGAATGATGTACGTCTACATTAAACATGTGAGCTAGCTGAAGTGCCTTGGCAGGCTAGTTTGTTTATCATACATGTATGCGCGATAGCTTGAGGTAATCACGTCACGTAGTTACGAATCAGGACTCTGGAGTTCATGTTGACTTTGATATACTCGTTCGAGTCAAAATCGCGCTGTTGTGACCAGAGTTGAAAACGGTGGAAACGAAAACATGTGCGGTACTTAGCCCTGAGCTGTCAGGTTACAATCTGTGCATCTGTCTGTGCATTCACACCTGTGAAAGCGCATGGAGATATCAATGTGATGCGCAAGAGATGTTAACTCTTATTAGTCTGCTTGCTATGGTCAAACCAAGAGGCCCAATACCTTTCGCTACATATATAGCTAGATTTTCGACAGGCACACCTTCGATCAATCATCGTGCAGCAAGGATGTTTATTCTGTGTGGGTGTATGTGCTTGTTCTCTTCTGTCCGCATTCAATCCCGCTGTTCAAACTTAGTGGTCTTAGTGCTCAAGAAGCTCCTACAAGTTGTATACATCAGGGAGCGCCGCTTTCGGTATGCTCACAACAAATATGCTTTACCGCAAATCAAATATGCTTCACCGTGTCACAGTGTTGACCTGCAGTGAAGCCAAACAGCTACATGTCTTCGAACGCATGTACGATCGGCCCTTCCCCATGTGTGGATATGTATGTGTGTTATGACCACGGTGGTATTCTATGATTGTGACATCTGTAGCTCCAGCTCCGTTTTCTATCTCGATAAGGGAATCTCGATAAGGGAAGTTTATTTTGAATTAAGAGATACTTTGCATTGCATGCACCTTTCAGCGCCTAAATAATGACTGCCGTTTTAATAATTTATATTTATTTATTTTTATTTATTTATTCATACTGCAATCCCTATTACAGAGACTTTAGCAGGGTGGTTACAGATATTATTTTCACAATGTTGGCACACAAGAATGCATAAACCAAACAAACAAATAAAAAATAGAACGGCATGATGTGAACAATCAGGTCAAATTTGCTGCAAACAAATTTAAGGACGGCTCCATCACTTGGTTATTAGTCCATTCCACTGAGTTACTGTACGAGGGAAAAAGGAATATTTGAAGCAGTTATTTCGGGACCGGAAAGGGGTTATTGTAAGTTGATGCCTTTGGCGGGTGGCGTACCCAGAAGAAAAGGAAATGATATTGGAAACATCAAGCTTGTAATGCCCTTTAATTATTTGGTAAAGAAATTGTAGTCGTATCAAACGATTTCTTTCGGTAACTGAATGCTCGTTGGCACGATGTAGGAGTTCAGTTATAGAGGTGCGTCCAAAGCTATTAAAGATAAAGCGGACTGCCTTTTTTTGCACGTTTTCCAATTTAGTTATGTCAGCTTTAGTGAAGGGGTCCCAAATAATCACTCCCTATTCTAACACTGGACGAATGATAGTCCTGTACGCTAGAGTACGCACCGTGGAATTAGAATGTTTTAGAGCTCTTCTAATGAAGAATAGTTTTCGGTTAGCGTTTGTAATTACGGAGTCAATATGCTTAGTGCAGCTAAGGTTATTGGTAATCCAAAGGCCAAGATACCTAATGTTAGTTACCTCAGAAAGGGTGAAACTTGCGGTGGAATAATTAAACAATAATTGATTGATATGTGGGGTTTAACGTCCCAAAACCACCATATGATTATGAGAGACGCCGTAGTGGAGGGCTCCTGAAATTTTGACCACCTGGGGTTCTTTAACGTGCACCCAAATCTGAGCACACGGGCCTCATTCATTTCCGCCTCCATCGGAAATGCAGCCGCCGCAGCCGGGATCCGATAATTAAACAGTGGAGTGTTTTTTTTTTGGGGTTATTCGTGTAAATACTGTTTTATCGAAGTTAATTGACATCTGCCATAAAAGGCACTATTCAGAATGATTTGATCGGTTACATTGGATATTTCAGAATATATGGCACAATCATCTGCATACAACTTGATTTTTACAGGAATTTCATTCACAATATCATTGATAAAAATTAAAAACGAAAGGGGTCCAAGAACCGTACCCTGTGGGACGCCAGAGTCAACGGTTGCCTCTTCTGAACAGAATTCATTAAAAACAACAAATTGTTTACGGTTTATAAGGTAGTCTGCTATCCATTTTATTAGGCGTGGATTTTACAGTGTTTTCTCTAATTTAAAAAGTAATTTCTTGTGTGAGACTTTGTCAAACGCTTTTGAAAAGTCCATAAAGATGGCGTCAGTTTGTGTCCCATTGTTAATTGAAGTTGCGAAATCGTGAATTGTTTCGACAAGTTGAGTACAGGTTGAAAAGCCTTTTCTGAATCCGTGCTGGTGTTTTGTTAAGATATTATGCTTACTAAGAAACTCAGAGATATGCGTATGTATTATGTGTTCTATAAGCTTAGAGGTAGTTGACGTTAATGAAATAGGACGATTATTTGAGATAAGTTGCTTTTTACCCGACTTATAAAGAGGCTTGACTCTGGCGGCCCTCCAATCATCTGGTACTCGACCTTCGTGTAGCGATTTTGAAAATAAAACATACAGATATTTGGCGATCCACTCGGCATAACGCTTTAAAATGCGTTTGGAATGCTATCCGGTCCGGGTGTCTTTTTAACGTTGAGTTTAAGTAGCATATTTAGAATGCCGTGCTCACTGATAACAACGTCAGGTATAGGTGGATAATCTGCATCAAATGAGGGAAGAACATTATTGTCAATGATGAAAACTGATTTGAATTGTTGATTAAAGGCATTCGAAATAACCTTGCTATCATGCGCATTAACTCCATCAACTACAAAAACATTACATTCAGTAGATGTAGGCATAATGCTCCGCCAAAATCTCTCAGTACACGTTTTAAGGAAGTTTGGTAAAGATACACCATAATACAGCTGTTTGTCAATATGGATTTGGTGTTTTAGTTTAGTTGCAATTTCTGAAATCTCTTCGTGTATACCAGCGATATTCCCAAGACTACGACGCTTTTTTAATCGTTTTAACTTCCTTTTGAGAGGCAACGTGTCCCGAGTAATCCAGAGGTTCCTTTCTTTCTTCTTTTTAACAACACATGGAACGAAGCGATCAGTACATTCATTCACCAAATCTTTAAATGAGTCCCAGTGGCCTTGCACATCAGCAGTACTGTTTAAAAACGAGTCGAAGTTGAGGGAGAGGAGATCTATAACTGATGTATCGTTAGCTCGCAAAAAAATTTCGAAAGCATGACGTTTTTTGTTTCCGTGCCATAGAGCCATTTGCCAGGGTCAACAGTACAGAACTGTGGTCAGAAATACCAGGAACCACTTCACAGGTGACCGAAGACTTAATACATCCACTAACAAAAAAGAGATCAAGTACGGACATTTATTTTCCCTGCACCCTAGTGAAATCGTGAACAACTTGTAACAAATCAAAAGTAAAAGCAACGTCGAGCATTGCTTCTCCTATGATATCGTTATGCTTAGTAGTTGAAAGAGAGGTCCAGTCCATATCTGGTAGGTTGAAATCTCCTGATAAAATTATCCGAGCTCCTGACTTTGCATGAGTGCACAGATATTTTTTTAATTCATCGATGACTTCAATGGACGAGGTCGGGGGTCTGTGTACGGAAGCTACAATATCTAGAATATTATTGTGGTACAGTTTGCAGAATAAGCCTTCCACTTGAGGAATATATGGCGTCCTAATTACTTTGAGACATTTCTTAAATACAACTGCAACGCCTCCTCCCTTACTTTCGCGATCCTTTCTTAGCACACTATAACCAGGTGGAATTATTTCACTATCAAATATTGTACTATGCAACCATGTTTCTGTAAGTGTTATTAAGTCTGGATCATGAGTAAAAAGCAATAATTCTAATTCAGTTGCTTTGTTTACCACACTTCGGCAATTTACATTTAGGATTCTTAATGTTTCAGATACAGGATCACGACGTCAGTTTCCCTTCTTCTTCTGAAGTTTAAATGTACACCTATAACCAAGCAGGGCTCGACAGTGAGTAGATAACGTTATAAAAATTCCATTGACTAAGAAGGAAAAATTGATTTCAATGGTCTGTCTACCTACCTAGCTGCCTACGTCTCGTTGCTCTTGTGGTCACTCCCCTAATAGCTTTGAGTAAACCACAATAGTCTGGGACGCTAAGATGGTTTGACAAATACGATTGCCCGCCAGGTCATGAATAATGCCGCAATCCCATCGCGTATGTCGTCAAAGCCTTTCTTCTAAATGTGTTGCACACATATTGCAGGTTTGCGGTTATATGTGCCACAGGTAACCGACAGTTCCTCTACCCAAGAATGGGAGAAATAATGTAGGTAATTTTAACTTGACAACGTCGAGACAAATGTCAGTGTTGATCCTTAGAGTATCAATTAGCACATCAAAGGTAACATGTGCAGGAGGATAAAAAGGTGCGCGAATATACGCAAAAAAGCTTGATAATTTCTATATGGAAATGAAAGAGTACTCTGATAAACCAAATTGATACACACATGTGTTAACATGTTATACAGATCATATATACCCAATAACTAAAATATTAGGTGCACACCACCACTGTGCTAGTGAACAAGAATTATAAATATGTGCAAATTACGAATTCTAATCATGCATGTATCTGTGCACATTCAAACTTCATTGCGAAACATCGCGACAATAAGTGAATTTTTTAATAAATTCGAGAAAAAATGATTGATTTTCGCACGAATTCGGCATGCATATGAAGCGTTGCTTCAGGTTACATATAGCCGAAAAAAGTGAATTCAAAGAAATGAGTGAGTGCATGCATGGTAGCACTCGATCAGTTTAAAACAACTAAGGCGAATATCTTGAATTTAGATCTTGCAAATTAAGCATGCTTTGGGAGAGAACCTGAATAATCGCGGCTGCGGCTGATGCAAAATTCTAAACTGCATGCACGGGCAGTGATTGAAGGTGTGCTTATCAAAAGTTGAATATATATGACAAAATCAGGTGTCGGACCTCTTGGATGTGGCTCTTGACAAGTATGTCAATAAGAATAAACACCACGTGCGCATCAAAGTGATATTTTCATGTGCTTATTCAGGTGTCAATCCACATAAAGATAGTTGCATCTACAGCACTCCGTCGGATTGAAACAGGACAATTTAGGGCTAAGTAGTGCACATACTTTCGTTTCCACCGCTTTCACCTCGGGTCAAATCAGTGTAATTTCGGCTCCAGCTCCTAGATCAGTCAGCGTTATCTTTAGAAACCAAATTTGTGGTGATGTGACGTCGTTCCCTCAATCTATTGCGCATATAAGTATGATAAACAAACTAGCCTGCCAACGCGTCCACTCACTGTACGTTATTTTATACAATCCCTAGTCCACAAAGTTGACTGATTGGGACCCCTTGGAATACGCGTCGTTATCGCGGAGGCTCGCGTTTAGACTAGTCGTGCCATGGGCCCAAATAGTTTCAAACAATTTAAAAGTTTTTAAAAGATTCTGGTACGGACATGGCGGTCGAAGGCCTAGAAATGAGCGCGCCCGGCTCTTGCAGCAAAAGCAATAATAAAAATTATACAATGAACTTGGTTGTTATAAACTACAGTCATGGCTCTCACGTGGGCTGCCTCTGGGATTCATAATATATTATGCAGTGAATTAACGCCTGTATGCCTTGGAAGCTATGGTTGTTTAGACTTCGTTGACGCGTTCACGTGATCGCCAATAATGATTTGGCACAACTTGTTTCACTTGAAGTGGGAATCTACATCTTACGTAACATATTTCTAGGCTCAAAGAGAAAACCCACGGCAAGCCGTGGTTCTGTAGCTGCAACAATTATTAAAAAAACTTTATTGGCTCAATTCATTGCAATAACTTTTGATGTGAAGTGCAGATGTGCATGCCCAATAGAAGACCGACCGAGATATATGTGACGTATCATACTTTCAGATCATCCGTAGTACAAATTAAACAGTGCCTATAATCCTGCAGTTCTCGAGAATCCGTTTCTCTCAAAAAGGTGTGTTAAATGTTTCTCACTAATACATATATAGCACTGGAAACCTTTGTCCTTTCTTTCCAACTTTAGAATTGTTGACATTATTTTAACTTTCTCGCAAGTGTAGTATACTCATTTTCTTTTTCAATGAGATAACTTATACATGCCAGATGTGGTGCCTCAAGTACCGTAATTATCTGCCGCGGTGGTCTAGTGGAAGGTACTCGGCTGCTGACCCGCAGGTCGCATTATCGAATCCCGGCTGCGGCGGCTGCCTTTCAGATGGAGGCGGAAATGTTGTATGCCCGTGTGCTCAGATCTGAGTGCAGGTCAAAGAACCCCAGGCGGTCGAAATCGCCGGAGCCCTCCACTACGGCGTCTCTCATAATCATATGGTGGTTTTGGGACGTTAAAGCCCAACTCTGCTCATTCTCGAGTTAGTAAAAACTTAATAGTTCAAAAGTGGCAGTGGCTGAATGGGAACAGAGGTCCCGCTAGCTCAGCGAGGTAGCCCCATACTAAGAACCCCTTAGCAATTTGTCACTAAACCTCTACTCCCTCATACACGTACCTCTACCTTGAAGAAGGGAGTTTTGTGTGTGTGTGTGTGTGTGTGTGTGTGTGTGTGTGTGTGTGTGTGTGTGTGTGTTTTGTACTACATGGCTAGAGCTGCACAAGGACTATGCATGCATCCCTGGTATCAACGGAGCCAAGAGGAAATCAGGGTATAAATATCATTTAATTTTAGGGCACACAATACAGTCACATCCTATTATGAAGCTGACAGGGTATGAAATAGAGCTCATTTAGCAAGAAGGCAAGAGTGAAGGTGCACTTGTAATTTGGAAGCATAGTAAACAAATAACGGATTAAGACACATCGAAGGAAGGCCAGGCCTGTTAGAAGCCACTTTATGAGTGGCTTTCAGGCACACATGTGCAATTCCAGATAGTGCACTCATGGTCTAAGGCGTTAAAGTGTGAATGCAGAAAATGAGAAATAGGCTAATGAGTCTATTATTTAAAAAAATGGTAGATCCCACGTACAGTGGGAACCGATGATATGTGAAACACGAATGAGGAATGCTGATATATATGTTGCTTAAAATAAGAATGTTATGAAACGGACGTAAATTATACCGAGCATGACTTCCATGTGATGATTATTATGTTTGGACATGTCTTACTTTTACCTTCATCGTCTATTCACGCCACGTGATACCAAATTCAGTATACGTGGAGCTAGCGAAATGGCCGCGAGCCAGCTATGAGTGTAGCATGTAGTGATGGTTTAGATGACATGCATATTATGATTATCATGTTTGGACCTGTCGTTTACTTTCATCATCCATTTAAGTCCCATAATTACCAAGTTCGTTTTATGTGAAGCTAGCGAAACGGCTGCGATTGCATTATGAGCGTGGTATGATGTCATGTTCTATCAAGACACGCATGTGATGTTTATAACTTTTGCACCAGTCATATACCTACGTCATCTAGTGATGTCACGTAACACCAATGTTGGTGTATGTGAAGTCAGGGGCGGATTCAGCCCCTCATTTCAGGCGGGGTCATGACTTTTTTTGTTTTTACTAGCAGAAAAACTACTTCATAGCACAAATACCGTTAATGTGTGCTCACAGGGGTTTAAGTCACTCATGAAATGAAAATCAAACATTCTTCGTGGCAATCAAGTATTCTACCACAGAGCCACACCAGGTCTCGACACTGCTGTGGAAGTAGACACTACTTAGGCACGATGGTGCTTCAAAGGTCAATTGCTGTTGCAATGCTAAGTATAGAATTTTCTGAAAATTACACATGCACTCCTATGATGCAGCCGTCATGACCAGTTCACGTCGGTTGTAGTTTAGTGCCATACACTTTGATAGATTTATGTAGCAGTTTTCGGGGCTATCACCCTTAAGAGCACAAGCGCTACATATCAGCTTACCGCAACTGATATTGATAACACTCATGTTGCTTCTGGCATCATTATGCAAATGTAAACAGCTGGTTATATAAAACATATGCAACGGTTAACGTACATCTGTGTGTACAACATTTGTTCATATGTTTAATGTCATTTAGCATGTTTTGCTAAATACACCACAGTCACCTTCCTTCAATGATATACGTGAGTCTCAAATTGTAAATTATGTCATTGTACAACATTTTTATACATTAAAAGAAGTCACCATTTTTTCAGTGCTTTTTTTGCTGTCATCCTACATGGACGAAGTTTTTTTTTCTCCTTAGCAATTTGCTTACTTTCCAATCACAGAAAAAAGAAAACAGATACCTATCTGTTTTTTTTAATCTCTGAAATGAATTGATACTAGTTTGTTTATTGCTTACAAGGGCGCCATTTCGCGCCGGAAAATGAGGCACGCATAGGCAGAAAAACCTGCGAGGCGTAAACCGCACGTACTACATACCTAGGCGTCAAACAGTTATTTATGTACAACTATCGATAGTATTATTATATGCAGCAGTATGAGGAATGAGTAGAGCCACACAGGCTCTTTAAATTTGATTCGTGTTCCTCAAGGAGGAACGACTCACTTCTGCATTTTGCAATCACGATCAGGATCTCAATTGAAATTACACCATGCAACACTTGCATGGATTAACCAAGACAGGAAATCGACCTCGTTGACCAATTAAAGGGCTGCAATGCCACTCGTTGATTAATTGATACATTCGATGGGCACGTGGCCAAACAGTAAAAAGCAAGTTGCCGAAGCATATTGTCACGGGGTCGTGACGTGGCCGAAGACAGGAGACTTCGTGTTGGGATTTAGCTGTTTATTTGGGCGAATTGGTGCCCAGTAAACGGAAAGTCCAATTACAGCAGCAGTGTTGCACAGATAGCAGTCTCGGACTGATAGCGGTGAACGGAGCGTCGGCCTTCGTTCTTTTCGCGCGCAAAAGACGTAGAAATACTGGACACATTACACTTAAATTTTTCTCGATTCACTTTACTTTCTGAATCTAGTACTTGTACTGTTACCAACCTTTGGTGTTTCTTCAAAAAATTGCCCGCAACTTCCCTCGGGGGAACACTGAGGAGGATGCGGAGCATATAATTGGTTAACGGGGTGTTAAAGTGCGACTTACTTGGGTCGATGGCTAAATTGGTTAACGTGGTTGTGAAATGGGGTGTTAAATTGCGACTTACTTGGGTCGCTGGCTAAATTGGTTAACGTGGTTGTAGGAGGGGTGTTAAATGAGTGAACACGTACAACACGTATGCGAAAGGGTTGGACGACGACTTGGTTGCGGTTCCGCCAACACTTTGGCCGGTGCTGGTCGAAGGGACGTCGATCATTGCGACCTCGGACGTCGACGCGCCGTACAAACCAACCGACGAGCGGCAACTGAGCGAGCGAGCACCGACCTTGAGTATATATACAGCGCGACGGCGCATGCACTGTCAGCTGTCGAATGTTCGAGAAGGGGGAGAAGCGCAACGGCGCATACGCGCGTGTCAGCTGCCGATGTTCTCGAAGCGCGACGGCGCATGCGCGCGCGTCAGCTGCCGATGTTCTCGAAGCGTGACGGCGCATGCGCGCTACATTATACAGCTAGCGAATGTTCGTGAAGAGGAGAAGCGCACGCGGTGTGTAGAGGAGGAAGGGTGCACAGATGGTGGAGGAGTGAAGCGCGCGCGGTGTGTAGAGGAGGAAGGGATGCACAGATGGTGGAAGAAGGAGGAGGAAGCTTGCGGACGGCGCCGCACTACAAGCCTCGAGTATTAGATGCTCCGCATCTAAAACCTTGTGTTGCAGTGCGTTTATTACTTTGTGCCAGAAAAAAAGAAAATAATAAAAAATGTTAGCCCATGGATAACTATACCAGTTGTTCGTTTGGGGCGAAAGGCAAACAGGATAGGAAAATGGCATCGTCAGAACCCCACTCCGTCGACCATGCTTAAACTCAGTAACGTGCGTAAAGAATTAAAAGACAGTATCAAGGAAGCAAAAGATCAGTACTATAACGTCACTTTCGAAAACTTCTTGCCGTCATCCCCAGCGAAATTCTGGCAGCATTTCGCCCCAAACAAGAAGCGTTTTCATGATATATGTGTTATTGGGACTATCGTTACTATTAAAAAAACTATTGCAGAATCTTTTAACACGTTCTTTTTGTTCAGTGTTTACTGATGATGATGGAAGCAAACCATGTTCAAAAACGCTTCATGATATCCCACCAATAAGTGACCTTACAATATCTGAGGAAAGAATCTTGTCTCTACTTCTTAATATAGATCCCAAAAAGACGCCTGGCATTGATAGCATACCTAACGCGTTCCTTATGAGGTATGCTGAATGGTGGTCGAAGTTTTTGTGTATCTTTCTTCAAACGCCACTGTCACAGCGCGCGCTTCCAGATGACTGGAAATTCGGAAAAGTTATCCCTATACGCAAATCACCTAACACTTCTCTCGTCTCCGCCTTTAGACCGATTTACCTGCTTTGCTCATGTGCGAAGGTATTAGAACATGTTATATTCAAGCATCTCTCAGTTTTTCTCGAAGAAAATAATTTCATCAATGACCGACAACACGGCTTTCGAAAAGGATTCTCAACCGTCACCAAATGTTGGAAACCGTTCCTGACTTTGCAGCTATTCTAGATAGGCAAGGCCAGGTTGACATGATTTTCCTAGACTTCGAAAAAGCATTTGATCGCATGTCGCACCCAAAACTTCTCGCGAAACTTAAACCTATACTACAAAACAGTACATTAACTTCATGGATTGAGGCCTACCTTTCTTATCGAAATCAATTAGTTTCTATAGATAACGTCATCTCTGATTCACGACCAGTGAAATCAGGAATCCCTCAGGGCTCTGTGCTTGGGCCACTTCTTTTTTTTAATTTTTATAGACGACATTGCCAATGATATCCCGAGTTCTATTAGGTTATTTGCAGATGATTGCATTCTCTATCAGGAGATACGTAGCGCGGACGACCAGGTTCTTTTAAACGCAGCGTTAACAAAAAAATATCTTCTTGGTGTGCAGTGTGGCAAATGAAGATTAATGAAAAGAAAACGCTATGACCGTTACGTGCAAGCTACTTCCTTTGAAACACTCATATTCCATCAATGGTCAAAAACTATCGTTTGTTAAAACTTATAGATATTCGGGGGTTGTATTAAGTGCAGATTTTAGGTGGAATGAGCATGTTGCCTACAGTGAAAAGAAAGCTTTACAGAAACTAGCATTTCTAAGACGTTCTTTGCGCAAATCTACCGCCAAATTAAAATTAATTGCGTATAAAACTTTTATCAGTCCGATCCACGAGTATTCATCTGTGGTTTGGGACCCTCATAGCTAAGTAAATATTAAAACACTTTAAATGATTCAAAGAAAAGCAATCCGATTTGTATATAATCGCTACAGCGCTCTGACGTCACCCAGTGAACTGTTAAAAAAAGCTGACTTGGATACCTTCCAGGCAAGACGGCAACACGATCGATTGAAGTACATGTTTCTACTTTACCACGACAAGTTACGCATAGACAAGCACGCGTACATAAAAACGGTTCACCGACGATCAACTCGTTCCGAGCATCCAAAAAAACTGAAGGAATATTCGTGTCAAACAAAAGCCTTTAAAAACACTTTTTTCCGCGCACATTCACTAATTGGAATGCTCTTTCTGCCGATCTGGTGAACTGCGAAACCGTTTAGTCGTTCAAGGAAGCTATGTCGAAGCTATGTTTTATTTGTTTTTATGTTCATCATGCACAGGAGGTCCCCATTCAGTCTCCGACTACGGGACCTCCTTCTGTATACTGTCTGTAATGACTTTACTTCATAGTAACAATAAAATTTGATTCTGATTCTGATTCTGAAACTGGAGAAACACCAGCAACCCACTTGACTTTGATCTTGCTTTGCGCTTCCGCCTCTATTTTTCCACTGCGTATCCTGAACAGGCTTCCATTTATGTCCCACTTTTTATCACTTTTTTCATATCAATGCATTGTATTTTTGAAATGTTGCGATTTTTGAACCGTTATATGATATTTGTGCCTTAGTTTTGTATGAGCAGATGTTTGTCATCATAGTTTTTTTTTGTATGTGTACGTGTAAACCACTACAATTGTGTAAGTACTGGCGTTTTACTTTGATGTACTAGTTCTTCATGACGTAAGCTCTAGGTGACGTGTTTCCTTTCCTGTTGTATCTTCATATTTGTTTCCTTTTTTGTATCACCCACCCCTGCCTAAGGCCTCATGTGTGAGGCTGGCAGTACTTCTGAAATAAATAAACAACTGACAAGCGGCGAAGCGCGTCGGCATTTATACTCTTGCCGTCGAATGTTCTGGCGTTATCGCTGGCGGTGGCGAAGGTTCCAGAACAATCTGTACCGTTCGCACAGTGGGCGTGATCTTATCGAAATGATCTACTACAGTCAGGAAACTTCTCGAAAACTGCAGGCGCGGTTTGCGCTGAGAATCATGTGGTGTTTTGGGACGATAACAAAAATTTGGGAAATGGAACGTGGCATTGCCCCCCTCTGAAAAAAGGCATCATCCCGATGCTTAAACTGAAGATGAAGGTAGCCCCGCCGCGGTGCTCTAGTGGCTAAGGTACTCGGCTGCTGACCCGCAGGGCGCGGGTTTAAATTCCAGCTGCGGCGGCTGCATTTCCGATGGAGGCGGAAATGTTGTAGGCCCGTGTGCTCAGATTTGGGTGCACGTTAAAGAACCCCAGGTGGTCGAAATTTCCGGAGCCCTCCACTACGGCGTCTCCCATAATCATATAGAGGTTTTGGGACGTTAAACCCCACATATCAATCAATCAAAGATGAAGGTACAACAATAATGCAAGAAAGTAAAATGAATAAATTACGATACAACAATAATACAAAAAACACTGTTTCAGTTTGTTAACGCGCATGAAACGGCTTGAGGCACGCGACATGGACGACTTCAGAAATCAGAAATGCTTTTATTTTCCAACGAAATCGTTGGGGGTCCTTCAGGCGAGAAGCTGCATAGTACAACTTGAATGTGCCTGAAGGCCCTCACATGGCAGCAATAACACTAAAACCAACATAAATACAGATATTTAATATATATCCAAATATAATACATCATTTTAATGGAAACTAGAAACTTGCAACATGTTGAATAACACTAGTGATTTCTCACGAACAAATAGTACTGAAAAATAACATAGAACTGTAATACATATGTGAGAAGAGATGTGACAGTACATTGTGAAACATAAGAAACAATAGTATTTACAACACTAAAAAAAGCACTGCTATATATATGACAAGGATGCACAATATGATGATACTTTGTATATTGAAACATTGAGCGCGAAGTAGATAATATAACAGAAAATGCAAAAATGTAATAACGATGTCTTTTATATGTTCATTCCGATTTACAAAAGTATTGTCTAATTTGTTTGCGAGTCAAAGTATTCGGATTAAATGTTTCCTCTTGCAGTTTATTTAACAACGAAGGTAGGCTATGTCGTAGTGATTGCAGAAGATAATTTGTGCGTCTGAATGATACTAACCACCTGTCTTGGCTACGAGTGCGCGAGTCACTTTTTTGTATTCGAGTCGTGACGTTTTTTTAGGAAGGATTTGATATTGTCGCAGCCAAAACAAAATGAATATTAACGTTGGTATTCGTAAAGAGGGTACATTGGCTATTTGTCGAAGCGCGCGTTTTTGAAGTTGAAGAAGTGTACGAATATTAGCTTTCGTGGTGGTGGCCCATACAAGCGCACAATAGTGAAGATGCGATTGAAACAAGGCGTAATATATTTGCAACTTCACCTTCTCAGGAAAAAAATGCCGACAGCGAGACAGCAAACCAGCGGCAGATGACAACGACCTTGATATTAGTTCACCTTGATCGGTCCAATTCATGTGTTCTGAAAACGTAACGCCTAACACTTTGTATTTCCTCAAAATTTCTATAGGAGCACCGTCCATGAATAATTCTTGATTGAAACAAGACTGGGTGCCTCTCGCCCTGAACAATATGGCTTTCGATTTTGAGCTGTTAATTGTTAGAGCATCATTACGAGACCACGCCGACAGATTAGAAAGAATATTGCGAGATTTCTGCAACAGATCATCAAGTTCATGGCCAGAGACAAACTTGTATCGTCAGCGTACAGCAGAGTGGATGCATCACTAACAATTTCAGCAATGTCATTTACATAGACATTAAATAAGGTCGGTCCCAATACGCTACCCTGTGGTACTCCCGATTTAATTTCGCGATATGAAGAGCAGAAATTTTCAATAGCAACGCACTGAGTCCGCCCGGAGAGATATGATCGGAACAACAAGTTTGCCACGCCCCGAATACCATAGCTTTCAAGCTTTCTTATTAAAATTTCACGGTTTAAGCGATCGAATGCCTTGCTATAGTCTATGAATATACCTAAAGTTAGTTTTCCTGCATCAATGTTATCAATTATTAGCTCCTTTTGATATAACAAAATTATTCCGCTGGGGGGGGGGGATTCCGCCGGGGGGGGATTCCGCCCAGGCCGTCTCTGTCGACCTGCCTGGGCGGAATCCGGGCTGACAGTCAGACAGAATGTTATTCTTTAAAAAAAAGTAATAGATTCTAGCTGAGATCACCTTCTCTAAACCCTTAGAAAAGGTTGACAGAATAGAAATAGGCCTATAGTTCCCTAAGTCATTTTGATTACCGCCTTTAAAAATCACTGAGACCCTGGCTTTCTTCATAGCACTTGGAAAATGGCCAGTTTCTAGAACAAGATTAAACACAATTGCAAGGTGGATTGCGATGACACCAATTACAAATTTTATTGGTCTGATTCGAATGCCATCTGCATCAACAGAATTGCTGTTTTTTAGGCCCAAAAAAGTACGAGAAACCTCAGTGTCATCAGTCGGCTCGAAAAAAATGCTATGCATACATCTGTTAGCAGCTGTTCCAGTGACCGCGCTATCCGATGACGTCATCATGCTCACGAAGTGATTATTGAAGCATTCAGTTAAAGCGACGCCTGTGACCTTTTCATTGTTTAGGGTAACTTCATGGAAAGGCTGTTTCACATTTTTTTGTCTTATGGCATCGTTGATAATTTTACACGTTTTTTCTGGCTTTTTCCTCTGTACCGAAGCAAAAAGGGTTTCATAATAGTGGGCTTTAGCCTTTCGCAGTTCTTTGTTTATTGCATTTCGTAACTTCTTAAATGCAACGAGATCGCTTTCTTCACGCGTGCGTAAAAATCTATTGAATAACCTATTTTTCTTACTTATCATCTTAACGTGTTGTTGCTGCACCCGAGGCTTTCTAATACGTTTCTTTATTTTGCCTTTTTTAGTGGAAAAGATAATTTGTAAAGATGAGTGAAAATTGACAGGAATTCGCCGTATGCCTCACTAGCATCTTTTGTGTTGTATAAAGAGGACCAGTCTGTGCGCAGTGCAAGTGCGCGAAAGTGTTGCATATTTTCTTTAGATAGACATCTATAACTGAACGTGGTATCAGGCAAGTATTTTTCATTAACATAAAATGAGCATACTACGTATATTGGGCAGTGGTCGCTGATATCATAGCTGATGGTCCGGCTGTAAAGATCTGTGTACCAGCGTTAACTATGAAATTATCGAGAGCCGATTGACAAGATGCCGTCACACGAGTAGGTGTTTTGATAACGCTACAGAAACAGAGGGAATCCATAAGGTTAACAGTTGCACGGGTCGAAGTGCCATCATCGAGCATGTTAATGTTGAAGTCGTCACCAAAAAGAACTTTGTACTTGTGAAAAGAAGCCTGCTCTAAAAGTTGAGGCACGCGACATGTTGCCAGTAGGTGGTCGGTAAATCACGACAAACAGAATGTTGTCTGACTTAACGCTGAGCACTTCGTAATGGGGCGTGGTGCAGGTGAATTCCTCAAGCACATCGCAATGTATGCCGCGCTTAACATGCAGTGCAACGCCACCACCACGTTTTCCTGCGCGATTAAGAAAAAAGTGGCTATACCCACCTATGATACGCATTTCACTGTGTTCTTGATACCATGTTTCAGAGAACATAATAACATCAAATGAAAAAGTAAACTTGGCAAGAAACATTGCTAGAATGTCTTGCTTATGAGCGAGTGAACGCGAGTTCACATGAAGGCCAGAAATATTTCTCCCGTGTGAAGACAGGGATATTTCAAATGGTAGGCTAAATTCTCGATACATTGTGCAGTCGAAACAAATATGAAGACTTTAAGATTACGTAGACCGTAATCTAACCAATTTTTTGAAGGTCAGCCTCCGAAGCAATACGGATTACACTGCTAGCCTCAGTTTTGCGCACAAGTACCTTTCCGTTTCACGTCCATACAAAGCGCCATTGATATTCACGCCTTCTTGCCAAGGCAAGTGAAAGAAGACGCTTCAACACCGGGCAGAGATGCTCATTAACAAATACTCTGGCATCATCAGGAATTCCAACCTGGTTATTTCGCACCCTTGCCTTCCGCGCCTTCTCAACGACAGTGTTCCTCTTCTGTTCGCTTTTGAACTGAACAATTATATTAGCCTTTCCAGCTTCTCGGTTGGGCACACGGTGACAAACTTCAATATCAGAAGGTGCTATGTGCTCACCAAGTACATCACCAATTTTTCCAACGAGTCCTGCAACACATTCGTTTCCTGTTGTATAAGCCCTTTAATTTCTACGTTTGACCTGCGCGAGTATTTCTCAGATTGAACAACTCTCTTCTGAAGTTGCTGAATGATGTTATCATTCTCTTTGCACTTAGCACGTAGCTCTTCATTAGCTCTCCTCAGGGCTTCCCTTTCCTCTGTGGACTCCCTAAGGCGCTTTTTCATGTCCTTGAACTCATCGCTCATAAACTTAACACTGTGTGTTAAAGACTTCATTTCAGCACGAAGTTCCCGAATTTCGGATCGGCTTTCTCTTTCATTCATAGGCTTTGTCATGTCTTCGATATGAAGAATAGTAGCAGTTGAAAGAATGTATAACGCAAAAACAAGTGAACAAGTGAACAGCAGGTACACAGCAACACAGAAGGGCAGCAGCGAGAGCGTAAATTATCCAATTACGAACTGTGCATAATTTGTACACCAACCTGCTGTACAGGGAACAGTTTTTTAGCGTTGCGCCGATGTGCCGTCACTGCAGCCAAGTGTGGGTCCAGCGCCAGGCAAGCGGCTTTTGTAGGGCTTGTCCTGATGACGTCGGCGGCGGAAGAGCAGTGAGGGAAATGTGGCAAGCCGATCAAGGCTCACGGTGACCAGCAAAATTTGGGATATCTGCAGTACAGGGAACAGTTTTTTAGCGTTGCGCCGATGTGCCGTCACTGCTGCCAAGTGTGGATCCAACGCCACGTAACCGGCTTTCGTAGGGCTTGTCCCGATGACGTCGGTGGCGGAAGGGCAGTCAGGAAAATGATGCCTGCAGAACAAGGCTCACGGTGACCAGCGAAATTTGGGATATTTTCAGGGAACAGTTTTTTAGTGTTGCGCCGATGTGCCGTCACCGCTGCCAAGTGTGGGTTCAGCGCCAGGCAAGCGGCTTTTGTAGGGCTTGTCCCGATGACGTCAGCGGCGGAAGAGCAGTCAGGGAAATGATGCAAGCAGACCAAGGCTCACGGTGACCAGCGAAATTTGGGATATCTGCAGTACAGGGAACAGTTTTTTAGCGTTGCGCCGATGTGCCGTCACTGCTGCCAAACTTCATGTCGCGATCGGCGTCGTGGAGAGTTCGTGATGCCATCGAGGACAACCTCGTAATCAAGTGGGCCGAGACGTGGAACCACCCTGTACGGTCCGAAGTACCATCGCAGAAGCTTTTCACTTAGTCCACGTCGGCGTATCGGCGTCCACACCCAAACACGTTCACCGGGCTGGTATTCCACGAAGCGTCATCGAAGATTGTAACGGTGGCTGTCAGTCGTCTGTTGATTCTTGATACGGAGACGCGCAAGTTGTCGGGCTTCTTCGGCGCGTTGAAGGTACTCGCTCACATCGAGGTTTTCTTCGTCGGTGACGTTGGGTAACATAGCATCGAGCGTCATTGTCGGGCTCCTTCCGTAGACCAATATGTATAGAGATATCTGCGTCGTCTCCTGCACCGCCGTGTTGTACGCGAAGGTCACATATGGAAAAATGGCGTCCCACGTCTTGCGTTCGACATCGACGTATATTGACAGCATGTCGGCGATCGTCTTGTTAAGCCGCTCGGGAAGGCCGTTGGTCTATGGGTGGTACGCTGTCGTCCGGCGGTGGTTTGTCTGGCTGTATGCCAAGATCACTTGAGTTAAGTCAGATGTGAATGCCGTTCCTCTGTCGGTGATAAGGACCTCCGGGGCGCCGTGACGTTGGACGATATTTTCTACGAAGAACTTAGCTACCTCGGATGCACTGCCTTTTGGCAGGGCTTTTGTCTCGGCGTAGCGGGTGAGGTAGTCGGTAGCTACCACGATCCACTTGTTTCCGAAAGCCGACGTCGAGAACAGCCCCAGTAGGTCCATACCAATCTGCTGGAAAGGTTGGCAAGGTGGTTCGATTGGCTGAAGAAGTCCCGCTGGCCTTGTGGCGGTGCCTTGCGTCGCTGACAGTCCCGGCATGTCCTCACACAACGAGTGACGTCGGTGGTAAGACGTGGCCAGTAGTACCTTTCATGTATCCTCGCGAGCGTGCGAGAAACACCGAGGTGCCCTGCCGTCGGATCGTCGTGCAGGGCCTGCAGGAGTTCTGGTCACAGAGCTGAAGGCGCCACAAGGAGGTACTTAGCTCGAAGCAGTGAAAAGTTTTTCTTTTGTAGAAGACCATTTCGTAGAAAGAACGACGCAAGTGCGCGTTTGAATACCTTCGGGACTTCAGCGGTCCTGCCTTCGAGGTATTCTATAAGGGCCTGAAGTTCCGGGTCGGCCCGCTGTCGTTCAGCGAAGTCGTCGGTAGTTATCGTTCCCAAGAAGTAGTCGTCATCCGGGTCTTCAGGTAGCGGTTGGTCGACAGGCGCACGAGAGAGACAGTCGGCGTCGGAGTGTGTTTTGCCGGACTTGTAAATAACAGTAATGTCATATTCTTGAAGTCTCAGGCTCCATCGTGCGAGGCGACCTGAAGGGTCCTTCAAGGTGGCTATCCAACACTAGGCGTGGTGGTCGCTCACAACTTTAAAGGGCCTGCTGTAGAGGTAGGGGCGAAATTTTGACGTAGCCCAGATGATGGCGAGGCACTCCTTTTCTGTTGTGGAAAAACTTACTTCTGCTTTGGATAGCGATTGGCTGGCGTAACTTATAACCCTTTCAAGTCCGTCAGCCCTCTGCACAAGAACGGCGCCAAGACCTACGCTGTTTGCATCAGTATGTATTTCTGTCTCGGCAAATTCGTCGAAATGGGCAAGTAACGGAGGCGTCTGGAAGCAATGTTTAAGCTCCTGAAAAGCGTGATCCTGTGGCGTTTCCCACTTGAACTCCACGTCGGCCTTGGTAAGGTTAGTGAGAGTATCGGCGATGCGGGCGAAGTTTTACACGAACCGCCTATAATAGGCGCACAGGCCCAGAAATCGGCGCACGGCCTTCTTGTCAGTGGGCGGCGGAAAGTCGGCGATGGCGGCTGTTTTCCGTGGATCGGGACTAACTCCAGACTTGCTGATAACGTGCCCCAGGAACAAGAGCTCCTCATACGCAAATCTGCACTTTTCTGGCTTCAGTGTGAGTCCGGACGTCTTGACGGCTTGAAGTACAGCTTCAAGGCGCCGAAGATGCTCGTAGAAACTCGAGGAAAGCTCGACGACGTGGTCCAAGTACACAAGGCAAGTCTACCACTTCAATCTTGCCAGTACTGTATCCATAACGCGTTGAAAAGTTGCAGGCGCTGATCAAAGGCCGAAGGGCATCACCTTAAACTCCAAAAGGCCGTCCGGTGTTATAAACGCCGTCTTCTCTCGGTCTCTTTCGTCGACTTCGATTTGCCAATAGCCAGCCTTGAGGTCCATTGACGAAAAGTACTTGGCTTTAAGGAGCCGATCAAGTGCGTCGTCTATTCGTGGGAGAAGGTACACATCCTTTCTTGTGATTTTGTTCAGGCGGTGATAATCGACGCAGAAACATAGGGTCTCATCCTTTTTCTTCACTAACACCACGGGGGATGCCCATGGACTCTTGGACGGCTGGATAATGTCATCCCGAAGCATTTCACCAACTTGTCTCTTCGTGGCCTCACGTTCTCGGGTCGAAACCCTCTACGAACTCTGACGGAGTGGTCTGGCATTTTCTTCAGTTATGATGCGATGTTTCATGATTGGGGTCTGTCGAATTTTCGATGACGACGAAAAGCAATCTTCGTATTGCAGGAGCAGGGCCTTGAGCTGTTCTTGCTTATCGTTCGGAAGTCTGGGATTGACGTCGAAAGCTATGGGAGGGGCTTGGTTCCTCTGAGCAGGTTCCGCAGAATCGGCGAGGGCGAAAGCACTGGTGGCTTCGACAATTTCTTCAATGTATGCGACCGTTGTTCCTTTGTTCACATGTTTGTACTCATTGCTGAAATTCGTGAGCATAACCGTTGCTTTGCATCCCCGCAGCTCTGCAATTCCTCTTGCGACGCAAATATTTCGGGTGACCAACAGATGCTGACTGCCTTCAACGACGCCTTCCAGGTCAGGTGATTTAGGAGCGCTGACTGAAATAATGACGCTTGAGCGAGGCGGAATAGTGACTTGCTCTTCCAGCACATTCAGGCATGGTGTCCTGACGGCGTGCGTGGCGGTAGTGCTTCTTCTGTGGATAATGTTATAGACTGTTTTTAGGTTGATGACAGCATCATGGAGGCATAAAAAGTCTATGCCAAGGATGACATCTCTTGAGCAACGCTGAAGGACTATGAAGTCTGTAGGATAAATACGGCCGTTAATGGTGACTCTCGCTGTGCAGATTCCTGCAGGCGTAACGAGATGACCTCCGGCTGTGCGGATTTCAGGGCCTTTCCAAGCTGTCCTAACTTTCTTCAACTTCGCGGCGAACGAGCCTCACATGACAGAATAGTTGGCTCCAGTATCGACGAGAGCGGTCACACTGTGGCCGTCGATAAGAACGTCGAGGTCGCTAGTTCGCCGTCTCGCATTACAGTTAGGGCGTGGCGTCGGGTCACGGCTGCGTCGGCTTGTTCCGCTGCTTCCATGTTGCGTCGTCAGGCTTCTTCGGTAAATGAGCTTTCGCCGTCAGGGCGTTGCCTGGTTGGCGTTGTGTTCGGAAAGCTCCGTCGCGGCGTCGTTGTCGTCGGAGGATCTTCGGTAGTTCGTCGCACAGCAACCGCACCTCCACCGGTTGCTGCCCTTAGTTTCCCGGATACGGGCTAGGAGACCGGCCCCGCGTTGGGTCGGAGTACTGCCGGGGGTGCGGTGACATGCGGCGGCTGGGCGACGGCGAACGGGAAGGACTTCGTTGTGTCCTTGAGTTCCTGTCAGGTAGTCGGCGATGTCACGTGGCCGTTCCTCTGGCTGCGGACGTGGTGCATAGACGGCGAAGCCACGCAGTCCCATCTGTCGGTACTGGCAACGGCGATAAGTGTGCCCGGTCTCGCCGCAGTGGTAGCACAGTGGGCGGTGGTCAGGGGTGCGCCAAACGTCGGTATTGCTCGGCGCACTGCGCTGGCCCGCTGGCGAACGGCAGGTTGTCGGTGGGGGCGGTGGCGGCGGTGGTGTCTGGCGACGAAAGTGCGATGTCAGAGGGGGGCAATGCCACTTTCCATTTCCCAAGTTTTTGTTATCGTCCCAAAACACCACACGATTCTCAGCGCAAACCGCGCCTGCAGTTTTCGAGAAGGTCCCGGACTGTTGCAGATCATTTCGATAAGATCACGCCCACTGTGCGAACGGTACAGATTGTTCTTGAACCTACGCCACCGCCAGCGATAACGCTAGAACATTCGACGGCAAGAGTATAAATGCCGACGCGCTTCGCCACTTGTCAGTTGTTGGACGAAGGCCGACGCTCCGTTCGCCGCTATCAGTCCGAGACTGCTATCTGTGCAAGACTGCTGATGTAATTAGACTTTCCCTTTACCGGGCACAGGTTCGCCCAAATAAACAGTTAAATCCCAACATGAAGTTTCCTGTCTTCGGCCACGTCACGACCCCGTGATATCTTGTGGAGGCGCTGCTTCATTCATGTACCGGACGCTCCCGTCAAGCCGTGTACCCAGCACCTCAACCAGATGTCACGGGGTCGTGACGTGGCCGAAGACAGGAGACGTCGTGTTGGGTTTTAATTGTTTATTTGGGTGAACCTGTGCCCAGTAAACGGAAGGTCCAATTACAGCAGCAGTCTTGCACAGATAGCAGTCTCGGACTGGTAGCAGTGAACGGAGCGTCGGCCTTCGTTCAACAACTGACAAGCGGCGAAGCGCGTCGGCATTTATACTCTTGCCGTCGAATGTTCTAGCGTTATCGCTGGCGGTGGCGGGAGTTCCAGAACAATCTGTACCGTTCGCACAGTGGGCGTGATCCTATCGAAATGATCTAGTACAGTCCGGAACCCTCTTGAAAACTGCGGGCGCGGTTTGCGCTGAGAATCGTGTGGTGTTTTGGGACGATAACGAAAAATTGGGAAATGGAACGTCGCAATATGATCAAGCACAGTGAAAAACATACTTTCATGCTCAGTAAAATTTGTACAACGAACGCTACCACCTCACACACACAAAAAATCAAATATTAGCAATCACAAAATTAACACTGAAGCACGTAGTGACAGTGCAAATATGGTCTCTAGTCCAAGTGACCCTAGTTCAAGTTCAAGCGCTGCAAACAACGCCCGCGTTCGTCAAGCACACGGGCAACGATAAGCTCCATCGCCGTTCCCGCGCCCACTACAAGGACGCCCCAATCAGCGCACGTCCAAGTCAAGTCAAGACGAGATCCTTGACCTAGTGGCGCATACCCACGCTAGGGGATTGGCCAAGAACCGGATAGTTTTCATCATCATCACAAAAAAGTGTGTCCAGCCAACAACTCCTTCAGAAAGATGCCCGAGGAATGGCTCGCGCTCCTAGCGGAGTGCCTTCCTTCAGTTTTAAACAAGCTCTGCGCGGTGGCACTCGCGATCGACACTATCACGACTAGCAACTACACCGGCGAGAGGCGTCAATGACATGCACGCCACTTCTCCTGAGGTACATGTAGCGATATGCACAATACCGGATGTGCCGGTGCGTGATAGCAACCTGCAAAGAGCGGTTGTCAACGCAAACCAAGAGATATGGCGGATGAGTTGAGAGAAAGGCTTTGAGGTGGTGGAAATAAACAGAGAGGTGCATAGGTGGGGTGGTTTTCAACGAGACAGAATTCACTTCGATGGGCGGCTAGGTCAAGAGGTGGTTTGGCGACTTGCAGGACGCGCAGTAGCTTTTTTTGGGGGCAAGCGGGCCATTCGGGGTGCAGGATACCTAGTAACGAGGCAAACAACCAGGGAGACTCTTTGACAGGTGGTCTGGACAGATACGATTCCAAAGTGGCACCAGTATCTAAGATAGGTAGAGTCCGGGGCAGAAATAAACGTAGCCACGAGCGCCGACCAGTTCAGACATAGGGTATATTAACATGCAAGGTGGTAGGAACAGGCTGAAGTGGGTAGCAATAGAAGAACAGCTAAGGGAGGAGAGGCCGATGGTATACGGTCTTGTAGGGACATGGAACATCTCAGGGACATGGAACAACCTCCTAACAATGCGGACTACGCGTTAGAATATTGTAATAGAACAGAAGGTAGCAGAAAAGGGGTGGTATTGGCGCATTCATTCATAAAAGTACAGACTGGCAAAGGGTCAAGCAGGAGTGCAAGGAACATAAATGGCTAAAAGGGAAAGTGGCAAGGCAAATGACACTCCTTGGTTTCGTGTACTCGTGGACAGGAGCAAAGGCCAGAGAGGAAAACCAGGCAATGATAGAGTGTATATTCAAGGACATTCAGGAGTTAGGAGGAGAGTGCGAGATAAATATACTAAGTAGATATGAATGCACACATAGAAGATATTGCCACGTTCCATTTCCCAAGTTTTTGTTATCGTTCCGAAACACCACACGATTCTCGGCGCGAACCGCGCCTGCAGGTTTCGAGAAGGTTCCGGACTGTAGTAGATCATTTCGATAAGATCACGCCCATTGTGCGAACGGAACAGATTGTTCTGGAACCTACGCCACCGCCAGCGATAACGCTAGAACATTCAACGGCAAGAATATAAATGCCGACGCGCTTCGCCGCTTGTCAGTTGTTGATCGAAGGCCGACGCTGCGTTCGCCGCTATCAGTTCGAGAGTGCTATCTGTGCAAGACTGCTGCTGTAATTAGACTTTCGCTTTACCGGGCACAGGTTCACCCAAATAAACAGTTAAATCCCAACACGAAGTTTCCTGTCTTCGGCCACGTCACGACCCCGTGACATCTGGTGGAGGTGCTGCTTCGTTCATGTACCGGACGCCCCCGTCAAGCCGTGAACCCAGCCCCCGTCGCGGAGAAGACACCGACGCCAACCAAGAGCAGCGAACGAGCCGCCGACAGCAAGGTCTCCCACCTGAGTACGGCCTCCTACAAGACAAGGCGCAGAAGACCAAGACCATGACCTCGACTGCAGCGACAATGACAACCGGAGCGTCCCAGCCCGCGATCGTCATTCATCAACCCAGGGAACCACCAACGTTCCATGGCTCATCGTTTGAAGACCCGGAAACCTGGCTAGAAACATACGACCGTGTGGCCGCCCTCAACCACTGGGACAACGAAGAAAAACTCCGTCGTGTGTACTTCACCTGGAAGACACCGCAAGGACCTGGCTAGAGAATCGGGAGTCCACGCTCCGAACGTCGGATGTCTTCTGCGGCGCATTTCTGCAAACGTTCGCGAGCGTCGCTCGCAAAGAGAGGACCGCTGCTCTACTCGAGACCCGGGTTCAGCTACCAAATGAAAAGGTTGGAATTTTCACACAGGAGATGACCCGCCTATTCCGTCACGCTGGCCCAGACATGACTGAGGAAAAGAAAGTTCGTTTCCTCATGCGAGGGGTCAAACAGGAGCTCTTCGGGGACTAATGAGGAATCCACCGAACACCATCCAAGAATTTGTATCCGAGGCGACCACCATCGAAAAAACGCTGGACATGCGCACCAGACAGTATAATCGTCGCCTGACTCCAGAATGCGCTGCTGCTCAAGCCAGTGACTCCGACGACCTGCGTGAAACGATCCGAGAGATCGTGCGGGAAGAACTGCGCAAACTGTTGCCTTCGGCGCAGCCTCGAGTGATTCGATCGCCGACATTGTGCGAGAAGAAGTCCGGCAATCGCTTCGAATTCCCGAAACGCCGCCGCCCGAGCCAGAAACTATGAGCTACGCCGCTGCAGTGCGCCATAACGCTCCTCCCCGTCCACGCCAAAACGCCGCCCCGTCGCACTTTCGTCGCCAGACGCCACCGCCGCCACCACCCCCACCGACGACCTACCGTTCACCAGCGGGACAGCGCAGTGCACCGAAGAAAACGGACGTTTGGCGTGCACCTGACAACCGCCCGCTCTGCTACCACTGCGGTGAGGCCGGGCACACATACCGCCGTTGCCAGTACCGACAGATGAGACTGCGTGGCTTCGCCGTCAATGCACCGCGTCCGCAGCAAGGAGATCGGCCATGTGACATCGCCGACTACCTGGCAGGAACTCAATGGACACCACGAAATCCTTCCCGTTCGCCGTCGCCCAGCTGCCGCATGTCACCGCACCTCCGGCAGTACTCTGGCCCAACGCGGGGCCGGTCTCCTAGCCCGTATCCGGGAAACTAAGGGCAGCAACCGATGGAGGTGCGGTTGCTGTGCGGCGAACTACCGAAGATCCTCCGACGACGACGCCGCCGTGACGGAGCTTTTTGAACACAACACCATCCAGACAAAGCCCTGAAGGCAAAAGCTCACTTACCGAAGGTGGCCGGACGACGCAACATGGAAACAGCGGAACAAGCCGACGCAGCCGTGACCCGACGCCCCGCCCTAACTGTAATGCGAGACGGTGAACTAGCGACCTCGATGTTCTTATCGACGGCCACAGTGTGACTGCTCTCGTCGATACTGGAGCAGACTATTCTGTCAGCAGTGGGTCGTTCGCCGCAAAGTTAAAGAAAGTTAGGACAGCTTGGAAAGGCCCTGAAATCCGCACAGCCGGAGGTCATCTCGTAACGCCTGCAGGAATCTGCACAGCGAGGGTCACCATTAACGGCCGTATTTATCCTACAGACTTCGTAGTCCTACAGCGTTGCTCGAGAGATGTCATCCTTGGCAAGGACTTCTTATGCCTCCATGGTGCTGTCATCAACCTAAAAACAAGGTCGATAACGTTATCCACAGAAGAAGCACTACCACCGCGCACGCCATCAGGACACCATGCCTTGAATGTGCTGGAAGAACAAGTCACCATTCCGCCTCGCTCAAGCGTCTTTATTTCAGTCGGCGCTCCTAATCACCTGACTTGGAAGGCGTCGTTGAAGGCAGTCAGCATCTGTTTGTCACCCGAAATATTTGCGTCGAGAGAGGAATGGCAGAGCTGCGGGGAGGCAAAGCAACGGTTATGCTCACGAATTTCAGCAATGAGTACAAACATGTGAACCAAGGAACAACGGTCGCATACATCGAAGAAATTGTCGAAGCCACTAGTGCTTTCGCCCTTGCCGATTCTGCGGAACCTGCTCAGAGGAACCAAGCCCCTCCCATAGCTTTCGACGTCAGTCCCAGACTTCCGAACGATAAGCAATAACAGCTCAAGGCCCTGCTCCTGCAATATGAAGATTGCTTTTCGTCGTCATCGAAAATTCGGCAGACCCCAATCACGAAACATCGAATCATAACCGAAGAAAATGCCTAACCACTCCGTCAGAGTCCATACAGGGTTTCGACGCGAGAACGTGAGGTCATGAAGAGACAAGTTGATGAAATGCTGCGAGATGACATTATCCAGCCGTCCAAGAGTCCGTGGGCATCCCCCGTGGTGTTAGTGAAGAAAAAGGATGGGACCCTACGTTTCTGCGTCCATTATCGCCGCCTGAACAAAATCACAAGAAAGGACGTGTATCCTTTCCCACGAATAGACGACGCACTTGATCGGCTCCATAACGCCAAGTACTTCTCGTCATTGGACCTCAAGACTGGCTATTGGCAAATCGAAGTCGACAAAAGAGACCGAGAGAAGACGGCGTTTATAACACCGGACGGCCTCTTCGAGTTTAAGGTGATGCCCTTCGGTCTTTGCTAAGCGCCTGCAACTTTTCAACGCGTTATGGATACAGTACTGGCAAGATTGAAGTGGCAGACTCGCCTTATGTACTTGGACGACGTCGTAGTGTTTTCCTCGAGTTTCGACGAGCATCTTCGGCGCCTTGAAGCCGTACTTCAAGCCATCAAGACGTCCGGACTCACACTGAAGCCAGAAAAGTGCAGATTTGCGTAGGAGGAGCTCTTGTTTCTGGGGCACGTTATCAGCAAGTCTGGAGTTCGTCCCGAGCCACGGAAAACAGCCGCCTTCGCCGACTTCCCGCCACCCACTGACAAGAAGGCCGTGCGCCGATTTCTGGGCCTGTGCGCTTATTATAGGCGGTTCGTGAAAAACTTCGCCCGCATCGCCAATCCTCTCACGAACCTTACCAAGGCCGACGCGGAGTTCAAGAGGGAAACGCCACACGAACACGTTTTCCAGGAGCTTAAACATCGCTTCCAGACGCCTCCGTTACTTGCCCATTTCGACGAATTCGCCGAGACAGAAATACATACTGACGCAAGCAGCGTAGGTCTTGGCGCCGTTCTTGTGCAGAGGGCTGACGGACTTGAAAGGGTTGTTAGTTACGCCAGCCAATCGCTATCCAAAGCAGAAGTAAGTTTTTCCACAACAGAAAAGGAGTGCCTCGCCATCATCTGGGCTACGTCAAAATTTCGCCCCTACCTCTACAGCAGGCCCTTTAAAGTTGTGAGCGACCACCACACCTTGTGTTGGCTAGCCACCTTGAAGGACCCTTCAGGTCACCTCGCACGATGGAGCCTGAGACTTCAAGAATATGTCATTACTGTCACTTACAAGTCCGGCAAAAAACACTCCAACGCTGACTGTCTGTCTCGTGCGCCTGTCGACCAACCGCTACCCGACGACCCGGATGACGACTACTTCTTGGGAACGATAACTACCGAAGACTTCGCTGAACGACAGCGGGCCGACCCGGAACTTAAGGCCCTAATAGAATACCTCGAAGGCAGGACCACCGAAGTCCCGAAGGTATTCAAGCGCGCGCTTGCGTCGTTCTTTCTACGAAACGGTCTTCTACAAAAGAAAAACTTTTCACCGCTTCGAGCTAAGTACCTCCTTGTGGTGCCTTCGGCTCTGCGACCAGAACTCCTGCAGGCTCTGCACGACGATCCGACGGCAGGGCACCTCGGTGTTTCCCGCACGCTCGCGAGGATACAAGAAAGGTACTACTGGCCACGTCTTACCACCGACGTCACTCGTTATGTGAGGACATGCCGGGACTGTCAGCGACGCAAGACACCGCCGACAAGGCAGGCGGGACTTCTGAAGCCAACTGATCCACCTTGCCGACCTTTCCAGCAGATTGGTATGGACCTACTAGGGCCGTTCCCGACGTCGGCTTTCGGAAAAATTGGATCGTGGTAGCTACCGACTACCTCACCCGCTACGCCGAGACAAAAGCCCTGCCAAAAGGCAGTGCATCCGAGGTAGCTAAGTTCTTCGTAGAAAATATCGTCCTACGTCACGGCGCCCCGGAGGTCCTTATCACCGACAGAGGAACGGCATTTACTGCCGACTTAACTCAAGCGATCTTGGTATACAGCCAAACAAACCACCGCCGGACGACAGCGTACCACCTACAGACCAACGGCCTCACCGAGCGGCTTAAAAAGACGATCGCCGACATGCTGTCAATGTACGTCGATGTCGAACACAAGACGTGGGACGCCATTCTTCTGTATGTGACTTTCGCATACAACACGGCGGTGCAGCAGACGACGCAGATATCCCCATACAAATTGGTCTACGGAAGGAGCCCGGCAACGACGCTGGATGCCATGTTACCCAACGTCACCGATGAAGAAAACCTCGATGTGAGCGAGTACCTTCAACGCGCCGAAGAAGCCCGACAACTTGCGCGTCTCCGTATCAAGAATCAACAGACGACCGACAGCCACCGTTACAACCTTCGACGACGCTTCGTGGAATACCCGCCCGGTGAACGTGTTTGGGTGTGGACGCCGATACGCCGACGGGGACTAAGTGAAAAGCTTCTGCGACGGTACTTCGGACCGTACAAGGTGGTTCGACGTTTCGGCCCACTTGATTACGAGGTTGTCCCCGACGGCATCACGAACTCTCAACGACGCCGATCGCGACCTGAAGTCGTCCATGTCGCGCGCCTCAAGCCGTTTCATGCACGTTAACAAACTGAAACAGTGTTTTTTGTATTATTGTTGTATTGTAATTTATTCATTGTACTTTCTTGCATTTATATTGTACCTTCATCTTTAGTTAAAGCATCGGGACGATGCCTTTTTGTTCAGAGGGGGGCGATGCCACGTTCCATTTCCCAAGTTTTTGTTATCGTTCCGAAACACCACACGATTCTCGGCGCAAACCGCGCATGCAGGTTACGAGAAGGTTCCGGACTGCAGTAGATCATTTCGATAAGATCACGCCCACTGTGCGAATGGTACAGATTGTTCTGGAACCTACGCCACCGCCAGCGATAACGCTAGAACATTCGACGGCAAGTGTATAAATGCCGACGCGCTTCGCCGCTTGTCAGTTGTTGATCGAAGGCCGACGCTGCGTTCGCCGCTATCAGTCCGAGAGTGCTATCTGTGCAAGACTGCTGCTGTAATTAGACTTTCCCTTTACCGGGCACAGGTTCGCCCAAATAAACAGTTAAATCCCAACACGAAGTTTCCTGTCTTCGGCCACGTCACGACCCCGTGACAATATTGATGGGTATACCGACCCGACAGGCAAAATGATCATGGATATGTGTGAAAGGGTGGATTTGATCATTTGCAACAGTTCCGAAGAGTGTGAAGGGCAAATAGCATGGGAGGTAGGAAGGCTGCGGTCGACGAGAGATTACGCACTGATGTCACATAGGATGTATGATAAGCTCAGGGGAATACGTATAGGTGAAGGTGGCTCCTGAAGTCTAGGTAGTGATCACAAACGTAACAACCTAAGTTTTGGAAGAGCAGTGAAAGTTGGAAGGAAACAAGATGAGCAAATACAAGAAAACTTTTATTCAGAAAGGCAAACTGAAATAGCCATTTAAACAAACTGAGAAAGTAATCACTGAGGATAATAAAACAGTGTGGACATACACGAATCTAATTAGACTGTTTGAGCTAGAGCTTGCTAAGGCACGTGACAAGTCACCCCGGAAAAGAAGACACAAACCCAAAAAGTGGGTGGGATGAGGAATTTAAGAGAGCCATAGCAAAACGTCAGGAAGCCTCCAGAGAACACAGACATGCTAAGCAGCGAGGTGAACTGACAGATGGTTTTGAAAGAGAATGGGAAATTTTTCTAAGCTGTAGAAGGAATGCATCCCTTCTGGCCATTGAAAAGATTAGAAGAATGGGAGCCCAGTGGCTGGCAGAAGTACACAAAAATATAGAAAGGCAGCTGCGATATTTTGGAACCATTCAAACTCCCTAAGAAATGAGACGAGCCTAAAGCAGAGGTTTATAACTGCAGCTCAAGGTGCTAGGCTAGAAGGGGAGGAAGCTATTGAGTATATAAGAACAAGGGTGACAGAAAAATTTCAACACAGAAGTGCTTTATGCACCACAATAGACAAGGATGAATCAAGTGGCGAAATGGCTTCAATTTCACAACGAGAGTGGGAAAGGGCTGAGAAAAGGGTTCCCAGTAGTATATCAAGAGGCCCAGATGGCATTCCAATTATGCTGATAAAGACTTTAGGTACGAAGTCTAAGCAGGCTTTGAGAGAGGTAGTGAGCAAAATATTAATGGATGGAGAAGTTCCCGATGGACGGAAACTTTGCAGGATGAGCATGATCTATAAAGAAAACGGGGACAAAGCTGACATAAACAACTACCGTCCTATAACAGTGACATCAGTGGTCTACAGGCTGGCGATGCAGATTTTAAAGGAAAGACTGCAGGCATGGAGAGAGGATGAGGGGGTGCTGGGGGAACTGCAGAATGGGTTTCGGAAACACAGGAGGTTGGAAGACAACCTGTTCTCACTGACGCAGCGCATCGAAATAGCTGAAAAGGAACACAGGCCCCTGTGGCTAGCATTTTTGGATATCAAGGGAGCGTACGATTGCGTGGTTCGAGAGGAATTGTGGGGAATACTGGACAAATTAGGCGTCGAAGATGTAGCCAC
Organism: Rhipicephalus microplus; assembly: GCF_043290135.1. Classification (NCBI taxonomy): domain Eukaryota; kingdom Metazoa; phylum Arthropoda; class Arachnida; order Ixodida; family Ixodidae; genus Rhipicephalus; species Rhipicephalus microplus. Next base: position 10,770,708 of record NW_027464586.1, read on the forward strand.
TAATTTCTTAAAGGAGATCTATAAAAGTAACAAGGTAGTTATAAAGTGGGAAAAACAGGTATCTAAGCCCACAGACGTGAAAAGGAGGCTTAGGCAGGGGTGTCCTCTGTCACCCTTTTTATTCATGATATACCTACAAGGATTAGAGGTCAAATTAATGGGAAGTGCATTTGGCTTCAACCTATTTTTAGTCAAACAAGTAAAACTCATTGATCAGGCACTACCAGCATTAATGTACGCAGATGATATAGTGCTAATGGCTGACAACAAGGAAGATTTGCAGAGATTGATGGCCATCTGTGGTAATGAGGGAGACAGGTTAGATTTTACATTCACTAAGGAAAAATCAGCAATCATGATTTTTAATGATAATGAAGGTTGTGAGCTTATAATACAGGAGGTCACGCTAGAGATAACAGATAAATACAAATATCTGGGCATATGGATAAGAAGTGGGGCCGACTACCTAAGGGAACACAAAATATACGTGTCGACCAAAGGTAACAGGAATGCAGCAGTAATGAAAAACAGGGCACTGTGAAATTACAATAGGTATGATGTTGTGAGAGGAATATGGAAAGAGGTCATGGTTCCTGGTCTGACGTTAGCAATGCGGTCTTGTGCATGAGATCAGAAGTTCAAGCAAGATTAGAAATTAAGCAACGTGGAATAGGTAGGCTTGCCTTAAGAGCTCACGGGAATACACCAAATCAGAGAGTACAAGGTGATATGGGTTGGACATCATTTGAGGGCAGGGGAGCTAGCAGCAAGATAAAATTTGAGAAGCGATTGAGAGAAATCGGGGAGGAACGTTGGGCTAGGATGGTATTCAGCTACTTGTACATGAATGTCGATACAAAATGGCGGAAGCGAACCAAAAAAATTGACTGGTAAATACTTGGAAAACAGCAGGGGGCCAAACCAAAAAGAATATTCGGTTCAGAAGAAGGTGAAGGAAGCTGAAATCGATATGTGGAGAATTTGCATGATTAACAAGTCCGCACTCGAAATCTATCAAACGTTTAAGCAGAAACAGCAAAGGAAAGGATCTATGATAATATTCGGGGTAGTTCTCTACTGTTTGAGGCCAGGACGGGAGTATTGCGAACAAAGACATATCGGGCCAAGTACGAAGGGGTATACACGGTATGCAGTGCGTGTGGAGAGGAAGAAGAAACTGCCGAACACTTGATAATGTTCTGTAAAGGGCTTCATCCTGTAGTTCAGGTTGATGGCGCAGAGGTTTTCGGGACAATGAGGGCAAAATAGACTTTAAGTGTGTAAAAATAACTAGAAGGAGGTTATCTGATTGGTCGCTAAAGTCAAGGCACGAGTGAAAATTGAACCCTTCGCTGCAAAGTACGAATCCTCAACCTCACTATTTTAGGGAAAAACAAATCTAGTTTTTGGTTCATTAAGTATTACGGCTTGGTAGCGCTAGCCACAGCCCCATCTAAAGGGTACAGCCATATCCATCCATCCATCCATCCATCCATCCATCCATCCATCCATCCATCCATCCATCCATCCATCCATCCATCCATCCATCCATCCATCCATCCATCCATCCATCCATCCATCCATCCATCCATCCATCCATCCATCCATCCATCCATCCATCCATCCATCCATCCATCCATCCATCCATCATTGACGGGAGTATTGCGAATCAAGACATATCAGGCCAAATACGAAGGGGTAGACACAGTATGCAGTGCGTGTGGAGAGGAAGAAGAAACTGCCGAACACTTGATAATGATCTGTAAAGGGCTTCAACTTATAGTTCGGGATGATGGCGCAGAGTTTTTCAAAGCACTGGGGTTTAGGGACAGGCAGGGCAAAAATAGACTTTGAGCGGGTAGAATTAACTAGAAAGAGGTTATCTGATTGGTGGCTAAAGTCAAGGCACGAGTGAAAATAAACCCTTCACTGCAAAGTACGAATCCTCAACCTCACTATTTAAAGGAAAAAAAGAGAAATTTAGTGGTTAGTTCACTAAGTAATACGGCTAGGTGGCGTTAGCTGCAGCCCGACCTAAACGGTACAGCAACATCCATCCATCCATCCATTCATCCTAATCAAGTGTTCGGAGGAAACTGCCGAGCACTTGATATTGTTCCGTGAAGGGCTTCACTCCATAGTTCAGAATGATGGCGCCGAGTTTTTTAAAGCACTGGGGTTTAGGGACAGGGAGGGCAAAATAGACTTTAAGCGGGTAGACCTAACTAGAAGGAGGTCATCTGATTGTTGGCTAAAGTCAAAGCACAAGTGAATATAAACCCTTCACTGCAAAGTACGAATTCTCAACCTCACCATTTAAAGGAGAAAAAAAGATAAATCTTATTGTTCGTTCACTAAGTAATACAGCTAGGTGGTGGGAGCCGCCGCCTGATCTGAAGGGAACAGCCACATCCATTCATCCATCCATCATCACGGCAGCGAACGGTACCAGCGCTAACCATTTTTCATCTGCGGCCCACAGGGACGCGTATGTCGAAAGTTGATCGAGATTTGCAACTGTGCACCACTGTTTCGGAGGCTATGCAAAGTGTTGCTCTGTTGCACCGTCCGCCACAAGTGAGGCTAGCGACCGAGAACATTTAAAATGAAGGAGGGAAATGGTGTGGCAGCTGTTTTTCTTCTCATGCGGCAGGCGTCTTTCTAGAGGAGGCGTTTGTTCAGCTCGCGATCGCGTAGAGCTTATCCCACACACGCACGCATGTACACACGCTACAGTGTACTGTACCAACGCCTCCTACATTTCCCATGCCTGCCGGATTATCGGCAGCCACTGGGGAAGCGGCAGTTGTCGAAACTACGGTGGTGGCGTCATTCGAGTAGGGGGTGTCTTCAAATAAATATTTACGTTTTTGGAGCTTATATGCAACAAAAATAACGTAAAAAGGTATATGAATAGCGTAAACATATATATAATTACCCTACGTAAGTGAGGCCGTCATTCAGGAAGCAACTTCTTTAATACAAGGAGTCCTCTAAAATTAGTACTAAACGACAAAATTGCCGATCTCGAAGGCCAATTACAAAGACCCTTACCCCTACGTAGGCAGCGCCGTCATAGACGACCGGCGTTTCGCGCTCATCTGGCGGGCACAAGAAATCTAGGAGGCGTTGACTGTACACACGCAACACGCCACGGAGGAAGGAACCTTTCCTTCCTCCGTGCCACACGCCGAGAGAACCTGAGGTTGCCTGACCCACTGTAACCAAAAGCCACAGCACGCCACACGTGAAAAAAATATGCCAGGAGAACCAGATTTAACTCTGCAGAGAACCTCAGGTTGCCTAACCTACCATTTTCCAAAAGCCACAGCGGTTTCTAAACCATTCTACAACCCGGTGAAAATAGCGGAAATAGCGGAAACGTTATATTCACTGGGTCGTAGCAGTCACTGCCGTGAAAAAGCACAAACGCTATTTTCACCCAACTTGGCATGGATCCGTACGAAGATATGGCAAAATGGTAGGTCTTCTGTGCTATGGCTTTTTGGAGAATGGTGGTCAGGCAACCTGAGGTTCTCTGCAGCGTTAAATCTGGTTCTCTGGGCATATTTTTCTTGCGTATGGCATGCTGTGGCTTTTGGGTAACATGGGGTCAGGCAACCTCAGGTTCTCTCGGCGTGTGGCGTGTGTGCATTCGTGCGTGTGTTGAATGAGCTGTAAGCGATCGTGAGCTGTACACATTTGTGTTGTGCTGGACGTGTGCTGATTGCGGTGTCTTTGTGGTGGAGACGAGCGCTGCGATTGCGCTTATCGTTGCCCATGCGCTTGACGAACGCGGATGGTGTTTGCAGCGCTTGAACTTGCACTATAGTCCCCTGCACTAGAATCCTTACTTGCAGCGTCAGTGCGTGCTTCAGCATTATTTTTGTGATTGCTAATATTTGATTTTTGTGTGTGTGTCAGGTGGCAGCGTTTTTTGTACAAATTTTACTGAGCGTGACAGTATCTTTTTCACTGTGCTTGATCGGCAACTTCCTTTGACTGTTTTGCCGCTTGCTCATTGAATGTATCACTTATTGAGTGGCATTACTGCTGTTTTATTGGTCAGAGAGGCCGATTTTCTCTATTGTTTAAGCCATGCAAGTATTACTATATGTAATTTGCACAATCGTGCACAAATGCAGCAGGGAGTCGTTCATGGTTGAGAAACACGAATCAAATTGAAAGAGCCTGAATGGCACTACTCAAGCCCCATACAGCTGCATGATTGAATATTGTACATAAACAGGTGTTCGACTTCTGCGTATCTACTACATGTGGTTTGCACCCGGGAGGTTTTCCTGCCCACGCGTGCCTCATTTTCCGGCGTGAAATGGCACCCTTGTAAGCAAATAACAGACTAGTATCAATTCCTTTTGAAGATTAAAAAAACAAATAGCCACCTGTTTTCCTTTTTCTGTAGTTGAAAAGTTAGCGAACTTCTAGGCGAAAAAGAAAAACTTCATCCATGTAGGAGAACCGCGAAAAAAAAGTGCTGAAAAAGTGGTGACTTCATTTAATGTATAAGAATGTTGTACAATAACATAATTTACCACTTGAGACTTACATGTATCATTGAAGGAAGATGACTGTGGTGTATTTAGCAAAACAAGCGAATGTTTTACACACAGATGTATGTTCAATAGTCACATATGTTTTATATAACCAGTTGTTTACATTTGCACAATGATATCAGCTGCAACATGAGTGCTAGTAACATCAGACGTGGTAAGCTGATATGTAGCGCTTGTGTTTTCAAGGATGGTAGCCCCAAACAGTGCTACATAAACCTACCAAAGTGTAGGGTGCTTAACTACAATTGACGTGAACTGGCCATGATGGCTGCATCATAGGAGTGCATCTGTAATTTTCACAAAATTCTATAGTAAGCATGCAATTGACATTGTGCCTGAGTGGTGTCTATTTCCATGGCAGTGTTGAAACCTGGTGTGGCTATGTAGTAAAATACTTGATTGCTACATAGAATGTTTGATTTTCATTCCTTCTGGGGCCCTGATATATATTCATTACATATACAAGATCAACACTGACCTTTTCTTGGTTGTTGTGTTAAAATTACCAATATTATTTTTTGCCATTTTTGAATAGACAAACTGTCAATCACCTGGGGCACATAATTGCATACCTGCTTGATGTGTGCCACTCATCTGGAATAAAGGGTTTGGCAACATACACAACGGGATTACGGCATCATTCATGACCTGACGGGCAATCGTGTTCGTCAAACCTTCTACCCTCCCATACTAATTTGGTTTACCCAAAGCTAAGGGTGTGATCACGAGAGTCACCAGACGTAGCGGCTAGATAGGTAGACCATTGAAGTCAATTTCTCCTTCCTAGTCAATTGAACGCTGCACGGTGGAAAAATTTTGTTTTGAGTGTGATGTAGCTAAACACTCAATTTCTCGTTTTCTTCAATGAAGTTAACTTTTTCAGCAATGTATGAGCAGGCCAAGTTGTATGTGCAGACTCCTATCTTAGAGCAACTAAAGCATCTTTTGAAAATAGTCAACTTGTCTGCATCCACTGTTGCTCATGATCCCATCTCCCCCTCCCCTCCTACACATTTTAGATAGCAGACATACAACTGGCAGATGAGTGTTTTTTCAGCAGCAGCTTGCTACAACAACAGCGCTAAGAAAAAAGACATACACTCCAGTGCTTTCAGTTTTATAACTTAAAGTGGCATAATACAGAAGAATGCCAACCAATTCTTAGTGCTGCATGCTCAGTTCATTTCTACTTCTCACTATGCCTTTCTTCAGAATACTGAATATATGAAATTAATGTATAATAACGATTCACTTCTGAAAGCTGTGTTGTCACGTGCATAGACCTACAAGTGAAGGATCTGCTTTTATTTGATTGTGCTTTACATACCTGCAGATACCAGCAGAAGGTGCACTGTCATTCGGTACCATCATTCACTGAAAGGCTGATGCATCTTTTCTCAAATAGATTTATCGTTTTCCTCTCCTTGAAGAGTTCCCAGTGCACCTGAATGGCACTGGGCTTGGTGAACCACTATCATGTATAGCTGTTTCCAATCCTGCCCTTCCTTTACAGCATGAAGAACTAAGAGCAAGATCATAAATTGTGCTCCACTCATTACCTTATTGCTTTGCCGTTTCACTCTTTTAGTTTATTAAATATAAAGCATTTCTTAGCGAACTTCGGCGACTTTGACCCTATCTATCTATTTAGCCGGCCAGGACTCTTAGCTCTCCTGGGCGTTTCGATAATGGTATCAATATCAAAATTTGTGTGGTGCAACATGAGTGTATGATGATCATAAGTGACTAGTCGTAATATGAAAGTCATTATATGTATGTCATGAATGTCTTGATTTACATTCTATGTTCTTGCAGTTCTTGCGCTGGTTTCGTTAACATGACGTATTGCAAAACTGGTATGGTATGACATGACTGCACGACGAACATAAGCGACTGACCCTAACGACGAAATCATGACATGCATGTCATGTAAACCACAACGACATGCTACGCTCATAGTGCTTTTTGGTTGTTTTGCTAGCTTCATATATACCAAATTTGGTGTTACAAGACATCAATAGATATGAAGGTATATGACTGGTGCAAACATGATAAACATGACATCGTACCGTGCTCATGATGCAATGGGCGCCGTTTCGCTAGCCTCTCATATAACAAATTTGGCAATTATGTGTTGTGAATAGACAATGAAAGTAAAGGACATGTGCAAACATGCTAATCATGATATGCATGTCATGTAAAACTCTTCTTTATGCTATGCTCATAGCGCGCTCGCGGCCGCTTCGCTAGCTCCACATATACCAGATTTGGTATCACAGGACGTGAATAGACGATGAAAGTTAATGACATGTCCAAACATAATAGACGTGATATAGACGTTGTGTTCGGTATAATTTACGTCCGTTTCATAACATTGTTATTTTATTATTTAAGTAACATATCAACCTTTCTCATTTGTGCTTCACATATCATCGATTCCCACTGTACGTGGGATCTGCCGATCTCTTTACGTTAGCAGACTAATTAGCCTATTTCTCATTGTCTGCATTCACACTTTAACGTCTTAGACCCTCGGTGCATTATCTCGAATTGCACATGTGTCTCGAATTGCCTGGAAGCCACATACAATGTGGGTTTTATTAGGCCTGGCCTACCTTCGATGTGTCTTTATCCATTATTTCTTTAGTATGCTTCCAAATTACAGATGAGCCTTCACTTTTTTGCATTATTGCAAAATGAGCTCGTATAAAAATAACTTTTGTATTTAATTCAGAGTATGTACTAAAAATGTTTGTGTCCTCCATTTCATACTTGTCAGCTTTATAATAGGATGTAACAGTATTGTGTGCCCTACAATGAAGTGAAATTCATACCTTGGTTTTCTCTATAACACCATTGATGCCAGGGATGCATGCATAGTCCCTGTGCAGCTCTAGCCATGCAGTACGAAACACACACATAGAAACTTTTCTCCAAGCAGAGGTACGTGTAGGAGGGAGTAGATATTAAGTGACAAATCACTAATAGGATTTTTAAGGTGGGGCCACCTCGCTGAGCCTCTATTCCCATCCAGCCTCTGCCACTTTTGAACTACAATTAAGTTCTTACTAACTCGAAAAAGCAGAGTTATGTGTTTTTGTCAGCATGGAATCATATAAACGCAGCAGAGACCAAGGTGAAAAGCAATATTGCACCTCCACCATTCTCAATATAACTATTTCTTTTTGTGACTGATTTCTCCAGTCATCATTCAGCATGTGGCTATGTCAGGCAATCTTATAATGGAAAATAGTGCCAAAATGTTCTATGTCAAGTTAGGGCTGTGTTTTCTGGGGCACAGCAATTCCGCTCGTGTGTGCGCTGCATTTGCATTGGACAGGATTAAGTTGTGTATTGCTTGATGGGGAAAAAATTCATTAGTGCCGTAAAGGAAAGGTGGGTGAAAATGTCAGAAACAACATATGCGTCTTTTGCCTTCTCTAAATTTCATCTGCAGCGCTGTTTGACACCCTCCTAAGAAAACCACATTCAGTAGTACGCCTGCAGTGTGGGCTGCCATGAGCAGTTTGAACAAGTGCTGCGAAAAATCATGAGGAGCCATTCATTTAACCGTACGGGAGTAGAGGCACCATATCTAACATGTGTGGATTACATCATTGCGAAAGAAAATGAGTATACTACACTTGCGAGAAAGTTGAAAGACTGTCAACAATACTAAAGTTGGAGAGAAAGGGCAAAGGTTTCCTGTGCTATATATATATATATTGGTGAGAAACTTTAAACACAGTTTTCTGAGAGAAATGGGTTCTCGGAAACTGCAGGGCTTTAGGAACTTTTTAATTTGTACTGCGGATGATCTGAAAGTATGGTACGTCACGTATCCCGGTTTACATATTGTGCATGCACATCTGCACTTCGCAGCAAAAGTTCTTGCAAAATGAATTCAGCCAACAAAGTCTTCTGTAAGGATTTGTTGCAGCTACAGAAACACGGCTCGCCACGGGTTCTCTCTTTGAACCTTGTATAGATTCCTACTGCAAGAGAAACAAGTTGTGCAAAGTAAATAACGGCAATTACATTAACGCGTAAACAAAGTTTGAACAACTATAGCTTCAAGGCGTACATGCACTAATTCTCTGCATAATATATTATGAATTGCTGTAGAGCCCACGTGAAAGCCACAATTGAAGTTTATAACAACCGAGTTCATTGTATAATTTTTATTATTGCTTTTGCTGCAACTGCTGAGCACGCTCATGTTTAGGCTTTCCACTGTCATGGCCGTACCAGAATCTTTGAAAAACTTCTACTAAATTGTTTTAGACTGTTTGCACCCACGGCACGAGTAGTTAAAACGCGAGCCTCCGCGATAACGACGCGTATTCTAAGGAGTCCCAATCAGTCAACTCGGTGCATGGAGTGGGGATTGTCACCACTTATTAAACATCGTGACTGGACGCGTTGGCGGGCTAGTTTTTATCATATTTACATGCGCAATAGCTCGAGGTAACCACATCACATCACCACGAATTTGGTCTCTTAAGATAACGCTGACTCTGATCTACAGGCTGGGTCAAAATTACACCGATTTGACCCGAGGTGAAAACTGTTGAAACAAAAGTATGTGCGTTTCTTAGCCCTAAATTGCCCTGTTTTGATTCAGACGGAGTGCTGAAAGTATCACTTTGATGTGCACGAAGGGATAATTCTCATTGGCATACTTGTCAAGAGCCACATCACAGAGGTCAAACAACGATATATCGTCGTATGTAGTTAACTCTTGACATGCACACCTTCATTCAATGTTCATGCATGCAGTTGGTTAAGAATTTTGCATCGATCACCCTCAGTCACTATCTAATTCACGATTCCTTAGGTTCTCTTCCACAACATGCTTAAATTCCAAGATCGAAAATGAAAGATATTCGCCTAAGTTGTTTTAAACCGAGTGCTAGCACGCACTCGTTCATATTTACATTATCTTTTACGTAACCTGATCAAGCAACGCGTCACTCACATGCAGCATTCGCGTCAAAAGCATTTTCTCTCGCATTTATTCAGGAATTCACGTGCCGCAATGTTTCACAATGAATTTTTTAATGCACGTGTGCTGGTATATATTCACATGATTATTCGTCTTTGTGCATAATTTTTATTCACTAGTGCAGTGGTGTATGAAATAATTGGGTATATATGGACTATATCATTTTAACATATGTGTGTATCAGTTTTATTTATCAGAGTATTTTTTTATTTCCACATAGACTTATCAAGTTCTTTGTTTTGTTATTTTTTGCATATGTACGCGCGCTTTTTTTATTCCTGCACATAAATGTTACCCGTTATGCTCTAATTAGTTTTTATTAACGTTATGTACTCACTGTCTAGCCGACCAATGAGTTCTGCTCGCTTATAGGTGTACATATAAATTAATAAAACAGCAGTCATTATTTAAGTGCTGGATGTAGTATAAAAGTGCACGCAATGCATGCAAAATATCTCTGAATTCAAATTCAAAATAAACTTCCCTTATCTAGGTAGAAAACGGGGCTGGAGCTACAGATACTGTCGCAATCGTAGAATACGATAGTGGTCTTTAAACACATAGATATCTACACATGGGGAAGGGCCGATAGTATGTGCACCTAAGTACAACGTAACATTTGTTTGGCTTCACTGCAGGACAAAAATGCCACGCTGTGAATTATATTTGTTTGATTGATTTGTGGGGTTTAACGTCCCAAAACCACCATATGATTATGAGAGACGCCGTAGTGGAGGGCTCCGGAAATTTTGACCACCTGGGGTTCTTTAACGTGCACCCAAATCTGAGCACACGGGCCTCGACATTTCCGCCTCCATCGGAAATGCAGCCGCCGCAGCCGGGATTTGAACCCGCGACCTGCGGGTCAGTAGCCGAGTACCTTAGCCACTAGACCACCGCGGCGGGGCGATTTTTTATATTTGTTTAGCGGTACAGCTTGTTTGCTGTGAGCTTATCGAGAGGGGCACTCCCTGATGTATACAACTTGTAAGAGCTTCTTGCGCAAGCTCCCAGTATGTTTGAACAGCACGATTGTATGCGGACAGAAGAGAACACGCACATACATGAGCACGCTCACCGAATAAATATCCTTGGCGCACGATCATTGATCGAATGTGTACCTGTCAAAAATGTAGCTATATATGTAACGGAAGCTATTTGGCATCTTGGGTTGCTCACGGCAAGCAGACTAATAAGAATTAACACCTCTTGCGTATCATATTAGTATCTCCATGTGATTTTACAGGAGTGAATGCACACACAAATGCAGGGATTGTAACATGACAATTCAGGGCTAAGTAACGCACATGTTTTCGTTTCTACCGCTTTCTGCTCTGGTCACAACGGCGCAAGTTTTACTCGAACTTGTAGATCATAGTCAACATTATCTCTTGAGACCACATTCGTGACGACATGACGTAGTTATCTCAAGCTATCACGCATACAAGTATGATAAACAAAGTAGCTAGTTTTCCAGCGCACTTCAGCTCACACGCTTTGCATCCAGTACGTAGTTCGATGTACTACATCATTCGTCAGGCATTCACAACTGTTTCTCGTCTGACAATCTAAGTCGTGCAGTACTAATGTCATGTGTATTTATTACGGCATGACGTTCGGCCATCAGCTGTTTACAGAAGAAACTCTTAAATCGAGTTGACTTGTGCCCGGAAAACCAAGTTCACTCGATCACACGTACATTCGCAGTAGTTCACGGCCACCAAGATATTAACCGTCAGTGAAACGAGCGTTATCGCAGAGGCTCGCGTTGGGAGCACAGTAATAAAAACTGTCTTAGTAACCTCTAGTACGTGTCGTACACGCAAATAGACTAAAACAATCTAGATTCTCAAACATTCTGGCGGGGCCTGCACCGATCAATTTTTCATGGGATCAACATGATCATACAAAAAAAAAAAGAAATCAGCCAGCGTGGAATATCGCAGCTATGTTGTATACAACCAAATCTCTTTCAATGACTCACTCACAACTTTTCTACACCCACCGAAAAATTCAAACATAAATATTAGGTCGAAAATTAAACTCGGCTGTTATAACTATGCGGTTGTGATAGTCACGTTGGTTTCACAACATCATGCGGTTAATTATCGCCTGTACATATTCCTTGCACGACTTGTTTCATTTGCAGTACAAGTATATCTTGCAATAATTATACATGTCCGGGTGCAAAGTGTATCTTGGAACCCAAGATGAACTAAGCAGCTTATGTAGCTGCAATTAATACAAAAAAAACTTGGTTCCTTGATTCATATACTGCAATGACTTTTTTGTTGTGCAGTGATGATGCACATGTATGGGCACAGTGCATTCTTTAATAGATATGTGACCATATCATCTGCAGTGCCAACTAAACAGTACTAACCCTGCAGTTCCTTGTAAATCTGATTCTTCAAATGGCTATATTCAAAGTCTTTTGCCAATTAAATACCTAGCATTTGAAAGATATTTCTTTTCTGTACAGCTTTACAATTGCTGGCATATGCTTTTATAACTTTTTGGCAAAAATGGCATACTTATTACATACAAGATGTAATTGGCTCTGAAAGGAATGACTTAGAGAGTTTTTGTGGAGCATTCGTTTGGAATGTGCTTTGTGGCACATGTGCTTAGTGGCACATGCACAGTGTATGCAGGTGTAGTATTAAATACATTTTAAGAGGGAATAACAGCGCTGTCTATGAAATAAAGAGAAGGAAATGGACACACACGCGGTGTCTGTATATTTCACCCCACCTTTATTTTTATATATAGTGCTGAAAAATATCGTCCTCATAAAATTATGGCTAAATCAAGTCTATGCAAATGCAGCCTAATTATTGAGACACTTGTATAATGTGACCCAGCTAACATTACCCTAACTTGTTGCAGCATATTCCGGCTCTATTTTGAGTCATAAGATTGCTAGCATAGACACATAATAAAGAATGATTGGTATATAAACGATAAAAAGGGGAAATTCATGACAAAAATTATGACATTAAGGATAGCATAGGTGCAACATCGCTTGTAACATTAGTCTCAGGTTTTATCTCTTTCCCTGTTGAAACAACCACATATACTCTGTTAATTCTTTGTTCAAATAGTCCTATTGGTAATTAGTTACCAAATTCCTACTCGTTCCTGGGATGTACTTATACTGAATAGAAGAAAATGTTTTTCGTTGCTGTTTTTCATAAATGGCCAGAGCAGTACAGGGACAATGCTTACATCCCTGGCATCAACAAAGCCATAGGGGAAATCAGAGTATGAATATCGCTTTATTTCAAATGCCCTAGATTGTGATATACTATTACATATGAGTGCTAGGTCTTCGGAATATTTTGTCCTTTCTTCTTCAGCTTTAAAACTACTGGCATGCTTTTACCTTCCTGCAAGAGTGGTATACTCATTTTTTGTTCGTTTGTCCTAGAATCTATGCATACCAAAGTAAAGTTTCTGCTCCTATTCTGAACTCCTAAATGAATAACTCTCTCATTTATTGTGTGGAGCACTTTTTCACAATGTGCTTAGTAGCATGCACTGAAGGTGTACTACTGCAGATTACATCTATTTTAGGGGTGAATCGGGCAGCACTGTAGATAAATTAGAGAGAAGGCAACAGACACAACATGAGTCTGCCATTTTCACCTTATCCTTTAATTATGGTGCTATTTGATTTCTTTCTCGTAAAAAAACTGCATGGCGGAAATTCAGTCTTGGCAAATGCAGCACAGTTCCATCTTTAAGCAGGGTACTGTACAAAACTTTTGTAGAGCAGGCAGGCCTGCGAAAAAAAAAAGAGCTTGATTGAAGCTGCAGACGCAGGTTGTTCTTGCCCCATTGTGTATCAGAAGATGCTCAGCATAGACACCTAATAAAAAATTACTGGAGAAATTAGTCATACCAATAGAAAAGAATTTTACTCAGCAGGGCATTAATGCAGTATTGTGTGTTACCTTAAAAACGGTTTTTGTTTGTTTCTTTGTTGATGCAACCGCATAATTCTGTATAACATGGAAAAATCTCAGCTAGCAATTTGTCACCTGAGTTGGTAATCAAGCTTTCAGAATTGAGAAGTTGTAAGGCACTGATTTCATATATAAGCAAGTAGTATGTGCCAGCGTGAAAAAATACGACGTTCGTGTGGCTCGTGCTTGCTAGGTTTCTGCCTGAACCAGCTCGTTGTGGGTAAGGCTTCGTCAATGTTAATAACAACTGTTGCAACCGCATAATTCTGTATAACATGGAAAAATCTCAGCTAGCAATTTGTCACCTGAGTTGTAATTCCCCCAGGGCTTGTTTCATTGTACATTTACCGTGCACCAGAAAGTTTCCTTTTATTGGCTGCATTGCATAAAACATGGCTAGAGTTGTACATGGACTGCGCTTGCATGTGTGGCATGAACAAACCTACACAAGAAACACAGTTATGAATATCACTTTATTTTAAGGCACACAAGAATGTCACATTCTACTTTCATGCTGACAGGTAAGAGATTGAGGAAACTAAAATTTTTCATACATACTGTGAACAAATTGGAAACTCTTCGTTTTTGCAAACTCGTTCAGCAAGAAGGCAAAAGCCAGTGATTTGTGCACCATAGTACTCATATGAAATAAGACACACTGATTACGAGCTAGTTGCAAGCCACTTTAAGTATGTTTCCTAGGACCACAAGCTTTCATAGCCCCTTTGCCATAGCAAGCATGCAATTATAAACAAGGCACCCAACATGGGAGGCTTTCAATGAATGAGTGTTTTTTGGGTGCGTTGAAGACCACAGAGGACAATAAATCTATCTGTGATAAAATACAGTGTACACCATGGTATAATTGACAATGCAGCTTCTCTTGCTTACTGCAACAAGGTGAAGCATGATAAAAATAAGGCACATCTTTCCTTTAATGTTGAATACGTTTGGTAATCAAGCTTTCAGAATTGAGAAGCTGTAAGGCACTGATTTCATATATAAGCAAATAGTATGTGCCAGCGTGAAAGAATACGACGTTCGTGTGGCTCGTGCTTGCTAGGTTTCTGCCTGAACCAGCTCGTTGTGGGTAACGCTTCGTCAATGTTAATAACAACTGTTTGTAGGCATACTCGCTTGTTGCATTATGACAAGTCTTAGAGAAGTGACTGTCGTGGCCGGGATCAAACATCCGAACTTTGCGTCAGCAGGTGAGCATCTTAGCCCCTAATCCAACATGGTGGACGCAACAAAAAACTTCTTACTAGACTCAGAAGTATTATTAACGATGACAAAATAATAGGCTGGATAGCTGATTGGCTACGTTTGAGGTCACAATTTGTTACGTTTGAGCATGCGCAGTCATCGTCGTGTGCAGTCACTTCCGGGGTACCACAGGGCGCGGTGCTTGGGCCCCTATTGTTCATTATTTATGTTAATGATGTCACACAGATCATTAAGGACACACCAGTGAAGCCGCGATTGTACGCTGACGACTGCGTTTTATATACTAGCGTAAATAATGCTCATGACCAAGATGTTCTGAACAAAGTATTTTCGTCCTTTTGTGGTTGGAGCGCCATGTGGCAAATGAACATTAATTACCAAAAAACTGTTCAAATGACATTTACTAACAAAAAACAGCCGCTAAGGTTTAGTTATAGTTACAATGGGCACTACCTAAACTCTGTTAATACATTCAAATATCTTGGTGTTACCTACACTCAAAACTTAAAGTGGCACCATCACATTGAAACAATTTGCGCTAGAGCACTTCGAAAACTGGGATACATAAAACGAACACTCAAGCACTCTACCAAGGACTGCAAATTAACGGCCTATAAATCGCTCGTCCGACCATTGCTAGAGTACGCCTCAGCGGTGTGGTCACCCTATACTGAACTTGACATAAATATGCTCGAGGGTATACAGAAAAAAGCAATACGATTTATATTTGGCCGGTATGACCGCAATTTTTCTCCCTCATCTCACGCATGCTCATTGTCGTTAGAACCCCTTGCTTTCCGACGCACACTTGACCGTATCACTCTGCTACATAAGATTGTACACAGCCGCAGTTGCATTGAAGCACCAATTACTTTTTGTGGTTCAGTACGACGAGCCACGCGCCGATCTCACCCACTCAACATTGTTCCCTTCCAGCCATTTGTAAATTGCTTTAAGCATTCTTTTTTCCAGCCGTTGTTGAGATTTGGAACAACCTAGATGGTTCCCTATGCGAAAAACCAATTGAACTGTTTTTGAAAGAACTGCCTAACCATATTTTGTAATATGTGTTAAATGCTTTGTATGTTTCTTTGGTATTGCTTAATGTATGTCCGTTCCTTTTCCTAATGTACCCACTCCTGCTATGTCTCGTGTATCGAGACAGCAGTATCTGTAAATAAATAAATAAATAAATAAATAAATAAATAAATAAATAAATAAATAAATAAATAAATAAATAAATAAATAAATAAACTTTAAGCAGTCGTACAACTCTGGGGTAGAAAAATTGACTGCTTCACAGAATGCCTGGGTTCACTTTTGGCTTTAATTGTGATTTTTTTATTTTTTATGGTCTACAAGTACTTTTGCTCACCAGCATTGTCAGTGAAACGGGCAGTGGATGTCTTTTTCACGCAAGCTCTTTAAAGTTATTATGGTAAGATTTACAATGTCTGTTTTAGCTATACTTGAGAAGGGAAAGCCTTACTGTGGGCTCATAACCTGTGGGCCATGCCCGCATTTCATGGGTATGCACCAGAAGTGTATGGAGAATGGTTTCATGATTTACCTGACAGGTATTTCATGTCATTCAAGTCCTGATGCCTCAGTCATGTTTGTCATACACTCATACTTTTGCATGCCAGTTTTGGTGTGTACTAGTAAAAGAAGTGATCAAGCGAGTACCCAGACATATTCAGCTATCTAGATGAATAGGTAAAAATAGTCAAAATACTTTTTATTTCTCTAAAAAATGCTTTGATACTAAGATGGTGCACACACTTATCAAGACCAAATTGGAAGATCACTTGGAACATAGTAAAAGACTGTGCATGTGAAAGCCTTTTTCATATTTCAAGAGTACAGCTGTTTAAGCAGAGCATTGGTTTGCGATGTGAGAACAAAAATAACCATCATAATTAACCGGCACATGCTTTTTGGCGTCTTGTTCATCTTTGTCCTGCTGTGCTACGCTCCCAGAACACATGCGCCGATACGTCCGGCATGGGATTCATTACCATTGATGGACTAGAGATTGAGTACAAAAAAAAACAACAACAAAATGTTGGAAAAAAACTTCTCAATAAAATGGCATTCGAATCGATGTACTGACAATTCAAAAACAACCACTCGGCTATAGAGGCACGCTAGCAGAATTTGTCATTGCTTTTCACAGTATAGCGTGCAAGGGGGTCGGAAAGATAAGCGAGAGTGAGGAACAGGGAAAAAAATGGGGAGAGAGAACGGTGTCGCATAGAAAGAATGACAAAGAAACGGAATAAAATAGTGGGGAAAAAAGGTGAAAAAAGGAAATAGAATAAAACATATATAGACAATGAGATAAATTGGAAGAAAGAAGATCGGAAGAATAAATAAATAATAAGAGGAAGAAATAAACTAATAACTCAAAACAAAGAGGGTTGTTTAGTATCACTACTTTGAGGCTTGGCACAACTATTGGAAATCTGCCTCAAATTTTTTTGTCCCATTGTTATCACGTGAGAACAACGCTCTGCACTGGTTGCAGATTAAATCAGATGCCTGAAAACTGTGTCCCGCCAACCTTTCTTGAGTGACCAAGCCTGCACAAAAGACACTGAAGCCGATATTTTTATTCTAATTAAAATTAGGTTCTGTAGTTGAGGCTTCCACTTAAAGTTTCTGCACTGTACTAGCCTCTAAGGAAAAAACTTTGTGATTATCATCCACCAGACCAGGGGAGTTTGATACATTTGGTTTTTTTCCGATGGTGTGCTTTCTGATAAGGGTAGTTGCTAGACACATTGGTGTGTATTTGTTGTTCTTGCGTTCTAGTTTTTTCGCTGTGTTGATTTCAACATGCATACAATGCATCTGCACAGAGATTTGAAAATAGTCAGCACAACAGCAGATAAAGCAACACCAGTGACACGAGGGCAAGCAAAGACTTCCAATTGAAATTTTATACAACATATAATATATAGCCACCACCCAAAAGAGTAACATGCTCATGGTAGAGGAAAAAAATTAAGCGAAGGGGCACTGAAACAAACTAAGAAAAACTAAAGTGAAATAGCACATGACGATGAATACAGGTAAGCATGTTCTTTAACAGATAGTAACACCGAAGGTTCAATGTCACCACCTTCCTTTAGCTGTTCTTGCAGCCTCAATGATAATGCTGGTGCTATCATAAAGGTGAGCTGCAAGAGCTTGTGTTTTCTCAAACAGAGGCTGGGAACCACATTCTCAACAATCAGAAGCCATAGAACCATCTCTATTGTTTTTACTTTTTGACAATATTCCTGCAACCCTATATTTAGGCACCCGTCTATTTGGCCCACATAACTGTGTGCACGGAACCAAGCTATACTGTAATCGATGTCTACTGCACAGTCAACAAAGTTTTGGAGTGCATAGCTTGGCTATGGTTCAAAGGTTTTTCAACAACACTAGTTCAAGCACATAACTGAGAATGTTTATTCAGAGCGTTGGTAAAACAGGAAAGTTTCTAACCAAATGGCTACAGAAAAATTTGCAAAAAGTAAAATACATGGGTAGAAACGTTTGTTTGGCTTCTCATAACTAAAAAACGATTACAAAAACCTGTCTGAGAAAACATAAATTCTTACCACTCATTCTCATGGTGGCAGCTGTGCCCCGCTGCAGTGGTCTAGTGGCTGAGGTATTCGGCTGCTGACTGGCAGGTCGCGGCATTGAATCCCGGCTGTGGCGGCTGCAATTATGATGAAGGCGGAAATGTTGTAGGCCCGTGTGCTCAGATTCGGGTGCACGTTAAAGAACACCAGGTCATTTAAATTTCCGGAGCCCTCCACTACGGCGTCTCTCATAATCATATGGTGGTTTTGGGACGTTAAACCCCACAAATAAATCAATCATCATGATGACACCCAGAACCTCCAATACTTTTGACTTCAAAGAACTGGCTTACCTGGATTTATTGGGTAGTTCTATGTCACCGCTTTTCGTTTTTTTTGCGGTGTCTGTGATTTTGTGCTTTACTTCGACTTTTTTTGTTTTCAGCATAAGCATGTTGTTTTTATCTCGGGTGTAGGCAACACATTTGGGAGTTGAGATAAGTTTGAAATGGATGTCGGCGCTAATCCTCGTCTCAATTGTGCTGCTGTGCTTAGCGCTGACCAGTTTGAAGAATGGAATACCAACCAGTCGCAAGCCGCATATATTGCCCCATGCGCAGAAACCCTGGGATGCTAGCCGCACGCTCAAAGTCGAAAGTTTTTTCATCGCTCGTGCAGCCATGGAAGCAAATAACGAGGCTTGATTGAGCATGCGGGTGGCTTACGGGCACTTTCTATCGAAAGTGAATTTATGGACCGTGATTGACTCATCTCCGCAGCAAACGCAATCAGGAAACTTGGACTGGATAGCCATCAAATTTATATCGTGTGATGCCTGTACTGTGAAATCAGAAATGGTCGGCAGCTTTTCTGAATGATCTAGTGGTTAAAGTACCGCACATTTAACAGCTCAGGTAATACGAATTCGATGCTGCTACGCATATAAAATGAAGTATTCGACAAACAAGCGCGAGAATCTGAGCAGGTTGCCGAACGGGCACGCAAACCACAAAACTACAAGCGCACCCAGCAAAACTGGCAACACGTACGGACTACCACACCGTCACTACCGCACACACAACAGAAGTAAATATCACGGATGTCAAAGAGCCCTGAAACAGGTTGATGAGTCCTAGACTCGTGGCCCTAGACATCGTGGCCTTCACGCAGGCTCAGGCGAACCACAAAATTCAGGGGTTCCAAACGCGGACACAATCTAACTATTCACTTTCACAAAGCTCATTGCAACAACAAACAAAATCACAGTGTGCGCCAACGATGTGAACACCGAGCCGACCATAAACACGAAAAAAGTACGCCCGATGTGCCTTCACCAAAAGAAAAACTTCAATAGGTTGCCTGAACCGGCGTTGTAAACTTTGACAAAAAGCCGCAATGTTCCACAAATCCGCCTAGATCCAAGCCAAGTTGGGTAAAAATAGCGTTTTCGTTATTTCGACCGGGTTAGGGTCGCTAGAATCATAAAGTTTCCCAAAATCAACTAGAGGGCAATCTGGCGCTGCGATCGTTCAGCGACCATGGGAACGATGGGTAGTACGCACATTTGCCTAGTCTTCGTACTTGTGTGCGGCGCATCGTACTTGCGGCTTTGCTTATAACTGGTTACGGTTTTGTTTTGAAAGAAATAACAAACCCTTTTGAACTTAGGTACTTGATTCGAAATAGTAAGGTTAAAATAATAAGTTTGTGAAGCGCAAACAGTGAACATTTGCTAATTTATGTTTTCGTGAAAAAACAGCTCCAAGCCACACGAACACACACGGAGCCAGAAGCAGGACAGAAGAACGAAAATTAGACAAATGTGTGTACTACCCACATGAAAGAAGTGACTACCCATCATTCCCACGCTCGCTGATGCACCGTGTGTTGCAACTCCCATAGACACTAGCGCCAGAGTTCCCTCTAGTAAGTATTGTGGGAAACTCTATGGCTCTAGCCACCCTAACCGGGTGAAAATAATATGCCGGCTATTCTCACCAGGTCGCAGCAGCGGCGGCCCTATATACATCATGTCGTAGAAGTATAGATATGGTTGTACCTTTTCAGATCGGGCGGTGGCTAGCGCCACAAAGCCGTCATACTTAGTGAAGCAAAAACTACATTGATTTTTCCCCCTTAAATAGTGAGGTTAGGGATTCGTGCTTTGCAGAGAAAGGTTTAATTTTCACTCGTGCTTTGACTTTAGCCACCGAGCAGATAACCCCCTCCTAGTTTATTTTACCCGCTTAAAGTGTATTTTGCCCTCCTGTCCCTAAACTCCAGTGCTTTGAAAAACTGCGCCATCATCCTGAACTATAGGGTGAAGCCCTTTACAGAATATTATCAAGTGTTCAGCAGTTTCTTCTTCCTCTTCACACGCACTGCACACCATGTCTACCTCTTCGTATGTGGCCCTATATGTCTCGGTTCGCAATACTCCCGTCCTGGCCTCAAACAGTAGGTGTACCCCGAGTATTATCAAATATCCTTTCCTGGGAAATTTCCTGCTTAAAAGTTTAATAGATATCTCGTGTGGACTTCTTAATCATGCTGATTCTCCACATATCAGTTTCAGCTTCCTTCATCTTCTTCTTAACCGATAAATCTTTTTATCCCTGCTGTTTTCTAAGTATTTACCAGTCAATTTTCTTTTATTTCCAGTCCATTTTCTTTTTTTAATTGACTGGTATTTACCAGTCAATTTGCCAGTCAATTTACCAGTCAATGCAGTGCACGTAGAGAGAAGGAAACTACCGAACACTTGATAATATTCAGTAAAGCGCTTCAACTTATAGTTCAGGATGAGGGCGCAGAGTTTGTGAAAGCACTGGGGTTTACCGACAGGGAGGGCAAAATAGACATTAAGCGAGTAGAATTAACTAAAGGAGGTTATCTGGTTGGTGGCTAAAGTCAAGGCATGAGTGAATAGTAAACCCTTCACTACAAAGTAGCAGTCCTCAACTTCACCATTTAAGAAAAAAAAGATAAATCTAGTTGTGATAAATTTAGCCGCCCGATCTGAAGGGTACAGCCACATCAATCCATCCATCCATCGTGGGCCGCAGCAATATAATAATATTGTTACACGACATCGGCAACGAAAGAGCACCATAGACGACGAAGACGATGAAAGCGACCGTGCTCGTGTTGTTGTTTCTGCTGGTCTTCCATCTTGGCTGCAGCTGCCTCTGACTCTCCCTGTATATTGTGTAAATATATTTATTTCATTCATTCTCTCACCCCCGTAACATTTGGTGGAGGTGCGGGGTATGGGAAATCTTTGACAACTCGAATTTTGTCAGGATCAGGTTGCATGCCTCGAGCACTGACAATGTGGCCCAGCACAGTGATTTCCCGACGGCCAAAGCGACATTTGGAAGAGTCGAGCTGAAGTCCTGCTTTCCGAAAAACCTCAAGAACAGCCGTTAGGCGGCTAAGGTGGCTTTCGAATGTAGGTGAAAATACGGTGACGTCATCGAGATAGCACAGGCATGTGGTCTATTTGTATCCACGCAGGAGAGAGTCCATCATTCTTTCAAATGTAGCTGGCGCATTACACAATCCGAATGGCATAACCTTGAACTGGAAAAGTCCATCCGGTGTGATGAATGCGGTTTTCTCATGGTCTCAATGATCGACAGAAATCTGCCAGTATCCTGATCGCAAGTCGATAGATGAAAAGTAGGCAGACCCATGTAGGCAGTCGAGAGCATCGTCAATCCGCGGCAGTGGATACACGTCCTTACATGTTACTTTGTTTAAGTGACGGTAGTCTATGCAGAAGCGCCAGCTGCCATCCTTCTTCTTGACTAGCACGACTGGTGATGCCCATGGACTGAGGAAGGTTCGATGACGTCTTTTGTGAGCATTTCTTCAACTTCGTGCTGGATAACTTGTCGCTCAGCATAACTCACGCGATAAGGACGTCGTCGGATGGGGCTGGCGTCTCCAGTGTTAATCCTATGAGTTACAAAGGATGTCGGACGCAAAGGGCGGTCATCAAAATCAAATATGTCGCGGTAGGATTTCAGCAGGTGCCGGATGTCAGCTGTCTGTGCTGGAAGAAGGTCCGGAGCAATCATCTTGTCGATGGTGTCATCCGCGGTGCTCTTCGAGGATGAAAACGGAGCAAAGGACGAAGAAGATTCGGCAACGAACGCCGAAATGGCAGCATCTATAGAAAAAACTTTTGCCAGAGTCATACCATTTGGGATAACTTGAGCGCACCAGCTGAAGTTTAGGATCGGAAGAGATGCTGTTTTTCCCGTGACTGTCAAAAGTGTGTGAGGCACGGCAACATTTTTGGCCAGCAGAACGTAAGCAATAGGTGTCAACATGTAGTCACCATCGGGAACAGGAGGGACAGATCTCAGGTTCACGTAAGTAACGGCTTGAGGTGCTAGGCGAACGTGATCTGCAGAACACAGACGGTGTTGAGCTGGTGTTGGGTCGTCATGGTAACACGGTAAACCAAGTTGAAGCATGCTGGTTCCACAATCAATAAGGGCAGAGTGGGTGGATAAGAAGTCCATGTCGAGGATAAGTTCATGGGAACATTTCTCGAGCACAGCAAATAGCACTGTCGTGGAGCGATCAGCTACACTTATACGCGCGGAGCACATTCCAAGCACGGGAAACGTGCCGCCGTCTGCGACCAGGATGAGTGGCACTCTGGGTGGCGTTAAAACTTTCCTAAGGCGGCAACAAAGTTCTGAATTCATCACTGATATGTGAGCCCCTGTGTCCACCAGTGCAACAACGGGTGTGTCATCTATTTCAACGTCAATAAGGTTGAGTCGAGTTGGCAGCATGGTCAGAGGATTTGGCGGGCAAGTGGTTGATGCAGCATCACCTCCGGGAGCTGCATCATCTAGTTTTCCCGCGGCAGGTGGTCAGTCGGCGACGTTGGTCGGCGAAATTGGGGCGAGCGAGACGATGGGCGACGGGAGAGCGGTGAACGGGACTGGTGAGCATGCGGAGATGGAGAGCGACGACGATATGGCGGCATAGAAGGAACGTCTTCTTTGGTGACCTGAGGTGACTCCCGGTAAGTTTGAAAGCGTCCATGATCCCTCTCTGGCCGATGGGTGTACCCATAGGATGCCTGATGCCAATACCACCGAGTGTTACAATGGCACGCCACGTGTCCGATACGGTGGCAGTTGAAACAAATCGGGCGATCGTCAGCAGTCCTCCACTAAACTGAATTGCGAGGGCGCGCCGGAAGGTTTTGGCTTTGGGCATACGAAACATGGGGTCGACGACGGTTGATCGGCTGAGAGAGAGCTGTAGTGCACTCGGAGGCCAGTCCAGCATTGAAAAGCTCTTGTCGCACAATGGCATGTACCAGTGGCACCATCTGAGGGCTAGAGTCACAGGCATGGGAGCACGTGGACGCAGGAGACAGAGCTTCAAGTTCACGTCTGATGATCTTGGTCACGTGCTCTGCAGTTAACGGCGTCTGTAGCGCAGGCCTGTCTTCGCACGTCCAGGTTGCTGCTGTGTTCGGTAGTCGAGTAAAATTATGGGCGATACGTCGACTTTTTGCGGCCTCAAAACGCTGGCACTCCTTGATGATGGCATCGACCGTGTTGCAGTCCTTGCATATGGGAAGGTTGAATGCATCATCTGCAATGCCTTTCAATATGTGAGCTACTTTTTCGGTTTCTTCCATACCGTTGTCCGCTTCTCGGCAAAGGGCAAGCACGTCCTGTATGTAAGTCACGTAGGACTCTGTTGACGTTTGCGCACGAGATGCCTTCTTGGCCGCTGCCTTTCTACCCACAGACTTGCCGAAAAGGGCGCGCATCTTTTCTTTGCTCGCATCCCAGCTTCCAATTTCATCTTCGTGGTTCTCGAACCACACTTTTGCTGTTCCTTTCAAGTAGAACAGATTATTGGCTAACATAAGAGTTTCATCCCAGCGGTAATTCTTACTTGTACGTTCGTACAGCGGCAACCATTCTTCGATGCCCACATCATCCGTGCCACAGAACGTGCCAGGATCTTTTAGCTGCAGAAGGACAACAGTTGTTGTAGTCGCCTCGGCGGGAGCCGGTCCCTGGTTTGCCATGGTAGAAAAATTCAAGCGTCGGCCACTGCGGAGCTCCGTTATATCGTGTTGTACCCCGCACCACCACCAAGTGTTCTGTGCGCCGATACGTTGCTGCATGTGAGTCCTGCCAGCGCTCCAAACATTCCACCTTGCCACCAGCTGGTCCACTCCAACCAATAGACATACCCACCGTTCCCTTCTACCGCATCGGTCTTGATCTCGTTGGACCATTTCCTACTTCTCTCACCGGAAACAAGTGGATAGCCGTAGCCACTGATTACGCCACAAGATACGCTATTATACGAGCGCTACCGAGAAGCTGTGCCACTGACGTCGCGGACTTCTTGCTTCATGACGTAATTCTTCACCATGGCGCTCCTCGACAGCTGCTGACTGATCGTGGTCACTCATTTCTTTCAAAAGTAGTAAGTGACATCCTTCGCTCGTGTTCGACGCGTCACAAGCTCACTACGGCCTATCACCCACAAACAAATGGTCTTACCGAGCGCCTAAATCGAACATTGACAACAATGCTCTCCATGTACGTTTCCAAAGATCACCTTGATTGGGATAGTACTTTGCCTTATGTGACATTTGCGTACAATTCATCATGCCACGACACCGCTGGCTTCTCCCCCTTCTATTTATTGTTCGGCCGCCATCCAGCGTTACCCTTCAAGACTCTTCTCCCATCAACTACGCAAACGGTTACAGAGTACGCCCGGGATGCCACTGCTCGGGCTCAAGTGGCCCGCCAAATCGCACGGCAACGTCTTCTTGGCTCGCAGCTCTCTCAGAAGGCCCGCTACGATAGCCATCACAGAGTAGTTTCCTGCTCTCCAGGTTCATTGGTCTTCCTCTGGACACCATGCCGTCCCGTTGGCCTCTCTTCGAAGCTCCTGTCTCGCTACTCGGGGCCTTACAAGGTTTTACGCCGGCTTACCGATGTCACATACGAGATTGCTCCGTTGGACAGTCAGTCATCGTCGTCCGCACTTGCTACTGACGTCGTCCACGTGACCCGCCTCAAACCGTACATATCCGCATATGATCCTACTCTCCTTTAGGCGCCGAGACGGCGCTGCCAGCAGGGGGGGGGGTCATATGTTACACGACATCAGCAACGAAAGAGCACCATAGACGACGAAGACGATGAAAGCGACCGTGCTCGTGTTGTTGTTGCTGCTGGTTTTCCAGCTTGGCTGCAGCTGCCTCTGACTCTCCCTGTATATTTTGTAAATATATTTATTTCATTCATTCTCTCACCCCCGTAACAATATTATATCTCTTAACTTGCCTACCTCTGTACGACTCGTTTTCGATGGGAGCTGCTGCGCTTCGCTCATCCACTCTTAAAATTGTGGCTCGAGGCTTTCACTTGTTCTTAGGCCACGCAATTTGTACTGTTTGTAGTGAACGCGAGATAATGGGCCCTCGTAGGTCGTGGTGGGCACCCAGTGTACACAATGGCTGGTATACGTGTCGCACATCTAGATTTTCTGGTCTTGTATCGAGTTAACAAGCGAGGTCTTCCCGATTCGATGAGCTCGTTAAAGTCATCATTATCATCATCAGCCTGACTGCGTCCACTGCAGGACAAAGGCCTCTCCCATGCCAGTTAACTCGGTCTTGTGCTTGCTGCTGCCAATTTATACCCGCAAACTTGTTAACCTCATCTGCCCACCTAACCTGTCTCCCCTAACTATCCTGCCTTCTCTGGGAATCCTGTTAGTTGCCCTTAATGGCCAGCGGTGGTCCTGTCTACGTGCTACATTCCCGGCCTATGTCCATTTCGTCTTCTTAATTTCAACTATTATATGCAACCCCCCTTTGTTCCCTAATCCACTCTGCTCTCTTCTTTTTCTTAAGGTTACACCTACCATTTTTTCGATTGCTCGCTGCGTCGTCCTCAATTTAAGCTGAATCGCCTTTGCAAGTCTCCAGGTTTCTGCTCCGTAGCTAAATACCGACAAGATACAGCTGTTATATACCTTTGTAGTAACACAGGCGCGCGCAGCGAAGCAGCAAAGGCGATGGTCGGGCAGTCAACGACGGCGTTTATTGTCCACAGCGTGGTTATATACATTGGCATTAGGAGAGGGTGAAGGGAGGGGGGAAAGAGGGAGAATGAAGGCGCACAGGGCCCAAACGAAATGGTGCGCGCGCAGCTGGTTTTGCCGGCGTTACAAACGAAACAAATACAACATTTCTTTCCTCTTAAAAGTGGAACCGTTGGACCGGGTTCCTAACTCTTGTCGATCGCCTCAGCGTTGCCTGATGCGGGACCGCCTCAGGCGAGTGTTCGTCCGTAGCGACTGGAGGTTCCGTAGCAGCTGGTGGGGAAAACTGACTCCGACCATCTGCTGCCGGTAGCTCTGGGCTTCGCTCTTGGTCATTCCGCCTGGACGTGCGTTGCAACGCAGGAGACGGGACAGGAGTAGTCACGCTGGCAGGTTCAGCTTCAGTGTCCGCGCCTTCAGCCGTCCCCGCAGTTGCAGACTCCGGCGTCGATTCGTGGCGGCGGCGGACTTGGTCGATATGACGCTGCACTAACCCTCTTGGTGTGTCCACTGCTATCATTCTCGCCCCCGACGCAGCTTTTACGCGTCCAGGCGTCCATCTTTTGCCGGCACCGTAGTTGCGCACGTAGACGCTGCTTCCTGGCGAGATGGTCCAATCGTCAGCACCCGGCGACCAGTTCTCATCCCTGGGCGGCAGGCAGGTGTCAAGAAGGGACCGCAGCTGGTAACCGACAAGCATCTCCGAGGGTGACTTTCCTTCTTTTTGCGGGGTCCTCATGTAATGGAATCGCAGGCGCATGATGTTATCTTCTAGTGGGCCATCTTGCATTTTCCGGAAGCCATCCTTAAGGGTTCGCACTGCTCTTTCCGCTGCTCCATTCGACTGAGGATGGAAAGGCGCTGTATGCAAATGCACAATACTGTTTCTTGCTACAAACGTGGCGAACTCCTGGCTCGTAAATTGCGTTCCATTATCGGACACGATTGTGCGTGGCACTCCGAACCGACAAAACAGACTTCGTAAGCAGCGAGTAGTACCTGCTGTGTTCGCATGCATCATAGGTATTGCTTCAATCCACTTCGTGTGAGCATCTACCACCCGGCTAATGGGCCCGCAAAATCGATGTGGATCCGGGACCACCTCTCGGCCGTTTTCGGCTAACTCACCGGTGGTGCTGCCGCAGGCATGGGCAGGTTTTCTACACAGCTTACACACTGCGCCAACAATTCCTGAATCTCCCTGTCCATCCCTGGCCACCAAAACAGTGACCGTGCCACCGCTTTCATTGACGAGGAGCCTTGTTGTGCTTCATGTAGCAGCTTCAACATCCTTTCATGCGCCTTCGTGGTATGACGACTCTGTTGCCCCAATATATTAGCCGGTGAGCCATCGACAGCTCCATTTTGCGATCAAAAAAGGGCAGCAAGTCGGGCACCATTCCACTTGTTGTTCGAGGCCAGCCATGCAAGATGTATTCCGCGACACGGGCTAACAACGAGTCCTTGGCAGTGAGCTCCTGCAACTCGTGCGTCGTCACTATACCTTCGTCCAGGGCCTCTAATGACAGGACGTACTCGGGAGGCTCCCCTTCGGCTACTGGTTCCGCTGCCGCCGGGGCTGGTAGTCTGCTGAGGGCATCTGCTGTCAGTAGTTGTTTCCCCGGAACGTACTGTAGCTTGTACTGGTAGCCTCCAAGGAACAGTGCCCACCGTTGAATGCGCGCGGCGGCCATCGGCGGCGTTTGGCGGTCAGGCCTGAGCAGTCCCAGCAGTGGCTGATGGTCGGTTACCAGGGTGAATTGCCGACCTAGGAAGTAGTCACGAAAGCCAGAAACGCCAAACATCAGTGCCAAGGCTTCTCGCTCCAGCTGAGAGTAGTTTCGCTCCGCTTTTGTTAACGTTCTGGAGCGAAAACCAATTGGTCTATGCTCATTTCCCGCCGAGTGAAACAGAACAGCACCCACGCCATACGGGCAAGCATCACATTCTAGCTTCAGTTCCCTGTTGGGATCAAAATGAACGAGAAGCTGCGCATTCTTCAACATTTCTTTCGCTTTCTCGAACGCTGACTGCTGCGGTTCCCGCCATTCCCAACGGGCTCGTTTTTCCATGAGCTGATACAAGGGGCTGAGCACAGTCGATATGTTGGGCAGGAAACGTGCGTAAAACGTGAGCATACCAAGAAACGAGCGCAATTCGCTAACGTTACGCGGGTGCGGGGCTTGCATGACGGCGTCTACGTTCTTTTCAATGGGGTGGAGGCCTTGCCAATCTATACGATGGCCAAGGTAAGTCACAGAATGTTGCCGAAGCTTGCATTTGTCAATCCTAAGTTTAACGCCGTGCTCTCGGAACCGCTCCAACACTCTCTTGAGCTGCTCTCCGTTATCACTCTTGCGTTCTGACACTAGCACGTCGTCAAGGTAGGCTTGAACGCCCGGCAGCCCGCCGAGTACTGCATTCATTTTTCTTTGAAAAATGGCCGGTGCGGAAGCTATTCCAAACGGAAGTCTGTTATACCGGAAAAGCCCTCGGTGCGTGTTAATGACACACAGCCCGCTGGACGCTTCGTCTAGGGGCACTTGATTATATGCATCTTTTAAATCCAAGATGCTGAAATATTCGCCTCCGTTTAAGCTTGCGAACATGTCCTCTATCACCGGAAGAGGGTAATGCTCCACCTCACAAGCCGGGTTAAGGGTAACCTTAAAGTCACCGCATATTCTCACGCTCCCGTCCTTTTTCAAAACGACCACAATAGGTGTAGCCCATTCTGCATGTTGCACGGGCGATAGAACACCAAGTGACACCAGCCGATCAATTTCACGAGAGACCTTATCACGGAGCGCGCAAGGAAGAGATCTGGGCTTACAGAATTTCGGTGTCGCTGTCTCCTTGAGTTTTAGGCTGGCTGGTGGACCTTTGATTAGTCCAAGGTCTGTTGAGAAAACATCCTCGAACTCGCCGAGCAGTCGGTTCAGCATAGGGTCGCTTGGCTCGGCGCTTGCTGTAGGGTTCGGCGCAGTCAGATCTCCAATGGGAACGCCCGTCTTGCTAAGCAAAGCAATGAGATCGTGGCCACATAGGCTGGGTCCTGCACAGTCAAGCACGATGAGCGGGCAAGGCACAGATACATTTTTATACTTCACTGAGAGTTCGAGTTCCCCCAACACCGGAAGCTGTCCCGCGTAACATGACAGCTTGATTCGTGGTAGTTGTAAGCGCGGCCACTGTGCGTGGTGTCGATCGTACACTTGGCGCGATACGACGCACACCGGGGAACCAGTATCCACTTCCATGGCAATGGGTACGTTGCCCCATCGAAACGTGCGGCGTATGGGTGGTTCCAAACCGTTTTTTCTTCCCGAAATCAACGTCCAAACGTGTGCGCTTTCCAGATCGTCGTTGCTAGACGCGTTTTCAACTGTCAGTGCCTTTACACTCGCTGCCCGCCTTCCCACCTTTGCATCAGTTGGAGCACTGTAGCAATTTTTTGCCAAATGACCGCGCCGCCCACAGTGATAGCAGCGTGCGTTAACCCAGCGGCAGGCGTTATCGTCGTGCTTCGTGCTTCCACATCGGCCGCAGTCATGCGACGCGCCTAGTGTACGATTACCTCGAGAGGGCGAGCGATGATGGGCTTGCATTTTTAGCACAGTCGGCGGCTCTGCACTCATAACTTTTGCATCACTGTCGGTTGCCTCGGCTGCAATGGACATTGATTCAGCCTCCTCGAGGGTTAAATTTTTATGTGCCAGTAACTGCTTGCGCAAGTTAGTTGAGCGTACGCCGCAAACAATCCTGTCCCTCAACATCCGGTTCAGCGCACTTCCAAAGTTGCAATTGTCTGCTATGCGCCGTATTTCGACTAGGAATGCGTGCACCGACTCCCCTTCTTGTTGGCAACGGGTAAAAAACTTGTAGCTTTCTGCAATCTTGTGACGCTTGGGATCGTAGTAGTCATTTAATGCTGCGACTGCTTCGGCGTAAGTAAGGTAATTCGGCGTCCGAGGTGCAATTAGCCCCGCTAGCACTTGCACAGTCTGCGTGCTGAGTGCTGCCACCAGAAGTGCTCTCTGCCTTTTAAAGTCAGTAATAGCATTTGCTTCAAAATACGATTCAGCCCGAAAAAGGTATGGTTTCCACTTATCTCTTGTGTCGTCGAAAACCGGGAGCTGGAGGCTGGTCATGGTCGCCGGTACTTGTTGCGGCAGGCCGTCGGCTTCAACTTTCACGGCAGCATGGGCGGTTTCCGGGCTCGTCGCCACTGTAGTAACACAGGTGCGCGCAGCGAAGCAGCAAGGACGATGGTCGGGCAGTCAACGACGGCGTTTATTGTCCGCAGCGTGGTTATATACATTGCCATTAGGAGAGGGTGAAGGGAGGGGGAAAGAGGGAGAATGAAGGCGCACAGGGCCCAAACGAAATGGCGCGCGCGCAGCTGGTTTTGCTGGCGTTACAAATGAAACAAATACAACAACCTTCCTCTTGAGGGATAGTGGCAATCTACCTGTCATTATTTGAGAGTGCTGGCCGAATGTACTCTACCCTATTCTTATTCTTCCAGTTACTTCAATCTCGTGGTTCGGCTCCGCGGTTATTACCTGCACTAAGTGTACATAGTCTCTGATAACTTCAAGTGGGCTATTATCTGTCTCAAAGCGCTGCTGTTTTTCAAGGTTGTTGTACATTACTTTACTTTTCTGAAGATCATTTTAAGACCCACCTTTCTTCTCTCCTTGTCTAACTCCATAATCATGACTTGCAATTTGTCTCCTGAGTTACTCAGCAATGCAATGTCACCGGCGAAGCGCCGCTTACTAAGGTACTTTTCATTAACTCTTATCCCTAACTGTTCTCATTCCAGGCTTCTGAAAACCTCCTGTAAACACGCGGTAAATAGCATTGGGGAGATTGTATTCCCCTGCCTTACACCCTTCTTGATTGGTATTCTGTTGCCTTCTTTATGTTGCATTGTGGTAGCAGTTGATCCGCTGTACATTTCTTCCAGGATGTTTATATATGCTTCATTGATGCCATGATTCTGCGGTGTCAGCATGACTGCTGATATTTCAACTGAATCAAACGCCGGCTCGTAATCTATGAAGCCTATGTATACTGGTTGGTTATATTGTGAGCATATCTCTATTACCTGATAGTATGAATGTGGTCGAGTGTTGAGTAGTTTGTCCAAAATCCTGCTTGTTCCTTTGGTTGATTGAATTCTAATGTTTTCTTAACTCTGTTAGCAATTACTTTTGTAAATAGCTTATATACTACGAAGAGCAAGCTGATCGGCCTGTAAATATTCAAGCCCTTGTCATCTCCTTTCTTATGTATTAAGTTGATGCTAGCATTCTTCCAAAACTCTGGTACTCTTCCTGTCAGGAGACACCTCGTAAACAGGGTGGCTAGCTTTTCTAGCACAACCTGTCCTCCATCTTTCAGCAGATCTGATATTACCTGATCCTCATCGACAGCTTTGCCTCTTTGCATGCTCTCCAGGGCTTTTCTGACTTTTTCTATTATTACTGGTTGGCTGTCATCTGGGTTACTGCTAGGTCTTATAGTATTGATGTCCTAGTTGTCCCAGCTACTGTACAGATCTCTGTAGAGCACCTCTGCCATTTTAACTATCCTATCCATATTGGTAGTTATTTTGCCTTCTTTGTCCCTTAGTGCATACATCCGATTTTTCCCTATCCCAAGTTTCTTCTCAACTGCTTGTACGCTTCCTCCGTTTTTCAGAGCGTGTTAAATTCTCTCCATGTTAGTATAGCTTCTTACATCAGATACCTTACGCTTATTAATCAACTTTGCAAGCTCTGACAGTTCTATTTTGTCTGTTGTACGTGAGATTCTCGCGCTTCCTAATAAGATTCTTCGTTTCCTGGGAAAGCTTGCCAGTGTCCTGTTCAACTACCCTGCCTCCAACTTCCATTGCGCACTCCGTAATGATACTCGTCAGATTATAATTCATTGTCTCTACACCAAGGTTGGTTTCCTCAATGAGAGCCGAGTACCTGTTCTGAAGCGAGACTCTGCATTCCTGTACTTTCCCTCTCAGTGCTACTTCATTGATTGGCTTCTTTCGTATCATTTTTAGACGTTCCTTTTTCAAGCCAAGGCGAATTCGAGACCGTACCATTCTATGGTCACTGCATCGTACCCTGTCAACCACTTCCACATCCTGCACGATGCCTGGCTGTGCACTCATTATAAAGTCTATTTTATTCTTTTTTTGGCCATTAGGGTTCCTCTATGTCCACTTACGGCTTCCTTGTTTTTTGTAGAAGGTATTCAAAACCTCTGAATTACTGCGTTCTGCAAAATCCACTAGTAGCTCTCATCTGCCATTTCTAGTACCGATGCAATAATCTCCTACTGCCTGGTCTCTAGCCTGCGTTTTTCCTACCTTTGCATTAAAGTCTCCCGTCAGTATAGTATACCGTGTTTTTACCTTACTCATTGCCGATTCCACGTCTTCATATAAACTTTCAACTGAAGCGTCATCATGGCTGGGTGTAGGCGCGTAAGCCTTTATCACCTTCATCTTGTATCTCTTATTGAGTTCAATTGCGATACCTACCACCCTTTCATTAATGCTATAGCATTCCTCTATGTTGCCAGCTATGTTTCTGTGAATTAGAAACCCCACTCCCACTTTTCTTCTGACAGCGAATCCCCAATAGCAAAGGACGTGCCCATTCTGTAGCACCGTATAGGCCTCATGTGTTCTCCTAACCTCATTGAGCCCTATTATATCCCATTCGATATTCTCTAGCTCCTCGAATAGTACAGCTAGACTTGCCTCACTAGATAAGGTTCTAGCATTAAATGTTACCAAGTTCAGGTTCCATTGGCAGCCTGCCCAGATCCAGAGATTCTTAGCACCCTCGGCTGCATAGCAGATCTGACCGCCGCCGTGGTCAGTTGCTTCGCATCTGCTGGGGACGGAGGGTCGTGAGTTAATTGACATCACCTTGAATCAAACAACTTCTTCTCCCATCAGCATGGCTTTGGAAAAGGCTACTCAAGAGCACCCAGTTATGCGAATTCACGACTGACCTTCACTTTAATTTGAACGCTAACGAACAAACCGATTGCCTCTTTCTTCATTTCGCCAAGGCATTCGATACTGTCCCTCATTGTCGTTTAATCTCTGAATTGGCCGCACTCCTGATTGATTAATTAATTCTGTCTTGGCTACAAAGCTTCCTCTCTTCCCGTGAGCAACTTACGGTGATCAACGACATTTCATCTGACCTTCGCGACGTCACATCCAGAGTTCCCCAAGACAGTGTAATAGGTCCGTTACTTTTCCTAATATACATTATTGATTTGCCCGATAACCTTTCATCCACAGTTAGGTTGTCCGCTGACGATTGCGCCATATACCGCAACATTCAATGTTTTAATGATCATTCCACTCTCCAAAAGGACCTTGACCTAACCTTTCGGTGGTGCGAAACTTGACAGAAGTCTCTTAACGCCTCTAAATGCAAGTTAATCGCGTTCACTCGAAAGCATACCAATTCAGCATTTCACTATAAGAATAACAACGCCGTTGTGTCAGCTACACCATCTTACAAATATTTACGCATTCACCTTACATCGGATCTATCCTGGACTACGCATATAGCAGCTGTCTCATCGAAAGCCTCTCCATCTCTCAGATATCTCCGCAGAAACTTGCGCAACACTCCTTCTAACGTACGCGCATTGTCATATTTTTACGAATAAATAGAGCACCTGCTACTATATAAATTATTTAGGGTGAAATTGTGCCCGTAAACTCAAAACTAAAAATGCTCAGCCAAAGCGTCTCTTGCTCGCTGACTCCAACCTCGTCGGTCTCTTCATCTGCCCCTCAAGTCTCGCGCCAGTCCCGTGGCGTAGCATCGTGGCACGTGCAGGACGGCGTTCCATGGCGCGGCTTTCTTGCTACTTGTGTGGCGGCTTTTACGAACGCGAATTGTGGCATGCGTCTTCTGCGATGGCCGAGCTGTGGCATTAGTCCGCCTCTTAGCACGCATCGCCCCGATGCGTAGAACCGGCTGACAGTTTCTAAACGATAGGACGTGTCCTTGTGTTAGACGATGTGAGTCCGTTCACTTGTTCAGTTCTTGTCGTTGCACGGTTTCATCCGTGCTACATGTACAACTTCCGGGAGATTCCTGCATCGTGTTGTGCATACTTGACCTTTAGGGATCACTTAGTAGTCTAATGTGCCTAGCTGATGAAGAACCCTGTAAGGGCCAAAATAGCGCCGCATAAGCTTTTATGATAGGCCACGTGCACGTACAGGCATCCAGACCCACACTTGGTCTGCAGGAGAGTACTGAACGTCCTTTCGTCTTAGATTGTAACGGTGCGCGTCGACATCCTGCTGTTGAATGATGTAGTTCCGTGCTAGCTGTCGCGCCTCTTCTGCCCTTTCTACATATTCGCTTATGTCAGGGTTCTCTTCATTCGTGCTATTGACAGACAGCATCGCGTCTAATGTCGTTATTACTGTCCGACCATTAACAAGTTGAAATGGCGTGAAGGGGTTGTCTCTTGTACTGCGGTATTGTATGCAAATGTAGCATACGGTAATATGGTGTCCCAAGTCCAATGCTCGACGTCCACATACATCGCGATCATGTCAGCAAGCGTCCTGTTCAGCCTTTCTGTTAACCCGTTAGTTTGCGGATAGTACGCGGTAGTTTTTCTGTGGTTGGTGTGCGTTAGTTTCATGACAGGCTGTACTAGCCTGGCAGTGAACGCAAATCCTTTGTCAGTTATAAGGACTTTAGGTGCGTCATGTCGCAGCACTTTCTGGGTCACAAAAAGCTGAGCCACTTCATTTGCCGTTCCTTTTGTGAGAGATAGCGTCTCGGCATACCGGGTCATGTAGTCGGTTTCTACAACTATTCAGCGCACCCCAAATGATGACATAAGAAATGGTCCTAGCAAATCCATTCCGACTTGCTCAAACGGGACTTTCGGTGGCTGTATCGGTTTCAAAAGACCTGCTGGCTTTAGGGGTGGTACTTTGCGTCTTTGGCATTCTCGGCATGATCTTACGTAATGCTGAACTGAATTCACCAATTTTGCCAAAGTCCTACTAATGCCCAAGTGACCTGCCGATGGGTCATCAGGACACACTTCTAAAGTTTCCGCTCGCAGTGATGATGGTATCAGCAGTAGGAACGTTTCACCGGTGTGTTGAAAGTTTCTCTTGTGGAGAACGTTGTTGCGGAGGACGTAGGAACGTAGTCCACGGATGAAAACTCGTGGTACTTCGACTTGCTGCCCCTCTAGGTATTGAATGAGCAGAAGTAATTCTGGGTCCATTCGCTGATCATTAGCCATCTCCGACACATTCACAGCTCCAAGAAATGCGGCGTCTTGATCATGCTCAGCAGACGAGGTCTGGACGGGTGCTCGTGACAAGCAATCCGCGTCATTGTGCTTGTGGGCAGACTTGTAGACTACGGTGATGTCATATTCTTTTAGACGCAGGCTTCATCTAGCAAGTCTTCCGAAGGATCCTTGAGGTTCGCAAGCCAGCACAATGAATGATGGTCACTGATGGCTCGGAATGGTCTACCGTATAATTATGGACGGAACTTACTCATGGCCCATATAACTGCGAGACATTCCTTTTCCGTAGCTGAATAATTATACTCAGCTTTCGACAGAGTGCGGCTTGCATAAGCAATAACTTTTTCTTTTCCGTTCTGCCACTGAACAAGAATAGCACCGAGGCCAACGTTGCTGGCGTCCGTATGAATGTCTCTTTTGGCATCTTCATCAAAATGAGCGAGCATGGGAGGTGACAGCAAACGCCGTCTTAACTCAGAGAAGGCGTCTTCTTGCTCTTGGGGCCAGATGAATGGCACACCTTCCTTCGTAAGCTGTGTCAGTGGTTCCGCAATCTTGGAGAAGTTTCAACGAAGCGCCTATAGTGGGCACAAAGCCCCAGGAAACGTTGCATAGCTTTTTTGTCTCTTGACCTTGGGAAATTCCATTCCGACTTGCTGAAATGGGACTTTCGATGGCTCTATGGTTTTCAAAAGACCTGCTGGCTGTAGGGGTGGTACTTTGCGTCTTTGGCCTTCTCGGCATGATCTTACGTAATGCTTTACTGAATCCCCCAATCTTGGCCAGTAATATCTCTGGCGGATTCTTGCCAAAATCCTACTAATGCCCAAGTGATCTACCGATGGGTCATCATGACACGATTCTAAATTTTCCGCTCGCAGTGATGATGGTATAAGCAGTAGGAACGTTTCACCGGTGTGTTGAAAGTTTCTCTTGTAGAGAACCTTGTTGCGGAGGACGTAGGAACGTAGTCCACGGACCACAGTGATCTTATCCGGGTCTGGGCGGACACCGCGAGAACTGACAATGTGCCCAAGGAACCGAAGCTCCCGGAATGCAAAGGGACACTTTTCGGGTTTGATCGTAAGTGCAGCCGTACGAATAGCGACCAGTACCGTTCTCTCTCTCTGTACGTGCTGCTCGAACGTAGTGGAAAAAATTACTACGTCATCAAGATAGACAAGGCATGACTGCCATTTGAGGTCAGAGAGCACAGTGTCCGTCATCCTCTGGAAGGTAGCGGGAGCAGAACACAAACCAAATGGGAGTACTTTGAACTCGTAGAGTCCGTCAGGTGTCACAAACACCGTCTTCTCACGATCTCGTTCGTCGACTTCTATTTGCCAGTACCCGTTCTTTAGGTCCAATGATGAAGAAAAGTGAACATTGCGCAGTTTATCCAACGTATCGTCGACTCGTAGGAGTAGGTACACGTCTCGCTTCATGACGAGGCTGAGTTTTCTGTAATCAACACAGAAACGCATGGTGTTGTCCTTCTTCTTCGCCAGTACTACCGGCGATGCCCTTGGGCTTTTGGAGGGCTGTATGACATCGTCGTCGAGCACCTCCTGTACTTGCTTCTTTATCGCCTCCCTTTTTTCGGAGCTACTCGGTATGAATGCTGACATACTGGTCTAACATGCCCTTTGATTACAATGCGGTGCTTTGCTACAGGAGCCCCGCAGGGGCGCCTGCGCAAGTAGGCGTTTGGTGTGTAGCGACACCACGGACCCGAGCTAACGGGGGAGTTTCGGCTCCCTCCCACGCCTAGCCGTGCGTGGCTTTGCCGTGTCCGGGGAAAGGGGATCCTGGGGGTTGAGCCGACGCTTGGTGATTGGACCGTTAAGGCCCCCCGGCAGAGGCAACACACCCCTTTGGCCCCGGCTTCACGTAGACGGCACCCTTGGGCTGACCCCCCCAGAAGAAATCGGCAGTCGCCTTTTCCTATCTCTCTCTCCCTACATCTTCGTATTTATCTCTTACTATTTATCTGTCCTGTCTTCTACTCTCTTCCGTTTACTTCCAAACTTCCTGGCGGCTAGGGTTAACCCTGTGCAAATAGCCTACCTTGGTCTAGGCGCATTGGGTTATAGTGGCGTTGTACGGCTGGCGTCTGCAGGTTTCAGCATCCGCAAACTTGTAGCGTCCCCTCGTTGGGCTCCGTGGTGGTTGGCCGCCAACGCTGCTGAACAAAAATAAGACAGGCATGCACAGAGCATTCCCTTACTGTCTGATCGTACCGGCTTAAAGCGGGTACGCACCGATGTATAAATTTTTTTAACCAGCCAAAAGAAACATATCCTCACTATCATGTTATTCACTGTGAAAAAACTGAAAACCAAGCCAGAACCGTCTCTCCTTTCCTGGTTTCTATATGTCTTACCGAAACACTTGGCACAGGATACAAGGTAACCAAAATGGCTAGTGGAGACCTTCTCCTCAAAATCCGTGACAAAGAATAATTTGAAAAGCTAGACCGTCTTTCAGATTTCGGTGGCATACCAATAACGATAACATCACATAGATCAATGAACACAACTCACGGAGTGGTATCTCACATGGACTTCCTTGACTTGACTGAGACTGAACTTTTGGAGGGGTGGAAGAGCCAAAATGTCACTAATGTACAGAGAATCATCATCAGAAGAGATAATAAGGAAACACCGACAGAACACTTAATACTCACGTTTGCATCCAGTAAACTACCGGAATCTATTCAAACAGGGTACACGAAGACATCGATGAGGCCGTGCATACCAAACCCTCGTCGTTACTTCCAATGCCAGAGCTATGGCCTTGGCTCTAAAACCTGTCGTGGCCGCCAGACTTGTGCACAATGTGGAGTCCTAGGCCACGTGTCTGAGAACTGCAAACAACCGCCACACTGTGTAAACTGCGAAGGAAACCATGCCGCATATTCACGCTCCTGCACATACTGGAAAAAAGAAAAAGAAATAATTACGTTGAAGGTGAAGGAGAACATTACATTTAAGGAAGCACGGCAAAGAGTCGCTCCATTCTATGAACCTACATACGCTGATGCGACGCGTCAGGGGGCACCGCCGCACCAGCCCTCGCCACTCCTTCGGCCCACGCATACCGAGCCGGTGGTTGTGGCACCTGCCCCCAAGGCGGCTGTAGCCCAGGCGACACCGCCTACTCCCAAACAGAGACCGGAGACTCCAGAGTCCTCGGGTCTCAAGGCCTCACCTCACCAGGCGAGGCCTGAAATTTGAACTAACAGCCCGCACGTGCGGGCATCCAGTGCCTCCGAGAAGGCAATGGATACGTCGGTACCCTTGGTGCCGAAAGAGCGGCGTGGCTCCTCGGAGCGCGCCAAGAAAACAAAAAAGCAGATAACAGGGCCTGGTGACGGCCCTGTTAAGTGAACTCAAACTCCCTGTCTAAACAGCCACTCGCTTTTCGTACACACAGCACTATTTTACATTCACCATGAACACTCAAATTATACAATGGAACGTCAGGGGCCTTCTCAGAAACCTTGACGACATCCAAGAACTCTTACACGAACACTCACCAAAAGTGCTGTGTGTACAAGAAACACACCTTAAATCAAAACACACAAATTTTCTTCGTAAATACGTTATTTTCCGAAAGGACCGTGTTGATGCTATGACATCATCCGGAGGTGTTGCCATCACAGTGAATCAAGGAATTGCATGCACACAGTTACAACTCCAAACATCCCTTGAGGCAGTGGCTGTTCGAGCAGTTCTTTTTGATAAACTGATCACAATCTGCACTATTTACATTCCTCCTAGCTATCAGCTGCAAAAACGTGATTTACACTCTCTAATTGATGAACTTCCGGAGCCTTATGTTCTCCTTGGAGACTTTAATGCGCACAGCAGGCTATGGGGTGACTCTCGGTATGACGCGCGAGGTCGACTGATCGAACAGTTCCTTCTCTCGTCGAGCGCGTGTCTCCTAAATCGAAAAGAACCAACCTATTATAATCTCGCTAATAACACCTACTCCTCCATAGACCTAAGCATAGTATCTCCATCTCTTGTGCCTCTACTCCAATGGAAAGTCGTCAGTAATCTGTACGGAAGTGACCACTTCCCCGTAGTTTTGAGCACACCAACAGTAACTGAGTGCCCACCACGTGTTCCCAAGTGGCTCATAAATAGAGCCGACTGGGAACAGTTTTATACCATTGCTCGTCTAGGTTGTAATGACATATGTACTTTAAGCATTAATGTTGCTGTCGACTACTTCACAGCTTTTTTGATTGATGCTGCAACAAAATGCATCCCACAAACAAATGGACACCCAGGAAAACGGCGTGTGCCATGGTGGAACTCTGAATGCCGAAACGCGCGCAAACAGCAAAACAGAGCTTGGAGGCTGCTTCGGAACGCACCGAAAGCTGAAAATCTTGACACCTTCAAGAAAATAAAGTCTCAAGGCAGGAGAACGCGTCGGCAGGCCAGAAGAAAAAGCTGGCAGAAGTTTTTGTCAGGGATCAATTCATACACACAAGACGCTAAAGTCTGGAACATGGTCGGTAGGATAGCAGGAAAACAAGTACACACACTTCCACTCATGGACACTCAGGGTGATACCTTGGAAGATCAGGCAAACTTCCTCGGTGCACACTTCGAACAGGTGTCCAGCTCATACCACTATACTGACACTTTCCAAAAATACAGAACAAGAATAGAAAAACAGAAACTCGAACACAAATGCACTAGATCCGAGGCATATAACCAAGCTTTCAGTCTAGCTGAGCTGCGAATGTCTCTAAACTCCTGCAGTACTTCTGCCCCAGGTTCTGACCGTGTGGTGTATGAAATGGTAAAAACCTGCCAATCGAAACACGAAAAAGCTTACTTTGTTTGTACAATGCCACCTGGTTTTCTGGCACTATCCCTACCTCCTGGAAAGAGGCTATTATTATTCCCATTTTGAAAGAGGGCAAGGACCCTTCTTAAGCGTCACGTTATAGGCCTATTGCACTTACAAGCTGCTTGTGCAAAGTCTTCGAAAAAATGATAAACTGCCGACTTATACATATCCTTGAAACAAACAATTTGCTCGACCCATTTCAGTGCGGGTTTCGAGAAAATAGATCTACCACAGACCACCTTGTTCGTATCGAGGCACAGGTCAGAGACGCTTTCGTCCATAAACAATATTTTCTCTCTGTGTTCCTCGATATCGAAAAGGCTTATGATACAACATGGCTGTTTCGAATTCTAATAGACCTGTCCCAACTTGGTGTGCGCGAAAGAATGTTTCACATAATCGAAAGTTACCTGTCAAACCGGACATTCCGTGTCCGAGTGGGCACGGTTCTTTCCCAAACCAGGAAACAGGCGTGCCACAAGGTGGTGTACTTAGCTGCACACTTTTTCTCATCAAAATGAATTCCTTGTACTTGCCCATCCCCCGCAATATGTTCTATTGTACATATGTCGACGGTGTTCAGCTTGGCTTCAAGTCATGCAACTTGGCAATGTGTGAGCGGCAGGTTCAGCTGGGTTTAAACAAGGTCTCCAAATGGGCAGATGAA
Source organism: Rhipicephalus microplus (assembly GCF_043290135.1). NCBI lineage: Eukaryota > Metazoa > Arthropoda > Arachnida > Ixodida > Ixodidae > Rhipicephalus > Rhipicephalus microplus. Next base: position 10,812,044 of record NW_027464586.1, read on the forward strand.
AACGGAGTTCGACTTAACCCACAAAAAAGCACGTGTGTCTTGTTCTCTCGAAAGAGAGGCATGCACTCGGAACCTGACATTTGATTGAATGGGCAACGTCTGTCGGTCAAAGCTGAGCATAAATTCTTAGGCTTAATCTTGGACAACAAGTTGACCTTCGTACCGCACGTCAAGTATTTAAAAACAACATGTTTAAAAGCCACGAATGTTATAAAAGTGTTGTCACGTACTACTTGGCGTAGTGATAGGCAATGCCTCATGAATCTGTATCGAAGTCTCATTCGCACCCGCTTAGATTATGGGGCCGTTGTTTATCAGTCTGCAACTCAAAGTGCTTTGAAGATGCTGGACCCCGTGCACCATTTGGGCATCCGCCTTTCTACGGGTGCTTTTCGCACCAGCCCTGTAGAAAGCCTTTACGTTGAGTCAAATGAATGGTCGCTTCATCTACGGAGAACTTACATGTCCTTCGTATATTTTCTTAAGGTGAAAGTGGACAAGAAGCACCCCTCATACTCTACTATTAATGATTTGTCGAGCTCAATTTTGTTTCAAAACAGGCCTTCGATGAGGCAGCCCCTCTCAGTTCACCTGAAAAGTCTAGCTGAGGAAACTGGAGTCTCACTTGAACAATGTTTAATGGCTCCTGTATCATATTCTCCACCATGGCAATGGCAGACTATAGACTGCGATGTGTCCTTTATAGAAGTTACAAAACATGCACCTATTGCCCATATCCGAACATACTTCCTGGAACTTCAACCCAAATACACACGTCCTGAGTTTTTTACAGATGCCTCCAAGTCCAACTCCTCTGTGTCCTACGCTGCTGTCGGCCCATCCTTTTCGGATGCTGGTCCTGTACATCCAGGCACAAGTATCTTCACAGCGGAAGCTTACGCGATACTTGTGGCGGCTAAACACATCACACAATTACAAATACAAAAAGCAGTAATTTATACAGACTCCCTCAGTGTGGTAACGGCTCTGCACAGTCTTAAAAAATAAAAAAACCAGGTCCTCGTCTCACTCTACTCCATTTTATGCACACTCTACACACTCAACCAACATGTTGTAGTGTGCTGGTGCCAGGGCACTGAGAGATTCAAGGCAACGTGAGGGCGGATCAGCTCGCTGCATCCGTCCACAAAAGCACTGCCCCTACACCCATATCAATCCCGGCTCTTGATCTTAAGCCGTCTCTCAAACGAAACCTCAGGATATACTGGCAGAGAAAGTGGGATACACACACACAAAACAAACTACACATTATTAAGCGACACCTTGGTCATTGGCTGCCAGTATCAAAATCGCGTCATACAGAGGTAATACTAACGGGACTCAGGATAGGACACACATACACGACACACACATATCTTTTGTCCAGTGGCGATCCGCCATTGTGTGACAGATGTGCCATACATGTCCACCATTGTGTGACAGATGTGGTGAAGAATTAACAGTCCTTCACTTGTTAATTCAGTGCAAACACTTAGATTCTCTAAGAAAACAGCATTTTCCGTTACCCTACCGACAACATATACCTTTACACCCTGCAATGTTCGTTGGTAAAGAACCGCTTTTTAGTTATAAATCATTGTTAGCCTTTTTAAAGGAAATTCATAATTTTCATATCATATACCCGGGCATTCTGTAGCACGACCTCTCCAGAGAGGTTTTCGCTGCGGTGGCTACACAACAAAGCACTTGCCTCACGGCCCTTGGACGCAAGGGTACGAACGAGTGAGGCACTTGTGCTAATGCCATACATGTCCACCATCGTTTTTATTATCACCAACTTTTGTCATCTATTCGCACCACACACACCTTTCACGGCATGGTCATGATTTTATTACGTGTGTATTTTTACCCGCCTTACTGCGAGAAATTTTATGGCCCTTATATTGCCGCTAATCACAATCATTGTGCACATTCCTCATCCCATGAACTGGCGCTCTTTGGCCATCAAATGACCCTTGCGCCAAAAACACCATATATCATCATCATCATCATTTGCTACAGGAGTACGTCCGACTTTCGTTGAACAGGAAAAACACTCTGCGATTTTCTTGATCAACTCCACAATGTGGTCTTTCTGCAGAGATGAAAGCTCTCGGTCAGTATCTATTTTCTCGAGGACACTGACAACTGCTGAGGGCGTTGTGGGCACTTTTTTTTTGGTCCAAACATCTGAGACTTGTACGTAGTCATGAAGTTATGCTGTGGCTGCTCACTTCACCACATGCTGTACCTGGCTGGTAAAGTTAGTCAAGAGCACATCAGTATATTGATTCCGCAGGTTCACTAGACCTCTAGCGATGCGTATCCCCTTTGTGAGTAGCAGTTCGATATTTCCATCAGCTAGTTCGGAATATTCACGAAAAACGTCGCTTTTCACAGAAACTGTCATGCTGCTACGTGGCGGCACTGTCACACCTTCATCCACAATATGAAGAGACGAAACAATTGGTTGCTCCGCATGACACACGGCAACAGCGTTCTGTGTAAAGAAAGAAACTTGGGATGATGACACTGTTTGCTTGCAGGAAGTCCATGCCCAGAATTGCCTCACGGGAACATTCGGGGAGAACAATAAAACTGCAGACGTACACGTGGCCTCTTATCCCCACTCTCGCTTTGCACAATCCTACGGGGCTCACTAAGTGCCCTCCGGTGGTGCGTATCTGCGGTCCGGTCCAATGAGTGAGCACTTTCTTCAGCTTCTTTGCAAGCATGCTACTTATTACTGAGTAGTCTGCACCTGCGTCTATTAACGCTATGGTTTCGACGTCGTCGATTCTGACTTGTAGCTCGTATGTCACGTCACCATTACCGCGCTTGTCCGTCATTGTGTCCGTGTCGTCGTCTGATCCGGTTAACAATGGAGGGTTTTCAGTTTTCCGAAAATCAGCGACCGTGCCTCCACAGGCCGCTGGTTGTAGTTTTCCCGCCGCGGGTTTGGTGAACGACGCCTCGGGAATGTAGATGATGGGTGTGGACTCGACGACCTATTGCGCATTAGTACAATCGACCGCGATTCATGTCGCTGAGTGTTTCGAGAGGCATAGCGCGAAGATAAAAATTCTTCGATTTCGTAAGGGCACTCACCATTACGAGGGCAGGGTGCATTCACTGGGAAGCCACGTAGCCCGACCCGACGGTAGTGGAATGTCCGATAAAGATGACCTGCCTCCCCACAGTGGTAGCAGAAGGGCCGCCGGTCTGCCGTGCGCCATACATCACTTTTGCGGGGTCTCGCTTCTGGCATCGGCGGTTGCATACTGCGAGGAAAGGTCGGTGGCATAACGGAAGCTTGTGCAAAGTTCGGGCGTGTGATGTCTTACCGTACGACTTGCGCGTACGACAGCTGTGGCTGAGGTTCCGGTTGCGTGTGATGGGGCACCTGAGGCTGTGGTTGAATAATTGCTTGCCGCAGTTCTTCACGTACAACGTCCGCGATTTACGGCATCGCCGGAGGACCTTGGGGGAGTTGCAGTTTCTGGAGCTCCTCCTTAACGATAGCCCTCACCGTTTCCCGGAGGACGTCAACGTTGGTGGGAAGGGATGTTGACTCTGCCCTGACTGAAGAGACGCTGAAGTCTCTGTTGTACAGTCCCGCACGTTGTTGTAGTATCCTTTCCTTGGTCATTGCCTCGGACAGGAACTCCGCCACTGTTCGCGGTGGATTACGCACGAGGCCTTCAAAAATGTCTTCTTTTACTACGCGCATGAGGTGTCGCAACTTCTTCTCCTCGGCCATGTTTTGTCGGCTCGGCGGAAGAGCCGCGACATGTCGTCTATGTACATGGCCACGCTCTCGTTATTTCGTTGGTTCCTCGCCTGAAGAGCAGCATCCGCCTTCTCTTTGTAGTCTGTGTTAGGATAAGTTGCGATTAACTCTCGTCGGAAGTCGTCCCACGACAGCAAGGACGCTTCGTGGTTTTCAAACCACGTACGTGCCGAATCTTGCAGGGTGACGTAAACGTAACGAAGTTTAAGGGCTTCGTCCCAACCATTCAAACGTGCAACGCGCTCGAAGCCTTCAAGCCAGTCCTCGGCGTCTTCAAAGGTCTCACCGTGGAAGACCTCTGGTGTGCGTGGCGAATCCACAATGAGGTGAGATGGAGATGGCATCGACTGGGTGGCCATCGCAGTGACGCTTGTGCTTGAGGTCTCGACAGGTCTTGATGGGTCAATTAAGGGGCCAAACTCGGGCTGCTCACCACGTAGTCAGCGACTGGTGCGTTGGTGCACAGGTGTTAATTCTGCTGGCTCCAATCTTCTGGGATCTGGGCTTCTCTCCCTTGCCAGTGATGGGCTTGGAATCATACCCCGCATCTCCACCAGATTGTTACGAATAAATATAGCACCTTGTGCTATAAAAACTCATTATTTAGGGCGACTTTGTGCCCGTAAACTCAAAACTGAAAATGGTCAGCAAAAATGTCGCTTTCTCGCTGACTACAACCTCGTCAGTCTCTTCATCCGCCCCTCGAGTCTCGTGCCTTTCCCGTGGTGTTTCATGCGCATTCATGGTCACATGCAGGCATTTAACTTATCATCACTACCTCGAGCCATTGAATATTGGAACGGTCTTCCGGATCATGTTGTATCCATTTGTAACCGTGAAATTTTTCGTGATAACCTGATCTCGTTGCACTCTAATATTGTATAACGCAGCTGCACCTTGATTTTTGTAATCCTTAATATATATAATTTTTTTCGTCTGCTTTTCTCTTTTATTGTTATTTCATTCGTATACTGATGCCCCCCTTACTCAATGCCCTTTAGTGGGCCTGTAAGGTATTTTGAATAAGTAAATAAATATCCATGTGGATGGTAATGGCCAGATACTGCACCAGGATGACCAATGCTTCTCTGTTGCGACCTTCCCCCCGCCTCCCGTTAGCTGGGGTACGTGGTGTCGCCCCACACCAAACGCCTGCTTAGGCAGACGTCACAGCAGATGCTCGTTAAAGTACGACAACAAAAAAAACCACAATTATTCCCTTTCAACATCGTACTCAGCAACAGATGACCAGCCCACCACAAACCGCGCTGTAGCACGTGAACTTCGATAGGTACCCAGAGAGGTACCCAGGTATGGCGGGAGAGGGCGACAACGGCGGAAGTTACATCACATGAACACTATGTATAAAGGAAAGACTGCAGGCATGGATAGAGGATGAGGGCGTGCTGGGGGAACTATGATGATGATGTGTGGGGTTTAACGTCCCAAAACTACCATATGATTACGAGAGACGCCGTAGTGGAAGACTCCGGAAATTTCGACTACCTGGGGTTCCTCAACGTGCACCCAAATCTGAGCACACGGGCCTACAACATTTCCGCTTTCATCGGAAATGCAGCCGCCGCAGCGGGGATTCGATCCCGCGACCTGCGGGTCAGCAGCCGACTAGTGCTGGGGGAACTGCAGAATGTGTTTCGAAAACGCAGAAGGTTGGAAGACAATCTGTTCTCACTGACGCAGTGCATAGAAATAGCAGAAAAGGAACACAGGCCCCTGTGGCTAGCATTTTTGGATATCAAGGGAGCGTACGATAGCGTGGTTCAAAAGGACCTGTGGGGAATACTGGACACACTGTAGGTGGAAGATGGAGTCACTAATTTCTTAAAGTATATCTATAAAAGTAACAAGGTAGTGATAGTCAGTCACTGCGTTAATCAGCTGCACGATTACATATACGATTGGGCCCATACTCTGTCATCGAGGCCGTGGCATCCGTAGTAGTAGGCATACTGTCCCCTCACACATGCCACGCGATTCGCTCGTTGTGGCAGCTCTAAACCCTCGTGGACGTCCTCAAGTAGCGCTGTCATCCTGCTCACACCTATATCGCCACAGCGTGTCCATAGCTACGCTCTAAAAAACGCGCCATGAAACGTGAGCTCTCGAGCACGGCAGCCTGCATCGGGCACGCGCGGCGGTGTTTTCCCCACGGAACACCTATACACTACGTTTCCCCGGCCGTTCCATTCGGCGCGCGCCCTATTGAAAAAATGCACGACCTACTATATAAACTTATGTGTGTGTGCGTGCGTGCGCGTGCGTGTGTGCTTTTAACGCATGGGCTGACTGATTCAAGAGGTTTAATACCTCGAGGCAACATTCTGGTCATAATGAGCGCAGGAGTCGAGTGAAATTTATGTTGATCAGCCGAATTTCCGTCAGACGGCCAGCAGATGGCCGGGAACACGTAGGCCACATAATTAAATAATATACTAAAAATGAAGCTGGGCATGCAACTGTTACATTTCTAACTTCACTTCGCGAAACATCGCATCAGCTGTGGAAAAGTAATTCAGGGGTTGACGGAACATCTTGAAACAAACGTTTCCGCAGGGCACTCTGCCCTGCTGGACCCACGCTGTCGCCTGTCTTCAGGACCGATTCGTTGCCGCTGCAAGAACTTCTGTTTCAAGACACACCATTTTCACGCTGTCCAGATGTGAAGGGTGCGTGATGAGCGATAATTGTAACCGTCAGGGTCAAGCAAACTTAAGGCGACTTAAACATGCGGCCCTTGCACATGTCCAAGATTTAGCAACGTAGCAACTTGCCACTACAATGACAGTTCGCGCCAACAGTATTTTCAAAATGTCCACTATCTAAATTTAGCCATCGAGGTTACAGTCAGTTGAAACGTTAATGCGCCTTCAATACAATTTCCAGGTATCTTGCATCGGCGGGGCCACCACGCTTTCTCATGACTGCTGGTACACTGTCTTGAGAATATACTTCATATAAAAGCATTACGAGACGAACCCAACTTAATCAGTTGCTCTCCTTATCATTTTGTGTATTCCGAGTACCCACTTTGCAATATCACTTTCTTGTTTCACGAAATTTTATATCTGCCAACAAGTTTTACAGTTTGCAAAACGATGTTAACCTACACAGCAATACCTACTATGCATGCACTGTTTCTGATCAAGGGCTGAATTTCCAAATTATCTGTTGACATCATGCATATAATGCATCCTGAAGGCCTGTTTGGCAATAACTTCAAAGAACGAAATTTCAAGGCTGTTTACACATTCACCCTGGCAATGTACTAGACAAGTTCATATATATTTCACTATTACGCAAGTTCATAAATTCCATGCTTGGTGCTGAAGATACAAAAGTGGATTCCTCGAAAGCTATTGCCGGTACCCGTGCGAGATTTCCCACTGCAAGAAGCAAAATTAAGAAGCAAGTTCACAATTTAAATGAGTTTATTTTACTCGGCATACACTGAAACACCTGCATTTGACACGCACATTACCGTTAACATTTCCAACAATAAATGTGCAGTCACTATCAGTGATGGAATAGACATTCTGATTTCTGTGGCAGAAAAAACTCTGTTATGAAGTGGAAATTGGTGTGAAGGGGGCAGATGGCAAAATATTTTGTGCAACTCCTCGAGTTTAAAGCATCATTGAAACGACACCAAACTTTCAAAATATGTATAACAACGCTGTAGTGGTTTTCTTTGCATGCAAGGGCACTCTACACGAAGGGTCCCACAGAACAAGCATTCAAAATATAGTTTAATTCACATTCAAAGTGTACCCAAATTCTAATTCTCCCAATCACCCATCACTAGCGCGGCTGACACTGACGTCGTTCTCTAGAAAGGGCAACGAAAGTTGCCCTTCCTAGAATGTCACCCGCTGGACTTGCAGTAAGGAACGCAGCAATATACCATCGCAGAAATTGGTATTATACTGCTGCCGTCCCTTGACGATGTTGCCGACAATGTATAGCAACTGATTACACGCAACAGCTTCACAAAGGGGCACCCATCACACCTAACAAACTTCTGACTCTGTGTTGGCGGCGAGTGGGAGCGTACGGAGAATGAAAAGGCCGCTAACACGATGGCGGTTAGTGGTACGGCCACAGCACAGCGTGCTGTGGCCGTTTCGAGAACAAAAAAAAACTAAACAAGCAAAAGCAAATCTGGTGATAGGAGGAGCAACGCCATGAGCAGGTCGGAAGTTTATAAAGCAGGTCGCGAAAAAATGTAAATGGAGAAGTTATGCCATTTGCCGCGACGCGGCATTTTTCTCCTATTCTTGGGAGAAGAGGACTCTAACGTGTCCACGGATAGGGATGGCATCTTCAAGACAGCGAAGGGAGATGGGAGAGTGAGGTTGGCGGCCCAGTCAGGGAAGGACATCGTGGATGCACTGGCCAAAGCTCAGGAGGTTGTAGAGAACAGCATTGAGGGCGAAAATCTTGTCATTATTCATGCTGGGCTCAATGATGTGTCGAAAGGCAAAAATCAGAACCATTAGGGACAGTTAAAATATGGGATGCGTAAGCTCCGAGAAGCCTCTCGGAGTGTGCATGTGACCATATGCACAGTCTCAGAGGTCTGGGGGCAGTCTCATGGGACTGAAAAGAGGGTAGTGGAGGCCAACGGTGTGATCAAGGGTATGAGCTGGTAACTCGGATACAGCGTAATGAAGGAGAACCAAGACGTGTACGAGCCCGGTGCTCGCCCCTTTGCACAGGATGGCATTCACTACAGTGGGGCGACGCGCAGGAGGGTCGGTAACAGAAAGGGTCACCAAGCCATAGATTTTTTAGGGGGACCCAGAGCTCTGAGGCCAATAGTGTAGCCAAAGACGGACCTAAAGGGGCACAAATATTCAAGCCACACGAAGTCCGTGAGAGAAGAAATCGACGTAAGCCCAAGGCCCTATCTCAGTCAGACGTAGCCATGCAGGGTGGCCGGAATACGTTAAAGTGGAAAGAGATAGAAGAGCAGTTGAGGCAGAAGGAGCTGATGGCATAGGGGGTGTGGAGACACATCTTCGGCACCTGGAGCAACCACCCTGCAATCTGGACTACGTATGGTAATATTGCAATAGAACTGAAGGCAGCGAAAAGGGGGGTGGAATCGGTGCATTTACACGTAAGAGCATGGCTTGGCAAAGAGTCAAGCAGGGATGCATGGAACATATATTGATAAAAGGGAAAGTAGCTGGGCAGATGACACTCCTTAGTTTGGTGTACTTCTGGACGAGAGCAAAGGCCAGAGAGGAAAATTAGGCAATGGTGGAGTGTATATCAAAGGACATTGAAGAATTAGGAGGAGAGTGCGAGATAATTATAATAGGAGATATGAATGCCAAATAGAAGATATAGATGGGTATACTGACTCAACAGGCAAAATGATCATGGATATGTGTGAAAGGCATGATATGATCATTTGCAACAGTACCGAGAAGTAGGAAGGGCAAATAACATGGGAGGTAGGAAGGCTGCAGTCGACGATAGATTACGCAGTGATGTCACATAGGATGTATGATAAGCTCAGGGTAATGCACATAGATGAAGGTGGCTCCAGAAGTCTGAATAGTGATCGCAAACGTATCAAGCTAAGTTTTTGAAGTGCAGCGAAAGTGGGAAGAAGACAAAATGAGCAACTACAGGACAAATTTCATTCAGGAAGGCAAATAGATATTGCTACTGAACAGATTGAGAAAGTAATCACTGAGGATAATAAAACTGTGTGGACATACACAAATCTAATTAAACTGTTTGGGATAGAGATTGCTAAGGCACGTGACAAGCCACCCCGGAAAAGAAGACACAAGCCCAAGAGTTTGTGGAATGAGGAAGTTAAGAGAGCCATAGCAAAACGTCAGGAAGCCTCTAGGGAGCACAGCCATGCTAAGCACTGGGATGAACCGACAGATGATGTTGAAAGAAAATGGGAAATCTTTCTAAGCTCTAGAAGGGAAGCATTCCCCCTGATCAATGAAAAGATTAGAAGAAAGGGTGCTCAGTGGCTGGCAGAAATGCGTAAATAGGACAGAAAGGCAGCTGCGAAATTTTGGAACCATCTAAACTCCCTAAGAAATGAAACAAACCTAGAGCAGAGGTTTATAACTAGAGCTCAAGGTGCTTGGCTCGAAGGGGACGAAGCTATTGAATATATAAGAACAAGGGTGACAGAAAAATTTCAACAAAGAAGTGTCTTAGGCACCACAATAGACAGGGAGGGATGAAGTGGCACAATGGCTCCATTTTCACAACGAGAGTGGGTAAGGGCTGAGAAGAGGGTTCCAAGTAGTACATCAACAGGCCCAGACGGCATTCCATATATGCTGATAAAGACATTTGGTCCGAAGTCTAAACAGACTTTGAGAGAGGCGGTGAGCAGAACAATAACCGATGGTGAAGTCCCTGATGGATGGGAACTTAGCAGGATGAACATGATTTATGAAGAAAAGGGGGACAAAGATGGCGTAAACAACTACCGCCCGATAACAGTGACATCAGTGGTCTACAGGCTGGCGATGCAGATTATCAAGGAAATACTGCAGGCATGGATAGAGGATGAGGGGGTGCTGGGGGAACTGCAGAATGGGTTTCGGAAACACAGGAGGTTGGAAGACAATCTGTTCTCACTGACGCAGTGCATCGAAATAGTAGAAAAGGAACTCAGGCCCCTGTGGCTAGCATTTTTGGATATCAAGGGAGCGTACGATAGCGTGGCTCAAGAGGACTTGTGGGGAATACTAGACACACAGGGGTTGGAAGATGGAGTCTATAATCTTTTAAATGAAATCTATAAAAAGTAACAATGCAGTTATAAAGTGGGAAAAACAGGTATCCAAGCCCACAGAGGTGAGACGGGGACTTAGGCAGGGTTTTCCTATGTCACCCTTGTTATTCATAATGTGCCTACAAGGATTAGAGGCCAAATTAGAGGGAAGTGCACTTGGCTTCAACCTCTCTTCAGTCACACAAGGAAAACGCATTGATCAGGCACTACCAGCATTAATGTACACAGATGATATAGTGCTAATGGCCGACAACAAGGAAGATTTTCAGAGATTGATGGCCATCTGTGGTAATGAGGAAGACAGGTTAGATTTTACATTCAGAAATGAAAAATCAGCAGTCATGATTTTTAATGATAACGAAAGCAGTGAGCTTAGAATGCAGGAGGTCACGTTAGATATAACAGATAAATACAAATATCTGGGCGTATGAATAAGCAATGGGACCGAGTACCTAAGGGAACATGAAATATATGTGACTACTAAAGGTAACAGGAACGCAGCAGTGATGAAAAATAGGGAACTGTTGAATTACAATAGGTATGATGTTGTGAGAGGAGTATGGAAAAGGGTCATGGTTCCCGGGCCGACGTTCGGCAATGCGATCTTGTGCATGAGATCAGAAGTTCAAGCAAGATTAGAAATTAAGCAACGTGGAATAGCTAGGGTTGCTTTAGGAGCTCGTGGGAATACACCAAATCAAGGAGTACAAGGTGATATGGGATGGACTTCATTTGAGGGCAGGGAAGCTTGCAGCAAGATAACATTTGAGAAGCAATTGAGAGAATTAGGGGAGGAGCGTTGGGCTAGGAAGGTATTGAGCTACTTTTACATGAAGAATGTCGGTACAAAATGGAGGAAGCGAACCAGGAAGTTGACTGGTAAATACTTAGAAAACAGCCGGTGGCCAAACCAAAAAGAACTATCGGTTAAGAAGAAAGTGAAGGAAACGGAGACTGACATGTGGAGAATTGGCTTGATTAAGAAGTCCGCACTTGAGATCTATAGAACTTTTAAGAAGATAATTGCCAAAGAAAGGATCTATGATAATACTCGGGGAAGTTCTCTACTGTTTGAGGCCAGGACAGGAGTATTGCGAACCAAGACATATCGGGCAAAATACGAAGGGGTAGACACAGTATGCAGTTCTTGTGGAGAGGAAGGAGAAACTGCCGAACACTTGATAATGTTCTGTAAAGGGCTTCATCCTATAGTTCAGGATGATGGTGCAGAGTTTTTTAAAGCACTGGGGTTTAGCGACAGGGAGGGCAAAATAGACTTCAAGCGATTAGAATTAACTAAAGGAGGTTATCTGGTTGGTGGCTAAAGTCAAGCACGAGTGAAAATTAAACCCTCAACTGCAAAGTACGAATCCTCAACCTCACTATTTAAAGGGAAAAAAGATAAATATAATGGTTAGTTCACTAAGTATTACGACTAGATGGCGTCAGCCGCCGTTTTATCTAAAGGTTACAGCCACATGCATCCATCCATTCATGCTGTCTTTGCCCTACTTCCGAGCTGAGCGGAAGGGTTTTCGTGCGCTTCGCCTGTTCAATGGATTCAAGCTCGTGCAAGGTTGTGCAAGGTTGGTTGGTTCAGAAGCAGCGCGCAACGAGAGATAAGTTTCTCTTCATTTCTTTGTGTTTGTGAACACAATTAGTATTTTTTTCTCTCCTAATCAATAATTAGCGTTGCGAGTACAGTAGGCGTGGGACACGGGCAACGTTGTAGTGACGACCACGTGAACGGGCTAGGGGGCTGTCTCGCACAGCACCTTTAGCATCCCATTCGCCAATGTTCTCAGGCAAAATATCACAGTCAGCGCTCACAATATTTTATTCTATTCACTCTCTCCAGACAGAAGACAGTCGTCTTTCGATGACATTTGCAGTCGAACATGCAGGTGTGAGGCCAATTCTTTAGTAGCCACCTCGTGCTCTTTAAAAGTGGTCTTAACCTACCTTATTGGCAATATTCAGTTTTTGTTGCAAAGTATGGAGAACCCAAACTTGTGAAAGCAAGTAAAAATGAAAAAACATATGTTTTGGGAAAAATTCTTTTATGACTCGCAGCTTCCTGACTCGCACATATACAAATGCAGCCAAACCCAAAAACACAAGCGAATGCACGCACAAACATGCACACAGAAACACACTCGCACAATACATTCACAACAGGATGCAGGACGGCGCAACTATCATCTAACATTATTATTTGAGGCTTCGCCCATAAACGTCTTCAGTAAAAAGGCATGCACACGCTCAAATGCATTGTCAAACAGTTTCTGTATATATTTGTGGGCAAAACATTAAATATATTTAGATGAAAGTAGCTCCCGCCTTGTCTCTTGTCATTGTGAATATCTTGTTTTGTTTTTTTTGCGCTTTAAATTCCCAATAGATACACGTGCATGCACAAAACACATGCACACACGACTATGTGTTAGTTCGAGAGTGAACTCTAGCTGTTTATATTCTGTGCCTAAACTCATCGAAAAGTTCTACACAAATGGGAAAGTTCCCCAACATTCGGGCACAGTTAGTTCTAGGGAGTAACAGGTTTGTTACACAAAAAGTGAAAATGAAGTACTTGTGGCCATATTTTAGCTCTAGCAATACTATTTTCTTTATGTTAGTGTTCCAGCTAACAAAACTACTGCCTTAATTTCACATTGATCAGAGTGTGGGTGTGTTTGCTACAATGAACTGTTCTTGTGTGCCATGAACATATCTCTACTGTTTTTATGCATTGATTGCCGTAACAAACATCAATATTTGTGGTATTTGTTCTTTTTTTTTCAATGCAATGAAAAGCCTTGCATTCATAATGTCTTTATATGGTATGGTAGCACGTTTATCAAAATTTTGTGTTTGCAGAGCCGATGAAGTCTTTCATACATCACATACAGCTGACAGTGCTAGGCGAGCATAACAGATAATTCTACTCCAGCAAACAAGGGAGGCCTTGTCAATATGAAGTTAATGTGCTTATGAAGCCTGTATTGTGGCAGCCTATCTTTGTGTGCTGAGGTATGATGCATATGTGGGAACAGTGGCTCGATAGCTTCTCAATTCCAGTAATTGCAGCGAAGAGAGCAATGCTTAGATTTAAGTTCATTTACAACGTTAGAAGCACGAATAAAGTATGCGTGTATAATACTATACGTGCTGTAAATTTATGCACAGAATATGGTGCACCTACACATATGTTTCAGACTAGAGAGGGTTTAGCTTCTCTACTATTTTGATATATGCCAAATGCAAAGGATTGAACAGAATACTGGGTACCTGATTCATCTTGCCCCGACAGATCTTGCCAGTATCTAGGCTTCTCACATTTAAGACTACGACATCTGGTGTAACGCTAACACAAAGGAGTTTGCGCATAGACTGAAACTCTTATACAGCAGTCCTAACAACCCCTTTGCACATTGCAGAGGCTTGTCCACCAGGCAGTGCAATTTACTGGTTTTTGAAGCCTCCGAACACAATTTAAACATGAAGATCCTACTGAAATTGCGAAAACAATGGTAAATTTGGCATTATAGCTCATGCTCTTTATTTTTGTCATTCTTGCTAAGATATAATTCTATGTTGTTGTCACTAGTTACTATTTTTAAGCAATACTCTCAACTTAGTTGATCATCTTGCAGCCTCAAAGCTTTGTGTGGTCACGTGACCAAGCCACCTACACTGCTACTTGCCCAACTCAGTGCCCCGAAATCGAAAATTCTCCTCATAAATAAGGCGATATGAATATGTTTAGCGGGAATAAATGAATCTTGCGTGTATTGTGCTTCTTTGTTCTTATTGAGACTTCACTCAGAAAACTGCCTGTAGCATGCCCTCCAATGGCATTTTGTAGCCATAACGGTTCACCGGATATAATAACTTTTTAGGCATACGCTACAAATTTTAAACAAACCTTGGTGCTGTGTGAACATTTTCGTGTGTGCGCGTTTGTATGCTGTGTGCACCATTTGCACATTTTAATGACGGGAGCAATAAATGACAGCAGCGATTCTATGACTTATTTATTACATTTTATAACTGCCTTAACATGATTAGCCGAAAGAAAACTATATATATTTGCTGGAATCTTCGCGCAAGCATATAATTACTGTTGATTACATCCCTGATACTTTTATTGGCATGATTGCTACATCTAATGTCTAACAAAAAAAAATGAGCCCTTAAATGTACGCTTATTTCCTTCATTCATACCGAATGGCTCCTTCTGAGAGACTTTGTGCTTTCAGATAGTATATAAGCGATTACTGCCCAGTTGCCAGCTCATAAGATCACATACGTGATGCCGAATAGGCAGAAAAAAAAAGTGCTTCACACTCGCCATCATGGCTACTGGCCGTGCTGACGGATGCTTCCAAATAAAAGACGCATATATAGATAGCCCAAGAAGTGGAAGGGGGCATAGTTCAGTTGGTCGCGTCAGTTGGCATTGGACGCGTTATTCGAAGGTCGCAGGTTTGGTCCCTTTCCACGGCACGTCATCTTTTTGGCCACTTTTCTTCAGGGGCGGCGCCATGCGGGGAGCTCACGCTCCCCAAAACTTGTTCCTGCCCCCTACCCCCGTAAAATAATCCTGGCACCGCCTCTCCTTCCCTTTCTTAGCATAATAATTGCTTTTTATACCATATCCTATACTTGGCATGACTAGTTATTTACTTTAACATACTGCAGCTCCGAAGCGCTGTCACAGGAGAATGTTAGATCTGTTAATACTGCAATGTCGGTTAGATCTCATTCATAGTGCACTGCATACATTACGTCCGTGTGCGTGAGATCGTAGGCGTGCACACAAGAAAAAGCGCGACTTCCTCTTTAGTAATCCAAAGGTGCTCCGATTCGGCTTCGCACCTGTTCCCATTAAGACTTTCCACGTAACCTTTGATGCAGTGCCATTTCTTTGCATTTTATTGCGTCAATTGCATTCAAATAGCCCGCCGGATTAGAGCGGCGCACGCGCATAAAAACGTTCGGCAGGCGCCATGTTTGTTTTCATTCTGGAAGTTAAAATGGGGGTTACACGTTGTCGGAGTCTTGCGCCGGTATTTTCAACTTACATTTTTCGTGTGGAGCTTATTTCTACGTTTTGTGCAAGAGTTTTGTGCGCAGACGTTTGCGTTCAAGTTGTGATTTCTTCCATACGCAGGAGCGGCGCGTTGATATTCGCCAAGTCGAGGCTGTCCTGAACAACGATCTCGGGTAAGACTCCTTTCTCTGGCCTGAACATTCTTCAGCTGTGTTGAGCTCTGAAGGTACAGGGACTATAATAATTGAGTGTCAAAGCTGTATGGGTGCACCTTTACTCGCATGTGTACGGAATGTGCCATTGCATACCTCTGAAGTTGCTTACGTGTCGTTGAGTCGCCGACCGCAGCTGGCACCAATGATATGTATATAGACGGAGTCGCACTTGCCTTGAGCACACAGCCGGCTGTTTCAGCTGCCGTTTTCTGACGAAATGTACCAATCGCGACACCGTCATGGTCGTTTTATGTCCGTATGGTGTAATGATAGCATGAGTGAAAGCTTGTAGCTAGCGTGAAGTAGCAGCTGCGAACACCAACTGCGTCCACTGCCACGCGCTCCGCTGCTTTAGACAAGTGTGATCAGTGCTCACGGACTCAAACATGAGACGTTACTTGAATATTAGAGTCAGGGCGAGTATTCAATATCGCTGTAAACATCGGGCAGCGGAATGGTGTTCTAGCTTGCTGTGCGCTCATGCACCCGCGAAATTAAATCATGTTTTGGCTCGCGTCGGAACAAAGTGCCCCGGCATCTTTTTTTAACATTTGCTAGAGATAGCAGAGCACGTCATATAGCTGCATTTTTACAGCTTTTTTTTCTTTGAAAGAGTTGAACGACAAGAACACAAGTCGAACATTTGCTCTGAAAATGTTTTTTTTAATTTGTAAGTAACAATACGCTAAGAAATCCTTGAAACATAGACACAAGTTCGCATGTGAAAAATAACGGTGTTTAGAAGGGCACAAAGTAGTAGTGCATGAACGTTGTCGCGGACAACCTTCTTGGGAGATTTCGAGCCATTAAAAGCGGCATGTCTCGACGGCTTCTATTTTCCCCTTTGAAGTGGGCCATAATCACTTTCAGTGGTTTCTGTGCGCTTCAAGGAGGAGAGCGCAGCGTAATCTTGAGGACATCAGTCGCGAGCGAACCTTTGTGTTGCCTGTACGTTCCCTGTTCTTGGTGTCATTAAGTTAATTTTGTTTTAGTCCCCAGCTTTCCTTCACTCTTTGGTGTTTCATTACATGAGCCATTGAGTCATAGGGACACTACAAACGTCATCTTCGTTTTTCAGTGTTCCGGTCTGACCACCTTCACCTTCTCGGCTTACGATAGTTTTGTGCAAAACAGTAACAGAGTGTCATTCGAAGTCTCTTAGCTAAAGTAGAAATGTGACTACACTGAATTACTAGTGCTTTTTTTGGTGATACATTGCTGGGGCATCAAGTTGCACGTGACATCTGTTTGAACAGTTAGCATTGTGTGCATGACTTCACTGCTGGGTTTACTGTAGTTGTGCTCTTTTTACTTAGCAATGCCGGCAGGCCCCTCTGATGCGTTTGCACCTTCGAGGAGATCGTGCATTGTCGTCTGCTCACTTAACGAAGGCTTTTCCATCCTTGGCTTGCCTTCGTTAGTGGGCTTTTGTTTTTTTTAAGAATGTTCGCTGAAGCTGATTTGTTCTTTTTGATGCCATTTTTTGTACTCTTTGTGTGTTCGTGATAGCACTAATCTTTGTAAGTGCCTCGTGCAGCGTTTTCTCCAGCCACAACAAAAATATCTCGAAGTGGTTGTTGTAGGTGGCCGCGGTGTGCCGAAGTAGCCCGCTCCTTTGGTCTTACAGCTTGAATACCGCTTTGCGGCAGTCATTAGTTTGTCTTCGACTGCTTGGTGAATGACAGCCTTTGGGGGGGGGGGCAAAAAACAAAAAAGAGGGCATTCAAAGAGCTTTTTTCAGCAATTTGTGTGTTAGATGCAAGGCTAAACATGCACACAGTATACACATTTCTATAATCTCTTTTTTGTATGATATATTTACGACAGTTGTATGTTGCACCACTCAAGTGTTACCAATGACATGTTGGCTGCAATTTCTCTAGATTGTTTCAGTTATCATTCTGAGCCTGTTCTAGTCCAGTGCTTAGACAAAGGCGTTTTCCAAGGATCTTCAGTTTACCCTATCCTGTGTAAGCCGATTCAATTTTATCCCTGCAAAATTCTTAATTTAATCACTCCATCTAACACTCAGCCTTCCCTGACAGCATTTCCCAACCCTTGGTACCAATTCTTCAGCAGAAAGCATCACCAGTACAGTATCTCATCACCTTAACCCAACCAAAAATATCACTTTTAATTGCTTCAGCTGTTTGGTGGTGTTTGTAATGAGCAAACCTGCAGCTCCCAAGCTATTCAAACATTTGATGTACTGTAATTTAGGTGTTTTATAAGAAAAATAAAAAAGCCCGACTTTCGCAAAGGAGTGTAGACTACGCCAACCTCCGATTCTAGACATCATGCTGCCATAAAAGCACTATTGTTTTGGCTACTGATATGGGTTGCACTCCCTTTTTGTTTTGCTTACATACATCGTCTTCAAGGGTACAGCTCAGTTAATTAAATGTATTCGTTATCAACAATTGTAGAAATGTTCGAAAAGCAACATTTGCAGTTGTGAACTCTTACAAAGACATGGCTGCTGCCAACAAGATATGTTATACCTCCACTGAATTGACACATAGAAATGTATATGTGCTCTTAGTGACTGGAAGCCAAAGAATGGGTGAAATAGACATATAAAATATAATTTATTCACTTGTGCTTCAACTTTTAGGTCAGTTGAAACAATGCTGTTTGCAGGCCTCGGGAAATATTTGCTGTATATTGCTTCCAGCCTTCAAAACCTGGAACAAAAAAGATTGACAGCCTTTTCAGCCAGTTGGAATAAAAAAAATCACAAAAAGGCAAAACATGCAGGCTTCCAAAACTCGCTATAGAAGAGCTATTAGCTGAATTATGCCCGAGATTGACCTAATGTTACCAAGATAATAGAGCACACACCACAAACATCTTAATGAACATAACAATAATGTCTCATGAAGAATTTGTTTATTAGTAGCGAATATGTACATACAACCACCCAGTTGACCTGTCTCTTCCATATTTCGAATTGTGCAACACACTACTTCTGCATATTGCCAGCGTATGAGCTTGACAACCCCATAGTCCCAATGTTGTGACATACAATCATCATTTGAGCTATTCCTGCATTGTGATGACCCCGAAATGTAAGTTACCAGCATGTTGATGTTTGGTGTTTTGTGGCGCAAGGGCAATTTGATGGCCAAAGAGTGCCAGGTCTTGAGACAAGAGAGAGTGAGAGAAATAGAGAGGACACGCAGGGAGGAGCCAAGAGGAGCAATGATGATGATAATGCATGTCAAAAGGTCGTGATAATAAAACCATGGTTGAAATATATGGCATTAGTGCAAGGGCCTTATGAACGCCTTTGCGTCCAAGGACTTTGTTTATATAGGCACCACAGCAATGACCTCTCAGAGTTTTTGATACAGAATGCCTGGGTATATGACATTAAAAGTGATTCCCTACCAACGAACATCGCCGGCTGAAGTGGTATCTGTTGTCAGTAGGGTAATGGAAAGCGTTTTCTTCTGGGCGAGACCGATACCTTGTATTGAATTGAAATGTGAAGCACTGTTAGTGCTTCGCTATATCTCACACACAATGGTGGATTGCCACCAGACAAAAGGTATGAATGTGTAGCGTGAACTTGACCTTTTGTTAGCCTCGCAAGTCTTACTTCTGTGCGCCATGGTTTTGATACTGGTGGCCAATGACCACATTGCGGCTTGAAAGGGAAGCAGGTTCGGTGACGGGGCATGATCTGTCGGTTGAAATGCCGACATCTCCGCCGCCCCTTTTTCCGGCCGCCTCGGACGACGTCGGTGATAAGCAGCACGGCACAAGGATAGACACAAACTTTTTGATGAACGCCAATCATGTGCAACAGCAGGAAGTGAGTGACGATAAGATCTGCATCTTATCGGCGAGCTAGTGCAAGCTGCGAAAGCTCGCGACAGTACACAAGGACTCAGACCCGTAGGAGGCTGGATCCACGGCTACTCTATGATTAATTAACAAGCTGCTTGAAAGGACTGCTAAATTCTGGACGTACAGTGGGACCAGTTGCATATCCAGACTACTCCCCTGGTGTTTTTTGAGGCACTTATATGCAAAGTGAAGCATTTTCATTTGTGTACAGTTTCTTAAATACACAGATTTCTTTTTGTCATTTTCTCAGTTTGTTTTTTGGCCACCTGTTTTCTCTGTCGAGCACTTCTCAGCTTTGATACACTAAATTTTAATAATTTTTGCCTTGTTCAAAAGCTGGTTGTTCAGCGAGTGTACTGATTGATGTGTATTGTTTAAAGTCCCAAAACCACCATATTGCTGCGATATATTGATCACATTCAAATAGACCGCCTTCACCGTACCGCACAGAGACCGTGCAAGCACGAGCACCTGGCCAGACCAAGCCTTCATGCGTCACGCACTCGGGGTTCTGGTGAAGGAAAAGAAGAGGTGTTCCGAGATTTTTTTGGTGTTCGACGGACTCGCAGTTTTCTCACAGTCAACTCGAGACCACAAGTTCGCCCTAATAAATTTGTTTTCATAAGCCTCTGTGCTTTAGTATCGCTACAATATGATGAGAGATGCCGTAGTGGAGGGGTCTTGAAATTTTGCCTACCTGGAGTTCTTTGACGTGCACCAACATCTATGCTCACGGGCGTACAGCATTTTTGCCTACATCTAAAGTGCAGCAGCCGCAGCTGGGATTGTTTTGGTGAGTGCAAGAAAGTGTCATATGCAACTATAGGACAACACAAATTTTTATTAACAATAAAATAAAAAAAAACTTTTGTTGTAGGAAAGCTAGAGCCATAAAACTTGCATTTTGCCCTCTTTGCTAGCTGTAGAATAACTTCATTCAGCAGGATCTGTACAGCCAAATTACTAAAAAGGTGATCAAAAGAAATTTTAATGACTAATTAAAAATAATGGCAAGAGCAGGGGTGCGACAGCTGCGCCAATTTGATACGATTCCCAATAGTTGTGCCACGCTGTGCCAAAATGCTCAGCCAGCCTCAGTTTTGTCAGGTGCACTAATTTCAGTGAAAAATGGAAGCTACGTGCAGTTTGCGCCATCAGTCAGAGCGCCTTCACCCTGACTATATGCCTGGAATATACTTAAAATATTCTAGACACCCGCCCTACACTCGTGAGACGCGATCGACCAGATAAAGTAACGCTGGCCGCCCATCGGTCACTGACCGCAGCGCTATCGGCGGGACGACAAACTTCAAGACAGAAATGCATTGCTATAGCCACCAACGCTTCGCCGGAAATGTAAATTTCTCAGCCTGAAAACACGGCTGTGGCTTGTTAGTAAGTAAAGCTGGAAGCGTATGCCGGCTGCGTTGCTAGCGGAAGCGTTGCTAGCGACCACGTAGATTGCTTAGCAGTAAGTAGCACATAATTTTTCTTATTTAGAGTTGCGTAATCCTGGCCACCGTCCTGGCGATAGATATCCGGTACCGTCCTCGAAAGTATGTGCAGATATATGTACAAAGGACACATGGCAATCTATCATCTGCCCCTCCCATGGTGGCAGGCACACTGCAGGAGCCATCAAACGGTGTTCAAGTGACACACCGGTTTCCTCTTCTCGGCGCCTCAAACGAAGTAACCAAGGTTGTCTAAACGAAGGTCAGTTTTCAAACCGAGCAAAACTGGACATGTCATAAATTGTAAGATGTGAAGGGCGTTCCTTGTCTGCATTCACTTATATAGAAAGGACACGTAATATCTCTGCAGTAGAGCGACCACTTGGATTTCACAAACAGGATTTCAACGAGGCTGGTGCGAGAAGCGCCCATAGAGAAGTGAATGCCTAAATGATGTAAAGGGTCAAGAATCTTTAGGGCAGTAGGTGTCGCAGACTGATATGTTATTGTCTCTTGGTATAGGCCAGTGCGTTTCAGGCTGCGATACAAGTTCATCAGACCCTTCTTGTCACTACCACACATAGCGCGTGACAACACTTACAGAACAATCACGGCTTTTATGCACCTGTTTCTTAATTAAATACGATAGACTCTCGATAATTCAAGCTTTCTATAATTCATACTTTCAGTTAGTTAAAACAAAGTTCAATTTTTTGGCCAGCCCTCTGTTCTTTCAACCCACCATTCGGTTAATTATTACTTTTTGAGGTTCTATACCAGCGAAAATTTGCTGCTTTGCCACTACTATTTTAAAATTCAGTAGGCTCGGTGGCACCGCCAGGCGCACGTGCTAAATTTTGTGCTCTTCTATGCACAGGTGTTCCTGGGAGTGGGTTTGCGCGTCGATGCCTCGTTTCGGCGCCTTTGGGACACATTGCATCTGTGACATCGACAGCACCGTATCAAGTTGGCCTGGCTCCTGCTACAGCCATATCGCTTCCCCGGTTTGACTCGGCGTGGCGTCACGTGGTCCATCTTGATAGAAGTTTCGGTAACCCAGCAACCCCAGCGACCCACGAGGATCAGCATAAAATGGGGCAACGCCTACGCCCAGGCTTCAGTGGGCTTGGTGTCACCGCGAAGCGCACGATGCTAAATTTTGTGCTCTTCTATGCACAGTTTGGTGGAAAAATTCATTTCACGAAGTGTTTTAGAACTAGCTGTGCATGCTTTGTGGTGTTGCTGAGCCCCGTCTGTTTGTGGTCATGTGGTATGGATGCGTCTCGTATAGTTAAGTTACTGCTAATTCTGAGCAGTGACGTAGAAGGAAACCCAGGCCCTAATCCCGACGTAGAGGCTGGTCCCGATTCTCATGTTCTCCAGAAGATTTTAGATGCCGTCACAGAAATTAGGGATTCCCAAACTGAACTTCAGACCGGAATGGAGGGCGTTCAAAAGCGCTTGTCTCTCATTGAGAATACACTGGCATCGCTCAACGACTGTAAGAAAACTTTAAGTCGCACAATTGTGCATTAAAATGGACGACTTAAAAAACAGAAGCCGCCGTAACAATATCGTCTAATACGGCACACCAGAAAATGACGATGAAGGCCCTGAATTTTTGAGGAAATATGTCGAAAATGAAATCTTCAGCCATCTACTGAAAGTTAAAGTGAAGGCTGTGGAGCGCGTTCATCGTGATGGCAAAAAATTAACTGATCGGGATCATCCCGTCATACTGTGGTTTTATGACTTTGCTGAAAAGATGGCAATACTACGCAACTGTTCAAAGTTGAAAGGTACGAACATATCAGTTTCCGAGGATTTTTCACTTGCAGTCCGTGAAACACGCAGGAAATTATGGAAGTCTTCAAAATCTAACCGAGACAGCGGCGATAAGGTTGTGCTTCTTTTTGATAAGCTGAAAATAAATGACACGCTCTACGTTTGGGATAGGCACGTGGGAAAGAGGATACCACTGCAGCCGGCGCGTTCCCAAACTGCTGGCCACGAAGGCAGTAGTTCAAGTACATGAAGCCAAGCAAACACGCCGTCGTTTTCTTTGTTGTGTTTCAATGCCAGAATTATAGCGAACAAAAGGGACAAACTAGAGAAGATCTTGCTGGTTTACGCACCTGATGTTTTGGTGATATGCGAGACGTGGCTTCATCCCAGTATTCGTGATTCAGAAGTAATTTCAGAAGGCTATAGCCTACTTCGCAAGGACCGTGATAGCCACGGAGGTGGAGTCGCTATCGCTATAAAAGATGGTTTAGCGTTCCAAGAAGAAAATGGTATACCGAACCACGAGAGCCTGTGGTGTACTGTAACATTTCAAACCACATCTCTACTTATAGTTGGAATATACAGACGACCTGGGGCACCTCAATCTTATCTTAGGAACTGCACAACTATCTCCTCGCGAAAATGCACGATCAGACGAAGCTAGTACTTGTTGGCGAGTTCATTTTGGCAGGAATAGACTGGGAAAACCTAACCGTCAGCAATAGAGAGGAAAATAGCTGTGAGCAACTTCTGGATACTATGCTAAGTTTCTCATTATCTCAATGCGTAACGCAAGCGACACGCACTCAAGGGCTTGCTTCCAACATCTTAGATCTTGCTTTAATTTCTAGCTCAATAAATGCTCAAGTTATGGTGCAAGATGAAATCCCCGACCATAAAATGGTTTTAATTGAATTCCCCAATCTTATCCTGGCAAAAAGTGACAATGAAAATTCACATATATTTATTAAAGATTACTCTAAAGCTGCGGATGAAAGTATTATTGATTACCTAGAAATGCAGTTAGACGATTTTGACGCTGAACCTTCCGATGATGTTGACAACTTGTGGTTAAAATTCAAGGCAGCAATTTTTCACTCTGATGAAACCTACAATCATAGGATACGTAAGAGGACAAAACGAAGGACTCCTTGGATAACGCGAGAAATAATTCATATTAAACGGAAGCTGAAAAGGATGCGCAAGCGTAAATGCGATCCAGCTGTAATAAGTCAGTGCTACCCAGAGTTTAAAAGCCGGTTGCACGAAGCAAAGACCTATTTTTTTCACACACCCTAACCAACTTTATGACAACACAACCGAGGAAATTTCGGCGTTACATAGCTAAGCCGGACAGTCCAATCTGTAAAAAGGAAATCAACGGCATCGTTACTGAAAATACGCACGCAATAGTTAACGCGTTCAATTCTTTTTTCAAAATGGTATTCACCCAAGCATGCGCAGTCCCAGGGCCGCTTTTTAAACGTGACTCGGCCATGAAGGAGATCGAGATAACCGAACAAGGTATCTTGAACCTGCTTTCGCGACTTGATGTTAAGAAATTACCGGGGCAAGATAAAATTTTAAATGCATTTCTTAGGCGTTATGCAGAACAGCTTGCTCCTTTTTTGTTTAAAATATTTATGCTTTCACTGAAAACTGGCGCACTTCCAAGAGACTGGCTACGTGCAAGAATAATTCCGATCCATAAAAGTGGTAAAAGACTTCTGGTGGACACCTATCGACCCATATCACTGACGACCTACTGCTGTAAATTAATGAAGCACATCCTCAACAAAGCCATTGTAAATTACTTAGAATCTAACAGTATGCTGTACCCGAAGCAACACGGATTCCATAGGGGTCTCTCCACGGTAACGCAACTTGGAGAAATAGCGCATGACTTTGCTGATATGATTGACTCCAAACTTCAGGCTGATGCTTTATTCATAGGCTTTGCGAAAGCATTCAACCGTGTGCCTCATTCCAAATTAATAGCCAAGCTTGAATCTCTTGGGCTTAATAGCAAAGTAATTGCGTGGATTTTGGCCTACTTAACTAATCGCTCCCAGTATGTAACTTTAAACAACGTAGACTCTGACAGCCTCAGTGTTTTTTCCGGTGTTTCCCAGGGGCCTGTTTTGGGGCCAACATTATTTCTTGTTTAGGTTAATGATATCTCTTCTTGCGCGGAACCAGGTGTAACATTGCGACTTTTCGCAGATGACTGCGTCATTCACACTACAATACGCGGTATTGATGACCAATTAAAACTCAATTCTTCTTTACAAAACATTTCCCAATGGTGTGAGATGAGGGAAATGGTAATAAATGTGTCTAAAACCGCGTTCATAAGTCTAACCAAGAAAAAACGACCTTTGTCATTTGTATACAATCTTAATGGTTCCAATATTAGAAAAGTTGACAATGTAAAATATTTGGGCGTCACATTCTCGCAAGATTTAAAATAGGAACAGCACATTACCAATACACGTGCCAAGGCATTTAAACAACTCGGATTTCTGCGTAGAAAATTGAGCAAAGCACCTTCAGCAGTTAAACTAACCGCCTACAAAACCCTCGTCAGGCCCATTCTAGAATACGGAAGTATAGTGTGGGACCCTCATCCAAACTATCTTCACGAAAAACTTGAAAAATCGCAGAACAGCGCCCTGAGGTTTATATACTCAAAATACTCCTGGCGCGACAGTGCAACGAACATGCGTCATCAAGCGCACCTAGCAACTCTGTCTAGCCGGCGTCATGTTGCTTCCATGAAGTTTTTTTATCTCCTTTTTCACGGTCACCTTAAAATCTGTAAAGACGACTATATTCATCCACCTGGCCGCCGTTCTAGTAGGACGAACCATGATAAATGTATACTCTTTCAGTGCCCCCAGCAATGTGTTTAAATATTCCATTTTCCCTCGCGCTGTCACCGCTTGGAACGCGCTACCAGGTGAAGCTGTTAATATTACAAATACTGATGCATTTTGCTCTTTTGTGGAGCAGTTAACTGAGCCAGTACAGTTACATTTTGCTGTTCTTGTTGCGATAACGAAAAACGTGTTTTGCAGTAGTGCATTGTAATTTTTGTACATGTATATTGTTTTTCATGCGTAGTACGTGGTTTTTATTATTCTTTTCCTTTTTTTTGTCTTCTCGTGTATGGGAAGAGCACCAATGTAGTATTGTTGTACCCGCTATTGTAAGTGTTTCACTGTTGTGCGTATCGTCCCTCAAAATATTGTATTTCCTTAACTTTGTATCTACTTGGTTACCTGTGATGATGTATGCCCGCTTCCTGTATGCGTCTGAAGAAGACCTACAGTATTGTTAAATAAATAAATAAAACAAAACTTGCATTTATGCATGCAAATCATAACAGTGTAAAAATGAAAAATAAGCACCTCAGGCCTTCAAGGAAATGGGCTTTGCTAGTAAACAAATGTTTGAAATGAAGCACACGCATGGTAAATCGTGAAAAGGCAGTTGGCGATTCACGATTTCTGAAAAAGGTCTGATCAGCAGTAAATGGCCAATAAACTTTTGAAGCCTACATCTCTGCTTTCTGTTCATTACATGCAGTTAGGGTTCAAGTCCTACGCTTAATTATAATGTGTGGTGTCACCTCACCTGAAGTTTTACATCTGAGAACTTTTGATAAGTAAACAAAAATTCAGAGGTGCATTTGAGTTTGAATTAACAAGAGTCGACTGTACTTGGTGTGTGGTACGAGAATTTGCTTGGTGTCAAGATTAGGCCTATCAATTTGTTTTTGGCATTATGAGACATTGACCATGCACTTGAATTTCAGGTTTGGAATGTTTTTTTTTCGGAGAACAAAGCACACATGCTTTGCTTTTTTGTGGATTCAGTTGGAACCAGTTTTCCTCTGCTAATTCTAAGACCTTGTTCAAACCCAGCTGAATCTGCCACTCGCACATTACCAGGTTACAAAACACAGCCAATCTGGACATTATCACCATACTGTAGTGAACGAGTGACGTGCCTCGCACTCACCGGTAGTGGTTGCATACTCTCCTTTTTATTAGACGTTCCACAAATATATACAATCATAAAGCCCAGTGTTGCCAACTCAAACACGGAAACCGAAACTACAGGTACTATATACAGGATACAACATTTTCCCTCCCTCATTCATTTTTTTGATTTTGGGAAGCTGTTAGTACGTTTGTATAGGTTAATCACGCACAGTTTATATGTGGAACGAGAAATACACAAGAAATACACATCAATATATACACACAAAATTATCTATACACATGCCAAAAATATTGAATACATCAGGTAACAGGTACACCAACTAAAAGTATTTACACATTCACACTTTATAACCATATCTGTCCAGTCACCGTCTCTCTCGGTGCGGCTGAATGCGACGACCAGGTGAGCACGACATCACAAGTTCTTCTGCAGTGTTCACGGGCGGGCATGAAACAGTTTCTGAAGCAGGAAACTGTCCGGCGGCTGGTCTCGTTGGCGAGCGGGAATCGTAGTCTGCACTAGGCACAGGTTTCGCTGCGGGAGCACTTGCCTCGGCGGATGCTGGCTGCCATGTTGAAGCGAGAAGCGTCGCGTCAACGGGATCGTGATGGAACGAATATTCACGCCCTGCAGAATCTTGCTGAAGGCCATTGTCGCCAGGGCGCCGAGCGGGCACCTTGCACTGCTTTGCCGCGTTCCATGTTTTGCCGTCGTCGAGAATGAAGGATGCTGGGCCGCATTGCTCGATGACTTTCCTTGGCTTCGAGAAAGAGATGTCACCTTTGAATGAAACCGATGGTTTATTCACCCGCACCATGTCTTCTACTGCCACTGTTGTCGGTTTTGCCACTCGCCTCCTGTCGGTGTAGGCTTTGCTGTACTCTTGCCTGCACTTGACACGTTGTCGCAGCCTGGCCAGCTCCTGGTAGGGTGCCTTTGCGAAAGACTCGGGCGATAAGCCGAAGATGTCAGGCTTCGTTCTTGGCAGCCTTCCATGTAAAAGTACCGCAGGGGCCACTCCTGTTGTGGCGTGTGGTATACACCTGTATGCGGCGAGGTAATCCCGTACAACAGTTCGCAGCGGACGTTGTTCTAGACGGGCCAGTTGTAGGTAAGTCTTGAACGTGCGGTTGAACCGCACGATCTGTCCGTTTGCCTGCGGCTAATAAACAGATGAGCGCGACAGGCGGATCGCTCCTTCTTGTAGGAAGTTGACAAATTCGTTTGACGTGAATTGGGGCCCATTATCACAGACTATCGCTTCAGGAAAGCCTTCCTGTGCAAATACGTTGAGCAGGAACTCGGTCACGGGTCTTGTAGAAATTTCCCGTGAAAACTGTACTTCTGGCCATTTTGAGAAGTAATATACGAGTGTCAGCACAAATCTGCAATCTGGAGGCGCCCTCTCCAGGGGACCAACGATATCCATTGCAAGTTTCTGCCATGGTCTCTCTGGTAGCTCGACAGGTTGCAGCGGGGCAGGTGACGTCTTTGCCGATTTATCTGCTGCTTGACAGATGCTACAATTGTGGACTGCTTCTTCCACGTGACTGTCCAAGCGGGGCCACCAAAATTGCTCCCTAAGTCTCGCTTTGGTGCGTCCGATACCCTGGTGAGTTTCATGTGCTGTTGCCACAAGTTGAGCCACGAGAGATGATGGAACTACAAGCCTCTGCACGTAACAACAATTCGCTCACTACTGACAATTCGTCTCGCACTCTGAAATATGGTTCCAGACCTTCCGGCAAGTTTCTGTGTGACGGCCAAGACCCATTTACAAACACCTTCACCTTTTGAAGAGTGGCGTCAGCAAGAACCGCTTGTTCAAACTTCTTTTTGGTCAGGCAACTTGGTTGAACCATGGAAACAATTTTCTCCTCAAAAGTCAGCTCTCCATCTGCCATATGAACGGGTAACCACGAAAGAGCATCGGCTACTCTGTTAGATGAGCCTTTCTGGTACTCCACCGTGAAATTGTAACGTAGTAGCCTTGTGCACCAACGTGCAATTCCAAGTGGGCGTCGGCCTGAGCCCTGCGAAGACAGAAACGAAACGAGGGCCTGGTGATCTGTTCGGAAAGGGAAGCTCCGTCCCCACAGGTATGCATGCCAATGCTCGGATGCCCAAATGCATGCAAGTGCTTCCTTCTCACCAACTGCGTACTTTCTTTCAGCCGGACATAACGTGCGTGATGCAAAAGCAACAGTACGAAGCTTATTATCGGCGTGCTGCTGAAGGACTGCTTCAAGACCACATTCGGTTGCATCAGTGGAAATGATAATTGGAAGCGCAGTATCAAACATGTGCAAGACAAGATCTCACAATAATAGCTCCTTTACCACGCGGAAACTGTTATCCACCTCAACAGACCAGGTGAAGGTTTCGCCTTTCCCAAGAGCCCTCATTGGTTCTACCATCTCGGCCAAGTGTGGCACAAACTTGGCGTAGTATGCCACCAACCCAAGAAAGGATCGGAGTTCAGCGGCATTTCTTGGAACGGGGGTTTCCACAATTGCGTCCACTTTTCCTGACAGTGGCGAAATACCGCAAGGTGTCACCTTGTGGCCCAAGAATTCGAGCTCCTGAACTCCAAACACACATTTGCTGTTGAGCTTCAGACCTGCGTCTTTGATACGCTGCAACACTGCCTCCAAGTTCTTGAGGTGCTCCTCAGCTGATTTACCAAAAATAATTACATCGTCGATGTAAAAGAGGACACCCGCACAATTGCGAAGGATTCGAGACATCATACTCTGAAAAGCAGCAGGTGCTGAGGCTAGCCCAAAAGAAACGCGTTTGAACCGGTACAGCCCTTCATGTGTTATAAAAGCTGTCAAGTCCCTGCTCTCAGGATCCAGCGGAAGTTGGTGGTAGGCAGACGCTAAGTCGAGTTTGGAAAAATACGTGGCACCCACCAAGGCTTGAAGAAACTCATCCATGTGAGGCAGCGGAAAGCTGCCCAGAACGATGAGCTTGTTAGGTTCGCGTAAATCTACACAAAGCCTAATACTTCCATCTTTCTTCCGAATGACTACAATAGGGGACACTCATTCTGACGCATCGATACGTTCAATGATGTCCAAGCTTTCCAGGCGCTGCAGTTCGAAAGACACGCGTGGTCGTAACTTGAAAGGAAGCCGGCAAAGTTTTGATGCTACTGGCTTAACACCCGCACGTGTCTTAATCCTGTGAACAAAACTTTTTGCAAGGCCCAGCTCATTTGTGGAGAGCGAGCAAAAGTTTTGCTGACGTGCTGACGGCAGCTGCATGGATGGCTCTATTGGACATGTCCGAGCTACTTCGGCGTTCGGTACCATGCTGGTTTGAAAACACTGCAGCTGAGAGCCTTCAATACACAGTTTCAAGGCCTTATTACCATCCAAGTCAACGAGAGAAGTACCCTGTTCGACGACATAAAACAAAAGCGGTGCGCTGTGATTCTCAAAAAATACCTCAGAAAAGAGGCAGCCTCGAACCGAAATTGGTCTTTTGGAATAATCCAGAAGCGTCACACTAGGAACAGGAAGAAGCGGCACACCAGAGAAATGTTGGTCAAACACCTTGCCTGAAAGAATGGAAACGGAAGAGCCAGAATCGACTAACAGCTTCATAGCAACCTGCCCGATTTGAATGTTAATGTGCATTCCGGATGCACGAGGCTGTTGAACTACAAGAACCTCGACGGTTTCATCCTGCAACGGGCTATGTACTGAAACCTCGTGGACAGCTGCTTGCGACCGCTTCCGGTTGCAAACGTTTTCGAAATCTCCGATACGGCCACAAAAGAAGCATTTTTTTCTTTTAGCTGCGCAGCGTTTACAAGAAGCGCAACGCTGTTTAGAACCGCACCTGAATCAATACGAAGAATTCGCGTGTTGCTGCGAGTTTGATGGAGAGTGCTGTCGAGATGGGGGGCGGTTCCCCGATGTAGCTGCCTTATCGCGTTGACTGAAAGTGCGAGCACGCGGCAGTGAATTCTGTGGATGCAACGATGAACCGACTACTGTGCCAGACTGCGCAGATACTGGTTGCACAGAGACGGAAAATTCTTTAATTTCCACTGCTGCCTGCTCGATTTGATACGCGAGAGCAACTGCCTTGTTGAACGAAAGCGAAGACCCTTCTAACAGAAGACGTTCCCGAATACGATGCGAAGACATACAGGCAACAAACTGGTCACGTAGTGACTCACAAACTGGTCACGTAGTGATGAGCACATCGCGGCAAACTCTGTTAGGGCGGTCACGTATTCTTGAATAGACTCGCCTGGGAACTGAATTCGACTGTGAAATCGGTGGCGCTCGACGACCAGTGCCGCGACCGCGGAGTCATACACGTCGGGCGTAGGTCCGGTCTCTTCTTCCTCAGTCTTTTCGGCCGCCTGCGAAATAGAGTATTGAAGATACGTTGACCTTCGGGTCCCATGGAATGTAGTAGAAGAGCCTTGCGTCGCTCTGGGGAGAACTCTGAAGCACCGGACGCCAGCAGATAGACCTTGAACATGTCGTGCCGTCGGAACCATGGCTGCACGGGACTACCGGTGTAGGAAGGAACGGATCCGGTGGGGCGATGCCAGCGAAAGCCATCTGGGGTGCGTGGCTGGTTATCCCCCGGGAACTATCTCAGACGGGGTTCAAACACTCGTCGCCATTGTAGTGAACGAGTGACATGCCTCGCACCCACCGGTAGCGATTGCATACTCTCCTTTCCACAAATATAAACAATCACAAGGACCCAGTGTTGCCAACTCAAACACAGAAACCGAAACTACAGGTACTATATACAGGACACAACACATACGTGCAGTAAAATGTATTGCTGAGGATAGACAAGCGCAAGCAATTCATTTTTATAATAAAAAGTGTACCACCTTGCTAATTACACCACCTTGCAGCACTCCCACTTGGACAAATGCTTGGAAACGAATGCTGCCCACTCAGACACCAGATGTCCGACTGGACAAGTAACTTTTCATAATAAAGAACATTCTGCCACGCACGTCACGGGGAGACAAGTCTCCTAATACTTCAAAGCACCGTGTTGTGCTTAAAGCCTTTTCGATATCGAGGTACACAGAAAGTACTGTTTGTGGATGAAAATTTCTCGGACTTGTGCTTCTCTACATATCAGGTCATCGGTGATGGATGTACCCTCTCGAAACCAGCACTAAAATTGATCGAGCAGATTGGTTGAAGAATAAATACAAGTCAGCGGTTTACCACTTTTTCGAAAAGATTACAGAGGCAGCTAGCAAGTGCCATGATGATCCTATAACTCGTAAAGGAGGAAGGGTTCTTGCCCTGTTTCAAAAAGAAAATAACAGTAACCTCTTTCCAAGTAAGGATATGTGCCAGACAACCAGATAGCATTGTAAAAGGAAAGTAAGGTTATTTGTGTTTCAAGGGGTAGGTTTTTCAATATTTGGAACTTGGGGGAGAATTACTGCAGTAGTTTGGTGTTGTTAGTAGCTCAGCTAAGCTTAGAGGTTGTCTGTATGCCTCGTATTCTATACATTTAGGTTCTATTTTCTGCTTTTGTATTTTGTATTTTCGGAAAGCCTCATTTATAGTGCACCGAGGCAGTTCACCTGATCTTCCAAGCTGTACCCCTTTGTGTTTACCAAGGAGTGAATGTGCATGGTCTTCCTGCTACCCTACTAACCATGTTCCAGACTTTTGCCTCCTGCGTGTATGAATTGATGTTCGATAAATACTTGTGCCAACTTTCCCTTCTCGTCTGTCGATGTGTCCTCCTGCCTTAAGAGTGTTTTTAAGGGCAGATGCTACTCTAAGACACTTTTTTAAATATTCACCCTAGAGCAAAGAAACTTCAGCTGTTTATGGAACTTTGTATGCTGATTTCAAATGTATAACTAGTTTTCTTGCAAGTTACACACTTTTCGCTCCGCAACATGACAATGTGAAAACCTTAACCCTTTTGCCCCAACCCTCCCCGTCTATTCATCCTTAAACTTCTGTAATTTTTTACCATTCATAGTTCATATTGCTTCAAATAAATTGTAGAGTGCAAATAACTAATTAAGAAGCAAATAAAAAATATGTAATATGAGTGAAAGATAATAGACATAAAAAGGCTATGATTCACCCTCCTAGTAAAGGTATACATACAATTTTTATTGTACAATAAAATATTGAAATTTAAACAAGATAATTGCATTTATCATACTTTGGATAAAATGTGGGCAAAATTTCATGCAGATCCGAGTAATAGAAGTGCCCGAAAAAGGAGGAGCACATTGGAAAAAATGGCAAAATTTGTGTTATGAGAAAAACGAGTTTTAAAGTTAGAATTGAGTTTTTATTTATGAAAGGTATTATTAAATCAGATGAAATGTTCACACCAAAAAGAACAATCCTTCTTGTAGTGACCACTGCGACTAAAATACGCCAGCACCATGAGTTTGTTCCTCTCGGCTTTTTCGAGCAGACTCCTCACTGACATTTTGCTCACAGACAGGGCCATGAAACGCTTGCCAAACTTCGGCTCCATCTAGCAGAGCCTTGCGCCAACAGCAAGCTAGGAAGAAATTCGACAGGACTGCGAAATATAAACTAAGTCCAGTGTCATGCCATTTCGCAGCCATGTTTGTGCCACATACCGTCGTACATAGTGGCAATGTCGTCCCTGCTAAGTTCTCTCACTGCGAGCTCTTTCGACCTCTAAAGATTTGCTCTGACGTTAT
This sequence comes from Rhipicephalus microplus, assembly GCF_043290135.1. Taxonomy (NCBI): domain Eukaryota; kingdom Metazoa; phylum Arthropoda; class Arachnida; order Ixodida; family Ixodidae; genus Rhipicephalus; species Rhipicephalus microplus. Next base: position 10,845,703 of record NW_027464586.1, read on the forward strand.
CTATTGCCGCATCACGAACTTACCGGCTGACGGGTGTGAATGGCTTTTGATGCATTGGCATTTGCAAGCCAACAACTGCCGCAAATCAGACCTCACAGACCGAAAAAATTTATTTCTGGCCTTGACACATTGTGAAAAATATAATTATTGAGCTGCTGGGCACTTATTTACTGTATTTACTGTGATATGGTAAATAAAAAGTATGAAATGCACATGCCGACGTGACATTTCATGCACTGTGTGCACACCGCGCTGTCTTCAGCGCACCTGCGCCTTTTGCCATCAGGCACAAGTCAAAGTGCGCTGTCAGGTCATACCGTGGACCAGAAAAAAGCACTGTCATGAAGCGTCAACATTCTTCTACGACCAGGTTCGTTTGGCTTGTTGTTCCATCTTGTCAGGTAGCTTTGAGCCATTTGCCTTCGGAAGTTAAGTTAAGCGATGCTTGATCCTGAGCTGCGGATAAGCACCCAGCCATTACTTATGGCTACGTCGCAGAGCTTAGTAAATATAGGCCACCACCATTTCTTTCCACAGATTGCGATTCGGTAGGTGCCTACATTTGCGTCCATCTGAGAAGTGCCTCCCATAAAGCTGTTATACTGAGTAATGACATTACGGTAAGGGACTTGATCCTTTTCTTCTGCGCGCGCGAATACCTATCTGCAGAGGACATGTGTTTTACACCATGCACGGTGCTTGCAATTATTACGACAGAGTTGTCCATCCAGCGTACTATCATTATCCGATCATCCGAAAGTGCGTGCTCTTCGTATCCATGGGTCATGCGCTTGATCAAATCAGGCTGAGCGATGGGGCACATGATTCCTTCGCCACACGGTTTTGCCTCACTGTGCCCGCTGCTCCATAGTTTTTTTCTTGCAGGCACCTGAGTGCAGGCCGGTGAAGAGATTGTCAAAATAAAAATGAAATGGTGGTTGACGAACTCCAACTAGAAATTCTACCATTTCAAGGAAAGGCACTGCCACTTTTCCGAAGCCTTTTCATAAGGCGTGTTTGTTACAGTGTCTTCCCATTTTCCTAGGTATACTTCAGCCATGACGATGAAGTTTGCAAGGTAGCCATTTTTCGCATTCAGGCAGTACACTTTCTAGCCAAAGCAGATAGGTTTTCCGCGAATTAACTGCTTGCAGCCTTGACTACCCAATATTCTATCATGCTTTTGTCGTAACTGAACTGACGCACCGGCTGAAAGTGCTGGAGGAACTTTGCCTTTAGAAGTTTCATCAAGGGGCACAACCTTGTCAGCTTTTCGCTCAAGGTAAGGCTCGTATTGTCGGCACAATGAAGAAAGCTTATGATTTGCACGAAATGGTTTCTTCGCTAATAAAAATATGTGGCGCGTTCCTAGAGCAGTTTTTTGTTTACAGCGAAAGCTGTACATGGCTAGCAGAAAGGAAAACCAGTCCAGCAGCGGTGTTACGAGCAATCTTCATTGGATGTCTTATCAGTTACGTTGTTCGCAGTATCGTACCCAAGCACGCGTGCCATTGGTTGTGTTGTGACGTCATCCATCCTTTCGCAGCCGTGGCGCTGAGCACACGTGCATCAGTTTCTTCAGAAACCTGCCACATGGGTATGCAAAGGACAACTCTAAGAGAACGGCGACAGTAGAAGAGTCAGACAGCTCGCATTCGCAGGGATGATGGGGCACCCCGGGCACAAAAACAGACCCGGGAGGCCGAGAGACTGCAGCAACTGCGTACCGATAATCCGACAGCCTTCCAAGCTGCGCTAAATCACGAACAGGAACGCAAGTGCTGATGGCAGCCGGATCCTGCAAACCACGCAGCCGAATTAGCTTGCAATTTCAAAGGCTTACAAAAACACGGCGTCAATGTGATGATTACGGAAGCGAGCTCACCGGGACAAACGCCAGTTTTCAACTACTTTCTCCCGTGCCACATTGACCTTGGTTGCGACCTCTGTGACCGCCTGCGGTTCGAGAACAACTAATGTGATTATGGCATTGCGAAACGCATTTAACCATTCATTACACTCCGCCATGATCGCGATCATGACAGACACAATGTGTGGCATGGGAAATAAACACTGCGGTAATTAAGCCAAACATGTGTCTAACCTCATCAAGAAGCACGCAGATGTAACCGAAAATTGTGAAAGGCCCCAGAGAAGCTCAATAAACAACTGTATCGGGCCAGTTGGTAAGGATCTCAGATTTGGGTGCACGTTAAAGAACCCCAGGTGGTCAAAATTTCCGGAGCCCTCCACTACGGCGTCTCTCATAATCATATGCTGGTTTTGGGACGTTAAACCCCACATATCAATCAATCAGTTGGTAAGGATCCATTTTGCTAGGCAGCGCAGCCACTATTACAAAGAACCCACAACACAAGCGCTTAACTTCAACTAAACGGTTATTGCAAACGTCAGAGTTTATAAAGGGGGTGAAAAGAAAAAAAAGAATAAAAAAGAATAAAAACTGGTAGACAACAAAAATCACACCTGCCAGTCCCGTACATTACTATCTGTTGTTGTCTATCACCTCATCCAAAAAACATACTTCTTTCCGCGTGAGCGAGATAGAGGGTGCTAACACAATCAAAATCATCGCGTGTTATTTCAGCTGCTCTACTATCAAACAGGTTAACAAATCTCTGTCCCGATACAGCACGCACGTGTTATCGAAATAAGGCACACAACCGCACTTCATAGAGTGGAACACCAAGTGACCATCGGTACTCTTCTGCACTTTATTGTGGTGCTCTTTTAGCCTTTCATTAATACATACTTCAGTTGTTCCCACATAAACAAGACCACATCACAAGGGCACTCTGTAAACAACCAACTGTGCACACTCAACATGTTTATTGCAATGCTTATTTTGGCAACCTTTCTTTTCTTTTGAAACAGGACAAGTTTGGTGACATATTCTGGACAGTTTTTCAGGAGCAGACATAACCACTCGGACGCTCACCTTATTACCAATCTTTTTAAGATTGTGCGCCACACTACGTATATTTTATTTATTCATTGATTTATTTATTTATTTGTGGAATACTGCAGGCCAAAAAGGCCCAAGCAGGAGGGGCACAAACACAACCTCAAGATCAGTACCTGAGTGACACAGCTTCACTAAAATACATCTGTGTAAGAGGAGAGCGAGTAGAAGAGAAACATCAAAACGAAGAAAGCACGCGATCAGTACATGAGTAACACAGCTTGACAAAATACATCTGTGTAAGAGAAGAGCGAGTAGAAGAGAAACATCAAAACAAAAAAATCAAGCGATATTGGGAGGGGGGGTCAAGATTCACAGAATTAAACATTGGGTTCATCAAGATCGAAGGTTTGGAGGAAATCAGAAGGCAAGTTATTCCATTCTGTTACAGTTCTCGGAAAAAAGAAAACTTAAATAAATCTGTCCGCGCAAAATACGGAGTTAAAGGTCGGACATGAGAATGACGAGTTTGCCTGGTCGAAACTGGGGTAACGTAATGTGATGGGTCTAGCCCAAGTTTATTGTTAATTAGTGAGTTTAAGAATTTTAGACGGAGAAGCTGGCGCCGCGATTGTAGCGTCTGGAATTCGTTATCTCGCATTAGTTCAGTAACTGATGTACCACGACCATACTTCGAGTAAATAAAACGCACTGCTCGTCTTTGAATATTTTCGAGGGAATATATGTTAGAATTAGTATGCGGATCCCATACAATACAAGCGTATTCAAGCTTTGGACGTATTAAAGTGTTATAAGCTAATAGTTTCACTTGCGACGGGGCGTCTCTGAGTTTGTGCCTTAAAAGACACAGTTTGCGGAAAGCCGATGACGAAACATCGGCAATGTGTGCATTCCAGGACAACTTATTCGTTATCGTAATACCTAGGTATTTGTATTGACTGACTTCTTTTAAGGGTTGGCTTTTGGAGGAACAGGAAAACTGAAGGGGATTTTTTTTTGTTAGAAATTCGAAGGCAAACAGATTTATCGAAATTAAGTACCATGCCCCATTTGTTACACCACGAAAGAATATTGTTAAGGGCAGTGTCGAGAGCGACCTGGTCATCTGGCGAGTGTACATCTGTGAAAATAATGCAGTCATCTGCAAAAAGTCTTATTTTAACCTGATCAGTATTAGCATTAACAATATCATTGCAATAAGTTATAAACAGCAGCGGACCTAGAACACTACCCTGCGGTACGCCGGAATCTTCTGGGAGATGAGGTGATGTCTGTCCACAGATGTCGACATACTGTTTCCGGCCGTTCAGGTAAGCAGACACCCAGGATACTAGGTAGTTTGGAAGCCCGATAGTCTTCAATTTCTCGATGAGCTTCTTATGGGGAACACGGTCAAAGGCTTTACTGAAATCTAAAAACTGTACATCGACCTGACCAGCTTTGTCTAAAATAGAAGCAATGTGAGGAATAACTGAGACCAACTGGGTGACTGTGGAAAACCGTTTTCTAAATCCATGCTGAAAGGGAGATAAAATGTGGTTATCATCTAAGAAGCTGTTTATACGAGTGGCAATGATATGTTCTAGCATTTTGCAACATGCGGAAGTCATAGAAATTGGACGGTAGTTTGGTATGCACTCTGGGTCCCCCTTTTTCACAAAGGGCAGAACACGTGCCGATTTCCAATCGATGGGTAAAGTTGCTGAACTTATTGAGGCTCGGAAGATCACAACAATGTACTTGGCCAATGTTTCGGCATATCGCCAGAGAAATGCATTGGGTATGTTGTCTGGTCCAGGGGTTGATTTAACTTTTAATCGCAGCAGTAAATTTAGGACACCATCGAATGAAATGAGGTTAGAATCTGAATCAGAAGCGTCAATGCTAATTGAGACAGGCAGGATAGAAGTTGAAAAAACGCTATAAAAATAGTCGTTGCAATTTTTCGCGATCGTTTGGGGATTGTCAATTATAGTGCCGTTAAACTTGATTCGGTTTACAGAGCTTTTACGGTCCTTAATAAAATACCAGAATTTTTTAGGGTCCTCTTTGATGAAGTTTTGTAACTTGACAGTAAAATAAAAATTATTGGCACTTTTAATAGCTTCGGAGAGGGAGTTACGAATTTCCCTGAGAATATTAGCGGGAGCATCTTTTTTTCGATAGCGCTTGGCTTTACGCTTCATTTGTATTATTGGCCTTGTGATCCATGGTGTGAACTTAGGGGGTTTTTTTGTTTTGTTTGGTACAAACCGTTCAATGCAGTGAAAGCATAATTTCTTAAACTTATCCCAGAGAGCAGCAGGGTCGTCACCATCAAAATTCACCAATTCAAATTCAAGATAATCTTGGATGCTCGTATCGTTAGCACGGGAAAAATGTTTGACCTGTTTAGAGTTAGGTGGGCTATTGGAGCAATTACAATGCAAGGGAAAAGAAACTGTGACCATGTCGTGATCCGATAAGCCGGGTTCAACACAAACACAGCAATCAAGAATAGTGCGATGCATGAACACAAAATCTAGTAACATGGACGAAGCATTACCAACACGTGTCGGTTGCTGAACAATTTGGGCGAGATTGTGGGAAAGCATTATATCAAACAGTATATTTGCATTAATCAAATCTGATGTCGACTGCAATTGGTTCCAGTCAATATTAGGCAGATTAAAGTCGCCGATGAAAATTAGCTTTTGATTACTGCAATTTTCCATATGGGTTTTCAAGTTAAACAAATAATCCGACAACGAACTCGGCGGCCTGTACACTGCATACAATACAAAAGACTTATTGAAGAGTGAAAGCCTCAGGCATATGCTTTCTGTACTTTCAACGTCAGGTAAACGGGTGACAGTAATTCCTGTTTTAACAAGTACTGCAACTCCACCACCTCTTGAGACCCTATCTCTGCGGTACATTTCATAAGCTGGAGGCACTAAGTCTTGGTCACACATTTCGCTGTGGAGCCACGTTTCCGTTATTACATCTACATGAGGGTTGTATGCTAAGAGTGCAGCCTCTAGTTGTTCGGTTTTATTTCCGATGCTTCGAGCATTCATATTAATCAGTCTAACTTGCTTCTGCGCAGCTGGTCAACACTTGCTACCCGTACTTTCGTTATCGGGTGCACTGCCGATAGACTGAGGCGATGCCGTGGCACTCCGACGGCTTCCAATTAACTGACGTTTGTTTGTTACGTCATTCCAAATAAACAGATCATCACCTACACGCAACTTATCATGCACCAAAAATGCCTTCCTGCCTTGTTCTTTGTCGGCTTTTGCACTTTCTCACAGTAATTTACGTTTTGCCAACGTCTGCTTTGAGTAGTCGTTCTGAACAAAGATGTTAGTTCCCTTTAGGTTGCTCGCCTTTTTCAGCACAGCTAGCTTTTCGATGAAGTCTTGAAGATACAAGATAATTGGCCTATTAAAGCCTGATCTTCCAAGCCTATGAATCCGGGCAAACAGAAGTGCATTTAACGCCGAGCTTGCTGTGAAACATTTCAGAGACGACTTTTTTTTTAAGATCAGATTCAGTTTCTTCCGGCTGTTCTGGGATACCAAAAACAATCAAGTTTGAACGTCTGCCTCGATCTTCAAGATCCGTTAGCTTTCGGGCCTGGAAATTCATTGAGTTTGTATAGACCTTAAGAAGGTTGTCCAGGTCATCTAATTTTGAATTTTTAGTTTTTATTTCAGCCACATGGGTCTCGATTTCTAAAAGACGCCGTGTAAGCTCTGCTAACATGTTTTCCGTTTTAGTTGTAAGGTCTGCTACCTCACTACGGAGAGCTTTTTGACCCTCTAAAAGTTTAGCCAGCATGTCTTGGTTGGTAGGTCCGGGGTTTTGTTCGACATCACCACAGAGTAGTAACCGAAGTGCACAAAAAAATCGTATGCAATTTTACGACACTGCCGTGGGCACGGCATAACAACCAAACAGCGGCAATCGCTTCGAAATGAGCTGTACGCCCTACTAACCTGCACAAGGCAGAGGAAACGTTTAGCCATGTTTCCACGGATTTCGCCGTGCCCACTGAGGGAGGGCGGGGGGGGGGGGGGGGTTCCAGGTGTCTTTAAGTAGTCGATGATCGGATGACGTCACAGACCAAGCACTGCCAGGCGGCAGCAGCTTCGGGATGACGTCACATGGTTCCACGTGGGGCGGCTGTGACTTGCAGAAAGGAAAGTGGTACGAATGTGGCGAGTACCCAGTAGTGGCCGTTGTAGATCCAGGAGATACGTTGGGGACGCAGAGCAGCAAGCCCTGCACAAGGCAGAGGAAACGTTTAGCCATGTTTCCACGGATTTCGCCGTGCCCACTGAGGGAGGGGGGGTTCCAGGTGTCTTTAAGTAGTCGATGATCGGATGACGTCACAGACCAAGCACTGCCAGGCGGCAGCAGCTTCGGGATGACGTCACATGGTTCCACGTGGGGCGGCTGTGACTTGCAGAAAGGAAAGTGGTACGAATGCGGCGAGTACCCAGTGGTGGCCGTTGTAGATCCAGGAGATACGTTGGGAACGCAGAGCAGCAAGCCCTGCACAAGGCAGAGGAAACGTTTAGCCATGTTTCCACGAATTTCCCCGTGCCCATATAGGGGACAACAGCCGTTTTACGCTGCTGCAGGGAAGTGTTAATACGCTGCCTATTTTGTTTCTTCAGATCCCTATGTAGCGATTCAGCGACGCTTAAAACCATTCGTTGCGGGTAGCCTGCTGCCTTCAGTCTCAAAACCTGTTGCTCAAAGCTCTTCTTCATGATGTGAAAACAGGACTTCTTCAACGAATTAAAAAGGCACATTCGTGCTACAGACCTTTTCACTACTTCGGTTTGGGCAGAAGAGAAAGGCAACAATGGCTTTTTGCTCCTGGGCTCATAATGCCAACAAACATGGTCATCTTGAAATTGCAACGACAGATCTAGGAACCTGAGCGTATCACAATAGGGCACCTCATTTGTTAGTTTCAGAGGCTGACAAGCTGTCTAAAATACTCCATGTGTCAAAACAGCAACACTTTGAAACTCTTTGGCATCACACTTCAAAAAAAAAACGAAATAATCATCCAAAAAGCTGAAGAAACCATTTTTTATCCTTTTTCTCTTTTCACCCGCTTTATAAACTCTGACGTTTGCAATAAACGTTTAGTTGAAGTTAAGCGCTTGTGTTGTGTGTTCTTTGTAATAGTGGCTGCGCTTCCTAGCAAGATGGACCCAGAGAAGCATCGGGTTGAACCCACTGCCGAACACCGCGGCCACACATTTCAGTTTTCGCTGGTTAACCACTTAGACGCAGTGCTTGGGCAATGATTTTTGTTTATCAAATGCACGGCTTTTCAGTGCAACCGCACACACTCTTAGACAAATAGCAGAATCCCGCAGCGGCTTTACTAATGATGGAGCGCATGACCAAATCGGCCATTGCCCGATACTTGGCTCGTAACGTAGCGATTTTTGAGCTAGTAGCGTCGTCCGTCGGCACAAGAAAAGCCGACCTGACAAATGTATTGTTATTCCAGGTCGTGTGCGGCGCTATAGTGAACCTTGATTACCGATCAGCATACTTAAAAAGTGTTGCAGGGTCCCGTCAACAGTGTACAATGCATAAGGCATCGCTTGACGATTTTTGCTACCATAAAAATAGACATTCAGTGCAGCTGTGGCATGCTCACTGTGATGACACAAAGAAGTTTTTAGATACTGTCGATTATATAAGTATAGTATTTGCTATATCAAACTCCCACCCAGGAGAACGTACACTATAATGGACACTGCATCGAACCATAGAAAGTTAATTGCTTCAAAGCACGGGCCTAAGTGTAAACAATATCCGAGGGCACCAGAATGAGAAGGGATTTGGCCTCGTTGCAATGTCCACATTTCCTTCATTGTTGGCACAAAATGGCACCTGGCCCAAGAAACATGGCCTCTGAAATGCACAGCCTCATGACCTATCTTTGGTGTTCTTGGTTTTACGATGCCCAGCTCAGAGGCTTCGCTTTTCTTGCTTTTCACGCCTAAGCAGGAACTGGCTGCTATGAAGCCAAAAGTGACATTGCTATCACCAAAGTTTCGACAATGCAGACTTGTTTGTGGGCTGCATTGTCTTTTGTGGCTTGCGGACTTCTCGGCTCAACCCAGACTTAACCTCACTACACATGGAGCTGCTTTTGGACTTAAGAAAATTTTCTTGCACCGCTGGACATACACATACTTGCTGATGACTCTACTACCTCAATTTTGTTTTCTCAAGTTTGACTCAACGCTTTACGCATAGAAATATTGGAACACTTTTTTTGCCATCTGCTGTCTTTCATAATCTTTGGCCTCTTTTTGAAACTAATTTTCAAACCACTGAAGTTTCCAGCATCACCATTTGTCTGTATTTCGCACATTGTAGTCTATATGTTATCATTACATGGCGATATTTTGAGGTGGAGGATAAAGTAGAGGAATATTGTCCTTGGCATAGGGTATTTTCCGAAAATTGCTTGGCAACATTGAACTCTTCAGACCTCGAAAAGAAAAAACACAGACTACCGTGGAAAAGTCCGGGTAGACGTTCCAAGGAAGTGTCAAATCTCCCCTGTCAGACACCAGACAACCAATCTAAGAAAATGACAAGCAGATCGAACAAGGCAGAAAACAGAGAACTATGCAAAATCTGCAAGCAAAAACCTAAACTACAGCACTGGAAGGCCCGATTCGGCGACGACAATGTCTGACACATGCAAAAATACAAGAGCCTGCAGCCGTCCTCCCATGTTACCAAAAATCCTCACTCGTTGAAGTCGAGAGAAATCTAAATGAGCTTGTCAGTTTGGTGGGAACCAAGTCTGCTGAGCCGCTACCAAAGTTGTGCAAAGAGTATAGAGACCACACAATACTTAGAGAACTTCCAACTTATGCTCATTGATGAACTTAGCGTGCCGCGAGAACTTCAAATGCAAACTTTAGGATGGAACAAAAAAAGCTGTGCAGACACACTTGGCTAAGGAATAAGAGTCCAAAAGTAGCAAGTAAAGGGCCTGACTCAAGAGTTGGATGAGACGTGTGTACGGGTGCCTGCGTGCAGCTGCCTGTGTGTACAATACAGCTGTTGGTCAAGAAAAAACACCAGGTATAATTGGAAGAAGCAAAAAACTGCAAGGACATATATTACGGAGTGGCTGCGTCAGCAGGTAATAGAAGAGCACTCAACTGAGTAGCCTGAATTATTGTCTAAAGTTCCTGGGATTGAAAACATCAGATTGCTTGCTCATGCAAGCTTGTGCAACTATACAGAGACTGCTAGAGCGTGTATCTCAACATGCCCAAGCAAACAGATCCTTAGCAAGTACGTATTGAAGTACTGACACAGTTTTGAGACTTGGCAAAATAGACACTTTTTTCGTTTCTGTGGTATATACCTACACTCTCCACACACTGGAGTCATGCAACAGATATAATTTTTTCTCCGATTTTTAAAAAATATTTGTCGCTGAGCACCAGAAAGCCAGCCCCATCTGCAATAGACATTATTTCGACAAGTCAACAAAGTTTCACTAAGTTTACGAACTCGGCATCCTAAATACAGCCCTAATCACAAAAATCACTGACTGGGTCACTGGAGACCGCAAAAATTGTTGTTTAGGTGTACCACTAGCATATGGAAGATCTGCTGCTAGTACATCGCGAATCGCTGTCTAAAATTGACATCACAGAGCAGCCGTTCTTTTGCTATTCAAACCAGAAATGTCCGATTTGAGGTAGCGGTACCAAAGATATATTCAATGTATTCCCAGGCACAATAGTACTCTATAGTGTTCGCGAAACCTGTGTTCTCATTTAGTGCAACAATCTCAAAATTTTAAAATTTGTGTCAGTACTTTTTCAAGGGTGCTAGAGCTAAGACGAAAACTGCCTTCAAGCAGCAAAATACCTACTACAATAAAGCCTCGTTAACTTGAACTCTGTTATTTCGAAATCCCACTTAATTTGAAGTATCTCCGCGGTCCCGTATTTTGCAATGCAAGTTTGAGCGGATAGTTTGAAGCAGCGGTCAGAACAAGTCTGGTTAATTCGAAAACTTGGGGTGCAGTGTGCCCGTTCCCGATTTCGTCGCAAATTCGCGGAAACGTCGGACCACTTGGAAATGTACTTCAGCGATACTAATGATTGGTAGCTCAAGCATCCCTGACTCGCTACTTCCATTACGGAAAATGAAATGATATAGAAAATGTAAAAATACAACATAAAAATATGTGCCTGTGGAAAATAAAACGTGCTTCACTGCGTCACAGCAGTGGCATGCGGGCAGCATCTCTTATGCTTCTCGCAACATCAGCGCGTGACAATTGATCAATTCTCTGTGGGAAAGAAATTAATACATGACAGTTTAGAGAAATCCGCGATGTGTGCGAATCTCTGAGTGCCGGTTGCTTCATCAATTCGGGCTCTTGCGCAGCTGGTGGAGTTCTTGCCTGCAACGCCTACTTTGAAAACTAGAGCAGAAAGCTTGAATGATGATGTTTTCCAGCCAAAACACAATAGCAATTTCGTCACTGTGCATTATTAAATTCTTTATTTTACGAAAAAAATGCGCGAATGCTCGCATCATGGCGTACTGATGCAGCGAGGAGCAGGCAACATGCCTACTCATGCGAGGAGCAGGCATGTTGCTCATGCGAGGAACATGCGAGGAGCAGGCAACATGAGGAGCAGGCACATGTAGTCATGTGGTTATATTACTTGCATGTCTTGTTTATCATGTTTGCACCACTATCATACCTTCGTCATCTATTCACGTCCCGTAATAACAAATTTGATTTAAGTGAAGCTAGCGAAACGCCCGCGAGCGCATCATGAGCGTGGCATGTAGTCATGATGTTACATGGTACGCATGCCATGATTTTTATGTTAGGGTCTGTCGCTAGTGTTTGCCATGCAATCATGCCATACCATACCACTTCTGCAATAAGCCATGTGAACGAAATCACTTCAAGAGCTGCAAGACCATGAAATGTAAAACATGACATTATTGACATACATGTCACAATTTTCATGTTACGACGAGTCAAATATGTTCTTCATAACCTGATGTTATGCCATACCAAGTATGGTGTTGATACAATTATCGAAACGGCCAGAACAGCTAAAAGTCGTAGCCAGATAGATAGATAGATACGCTCAAAGTCGCAGAAGTTCGCTAAGAAATGCTTCACACAATTAATAGATGCTTTGATGTATATATTGACCGAAGCTGTTCGAGTGTGGCATGAAGTGTGTGACTGTGCTTGAAAACTATCAAACATGTTCAAGCATGTTCTACAGAATTTAGGCGAATCCCACTACCCACCTCTCAGCATGAAAACTACAGGGAGAAAAACATGAAAAAAAAATCCAACTGCAAAAAATCTTCAGAAGGCAGGATTCGAACCCACACACCCTCTATCTGAAGGTGACCATCTTAAACAATTGGCTATCCAGGCACACTGGCAGAGCATAACATAGCAAGGAGTGGGAAAGGGAAGCGAGTGTGTGGTGTAGAGATGGGTTGGTGAGCAGGCAAAGAGAAAAGCATAGCACAGGAAAAATTAGGAAGAGAAATTTTGGCCGGAGGGCCATGGGGTTAAGAAAGTAGACACACATTGAGCAGCCCGAGCATCTTGCAGGTAGATATGTCCGTTAACAGGAAGTATGAGTGGCAACGGGCCCATGCTTTGCTGTGTACAACTTAATGCAAACTGTTCGGAATTTTTCGTGGTTTGAAAATGTATTTTGCTAGTTATTTGGCGATATAAAATTGGGGGTGATACAAATATTTTCACTCGCCTCGATATTTATGTAACCAAGAGCCCACCACTGCATAAGCTATATCTCCTAATTCTATATCTGCTACACTATCTGCATGCATCAATGCCAAGTTTGGTAAAAATGGGACCACCTTAAAGGAATCTACAAAGCAAGGAAATAGCGATTATGCCTTCTGAGAAGTTATGCTGATGTGTGGGAGGCTTGGCACTTTGGGAGTCTTTTGATGTAGAATGCCCTGGTCACACAGTGGCTCCATCTGCCCCCCTTCCAAAAGCAGCGGCTCTATTCACTTAGGTTTGTAGCTGCCACTCTTGCAGGTCCCTGCAATGAATGAAGCAGGCATCTCAGGCCCGGACTCTCGTTACCTTATTCATGAACTAACCTTATACTAAACTCTCGACTCAAGTGACTCACCGGCCATAAAGGACAACTGCAACGAAATTGTGCACAATTCAAAAAACACTATATGAGCGGTCTTGCTGAAGACAATGATGCCGGCAAAGTTTCACCTTCGGAATGCAATCGGTTACCTATTGAAAAAAAAAACTCGCCAACAATGCAATTTTCAATACCGAAACTAAAAAAAACTAAATCATTACAGCTAACCAGAAATGAAGTAGACAGCAGCTTGACAGACCGACTGATACAGGCGAATCGGCTACTCTGCACTCCATACTATACATTTCGCAGCAGCGCCCCAAATGATAACCAAAACGCAAAGAATGTAAACATTCACCATAAAGGGTACATGATCATAAAGGCTTTAAAGCGCACATCTGAATGACAGCTGCCCGCTTCATGCCAAAAGTCTTGATCAATCGTGAACCTACTTACGGCGCAACACCAGCAAAAATACAGGACAGGGAAGGAGCAAAAGAGAAAGAAAAGACGACGCTGACTCACAAGTGTTGTTTATTGGTTTATAGCAAATAAACAACAGTTGTGAGTCAGCGCCGTTTTTTCTTGCTTCTTCTCTGTCCTGTATTTTTTTCTGGTGTTGCGCTGTAAGTAAGTTCACGATGGATCCTGACCAACTGGCTCAACTTACCGCCTTACTCCAACAGTCTTGATTTGCTGTGTCGGGAAAAAAATAAATCAAAACGAAAGCTGCAAAATTTTTGCATCAGTTCTCCTCTGAAACAGTAAAACAGTGAAGCTAAAGTGAAGGTAAACAGTGAACGTAAACGTATATCATTGAAGAAAGGTGACTGTGGTATATTTAGCAAAACCTACTAAATGACCTTAAACATATGAACAAATGTTGTACACACAGATGTACGTCCAACAGTTGCATATGTTTTATATAACCAGCTGTTTACATTTGCATAATGATGCCAGAAGCAACACGAGTGTTATCAATATCAATTGCGGTAAGCTGATATGTAGCGCTTGTGCTCTCAAGGGTGATAGCCCCGAACACTGCTATATAAATCTATCGAAGTGTATGGCATTTACCTACAACCGACGTGAACTCGTCATGACGGCTACATTATAGAAGTGTATGTGTAATTTTCAAAAATTTCTATAGTTAGGATTGCAACAGCAATTGACTTTTGAAGCAACATTGTGCCTAAGTGGTGTCTACTTCCACAGCAATGTCAAGACCTGGTGTGGCTCTGTGGTAGAATACTTGATGGCCACGCAGAATGTTTGATTTTCATTTCATGAGTTACCTAAACCCCTGTGAGCACATATTAACAGTATTTGTGCTATGAAGTAGTTTTTCTGCTTGTAAAAACAAAAAGTCATGACCGCCCCCCTCCAAAATGAGTGGCTGGATCCGCCCCTGGCTCCACATACACCACATTTGTTGTTACGCGACATCAATAGATGACGAAGGTATATGACTGGTGCAAAAGTTATAAACATCACATGCGTGTCTTGTCAGAACATGACATCATACCACGCTCATAATGCAATCGCAGCTGTTTCGCTAGCTTCACTGGTATCTGGTAATTATGTGACTGCGAATCTGGTAATTATGTGACAACGAATCTGGTAATTATGTGACTTAAATGAACGATGAAAGTAAACGACAAGTCAAAACATGATAATCATAATATGCATGTCATCTAAACCATCACTACATGCTACGCTCATAGCTGGCTCGCGGCCGTTTCGCTAGCTCCACATATACCAAATTTGGTATCACGTGGCGTGAATAGACGATGAAGGTAAAATTAAGACATATCCAAATTTAATAATCATGACATGGAAGACATGCTCAGTATAATTTACGTCCGTTTCATAACAATCTTAATTTAACCAACATATCAGCTTTCCTCATGCGTGCTTCACATAGAATCGGTTCCCACTGTACGCTGGATCTGCCTTTTTTTTAATTATTAGACTCATTCCCCTATTTCTCATTTTCTGCATTCACACTTTAACGCCTTAGACCATCAGTGCATTATCTGGAATTGCACGTGTGTACCTGGAAGCCACTCATAAAGGGGATTCTAACAGGCCTGGCCTTCCTTCGATGTGTCTTAATCCGTTATTCGTTTACTATGCTTCCAAATTACAAGAGCACTTTCACTCTTGCCTTCTTGCTAAATGAGCTCTATTTCATACCCTGTCAGCTTCATAATAGGATGTGACTGTATTGTGTGCCCTAAAATTAAATGATATTTATACCCTGATTTCCTCTTGGCTCCGTTGATACCAGGGATGCATGCATAGTCCTTGTGCAGCTCTAGCCATGTAGTACAAAACACACACACACACACACACACACACACACACACACACACTCCACACACACACACACACACACACACACACACACACACACACACTCCACACACACACACACACAAAAAAAAAACTTCCTTCTTCAAGGTAGAAGTACGTGTATGAGGAAGTAGAGGTTTGGTGACAAATTGCTAAGGGGTTCTTAGGATGGGGCTACCTCGCTGAGCTAGCGGAACCTCTGTTCCCATTAAGCCTCTGCCACTTTCGAGCTATTAAGTTTTTACTAACTCGAGAATGAGCAGAGTTATGCGTTTGTGTTAGCATGGAAGCATATAAAAGCAGTAGAGACCAAATTGAGAAGCAATATTGCATCTTTACCATTGACAAAATAATAATTTTTTTGTGACTGATTTCTCCAGTCATTATTCAGAATGTGGCTCTGCGAGGCAATCTTATGATGTAAAATAGTGCCAAAATATTCTGTGTAAAGTTAGGGCTGTGTTTTTCGGGGCACATTTAGCTAGTGTGTAGGCTGCATTGGATTGGGTTAAGTGGTACATTACTTGATGGAGAAGATATCTAATAGCGCCATAAAGGAAAGGTGGGTGAAAATGACAGACACAACATATGTGTCTTTTGCCTTCTATTTCATCTACTGTGCTGTTTGATACCTTTCTAAAATCCGTATTCAGTAGTACACCTGCAGTGCGGGATGCCATGCACAGTCTAAACAAGTGCTCCACAAAATTTGGAAGAGTCATTCATTTCAGAGTACGAGGGTAGATTGATATGTGGGCTTTAACGTCCCAAAACCACCATATGATTATGAGAGACGCCGTCGTGGAGGGCTCCGGCAATTTCGACCACCTGGGGTTCTTTAACCTGCACTCAAATCTGAGCACACGGGCCTACAACATTTCCGCCTCCATCGGAAATGCAGCCGCCACAGCCGGGATTGAATACCGCGACCAGCAGGTAAGCAGCTGAGTACCTTCCACTAGACCACCGCGGCAGGGAATTACGGGAGTTGAGGCACCACATCTGGCATATATGAGTTATCCCATTGAATGAGAAAATGAGTTTACGACACTTCTAAGAAAGTTAAAATAATGTCAACAATTCTAAAGTTGAAAGAAAAGACAAAGGTTTCCAGTGCTATATATGTATTGGTGAGAAACAGTAAACACACCTTTCTGAGAGAAACGGATTCTCGTGAAATGCAGGATTATAGGCACTTTTCAACTTGTACTACGTATGATCTGAAAGTATGGTACGTCACATATATCTCGGCCGGTTTTTATATTGCGCATGCACATCTGCATTTCACATCAAAAGTTATTGCTATGAATTGAGCCAATGAAGTTTTTATAATAATTGTTGCAGCTACAAAATCCCGGCTTGCCATGGGTTTCCTTTTTGAGCCTAGAAATATCTTACGTAAGATGTAGATTCCCACTGCAAGTGAAACAAGTTGTGCCAAGTCATTAATAACGTTCACGTGAACGCGTCAACGAAGGCTGAACAACCATAGCTTCCAAGGCACACTGGCGATAATTCACTGCATAATATATTATGAATCACAGAGCCGGCCCACTTGAGAGTCACGACTGTAGTTTATACCAACCAAGTTCATTGTATAATTTTTATTATTGCTTTTGCTGCAAGAGCCCGGCGCGCTCATTTTTAGGCCTTCAACCGCCATGGCTGTGCCAGAATCCTTGAAAAACTTCTACTAAATTTTTTTAGACTATTTGCGCCCACGGCACGACTAGTGTAAAGGCGAGCCTCCGCGATAAGGACGCGTATTCCTAGGGGTCCCAATCAGTCAACTTTGTGGACTAGGGATTGTGTTGCCACCAGCACGTAGTGGGTCGACAGCAAGAGCGGCTCTCAATATGGAGGAAAAAGATGATCGCGTGCTTTCTTCTCTGCTCGAGAGCCAGCCACGACTGACGCATCGTCCTAGAGTAGCTACCCGGTCGTTCAATAAATCCCCCAGTACTTGTGACTCATCGTGACAAACTGGTGGAAGGTGCTGGGTAGCCTCACGGATGCTGCAGACCCCCCCAGGAAGCCGTAATACGAGTCCAGTGCCAGTCAACACTCCCGTGCATCGGACCAGCCGCCGAATCAGGGGATTGCCTCCGGAAGTCAACGATACTGCTCCCACCACGTCAACAAACATGACCAGCACTTCGGTACAAACCTTGGCAACCGGCACGGGAAGCACGTCGCCGAACCGCTATACGTTGTAAAGCCCACGGGCACCGCCGACGTTCCATGGTACGGAGCGCGAAGACGTTGAGGACTGGTTGGCGGACTTCGAGCGCGTTGCCAACTTGAATCAGTGGGACGACGCGGCGAAACTGGGTCGTGTCTACTTCTATCTCGAAGACGGGGCTCGCACGTGGTATCAAAATCGGGAGGAGCAGCTGACGACGTGGCCCGAATTCTCTCGTAGACTTCTGCAGACATATGCCAGCACTGACCGCCAAGAAAGAGCTGAACGAGCTATTCTTGCCCACGTCCAGTCGCCAAACGAAACTGTGACCGCGTACGTCGAAGACATGACGCGCCTCTTCCGACGGGCCGATTAAGAATGACGGAGGACAAGAAGTTGCGTCACTTGATGCGCGGTGTCAAGGACCAGCTTTTTGCCGGCCTCGTGCGAAGTCCTCCGAAGACGGTCGCGGAGTTCTTGTCCGAGGCCGTGACAATGGAAAAAATGCTGCAGCAGCGATCCAACCAATACGACAGGCAAGTCAGTGGCATGTCTACTGCCGACATTTTCACCGCCACTAGAACCAACAACGACTGTCTACGTGAACTCATCCGTGATATAGTACGTGAAGAGTTACAAAAGGCTGGTGTAACACCTCATCCTACAGTCAACTCTATTGCAACTGTGATCAAGGATGAGCTGCACCAGGCCCTCCGGGACACCTTGCCTCATGATACAGCTGTGCCAGCTCCTGCTGAATACCGCCGTGAGACAACCTACGCGGAAGCCTTGAAACGCCCTGCTGCAACGCCGCCATTATTCGTCCATCCTGTTCCTGCTGTTTCACTACAGTCAGCGCAGCACATACCGTACTACGAAGGCACGTACACGCCACCACCCCTGCCCTTTGTCCCTGGTGCTTCTGTCGCCCATCGTTCAGTGCAAGCAGTTCAGTACATCGACGATCGGCGCACGTCTCCTCGAAAGTCTGATGTTTGGCGCACACCTGATCGCCGGCCTCTGTGCTTTCACTGCGGAGAAGCTGATCACTTGTACCGCCAGTGCCCATATCGCCGTCTTCGGCTTCGCGGCTTCTCTGCGTACTCGCCGCCACCCCGTTACGGTCAGAGACCACGCGACATCCAAAACTACCTCTCCCAGCAGCATGCACCACCGTCTGCCGGGCGCCAGTCGCGCTCGCCATCACCGAGGCGATTTTCATCAACGCCCCAGCGGTATTCTACCGCACGATCTCCCAGCCCCCGCCGGGAAAACTAGCCGAAGCGACCTCTGGGGGCGGGGTCGCTGAACGTCGAAGCGCTGAAGACCTCCTATTGACGCAGAACTGTACAGAAACTGGTCCGACATCACGTGCTGCTGCAAAGGATAGCCGGCTTTCACTCGACATAGCAGTAACAATTGATGGTTGTGTAGTTAATGCGTTAGTGGACACCGGCGCAGACTATTCCATACTGAGCGGGAAACTGACAACGCAGCTGAAGAAAGTAATCACACCGTGGCATAACTCGCAGATTCGGACAGCTGGTGGCCATGTCGTTACTCCACTGGGTGCCTGCACAACTAGAGTACAGATTCAAGGGTACACATTCGTAGCAAGCTGCCTTGTTCTACGTGAATGCTCCCGTGACGTCATTCTGGGAGTTGATTTTCTACAGGAAAATGGAGCTATCATTGATCTGCAAGAGCGCCGCGTCACGTTCTCAGCCCAGCGAGCAATCAACGTGCAGGATGACGGAATGCGTGTCGACGTACTCCGTATTTCTGAACAGAGCGTGACGCTTCCTCCCCGAGCCAGTGTTCCAGTCGACGTAACATGCTGTGGTTTGAGCGATGGCGATGTGGTGGCAGAGACAAATTTAGAACACCTCCTGCAGCAAGGCATATGTGTAGCGAGAAGTGTAATACACGTTCGTGACGGCCGATCTGAATTGCTCGTTACCAACTTTAGCAACGAGCATCGACACCTTTTCCGTAGCACTTCGATAGCGTTTGCCCACGAAGTAGCAAACGTAACCAACTGTCTCACGTCAGAAGTAGTAGATAACGCAGAAACATCAATGAGCAACATTGACATCAATCCTGATCTGTCCACCGATAACCAGACTGCGCTGCGAGCGCTCTTGTTCGAGTACAGGTCTTGCTTCGCAAGTTGCTCGAAGATCCGCCAGACGTCCATCACTCAACACAGGATCATCACGTACGAGGACGCACGTCCAATACACCAGCACCCCTACCGCGTGTCGGCTAAAGAACGTGAAGCGATACGTACGCAAGTTCGCGAGATGCTTGACGATGGCGTTATCGAACCATCCAACAGCCCGTGGTCATCTCCAGTCGTGCTTGTCAAAAAGAAGGACGGGTCGCTACGCTTCTGCGTCGATTACCGAAAGCTTAACAACGTGACCAAAAAGGATGTGTACCCGCTACCGCGTATCGACGATTCGTTAGATAGACTTCGTCGTGCCCATTATTTCACTTCTCTCGATCTCAAAAGCGGGTACTGGCAAATCGAGGTAGATCAGCGAGACCGTGAAAAGACAGCCTTCGTGACTCCAGACAGCCTATACCAATTTCGAGTACTTTTTTTCGGCTTGTGTTCAGCGCCGGCGACTTTCCAGCGAATGATGGACACTGTCCTCACAGGGCTGAAGTGGCAGACTTGTCTTGTCTACCTTGACGATGTGGTGGTCTTCTCTGCCACGTTCGAGCAGCACCTTCAGCGCCTGCGCAGCGTGCTGGAGGCTATCCGATCGGCGGACCTCACACTAAAGCCACAGAAGTGCCACTTCGGCTATAAAGAACTAAAGTTTCTTGGACATGTAGTTAGCGCTGAAGGAATCCGTCCCGATCCGGACAAGCTTGCCGCTGTTGTCGAATTACCAGCTCCTGTCGATAAGAAAGCCGTCCGGCGCTTCCTTGGTTTGTGCGCCTACTATCGCCGATTCATTCATGGTTTTTCACAGATAGCTGAACCTCTGACTCGTCTCACAAGAGACGACACACCGTTTGTCTGGGAAAACGAGCAACAAGCAGCTTTTGATGAGCTGCGACAGCGCATGCAATCAGCGCCCGTTCTCGCTCATTTCGCCGATAATGCTGACACGGTGGTCCATACCGACGCTAGTAATATTGGGCTCGGTGCAGTGCTCGTTCAGCGTCAAGAAGACATCGAAAGAGTGATAGCCTACGCCAGCCGCTCTATATCGCGTGCTGAGGCGAATTATTACACTACGGAGAAAGAGTGCCTCGCAGTCGTGTGGGCAATCACCAAGTTCCGCCCGTACCTTTATGGTCGTCCCTTCAAGATAGGGACGGACCACCACGCCCTCTGCTGGTTGGCAAGCCTGCGCGACCCTTCAGGACTGCTAGCACGGTGGAGCTTGCGGCTGCAGGAATTTGACGTCACCATCGTCCATAAGTCCGGCCGTAAGCATGAAGACGCTGACACACTGTCACGCGCGCCCCTTCATGTCGTCAGTCAGGAAGCAGAGGAAGACGAAGGCTTCCTGGGCGCCATTAGCTCATCAGACTTGAATAAACGGCAGCGGGATGACGCAGAGATTCGTCCGATCATCGATCATTTAGAGGGCCAGGACACAATCATACCACGTCATTTATTCCGCTCGTTGCCGTCGTTCTGCCTTCGAGATGGTGTGCTGTACAAGAAGAACGCTCGTTCGAACAACCGTGCCTACCTCCTGGTGGTTCCTCGAGACATGCGAGACGACGTCCTCTTCGCTTGCCATGACGAACCCACATCCGGTCATCTGGGCTACTCACGAACACTTGCCAGAGTGAGTGAGAGGTACTATTGGCCAGGACTTTCGGCAAGCGTCAAGAAGTACGTGAAGAGCTGTCGGGAATGTCAGCGCCGAAAGCAACCATCTGTTAAGCCAGCTGGTTTGCTTCAGCCCATTGAAGCACCTTGCACGTCATTCGACCAAGTCGGCATGGACATTCTCGGGCCATTTCCCCTGTCTGCGGACAGCAACAAATGGGTGATCGTCGCGACCGACTATTTGACACGCTACGCTGAAACCCAGGCGATCCCACGAGCCACGGCTTCTGAGGTAGCACAATTTTTCATGCGCCACATCGTGTTACGACACGGTGCTCCTTCCAGTGTAATAACGGACAGAGGGACGGCATTCACGGCGCAGCTTACGGACGAAGTTTTCAAACTGAGCAACACCAGACACCGAAGAACAACTGCGTACCACCCGCAAACCAACGGACTTACCGAGCGACTGAATAAGACCCTCGCAGACATGATCTCAATGTACATCGACGTACAGCACAAAACATGGGACCGGATCTTACCTTACGTGACCTTCGCGTATAATACCGCCGTGCAAGAGACCACGCGATTCACGCCATTTCGGCTTCTCTACGGCCGCGAAGTGCAGACCATGCTAGACTCTATGCTACCGTGTCAAGACGAAAACGAGTTGGCAACTGACGCCGAAGAATTCGCAGAGCGTGCTGAGGAAGCCCGGCAGCTCGCGCGACTGCACATCGGCCAGCAACAGCAGGCAGACGCACGACGCTATAATACCCACCACAGAGAAGTGTTTTACAGCCCCGGAGATCAAGTTTGGGTGTGGACGCCCGTCCGCCGCCGTGGCCTTAGCGAAAAGTTGCTGAGCCGGTACTTTGGCCCATATAAAGTGTTACGCCGCGTCAGTGACGTGAACTACGAAGTGGTTCCGGACTCAACACCCCATGCACGGAGCAGGACACGGCTGAGGCCGGACGTCGTTCATGTGTTGCGCATGAAACCATTTATTGCGCGTTGCTCGTAACTTTTCCTTTACCGTACAGCATTCTTTGTGTTTTTTGTTTATTTGTGTGAACTTGCTTTCTCGTTCATTGACGTTTCTTATATTGGCACGCTCTTCAATTTTTACTTTCACATTATCCGAATTTCCAATTTCTTTTTCACGTGCCTACGTAGTAGCATCGCGGTGATGCTATGTACTTTTCTTTCCTCTTTTTGGGACTTGTTTTTTTTTTCTTTTCGGAAGGGGAAATAATGCCACCAGCACGTAGTGGGTCGACAGCAAGAGCGGCTCTCAATCTGGAGGAAAAAGATGATCGCGTGCTTTCTTCTCTGCTCGAGAGCCAGCCACGACTGACGCATCGTCCTAGAGCTAGCTACCCGGTCGTTCAATAAATCCCCCAGTACTTGTGACTCATCGTGACAGTATTAAACGGGATTTAGTGATGAAATTTTAAATTGGATTGGCGCCTACCTGAGTAAACGCAAGCAAGAGTGAGGATTGATGGTTCTTTTTCAGCTATGCTATATGTGTTTTCAGGTGTGCCTCAAGGGTCCGTGCTTGGCCCGCTGTTGTTTTTGTTGTACATAAATGATATAAGTACTATTGTAAAGCGATCTGTTAAGATGAAGTTTTATGCTGATGATTGTTTGATTTATATGCCTGTAAGCTGTACTGATGATCAACTCGAGTTGAATAAGTGCCTTGATGATTTGGAATTGTGGTGTTGCGAATGGGATATGCAAATTAACTTTAAAAAAACAACATATGTACACATTACCAATAAGAAAAATGTTCTCAATTTTCAGTACAACATTGGGAGCAATAAACTCAGTAAAACGCCCCATTTTAAATACTTAGGGGTGACAATTACGAACAACCTAACTTGGCACCGTCACATTGAATCGGTTTGTTCTGAGTCATTTGAAAAACCGTGTTTTCTACGAGCAAAGATGCATAAATCACCGAAACACGTAAAGCTGCTTGCATACCACACATATAGTAGACCTAGACTGGAATACGCCTCTGTGGTTTGGAGCCCTCACCAGAAACACTTGGTCACCAAGTTAGAACGTATTCAGAGGCGTGTAGCTCGGTTTGCGTGCTCCAGATATAGAAGGCGGGATTCAGTAACTGATATGCTAAATTCATGCAATTTAAAATCACTGGAAATTCGAAGACGGAAACAAAAACTTGAAACATTATTTCGTATAATCCAAGGGATATTCAAAATACCTAAAGACGAGTACATACGCCTTCCCGGAAAACGTAGCACTAGAATGAATCATGATGCCCCCATTGAATCTTTCAGCGCTCGCACTGACATCTTTCGGTGGTCATTTTTCCCGGATGCTATAGAACAATGGAATTCTTTACCCCAACATGTTATTAATAGTACCGATGTGTAAACTGTTGACAGAGAAATTGATGCTTATTTTGGTAATGGTTAAAGTACTGCCCATTTTGTTTTCCCGTGTTTATTGCTTAGTGGTTTTTTTAGGTGTTCTGATTGTACTCATATTGTACTCCCTCCCTGTTATGACCCTCAAGCGAGGGTTGACAGTATCATTCATTAAAAAAAAAATAAAAAAACATCGTACAGTGAGTGGACGCGTTGGCAGGCTAGTTTGTTTATCATACTTATATGCGCAATAGATTGAGGGAACGACGTCACATCACCACAAATTTGGTTTCTAAAGATAACGCTGACTGATCTAGGAGCTGGAGTCAAAATTACACTGATTTGACCCGAGGTGAAAGCGGTGTAAACGAAAGTATGTGGACTACTTAGCCCTAAATTGTCCTGTTTTAACGACGGAGTGCTGTACATGCAACTATCTTTATGTGCATTCACACTTGAATAAGCACATGAAAATATCTCTTTGATGCGCACGTAGTGTTTATTCTTATTGGCATGCTTGTCAAGAGCCAAATCCAAGAGATCCAACACCCGATTTTGTCATATATATATAACTTTTGATAAGATACCTTCAATCAATGTCCA
The DNA here is from genome assembly GCF_043290135.1 of Rhipicephalus microplus. Taxonomy (NCBI): domain Eukaryota; kingdom Metazoa; phylum Arthropoda; class Arachnida; order Ixodida; family Ixodidae; genus Rhipicephalus; species Rhipicephalus microplus. The sequence goes on from NW_027464586.1 coordinate 10,870,163, forward strand.
TGCATACAGTTTGTTTACAATTTTGCATCAGCCGCAGCCACGATTATTTAGGTTCTCTCCCACATCATGCTTAATTTCAGAGATCGAAATTCAAGATATTTGCCTTAGTCGTTTTAAAGTGATCGAGTGCTACCATGCATGCACTCATTCATTTCTTTGAATTCACTTTTTTTTGGCTATATGTAACCTGAATCAACGCGTCATCTGCATGCAACATTCGCACGAAAATCAATCACTTTTCCTCGAATTTATTAAAAAATCACTTATTGTCGCAATCTTTCACTAAGAAATTTGAATGTGCACAGATACATGCATGATTAGAATTCGTAATTGTGTACATATATATAATTTTTGTTAACTAGCACAGTGGTGCAGTGCACTCATTTTAATTATTGGGTATATATGATTTATATATTATGTTAACACATATGTGTGTATCAGTTTGGTTTTTGAGAGTACTCTTTTATTTCCATATAGAAATTTTCAAGCTTTTTTTTGCATATATCCGGGCGCCTTTTTATCCTCCTGCCCATGTTACCTTCGATGTTCTGATTGATACTCTCAGGATCAATACTGACATTTGGCTTGACGTTGTCATGTTAAAATTGCCTACATTATTTCTTGCCATTCCTGGGTAGAGGAACTGTCAGTCACCTGTGGCACATATAATCGCATACCTGCAATATGTGTGCAACACATCTGAAAGAAAGGCTTTGACGGCATACGCGATGGGATTGCGGCATTATTCACGACCTGGCAGGCAATCATATTTGTCAAACCACTCTAGCATCCCATACTATTGTGGTTTATTCAAAGCTATTAGGGGAGTGATCACAAAAGCAACCAGACGTAGCCAGCTAGGTATAGCTGGCTACGTCTGGTTGCCAGACGTAGCCCTGCTTGGTTATAGGTGTACATATAAATTAATAAAACGGCAGTCATTATTTAGGCGCTGAAAGGTGAATGCAATGCAAAATATCACTTCATTCAAAATAAACTTCCCTTATCGAGATAGAAAATAGAGCTGGAGCTACAGATGTTGTCACAATCGTAGAATACCACCGTGGTAATTACACACATACATATCCACACATGGGGAAGGGCCGATCGTACATGCGTTCGAAGACATGTAGCTGTTTGGCTTCACTGCAGGCCAACACTGTCACACGGTGAAGCATATTCGATTTGCGGTAAAGCATATTTGTTGTGAGCATACCGAAAGCGGCGCTCCCTGATGTATACAACTTGTAGGAGCTTCTTGAGCACTAAGACCACTAAGTTTGAACAGCGGGATTGAATGCGGACAGAAGAGAACAAGCACATACACCCAAACAGAATAAACATCCTTACTGCACGATCATTGATCGAAGGTGTGCCTGTCGAAAACCTAGCTATATATGTAGCGAAAGGTATTGGGCCTCTTGGTTTGACCATAGCAAGCACACTAATAAGAGTTAACATCTCTTGCGCATCAAATTGATATCTCCATGCGCTTTTACAGGTGTGAATGCCCAGACAGATGCACAGATCGTAACCTGACAATTCAGGGCTAAGTAACGCACATGTGTTCGTTTCCACCGTTTTCAACTCTGGTCACAACGGCGCAATTTTGACTCGAACGAGTAGATCAAAGTCAACATTATCTCCGGAGCCCTGATTCGTAACTACATGACGTGATTACCTCAAGTTATCGCGCATACAAGAATGATAAACAAACTAGCCCGCAAAGGCACTTCAGCTAGCTCACATGTTTGATGTAGATGTACATCATTCGTCAGACATTCAGAACCGCTTCTCATCTGACGATCTAATTCGTGCAGTATCGATTGTCATGTGTGTTAATGACGGCATGCCGTTTTATGAGAAAGGTGGCCATATCAGCTAGCTGTTTAAAGAAAAAACGAGCGTTATCCCGGAGGCTGACGTTGGGAGCACAGTTATAAAAACTCAGCTAGTAACCAGACTCCTAGTACGTGTCATACACGCAAATAGTCTAAAACAATCTAAAAAATTCTCAAACATTCTGGCGCTGCCTGCACCAATCAATTTTCTATGGGTATATCAATCATATAAACAAAAAATGAGTGAGCGTGGGATATCATACTGTATACAACCAAATCTCGTTCAATGACTGACTCACAACTTTTCTACACGTACCCATGGGGAAAATCAACCATAAAAATTAAGTCATACAATGAACTCGGCTGTTGTGATTGTAACATTGGTTTGACATCATGCTGTTAATTGTTGCCTTTACGTATTCCTTGCACAAATTGTTTCATTTGCAGTACAAGTTCGTTTTGCAACAATATTTACGGGTGAAAAGTGCTTCTTAGGTTCTCTCGAGAGAACCCAATATGTAAGCATGCAGTTTATGTAGCTGCAATCAATACCAAAAACTTGATTCCCTAGATTCTTAAACTGCGATAACTTTTGTTGTGCAGTGATGATGCAGATGTATGTAAACAGTACACATTAGGAGTTATGTGACCATAATTGAAGTCATCTGCAGTATCAACTAAACAGCTCTACTGGTGCAGTTCTCTGCAAATTTGATTTTTTCTGAAATGTATATACAAAGTTTTTTACCAAGAAATACCTGGCATTTAAAAGACATTTCCTTTTTGTCAAGTTTTCTGTATATATATATATATATATATATATATATATATATATATATATATATATATATATATATATAATATTAATGAGATGTAACAGACAGTAATGCCAAGGAATGTACAGGGGAAGTTATTAGAACCAATGGAATGTAAATAAGAAGAAAGAAGACAGAAAAGTGGATGAAAAAATTACCAGCTGTGAGCAGGAATCGAACCCACGACCTTCGAATAACGCGTTCGATGCTCTAACCACTGAGCTATCACAGCGGCCGTCCCTCCATCCACTTTTTGGGGTTTATATGTGAATTTAGAAGTAGGAGTGACAGTCAGCGCCATCTATAAGCCAAACAACGAGTGTGAAAACACTCTTATTCGCATGTTTGGCGTCACGTAGCACGTGAACTTATTATGAGCGGGCAGCTGATTAATTGTCCCTCTTATACAACCTAAACACACCAAGTCTGCCAGTACGAGACCCTCGTTCAATGAAATAAGGGAGAGAAGTGTATGCCTAAGGGCTCGTATTTCCGTGTTTTAACACAATATTAATGAGATGTAACAGACAGTAATGCCAAGGAATGCACAGGGGAAGTTATTAGAACCAATGGAATGTAAATAAGAAGAAAGAAGAAAGAAAAGTGGATGACAAAATTACCAGCTGTGAGCAGGAATCGAACCCACGACCTTCGAATAACGCGTTCGATGCTCTAACCACTGAGCTATCACAGCGGCCGTCCCTCCATACACTTTTTGGGGTTTATATGTGAATTTAGAAGTAGGAGTGACAGTCAGCGCCATCTATAAGCCAAACAACGAGTGTGAAAACACTCTTATTCGCATGTTTGGCGTCACGTAGCACGTGAACTTATTATGAGCGGGCAGCTGATTAATTGTCCCTCTTATACAACCTAAACACACCAAGTCTGCCAGTACGAGACCCTCGTTCAATGAAATAAGGGAGAGAAGTGTTTACCTAAGGGCTCGTATTTCCGTGTTTTAACACAATATTAATGAGATGTAACAGACAGTAATGCCAAAGAATGTACAGGGGAAGTTATTAGAACTAATGGAATGTAAATAAGAAGAAAGAAGAAAGAAAAGTGGATGAAAAAATTACCAGCTGTGAGCAGGAATCGAACCCACGACCTTCGAATAACTCGTTCGATGCTCTAACCACTGAGCTATCACAGCGGCCATCCCTCAATCCACATTTTGGGGTTTATATGTGAATTTAGAAGTAGGAGTGACAGTCAGCGCCATCTATAAGCCAAACAACGAGTGTGAAAACACTCTTATTCGCATGTTTGGCGTCACGTAGCACGTGAACTTATTATGAGCGGGCAGCTGATTAATTGTCCCTCTTATACAACCTAAACACACCAAGTCTGCCAGTACGAGACCCTCGTTCAATGAAATAAGGGAGAGAAGTGTATGCCTAAGGGCTCGTATTTCCGTGTTTTAACACAATATTAATGAGATGTAACAGACAGTAATGCCAAGGAATGCACAGGGGAAATTATTAGAACCAATGGAATGTAAATAAGAAGAAAGAAGAAAGAAAAGTGGATGACAAAATTACCAGCTGTGAGCAGGAATCGAACCCACGACCTTCGAATAACGCGTTCGATGCTCTAACCACTGAGCTATCACAGCGGCCGTCCCTCCATACACTTTTTGGGGTTTATATGTGAATTTAGAAGTAGGAGTGACAGTCAGCGCCATCTATAAGCCAAACAACGAGTGTGAAAACACTCTTATTCGCATGTTTGGCGTCACGTAGCACGTGAACTTATTATGAGCGGGCAGCTGATTAATTGTCCCTCTTATACAACCTAAACACACCAAGTCTGCCAGTACGAGACCCTCGTTCAATGAAATAAGGGAGAGAAGTGTATACCTAAGGGCTCGTATTTCCGTGTTTTAACACAATATTAATGAGATGTAACAGACAGTAATGCCAAGCAATGTACAGGGGAAGTTATTAGAACCAATGGAATGTAAATAAGAAGAAAGAAGAAAGAAAAGTGGATGAAAAAATTACCAGCTGTGAGCAGGAATCGAACCCACGACCTTCGAATAACGCGTTCGATGCTCTAACCACTGAGCTATCACAGCGGCCGTCCCTCCATCCACTTTTTGGGGTTTATAGGTGAATTTAGAAGTAGGAGTGACAGTCAGCGCCATATATATATATATATGTATATATATATATATATATATATATATATATATATATATATATATATATATATATATATATATATATATATATATATATATATATATATATATATATATATATATATAGAATTGCTGGCATATGCTTTCATAGCAGTTTGGAAAAAGTGGCATAGTTATTACATACCAGATGTAATTGGCTTCGAAAGGAATGACTCCCAGAGTTTTTGTGAAGCACTTGTTCGGAATGTACTTGGTGGCACATGCACAGTGCATGCAGGTAAAGTATTGAATACTACTTTTTTTAGAAGGAAATAACAGCGCTGTTGATGAAATAGAGAGAAGGCAATGGGACACGCATGCTGTGTCTGCAATTTTCACCAAATCTTTTCTTTATATAGTGCTGATCATAAATTCATGGCTAAATTAAGCATATGCAAATGCAGCCTAATAATTGAGACACTTGATTAATGTCACCCAGCTAACATTGCCCTAACTTGATGCAGCATGTTTTGGCTCTATTATGAGTCATAAGACTTCTCGGCATAGACACACGCTAAAGAATGACGGGCATATGGATCGTAACAAAAGGAAATAGCTACATTGAGGACAGCATAGGTACAACATTGTTTGTAACCGTGGTCTCTGGTTTTATCACTTACCCTGTTGAAGCAACGACATATGTATACTTTGCTCTTTGTCCAAATAACCAAAATAGCAATTAGTCACTAAATCCATACTCGTTCTTGGGACGTACTTATACTGTAGAGAAGAAAGTGTTTTTCTTTACTGTGTTAAAAAAGGTAAAAAAAGATAAAAAAAGGTAAAAAGGTAACAAAAACATAAATCTAATGGTTAGTTCACTAAGTATTACGGCTAGGTGGCGTTAGCCACCACCCGATCGATACGGTACAGCCACATCCATCCGTCCATCCATCCATGGAGAAAAGTGCTGGAATGCAGCAGTGATGAAAAATAGGGCACTGTGGAATTACAATAGGTATCGAGTTGTGAGAGGAATATGGAAAACGGTCATGGTTCCTGGGCTAATGTTAGGCAATGAGGTCTTGTGCATAAGATCAAAAGTTCAAGCAAGATTAGAAATTAAGCAACGTGGAATAGATAGGCTTGTTTTAATAGCTCACGGGGATACACCAAATCACGGAGTGCAAGGTAATGTGGAATGGAGATCATTTGAGGGCAGGGAAGCAAGCAGCAAGATAAAATTTGAGAAGCAATTGAGAGAAATGGTAGACGAGCGTTGGCCTAGGAAGATATTCGGCTACTTGTACATGGAGAATGTCCATACAAAATTGAGGAAGCGAACCAGAAAATTGACGGTTAAATACTTAGAAAACAGCAGGGAACCAAACCAAAAAGAATTATTGGTTAAGAAGAGGATGAAGGAAGCTGAAACCGATATGTGGAGAATCGGCATGATTAAGAAGTCCGCACTAGAGATCTATCAAACTTTTAAGCTGGAAAGCGCCCGGGATCTATGATAATACTCAGGGTAGTTATCTAGTGTTTGAGGCCAGGACGGGAGTATTGCGAACCAAGACATATCGGGCCATATACGAAGAAGTAGACACGGTATGCAGTGCGTGTGGAGGGGAAGACGAAACTGCCGAACACTTGGTATTGTTCTGTAAAAGGGCTTCACCCTATAGTCCAGGATGATGGCGCAGAGTTTTTCAAAGCACTGGGGCTTAGGGAATGGGAGTGCAAAATAGGCTTTAAGCGGGAAGAATTAACTAGAAGGAGGTTATTTGATTGGTGGTTAGAGTCGAGTCACGACTGAAAATAAACCCTTCACTGCAAAGTACGAGTCGTCAACTTCACTATTTAAAGGAAAAAAATAAATTAAATTTTGTTTCACTAAGTATTACGGCTTTGTGGCGCTAGCCACAGCCCGATCTAAGAGGTACAGCCATATCAATACTGCTACGACACGGTGAAATTAGGGCCGCCGCTGCTGCGACCTGGTGAGCATAGCCAGTATGCTATATTCACCCGGTCAAAATAATGAAAACGCTATTTTCACCCAACTTGGCTTGGATCTAGGCGCATTTGTGGAACATTGTGGCTTCTCGTCGAAGGGTACATCGCCGGTTCAGGCAACTTATGGACGCTGTTCTTTTGTCGTGTTTATGGTCAGCTCGGTGTTCACATCGTTGGCGCACACTGATTTTGTTTGTTGTTGCAATGAGCTTTGTGAACGTGAATAGTTAGACTGTGTTCGCGCTTGGAACCGCTGAATTTTGTCTTTTGCCTGAGCTAGCGTGAAGGCCACGATGTCAAGGACTCGTCAGCCTGTTTCAGTGCTCTTTGACATCCGTTACTTCTGTTGTGTGTGTGGGGTGGTGAAAGTGTGGTAGTCCGTACGTGTTGCCAGTTTTGCTGGGTGCGCTTGTAGTTTTGTGGTTTTCGCGGCCGCTCGGCTACCTGGTGAGATTCTTGCGCTTGTTCGTCGAAAAATTCATTTTACATGCGTAGTAGCATCGAAGTTGTATTATCTGAGATGTTAAATGCACGGTACTTTAACCATTACATCATTCAGAAAAGCTGCCGACCATATCTGATTTTAAAGTACAGGAATCACATGATATAAATTTGATGGCTATCTAGTCCAAGTTTCCTAATTGCGTTAGATGCAGAGATGAGTCAATCACAGTCCATAAATTCACTTTTTAAAGAAAGTGTCCGTGTGACACCCGCATGCTCAACCGAGCCTCGCTATTCGCTTCCATGGCTGCACGAGCGATGAAAAAACATTCGACTCCGAGCGTTCGGCCAGCACCCCAGAGTTTCTGCTCATGGAGCAACATATGTGGCTGCGAATTAGTTGGTATTCTATACGAACTGCTCAGCGCTAAACACAGCAGCACAAGTGAGACGAGAATTAGTGCCGACATCCAATTCTAATTTATCTCATCTCCCATATGTGTTGCCTACACCCGAGATTAAAACATGCTTATGCGGAAAAAAATTCGAAGTGAAGCATAAAATCAGAGAGACCACGAAATGAAAGAAAAGCGGTGACATAGAATATGCCAAGAAATCCAGCTAAGCCAGTTCTTTGCGGTCAAAAGTATTGAAGGTTCTGAGTGCCATCATGAGGATGAGTTACGAGAACTTGTGTTTTCTCATGCAGACCCTGGCATTCGTATGTCTAATTATGAGAACCCAAGAAAACATGTGTGCCCATTTATTTTACTTTTTGCGAATTTTCCTGTAACCATATGTTTTGGTACTTTCCTGTTTTACCAATGCACTGAATAAGCAATCTCATTTATTTAATGTAACTTGTGATGTTAAAAGAGCTTTGAATCATAGCCAATCTATGTGTGGCAAAACTGTGTTGACTGAGCAGGAGGCATCGATTACAACATAGATTGGTTCTGTGGACGCACTTATGTGGTTCAAAGAGACGGGTGCCTAAGTATATGGTTGCAGGAATATTGTCAAAAAGTAAAAACCATAGATAGAGATGGTTCTTTGGCTTCTGTTTGTTGAGAATGTGGTTGCCAGCTTCTGTTCGAGAAAACAAAAGCCATTGCAGCTCACCTTTATGATAGCACCAGGATTATCATTGAGGCTGCATGAACAGCTAAAGGAAGCTGGTGGCATTAAACCTACGATGTTCCTATCTGTTAAAGAACTGGCTTACCTGTATTCATCACCATGTGCTATTGAAACGAAGATGCGCGAGCCTACGAGGCGCGGAAGAAGGAGAAGAGTAGTGAAGCGGCGCTTGGATTGTGTGGTTGGGTGAAGCGTTCTAGGCCTGTCTCAGAAGTACGCTGCTCTTTCACAACGCCATTTAACCTCATCTTTAAATAAACACATTCACTCGTAACAGTTTGGTGGAAGATGCCGGGTACATCGATCTGGACGACCCAGCTCTACCGATTTTGCCACGGAGCAGACGCTTGGCTGGCTTGCCACCGCAGCTACCAGACATGGAAGACGCGGGAACAGGCCATAACAACCTCGTTGCTGATGAGCAACACGCTCACCCGCAAGGACAAGCTCGCTGCGGCATGCCGAAACGTCAGCCGAGGGCCTTTTTGGGGCAGCCGGATGACGATGCTGACGACTGGCTGAAGCACTACCAAAGAGTGAGTCGCAGCAACCGCTGGAGCACTGCTAAGCAGCTCGAGAACGAAGTGTTTTTTTCTCGTCGGCACCACGTTTCTTTGGTTCGACAACCATGAGAGTGCATTGACCACATGGGACATTTTCCTGGACGAGCTGAAGAGGTGTTTTGGTGACTCAACAGCTATGGTCAAGCAGGCGGAGCAAACGCTTTCACGCAGAGCTCAGTTACCTGGCGAAACATGCACCGCCTGCATCAAGGCCGTCTTGAAGCTTTGCGGAATCGTGAGTGCGACCATGTGTGACGAAGGTAAGGTAGACCATCTGCTCAAGGTAATCGCGAAAGACGTGTACAATTTTCTTATCAACAAGAAAGACTTACACACACCTTCCGACCTAAGGAGACACTGCCGAGTGTTTGAAGCGCTAAAGAGGCGGAGAGTCTTACCAAAATTTGGACGTCTTGAGAATGTGCCCACGATTGCAAGGGTCAACCTTCCATCACAGGACGACATCTCTTCTCTTATTAGACAAGTAGTTAAGGAAGAACTTGCTCAACTGCAAGCTGTGGACACCGCTGGTGTCTGCCATCAGTGTGCATTCGACCAACGGCCCCGTGAACCACTGGTACCTCGGATGCGACAGAGCTACCTTGAGCCTCGCCCGAATTACACCAATCGGTTTGAACGAAGGAGTGAATGACCACTCGAAAACCAGGAACGCAGGCAAGCTGCATCACAGCGATTCACTCCTCGGCCACCATCGCCCGGCTTTTAGCAACCGATGAGGTCCACTTCGCCGGGGACGACTAGACGCGACACCCGTACTTGCTACAACTGCGGGCTACCTGAACACAACGCTAGGTACTGCTACCGTTGCCAGCAGCGAGCTCCATGATTCAACGTGTACACGCCCTATGTACCTGCTGGCGAGTCTCGACCATTTCATGGCTCTTTCCAACGGCAACACGCAGCACGTGCTGACTCGCCTTTCTCCGACCGCAGCGTTACCCACCACCGGCACGCCAACAGCAATCCCCGTCTCCGCGTCGCCGCTTGTGGACGCCACCACCACTGGGAAACTAACTCGTGCGACCAATGGGGGCGAGGCTGCAAAATCATCTTCCGCAAGACCCCCTTGTGGTGTAATGGTTGAGGACAAAGTGAGTGTTTTTGTAGACAATGTGAGTACTGTTGCACTAGTTGATACCGGTGCTGCCGTTTCCATAATGAGCATGTATTTTAAAAATCGCCTTAGGACGAAAGTAATGTTTGCTTGGAATCGGAGCGCTACATTCCGCGGCGTAGGGGGAGAAACGTTGAGCCCGGTTGGAGTTTGTTCTGTTTTACTTTCTGTAGGAAATCAAACGTTTCGAGCTGAACTAACGGGGCTTACACGAGCGACCCACGGCGTCATTCTAGGTATAGATTTTTCGCGGGAATGTGGTGCAACTCTAGATTGTGGTAGTGGTGGTAATATTTTTCGTCCCGTGTTGCCGTCTCCATTGACGAAAGGTACCGTTGATGACTGCTTGGAAGTGTTTTCCTTGTCTGAAGACGTCTGCTTGGCCCCGCATACCGCAATGTTTGTGCGTGTAAACTCTTCGCGTTCTTGTGCGGGTTCTTACTTCGGTTTAGCTGAGCCGAACTTCAATAACGCACTTAAGAAAAACGTTATTGTGCCTCGTTGTCTCGTGCTCACCGTCAATGGTTGTGCCAATTTGTGGACTTTGAACGTTTCCGCGCAGCCCATATATCTGCCTGCAGGACTTAAATGGGCAAGCTTTCAAGAGCGAAGTACTCTTACCATACGGTCACTCCGACTGTCGGTGGATGTCAAGAAACCCTACGCCAACTCGTACCCCGACTATTCTGCCAGCATTGACCGTATGATTAACAAGTCACTTCCATCAACTGAAAGGTCGCTGCTGCAGGAGGTGGTCACTCCGACTGTCAGTGGATGTCAAGAAACCCCACGCCAACTCGTACCCCGACTATTCTGCCAGCATTGACCGTATGCTTAACAAGTCACTTCCATCAACTGAAAGGTCGCTGCTGCAGGAGGTGATTGCACGCTACGCCTCAGTCTTTGACTTTGCCCAAGACGAGACGTCTACCATTACGCCACCGTCTTCACGTACGCAACACCGCATCTACACAGGCCAAGCACCACCAATACGTCAGAAGCCATATCGTGTAGCGCCTTCCGAAAGGAAAGCCATCGCTGAGCAAGTTGAAGACATGCTAAAGAAGGGCGTCATACAAGAATCGTGTAGTCCATAGGCAGCTCCTGTCATTCTAGTCAGGAAAAAAGAGAATTCATGGAGATTCTGCGTAGACTATCGTCGCCTAAATTCCATCATAAAAAAAGACGTCTACCCTTTGTCACGTATAGATGACGCCGCGGACTGCCTGCATTCTGCCTCCTATTTTTCTTCTGTTGACTTGCATTCTGAGTATTGGCAAATTCCTATGCATTCCTCAGATAAAGAGAACAAGGTCTTTGTAACCCCAGACGGTCTCTTTGAGTTTAACGTTATGCCCCTTAGTTTGTGCAATGCTCCAGCGACATTCTAGATATTTATGAATACAGTACTCCGTACACTAAAATGCTAAATTCGCATGTGCCATTTAGATGACGTGATTACCTACGGCAAGACTTTTCAAGAGCATAACCACCGCTTGTCGCTTGTGTTTGAATGCTTATGTGGAGCTGGCCTTGTTTTAGACTCAAAGAAGTGTCGTTTTGGAGAACGTCAAGCCCTCGTATTCGGCTTTCTCGTGGATAAAGAAGGCGTGCGACCAGACCAACAGAAGACCGCAGTGGTTCGCAACTTTGAACCACCACGAACAGTGAAGGACCTGCGAAGTTTTTGGGTCTGTGCTCATATTTCCGCCGATTTATTAAGAACTTCGCACAACTTGCCTCCCCACTGACGTCCCTTCTTCATAAAGACACACCGTACTTGTGGGATGATAAATGTGAGGCTGCCTTTCAACAGATGAAGCTTTTATTGAATTCAGGACCCATCCTAAAGCATTTTGATCCAGATGCTTTGACTGAACTTCATACTGATGCTAGTGGGCTAGGTGTTGGTGCTGTGCTGGTCCAACTCTGCAACAGCCGTCAGCACGTCGTAGCATATGCCAGTCGGACACTGACCCGAGCAGAGAAGAACTACATCGTCACCGAGCTCGAGCGCTTAGCAGTCATCTTCGCCATTCAGAAGTTCCTACCGTATCTACATGGCCGCGAGTACACAATAGTGACCGATCACCACTCACTATGCTGGCTTGTGGGACTTCGTGACCCGTCTGGCCGGCTGGCTCGTTGGGCGTTGCGCCTCGAAGAGTACAGCTTTTCTGTTACCTATAAGAGCGGACGATGTCACACAGATGCCGACTGCTTATCCCGCCTTCTTTCAGTGCACACCAACGCTGACGACGACGACATTGATGACTATTTAGTGTCTGTCTCGTCCGACTTCCCAGATACCAGCAGCTTCAAACGTGAGCAGCAGCGCGACCATACTCTGAAACCCTTGCTCGAAGCTGCACATATCTCCGTCGACAAGCACTTTAAAATTTCAAATGGCTTGATGTGTAAAAGAGACTATTCAGTCGATGGCCTCCCGTTGCTTCTAGTGGTGCCGGAAAGCCTGCGCCAGGTCGTCCTTCGTTCTATGCACGATGACATAACATCCGGTCAACTCGGTTTCACACGTACGCTACATCGACTACGTGAGAGGTTCTACTGGCCGAAAATGTGGAAGACCACAAAACAGTACGTCGCCAGCTGCGCTATATGTCAGCGCCATAAGCGATCCACCACTGCCCCGGCAGGTTATTTGCAGCCCATCCCTCCACCGACATCCCCTTTTGAAAAAGTTGGCATCGACTAGCTCGGACCCCTTCCTAAGATCCCATCGGGCCACCAATATGTTATAGTGTGCGTGGGTTATTCAACGTGTTATACGGAAACGGACGCACTGACATCAGCCCCAGCAGCCGCTGTTTCTTTTTTTCTGTTACAACGGGTCATCCTGCGTCACGGTGCTCCACGGGTTGTCATCAGTGACCGTGGACGACAATTTATCGCCGATGTGGTTGAAGAAATTTCGCGCCTCTGTGGCTCCTCGTATCGCCACTCCACCCCTTACCATCCGCAAACATACGGTCTCACTGAGAGAACAAATCGAACTCTCACGAATATGCTATCGATGTACGTTCATGCTGACCACAGGAACTGGGACACCGTCTTACCGTTTGTTACTTACGCGCATAACACCGCCAAGCATGAAGTTACTGGACATTCACCCTTCTTTCTGCTTTACGCACGAAATCCACAGGGTTTTCTGGACACTCTATTACCTTTCTCGCATCAGGAAGATCTTTCCATCGCTCAGACGTTGTGTCGCGCTGAAGAAGCACGTCAACTAGCGCGCCTTCGAACATTGTCTTCGCAAGAACACAGCAAGAGTCGCTACGATGCCAAGCACATCCCCATAGAGTTTTCTCCTGGTGACTACGTGTGTCTGTGGACTCCTGTTCGTAGAAAAGGATTGTACCGGAAGTTGCTAGCAAACTATTCCGGCCCATTCGTGATAGTCACTCGTCTCAGTGACGTGAATTACGTTGTCACCCGAGTCACAGCCAATAACCGGCGTTCGCGCACTACGCAAATTGTTCACGTAGCCCACCTCAAACAGTACCATCATAGGCCTATTTAACTCGCTCGGCGAGCTACGTCTGCCGCCGGGGGAAATGAAACGAAGATGCGCGAGCCTAGAGGGCGCGGAAGAAGAAGAAGAGTAGTGGAGCGGCGCTTGGACTGTGTGGTTGGGTGAAGCGTTCTAGGCCTGTCTCAGAAGTACGCTGCTCTTTCACAACGCCATTTCACCTCATCTTTGAATAAACACAGTCACTCGTAACGCTATTTTGCTTTAGTTTTTTTTACAGTTTCTTTCAGTGCACTTTCACTTAAGGTATTTCTAGTTACCATGAGTATGTTGATATTTTGGATGTGGGCTATTTATTGTATGTTCTATAAAATTTCAGTTGGAAGACTGTGCTTGTCCTCGTGTCACTAGTGTTGCTTTATCTGCAGTTGTGCTTACTATTTTCAAATCTATGCACAGATGCATTATATGCATGTTGAAATCGACACAGTCAGGTTCGCTCGCTGATTTCGTGCCGACCGGTTGTGCTCTCGCAATCTCCGACGACAGCGCTGCTCAGGTCGACTGGGTTGGTCCTACGCCACCTCCTGCCACCGGTCCCCTATAACGACGTCAGCGCAGCTCTGGCTGACTGGATTAGTCTACGCCATCTCCTTTCACCGACAAAAGCTCTCGCAAGCTCCATCTTTGGACTTCTGTGACTGTGTTTCCATATTTCCTACCTCTCCTATGTCGTTGCTCACTGTCCTTGTGCATCTCTCTCTTTTACTCCTATCCCTTTACTCCTATTCTTTTAAACGCTCCTTACCCCCATCCCTCGTGAGCTACTGTTGAGGTCGCAGGAAAAACGAGGACGCAGAAAGAACAAATACACATTACTGCGCGATCTCCCAACTAACCTTATGAGAAAGCATACCATTAGAAGGAAACCGAAAGTATCAAACTCCCCTGATCTGGTGGACCACAATCACAAAGTGTAGTCCTGAAAAGGCTAGCATGGTGCAGAAATTTGGTGTGGAAGAGGGGGTGAAAAACGTCAAGTAATGCAATTTAAAAAGCCTTTTTACCGCATCGTATATATGGGACATTTCTTGGAGAGATTTGTCATTAAAATTCGAGTGAGATGATGATACCGACATTAAGAATGACTAAAATATGGGTGCTGATTACAAAATAAAGAACATTTACTTCATTGGTATGTTCGGGCTGCATGGGGTGCTTGTGGAACAAAAGCTTGAGACCAATTACATCTTTGTGATTTGCTTGAACATGTTATCAAGAGCAAGAGGCAAGAAATAAGTGCGAGTGCTATTTAGGGAAATGACCCAACTTTCTTCCTTGTAAAGTACAAAACAGCTGCAGAAGTTCTGAACAAGCTCGCTTGATGCCTTGCAAAATATCTTGCGCTTGATGCCTTGCGACTAAAGAAGAAATGTTTGTATTCTTCTGCAGAGATGATCCTCATGGTTGTTCGCAGTTCCTCGTAAGACTATCGGCTTCAGAGTGTTCTGTGCAGGCTTGGTCACAGAAGAAAGGTCGGTGGAACACGTTTTTCAGGCCTTTGATTTAATCTGCAACCAGTGCTGAGTGTTGCTCTCACGTGATAACAATGGGACAAAAAATTTGAGGCAGATTTTCAATAGTGGTGCCAAGTCTCAAAAAAATGATACTGAACAAACTTCCTTGTTTTTATATTATTAGTCTTTTTTCTTCCTCTTTTTATTTTTATCTGTTATTTCTGTCTTCTTTGCTGCAATTCATTTTTGTCTTTATTTTAGATTTTATTCTATTTCTCTTTTTCACCTTTCTCCCATACTTTTTTATTCTCTTCCTTCCTCATTCTTTCTATGCGACACCTTCTCCTCTCCACGTTTTTCCCTTTTTCTCACTCTAGCTTATCTTTCCAACCTCCTTGCACTTTATACTATAAAAAGCTATGATAAATTTTGCTAGCGTGCCTGCATAGCTGAGTGGTTGTTTTCAGATTGTCAGTACATAGATTTGAATGCCGTCTTGTTGAGAATTTTTTATGCCAACATTTCGTTCTCTTTGCACTCATCCTCTAGTCCATCAGTCTTAATGCGTCCCATGCCGGACGTATCGGTGCAAGACCAAAATGAACAAGAGGCCAAAGAGAGCATGTGCCCGTTCATGGTGATAGTTACTTCTGTTCTTTCATCGCAAACCAATTTTCATCGCAACAGCTCCACTGTTAATATCTGAAAAAAGTTTTCACATGCCCAATCTTTTACTACGTTCCAAATCATCTTCCAATTTGTTCTTAAATGTGTGTGCACCATTTGAATATCAAAGCATTTTTTAGCGAAATAAAGGTATTTTGACCGTTTCAATATATCCATCTATCTAGCTGCCTGTGTCAGGGTGCTCGGGCGATCACCTCCTTTACTGGTACGTTCCAAAACTGGCATATAAGAGTATGAGTGTAAGACAAACATGACTGACACGTTGTGGCTTGAATGACATGAAACACCTGTCGGGCGAACCATGAAACCTTTTCCCGTACACATCTGGTGCATACCCATGACCCATGAAATTTGGTCGTGTCCCGCACGTTACACGCCCACAGTAAGGCTTTATTCTCAAGTATTGCTAAAACAGACATTGGAAATCTTACCATGATAACTTTAAAAAGCTTATGTAAAAAAAAAAACTGCTTCCTGTTTCAATTACAATGCCGGAGAGTAAAATATTTCTAGACCATACAGAATAAAAATTACAGTTAAAGCCAAAAGTGGACCCAGGCAATTTGCGAAGTAGCCAATTTTTCTACCCCAGAGCCACACGACTACATAAAGTTGCATCCACCACGGCAGATCACAGGCTGAAGCGCTCACCTGCCGACCCGAAGTTCGGGAGTTTGATACCGGACACGGCAGTTACATCTCTAACACTTGTTCTAATGCAACAAGCGAGTACGCCTACGAAGAGTTATTATAATTGACAAAGTGTTAGCCACAACGAGCTGGTTCAGGCAGAAACTCTGCAAGTACGAACCAAACGAAC
This sequence comes from Rhipicephalus microplus, assembly GCF_043290135.1. Classification (NCBI taxonomy): domain Eukaryota; kingdom Metazoa; phylum Arthropoda; class Arachnida; order Ixodida; family Ixodidae; genus Rhipicephalus; species Rhipicephalus microplus. The sequence goes on from NW_027464586.1 coordinate 10,886,762, forward strand.
ATCGTCTTCTTTCACACTGGCACATAGATGGTACCGCTTTGCTCCGGTACATATTATTTGCTTTGCAAGAGGGTGCTTAATGTATGAAATCAGTGCCTTCCAACGTCTCGATTCTGAAAGCTTGATTACCACGTGTATTCAACTTTAAAGGAAAGATGTGCCTTATTTCTATCATGCTTTACATTGCTGCAGGGAGCAGGAGAAGATGCATTGTCATTTATACTATGGTATACACTGTATTCTATTGCCGATAGATTTATTGTCCTCTTGTCTATAAAGTGGTCTCCAATGCACCCAAAAAACACTCGTACATTTAAAGCCTCACATGTTGGGTGCCTTGTCTGGAACTGCATTCTTGCTATGACAAAGGGGCTAAGAAAGGATGTGTTCCTACAAAGCAACGATGAAGTGGCTTGTAGCGAGCCTCTAATCAGTGTGTCTTATTTCGTATGATTACCATGTTGCACAAATCATCGGCTCTTGCCTTCTTGCTGAATGAGTTTGCAGCAACAAAGAATTTTGTAATTTGTTCACAGTATGTGTGAAAAAAGTTGGATTCGTTTTTTCTTACCTGTCAGTATCAAAGAAGAATGTGACATTTTGTGTGCCTCAAAATAAACTAATGTTCTTAATTCTGTGTGCGGTTTTGTCGATGACACACATGCATGCACAGTCCATGTACAGTTCTATCCATGTTTTATGCAATGAAGCAAATAAAAACAAACTTTCTGCTGTATGGTAAATGTTCGATGAAGCAATCTCTGTGCGAATTACAACATAGGTGACAATTTGCTAGCGGTGTTTTTCCACGTTATACAGAATTATGTGGTTGCATAAACAAAGAAACGGACAAAAACCAGTTCCAAGGTAACACACAATACTGCATTAATGCCCTGCTGAGTATACTTATTTTCTATTGGTATAACTAATTTCTCAAGTCATTTTTTATTATGTGTCTATGCTGAGCATCTTCTGATACATACTGGGGCAAAAACATCCTGCATCTTCAGCTTCAATCAAGCTCTTTTTTTTTCTTTGCAGCACTGCCTGCTCTAAAAAATCATATACAGTAGCCTATATCAAGATGGGACAGTGCTGCATTTGCCAAGACTGAATTCTGCCATGCAGTTTCTTTATGAGAAAGAAATTAAACAGCACCAGAATTAAAAGATAAGGTAAAAATGGCAGACTCATGTTGTGTCTGTTGCCTTCTCTCTCATTTATCCACAGTGCTGCATGATTCTCCTCTAAAAAAAGACATATTCAGTAGTACACCCTCAGTATGTGCTGTTAAGCACATAGTGAAAAAGTGCTCCACACAATAAATGAGGGAGTTGTTCGTTTGAGAATCTAGTATAGGAGCAGAAGCTCGACTTTGGTATGCATAGGTTCTATAACAAAAAAAAACAGCAAATGAGTACACCGCTCTTGCAGGAAGGTAAAAACATGCCAGAAATTCTAAAGCTGAAGAAGAAAGGACAAATGATTCCGAAGACCTAGCACTCATATGTAATAGGATATCACAATCTGGTGCATTTAAAATAAAGCAATATTCATACCCTGGTTTCCTCTATGACTTTGTTGATGCCAGGGGTATATGCATTGCCCCTGTACTGCTGTAGCCATGTATATAACACAGTAAAGAAAAACACTTCTTTCTCGACAGTATAAGAACGTCCCAAGAACGAGTATGAATTTAGTGACTAATTGCTACTTGGGTTATTTGGACAAAGAGCACAGTATACATATGTCGTTGCTTCAACAGGGAAAGAGGTAAAACGAGAGACCACGGTTACAAGCAATGTTGTACCCAAGCTGTCCTCAATGTAGCTATTTCCTTTTGTTACGATTCATATGCCAGTAATTATTTAGCGTGTGTCTATGCCGAGCATTCTTATGACTCATAATAGAGCCAAAACATGCTGCATCAAGTTAGGGCAAAGTTAGCTGGGTGACATTAATCAAGTGTCTCAATAATTTGGCTGCATTTGCATATGCTTAATTTAGCCATGAATTTATGATCAGCACTATATAAAGAAAAGATTTGGTGAAAATTACAGACACAGCATGCGTGTCCCATTGGCTTCTCTCTATTTCATCAACAGCGCTATTATTTCCTTCTAAAAAAGTAGTATTCAATACTACACCTGCATGCACTGTGCGTGTGCCACCAAGTACATTCCGAACAAGTGCTTCACAAGAACTCTGGAAGTCATTCCTTTCGAAGCCAATTATATCTGGTATCTAATAACTATGCCACTTTTGCCAAACTGCTATGAAAGCATATGCCAGCAAATATATATATATATAAATATATATATATATATATATACAGAAAACTTGACAGAAAGGAAATGTCTTTTAAATTCTAGGTAATTTATTGGTAAAATCTTTGTATATACATTTCAGAAAGAATCAAATTTGCAGAGAACTGCATTAGTACAGCTGTTCAGTTGATACTGCAGATGACTTCAAGTATGGTCAAATAACTCTAAATGTGTACTGTATACATACATGTGCATCATCACTGCACAACAAAAGTTATTGCAGTTGAAGAATCTAGGGAACCAAGTTTTTGGTATTGATTGCAGCTACATAAACTGCATGCTTACATATTGGGTTCTCTCGAGAGAACCTAAGATGCACTTTTCACCCGTAAATATTGTTGCAAAATGAACTTGTACTGCAAATGAAACAATTTGTGCAAGGAATACGTAAAGGCAACAATTAACAGCATGATGTCAAACCAATGTTACAATCACAAGAGCCGAGTTCATTGTATGACTTAATTTTTATGGTTGATTTTCCCCATGGGTACGTGTAGAAAAGTTGTGAGTCAGTCATTGAACGAGATTTGGTTGTATACAGTAGCGGTGATATTCCACGCTCGCTCTTTTCTTTTTTATATGATCGATATACCCATGAAAATTTGATCGGCGCAGGCAGCGCCAGAATGTTTCAGAAACTTCTAGATTGTTTTAGACTATTTGCGTGTATGACACGTACTAGGAGTCTGGTTACTAACTGAGTTTTTATAACTGTGCTCCCAACGTGAGCCTCCGCGATAACGCTCGTTTCTTCTTAAGACAGCTAGCTGATATAGCAACCTTTCTCATAAAACGGCATGCAGTCATTAACACACAAGACAATCGATACTGCGCGAGTTAGATCGTCAGATGAGAAGCGGTTCTGAATGTCTGACGAATGATGTACATCTACATCAAACATGTGAGGTAGCTGAAGTGCCTTGGTGGGCTAGTTTGTTTATTATACTTGTATGCGCGATAGCTTGTGGTAATCACGTCATGTAGTTACGAATCGGGGCTCCGGAGATAATGTTGACTTTGATCTACTCGTTCGAGTCATAATTGCGCCGTTGTGACCAGAGTTGAAAACGGTGGAAACGAAGACATGTGTGTTACTTAGCCCTGAATTGTCAGGTTACAATCTGTGCGTCTGTCTGTGCATTCCCACCTGTGAAAGCGCATGGAGATATCAATTTGATGCGCAAGAGATGTTAACTCTTATTAGTCTGCTTGCTATGGTCAAACCAAAAGGCCCAATACCTTTCCTTATATATATAACTAGATTTTCGACAGGCACACCTTCGATCAATGATCGTGCAGCAAGGATGTTTATTTTGTGTGGGTGTATGTGCTTGTTCTCTTCTGTCCGCATTCAATCCCGCTGTTCAAACTTAGTGGTCTTAGTGCTCAAGAAGCTCCTACAAGTTGTATACATCAGGGAGCGCCGCTTTCGGTATGCTCACAACAAATATGCTTTACCGCAAATCGAATATGCTTCACCGTGTGACAGTGTTGGCCTGCAGTGAAGCCAAACAGCTACATGTCTTCGAACGCATGTACGATCGGCCCTTCCCCATGTGTGGATATGTATGTGTGTAATTACCACGGTGGTATTCTACGATTGTGACAACATCTGTAGCTCCAGCTCTATTTTCTATCTCGATAAGGGAAGTTTATTTTGAATGAAGTGATATTTTGCATTGCATTCACCTTTCAGCGCCTAAATAATGACTGCCGTTTTATTAATTTATATGTACACCTATAACCAAGCAGGGCTCGACAGTGAGTAGATAACGTTATGAAAATTCAATTGACTAAGATGGAAAAATAGATTTCAGTGGTCTGTCTATCTACCTAGCTGGCTACGTCTGGTTGCTCTTGTGATCACTCCCCTAATAGCTTTGAGTAAACCGCAATAGTATGGGACGCTAAAGCAGTTTGACAAATATGATTGCCTGCCAGGTCGTGAATAATGCCGCAATCCCATCGCGTATGTCGTCAAAGCCTTTCTTCCAGATGTGTTGCACACATATTGCAGGTATGCGATTATATGTGCCACAGGTGACTGACAGTTCCTCTACCCAGGAATGGCAAGAAATAATGCAGGTAATTTTAACATGACAACGTCGAGGCAAATGTCAGTATTGATCCTGAGAGTATCAATTAGAACATCGAAGGTAACATGGGCATGAGGATAAAAAGGCGCGCGGATATACGCAAAAAAAAGCTTGAAATTTTCTATATTGAAATAAAATAGTACTCTCAAAAACCAAACTGATACACACATATGTGTTAACATAATATATAGATCATATATACCCAATAATTAAAATAGGTGCACTGCACCACTGTGCTGGTGAACAAAAATTATATAGATGTGCACAGTTACGAATTCTAATCATGCATGTATCTGTGCACATTCAAATTTCATTGTGTAACATTGCGACAATAAGTGATTTTTTTTTAAAAATTTGAGGAAAAATGATTGATTTTTGTGCGAATGCTGCATGCAGATGACGCGTTGATTCAGGTTACATATAGCCAAAAAAAGTGAATTCAAAGAAATGAATGAGTGCATGCATGGTAGCACTCGATCACTTTAAAACGACTAAGGCAAATATCTTGAATTTCGATCTCTGAAATTAAGCATGATGTGGGAGAGAACCTAGATAATCGTGGCTGCGGCTGATGCAAAATTGTAAACAAACTGTATGCATGGACATTGATTGAAGTTATCTTATCAAAAGGTAAATATATATGACAAAATCGGGTGTTGGACCTCTTGGATGTGGCTCTTGACAAGCATGCTAATAAGAATAAACACTACCTGCACATCAAAGAGATATTTTCATGTGCTTATTCAAGTGTGAATCCACATAAAGATAGTTGCATGTACAGCACTCCGTCGTTGAAACAGGACAATTCAGGGCTAAGTAGTGCACATACTTTCGTTTCCACCGCTTTCACCTCGGGTCAAATCAGTGTAATGTCGACTCCAGCTCCTAGATCAGTCAGCGTTATCTTTAGAAACCAAATTTGTGGTGATGTGACGTCGTTACCTCGATCTATTTCGCATTAAAGTATGATAAACAAACTAACCTGCCAACGCGTCCACTCACTGTACGATGTTCAATACAATCCCTAGTCCACAAAGTTGACTGATTGGGACCCCTAGGAATACGCGTCCTTATCGCGGAGGCTCGCCTTTAGACTAGTCGTGCCGTGGGCGCAAATAGTCTAAAACAAATTAGTAGACTTTTTTCAAAGATTCTGGTACGGCCATGGTGGTCGAAGGACTAAAAATGAGCGCGCCGAGCTCTTGCAGCAAAAGCAACAATAAAAATTATACAATGAACTTGGTTGGTACAAACTACAGTCGTGACTTTCAAGTGGGCCGGCTCTGGGCTTCATAATATATTATGCAGTGAATTATTGCCTGTATGCCTTGGAAGATATGGTTGTTCAGTCTTCGTTGACGCGTTCACGTGAACGCCATTAATGACTTGGCACAACTTGTTTCACTTGCAGTGGGAATCTACATCTTACGTAACATATTTCTAGGCTCAAAGAGGAAACCCATGGCAAGCCGGGGCTCTGTAGCTGCAACAATTATTAAAAAAACTTTATTGGCTCATTTCATAGCAACGACTTTTGATGTGAAATGCAGATGTGAATGCGCAATATAAAAACCGGCCGAGATATATGTGACGTACCATACTTTCAGATCATGCGTAGTACAAGTTGAAAAGTGCCTATAATCCTGCAGTTCCCTAGAATCCGTTTCTCTCAGAAAGGTGTGTTTATAGTTTCTCACCAATACATATATAGCACTGGAAACCTTGGTCCTTTCTTTCCAACTTTAGAATTGTTGACATTATTTGAACTTTCTCACAAGTGTCGTATACTCATTTTCTCTTTCAATGGGATAGCTCATACATGCCAGATGTGGTGCCTCAACTCCCGTAATACCCTGCCACGGTGGTCTAGTGGAAGGTACTCAGCTGCTTACCCGCAGTTCGCGGTATCGAATCCCGGCTGTGGCGGCTGCATTTCCGATGGAGTCGGAAATGTTGTAGGCCCGTGTGCTCAGATTTGAGTGCAGGTTAAAGAACCCAGTGTTTGTTTTTTCCGCAGTGTTTGCGGTGCCTCAACTCCCGTAATCGTAAAAACACTGCGGAACGCAACCACTGCGGAACGTAAAAACACTGCGGAACGCAACGTAAAAACACTGCGGAATCAGGGCGTAGATGAAGTATATATAAACATCCTGGAAGAAATCTACAGGGGATCAACTGCTACCATAGTGCTTCATAAAGAAAGCAACAGAATACCAATCAAGAAGGGTGTAAGGCAGGGGGACACAATCTCCCCAATGCTATTTACCGCGTGCTTACAGGAGGTTTTCAGAAGCCTAGAATGGGAACAGTTAGGGATAAGAGTCAATGGAGAATACTTCAGTAACCTGCGCTTCGCCGATGACATTGCATTGCTGAGTAATTCAGGGGACGAATTGCAACTCATGATTAAGGAATTAGACAAGGAGAGCAGAAAGGTGGGTCTTAAAATTAATCTTCAGAAAACGAAAGTAATGTACAACAACCTCGGAAAGGAGCAGCGCTTCGAGATAGGTAATAGTGCACTTGAAGTTGTAAAAGACTATGTCTACTTAGGGCAGGTAATAACTGCAGAGCCGAACCACGAGAGTGAAGTAACTAGAAGAATAAGAATGGGGTGGAGCACATTCGGCAAGCACTCTCAAATTATGACAGGTAGATTGCCACTATCCCTCAAGAGGAAGGTATATAACAGCTGTATCTTGCCGGTACTTAGCTACGGAGCAGAAACCTGGAGACTTACAAAGAGGGTTCAGCTTAAATTGAGGACGACGCAGCGAGCAATGGAAAGAAAAATGGTAGGTGTAACCTTAAGAGACAAGAAGAGAGCAGAGTGGATTAGGGAACAAACGGGGGTTAAGGATATATATGTTGAAATTAAGAAGGGGAAATGGATATGGGCGGGGCATGTAGCACGTAGAAAGGACAATCGCTGGCCATTAAGGGTAACTGACTGGATTCCCAGAGAAGGGAAGCGGGTTAGGGGGAGACAGAAGGTTAGGTGGGCAGATGAGATTAAGAAGTTTGCGGGTATAAATTGGCAGCAGCAAGCACAGGACCGGGTTAACTGGCGGAACATGGGAGAGGCCTTTGTCCTGCAGTGGACGTAGTCAGGCTGATGATGATGATGATAAAGAACCCAAGGTGGTCGAAATTGCCGGAGCCCTCCACGACGGCGTCTCTCATAATCATATGGTGGTTTTGGGACGTTAAAGACCACATATCAATCTACCCTCGTACTCTGAAATGAATGACTCTTCCAAATTTTGTGGAGCACTTGTTTAGACTGTGCATGGCAGCCCGCACTGCAGGTGTACTACTGAATACGGATTTTAGGAAGGTATCAAACAGCACAGTAGATGAAATAGAAGGCAAAAGACACATATGTTGTGTCTGTCATTTTCACCCACCTTTCCTTTATGGCGCTATTAAATATCTTCTCCATCAAGTAATGCACAACTTAACCCAATCCAATGCAGCCTACACACTAGCTAAATTTGCCCGGAAAAACACAGCCCTAACTTTACACAGAATATTTCGGCACTATTTTACATCATAAGATTGCCTCGCAGAGCCACATTTTTAATAATGACCGGAGAAATCAGTCACAAAAAGAAATAAATATTTGGACAATGGTAAAGATGCAATATTGCTTCTCAATTTGGTCTCTACTGCTTTTATATGCTTCCATGCTAACACAAACGCATAACTCTGCTCATTCTCGAGTTAGTAAAACTTAATAGTTCAAAAGTGGCAGAGGCTGAATGGGAATAGAGGTCCCGCTAGCACAGCGAGGTATCCCCATCCTAAGAACCCCTTAGCAATTTGTCACTAAACCTCTACTCCCTCATACACGTACCTCTACGTTTAAGAAGGGAGTTTGTGTGTGTGTGTGTGTGTGTGTGTGTGTGTGCGTGTGTGCGTGCGTGTGTGTGTGTGTGCGTGTGTGCGTGTGCGCGTGTGTGCGCGCGCGCGCGCTTGTGTGTGTGTGTGTGTGTGTGTGTGTGTGTGTTTTGTACAACATGGCTAGAGCTGCACAAGGACTATGCATGCATCCCTGGTATCAACGGAGCCAAGAGGAAACCAGGGTAAGAATATCACTTTATTTTAGGGCACACCATACTGTCACATCCTATTATGAAGCTGTCAGGTATGAAATAGAGCTCATTTAGCAAGAAGGCAAGAGTGAAGGTGCTCTTGTAATTTGGAAGCATAGTAAACAAATAGCGGATAAAGACACATCGAAGGAAGGCCAGGCCTATTAGAACCCATTTTATGAATGGCTTCCAGGCACACATGTGCAATTCCAGATAATGCACTCATGTTCCAAGGCGTTAAAGTGTGAATGCATAAAATGAGAAATAGGCTAATGAGTCTATTAATTAAAAAGGCAGATCCAGCGTACAGTGGGAACCGTTTCTATGTGAAGCACGAATGAGGAAAGCTGATATGTTGGTTAAATTAAGATTGTTATGAAACGGACGTAAATTATACTGAGCATGTCTTCCATGTCATGATTATTAAATTTGGATATGTCTTAATTTTACCTTCATCGTCTATTCACGCCACGTGATACCAAATTTGGTATATGTGGAGCTAGCGAAACGGCCGCGAGCCACCTATGAGCGTGGCATGTAGTGATGGTTTAGATGACATGCATAATATGATTATCATGTTTCGACATGTTGTTTACTTTCATCGTCAATTTGAGTCACATAATTACCAGGTTCGTTATATGTGAAGCTAGCGAAACGGCTGCGATTGCATCATGAGCGCGGTATGATGTCATGTTCAGACAAGACACGCATGTGATGTTTATAACTTTTGCAACAGTCATATACCTTCGTCATCTATTGATGTCGCGTAACAACAAATTTGGTGTATGTTAAGCCAGGGGCGGATCCAGCCACTTATTTCGGGGGGGGGGGGGTCATGAGTTTTTCGTTTTTACTTACAGAAAAACTACTTCATAGCACAAATACCGGTAATGTGTGCTCACAGGGGTTTAGGTCACTCATGAAATGAAAATCAAACATTCTGCGTGGCCATCAAGTATTCTACCACAGAGCCACACTGGGTCTCGACACTGCTGTGGAAATAGACACCACATAGGCACAATGTTGCTTCAAAGGTCAATTGCTGTTGCAATCCTAACTATAGGATTTTCTGATACTTGCACATACACTCCTATGATGCAGCCGTTATGACCAGTTCACGTCGGTGGTAGTTGAATGCCATACACTTCGATAGATTTATATAGCAGTGTTCGGGGCTATCACCCTTGAGAGCACAAGCACTACAAATCAGCTTACCGCAATTGATATTGATAACACTCATGTTGCTTCTGGCATCATTATGCAAACGTAAACATCTGGTTATATAAAACATATGCAACTGTCGGACGTACATCTGTGTGTACAACATTTGTTCATTTGTTTAATGTCATTTAGTATGTTTTGCTAAATACACCTCAGTCACCATCCTTCAATAATATACGTGAGTCTCAAATTGTAAATTATGTCATTGTACAACATTTTATACATTAAAAAAGTCACCATTTTTCAGTGCTTTTTTGCTGTCATCCTACATGGACGAAGTTTTTTTCTCCTTAGAAATAAGCTTACTTTCCCATTACAGAAAAAACAAAACAGATGCCTATCTGTTTTTTTAATCTCTGAAATGAATTAATACTAGTTTGTTTATTGCTTAGAAGGGCGCCATTTCGCGGCACAAAATGAGGCACGTGTAGGCTGGAAAAGCTGTGGTGCGCAAACCGCACGTACTACATACCTAGGCGTCGAACACTTAACTATGTACAACTATCGATAGTATTATTATATACAGTAGTATCAGGAATGAGTAATGCCACACAGGCTCTTTAAATTTGATTCGTGTTTCTCAAAGAGGAATGAGTCACTTCTGCATTTTGCAATCACGATCAGGATCTCAATCGAAATTACATCATGTAACACTTGCAAGGATTAACCAAGACAGAAAATCGACCTCGTTGACAAATAAAAAGGCTGCAATGCCACTCGTTGATTAATTGATACATTCGATGAGCACCCTGCAAAACAATCAAAAGCAAGTGGCCGAAGCATATGATCAAGCACAGTGAAAAACATACTTTCATGCTCAGTAAAATTTGTACAACGAAGGCTACCACCTCACACACACAAAAACATCAAATATTAGCAATCACTGAATTAACACTGAAGCATGTAGTGACAGTGAAAATATCATCTCTAGTCCAAGCGACCCTAGTGCAAGTTCAACCACTGCAAACAACGTCCGCGTTCGTCAAGCACATGGGCAACGATAAGCTCCATCGCAGTGCCCACTACAAGGACACGGCAATTAGCTCACGTCCAGCACATCACAGATGTGTTCAGCTCGCGATCGCGTACAGCTCATCCCACACACGCACGCATGCACATACGCTATAGTGTACTGTACACACGCCACACGCCGAGAGAACCTGAGGTTGCCTGACCCACTGTAACCAAAAGCCACAGCACGCCACACGTGAAAAAAATATGCCAGGAGAACCAGATTAAACTCTGCAGAGAACCTCAGGTTGCCTAACCTACCATTTTCCAAAAGCCACAGCGGTTTCTAAACCATTCCACAACCCGGTGAAAATAGCGGAAATAGCGGAAACGTTATATTCCCCGGGTCGTAGCAGTCACTGCCGTGAAAAAGCACAAACGCTATTTTCACCCAACTTGGCATGGATCCGTACGAAGATATGGCAAACTGGTAGGTGTTCTGTGCTATGGCTTTTTGGAGAATGATGGTCAGGCAACCTGAGGTTCTCTGCAGCGTTAAATCTGGTTCTCTGGGCATATTTTTCTTGCGTATGGCATCCTGTGGCTTTTGGGTAACATGGGGTCAGGCAACCTCAGGTTCTCTCGGCGTGTGGCGTGTGTGCATTCATGCGTGTGTGGAATGAGCTGTAAGTGATCGTGAGCTGTACACATTTGTGTTGTGCTGGACGTGTGCTGATTCCGGTGTCTTTGTGGTGGAGACGAGCGCTGCGATTGTGCTTATCGTTGCCCATGCGCTTGACTAACGCGAATGGTGTTTGCAGCGCTTGAACTTGCACTATAGTCCCTTGCACTAGATTCCTTACTTGCAGCGTCACTGCGTGCTTCAGCGTTATTTTTGTGATTCCTAATATTGGATTTTTGTGTGTGTGTGAGGTGGCAGCGTTGGTTGTACAAATTTTACTGAGCGTGAAAGTATATTTTTCACTGTGCTTAATCGGCAACTTGCTTTGACTGTTTTGCCGCTTGCTGATTGAATGTATCAATTAATGAGTGGCATTACTGCTGTTTCATCAGTCAGAGAGGCTGATTTTCTCTGTCGGTTAAGCCATGCAAGTTTTACTTTGTGTAATTTGCAAGATCGCGCACAAATGCAGAAGTGAGTCGTTCATGATTGAGAAACACGAATCAAATTGAAAGAGCCTGTATGGCACTACTCAAGCCTCATACAGCTGCACGATCGATAGTTGTATATAAAGAGGTGTTTGACGCCTGGGTATGTAGTACATGTGGTTTGCATCCGGTAGATTTTCTTGCCCATGCGTGCCTCATTATTCAGCGTGGAATGGCACCCTTGTAAGCAAATAACAAACTAGTATCAATCCCTTTTGAAGATTAAAAAAAATGAATAGCCACCTGTTTTCCTTTTTCTGTAATTGAAAAGTTAGCGAACTTCTAGGCGAAAAAGAAAAGCTTCATCCATGTAGGAGAACCACGAAAAAAAGTGCTGAAAAAGTGGTGACTTCATTTATAGTATAAGGATGTTGTACAATAACAAAATTTACCGTTTGAGACTTACTTGTATCATTGAAGGAAGATGACTGTGGTGTATTTAGCAAAACAGACGAATGTTGTACGCACAGATGTATGTTAAACAGTCACATATGTTTTATATAACCAGTTTACATTTGCACAATGATGCCAGCAGCAACATGAGTGCTAGTAACATCAGACGTGGTAAGCTGATATGTGCGCTTGTGTTCTCAAGGATGGTAGCCCCAAATACTGCTACATAAATCTAAAGTGTATGGCGCTTAACTACAATTGACGTGAACTGGCCATGACGGCTACATCATAGGAGTGCATCTGTAATTTTTACAAAATTCTATAGTTAGAATGCAATTGATATTGTGCCTGAGTGGTGTCTATTTCCACAGCAGTGTTGAGACCTGGTGTGGCTATGTGGTAAAATACTTGATTGCTACGTAGAATGTTTGGATTTCATTCCTGCTGGAGCCCTGATATATATTCATTACATTTATAAGGACAGCAATGACCTTTTCCTGGATGTTGTCGTGTTGAAATTATCAATAATATTTCTTGCCAATCTTGAGCAGACAAACTGTCAATCACCTGGGCACATAACTGCATACCTGCCAGATGTGTGCCACTCATCTGGAATAAAGGGTTTGACAACATGCACAACGGGATTACGGCATCATTCATGACCTGACGGGCAATCGTATTCGTCAAACGCTCTTAGCCTCCCATACTAATTTGTTTTAGCCAAAGCTCAGGGTGTGATCCCGAGAGCGACCAGACGCAGCGGCTAGATAGATAGACCAATGAAGTCAATTTCTCCTTTCTAGTCAATTGAACGCTTCACGGTGGAAAATTTTTGTTATGAGCGTGATGTAGCTAAACACTCAATTTCTCGTTTTCTTCAATGAAGTTATTTTTTCAGCATTGTATGAGCAGGCCAAGTTGTATGTGCAGACTCCCATCTTAGAACAGCTAAAGCATCTTGTGAAAATAGTCCACTTGTCTGCATCCACTGTAGCTCACGATCCCATCTCCCCCTCCCTTCCCCGCCTACACATTTCATATAGCAGAAATACAACTGGCAGATGAGTGTTTTTTCAGCAGCAGCTTGCTACAACAATAGCGCTAAGAAAAAAGACATACACTCCAGTGTTTTCAGTTTTATAACTTAAAGTGGCATAATACAGAAGAATGCCCACCAAGTCTTGGTGCTGCATGCTCAGTTCATTTCTACTTCTCACTATGCCTTTCTTGAGAATACTGAATATATGAAATTAATGTATAATAACGATTCACTTCTGAAAGCTGTGTTGTCACATGCATTTACCTACAAGTGAAGGATCTGCTTTGATTTGATTGTGCTTTACATACCTGCATATAGCAGCAGAAGGTGCACTGTCATTCACTGAAAGGCTGATGCATCTTTTCTCAAATAGATTGATCGTCGTCCTCTCCTTGAAGTGTTCCCAGTGCACCTGAATGGCCCTGGGCTTGGTGAACCACAATCATGTATAGGTGTTTCCAATCCTGCTCTTCCTTTACAGCATGAAAAAATAAGAGCAAGATCATAAATTGTGCTCCACTCATTACCTTATTGCTCTGCCGCTTCACTCTTTTAGTTTAATAAATACAAAGCATTTATTAGCGAACTTCGGCGACTTTGACCATATTTATCTATTTAGCCGGCCAGGACTCTTAGCTCTCCTGGGCGTTTGATAATGGTATCAATACAAAAATTGGTATGGTGTAACATGACTGTAGATGAGCATAAGTGACTAGTCGTAATATGAAAATCATTACATGTATGTCATGAATGTCTTGATTTGCATTCCATGTTCTTGCTGCTCTTGCGCTGGTTTCGTTCCGATGACATATTTCAAAACTGCTATGGTATGACATGACTGCACGGCGAAGATAAGCGACTGACCCTACCGACGAAATCATGACAAGCATGCCATGTAAACCACGACTACATGCTACACTCATAGTGCTCTTTGGTTGTTTTGCTAGCTTCATATACACCAAATTTGGTGTTACGACACATCATTAGATGATGAAGGTATATGACTGGTGCAAACAAGATAAACATGACATCATACCGTGCTCATGATGCAATTGTGGCCGTTTCGCCAGCTTCACATATGACAAATTTGGTTATTATGTGTTGTGAATGGACAATGAAAGTGACACGTGTAAACATACTAATCATAATTGATTGATATGTGGGGTTTAACGTCCCAAAACCACTATATGATTATGAGAGACGCCGTAGTGGAGGGCTCCGGAAATTTAGACCACCTGGGGTTCTTTAACGTGCACCCAAATCTGAGCACACGGGCCTACAACATTTCCGCCTCCATCGGAAATACTAATCATAATATGCATGTCATGTAAAACTCCTCTTTATGCTATGCTCATAGAGCGCTCGCGGCCGTTTCGCTAGCTCCACATATACCAAATATGGTATCACAGGGCGTGAATAGACGATGAAGGTAAAAGACATGTCCAAACATAATAATCGTGACATGGACGTCATGTTCGATATAATTTACGTCCAATTTGTAACGTTTTTCTGGATTTAAGAAACATATTAACCTTCCTCATTTGTGCTTCGCACATCATCGATTCCCACTGTACGTGGGATCTTCTAATCTGTTTACGTTAACACACTCATTAGGCTATTTCTCATTTTCTGCATTCACACTTTAACGTCTTAGACCCTCGGTGCATTATCTGGAATTGCACATGTGTGTCTGGAAGCCACATACAATGTGGGTTTTAATAGGCCTGGCCTACCTTCGATGCGTCTTTATCCTCTATTTCTTTACTATGCTGCCAAATTACATATGCGCCTTCACTTTTTTGCCTTCTTGCTAAATGAGCTCCTATAAAAATAACTTTTGTATTCCATTCAGAGTATGTACAAAAATGTTTCTATCGTCCATTTCATACTTGTCAGCTTTATAATAGGATGTGACAGTATTGTGTCACCTACAATAAAGTGAAATTCATACCCTGGTTTTCGCTATGGCTCCATTGATGCCAGGGATCCATGCATAGTCCCTGTGCAGCTCTAGCCATGCAGTACGAAACAAACACGTAGAAACGTTTCTCCAAGCAGAGGTACGTGTAGGAGGGAGTAGAGATTAAGTGACACATCACTCATAGGGTTTTTAAGGTGGGGCCACCTCGCTGAGCCTCTATTCCCATCCAGCCTCTGCCAGTTTTGCACTACAATTAAGTTCTTACTAACTCGAGAAAGCAGAGTTATGTGTTTTTGTCAGCATGGAAGCATATAAAAGCAGCAGAGACCAAGTTGAGAAGCAATATTGCACCTCCACCATCCTCAATATAATTATTTTTTGTGACTGATTTCTCCAGTCATTACTCAGTATGTGGCTATGACAGGCAAGCTTATAATGAAAAATAGTGCCATAATGTTCTATGTCAAGTTAGGGCTGTGTTTTCCCAGGCACAGTAATTTCGCTCGTGTGTAGGCTGCATTCGCATTAGACAGGATTAAGTTGTGTATTGCTTGAAGGGAAAAAATTGATTAGCGACGTAAAGAAAAAATGGGTGAAAATGTCAGAAACAACATATGCGTCTTTTGCCTTCTCTAAATTTCATCTACAGCGCTGTTTGATACCCTTCTAAGGAAACCATATTCAGTGGTACGCCTCCAGTGTGGGCTGCCTTGCACAGTTTGAACAAGTGCTCCGAAATATCTGTCGGAGTCATTCATGTAACAGTACGGGAGTAGAGGCGCCATGTCTAACACGTATGGGTTACATCATTGAAAAAGAAAATGAGTATACTACACTCGCGAGAAAGTTGAAAGAATGTCAGCAATACTAAAGTTGGAGAGAAAGGGCAAAGGTTTCCTGTGCTATATATATTGGTGAGAAACTTTAAACACATTTTTCAGAGAGAAACGGGTTCTCGGAAACTGCAGGGCTATAGGAACTCTTTAATTTGTACTTCGAATAATATGAAAGTATGGTACGTCACATATCCCGGTTTACATATTGTGCGTGCACATCTGCACTTCACAGCAAAAGTTGTTCCAAATGAATTGAGCCAACAAAGTTTTCTTTAAATATTTGTTGCAGCTACAGAAACACGGCTCGCCGGGGGTTTCCTCTTTGAATCATGTATAGATTTCTACTGCAAGAGAAACAAGTTGTGCAAAGTAATTAACGGTGTTTACGTTAACGCGTAAACGAAGTCTGAACAACTATAACTTCAAGGCGTACATGCAATAATTCGCTGCATAATAGATCATGAATTGCTGTAGAGCCCACGTGAAAGCCACAATAGAAGTTTATAACAACCGAGTTCATTGTAATATTTTTATTATTGCTTTTGCTGCAACTGCTGAGCACGCTCATTTTTAGGCTTTCCACCGTCATGGCCGTACCAGGACCTTTGAAAAAATTCTACTAAATTGTTTTAGACTATTTGCACCCACGGCACGAGTAGTTAAAACGCGAGCCTCCGCGATAACGACGCGTATTCTAAGGAGTCCCAATGAGTCAACTCGATGCATGGAGTGGGGACTGTCACCACTTATTAAACATCGTGACTAGACGTGTTGGCAGGCTAGTTTTTATCATACTTCTATGCGCAATAGCTCGAGGTAACCACATCACATCACCATGAATTTAGTCTCTCAAGATAACGCTGACTCTAATCTACAGGTCTACAGGCTGGAGTCTAAAATTACACTGATTTGACCCAAGGTAAAAACTGTTGAAACGAAAGTATGTGCGTTACTTAGCCCTAAATTGCCCTGTTTTAATTCAGACGGAGTGCTGTACAACTATACCCGTATAAAAGCGCATGAAAATATCACTTTGATGTGCACGAGGGGATAATTTTTATTGGAATGCTTGTCAAGAGCCACATCACAGATGTCCAACAACATTATTGTGATGTGATTACAGAACAACCACAACGTCTGTTCACAGGAGCAGCACTGAACGTCGAGCCGAACAGAACATTAGAGCACGAGCACACCAACAGTCCTCTTCTTTTTTCACACCATGGCACATACTCGCATTCGCATGGCTAAACCTCGTTCCATGCCAGTGGCATTACCCCCCCTTCGAAAAAAAAGTACCACCCTGATGACCAATGCCGATTAAAAGTTGAAGTAATCACGTACACGCACAAAGACGCATGGTGAAGCAGTGTCAGGTGGCTCGGGGTAGTGTGGCTTCATCCGTGACACGTGAACAATGTCGGCCTGCTGGGAACATCGAGATTGCCGAGCTGTGTCTTCAAGCAGGATTTCGTAGCTGACATCTGCGAGGAACCGTAGCACTCTATAAGGACCGAAGTAGCGATGAAGTAACTTTTCCGAGCGGCCCCTTTGGCGAACGGGGATCCACAGCCTTACCAGGTCACCGGGTTGGTAAATAACATGGCGATGACGGGAGTTGTAGCTCTGCGAGTCCATGCGTTGTTGTTTTCGGATCCGCTCGAGTACAAGCTAGCGGGCCGCGTCGGCGAGCCTGATAAAGTCGTTCGCATCAGTAGGAATATCGGTCAAGTCAGGCAACCGCATGGCATCCAGCATCGTAATTGCTTTTAGGCCGTGAAGCAACCGGAAAGGAGTGAAACCCGTAGTCTCTTGAACCGCAGTGTTGTAAGCGAACGTTACGTATGGGAAAATTTCATCCCAGTTTTTGTGATCGTGGTCGACGTACATAGATAGCATGCCAGCGAGCGTCTTGTTTAATCTCTCCGTTAGACCATTCGTTTGTGGATGGCATGCGGTCGTTTTGCGATGAGCTGTTCCACTAAGTCTCATGAAGTCTTGCATCAATTGGGCTGTAAAGGCTGTTCCACTGTCAGTGATAGGAACTGTTGGTGCTCCGTGGCGGAGGATGATATTGTTGATGAAAAAATACGCAATCTCATTGGCTGTGCCTTGTTGTAGGGCTTTTGTTTCGCAGTACCTCGTTAATTAGTCAGTAGCGACTACGATCCAGCGGTTGCCATCATGTGACTTCGGGAAGGGCCCAAGCAAGTCCATGCCGATTCGTTCAAACGGTTGTGACGGGGGTGCAACAGGCTGCAATAAACCAGCAGGGTGCAGAGGTGGGGCTTTACGGCGCTGGCAATGATTGCACGTTTTAACGTAATGCTTGACATCCTGGGTGAGCTTTGGCCAGTAGTAGTGAGTCTGAATCCAGGCAAGGGTACGTGCGAATCCTAGGTGGCCGGAGGAAGGCTCGTCGTGGCAGGCAGATAAAATGTCAGCACGTAGCCCTGGTGGAACGACGAGCAGGTATTCAGTCGCATAAGGTTTGAAGTTTTTTTGTGGACGATGTCGTTGCGGAGACAAAATGACCCTGAACGTGCGAATGCAGATGGTGGATTCGAGCTGTGACCTTAAAGGTATTTGATAAGTTGTCGGATCTCTGAATTATTCCACTGTTGTTGGGCCAAGTCAGATTCACTGACTGCACAAAGAAAATGGCCATTGGCATCACCGTCACTCGATGTCGTCGCGAGGAGGCGCGCGAAAGGCAATCAGCATCAGTGTGCCAGTAGCCTGACTTGTAGACGACTGTAACCTCAAGTTCTTGAAGGCGCAAGCTCCACCTCGCAAGGCGCCCTGAAGGGTCCTTGAGATTGGCCAGCCAATAGAGGGCATGATGTGCGTTGGTCGGACCAATGTGCCGGACTAACTATGGTGTACAGTCAATTAATAACCAAATCATTCTACTGTGCAACAGGATTCCTGAAATAATTGAATACGCTAAGGAGGCTAAAAACATAACACAATTTAAGAAGCGAATTTACAATGTAATAAACAGAACACAAGTCTACAGTGTATGTAAAGGAAATATGTAATGTATGTAATATTTATAGTATTCACTGTTTTTCAACTTGTATTGTATTTCAAAATATGTTATGGTGTTTTGTACTGTCCTGCTCTACCTGCCCGAGGTGCCTCACGAAGAGGGGCCAAGTCAGGAGACACACTCTCCTTTTGCCCCCTTCGTGGGCATTTCTGCGGAAATGTCCGAATAAAATAAAATGAAATGAAATGAAATGAAATGGTCCGTAACTACTCTGAATGGACGGCCATACAGATACGGTTGGAACTTTGTTATCGCCCAAATAACAGCAAGACATCCCTTCTCCGTGGTAGAATAGTTAGTTTCCGCGGATGACAGAATGCGACTAGCATGAGCGATGGGACGTTCAGTGCGGTCTTGCCACTGGACGAGCACTGCACCAAGACCGATGTTGCTTGCGCCAGTGTGAAGTTCGGTGGCGGCATCTTCATCAAAGTGCCCTAGTAAGGGTTCACTCTGAAGGCACTGTTGAAGCTTGCAAAAAGCGGCTCTCTGCTTCGTTAAACGGGTAAGGGGTTCGGCGATGTTGGCAAAGTTCTGGACAAAGCGCCTGTAAAAGACGCAGAGACCCCAAAACCGGCGCAAATCCCGTTTGTTCGAAGGTGGAGGAAATGCAGCAACGGCCATGGTCTTTTCTGGGTCTGGTCTAATGCCATCGTGACTGATAAGGTGGCCGAGGAACATTAGTTCTTCGTAGCCGAAATGACACTTCTCCGGTTTAAGTGATAGGCATGCGGATTGAATAGCGACGAAGACGGACTGAAGTGGTTGTAAATGTTGCTCAAATGTTTTGGAAAAAACAACGACGTCGTCTAAATACACGAGGCAGGATTCCCACTTCAGACCGGACAGGACAGTATTCATCATCCTTTGGAACGTTGCCGGTGCAGAACACCATCTAAAAGGTAACACTTTGACTTCGTAGAGGCCATCGGGAGTCATGAATGCTGTTTTTCCCTGTCGCGTTCATCGACGTCGATCTGCCAGTAGCCGCTGCGTAAATTCATTGATGAAAAATATCGGGCATGTCGAAGTCGATCCAGTGAATCATCTATGCGTGGGAGAGGGTAGACATCTCTCTTCGTCACTTTGTTGAGCTTCCGGTAATCGACGAAAATCGAAGAGTACCGTCTTTCTTTTTAACAAGTACGACGGGTGACGCCCATGGACTGTTCGAGGGTTGGATGACGTCGTCGTCGAGCATCTGTTTCACTTGAAAACGTATTGCCTCTTGTTCTTTTTGCGACACGTGGTAGGCTGCTGTCGTACAGGCCGTACGGTAAGGTCCGTTATAATGCGGTGCTTCACGGTTGGGGTCTGCTTGATTTTGGAAGTGGACGCAAAGCAGTCACTATACGTAAGTAAAATTATGCGTTTCTGCTGCTGCTGCGCCGAGGATAGCTGGAAATGCACGTCAACTGTACTGGCTAATGCAGTGTTACCTTCGGCGGCAGTGGCGATCGGAGCGATAGTGGAACATTCTTCGTCAACAATGGCTTCAAAGTTCGCGATCGCTGTTCGCTTTGCCAAGTGTTGATACTGGCCGCCGAAATTCGTGATCAGAAGCTGAGTCCTCCGATGTTTCAGTAGGACGATAGCACACGCGACACAAATATGCCGTGTTAAGGGCACCAAGAGGTTAGTTTCCGCGATGCCACTACTCTTGTTGTCACAGTCGCTCTCCACAGTTACTAACATACTGGCTGGTGGCGAAAGTGCGATGGTGTCGTCAGCAATTCGAAGTGTTGTGGTCTGCGCAACTGCATTCTTTCGTAGGGCTGTATGGTCGTTAGATAACGTTATGAGCAGGTCGCGAAGGTTAATAATGGCTTCATGCTCGCGGTGAAAATTCATTCCGAGATCAGGTTTTGGGAGCATTCGCTGAATACAACGAAAGAAAATATGTACGTCGACTCGCGAATTCGGAGGCGGGCAGTGCACATTCTCAGCGTTGTCAATAGGTGACCTCCCGCAGTCCGGAGGTTGGTTCCATGTCCCCAAGATGTCGTTACCTTTCTTAGCTGTGCAGCGAGGTCAGCGCTTATAACAGAATAATCGGCACCCGTATCTACCAGAGTGGTCAGCGGGTGCTTGTCGACAAAGACAGAGATACGAGCAGAGACACGTTTGTCGTCGATGGCACACGTCAGTGAAAAGATGTCGTCGGATGTCGGCTGGCAGATTGGGGGAGGGTCTTGCAACGGTTGATCAACAGTGGCCTCACCTTCAGGGGTCGCTGTTCTTAGTTTCCCCGGCACGGGCTTGTGGATCTAGTCGATCTTCCTGCAAGGACGTCCGCAAAGGTCGATTGTTGGCCAGGTGACGTGGAATGCCATGGAGACGGTGAGCGGGATTGGCGACGCGGAAGGGTTGAGGATCGTTGGCTTGCCAAGTATTCGGCGATAGCACGGGTCGTTCACCGTCTCTGGGTCGACGAGCATCCGCACGAAAGCCAGCAAGACCCATGTGCCTGTATGCGCACTCACGGTAGATGTGACCTGGTTCATCACAGTGATAACATAGAGGCCGGTTGTCGGGAGCACGCCACACTGGATTTCCGTGTAAGGGGTGGGTTGCCGTACTGCGGTGGTCCTGAGCAGAATGACGGCGCCGTCTGCAGGGTGGACGGACGGGACAGATAGCCAACAGCCGGTGCAGGAGTACGTGCTGCTTCTGTGTACGTTAATAGCAGAGCTTCGGCTGGACGCGGGGCCGTCATGGGTTGGACTTCGGCTGCACGCAGAGTCGTCATGGAGTGCACCAGCTGCCGTACCTCTTCGGGAACGACATCCGTTGGAGCAGCAACATGGGGCGGAGAAGACACCACGTGCAGCTTTTGCAGCTCCTCGTGCACAATACTGCGCACGAGTTCCGTCAGGTTCCTTACAGTCGTGACATCAGGTCTTGGCAGGGCCGACGACACTTACGAAAGACTGCCAGGACGCTCATACTAGTAAGAACGCTGCCTTAGCATTCTCTCCATTGTCGTGGATTCGCGGAGGAAATCCTCTACAGTGCTTGGAGGGTTCCGCACTAGTCCCGCGAACAGCTGCTCTTTCACTCCCCGCATTAGGAGGCGCACCTTCTTCTCTTCCGTCATTGAGAAGTCAGCTCGCCTGAACAGCCGCAACATGTCCTCAAAGAACATGGCAACACTCTCGTTTGGACGCAGGTTTCGGGAATTGAGGAGCCGTGCCGCTTGCTCCTTTCGGTCAGAGCTTCGGAAGGCGTTCCGCAACTGGTTAAACTCTGGCCAGGTTGTCATAGTGGCTTCATGGTTTTCGAACCAAGTGCGCGCAGAGTCCTTGAGATAAAAGTAGACGTACCGAAGCTTTCGCTGCTCGTTCCACTCGTTGACGCTGCCGCAACGGTCGTAGTCGTCAAGCCAGTCGTCGACGTCCTCGTAAGAGTCGCCATGGAACGGCTTCGGGGTTCGCGGTGCGTTGAAGAACCATGGAGGAGGCAGCATTGATGTTTCTTGGGTTTGCGTTCTCGCACTAGCCTTAGTAATGCCGAGTTGTAGAAATGGTCCGAATTCAGGAGGCAGGCCTAGTTGTCGCCTGCTACGCCGTAGGACAGCTGGTTCTTCCAAGTCGCGACTAGTGTCGGGACCTTGCTGCTGATTGCAGTGCATACAACACTACCCAGCACCTCCACCAGAAAACGTCACGTGATTACAGAACAACCACGTCTTTTCACAGGAGCAGCACTGGACGTCGAGCCGAACCGAACGTTAGAGCACAAGCACACCAACAGTCCTCTTCTTTTTTCACACCATGGCACATACTCGCATTGGCATGGCTAAACCTCGTTCTATGCCTGTGGCAATATATTGTCATATGTAGTTAACTCTTGACAAGCACACCTTCGTTCAATGCTCATGGATGCAGTTGGTTAAGAATTTCGCATCGATCAGCCGCAGTCACAATCTAATTCTCAATTCCTTAGGTTATCTTCCACAACATGCTTAATTTCCAAGATCGAAAATGAAAGATATTCACCAAATTTCCTTTAAACCAAGTGCTAGCACGCACTCGTTCATATTTGCATTAACTTTTACGTAACCTGATCAAGCAACGCGTCATTTACATGCAGCATTCACGCGAAAATCATTTTTTTCTCGCATTTATTTGGGAATGCACGTGCAGCAATGTTTCACAATAAAATTTTAATGCACGTGTGCTGGCACATATTCACATGATTATTCGACATTGTGCATATATTTTTGTTCACTAGTGCAGTGGCGTATGGAATTATTTGGTATATATGGGCTATATCATTTTAACATATGTGTGTATCAGTTTTATTTAACAGAGTATTCTTTCATTTCCACATACACTTATCAAGTTTTTTGTTTTGCTTTTTTGCATATGTGCGCGCACTTTTTATATTCCTGCACATAAATATTCCCCGTTATGCTCTAATTAGTTTTTAATAACATTATCTACTCACTGTCTAGCCGACCAATAAGTACTGCTCGCTTATAGGTGTACATATTGTCACAGGGTTGTGACGTGGCCGAAGACAGGAGACTTTGTGTTGGATTTTAACTGTTTATTTGGGCGAACCTGTTCCCGGTAAACGGAAAGTCCGATTACAGTAGCAGTCTTAGACTGATAGCGGCGAACGGAGCGTCGGCTGTCGATCAACTCTTGACAAGTGGCGAAGTGCGTCGGCATTTATACTGTTGCCGTCGAATGTTCTAGCGTTATCGCTGGTGGTGGCATAGGTTCCAGAATAATCTGTACAGTTTGCAGAGTGGGCGTGATCTTATCAAAATGATCTACTAAAGTCCGGAAGCTTCTCGAAAACTGCACGCGTTCTCGAAAACTGCACGCGCATGATCTTAACAAAATGATCTACTAATGTCCGGAAGCTTCTCGAAAGCTGCACGCGCGTTTTGCGCTGAGAATTGTGTAGTGTTTTGGAGCGATAACAAAACTTGAGAAATGGAACGTGGCATTGCCCCCCTCTGAAAAAGACATCGTCCCGATGCTTTAACTAAAGATGAAGTTTCAACAATAATGCAAGAAAGTACAATGAAAGAGTTACGATACAATAATACAAAAAAACACTGTTTCAGTTTGTTAACGCGCATGAAACGGCTTGAGGCTCGCGACATGGACGACTTCAGGTCGCGATCGGCGTCGTTGAGAGTTCGTGATGCCGTCGCGGACAACCTCGTAATCAAGTGGGCCGAGACGTCGAAACACCCTGTACGGTCCGAAGTACCGTCGTTGAAGCTTTTCACTTAGTCCACGTCAGCGTATCGGCGTCCATACCCAAACACTTTCACCGGGCTGGTATTCGACGAAGCGTCGTCGAAGATTGCAACGGCGGCTGTCGGTTGTCTGTTGATTCTTGGTACGGAGACGCGCGAGTTGTCGGGCTTCTTCGGCGCGTTGAAGGTACTCACTCACATCGAGGTTTTCTTCGTCGGTGACGTTGGGTAACATGGCATCGAGCATCGTCGCCGGGCTCCTTCCATAGACCAATTTGTATGGAGATATCTGCGTCGTCTCCTGCACCACCGTGTTTAATGCGAAGGTCACGTACGGAAGAATGGCGTCCCACGTCTTGTATTCGACATCGACGTACATTGCCAGCGTGTCGGCGATCGTCTTGTTAAGACACTCGGTGAGGCCGTTGGTCTGTGGATGGTACGCCGTCGTCCGGCGGTGGTTAGTCTGGCTGTATGCCAAAATCGCTTGAGTTAAGTCGGCAGTAAATGCAGTTCCTCTGTCGGTGATAAGGACCTCCGGGGCGCCGTGACGTAGAACGATACCTTCGACGAAGAACTTAGCTACCTCGGGTGCACTTCCTTTGGGAAGGGCTTTTGTCTCGGCGTAGCGGGTGAGGTAGTCGGTAGCTACCTCGATGCACTTGTTTCCGAAAGACAACGTCGGGAACGGCCCCAGTAGGTCCATACCAATCTGCTGGAAAGGTCGGCAAGGTGGTTCAATTGGCTGCAGAAGTCCCGCTGGCCTTGTCGGCGGTGTCTTGCGTCGCTGACGGTTCCGGGATGTCCTCACATAACGAGTGACGTCGGTGGTAAGTCGTGGCCAGTAGTACTTTTCTATTATCCTCGCGAGCGTGCGAGAAACACCGAGGTGCCCTGCCGTAGGATCGTCGTGCTGGGCCTGCAGGAGTTCTGGTCGCAGAGCTGAAGGCACCACAAGGATGTACTTCGCTCGGAGCGGTGAAAAGTTTTTTTTTTGGAAAAGAGCGTTTCGCAGGAGGAACGACGCAAGTGCGCGCTTAAATACCTTCGGGACTTCGGCGGTCCTGCCTTCAAAGTATTCTATTATGGCCTTAAGTTCCGGGTCAGCCCGCGGTCGTTCAGCGAAGTCGTCAGTAGTTATCGTTCCCAAGAAGTAGTCGTCATCCGGGTCGTCGGGTGGTGGTTGTCGACAGGCGCACGAGAGAGACAGTCGGCGTTGGAGTGTTTCTTGCTGGATTTGTAAATGACAGTTTTGTCATATTCTTGAAGTCTCAGGCTCCATCACGCGAGGCGACCTGAAGGGTCCTTCAATGTGGCTAGCGAACACAAGGCGTGGTGGTCGCTCACAACTTTGAAGTGCCTGCCGTAGAGGTATGGGCGAAATTTCGACGTAGCCCAGATGATGGCGAATCCCTCCTTTTATGTTGTGGAATAATTGGCTTCTGCTTTGTATAGCGATCGGATGGCGTAAGTAATAACCCTTTCAAGTCCTTGAACCCTCTGCACAAGAACGGCGCCAAAACCTAGGCTGCTTGCGTCAGTGTGTATTTCTGTCTCGGTGAATTCGTCGAAATGGCCAAGTAACGGAGGCGTCTGTAGGCGATGTTTAAGCTCCTGGAAAGCGTGTTACTGCGGCGTTTCCCACTTGATCTCCACGTCGGCCTTGGTAAGGTTAGTAAGAGGATTGGCGATGCGGGCGAAGTTTTTCACGAACTGCCTATAATAGGCGCACAGGCCCAGAATTCGGCGCACCGCCTTCTTGTCAGTGGGCGGCGGGAAGTCGGCGATGGCAGCTGTTTTCCGTGGATCGGGACGAACTCCAGACTTGCTAATAACGTGCCCCAGAAACAAGAGCTCCTCGTACGCAATTGTGCACTTTTCTGGCTTCTGTGTGAGTCCAGACGTCTTGATAGCTTGAAGTACAGCTTCAAGGCGCCGAAGATGCTTGTCGAAACTCGAGGAAAACACGACGACGTCGTGCAAGTACACAAGACAAGTCTGCCACGTTAATCCTGCCAGTACTGTATCCATAACGTGTTGAAAAGTTGCAAGCGCTGAGCAAAGACCGAAGGGCTTCACCTTAAATTCGAAGAGTCCATCCGGTGTTATAAACGCTGTCTTTTCTCGCTCTCTTTCGTCGACTTCGATTTGCCAATAGCCAGTCTTGAGGTCTATTGACGAAAAGTACTTAGCGTTATGGAGCCGATCAATTGCGTAATCTATTCGTGGGAGAGGATACACGTCCTTTCTTGTGATTTTGTTCAGGCGGCGATAATCAACACAGAAACGTAGGGTCCCATTTTTTTCTTCACTAACACCACGGGGGATGCCCATGGACTTTTGGACGGCTGAATATTGTCATCCCGCAGCATTTCATCAACTTGTCTCTTCATGGCCTCACGCTCTCACGTCGAAACCCTGTATGGACTCTGACGGAGTGGTCTGGCATTTTCTTCGGTAATGATGCGATGTTTCGTAATTGGGGTCTGCCGAATTTTTGATGACGACAAAAAGCAATCTTCGTATTGCAGAAGCAGGGCCTTGAGCTGTTCTTGCTTATGGTTTGGAAGTCTGGGATTGACATCGAAAGCTATGGGAGGGTCTTGGTTCCTCTCAGCAGGTTCCGCAGAATCGGCGAGGGTGAAAGCACTGGTGGCTTCGACAATTTCTTCGATGTATGCGACCGTTGTTCCTTTGTTCACATGTTTGTACTCATTGCTGAAATTCGTGAGCATAACCGTTGCTTTGCCTCTCCGCAGCTCTGCGATTCCTCTTGCGACGCAAGTATTTCGGGTGACCAACAGATGCTGAATGCCTTCAACGACGCCTTCCAAGTCAGGTGATTTAGGAGCGCCGACTTAAATAATGACGCTTGAGTGAGGCGGAATGGTGACTTGTTCGTCCAGCACATTTAAGGCATGGTTTCCTGACAGCGTGCGTGGCGGCAGTGTGCTTCTTCTGTGGATAACGTTATCGTTGTTGTTTATAGGTTGATGACAGCACCATGGAGGCATAAGAAGTCCATGCCAAGGTTGACGTCTCTCGAGCGACGCTGTAGGACTACGAAGTCTGTAGGATAAATACGGCCGTTAACGGTGACTCTCGCTGTGCAGATTCCTGCAGGCGTTACGAGATGACCTCTGGCTGTGCGGATTTCAGGGCCTTCCCAAGCTGTCCTAACTTTCTTCAACTTCGCGGTGAGCGACCCACTGATGACGGAGTAGTCGGCTCCAGTATCGACGAGGGAGGTCACACTGTGGCCGTCGATAAAAACGTCGAGGTCGCTAGTTCACCGTCTCGCATTACAATTAGGGCGTGGCGTCGGGTCACGGCTGCGTCGGCTTGTTCCGCTGCTTCCATGTTGCGCCGTCAGGTCACCTTCGGTAAGTGAGATTTCGCTGTCAGGGCTTTGCCTGGTTGGCGTTGTGTTCGGAAAGCTCCGTCGCGGCGTCGTCGTCGTCGGAGGATCTTTGGTAGTTGGTCGCACAGCAACCACACCTCCATCGGTTGCTGCCCTTAATTTCCCGGATACGGGCTAGGAGACCAGCCCAGCGTTGGGCCAGAGTACTGCTGGTAGTGCGGTGACATGCCGCGGCTGGGCGACGGCGAACGGAAAGGACTTGGTGTTGTACACTGAGTTCCTGTCAGGTAGTCGGCGATGTCACGTGACCGTTCTCCTGGCTGCAGACGCGGTGCATTGACGGCGAAGCCAGGCAGTCCCATCTGTCGGTACTGGCAACGGCGGTATGTGTGTCCAGCCTCGCCGCAGTGGTAGCAGAGCGGGCGGTGGTCAGGGGTGCGCCAGACATCAGTCTTCCTCAGCGCACTGCGCTGGGCCGCTGGCGAACGGTAGGGCGTCGGTGGGGGTGGTGGTGGTGGTGGCGTCTGGCAACGGAAGTGCGATGAGGCAGCGTTTTGGCGAGCGCGTGGAGGAGGGGCGTGGTGGCGGGCTGCAGCAGCATAGCTCATGGTTTGCAGCTGAGGCTCTTGAGGCTGAGGAACGCCCAGCGATTGCTGGATCTGGTGGCGTACGACGTCCGCGATGGGGTCCACGTGAGGCTGTGCTGGAGGAAGTAATTTTCGCAGCTTTTCTTGCACGATCGCTCGAATCGTCTCCGGCAAGTCAGTGGTTCCAAGCGCTTGAATGCCGGTGTAGCTGGTAGACGAGAAGCTACGGTTATATTTCCGCGTGCGCATCTCGAGCGTCTTCTCTTTCATAGATGCTTCTGCAATTAATTCAGCGACCGTCTTTGGCGGGTTTCTGATCAGCCCGGCAAAGGGTTCCTGCTTTACTCCTCGCATAAGCAGACGGACCTGCTTTTCCTCGGACATGTCGGAGTCAGCGTGGTGGATAAGTTTAATCATATCTTCTTTGAATAGCGCCACGTTTTCGTTTGGCATCCGCATGCGGGTTTCAAGAAGAGCTGCGGCCTTCTCCTAGCACACCACACTTGCGAAAGTGGTGAGGATTTGATTGATTGATATGTGGGGTTTAACGTCCCAAAACCACTATATGATTATGAGAGACGCCGTAGTGGAGGGCTCCGGAAATTTAGACCACCTGGGGTTCTTTAACGTGCACCCAAATCTGAGCACACGGGCCTACAACATTAAAGTGGTGAGGAACCTGGCGTGAAAGACGTCCAACGTTGTAAGGCTTCGCTCTTGATTCTCGAACCAGGTGCGAGCAGCATCTTCTAAGGCGACATACACATGCCGGAGCTTGTCATCGTCTGTCCAGTTATTGAAAGCGGCGACGCGGTCGAACCTTTCGATACAGCTTTCCGGGTCTTCCAGTGGCGAACCGTGGAACGTTGGCGGCTCTTTGGGTGTTCGGAGCAGGAGTGGTGAAGGCTGCATGGGGGCGGTCATGGTTGCAGCAATGGATGTCGGGATCCGAGTCTGCCTGGCTGCTTCAGGAATGAGCCCGTACTCTGGCTGTTGTCCCTTCTGCCTGCGGCTTGTTCGCTGTTCAGGGTTAGCGTCCGTGTCTTCTTTGACGCTTGGGCTGGGGTCGTGGATTGAAGGAGGCGTCCGGTACATTTAAGAAACAGCACCTACACCAGATGTCACGGGGTCGTGACGTGAACGAAGACAGGAGACTTTGTGTTGGAATTTAACTGTTTATTTGGGCGAACCTGTGCCCGGTAAACAGAAAGTCCGATTACAGTAGCAGTCTTGGACTGATAGCGGCAAACGGAGCGTCGGCCGTCGATCAAATCTTGACAAGCGGGGAAGTACATCGGCATTTATACTGTTGCCATCGAATGTTCTAGCGTTATTGCTGGCGGTGGCGTAGGTTCCAGAATAATCTGTACAGTTCGCAGAGTGGGTGCGATTTTAACGTAATGATCTACTAAAGTCTGGAAGCTTCTCGAAAACTGCGCGCGCGTTTTGCGCTGAGAATTGTGTAGTGTTTTGGGGCGATAACAAAACTTCAGAAATGAAACGTGGCAATATAAATTAATAAAACGGAAGTCACTATTTAAGCGCTAGATGTAGTACAAAGGTGCACGCAACGCATGCAAAATATCTCGGAATTCAAATTGAAAATAAACTTCCTCTATCGAGGTAGAAAACGGGGCTGGAGCTACAGATACTGTCGCAATCATAGAATATTACAGTGGTCTCTAAACACATAGATTTTTTTATTTATTTATTGCATACTGCCAGCCACCTCTTGGTGGCCAAGGCAGGAGTGATACAAACTTTCATGCTTGCAGCCACTTATAACACTACACTTCACGGAGCAGAAATAAAATCACCACATAATAGGTTTGCGTGGAACATGAATACTCGGGTTACAGGAGCAACACAAGAGCGGTATCAAAAATACAATCCAAAGTTTTGTTCCTAACACGAAGTTTAAAAACATCATTAGAAGAATTGAAATCTGCACATACGACCAGACAGCTTTTACTACAGACAGGCAGTGGCAGCTGATAAGAATGCGTCGGGCGCTGCGATGCTGGTGACGTCATGAGGTAGTTCATTCCAGTCGGAAATTGTTCGTGGAAAGAATGAATATCGCCGAGAATTTGTTTTTGTAAGCGGCACCACTATGGTGTTATCATGCTTGTTCCGAGTTTTTCGCGATGGATTGTACTGCATGTAAGTGTTAAAGGCGAGTCCTGAGTGTCCGTTGACTATGTTATAAAGGAATTTTAAGCGATGTAGCTTTCTACGGGACTCCAATGTGGGAAGAGCGGATCTATTACGGAGTTCAGTGACTGAACAGTGTCTACTGTACGCATGGTAAATAAACTGAAGGGATTTATTTTGGACTCGTTCTAGTAAGTATATTTCTGTTTGTGTGTGTGGATCCCATACAACGTCAGCATATTCCAACAATGGGCGTACCAATGTAGTGTAAGCGACTAGTTTTGTTTTGCTGGTGCAGTGCCTCATGCGATGCTTTAAGAACCACAATCGCCGCAGTGCTGCTGGTGTTATACCTTCGATATGAGTTTTCCAGCTCAAATTAGAAGTGATTGTCAGACCAAGGTATTTGTACTGGTTAACGCTTGTTATAGCAGTGTCGTTTAACATGTATGTGAATTCCGAGGGATTTTTTTTTACGTGTTATGGTCATCTTGACGCACTTTGCTATGTTGAGGCTCATTTTCCAGGAGTTACACCATGCTGTAATAACCGATAAGTATTCATTTAGGGTGGCGTGATCTGTTCTTGATTGAATGGGCAGGTACGCAACGCAGTCATCCGCGAAAAAACGAGACTGCACAGTAGATTCGGATGACATGTCATTTAGATAAACTAAAAATAAAAGTGGTCCTAGGACAGAGCCCTGCGGAACCCCAGAATGCACGGGAGCGGAAGAAGAATTTTTATCTGCTATCCGAACGTGTTGGTGTCTGTGGGATAGATAACAATCAAGCCATCGAAGAATTTTTTCATTGGTTAGGATTCGGCGAATTTTAAACATCAAATTGGAATAGGAAACTCGGTCGAAAGCTTTTTCGAAGTCTAAAAAAATCGCATCAATTTGTCCACCTTTGTCAAGTGTTTTTAGAAAGTCATCAGTAGTGTGAATTAACTGTGTGGTGGTTGAAAAGCCTTGCCGGAAACCGTGTTGATTTGGGGAAAAAATGGTTACTCTCCAGAAATGAACTTAAGTGTTTGAAAAGGAAGTGTTCCATAACCTTGCCGGCTGTACATAACAACGAAATGGGGCGGTAGTTTTTCACGTCATATTTATCACCTGGTTTATGAATGGGTACCAATTTACCCTTCTTCCAATCGACTGGAACTTCGCCTTGTAACAGGCTTTCCCTAAATATTAAGCCTAAGTATTTGGAACACCACTCGGCGTACCGATAAAGAAAAGCATTAGGTATTTCATCCGGCCCAGCCGATTTTTTTGTGTCAAGATGAAGTAGAGCTGACAAGATGCCTTCATCTGTTATAATCAAGTCTGGCAGTTCGAGATTGTTTGCGTGGAAATCAGGAGGGGTGTCACCCGTTCGCAAAAAAACAGAAGAGAAGTAGTCGTTAAATGCTGTCGCTATGCAGCTGGCATCAGTCACGTCCACGTCCATAGTTTTAATTTTTGTCACTTTCACTTTTTTGTCGGAGAGGTGCATCCAAAATTTTCTTGGATTGGTTGTGAGAAAGTTGTGCATTTTTACGTTGAAGAAATTAAATTTGGAGCTTTTAATCTTGTTGCGCAGTTCGGCGCGGAGGCTCGTCAGAGCAGCACTACGTGGTTGTGTTTTTGAGCATGACAGGCGTTTTATCTTGCGTTTTAGATGGAGTATTTCGCGCGTAATCCAAGGACTACGGCCGTGTATTTTTTTCACTCTCTCCGGGACGAACGAACTTATACATTTGTGAACGGTTGTCTTAAAGTGCGACCATAGCTGGTTAACGTCACAGCGATTATGAAGATGTTTGTTACTAATTTTGTCATACTCCTCCTCTAGGAGGTCCAAAATACTTTCGTCCGAAACAGTATTAAAATTGAGGAATCTACATACTTGGGTAGCCGGGTGAGTACACAACATGTTGGTTTTAAATATTACTAGTTCGTGGTCCGATATACCTGGTACAACTTAAATTGTGTTGTTAAACTTGCAAATAGACTCAGAAACAAAAATAAGGTCCAGAATCGAACTCGTGCCTGCAGTGACACGCGTAGGAGTCTTCACAAGTTGCGTCATGCTACAGGAAAACGCTATATCAAGTAGCAATTCGGAGTGCTGGCAGGGTGTTGTAACGCAAAAGTGATTCCAGTTTATTTTTGGCAGATTTAAATCACCTCCTACAAGAATGTGGGTATAACGTTTGCTTTGTTCGAGCAAAAAATCTTGCAAAGCTTCGAGTACCGCTATATCGGAATTGGGCGGCCTGTAGACAGCGCCAATGAGCATGCTCAAATTTTTATGCCGAAGAACTATCCAAGTCATTTCGACGCACGTCCCGTGCGACAAAACCTTAAAATCCATGCCCTTTTTCAGCACTATCGCTACACCGCCCCCCTTTGCACCTCGGTCGTGACGAACGATTTCATGAGAGCTAGGAATTACTGCCGAGTCGTGAATGTCATTTGGAAGCCATGTTTCAGTAAGGATTGTGACGTCGGGATCATAAGCAATGAGGACGCTTTCTAGATCGACCGATTTGTTGACGACACTTCGAGCGTTTATGTTTATTACAGAAAATGTTGACGGGACCGCGTGAGAAAGTGGAGCCGGTAGCGTTCGTTGATGCTCCAGATTGCTGCTGTGTTGCTGTCACTGCACAGCTACCGGAACCCTCGAGTTCAGTGAGTCATCCCACCGATAAAGCTTGCCGTTGACTTTGATCTTGTCAAAGATCAAAGCAACTTTTGCTCAACTACTCCGTTCTTCTCGTGCGCTCGCCCATAGGTTTTTTCGTATTTGTTGAACTCGAGGCGAAAAATCCTCCGAAATGCTGAACTCTGTGCCTTTTATATTACCGCAACTCTTTAGAATCCTAGTTTTGTCTCTTCCGTCAACTAGCTTCAGAATGACTGGCCGGCACTTGTTTGCCACTGGCTTGCCAATCCTATGAATGCGCTCGATGGCGACATTTGGCACCTGAATTATGTCTTCCGAGATGCCCTTTGCCACTTGTTCACCAAGAGGCTGATCAGCATCGTCCTCTTCTGTCACGCCAAAAATAAGCAAGTTGTTTCGTAGACTGCGGTTTTCAAGGTCGTCAATTTTTTTTTGTCAGCCCGACTACTTGTTTTTGTAGGTCATCTATCTTGGTTGTGTTAGAAGCGACAGTTTGAGAAAGGTCATCCAGTTTTTTTTCGATACTGGTCAGCGTATCAACCGTTTTACTTAATTGTTGGTTGACTGCGCTCGAACTGTCTTTCAGCTCGCGAATATCATTGATAATCGTTTTCAGCATTGCTTCTGTTGTGGGGCCCGGATTAGGCTCAACATCACCACACGACGACAATAAGTCAACCAGGCATTCATAAACGGCACAGTACGCAAGAAGCAATGACCGTGGGCACGGCAGAAGCACAAGGCAAACATTGTCGTCTCGATAACATGAAAGATTGCGATCGTCTCTCACCTGTACGAAAAACAGGAACGGATTCCTGAGCAACATATTCGCAGAGCTTCCGCCGTGCCCACTGGTGAAGATGGCCCGGTCCAAGCGATTTATACTCTCTTTCATCGCTGACGTAATCGACGTCGTGCTGAGCTGCGCAGCTGGTTGGGGTGGCCAAGAGCGCATGTCCAGGAGTTCGTCGCTGAAGCAGCATTTTGAAGAATCCATGTTCCAGCTGCCACGGTGCCAATCTTCGTTGTTTTCCGGGAGAGCGCTGCACTCCACCTGCCCGTGACTGGTGGATGAAGCGAAGACCATGGCCTGTACAAAAAACAGGAACGGATTCCTGAGCAACATATTCGCAGAGCTTCCGCCGTGCCCACTGGTGAAGATGGCCCGGTCCAAGCGATTTATACTCTCTTCCATCGCTGACGTAATCGACGTCGTGCTGAGCTGTGCAGCTGGTTGGGGTGGCCAAGAGCGCATGCCCAGGAGTTCGTCGCTGAAGCAGCATTTTGAAGAATCCATGTTCCAGCTGCCACGGTGCCAATCTTCGTTGTTGTCCGGGAGAGCGCTGCACTCCGCCTGCCCGTGACTGGTGGATGAAGCGAAGACCATGGCCTGTACAAAAAACAGGAACGGATTCCTGAGCAACATATTCGCAGAGCTTCCGCCGTGCCCACTGGTGAAGATGGCCCGGTCCAAGCGATTTATACTCTCTTCCATCGCTGACGTAATCGACGTCGTGCTGAGCTGTGCAGCTGGTTGGGGTGGCCAAGAGCGCATGCCCAGGAGTTCGTCGCTGAAGCAGCATTTTGAAGAATCCATGTTCCAGCTGCCACGGTGCCAATCTTCGTTGTTGTCCGGGAGAGCGCTGCACTCCGCCTGCCCGTGACTGGTGGATGAAGCGAAGACCACGGCTGTACGAAAAACAGGAACGGATTCCTGAGCAGCATATTCGCAGAGCTTCCGCCGTGCCCACACATGGGTATCAGATATCGACACATGGGGAAGGGCCGATCGTATGTGCACCTAAAAACAACGTAGCAATTGTTTGGCTTCACTGCATGACTAATATGCTCTAGGGTGAAGCTTATTTGCTTAGCGGTACAGCTTGTTTGCTGTGAGCATATCGAGAGGGGCACTCCCTGATGTATACAACTTGTAAGAGCTTCTTGTGCAAGCTCCCACTAAGTTTGAACAGCGCGATTGAATGCAGACAGAAGAGAACACGAACATACATGTGCACCCTCACCGAATAAACATGCTTGGTGCACGATCATTGATCGAAGGTGTGTCTGTCAAAAATCTAGCTTTATGTGTAACGGAAGGTATTGGGCATCTTGGGTTGCTCATGGCAAGCAGACTAATACGAATTAACACCTCTTGCGTATCAAATTAGTATCTCAACGGCGCAAGTTTCACTCAAACGAGTAGATCATAGTCAACATTATCTCTATAGACCAGATTCGTGACGACATGACATAGTTATCTCAAGCTATCACGCATAGAAGTATGATAAACAAAGTAGCTAGCCTTCCAGCGCACTTCAGCTCACGCGCTTTGCGTCCAGTATGTAGTTCGAAGTACTACATCATTCGTCAGGCATTCACAACTGCTTCTTGTCTGACAATCTAAGTCGTGAAGTACTATTGTCTTGTGTGTTTATGACGGCATGACGTTCGGCCACCAGCTGTTTACAGAAGAAACTCTTAAATCGAGTAGACTTGTGCGCGGAAAACCAAGTTCACTCAATCACACGTACACTCGCAGTAGTTCACGGCCACCAATAATTTAACCAGAGATGGAACGAGCGCTATCGCAGAGGCTCGCGTTGGGAGCACAGTAATAAAAACTGTCTTGGTAACCTCTAGTACGTGTCGTACACGCAAATAGTCTAAAACAATCTAGAAGTTTCTCAAACATTCTGGCGTGGCCTGTGCCGATTAATTTTTCATGGGACCAACATGATCACATAAAAAAAGAAATGAGCCAGCGTGGAATATCACCGCTATGCTGTATACAACCAAATCGCTTTCAATGACTCACTCACAACTTTTCTACACCCGCCGAAAAAATCAAACATAAAAATTAGGTCGTGCATCAAACTCGGCTGTTATAATTATGCGGTTGTGATAGTCACGTTGGTTTCACAACATCATGCTGTTAATTATCGCCTGTACATATTCCTTGCACGACTTGTTTCATTTGCAGTACAAGTATATCTTTCAATAATTATACATGTCCGGGTGCAAAGTGTATCTTGAAACCCAAGATGAACTAAGCAGCTTATGTAGCTGCAATTAATACAAAAAAACTTGGTTCCTTGATTCATATACTGCAATGACTTTTTTGTTGTGCAGTGACGATGCACATGTATGTGCACAGTGCACGCTTTAAAAGACATGTGACCATATCATCTGCAGTACCAACCAAACAGTAATAACCCTGCAGTTCCTTGTAAATCTGGTTCTTTCAGAAAGCTATATTCAAAGCCTTTGCCGAATAAGTACCTAGCATTTGAAAGACATTTCCTTTCTGTCCAGCTTTAGGATTGCTGGCATATGCTTTTATAACTTTTTAATAAAAGTGGCATACTTTTTACATACCAGATGTAATTGGCTCTGAAAGGAATGACTTACACAGTTTTTGTGAAGCATTCGTTTGGAATGTGCTTTGTGGCAGATGTGCTAGTGGTACATGCACAGTGTATGCAGGTGTAGTATTGAATACTTTCTTTTGTAGGGAATAACTGCGCTGTCGATGAAATAAAGAGAATGAAATGGACACACATGCTGTGTCTGTATATTTCACCCCACCTTACTTTTATATATAGTGCTGAACAATGTCATCCTCATAAATTTATGGCTAAATCAAGTCTATGCAAATGCAGCCTAATTATGGAGACACTTGTATAATGTGACCCAGCTAACATTGCCCTAAATTGTTGCAGAATATTCCGGCTCTATTTTGAGTCATGAGATTGCTTGGCATAGACACATAATAAAGAATGATTGGTATATAAATGATAAAAAAGGGAAATTCATGATAAAATTATGACATTAAGGATAGCATAGGTGCAACATCGCTTGTAACATTGGTCTCAAGTTTTATCTCTTTCCCTGTTGAAACAACCACATATACTCTGTTAATTCTTTGTTCAAATAG
Organism: Rhipicephalus microplus; assembly: GCF_043290135.1. NCBI lineage: Eukaryota > Metazoa > Arthropoda > Arachnida > Ixodida > Ixodidae > Rhipicephalus > Rhipicephalus microplus. The sequence goes on from NW_027464586.1 coordinate 10,923,794, forward strand.
CCCTATTGGTAATTAGTTACCAAATCCCTACTCGTTCCTGGAATGTACTTATACTGAATAGAAGAAAATGTTTTTCTTTGCTGTTTTTCATAGATGGCCAGAGCAGTACAGGGACAATGCTTACATCCCTGGCATCAACAAAGCCATAGAGGAAATCAGAGTATGAATATCGCTTTATTTCAAATGCCCTAGATTGTGATATACTATTACATATGAGTGCTAGGTCTTCGGAATCTTTTGTCCTTTCTTCTTCAGCTTTAAAACTACTGGCATGCTTTTACCTTCCTGCAAGAGCGGTATACTCATTTTTTGTTCGTTTGTTATAGAATCTATGCATATCAAAGTGGAGCTCCTGCTCCTATACTAGACTTTGAAGTGAATAACTCCCTCATTTATTGTGTGGAGCATTTTTTCACTACGTGCTTAGTAGCACACACTGAGGGTGTACTACTGAACACATCAATTTTAGGGGATAATCGTGCAGCACTGTGGATAAATTAGAGAGAAGGCAACAGACACAACATGAGTCTGCCGTTTTCACCTTATCCTTTAATTATGGTGCTGTATAATTTCTTTCTCATGAAGAAACTGCATGGCATAATTCAGTCTTGGCAAATGCAGCACAGTCCCATCTTTAAGCAGGCTACTGTACAAAAGTTTTGTAGAGCAGGCAGGCCTGCGAAAAAAAGAGCTTGATTGAAGCTGCAGACGCAGGTTGTTCTTGCCCCATTGTGTATCAGAAGATGCTCAGCATAGACATATAATAAAGAATAACTGCAGAAATTAGTCATACCAATAGAAAATAATTATACTCAGCAGGGCATTAATGCAGTATTGTGGGTTGCCTTGGAAATAGTTTTTGTTTGTTTCTTTGTTGATGCAACCGCATAATTCTGTATAACATGGAAAAATCTCAGCTAGCAATTGATCACCTGAGTTGTAATCCCCACAGGGCTTGTTTCATCGTACATTTACCGTGCAGCAGAAAGTTTCTTTTTATTTGCTGCATTCCATAAAACATGGCTAGAACTGTACATGGACTGCGCTTGCATGTGTGGCATAAACAAATCTACACAAGAAGCAGAGTAATGAATATCAGTTTATTTTAAGGCACACAAGAATGTCACATTCTACTTTGATGCTGGCAGGTAAGAGATTGGGGAAACGAAATTTTCTCATACATACTGGGAACAAATTAAAAATTCTTCGTTGTTGCAAACTCGTTCAGCAAGAAGGCAAAAGCCAGTGATTTGTGCACCATAGTAGTCATATGAAATAAGACACACTGATTACGGGCTCGTTACGAGCCACTTAGTGGGTGTTTCCCAGGAACACATGCTTTCTTAGCCCCTTTGCCATAGCAAGCATGCTGTTATAAACAAGGCACCCAACATGGGAGGCTTTAAATGTATGAGTGTTTTTTGGGTGCATTGAAGACCACAGAGGACACATCTATCTATGATAAAATACAGCGTACACCGTGGTATAAATGACAATGCGTCTTCTCTTGCTCCCTGCAACAAGGTGAAGCATGATAAAAATAAGGCACGTCTTTCCTTTAAAGTTGAATACATGTGGTAATCAAGCTTTCAGAATTGAGAAGTTGTAAAGCACTGATTTCATATATAAGCAAATTGTATGTGCCAGCGTGAAAGAATACGACGTTCGTGTGGCTCGTGCTTGCTAGGTTTCTGCCTGAACTAGGTCGTTGTGGGTAACGCTTCGTGAACGTTAATAACAACTGTTTGTAGGCATACTCGTTTGTTGCCTTATGACAAGTCCTAGAGAAGTGACTGTCGTGACCGGAATCAAACTGCCGAACTTCGGGTCAGCACGTTAGCATCTGAGCCCCTGATCCACCATTGTGGACGCAACTTTAAGCAGTCGTACAACTCTGGGGTAGAAAAATTGACTGCTTCACAGAATTCCTGGGTTCACTTTTGGCTTTAATTGTGATTTTCATTTTTATGGTCTACAAATACTTTACTTACCAGCATTGTCAGTGAAATGGGCAGTGGATGTTTTTTGACGCAAGCTCTTTAAAGTTATTATGGTAAGATTTACAATGTCTGCTTTAGCTATACATGAGAAGGCAAAGCCTTACTGTGGGCTCATAACCAGTGGGCCATACGCTCATTTCATGGGTAAGCACCAGAAGTGTATGGAAAAGGGTTTCATTATTTACCTGACAGGTATTTCATGTCAATCAAGGCCTGGTGCCTCAGTCATGTTTGTCATATACTCATACTGTAACGGGGTTTATTTGCAGAGCAGAACGCAGAAGGCGAAGCAGTCAGCAGCGTCCGGCCAAGCGCAGCAAGCATGAGCTTATGCTGATGGCGATGCCCCTGAGGCAGCGAGAAATGTCGCTGAGGCCCCTCTTCTTCACTACAATCGCCCTCCGCAGAAAAAGACGCCATCCTGGCGGATTAGGGAGAAGAAACGACTTTTGGGTCATAATATGGCTTGAGGCGAGAGACGGAGACAGTGTCGCGACCGCGATAGCGTAGGTCTGTGGATGGGATGATGCGCTCCACGATATAGTCGACGAGTGACATTTGCTCCACAACACGGTAGGGCCCGATGTATTTGGGAAGAAGTTTTGCGGAGTGGCCAGGTGCGGTAGCAGGTGCCCGAAGCCATACAAATGAACCAGGCGGGAAGCTTGGAGCCGAACGGTCCCCAGTCTGGCTGGATTGCTGCTGCCACTGGTCCTTGGTAGAAAAAGAGCGGGCAAGCTGGCGGCATTCTTCAGCATGTCGAGCAGCTTCGGACAGAGTTGTACTTTCGGACTCATAAGTTTTTTTTTTGGGAGAATAGTTCCTACTGTATTTGAAGGTTCTCGTCCGTACAGAAGAAAGAAAGTATGGTGAAAACCCAGTAGTAGCTTGTACGGCACTATTATACGCGTAAGTGACGAACGGGAGAACTTGGTCCCAATTTGAATGATCAGAGGCGACGTACATCGACAGCATATTGCCAAGAGTACGGTTGAAGCGCTCTGTCATGCCATTCGTTTGAGGGTGGTACGCTGTACTTGTGCGGTGCACGATTCGGCATTTGTTGAGTAATGCCTTCAAGGCGTCAGAAAGGAAGGCACGGCCTCTGTCACTTAAGAGCTCGCGAGGGGCACCATGACGCAGAATAAAACGTTGCAACAGAAACGTTCCAACGTCACGGGCTGTGGCAGTCGGCAGCGCAGCTGTTTCGGCATAGCGTGTCAGATGGTCTATCACAACATTAATCCAGCGATTACCAGCTACAGTCGATGGTAGTGGTCCGTAAATGTCAATGCCGACGCGATCAAAAGGTCGACTAGGACAAGGAAGATGTTGTGACAGGTAGACTTGCCTGGGAGGTAACTTTTGTTGTTGGCACTGAGCACACGAGTGAATGAATTTCCGCACGTAGTTATACAGGCCACGCCAATAAAATCTGAGTCGAAGCCTAGCGTATGTCTTGAAGAGGCCTGCGTGGGCGCACTATGGGTCTGCGTGAAAAGCTTCGCAGACAACAGCTCGAAGATGGCGGGGTATCACAAGGAGACATTTGCGACCGTCAGAAAGGTAGTTGCGTCGATGAAGAAGATCGTCCCTTAGGCAAAAGTTGCTAGCCTGGCGGCGGAGAGCGCGAGACGGCGAAGGAGTGAGAGAATCAGAAAGAATGCTTATGAGGCCACTGATCCAGGAATCCTTTCGTTGTTCCACGGTCATGTTGTGCAAGGCGGATGGCGCAAATGCAGGCTCGATGGAAGAAAGGCAAACACCATCATCCGATATGGGGGAGCGAGAAAGGGCGTCAGCGTCCGTGTGCTTACGACCGGATCTGTAAATAACGCGAATGTCGTATTCCTGAAGTTTGAGCACCCAGCGAGCAAGTCGTCCGGAAGGGTCTTTAAGTGTGGATAGTCAACAAAGGGCATGGTGGTCAGTGGCGACGTCGAATGCGCGACCAAACAGGTAGGGGCGAAATTTTCCAAGGGCCAAAATTATAGCTAAACACTCTTTCTCGGTCACGGAGTAGTTAGCCTCGGCTTTCGTCAAAGTTCGGCTTGCGTAGACGACGACATATTCATCAAACCTTGCCTTTCGTTGCGCGAGCACAGCGCCAAGTCCAACACCGCTGGCATCAGTATGAACCTCCGTGGGAGCGGCAGGATGGTAGTGGTGGAGGATGGGTGGTGAAGTTAGCAGGCGGTGTGATTTGATGAACGCATCGTCGCATGCTGGTGACCAGGTGGAAAGGTCCTTGTCGCCGCTAAGAAGGTCCGTAAGGGGTGAACATACGGAAGCAAAATTTCTAATAAAGCGTCGGAAGTATGACGACAAGCCGACAAAACTTTTAAGTTCCTTTAAGTTTTTGGCTTCGGAAAATCGGCGACTGCTCGAAGCTTGGCGGGGTCGGGAAGTATGCCGTCCCGCGATACGACGTGGCCATGAATGGTGAGCTGCCGGGCACCAAAACGACACTTCTTGAGGTTGAGTTGAAGGCCGGCGTCGGTGAAGCGTGTGAGGACGTGCTCGAGACGATTTAAATGGGTGTCGAAATTGGTGGAAAAGACAACTACGTCATCGAGGTAGCATAAACGTGTGTTCCACTTGAGGCCTCTTAAAATATTGTCCGTCATTCTTTCAAAAGTGGCTGGAGCGTTACAAAGGTCAAAAGGCATAACGGTAAATTCGTATAATCCATCAGGTGTGACAAATGCTGTTTTCGGTCGGTCAGATGCTTCCATAGGTACTTGCCAGTATCCAGACCGTAAATCCAGCAAAGAAAAGTATTCTGCTCCCTGCAAACCGTCAAGGGCGTCGTCTATTCGCGGTAACGGGTAAACTTCCTTATGGGTGATCTTGTTTAAACGTCGATAGTCCACACAGAACCGAATGGAGCCGTCCTTCTTCTTAACAAGAACGACCGGTGACTCCCAGGGACTGTTAGAAGGCTGTACAATACCCCGCTGGAGCATGTCAGAAACCTGGTCGTCAATAACACGGTGCTCCGATGTTGAGACTCGATAGGGGCGCTGCCGTAGAGGCGTATGGCTTCCTGTGTCAATCTTGTTAGATATGTTGGATGTGCGACTGAGGCCAGAAGCGTGGATGTGAAAAAAAGTACGAAACTTTTGCAGCAGGTTCACCGACTGGCTTCGTTCTGAAAAGACGTTGCGGCGTCGATGGAGCGGTGGAAAGCGTCAAGGAGTGACTGGTGGATAACAGAGTCGGAAATGAGTGCGCTGAGGTCCGTAGAAAGTAAACTAGATGGAGCGTCAAAAATGTGACGGGCGTCGATCGGATGCACGTGACTGAGACATTCACCATAGAATAAAGGTAAAGGCCCTTCTAGCGTATTGTACACGACCGTCTTCGTGACCTACCATGGTGGAGAGTAAGAAGAGCAATGGGCAGTGGAGAACATTTGCGTTGAATGAACAGGGCAGAGGGCGTAAATAGAACATTACCGTCGAAAATAGCGTCACACGACACATTCACCAGCAGAGAAGAGCGCGGTGGTATGGTGGTGTCGTCGGAAACAGACAGCTTTTAATACGGTAGGGAGGCTTCGACAGCGTCAACATCAAGAAGTGCAGATAGCTCAAGTTCAGCGCGACAGCAGTCAATGACGGCATTACTATTCGCAAGGAAGTCCCAGCCGAGTATCATGTTATAGGAACACGAGGTCAGCACTACGAATTCGACGATATACACAATCTCTTCGATGACTACTCGTGTGGAACAGGCTGCGAGAGGTGTTACACTTCGTGCGTTAGCCGTTCTAAGAGAGAGACCGGATAATGGCGTCAGAACTTTGCGGAGTTTGTGGCACAGGTTGATGGAAAGTATGGATAGAGCGGCTCCGGTGTCGACAAGCGCCATGACGACGATACTATCGACTGACACCACGGGGCAGAAAACTGCGGCCGAGGTGGTATCGGCATAGGCGGCGGTGAATAGGTCGGCGGCGAAAAAGGCGGTGGCGAATACATAGGCGCTGGCTGGAACGCAGGCTGTCGAGGTCGAGCAAAGGCCTCGGCGTACGTGAGAGGTGTGGCAACTGGCGGCGGTTCACGGGCGGGAGGAAGAACTTGTGCGACCTGGTCTTGAATGAAGTCGCGGAGTGTAGACATCTATCTGCGTAGTTGATCGGGTACGCAGGACATCAAAGAGAGCTGACGAGCAACCTCAGCACCGATGAACTCTTGGATCTTGGAGAGAAGATGGGCATAGTCTTCTCCTATGCCAAGGCTGGACAGGCTGGACAAAGAGTCGTCGAGCACTGAGGGACGTCGGGTAGAAAGACGTTTCCTGCACAACTCGACAAAAATCTGGCATAACTCGGTCAGTTCTAGGACAGTGCAAGGACTCTTAGAAAGCAACATTTGGAAAGCGTCGTCCTCAATGCCCTTCATAATGTGCTTGATCTTAAGCTCTTCGGACATCGACTCGTTGACTCGCTTGCAAAGGTCCAGAACGTCCTCAATATAGCTTGTGAAATTCTCACCAAGCTGCGGGGACCGAATATGCAAGCGTTGTTCAGCACGGCGTTTGCGTACCTCACGCCGTCCAAAAACTTGTGTGAGGCTCGTTTTGAAGACCGACCATTTAGGGAGTTCCGCTTCGTGGTTTATAAACCACAGCTTGGCCACGTCCGACAGGTAGAAGGAGACGTAGGCCAACTTGGCGGCGTCATCCCATTTGTTGTGAGTACTCACTGGCTCGTACATTGAAATCCAGTCGTCAACGTCCTTGTCTTCTGTGCCTGAGAAAACAGGGGGATCTTGCAGACACAGAGAACCGGCGCAGAGAACATTGGGCGGTGCCTGTGGAGGAGTTGGAGCGGGGCTTGCGGCGGTAGGCATAATGGATGGTAAAATGTGATTTCTAAGCTCCAGGGTGATCGAAACCCAGCAGACTCCACCACTTGTAACGGGGTTTGTCTGCAGAGCAGAACGCTGAAGGCGAAGCAGTCAGCAGCGTCCGGCCAAGCACAGCAAGCGCGACCTTATGCTGATGGCGATGCCCCTGAGGCGCCGAGAAATACCGCTGAGGCCCGTCTTCTTCACTACAATACTTTTGCATGCCATTTTGGTATGTACTAGTAAAAGAGGTGATCACGCGAGCACACAGACATAAGCAGCTAGCTAGATGGATAGGTAAAAACGGTCAAACTACTTTTATTTCGCTGAAAAAATGCTTTATACACAGATGGTGCACACACTTATCAAGATCGAATGGGAAGATCACTTGGAAAATAGTAAAAGACTGTGCATGTGACAACCTTTTTTCATATTTCAAGAGTAGAGCTGTTTAAGCACAGCATTGGTTTGCAATGTGAGAATAAAAATAACATCATATTGAACCGGCACATGCTTTTTGGCCTCTTGTTAATCTTTGTCTTCCTGCTGTGCTTCGCTCCCAGTACACATGCGCCGATACGTCCGGCACGGGATTCATGAACACTGATGGACTAGAGATTGAGTACAAAAAAAACTAAATGTTAGGAAAAAAAATTCTCAATAAAATGGCATTCGAATCTATGTACTGACAATTCGAAAACAACCACTCGGCTATATAGGCACGCTAGCAGAATTTATCATAGCTTTTTACAGTATAGTGTGCAAGGGGGTTGGAAAGATAAGCGAGAGTGAGGAACAGGGGAAAAAAGTGGGGAGAAAGAAAGGTGTCGCATAGAAAGCATGACGAAGAAACAGAATAAAAAAGTGAGGGAAAAAGGTGAAAAAAGGAAATAGAATGTAATACAAATAGACAATAAGACAAATTGAAAGAAAGAAGACATGAAGAATAAATCAAAAATAAGAGAAAGAAATAAAGTGATAACTGAAAACAAAGAGGGTTGTTCAGTATCACTTCTTTAAGGCTTTGCACAACTATTAGAAATCTGCCTCAAATTTTTGTCCCAGTGTTATCACGTGACAACAACACTCTGCACTGGTTGCACATTAAATCAGATGCCTGAAACACGTGTCCCGCCAACCTTTGTTGAGTGATCAAGCTTGCACAAAAGACTCTGACGCCGATACTTCATTTTAATTAAAAGTCGGTTCTCTAGTTGAGGCTGACTGACGAGACCCCGTCATCGACCATGAGAATCATCTCTGCAGAAGAAATAATACGGAATTTTTTTCTTTTGTCGCAGCTAAATTTCGCGAGGTATTCGAGCATGTTCAGAACTTCAGCAGCTGTTTTGTCCTTTACAAGGAAGAAAGTTGTGTCACTTTGCTAAATGACACTTGCACTTATTTATTGCCTCTTGCCCTTGATAATGTGTTCCGGTAAATTACACGGATGTAACTGGTCTCAAGCTTGTGTTTCGCAAGCACCCTAAGCACCCCGTGCAGCCACAACATAACAGAGAAGATGCTTCTTATTTCATAATCAGCATGCATATTTCAGCTTTTCTGAATGCCGGCATCGTCATTTCTCTCAAATTTTGATGACAAACTTTTTTTAAAAATGTCCTATATATAAGATGCAAAAAAGGCCTTTTAATTTACATTATTTGATGTTTGTCATCCCCTCTTTCACTTCCAATTTTGCACTGTGCTAGCCTTTCAGAACTAAACTTTGTGATTGTCATCCACCTGATCAGAGGAGCTTGATACCTTTAGTTTTCTTTCACTGGTGTGCTTTCTTATAAGGATAGTTGCTGGACGCAGTGGTGTGTATTTGTTTTTGTTGCGTTCTAGTTTTTTTCGCTGTGTTGATTTCAACATGCATACAATGCATCTGCACAGAGATTTGAAAATAGTCAGCACAACAGCAGATAAAGCAACAACAGTGACACGAGCGCAAGCAAAGGCTTCCAATTGAAATTTTATACAACATACAATATATAGCCCCCACCCAAAATAATACCATGCACATTGTAGAGGACAAAAATTAAGTGAAGGGGCACTGAAACAAACTAAAAAAGACTAAAGCAAAATAGCACATGACGATGAATACAGGTAAGCCAGTTCTTTAACAGATAGTAACATCGAAGGTTCAATGTCACCAGCTTCCTTTAGGTGTTCATGCAGCCTAAATGATAATCCTGGTGCTATCATAAAGGTGAGCTGCAAGAGCTTGTGTTTTTTTCGAACAGAGGCTGGCAACCACATTCTCAACAATCAGAAGCCAAAGAACCATCTCTATGGTTTTTACTTTTTGACAATATTCCTGCAACCCAATATTTAGGCACCCGTCTATTTGGCCCACATAACTCTGTGAACAGAACCAAGGTATGCTGTAATTGATGCCTACTGCACAGTCAACAAGGTTTTGCAGTGCATAGCTTGGCTATGGTTCAAAGGTTTTTCAACAACACTAGTTCAAGCACATAACTGAGATTGCTTATTCAGTGCGTTGGTAAACAGGAAAGTTTCTAACCAAATGTCTACAGAAAAATTTGCAAAAAGTAGAATACATGGTTAGAAACGTTTGTTTCGCTTCTCATTATTAGAAAACGATTGCCAGAACCTGATTCAGAAAACACAAGTTCTTACCACTCATCCTCATGATGGCATTTGAGCCCCGCCGCAGTGGTCTCGTGGCTAAGGTATTCGGCTGCTGACCCGCAGGTTACGGGATCGAATCCCGGCTGCGGCGGCTGCATTTCTGATGAAGGAGGAAATGTTGTAGGCCCGTGTGCTCAGATTTGGGTGCACGTCAAACAACCCCAGGTCATCTAAATTTCCGGAGCCCTCCACTACGGCGTCTCTCATAATCATACGGTGGTTTTGGGACGTTAAACCCCACAAACAACTTAATCATCATAATGACACCCATGTCCCGAGACGGAATCTGGCAACATCAACCTGACGCGCTTCCGCGAAATTTTGGCTTATTACCGGGCTTCGCGCCGCCTCTACCCGGACCCCGCACGCTGTTTGGAGAAAGCGGACGAACGACTGCTACGCCGCCTGCAGACGAACACCTTTATCAGTCCGGTGGTCGCCAGGCACTTTTTGCCGGAAATCAATGGCACGTGCTCGACCTGTCATGCCCTTGCCGACACATATCACGTCGTAGCATCCTGCCCAGTTAATCCCATTACTTTCTCATCCCCTTTTCCTATCCCAAATAGAGAGGCTTGGAAGGAGCACCTGCTCGGCTGCTCTACCTTTGATGTGCAACGCTGCTTGGTGGAGCGCGCACGGGCACTTTCCAGCTCCACTGGCGTCCCGGAATAGGGTCTGGGGACTCTAGCCCGCCGGTGGGCCACGCCGGCACTCTCTAGTAGACTTTTTCTGAACTAAATATTTTTTACCACCACCACCAGAACCTTCAATACTTTTGACTGCAAAGAACTGGCTTACCTGGATTTATTGGCTACTTCTAGGTAACCACTTTTCGTTTTTTTTTTGTGGTGTCTGTGATTTTATGCTTTACTTCATTTTTTTGTTTTCAGCAAGTAAAATCAGGTTCTCTTCTCGATGTAGAAGAAACCACTTCGCCCCACTCGGCGCCCGAGGCGCACCACCCGCGGTGGTATAGCAAAGTGGGAGAAGAAACGAACGCCGCTATCCCAATAGCGGCTATTGGCCTGCTGATCGCTTGACGATGAAGCAGAAGCAACGCTGAAGAAGTTCTAGATGGCCGAGAAAAACTTGTATTTACAGATTTTACAAAAAAATGGACATCAATGTTACAAAAAAAAAGAAAAGAAAAACAACTTGGAAATGAACCGACTTCTGTAGGGTGACCCTACGGGGTTCGGCGGAGCCGATGGTGCCTAACACCGCAAGCTCAATTCAGAACACTTGGCGGAGCCTTGGAAATGAACCGACTTCTGTAGGGCGACCCTACGGGGTTCGGCGGAGCCGATGGTGCCTAACACCGCAAGCTCGGTTCAGAACACTTGGCGGAGCCCCGGGGCCTCTTCTTATCCCTTCCTGGCGCTCCGCCCTTACAACACTCTCGGCAAATAATCACCTGCTTGTCCTTTGATTGGACAGTACAGTAGGTCGATTAACAAAAAACCTCCACGAGGAGGCGGCCTTCGTGCACGTGGGACTCATGCACTCTCTCCAAACAACACAACAACTAAAACGTAAATAAAACAAAACTAGAAAAAGCATAGAGGCCAGGGTCAGCTTCGCGGCGCACAATTATCTAGACAGAGCTAGCCGTAATCGGTATTTCGGCCGTAGGGCGACTTCCCTCTACCACGTCAATTTCTTGACGACGGGGCTATAATCCTCTTGCCTCTGTGCGCCGTACGAGGAACCGCTCGCTGACCGCGCATATTTCTGCTTACGAGCTCCTTTGCCCGGATAAACGGGGACGCAGTCGAAGACATGCCCGATTGAACAATAGGCAACCCAGGCGTCGAACGGGCAGCCGTCATCATTTCCCGTGTCGCGAGCCCGCTTCCGAGAGTTACTGGACCAAAGCCGGACCGGCAGGAAAGGACGTCGGTGACTTCAGAGTTTTCGCAACGCGCGCCGCCGATTCTGCAGGCGCGCAAAGAGTACGTGGCCGGGCCATACGCCGAACCGATGTGAGGAGTCACCGCGGTGCGCGGGGTCTCGGAAGAGGCCCGTTGATGCGCCGACTGCCAGTTCCGAGAGGCAATTAGGGGGCCGTCACAACGACGTTTATAATCTCACCCCTTTCGTTGCCCCGGTTGGTTCACTTCTCCTTGAGTTAGTAGTAACTGGAAACGCTCGACCGTCTCTGGGGTTGAACAAAGCAGGGTAATATGCTGGCGCCGTGTGTCTGCGCTCGGGGCAAAACCGGTCGGTCGCGCTTCGACCGCTTGTCACTCAAGCAACGCTGGCTGCCCGTGGCTGACATGCCCTCCCAAGCTTACGCCACAAAGCAAATAAAAGCACACAAAAATTGCCGCGCTACCAATTCTTACCGCGGTCCTACACCCCCCATCCAAGACTTCGCAACAACTTGCCTACAGTGTTGCCGAAGTAAACCCACACAAAAAAAACGGACCGCGCTCAACCAGTGGGTGTACGGCGGGTTAACAGCTTCAGCCAACGGCTGGGGTGTCCCACCCACTACGCAGTGGTCGCACTGCACCTGACCGGCAGCAGCATGCGCAAATTCTCTCCTGCAAAGGAAGCGCGCAAAGAGCCCCACTTGGTCTCGGTGCTAAAAAAAAACAATGGAACAAACCAGTCTCCAGCGCCAGCTGACATGACAAAGCTACTTAGTGAGCTGCCCTGTTCTCTTAATATAGCGAGCCTATTCAAACCATCATGCGGCTGAAACGCGGTATCTAGTAGACCCGACCAAACATGCCAGAGCTGCTCGCTCCGCACGCATTTCCACCAAACGCTTATGATGCATGCAACATCAGACATTCCCTGCCGTGGGCAATTCCTTGAACACTCTGCAAGAGTTTTCATTATTATGACACACATTCCAACACAGGTCCCAGAACAATCGGGCGCTGTTGCCCCACCCAACATAATAAAAAAACGCAAAAAATATTGGCACGTAAAAGCAAACAGACACCACACGTAGTTCACACGACTACACTTGGTAATTGCCATACACTGTTGTATAATGTTCAAAAGTTCCATCACCACTCTGAAGTGTTATTGCCATGTTTGCACCATAAATACATCACTTAGTCCCGTGGCACATAACACTTGTTCCCCCTCCTTCACTGATCGCCGCTGCGGGGCTCTCAGGCTACTGCACCTCCTCCGAGCATTGGTTTGTCAGCCGGGAAAGCGCGTCGGCGTTAGCATGTGCCGTACCCTTTCTGTGTTGCACTACCACGTCGTAGCGCTGCAAAGCCAATGCCCAACATATCAATTTGGCCCCTTGTGGCGAAGCTTGAGTGAGATACGCGAGCGGATTGTGGTCGGAGACGACAAAGATTTTGGTCCCGAATACCCAGGTGTCGAACTTTTTGAGTCCCCAAATGACACCAAACGCCTCGCGCTCTATCGTAGACCATTTCATCTGAGCAGGCGTGAAGCGATGACTGGCAAAAGCAATCGGGCACTCGGTACCGTCATCGGCCATTTGGACCAAACAAGCTCCCACAGCGATAGCGGAAGCGTCCGTAAAAAGCCAAAACGGCTTGTGAATGTCTGGAGTGGTTAATTCAACAACGCTGCACAGGGCATCCTTGAGTTTTGCAAATGCCTCGTCGGCCTCGGGCGTCCAAGGGATGTGGTTAGGAACATGTTTAGCCGTCAATTGGCTAAGGGGCTTGGCATTGCCAGCAAAATTAGGTACGTAACCCCGGTAATACCCGCACAGACCTAGAACACTCCTTAACTCTTTTTTATTCTGGGGTACTTGCAGCCCCTCAATAGCCGCGAGCTTGCTGGGGTCCGGACCGTGCTTTCCCGATCCCACAATATGTCCGAGGTAGCGGATAGACGCGCACGCCACCTGACATTTTTCCATGTTAGCTACTAGACCTACGGACGTTAGGGCGGAGAACACCGTGTGGAGGTGCCGGACGTGCTCCTGTAGGCACCTGCTGAAAACCGCAATGTCATCCAAATAGGCACAGGCATACGCCTCATGGGGTGCTAACAGCTGGTTCATACTCCGCTGAAAGCTGGCCGCCGCGTTCCTGAGCCCAAACGGCATTACCCTCCAAGCAAACTGACCTAGGTGCGACACGAACGCGGTCATGCGCTGTGACCCCTCCACTAAGGAAACTTGCCAGTACCCTCGTCGGAGATCAACGAGAGTTATATAACTAGCCTGACCTATATTCATGATCAATTCTTGCGGGAATCCCATCGGGAATGCGTCTGGTTCGGTTATGGCATTTAAGCTTCTGTAATCGACGCACAGGCGCACCGTACCATCTTTCTTTGGGACGCACACAAGGGGGTGAGCAAATGGACTTTCGCACCGGTATATTAAACCAAGCTCGAGCAGTTCCGCTATCTGTTTTGAAACCTCGTCCTTCAAGGCCACTGGCATGCGGTAAGGGCGGCTACGTTTCGGCGTGGCTCCTTGCATAAGCCTTATATTATGTTCGCCGACTTGCGCGATCCCCACTTCTCTGCTAAATAAGGCCGCATGGCGTTCAAACACCTCCCGTACTAACACTCTCTCAGGGGGCTGCAAATGAGCCAAGCTACCTGCCGGTAGGATAGATGCACTGTCGTGCGAGGTGACAGGACGCGGCACGTATTCCACCTCCCCGAACTCGTGGTCGTCATGGAATATGACACCAATGCCAGCGACACGGCACGTGTACGGGCGCAGGTGGTTGGCATGCACTAGCATACGCTTACCCACCGGCGTCTCTGAGTAATAGGAGTGTTGGCGGTACTTTCCTGTGATCCTGCACGCTCCTACCCATTTTGGTTGCATCTTACCGGAACGGTTGCTATCAAAAACAAGCACCTGCTGCCCCAGTTGAAACTCCTTTTCTTTCGCACGAAGGTTGTATTGCGTCGCGTACGCCCTCTGCTGTTTAGTTGCGGTCACGTTAGCGGCTTCCGCGGCTATCTCCAACTGTTGCTTCAGTTTTCGCATATACTACGCTGGCTTGTCTGCCACTGTCGCGGGCATTTCCTGTTCTCCCGACCGAGCCCTCTGTAGGATCGCGAGCGGACCGACGGGTTTTCTGCCGTACATCATCTGGAACGGGGACACGCCCGTAGGGTCGTGAGGAACTTCTCTATATGCCCACAGTAGAAGTGGCACGAACTTGTCCCATTGTCGCCCCTGTTCAGATATCACATGGAATAGCATATTTTTGAATACTCTGTTCCACCGTTCGACCGCTCCGTTGCTTTCCGGGTGGTCCGGTGTCGAAAACCGAGAGGAACAGCCGAGGCGCGTCAGGAATTCGCGGGTCAGCGCAGCGGTGAAATTGGTCCCGCAATCTGAACATACTACCTCTGGTATCCCGCTGCGGCTGAAAATTTCCGACATTGCGTCGCAGGTAGCTTTAGCTGTCAATGATTTGAGACATATGACCTCGGGCCAGCGGGTGCAGAGATCTATCATGCACAACGCGTAGCGGTGGCCGCGAGTTGTCGGCGGCTCAATTGGTCCTATGACGTCGATATTCACTTTCTGAAAGGGGTATCGGGGCCTTACGAGGGGCGCTATGGGAAATCTGTCTGTCTGCCTCCTGTCAGCCCTGATCTGGCACGCGTGACAACAATTGCAGTAGTCTCGGACGTCCTTTTCTATACCTGGCAAAAAAAAAACTAAGTTTAATTCGCGCTTTCGTCTTACGAAACCCCAGGTGTCCGCCCCAGTACGACTCATGCGCCAGGCTGAGCACATCAGCCCGCCGGGTTGTCGGAAAAACTAACTGCTTGATCGGTTGACCCAATACCTGTTCTCGGTGATACAGCAACCCGTCAATCACCAGCATTCCACCTCGCCCTTCCGCGGCGTCTCTCCATGCCCGGCCCAACGTTTCGTCACTCTTTTGTTCCTCACGCAACGCCTCGAAATCGCCCCTCTTGCCACTTGCGCCACCTTGCGACACGCAACTTGCCTCGTTTTCGGCGGTGTGTGGTGTTTTCTCTCTAGCGTTACGCTCTCCTTCCGGCCCCAATTCTCCCTCCTCTACCTCCACGGCTGTAACCACTTCTTCCTCCCGGGTGCGTTCGTCCTCGCTGGGCTGTAGTACGCTTCCCTACGCTGACCGCGGATCATCCGGAGTCGGTCTACTCTGCTCTACTACTCTACCATCCAGTTTTGCAGCCGCCTCTCGTTCGTCGGAGAAGTTTCGGGGGGATAGTGTCGTGTCCTGTTTGTCGTATTTGCACTGGCTCTGCTGCAATGCGGTCCAATCGCTCGCCGAGAGCAGGCATTCACTCACGCTTAGTTTATATGTGACCGCACACAAGACCGGTGTGGCCTGTGAAACTTCGGCGAACACCGGTTGCCCCTGTTTCAGCGTTAGCAGGAGCTCTACTAGTTTGGCCTCGACTCGTTCACCAAATGCTGCCCGGAGGCTTACGCGGCCATGGGCCTGGATAAATTCTTCAGAAACCACGCTTTCCTGCACTACCGTAATCTCGGCGCCCGTGTCTACTATTGCATTCACAGTTTTATCTTTGCAATTCAGAGTTACCTTCCACGAGCGGTCGGCAGGCGTTACCTTATCTAGGCAGACTCGAGCAGTGAGTTTATCATTTCCCTCCGAAGCACTAGAATTCGACGCCACCCTTTCAAGAGAGTGCGGGCAGTTGAGTCTAATATAAGTGTTCAATCCACACTCAAAACATCCCGTTTTCCTCGGTTGCCTACCTGAATTATACGAACCCTTCGGTCTCGTGTTCGAACAATGACTCGGACCTTATGGGTTGCTACTCTGGTGGTCGGTCGTCTTTTCTACCTCTTTACTGCTGGCGTTACGCGGCTGTTCTTTCTGCGCTTCCGCACTGCCATTCGCGTCTTCAAAGGTGTGCAAAAGCCTTGCAATTTCTGTGCTTTTGTACCACGCTGCCCCCTCATGTAACCTCAAGTATTTTAATGCCTCTTCAGACAACACGGTTTTCAATTGGTCCACTACCAGTAGTTCTAAAAGCTCTGCGAAGGTGGACACGTCTCTTGACGCCACATAAAAATTTAGGTAGCTGCCCAACCTTGTCGTAAAACTTTTCCACGTCTCTGTTTTTCGTTTACGTGCCCCTGTGAATTTCTTTTGGTATTCTAAGGGAGACAGCTTCAGTTCATCAAGCACTACTTCCCGCACGGTCTCATAGTCCCGATGTTGGGCGGGTGTGAGCCGAGTTGACAAATACTCTATGCACTCAGCCACGAGTGGAAAGACTATTTGTCCCCAATAACTTCGAGGTACCTCATATGCCTCCGGAGTGTGCTCCACTGACTCGAACCAAATTGGGACCTCCGCGTCTGCGGGAAATTTCGGGAAAGCACCCACTAACAATTTGGCGTATTTGCGCCACTCAGTGTTGGATCAGCGCTCAAATGTTCTGCCAGCATCACTCACGCTACCTGATGGGCTTGCCGGACGTAATTTAGCGAGCTCTAACTCCAACTCCATTTGCCAGCTTCGTTCCCGAGCCATCTTAAAATCATGATCTGCTTGGTCTCGTGCCGTTCAAGGGACGTCACCACTCCCATCCTCACTCGCCCCATCGCCACCCTCCATCCTGCTGAATGTGGTGCTAGCCTGTTTGCCCCGCAAAAACAATACAGCAATGAGAAAGGGAACTTACGTTAGCTCTGTCCCGTTGTCGTGGCGTCGCTCTGGCTTGCTGCTGCAGGCTTCTGGTCGATGCCCCACCTCGTCGTGGACGCGCCTTTTGGGTGTCGAGAACTCATTCGAGGACCGCTTGGACCCGGTCACTCCCTCGGTGTCTTCCGGGAACACCAGGCTATCTGCAGCTTCCGGCTGCCGCAGCTACTTGCTGCAGAGTCTGTCCGGTGGTCTGGTGCCGATTGGCGTCTTCATCTGTACTTCGTCTTTCCTCTCAGTCAGCTTCTTCCTTCTTCCAACTCCGTCCACAGCAAGCCAATCCTGTCGACTGCGCCAGTAAAATCAGGTTCTCTTCTCGATGTAGAAGAAACCACTTCGCGCCACTCGACGCCCGAGGCGCACCACCCGCGGTGGTATAGCAAAGTGGGAGAAGAAACGAACGCCGCTATCCCAATAGCGACTATTGGCCTGCTAGTCGCTTGACGATGAAGCAGAAGCAACGCTGAAGAAGTTCTAGATGGCTGAGAAAAACTTGTATTTACCGATTTTACAAAACAATGGACATCAATGTTACAAAAAAAAGAAAAGAAAAACAACTTGGAAATGAACCGACTTCTGTAGGGCGACCCTACGGGGTTCGGCGGAGCCGATGGTGCCTAACACCGCAAGCTCGGGTCAGAACACTTGGCGGAGCCCCGGGGCCTCTTCTTATCCCTTCCTGGCGCCCCGCCCGTACAACACTCTCGGCAAATAATCACCTGCTTGTCCTTTGATTGGACAGTACAGTAGGTCGATTAACAAAAAACCGCCACGAGGATGCCGCCTTCGTGCACGTGGGACTCATGCACTCTCCCCAAACAACACAACAACCAAAACGTAAATAAAACAAAACTGGAAAAAGCATAGAGGCCAGGGTCAGCTTCGCGGCGCACAATTATCTAGACAGAGCTAGCCGTAATCGGTATTTCGGCCGTAGGGCGACTTCCCTCTACCACGTCAATTTCTTGACGACGGGGCTATAATCCTCTTGCCTCTGTGCGCCGTACGAGGAACCGCTCGCTGACCGCGCATATTTCTGCTTACGAGCTCCTTTGCCCGGATAAACGGGGACGCAGTCGAAGACATGCCCGATTCAACAATAGGCAACCCAGGCGTCGAACGGGCAGCCGTCATCATTTCCCGTGTCGCGAGCCCGCTTCCGAGAGTTACTGGACCAAAGCCGGACCGGCAGGAAAGGACGTCGGTGACTTCAGAGTTTTCGCAACGCGCGCCGCCGATTCTGCAGGCGCGCAAAGAGTACTTGGCCGGGCCATACGCCGAACGGATGTGAGGAGTCACCGCGGTGCGCGGGGTCTCGGAAGAGGCCCGTTGATGCGCCGACTGCCAGTTCCGAGAGGCAATTAGGGGGCCGTCACAACGACGTTTATAATCTCACCCCTTTCGTTGCCCCGGTTGGTTCCCTTTTCCTTGAGTTAGTAGTAACTGGAAACGCTCGACCGTCTCTGGTGTTGAACAAAGCAGGGTAATATGCTGGCGCCGTGTGTCTGCGCTCGCGGTAAAACCGGTCGGTCGCGCTTCGACCGCTTGTCACTCAAGCAACGCTGGCTGCCTGCGGCGGACATGCCCTCCCAAGCTTACGCCGCAAAGCAAATAAAAGCACACAAAAATTGCCGCGCTACCAATTCTTACCGCGGTCCTACCCAGCATAAGCATGTTGTTTTTATCTCGGGTGTAGGCAACACATTTTGGAGTTGAGATAAGTTTCAATTGGATGTCGGCGCTGATCCTCGTCTCACTTGTGCTGCTGTGTTTACCACTGAGCAGTTTGAAGTATGGAATACCAACTAGTCCACAGCCGCATATGTTGCTCCATGTGCAGAAACCCTGGGGTGCTAGCCGCACACTCAGAGTCGAAAGTGTTTTCATCGCTCGTGCAGCCATGGAAGCGAATAACTAGACTTGATTGACCATGCGGGTGTCACATGGGCACTTTCTATCGAAAGTGAATTTATGAACCGTGATTGACTCATCTCCGCATCTAACGCAATCAGGAAACTTGGACTGGATAGCCATCAATTTTATATGGTGTGATGCCTGTACTTTGAAATCAGAAACTGTCGGCAGCCTTTCTGAATGATCTAGTGGTTAAAGTACCGCACATTTAACAACTCACGTAATACGAGTTCTATGCTACTACGCATGTAAAATGAAGTATTCGACGAACAAGCACGAGAATCTGAGCAGGTTGCCGAACGGGCACGCAAACCACAAAACTACAAGCGCACCCAGCAAAACTGGCAACACGTACGGACTACCACACCATCACTACCGCACACACAACAGAAGTAAATATCACGGATGTCAAAGACCCCTGAAACAGCTTGATGAGTCCTAGACTCGTGGCCCTAGACATCGTGGCCTTCACGCAGGCTCAGGCGAACCACAAAATTCAGCGGTTTCAAACGCGGACACAATCGAACTATTCACGTTCACAAAGCTCATTGCAACAACAAACAAAATCACAGTTTGCGCCAACGATGTGAACACCGAGCCGACCATAAACACGAAAAAAATACGCCCAATGTGCCTTCACCAAAAGAAAAGCTTCCATAGGTTGCGTGAACCGGCATTGTAATGTTTGACAAAAAGCCGCAATGTTCAGCAAATCCGCCTAGATCCAAGCCACGTTAGGTGAAAATAGCGTTTTCGTTATTTTGACTGGGTGAATATAGCATACCGGCTATTCTCATCAGGTCGCAGCAGTGGCGGCCCTATTTTCACCATGTCGTAGAGGTATTGATATGATTGTACCCTCTAGATCGGGCGGTGGCTAGCGCCACAAAGCCGTAATAGTTAGTGAAACAAAAACAAGACATAATTTTTTCCCCTTTAAATAGTGAGGTTGAGGATTCGGGCTTTGCAGTGAAGGGTTTAATTTTCACTCATGCCTTGACTTGAGCCACCAATCAGATAACCCCCTCCAACTTAATTTTACTCACTTAAATTCTATTTTCCCTCCTGTCCCTAAACCACGGTGCTTTGAACAACTCTGCGCCATAATCTTGAACTATAGGGTGAAGCCCTTTACAGAACATTATCGAGTGTTCAGCAGTTTCTTCTTCCTCTCCACACGCACTGCATACCGTGTCTACCCCTTCGTATTTGGCCCGATATGTCTTGGTTCACAATACTCTCGTCCTGGCCTCAAACAGTAGAGAAGTACCCTGAGTGTTATCACAGATCCTTTTCCTGCTTAAAATTTTGATCCTTTTCCTGCTTTGATCCTTTTCCTGCTTAAAATTTCCTGCTTATAATTTTGATAGATATCTAGTGCTGACTTCTTATCAAGCCGGTTCTCCACATATCGGTTTAAACTTCCTTCACCTTCTTCTTAACCGATAAATATTTTTATCCCTGCTGTTTTTTAAGTATTTACCAGTCAGTTTTCTGGTTCGCTTCCTCCATTTTGTATCGACATTCTCCATGTACAAGAAGCCGAATACCTTCCTAGCCCAACGCTCCTCCCCCATTTCTCTCAATCGCTTCTCAAATTTTATCTTGCTGTAAGCTTGCCTGCCTTCAAATGATGTCCATCCCATATGACCTTGTACTCCCAGATTTGGTGTATTCCCTTGAGCTTCTAAGGAAAGCCTACCTATTCCACGTTGCTTAAATTCTAATCTGGCTTGAACTTCTGATCTCATCCACAAGACCGAATTGCCGAACGTCAGACCAGGAACCATGACCCCTTTCCACATTTCTCTCACAACACCATACCTATTGTATTTCCACAGTGCCCTGTTTTTAATTACCGCTGCATTCCTGTTACCTTTAGTCGTCACGTATATTTCGTGTACCCTGAGGTACTCGGCCCCATTGCTTATCTGAACGTCCAGATATTTGTAATTATTTGTTATCTCTAGCGTGACCTCCTGTATCCTAAGCTCACAACCTTCATTATCATGAAAAATCATGACTCTGATTTTTCTTTACTGAATCTGAAACCAAACCTATCTCCCTCATTACCGCAGATGTCCACCAATCTCAGCAAATCT
Organism: Rhipicephalus microplus; assembly: GCF_043290135.1. Taxonomy (NCBI): domain Eukaryota; kingdom Metazoa; phylum Arthropoda; class Arachnida; order Ixodida; family Ixodidae; genus Rhipicephalus; species Rhipicephalus microplus. The sequence continues at coordinate 10,944,973 of NW_027464586.1, forward strand.
TCCTTGTTGTGTGCTATTAGCACTATATCATCTGCGTACATCAACGGTGGTAGTGCCTGTTCAATGAGTTTTCCTTGTTTGACGAAAGAGCGCTTGAAGCCCAGTCCACATCCCTCTAATTTCGCCTCTAATCCTTGTAGATACATCATGAATAACAAGGGTGTCAGGGGACATCCCTCCCTAAGCCCCGCGCTTTACCTCTGCAGGCTCGGATACCTGTTTTTACCACTTTATAACTACCTTGTTACTTTTATAAGTATTTTTTAAAAGATTACTGACTATATGTTCCACACCTAGTGTGTCCAGTATTCCCCACAAGTCCTCTTGAACTACATAATCGTACGCTCCCTTGATATCCAAAGATGCTAGCCATGGGGGCCTGAGTTTCTTTTCTGCTATTTCTATGCAAAGCGTCAGTGAGAACAGATTATCTTCCAAGCTCCTGTGTTTCCGAAACCAATTCTGCAGTTCCCCCAGCAGCCCCTCATCCTCTATCCATGCCTGCAGTCTTCTTTATATTGTGCATCGCCAGCCTGTGCACCACTGATGTCACCATTAGAGGACGGTAGTTCCTTATGTCAGCTTTGTCCACACAAGACAGACGGCAGAAAGAGAAACAGGTAAAGCAAACAGTGGCGCCATCAAAACTGAAGCGTCATCATGACTGGGTGTAGGCGCGTAAGCCTGTATCACCTTCATCTTGTATCTCTTATTGAGTGCAATTGCGATACCTACCACCCTTTCATTATTGCTATAGTATCCCTCTATATGTTGTCAGCTATGTTTCTGTGAATTAGAAACCCCACTCCCAGCTCTCCTCTGACAGCCAAGCCCCGATAGCAAAGGACGTGCCCATTCTGTAGCAGCGTATAGGCCTCATCTGTCCTCCTAACCTCATTGAGTCCTATTATATTCCATTTGATACTCTCTAGCTTCTCGAATAGTACAGCTAGACTTGCCTCCCTAGATAAGGCTCTAGCATTAAAAGTTACCAAGTTCAGGTTCCAATGGCGGCCTGTCCAAATCCAGAGATTCTTAGCACCCTTGGCTGCGTTGCAGATCTGACCGCCGCCGTGATCAGTTGCTTCTCAGCTGCTGGGGACTGAAGGCCGTGAGTTAATTGACATTACCTTGCATCAAACAACTTCTTCTTCTCCCATCAGCATGGCTTTAGAAAAGGCTACTCATGAGACACCATGTTATTAATATTCACGACCGACCTAGCTTCACTTCAATACGCTAACGAACAAAATAATTGCCTCTTCCTTGATTTCACCAAGGCATTCGATACTGTCCCTCATTGTCGTTATCTCTAAACTGGCCGCACTCCGTATTGATTTATTAATCCTGTCTTGGCTATGAAGCTTCCTCTCCTCGCGTGAGCAACTTACGGTGATCAACGACATTTCATCTAATCTTTGCGACGTCACATCCGGTGTTACCCAAGGCAGTGTATTAGGTCCGTTACTTTTTTCTAATATACCGTACATTAATGATTTGCCCGATAACCTTTCATCCACAGTTAGGTTGTTCGCTGGTGATTGCGCCATATACCGCAACTATAGATGTTTTAATGATCATTCTACTCTCCAAATTGACCTTGACCTAACCTTTCGGTGGTGCGAAACTCGGCAGATGTCCCTTAATGCCTCTAAATGCAAGTTATTCTCGTTCACTCGAAAGCATACATATTCAGCATTTCACTATAATATTATTAAGACCGTTGTGTCAGCTACAACATCTTACAAATATTGAGGCGTTCCTCTTACATCGGATCTATCCTGGACAACGTATATATATATATATATAGCAGCTGTCTCATCGAAAGCCTCTCAATCTCTCGGATATCTCCGCAGAAACTTGCGCAACGCTCCTTCTAACGTACGCGCATTATCATATATTACTTATGTTCGCCCACAGCTAGAGTATGCATCATCCACATGGTCACCATATCAAGATTACCTGGTACGTATGTTGGAAGCCGTCCAGAATAGGGCAGCGAGATTCATCTCCGGAAACTACGACTATCATTCAAGCATTACCCTAATAAAACAAGACCTTGCATTTCAGTTGCTAGAAATTCGCCGCAACATTGCTCTTTTATGTCTGTTTCATAGGTACATTTATAGTAACGATATTCACTGTTTGCCACTTTATTCTCCTGCGCGCGCTTTTCAGCGCAGTCACAATGCACGTAGTTTTATGCGCATTCATGGTCACATGCAGGCGTTTACCTTATGATCACTGCCTCGAGCCATTGCATATTGTAATGGTCTTCCGGATCATGTTGTATCCATTTGTAACCGTGAAATTTTTCGTGATAACCTGATTTCGTTGCACTCTAATAATGGATACCGCTGTTGCACCTTGATTTTTGTAATCCTTTGTATATACATATATTTTTTCGTCTGCTTTTCTCCTTTATTGTTATTTCGTTTGTATACAGATGCCCCCCCCCCTTACTCAATGCCCTTCTTTTTTTATTGAAATAGCAAATATATGAAAAAGTTTTTGTCACCGTTACTCGGCAACGGCTACCCCTTTCCGCTTAATTGGTACAAATAACATTATGAAAAAAAAACAATGGCACATATACATATATACAGTTTTACATGGGTGAGAGCAAAAGTTCTCCTATATGGGCAGAACAAACGCGTAGACGACACGCTCACTTTTAACTTTTGTCCACTTAGTAGTCGTCACCAATCTTCGTTTCTTCGAAGAGGAGGGAGGTAGGAAGGAGATAAGTTTATTTACAGAAAGGCAGAGAGGTTGGCCTGAGCGATAGCTTGCTCTAGCCTGCTACTCTACACTGGGGGAAGGGAAAGGAGAAAAGGAAGATTAATGGATGACGATGGTGAGATAGAGAGGCAGCACTTCAAACCGTGACCTCCCAAGACGTATCGGCACACTCATTCATCACCTACGACTCGGAACTGCTTACACAAAGCACTTCCTACTTCGTATTCATCGTTCAACATCGTCAGCATGTTCATGCGGCCATGACGGCGAGTATATCTGTCACCTCTTGCTCGACTGTCCGAAACACGACATACACCGAAGGCGACTAGAACAATTAATCGACGTAGCGCGTTTAGAAACATAGGACAAGGGAAGGGACAGAAGGGAGCGCTTACTTCCAACAAAATTTTATTTCGAGGAGCGTACATCTATATGCTCATGAAATTCGAAAACAACAGACAAACAGATGAAAAACCCTCTATTGCCATGCGCTAAAAACTTATGATCTCAAAAACGACAATTCTTTTTCACAAAGACCGAGAGGAGGATTGCTGACGCAGTTCAGCCCTAATCTACTAATGCTTTCTGTTTCAATAATCTCCCTTGTCACTTTATTTCTGTTTATTCCTATGATTACCGTACCATAAAAAAGTGGTTTGCAGCCACACGTGCTGCAATGTAGTGCCTTTTTGTGCCCTAGATATCCTCAACTTCATCAAGGAGCGCTTTAGTCCCCTTGTTTTAACCCATGAGTTGCCTGTTAATAACACTCTCAGATTTTTAGATATCGCTCTCATTTTTCACCTAGACCACATTTGTTGGATGTACAAACCGAGAAGTAACAAACCCTTGCTTCCGTACCACTCCGCCCATACTAAGCTTCTAAAACGAGGCATTGTAAACATGTGCTTTAGTAACACCTCACAGAAGTCGTGTCCACATCTGATGGCAGCTAGTTTCAAGGAACAAGCAGAACGACTTCTGGACGCTGGCTACCACTCTCACGTACAGGTTTCCGTCGCGGGAATTCTGGTGAAGAAGCTTCAGTCCTTGCAGCAAGCTCTCCCTCATGTTGAGCCAGTAAGACGTCAGAAGCTTGCCGTAGTGCCTTATGTGCATGGAATCTCCCACAACTTGAAAAAGGTTGGAGAGCGGGCCAATGTAAAGGTGGTTTTTTCTGCCCCGAAAAAGCTCTCGTACTTGTGTATGAAAGTTGTTTCACATGCGAAACCGAAATGCTCTAAAAAGCACTTAACACTGTCACATGCGCGCAATTTGTAATCTATCAGATACCTCTTTCATGCGGTAAACACTACATAGGACAAACTGGCAGGTGTATTAATGACTAGGTCCGCGAACACGCTTGCAACGTAAAAAATGGTCGAGATGGTTTTTTGGCACTACATTGCAGCACCTGTGGCTGCAAACCACTTTTTCATGGTACGGTAATCATAGGAAAAAACAGAAATAAAGTGACAAGGGAGATTATTGAAGCAGAAAGCGTTAGTAGATTAGGACTGAACTGCGTCAGCAATCCTTCCCTCAGTCTTTGTGAAAAAGAATTGTCGTTTTTGAGATCATAAGTTTTTAGCGCATGGCAATGGAGGGTTTTTTATCTGTTTGTCTATTGTTTTCAAATTTCATGAGCATATATACGTACGCTCCTCGAAATAAAACTTTGTTGGAAGTAAGCGCTCCCTTCTGTCCCTTCCCTTGTCCTATGTTTCTAAACGCGCCACGTCGATTAATTATGTCTTACCAACATGCCCAACTTTATACTCTAGACTAGAAAAAGAACAGCATAGGTTAGATCCTGAGCGACCATTCGTGTTGAATAAAATACTAGGTCCATGGCCATTCAAAACAAACGGCAAAGCAATGAAGGTGCTGCAACACTTCGAAGAAGTGTTGCAGCACCTTCATTGCTTGCCGCACCTTCACCTTCATTGCAGCACCTTCATTGCAACACTTCGAAGAAGTGTTGCAGCACCTTTATTGCTTTGCCGTTTGTTTTGGATGGCCATGGACCTAGTATTTTATTCAACACGAATGGTCGCTCAGGATCTAACCTATGCAGTTCTTGTTCTAGTCGCCTTCAATGTATGTCGTGTTTCAGACAGTCGAGCAAGAGGTGACAGATCCCCGCAGGGGCGCCTGCGCAAGTAGGCGTTTGGTGTGTAGCGACACCACGGACCCGAGCTAACGGGGGAGTTTCTACTCCCTCCCACGCCTAGCCGTGCGTGGCTTTGCCGTGTCCGGGGAAAAGGGGTCCTGGGGGTTGAGCCGACGCTGGGTGATTGGACCTTTAAGGCCCCCCGGCAGAGGCAACACACCCCTTTGGCCCCGGCTTCACGTAGACGGCACCTCTGGGCTGACCCACCCAGGGGAAATCGGCAGTCGCCTTTTCCTATCTCTCTCTCCCTATATCTTCGTCTTTTGTTCTCACTTTACATCTTTCCTGTCTTCTCCTCACTTTATTTTACTTCCAATTTTTCCTGGTGGCAAGGGTTAACCTTGTGTAGTTACCCAACCTTGGGTAGTTATATCTGGTTATAGCGGCGATGTATGACTGGCGCCTTCAAGTGTTCTACCTTGTAGCGTCCCCTTGTTGGGCTCAGTGGTGGGTGGTCACCATCGCCGCCGAACATGAAATGCACCACATGGCAAAATCTTTCCCCCCTCTCAATGATCGGTCCCTGAAAAGGAACCGCACCGATGAAATCTCCAAGCGAACCGGAAGTGATTGTGACCACTTCCCACGATATCTAGTCATACACTCTCTGGCAGATAGCGTCTCTGTTGCAGGACTGTCGGTTTTCCTGATAGCTAAAACCCTTGCTAACCTAATAGGCAAAAAGTATGACGCAAAGAAACTGTCATCTGGTGATCTTCTTGTTGAAGTAAGCCAGAAACAGCATGCAAACATTCTCCTTAAACAGAAGCAGTTCGCCCACCTAGACGTGTCTATCACCCCCCACCGCAGTCTTAACACTGTTCAAGGCGTCATTTCACAACGTGATCTGATGCGAGAAACTGAAGCTGACCTCCTTGAAGGCTTTCGAGAGCAAGGCGTAGTCACCATCCGGCGGATAACCATCAGGCGAAACAATGCAGAAGTGGTGACACCTCATATAGTATTAACATTTAACCGCTCCATCCTGCCAGAACCCGTAAAAGCTGCATTCCTTCACTGCAAAGTCCGCCCCTACATACCCAATCCTAGAAGGTGCTACAAATGCCAGAAATATGGACATGGGTCGGACACCTGTCGCGGAAAACAAACATGTGCAAAATGTGGTGATCATGAGCACCCTACCGAAAGCTGTACTTCCACGCAAACAGAGTGCCCTAACGGTCACGGGCCGCACGCAGCATACTCGCGGACATGTGAAATTTTCAAGAAGGAAAAGAAAATCATCGAGATAAAAGTAACGGAAAGCATATCATTCTCTGAAGCCCGAAAGAAGGTGTCGCTCTTCTCTGGAAGAACGTACGCTGACGCAGCGCGCCCGGGGGCCGGGCGGCGTCTAGTAACCGTGGGCACGCAGTACAGCTTTGCTGATGCGTGCACATCCCGGCCCTCCACCAAGCAGCCGCAGGCTGCACCAACGTTCGAAGTCTCGCAGGTCCACCTCTATCAGACCTCGGAGACAAAAGAGACAATCCAAACCCCGCAGGTCAGCCTCCGTGAGACCTCGGGGACGACGCAGACAACTGAGAGGGCACCTGTCCTTCTTGAGAAACCTCCGTCAGCCTCCGAGTGTTCACAGGGGGCAATGAATGTGACACCGGCGTCGTCAGCGTCTCCGATGCTCACGGAATCCACCCTATTGAAGCAGAGCCCAACAGAACGCCTCAGAGGGAAGAAACACCCTCCAGTCCAGGCGCCTGACAAACGCGGCAAAGTCTGAATAACCCTCCTACCTTTCTTCTTTCTCAAAAATGGCTGCTGAGAGTATCATCTACTGGAACTGCCGAGGTCTACTGAAGAACCTGGATGACATTTATGAAATACTTGCGCAACACCAACCTAACATACCTTGCCTGCAGGAGACACACTTAAACTCAACACTCACTAACTTTCTAAGAAGATATGCGGTATACCGAAAGGACAGGCATGGCACTGCCCATTCATCCGGCGGTGTCGCTATCGTGGTGCAGAAAGCACTACTGTCCCAAAACCTCACTCTGGTCACTGACTTAGAGGCAGTGGCAATACGAACCCTTATCTTTGGACGAATGACAACTGTGTGCTCATTATATATCCCTTCAGATTACCACCTGTCTACTAAAGAGTTTGAAACTCTAGTCGACCAGCTCCCGCATCCATTCCTCTTGGTTGGAGATTTTAATGCGCACAACCCCATATGAGGATGCAGAAGAACAGATTCTCGAGGCTCCTTAATCGAAAACTTCCTCTTGTACTCCGGCTCCTGTATATTTAACAAAAAAGAACCAACGTACTTTAACGCAGCGTGCAACTCATACACAGCCATAGATCTTGCTATCGGCTCTCCTTCACTCATGGCAACCATAGATTGGTCTGTTATTCATAACCTCTATGGAAGTGATCATTTTCCTGTCTGCCTAAAACACACAGGAAGTACAAGTAAGACGACTACAAATGTATTCAGGTTTAGAGAACAGGATGCTGACTGCACAAAATTCCGAGAACTTACAGAACTGTCGCGTTCTTCTATTGAAAACCTAGACATTGATGACTGTGAAGCATTGGTCGTACTTCATATCATACAGGCCGCAGAGCGATCGATCCCACAGACATCTGACAAGACGCGAAACAAACGACGGCCCTGGTGGAATGCGGAGTGCAAAAAAGCTCGCGAGAATCAAAACAAAGCTTGGTCGAAATTTTGCAGATACCTGACAGCTGACAACCTGATAAACTTCAAGCGTGCAAAAGCAAATGGTAGGCGTATCCGACGAGAATCAAAGAGGCAGAGCTGGCAGTCCTTCCTCTCGTCAGTTAACTCCTATACTGATACGCATAGGGTGTACAACAGAGTAAGAGCACTTCAAGGGCACAACACTCATCCGGTCCCTCTCGTCAGTACTGCTGGTGATACGCTGGAACACCAGGCAGATGCCATAGGCCAACACTTTGAGTATATCTTCAGCTCAGCACATTATACAGAGTCCTTTAAACGACACAAGCTTGCTGAGGAACGTAAGCCCATCCGTGATAGAAGGCCATCTGCTGGAGGCTGCAATACTCTGTTTACCATCGACGAATTGAAGGCAGTGCTGGCAACATGTGGCAACTCAGCTGCAGGCCAAGATAAGATTACATATGGCATGTTGAAACACTTACACGAACACACGCTTGATGTCATTCTCTTACTGTTCAACAGTGTATGGTCCTCCGGGCGTCTACCCAAGGCCTGGAAAGAGGCAGTTATAATACCCATCCTCAAACAAGGAAAGGAAGCCACACTTGTTGCTAGTTATAGGCCTATCGCCCTGACTAGCTGCTTGTGCAAGGTTTTTGAAAAAATGGTAAACCGCCGCCTCATGTATTATCTTGAATATAATGGCCTCCTTGACTGCCGTCAAGCTGGATTCAGATCAGGCCGGTCGACAGCTGACCAACTCGTAGCATTCGAATCCTACGGCAGGGATGCCTTCATTCACAAACAACACTGCCTTTCTGTATTTTTTGACTTGGAGAAGGCTTATGACACGACATGGCGTTATGGAATTCTCCGTGACTTGCAATTCCTTGGAGTGTCAGGGAACATGCTGAATACAATTCAAAGCTACCTCTCTGAACGTACGTTCGTGGTTCGTGTTGGAAATGTTCTTTCAAGGCGGTTTACTCAGGAAAATGGTGTCCCCCAAGGTGGCGTACTTAGTTGCACACTATTCATCGTAAAAATGAACTCCATAAACACTATACTGCCTAAAACAATTTCCTACTCTGTATATGTTGATGACATTCAGATTAGCTTCAAATCATGCAACCTAGCCATCTGCGAACGTCAGATTCAGTTGGCAGTAAATAAGCTCTCAAGCTGGGCAGACAAAAATGGTTTTAAGTTTAACTGTCACAAGACTGTCTGCCTACTCTTTTCAAAACTACGTGGTATAAGGCCGCCCCCCAACATTTCAATGAATGGACACATCATCGCTACTAAGAAGGATCATAAATTTTTAGGTGTTGTGATGGATGAAAAGCTCAGCTTTGTCCCACACATCAAGCAGCTGCGACTGAAATGCTTGAAAGCCTTGAACTTGCTCAAGATTCTCTCGCATCAGTCATGGGGTACAGATCGGGACTGTCTATTAAACCTTCTCAGTAGTGTAGTGCTCTCACGTATTGATTATGGCTCGGTTGTGTACGAATCAGCATCGAGATCCACACTTAAGATGCTCGACCCAGTGCATCATCATCGGCTTCGTCTGGCTAGTGGCGCCTTCCGAACCAGCCCAATAGCCAGCCTGTATGTTGAAACAGATCGGTGGTCATTAGAACGACGACGGCAGTTCACAAGCATCAAGTATGCAACCAAGGTGCTCTCTCATGTCGACCACCCATCTCGTGAGCTATTGCAGGATACATCAAACACCCACCTGTTCTTGAGGCGACCATCAGCCCGCCAACGTATCCCATTATAGTGGCCTCACACTTTGAAAATCTTAATATACCTGTCTCCAATCTTCAACTAAGTTCCCACAAGGACACTGTGGCACCATGGGAAATGCGAGCTATCAATTGCGACTTGTCCTTCCTAGAGGTAGGAAAGCATGGCCTCCCAATCGCAATCGATCAGCATTTCATGTACTTGCAGGCAAAATACAGGTGTGCTGAGTACTACACTGATACTTCCAAGTCCTCGGCCGTCGCATGTGCTGCATACGGCCCAGCGTACTCTGAATCTGCAACAATGAATGAACATACCAGCATATTTACTGCTGAGTGCTATGGCATACTGCTAGCTGTAAGGCACATCTTAAAGAAGAAAGAGCCAGCCTCCATCATATACACAGATTCCCTCAGTGCAGTGACTGCGTTGTCTTCCACAAGGACACATAAAAATCCAGTGACTAATACCCTTCTAAACTGCCTCATGTTAGCCTACAGATCCAACCTGAAAATCACGCTATGCTGGATTCCGGGACACTGCAACATAGCTGGCAATAAGGCAGCGGACCAACTTGCGAAGTCCGCTGCACTCCGCCCAACAGTAGACGTAGCCGTCATCCCATATGAGGACTTGAGGCTGCTAATCAGAAACCAAATGCGTAAGCAATGGCAAGATGAATGGAACGCAGCAAATGAAAACAAACTGCACTTAGTAAAGCCAAGAATAGGAAGATATGTGACTGAAAAACGTAACAGGCACCAAGAGGTTGCACTGTGCAGACTCAGGATCGGTCATACACATGCAACACACTCGCACCTTTTAAAGAACTCTCCAGCACCACATTGTGCAAAATGTGGTGATGAGCTGTCTGTCGTTCACGTTCTAATCACCTGTCCATACCTCGAACCAGAAAGACTGTGTCACTTTCCAAAGCTGTAGAAATGTCACATTCCGCCTCATCCACAATTTTTTCTTGGAGACGATCCCTTGTTTCCCCCAAAAGTAGTCTTAAAGTTTTTAGCTAGTGTAGGCTTCCTACATTCCATAACATATTCTCACTAATCTTAGCCTCCTCTCAATCCTGAGGGGACGGCTGAGAGTTTTTGTTTATCAAATGTCATGCAACACGCACTCCTTGTCTTGACAAGGACTGCTGACGACACGGCATGACTTTGTAAAACCCATAAGCATAACCAGTTTTAAACCCATCACACATATTCACTACACCTAAGTTTAAGTCCTATACACTACTCTTTTATTCTTGCCACCCTGAATAGAATTTTATAATCAAATCGACCAAAAACCGTGTGTTTGGCGCTCTTTGGCCTGAGTTGCCCTTGCGCCACTAAAATCTACCATCATCATCATCATCAAGAGGTGATAGATATACTCGCCGTCATGGCCGCATGAACATGCTGACGATGTTGCACGATGAATACGAAGTAGGAAGTGCTTTGTGTAAGCAATTCCAAGTCGTAGGTGATGAATGAGTGTGTCGATACGTCTTGGGAGGTCACGGTCTAATTGGCATTCAAGATTAGGGTCAACAGAATACAGAATCGATTCCAAGGTTTGGTATGTGAACCAGGTAGACAGGCATATTTCGCGTTTTGTTGTTCTTAAAATTATATTTACATCATATTGAGATACCGGAATGAGGCACGTTTGCGTATAATTATGAGCGGTTTTCGCCAATTCATCTGCCATTTCATTTCCCTTAATTCCGCAGTGACTGGGAACCCACTGAAATGCCACTCAAAGATTCAACTATGTAGCTTCTGAGGGCTCTTCAATGCCCTTCAGTTGGCCTGTAAGGTATTTTAAATAAATAAATAAATATGCATGTGGGAGGTAGTGGCGAGATACTGCACCAGGGTGACCAATTTTTCTCTGTAGCGACCTTCCCCCCGCCTCTCGTTAGCACGGGGCCGTGGTGTCGCTACACACCAAACGCCTGCTTAGGCAGACGCCACGGCGGATGCTCGTTAAAGTACAACAAAAAAACCACAATTATTCCCTTTCAACATCGTACACAGCAACAGATGACCAGCCCGCAATAAACCACGCTGCAGCACGTGAACTTTCTTAGGTACCCAGAGAGGTACCCAGGTATGGCGGGAGAGGGCGACAATGGTGGAGGTTCGGTTCGGACCGTCACGGTGGATGGACGTGTTTTATGAGCGCTCCCGATCGACTGCGCAGATAAGTTGTTCTGCATGTTTTGAGCTTGTCTTTATAATTACAAGGCAACAGTAAGGCAACAAAATCCCTGTAGCACCTATTTTATTGTACAGCTTTTTCGGGGGTCAGTCACCAGGTATTTCTTAGTTTGTGCGTGTGTGCGTGTTTGATTTTTTTGTTGTGTTTTGTTTTTTGCCACCCCGTGGGGAAAGTGCACGTGAATTGAACACGCAAGTTTTTGTAGGAGAGCTTAGACTTTCTTTTGTTCGTAGGGCAGGGCTCGAATTATGTATTTATCGAGTGAGACAAGTCATAGCGAGAATTGGTGTCGAAAAAACATGGTTAAAAAGACTGTAAAGTGTTCAGGATGTGGAGTGGCATTGAAAGTGGACCCAAGTGTAGAAGCGGAAGGAGAAGAGGCTGACGCGAAGTGTAGGCAATGTGAGGTCGAGAAAAAAATGGAAAAAAATGATGGTTGCCCAGAGTGAACTGCTGATGAGAATCACCGAGCCCGAGACGGCATTGGTGATAGAGCAAGAGAAAACGAGGGCAATGGGAGAAAGGCTGAAGTCCGCCGAGGAAGCACTAGCGAAGGTGAACAGAGGAACGACCTACGGAGAGAACAGTAGGTAACCGTCAACCAGAACAGCGGAGAAGAAAGAGCAAGCAAGTTTAGAAAAAAACAGGTTCAGCCAATTCAATTGTCGCAAGACCCAGCTTCGGCGAAGTAGTGGTGGGGCTGGGAGGGGACAAAGCAGCCGGCGTCACAGGTGCAAGTAACCCCGAGGTGCAGGACGCTCCAGCTGAAAAGTCACAGCATGTGATAATCACCGGGGACTCGAATTTAACTCGATTCACAGAAGCCATCAAAGAGAGGGTAAGAGGTGACAAGAGGGTTGCAGTAGGGGCGTTCCCAGGACGCAAGCTAGAAGCAGTCATGAGGCAAGCGAGCGCAAAACTCAAAACTTCAGCTGATAGACGAAACCTCAAGATAATTTCAGGTCGTTTACACGCTGTCTTAAATGAAGATACAGCAGGACTAGCAACCACACTGTCGAAAGGCGTCGATGACATGCGCGACACTTCTCCTCAGGTACAGGTAGTGATATGCACGATACCGGAGGTACCGGTGCGTGATAGCAACCTGCAAAGAGCGATTCTCAACGCAAACCGAAAGATATGGCGAATGAGCCGAGAAAAAAGCTTTGAGGTGGTGAAAATAAACAGCGAGGTGCATAGGTGGGGTGGTTTTCAACGAGACAGAATTCACTTCGATGGGCGGCTAGGTTATGGTGGGTTGGCGACTTCCAGGACGCGCAGTAGATTTTTTTTTGGGGGGGGGGGGGCAAGCGGGCCCTTCGGGGTGCAGGATAGCTAGTAACGAGGAAAACAACCAGAAAGACTCTTTGACAGGTTGTATGGTCAGATACAATTTCAAAGTGGCACCAGTATTTAAGATAGGTAGAGTCAGGGGCAGAAATAGACGTAGCCACGAGCACCGAGCCAATTCAGACTTAGGGTATAGTAACATGCAGGAAGGTAGGAACAGGCTGAAGTGGGAAGAGATAGAACAACAGCTAAGGGAGGAGAAGCTGACGTTGTACGGTTTTGTAGAAACACATCTCAGGGCCGTGCAACAACCTCCTAACAATGCTGACTACGCGTGGGAATATTGTAATAGAACAGAAGGCAGCAGAAAGGGGGGTGGTATTGGGGCATTCATTCATAAAAGTACAGACTGGCAAAGGGTCAAGCAGGAGTGCAAGGAACATTTATGGCTGAAAGGAAAAGTGGCAGGGCAAATGACACTCCTTGGTTTCGTGTAATTGTGGACAAAGGCCAGGGAAGAAAACCAACCAGGCAATGGTAGACTGTATATCAAATGATATTCACGAGTTAGGAGGTGAGTGCGAGATAATTATACTAGGAGATATGAATGCGCACATAGAAGATATTGATGGATATACCGACACGACAGGCAAAATGATCATGGATATGTGTGAAAGGCTTGATTTGATCATTTGCAACAGTACCGAGAAGTGTGAAGGACAAATAACATGGGAAGTAGGAAAGCTGCACTCGACGACAGATGACGCACTGATGTCACATAGGATGTATAATAAGCTAAGGGGAATGCACATAGATGAAGGTGGCTCCAGAAGTCTGGGTAGTGATCACAAACGTATCAAGCTAAGTTTTCGAAAAGCAGTGAAAGTGGAAAAGAGACAAGGTGAGCAACTACAGGAAAATTTTCATTCAGAAAGGCAAATTGAAATAGCCACTAAACAAATTGAGAAAGTAATCACTGAGGATAATAAAACAGTGTGGACATACACAAATCTACTTAGACTGCTTGAGCTAGAGCTTGCTAAGGCACGTGACAAATCACCCCGGAAAAGAAGCCACAAACCTAAACGTTGGTGGGATGAGGAAGTTAAGAGAGCCATAGCAAAACGTCAGGAAGCCTCTAGGGAACACAGACTTGCTAAGCAGCGGGGTGAACCGGCACATGAAGCTGAAAGAAAATGGGAAATCTTTCTAAGCTGTAGAATGGATGCATCCCTTCTGATCAATGAAAAAATTAGAAGAAAGGGAGCTCAGGGGCTGGCAGAAGTACATAAAAAACATAGAAAGGCAGCTGCAAAATTTAGGAACCATCTAAACTCCCTAAGAAAGGAGACGAGCCTAGAGCAGAGGTTTATAACTACAGCTCACGGTGCTAGGCTAGAAGAGGACGAAGCTATTGAATATATAAGAACAAGGGTGACAGAAAAGTTTCAACAAAGAAGCGCTTTACGCACCACAATAGACAAGAATGAATCAAGTGGTGCGATGGCTCCATTTTCACAGCGAGAGTGGGAAAGGGCTGAGAAAAGGGTTCCTAGTAGTACATCAAGATGCCCGGATGGCATTCCAATTATGCTGATGAAGACATTAGGTCCGAAGTCAAAGCAGGCTTTGAGAGAGGCAGTGAAAAAAACTAATAATCGATTGACAAGTTCCCGGTGGATGGAAACTTAGCAGGATAAACTCAATCTATAAAGGAAAGGGGGAGAAAGCTGACATAAACAACTACCGTCCTATAACAGTGACATCAGTGGTCTACAGGCTGGCGATGCAGATAATAAACAAAAGACTGCATGCATGGATAGAGAATGAGGGGGTGCTGGGGGAACTGCAGAATGGGTTTCGGAAAAACAGGAGGTTGGAAGACAATCTGTTCTCACTGACACAGTGCATCCAAATAGCAGAAAAGAAACTCAGGCCCCCATGGCTAGCATTTTTGGATGTCAAGGGAGAGTACGATTGTCTAGTTCAAGAGGACTTGTGGGGAATACTGGACACACTAGGCGTGGTAGATGTAGTCACTAATCTTTTAAAGAATACCTATAAAGGTAACAAGGTAGTTATAAAGTGGGAAAAACAGGTATCCGAGCATGCATAGGTAAAACGGGGGCTTATGCAGGGGTGTCCTCTGTCACCCTTATCATTCATGAAGTACCTACAAGGATTAGAGACCAAATTAGAGAAAAGTAGATTGGTCTTCAACCTCTCTTTCGTCAAACAAGGAAAACTCATTGGACAGGCACTATCAGCATTGATGTACGCAGATGATATAGTGCTAATAGCCGACAACATGAAAGTTTTGCAGATATTGGTGGACATCTGCGGTAATGATGGAGATAGGTTAGATTTCAGATTCAGTAAGGAAAAATCAGCAGTCATGATTTTTAATGACAATGAAGGTAGTGAGCTTGGAACACAGGAGGTCACGCTAGAGATAGCAGATAAATACACATATCTGGGCGTGTGGATAAGCAATGGGGCCGAGTACCTAAGGGAACACGAAATATACGTGACGACAGCTCAAAGGAATGCAGCGGTAATGAAAAACAGGGCACTGTGGAGTTGCAATAGGTATGATGTTGTGAGAGGCATATGGAAAGGGGTCATGGTTCCGGGTCTGACGTTCGGCAATGCAGTCTTGTGCATATGATCAGAAGTTGAAGCAAGATTAGAAATAAGCAACGTGGTATAGGCAGGCTTGCTTTAGGAGCTCACGAGAATACAGAAATCAGGGAGTACAAAATGATATGGGATGGACATCATTTTAGGGCAGGGAAGCTAGCAGCAAGATAAATTTTTTTAAAAAGCGATTGAGAGAAATGGGGGAGGAGCGTTGGGCAAGGAAGGTTTTCAGCTACTTGTGCATGAAGAATGTCGATACAACATGGAGGAAACGAACCAGAAAATTGACTGGTAAATACTTAGAAAACAGCAGGGGGCCAAACCAAAAAGAATTGTCCTTTAAGAAGAAAGTGAAGGAGACGGAGACTGAGTTGTGCAGAGTTGGCATGATTAAGAAGTCCACACTAGAGATCTATCGAAATTTTAAGTAGGAAATTGCCAAGGAAAGGATCTATGAGAATACTCGGGGTAGTTTTTTACTGTTTGAGGACAGGATGGGAGTATTGCGAACCAAGACATATCGGGCCAAATACGAAGGGGTAGACACGGTACGCAGTGCATGTGGAGAGGAGGAAGAAACTACCGAACACTTGATAACGTTCAGTAAAGCGCTTCACCTTATAAATCAGGATGATGGCGCAGAGTTTTTTAAAGCACTGGGGTTTAGCGAAAGGAAGGGCAAAATAGACTTTAAGCTGGTAGAATTAACTAAAGGAGGTTATCTGGTTATTGGCTAAAGTCAAGGCACGAGTGAAAATTAAACCCTTCACTGCAAAGCACGAATCCTCAACTTCACTATTTGAAGGGAAAAAAGATAAATCTAGTTGATTCAATAATGTATTACGGCTAGGTGGCATTAGCCGCCGCCCGATCTGAAGGGTACAGCCACATCAATCCATCCATCCATCGTGGACCGCAGCAATATAATGATATTATAATTATATCTCTTGTAAACTTGGCTAGCTCTGTACGACTCGTTTTCGATGGGAGCTGCTTCGCTTCGCTCATCCACTCTTAAAATTATAGCTCGAGGCATTCAGTTTCTTAGGCCACGCAATTTAAAGTGTTTGTAGTGAAAGCGAGATATTGGGCCCTCGTAGGTCGTGGTGGGCAGCCAGTGTACGCAAAGGCTGGTATACGTGTCGCACATCTTGATTTTCTGGTCTTGTATCGAGTGAACTAGCGAGGTCTTCCCGATTGGATGAGCTCGTTAAAGTCATCATTATCATCATCAGCCTGACTACGTCCACTGCAGGACATGGCCTCTCCCATGCCAGTTAACTCGGTCTTGTGCTTGCTGCTGGCAATTTATACCCGAAAATTTGTTAACCTCATCGGCCCGCCTAACCTGTATCCCCCTAACTATCTTGCCTTCTCTGGGAATCCTGTTAGTTACCCTTAATGGCCAGCGATTGTCCTTTCTACGTGCTACATGCCCCGCCCATATCCATTTCCCCTTCTTAATTTCAACATATATATGCCTAACCCCCCTTTGTTCCCTAATCCACTCTGCTCTCTTCTTTCTCTTAAGGTTACGCCTACAATTTTTTTTCCATTTCTCGCTGCGTCGTCCTCAATTTAAGCTGAACCGTCTTTGTAAGTCTCCAGGTTTCTGCTCCGTAGCTAAATACCGACAAGATACAGCTGTTCCTCCTCTTGAGGGATAGTGACAATCAACCTGTCATTATTTTAGAGTGCTGGCCGAATGTACTCCACCCCATTCTTATTTTTCTAGTTACTTCAATCTCGTGGTTTGGCTCCGCGGTTATTACCTGCCCTAAGTATGCATAGTCTCTTATAACTTTAAGTGGACTATTATCTATATCAAAGCGCTGCTGTTTTCCGAGGTTGTTGTACATTACTTTACTTTTCTGAAAATTAATTTTAAGACCCACCTTTCTGCTCTCCTTGTCTAACTCCATAATCATGACTTGCAATTTGTCTACTGAGTTACTCAGCAATGCTAAGTCATCGGAGAAGCACCGCTTACTAAGGTGCTCTCTATTAACTCTTATCTCTAACGTATCCCATTCTAGGCTTCTGAAAACCTCCTGTAAGCATGCGGTAAAAAGCGTTGGGGAGATTGTGTCCCCCTGCCTTCCACCCTTCTTAATTGGTATTCTGTTGCTTTCTTTATGAACCACTATGGTAGCAGTTGATCCCTTGTAGATTTCTTCCAGAATGTTTATATATACTTCATCTACGCTCTGATTCCACAGTGTCTGCATGATGGCTGATATTTCTACTGAATCAAACGCCTTTTCCTAATCTATGAAGGCTATGTATAGTGGTTGGTTATACTCTGAGCATTTATCTATTACATGATTGATAGTATGAATGTGGTCAATTGTTGAGTAGCCTGTTCGAAATCCTGTTTGTTCCTTTGGTTGATTGAATTCTAATGTTTTCTTTACTCTGTTAGCAATTACCTTTGCAAATAGCTTGTATACTACAGAGAGCAAGCTGATTGGCCTGTAATTCTTCAAGTCCTTGTCATCTCCTTTCTTATGTATTAAGACGATGTTAGCGTTCTTCCAAGACTCTGGTACTCTTCCTGTCAAGAGACACCTCGTAAACAAAGTGGCTAGTTTTTCTAGCACAATCTGTCCTCCATCTTTCAGCAGATCTGATGTTACCTGATCCTAACCAGCAGCTTTGCCTCTTTGCATGCTCTCCAAGGCTTTCCTGACTTTTTCTATCATTACTGGTGGGTGTCATCTGGGTTACGGCTAGATCTCATAGTATTGAGTTCCTGGTTGCCCCGGCTACTGTACAGATCTCTGTAAAACTCCTCTTCTATTTCAACTATCCAATCCATATTGGTAGTTAATTTGCCTTCTTTGTCCCTTAGTGCAGACATCAAATTTTTCCTTATCCCAAGTTTTCTGTTCACTGGTTTGACGCTTCCTCCGTTTTTCAGAGCGTGTTCAATTCTCTCTATGTTATACCTTCTTAGATCGCATACCTTACGTGTTTTAATCAACTTCGAAAGCTCTGCCAGTGCTATTTTGTCTGTTGTACTGGACACTTTCATGATTTGACGCTTTTTAATTAGGTTCTTCGTTTACTGGGAAAGCTTGCCAGTGTCCTGTCTAACCACTTTGCCTCCAACTTCCACTGCACACTCCTTCATGATACTCGTCAGATTATCCTTCATTGTATATACGCTAAGGTTGGTTTCCTCACTAAGAGCCGAGTACCTGTTCTTCAGCGACACTCTGAATTCCTGTACTTTTCCTCTCAGGGCTAGCTCATTGATTGGCTTCTTGCGTATCAGTTTTTGTCGTTCCTTTTTCAAGTCTAGGCGAATTCGAGACCGTACCATTCTATGCTCACTGCATCGTACCTTGCCAACCACTTCCACATCCTGCACGATGCCTGGGTGGGCACTCATTATAAAGTCTATTTCGTTCTCATTTTCGCCATTAGGGCTCCTCCATGTCCACTTGCGGTTTTCTCGTTTTCGGTAGAAGGTATTCAAAATCCGTAATTATTGCGTTCGGCGAATTCTACTAGTCGCTCTCCTCTGGCATTTCTAGTACCGATGCCGTAATCTCCTGCTGCCTGGTCTCCAGCCTGCTTCTTTCCTATCTTTGCGTTCAAGTCGCCTATCACTATAGTATACTGTGTTTTTACCTTACTCATTGCCGATTCCACGTCTTCATAGAAGCTTTCAACTGAAGCGTCATCATTGCTGGGTGTCGGCGCGTAAAGCTGTATCACCTTCATCTTGTATCTCTTCTTGAGTTCAATAGCGATACCTACCACCCTTTCATTAATGCTATAGTATTCCTCTATGTTGCCAGCTATGTTTCTGTGAATCAGAAACCCCACTCCCAGTTCTCTTCTGACAGCCAAGCCCCGATAGCAAAGGACGTGCCCATTCTGTAGCACCGTATAGGCCTCAGCTGTCCTCCTATCCTCGTTGAGCCCTATTATATTCTATTTGATGCTCTCTAGCTCCTCAAATAGTACAGCTAGACTTCCCTCACTAGATAAGGTTCTAGCAATAAATGTTACCAAATTCAGGTTCCAATGGGGGCCGGTCCAGATCAAGAGATTCTTAGCACCCTCGGCTGCGTTGCAGATCTGACCGCCGCCGTGGTCAGTTGCTGCGCAGCTGCTGGGGACTGAGGGCCGTGACTTAATTGACATTACCTTGAATCAACCAACTTCTTCTTTTCCCATCAGCATGGCTTTAGTAAAGGCTACTCATGAGACACCCAGTTATTCAAATTGACGACTGACCTTCACTTTCATATGAACGCTAACGAACAAACCGATTGCCTGTTCCTTGATTTCGCCATGGCATTCCATACTGTCCCTCATTGTCGTTTAATCTCTAAATTGGCCGCACTCCGTATTGATTCATGTTTCCTGTCTTGGCTACGAATCTTCCTCTCTTCACATGAGCAAATTGCAGTGATCAACGAAATTTCATGCAACCTTTGCGACGTCACATCCGGTGTTCCCCAAGGCAGTGTATTAGGTCCGTTACTTTTTCTTATATACCGTACATTAATGATTTGCCCGATAACCTTTCATCCACAGTTAGGTTGTTCGCTGGTGATTGCGCCATATACCACAACTATAAATGTTTTAATGATCATTCTACTCTCCAAATTGACCTTGATCTAACCTTTCGGTGGTGCGAAACTCGGCAGATGTCCCTTAATGCCTCTAAATGCAAGTTATTCTCGTTCATTCGAAAGCATACATATTCAGCATTTCACTATAATATTAATAACGCCGTTGTGTCAGCTACAACATCTTACAAATATTGAGGCGTTCCTCTTACATCGGATCTATCCTGGACTACGTATATATATATAGCAGCTGTCTCATCGAAAGCCTCTCAATCTCTCGGATATCTCCGCAGAAACTTGCGCAACGCTCCTTCTAACGTACGTGCATTATCATATATTACTTATGTTCGCCCACAGCTAGAGTATGCATCATCCACATGGTCACCATATCAAGATTACCTGGTACGTATGTTGGAAGCCGTCCAGAATAGGGCAGCGAGATTCATCTCCGGAAACTACTACTATCATTCAAGCATTACCCTAATAAAAAAAAACCTTGCATTTCAGTCGCTAGAAATTCGCCGCAACATTGCGCTTTTATGTCTGTTTCATAGGTACATTTATAGTAACGATATTCACTGTTTGCCACTTTATTCTTTTGCGCGCGCTTTTCAGCGCATTCACAATGCACGTAGTTTTATGCGCATTCATGTTCACATGCAGGCATTTACCTTATCATCACTACCTCGAGCCATTGCATATTGGAACGATCTTCCGGATAATGCTGTATCCATTTTTAACCGTGAAACTTTTCGTG
Organism: Rhipicephalus microplus; assembly: GCF_043290135.1. Taxonomy (NCBI): domain Eukaryota; kingdom Metazoa; phylum Arthropoda; class Arachnida; order Ixodida; family Ixodidae; genus Rhipicephalus; species Rhipicephalus microplus. The sequence continues at coordinate 10,965,810 of NW_027464586.1, forward strand.
ATAACCTGATTTCGTTGCACTCTAATATTGTATAACGCTGTGGCACCTTGATTTTTGTAATCGTTTATATATATATTTTTTTCGTCTGCTTTTCTTCTTTATTGTTAATTCGTTTGTATACTGATACCCTCTTACTCAATGCCCTTCTTTTTTTGTTGAAATAGAAAATAAATGAAGGAGTTTTTGTCACTTTTACTTGGCGATGGCTACCCCTTTCCACATATTTGGTACAAAAAATATGAAAAAAAAACAAAAAAACAGTGGCACATATACATGGGTGAGAGCAAAAGTTCTCCTATATGGGCAGAACAAACACGTAGACGGCACGCTCACTTTTAACTTTAGTCCACTGAGGAGTCATCACAAATCTTCGTTTCTTCGAAGAAGTGTTGCAGCCCCTTCAATCCTTTGCCGTTTGTTTTGGATGGCCATGGACCTAGTATTTTATTCAACCTGAATGATCGCTCAGGATCTAACCAATGCAGTTCTTGTTCTAGTCGCCTTCGGTGTGTGTCGTGTTTCGGACAGTCGAGCAAGAGGTGACAGATGTCTTCGTCGTCGTGGCCGCATGAACATGCTGACGATGTTGCACGATGAATACGAAGTAGGAAGTGCTTTGTGTAAGCAGTTCCGAGTCGTAGGCGATGAATGAGTGTGTCGATACGTCTTGAGAGGTCACGGTCTAATTGGTATTCAAGATTAGGGTCAACAGAATATAGGATCAATTCCTTTGTTTTGTCTGTGAACCAGGTAGACAGGCATAATTCACGTTTTGTTGTTTTTAAAATGATATTTACATCATATTGAGATACCGGAATGAGGCACGTTTGCGTAGAATTATGAGCGGTTTTTGCAAATTCATCCGCCATTTCATTTCCCTTAATTCCGCAGTGACTGGAAACCCACTGAAATGACATTCGATGATTCGACTTTGTAGCTTCTGAGAGCTCTTCAATGCCCTTCAGTGGGCCTGTAAGGTATTTTGAATAAATAAATAAATATGTATGTGGGAGGTAGTGGCCAGACACTGCACCAGGGTGACCAATGCTTCTCTGTTGTGACCTTCCCCCCGCCTCCGGCTAGCTCAGGTCCGTGGTGTCGCTACACACCGAACGCCTGCTTAGGCAGACGCCACGGCAGATGCTCGTTAAAGTACGACAACAACAAAAAATACCACAATTATTCCCTTTTAACATTGTACACAGCTACAGATGACAAGCCCGCAAATAACCGCGCTGCAGCAAGTGAACTTCCGTAGGTACCCAGAGAGGTACCCAGGTATGGCGGGAGAGGGCGACAACGGTAGAAGGTACCTCACATGAACACCATGTGTAAAGGAAAGACTGTAGGCATGGATAGAGGATGAGTAGGTGCTGGGTGGACTATGATGATGATGTGTGGGGTTTAACGTCCGAAAACCACAATGATAATGAGAGACGCCGTAGTGGAGGGCTCCGGAAACGTGGACCACCTGGTGTTCTTCAACGTGCACCCAAATCTGAGCACACGGGCCTACATTTCCGCCTTAACGGAAATGCAGCCGCCGCAGCCGGGATTCGATCCCGCGACCTGCGGGTAAGCAGCCGACTAGTGGTGGGGGAACTGCAGATTGTGTTTTGAAAACACAGGAAGTTGAAAGACAATCTGTTCTCTCTGACGCAGTGCATCGAAATACCAGAACTCAGGCCCCTGTGGCTAGCATTTTTGGATATCAAGGAAGCGTAAGATTGTGCAGTTCAAGAGGACTTGTTGGGAATACTGGACACAATACGGGTGAAAGATGGAATCACTAATCTTTGAAAGTATATCTATAAATGTAACATGGTAGTTATAAAGTGAGAAAAACAGTGTCCAAGCCCACAGAGGGGAAACGCCGACTTATGCAGGGGTGTTCACTGTCGCCCTTGTTATTCATGATGGACCTACAAGGATTAGAGGCCAAATTAGAGGGAAGTCGTTGGCTTCAACCTCTCTTCAGACAAACAAGGAAAACTCATTGATCAGGCACTACCAGCATTGATGTACGCAGATGATATATTGCTTATGGCCTAAAACAAGGAAGATTTGCAGAAATTGATGGACATCTGCGGTAATTAGGGCGATAGGCTATATTTTAGATTGAGTAAGGAAAAATCAGCATTCATGACTTTTAATAATAACGAAGGTAGTGAGCTCAGAATACAGGAGGTCACGCTAGAAATAACAGATAAATACAAATATCTGGGCGTATGTATAAGCGATGGGGCCGAGTACCTAAGGGAACACAAAATATTTGTGTCGGCTAAAGGTAACAGGAATGCAGTGGTAATGAAAAACAGGGCACTGTGTATTTCAATAGGTATGATGTTGTGAGAGGAATATCGAGAGGGGTCAAGGTTTCTGGGTCGACGTTTGGCAATGCGGTCTTGTGCATGAGGTCAGAAGTTCAAGCAAGATTAGAAATTAAGCAATGTGGAATATGTAGGCTTGCTTCAGGAGCTCACGGGAATACACCAAATCAGGAAGTGCAAGGTGAAATGGGATGGACATCATTTGAGGGCAAAGAAGCTAGCAGCAAGATAAAAATTGAGAAGCGATTGAGAGAAATGGGAAGGAGCGTTGGGCTAGGAAGGTTTTCAGCTACTTGTACATGAAGAATGTCGACACAAAATTGAGGAAGCGAACCAGGAAATTGACTTGTAAATAGTTGGAAAACAGCAGGTGGCAAAACCAAAAAGAACTATCGGTTAAGAAGAAAGTGAAGGAAACGGATACTGACATGTGAAGAATTGACGTGATTAAGAAGACCGCACTAGAGATCTATCGAACTTTTAGGCAAAATTGCCAAGGAAAGGATCTATGATAATACTCGGGGTAGTTCTCTACTGTTTGAGGCCAGGACGGGAGTATTGCGAACCAAGATATATCGGGCCAAATACGAAGGGGTAGACACGGTATGCAGTGCGTGTGGAGAGGAAGAAGAAACTGCCGAACACTTGATAATGTTCTGTGGAGGGCTTCATCCCATAGTTCAGGATAATGGCACAGAGTTTTTCAAAGCACTGGGGTTTAGGGACAGGGAGGGCAAACTAGACTTTAAGCAGGTAGACCTAACTAGAAGGAGGTTATTTGATTGGTGGCTAAAGTCAAGGCACGAGTGAAAATTAAACCCTTCACTGCAAACTACGAATCCTCAACATCACTATTTAAAGGAGAAAAAAAGATAAATCTAATGGTTAATTCACTAAGTATTACAGCAAAGTAGCGCTAGCCGCCGCTCGATTTAAAGGGTACAGCCACATCCATCCATCCATCCATCCATCATCACGACAGCGGGCTGTACCAGCTAAGCATTTTTCATCTGCGGTCCATAAGGGCGCGTCAGTCGAAGGTTGTTCGAGATTTGCAACTGTGCACCGCTGTTTCGGAGTCTATGCAAAATGTTGCTTTGTTGCACCGTCCGCCACAAGTAACGCTAGCGACCGAGAACAATTTAAAATGAAGGAGAAAAAGGGCGTGGCAGCAGTTTTTCTTCTTATTCGGCTGGCATCTTTCTAGAGGAGGCGTTTGTTCAGCTCGCGATCGCGTACAGCTCATCCCACACACGCACGCATGCACACACGCTACGGTGTACTGTGCCAACACCTCCTAGATTTCCTGTGCCTGCCGGAATATCGGCAGTCACTTGGGAAGCGGCGGTCGTCGGAACTACGGTGGTGGCGTCACTCAAGTAGGGGGTGTCTTCAAATAAATATTTACATTTTTAAAGCTTATAAGCAACAAAACTAACGTAAAAAGATATGAAAAAGCGTAAACAAAATATAATTACTCTACGTAAGTGACACCGTCATTCAGAAAGCAACTTTTTTAATACAAGGCATCCTCTAAAATTATTAGCAAACGCCGAAATTGCCGATTTCGAAGGCTAAGTACAAAGATTCTTACCCCTACGTAGGCAGCGCCGTCAAAGATGACTGGCGTTTCGCACTCATCCGGCAGGCACAAGAAATCTAGGAGGCGTTGACTGTACACACGCCACACGCCAAGAGAACTTGAGGTTGCCTGACCTACTGTAACTAAAAGCCACAGCACGCCACACGCGAAAAAAATGTGCCAGGAGAGCCAGATTAACTATGCAGAGAACCTCAGGTTGCCTGACCCACTATTCTCTAAAAGCCATAGCTTTCTACGAACTCAAGCCAAGTTGGTCGAAAATAGCGTTTGCGTTATTTTCACCGGGTCGTAGCCATAGAGTTTCTCTGCAGCCTGAGGTTCTCTGCAGCGTTCAATCTGGTTCTCTGGACATATTTTTCTAGCGTGTGGCGTGCTGTGGGTTTAGGGTAACATGGGGTCAGGCAACCTCAGGTTCTCTCGGCGCGTGTGCATTTGCGCGTGTGTGGAATGCGCTGTACGCGATCACGACCTGTACACATTTGTGTTGTGCTGGACGTGTGCTGATTGCGGTGTCTCTGTGGTGGACACGAGTCCTGCGATTGTACTTATCGTTGCCCATGTGCTTGACGAACGCGGAGGGTGTTTGCAGCGCTTGAACTTGCACTATAGTCTCTTGCACTAGATTCCTTACTTGCAGTGTCACTGCGTGCTTCAGCGTTATTTTTGTGACTGCTAATATTTGATTTTTTTGTGTGTGTGAGGTGGCAGCGTTCGTTGTACAAATTTTACTGAGCCTGAAAGTATGTTTTTCACTGTGCTTGATCGGCAACTTGCTTTGACTGTTTTGCCGCTTGCTCATTGAATGTATGAAATAATGAGTGGCATTACTGCTGTTTTATTGGTCAGCGAGGCCGATTTTCTCTGTCGGTTAAGCCATGCAAGTGTTACATTATGTAATTTGCACGAACGTGGACAAATACAGAAGTGAGTCGTTCATGGTTGAGTAACATGAATCAAATTGATAGAGCCTGTATGGCGCTACTCGAGCCCCATACAGCTGCACGATCGATAGTTGTGAATAAACAGGTGTTCGACGCCTGGGTATGTAGTACGTGTGGTTTGCACCCGGTAGGTTTTCCTGCCCACGCGTGCCTCATTTTCCGGCGTTAAACGGCACCCTTGTAAGAAAATAACAAACTAGTATCAATCCCTTTTGAAGATTAAAAAAAATTGCCACCTGTTTTTCCTTTTTCTGTAATTGAAAAGTTAGCCAACTTATAGGCGAAAAAAAGAAAGCTTCATCCATGTAGGAGAACCGCGAAAAAAAAAGTGCTGAAAAAGTGGTGACTCCTTTTAATGTATAAGTATGTTGTACAATAACATAATTTACCGTTTGAGACTTACGTGTATCATTGAAGGAAAATGACTGTGGTGTATTTAGCAGAACAGACGAATGTTGTACGCACAGATGTATGTTCAACAGTCACATATGTTTTATATAACGAGTTGTTTACATTTGGACAATAATGCCAGCAGCAACATGAGTGCTAGCAACATCAGACGTGGTAAGCTGATATGTAGCCCTTGTGTTCTCAAGGATGGTAGCCCCGAACACTGCTACATAAATCTACCAAAGTGTATGGCACTTAACTACAATTGACGTGAACTGGTCGTGACGGCTGCATCATAGGAGTGCATCTGTAATTTTTATAAAATTCTATAGTTAGCATGCAATTGACATTGTGCCTGAGTGTTGTGTATTTCCACAGCAGTGTTGAGACCTGGTGTGGCTATGTGGTAAAATATTTGATTGCAAAGCAGAATGTTTGGTTTTCATTCCTGCTGGGGCCCTGATATATGTTGCCTCTTTAACTTGTCGCTGGACCTTGACACTATGACTCTACGCCAAGGGAAAGACATCCTCCATTCTCGTACACAGAACCAAACCACGGTTAACAAGGGCGCGTCTTTGCAAGGTGTTGAAGTTTGTGATGTACTGCATCTAAATAAAACTCAACAGTTGGCATTGAAGCAGCTTATCCACAAGTATGATGACATTTTTTCCAAGTCACAGACAGACATTGGTTGCATCAACGGCGAAATGCATCGCATTCATCTCAACAACAATGTTCCCATTCGTAGAGCTCCCTATCGATGCTCCGAAACTGACAGCGTTGAAATGGACAGACAGATCAATGAGCTTCTCAAGCAAGGTGTCATACGACTATCTACCTCCCCATACGCTGCGCCAGCACTTATGGCAGAGAAAAAAGGGGAAGGACGCACGCGCTTCTGCATCGACTACCGCAAGCTGAACGAATTGACGGTGCCTGATTATCAGCCCATCCCTCGCATCGATGACGTTCTCGATTCTCTGGGGAAATCTACGTACTTTTCGACATTAGACATAACGTCAGGTTACTGGCACGTCAAGATTCACCCTGATGACATTCCGAAAACGGCGTTTGTCACACGTACCGGTCACTACGAGTGGCTCGTCATGCCTTTTGGCCTTCGGAATGCTCCGGCCACTTTCGAACGGGCTGTCAAATTCGTATTAGCAAAACACCGTTTGCAGAACGTCACGAATTACTTCGATGACATTGTTGTCTACTCTGACACGTTTCCAGACCATCTGAGGCATCTGGAGGGCGTTTTGAAAGCTTTCAAAAGCGAAGGCGTCAAGCTGAAATTAAAGAAATGTCAATTCGCTCGAACCTCCATTGAGTACCTGGGACACAAGGTTTCGCATGGCACCGTCACTCCAAAACAAAGCAACGTGGACGCAATCTTACGGTTTCCGACACCATCACGCCCTAAAGAGTTGCAGCGTTTTCTCGGCACTGTCAATGTTTACCGGCGATACATCGACCACTTCAGTCAAATCGCTCACCCACTGACGCGCCTGCTCAGCAAAGACGCCACCTGGAATTGGGATGCGGAGTGTGAACTGGCTTTCACTCAGCTCAAGAAATGCGTGACGGAAGAGCCAATCCTTAACATCTACGATGCCACTAAGCCTTGTGTGCTATACTGCGATGCATCCAACAGAGGTATCGGCGCCGTCTTGAAGCAGGCTGATGATGAAGGTAGAGAGCACCCAATCGCATACCATTCACGGAAGTTACTAAAACACGAAATTAATTACGCCATCACAGAACTCGAATGTTTGGCAATTATTGACGCCATCGATAAATGGCACTGCTATCTACACGGGAAACCTTTCACTGTGATCACAGATCACGCAGCGTTGCAGTGGCTTAAAAGCATCAAGAATCCCCGAGGCCGACTTTTCCGGTGGTCCTTGAAACTCTCCATGTACGACGTGAACATCAAACACCAAAAGGGCATCGACAACATTGAAGCTGATGCACTATCCCGAAGCCCGGTAGTTCAACTCCTATCTGCTGAGCAACTGCGAGAGCATGACAACGACAAACCACCCGGAAAGCATACCATTGAGAACGGACTGAGTATAGTGACACGCAGGGGAATACGAAAAGTCTATGTGCCTTTTGCCCTCCGGTCTTATCTTCTCCAAAAAGCTCACGACGCTTTCGGTCATGTCGGGGTAAAGAAGACGCTGCGGCTTCTCTCTCCACAGTACTATTGGCCCGACATCATCACCGACGTGAGCGAGTACATACGCCACTGCGATACCTGCCAGCGCTGCAAGAAACCGAAGAACAAACGATTTGGTTCCTTGGAGTCTTTGCCACCAGCGGAACAACCGTTTGATCTTCTGGCCATGGACACTATCGGAGGTTTTGGCAACTACGGCTCATCCAAAAGATTCATTCACTTAGCCGTTGATCATGCCACCCGCTATGTCTGGGCATTCGCACACAAGAATGAGACTTGCGACGCGTACATCTCTTGCCTGAAGAGTATCTTCGCTGCTGGAAAGCCGCGGAAGTTCCTTTCCGACCGCGGCACAGGATTCACTGCCGGCAAATTTAAGCAGTTCCTCAAGCACAACAATATTCATCAGCTTTTAACAAGCTCACAACGCCCGCAGTGTAATGGCCTAAACGAGCGCACTAATCAGACGATCGTTACTCGCCTCCGATGCAAGATCAACGATGAACCCCGAAAACCGTGGCCGCGTCTCCTCTCGGACGTTGTCGACGAGTACAATAGAACGCCTCACGAAGTCACAGGCTACCCACCCTGCTTTCTTATGTATGGCACACCATCGTATCCCTATCTTCTTCCAGGCGTTACCGAAAATCTGCAGGAAGCCCGTACAAACGCAGTCCGCAATTCAGTAGCATATCACCAGAAAAACAAGATCATATATGACAAGAAGTTCCTTCCATTAGAGCTTCAAGTGGGAGACTTTGTTCTATATGAAACACCCTGGCACCCGAACCACGGCAAACTCAGCGCAATAATGGAAGGACCCTATAAGATCATACGCAAGATTTCGGCAGTTAACTACGAGATCGACCGCAGCGTGGCTCCACTCGGTCGCCAGACTGACATCGTTCATGTCGGGAGACTTAAACGATATCATCCGCCCCTGCACCTACGTCTCTCTCGGGGGAGGGGGGAAGCGTGTGATGAACCACACGAGAACGGTGTGGTGGAATGGTAGAGAAGGAGGAAGACGAAGACAAATAAATGGTTCATCGTACAGCCATCACGCCTCCTGCGTCACATGTTCATTACATTTACAAGGTCAACACTGACCTTTCCCTGGATGTTGTCGTGTTAAAATTACCAACATTATTTTCTGCCATTCTTGAGTAGACAAACTGTCAATCACCTGGCGCACATAACCGCATACCTGCCAGATGTGTGCCACTCATATTACTAGAGTGAAGGTGTGACTTTTAGAAGCAATTGAATTTCCTACACCTTCTTTTAGGCAATGTAATGAAAAGGTTGCAAATCAGTTGCATTTCAGCTGCCTTTGCTCCACATAGATGGCATGTACAAGGATTTATCGAAACAAACCGCAAGTGTTATACAGACAACAGCATTTATTCAGCACCACAGAAGCACATGGTAGTGCAAGAAACAATGAAAAGAAACGTCACAACACCAATATAACGACGTTACCCCTAGAGCAGCAAAGAAAATCCTGTGTGTATAAGCACTTGAAGCAATAGCACCACATCATCATAAATTGTTTACAATACCAAGAGCACTAAAAAGTGCACTTCAGTAAAACTTCTTGCTGTGCAACTAATTATAATCCGATATATTTGCATTTATACAACAAGGATAAAAAAGAGGCAGTAGCAAACGCAAGGCCTTTTTACACACTCTAGTATGTCTTCCCCTGTTTTAATAATGCACATGCTATACACCCCAACCTGTATTCACAAGAGTGTGAAATAGCTTGGTGTTTTTTTTATTTTATTGACTGAATATTTAGGACGCATAGTGCAAGCATGAGTGGAAACTATTGTTACAGTATTGACGGACTCAAGTGCGGCACCACAGTTTTAGTATAACTGAACTGCACAATCGCTTGAGACAACCACATCATGTAGAAGAGAATGTGGTCTCCAAAGATTATGCTAACTACAATTTACACATTTCAGTTCAAATTACACTAGCATGACCCAAACTGGATATGATGTGCAGAAGGATGTGCACTTTCCAAGCAATCTGTTTGGGATGTGCATTTTTGCAAGCAGATAGCTTGGGGACCCTTAACCCTTAATTGTCCCATTTCAATTTGTCGCTACTGTACAATCACTGAATACTCAAAGTAAAGTGTCGAAATACCAAATCATTATTGCAGTGACTACAAAGTCTCATGAAACTCTGACGTTTAGAACAGTACTTTTTTTAACCTTCCCTTCGCAACGCTACTTCTGTATAAGGTAGTCATAACTTGTCGTCACAGATAACCGGTGCGACAATGGCCCGAATGATGTGGATTTGAGAATGGTATTGGCTCTGCAGGGGAACGTCAGACTTTTTGTCTTTCTGCAGAATTTGGGGAGGCGCTGCCAAAGATGATAACTGAAACTCGAGTTTCTCCCAGCAGCTTCAGTTGCATTTTTCCAGCTAGATTTTCTGTGATGTTGTGGCAGGAGGAGTGGGCTGAGTTTGGGTATGTTCCAATAAAGAGGAAATGGACGGTGGGCATCGCCTTGGGGACGGCCGCCATGGGCATACTGCACTGAAAACAGTATGCTCAACCTTTTAGAGTAACAGGGCAGCTTTTCTTAGCTCTTGGTGCATGATACTTGAGAGCCCCGCTATGTTGATGAAGTGTAATGGGGTTTCTTGATGAAAATAGCACTTCAGCATAGAAGGAGGCCAACACGTGGGCATCTGAAGGGGGTGCAAAAGAAGAATTTTCCTCCTCAAACCAGACCAGCACTTTTTCTCACGTAAGCCACACCAGTGCTCTCTCTCCTACCCCAGCTGGATGCAACAGGAAGATGCACCTCCCCTCCAATACGAAATCCTGCCCCAGTGTCCATGGACCTATCAACACGGAAGGAAGGTGTTGAAAACAGACAGAAGAATTTCGTCCCTAGACCCAACTGCTCACGCTCGGCTCTTTCAGCTAAGGTCATGTCCCTCAACAGCATATTATTATTCTTCCTCCCTGCAACACCCCAGAAACAAAAAAAACGTTCAAAGTGAATGAGCAGGCCAATTCATGACACTTTTTTGCATGCTCTACAATTTCAGTAATGGGACTGAGTTCATAGCCGTTCGGTCCGCACATCAAAATAATGTCGAGAGTGGTGCATGGTTCAAGGCCTAAGAAAATATGGTGAGGAGCCTGTTTGTATGGAGAAGTCACAAATATCAGAATGACATCCCAGTCCAATTGTTCAGAATTGACATGCTTTGCAAACATGCCTGCCACCATTTGGTTGAAGGGCTCTGTTAGATCATTGGTCTGCAGGTGGTTGGCTGTAGAGGTTCAGTAAACTGTGCAGCATGTGCAAAAAGTAGCTGGAAAACTTAGTATAAAAACACTCGCCCTTTATCGCTAGGCTTAGTACACCATGATGCAGGTAACACTAGGTTGTCTATGGCATGAGCACAAGCAGTAGGTAGTGCAGCTGTTTCTGTGTATCTTGTTCGATAGATTGCCAGTCGCATGGAATCGGTTCATATAGAGCAATGCCAACACCGTCAAAAGGGTGTGATGGTAGTAGCAGCACCCTATCGGAAAAAAACGAATGGTGGGCATGGTGGAAACCACCACCCACCATTATAGTGGATTAATGTAGTGGGTGAATGGTGGGAAACGCCCAGCATGGCGCATGGTGGGTATGGTGGGTGCTGCAGCGCCGGCAACACTTGAGCGCGAAATTACGTCAGAATCACCGTGACGAGCTGCCACAAAAAATAAAAAAGAATTCTATAAAAACGGTATAAAAAACACCCGTCCCGTAAAAAAAAAAAGGCGCCACAGAGGATCGAACGTGCAACCTGCGAATTCAAATTCGTAGACGCTAACCACTGCGCCACACCAACTTTTTTTTTCATGGTATTTAATAAAGTACTTGGGCAATAAAGACAATATCAAGCGAACAAAAGTACAATCAAATCGCCAAAGTAAGCGCTCAAGCGTTACTCATAAACACTAAATGGCTAACACAGCGTGAGTTCCTCACACGAAGAGTTCTTCACATCGTGTTATACAAACAAAAAAGGGGTGAGGTCAAACAGTTCTCTAAGACGGAGTACCAGTCCGGTCTAAAGTCTAGCTCGTCGTAGATGTTTTTTAGGTGGATAGCCATTTGAATGAAGTGTGCGCTTGAAGAGGTGGTGGGCTCTGCATTGCGGTCTTGCATTCGTGTCTTCCACAAGCTGTGCAAACCCATGAGGAAAAACATATCATATGGTACTTCATCAAGTGTTGCTGGCAGAAGATAACGTATTGTGTGAGAGTTTATGACGAAACGTTTTTTCAGTGCTCGCTGAAGGACATCCCAAAATAGTATGGCATCTTTGCAGCTAACAAAGCAATGTTCAATCGTTTCCGGCACATCACATAGACGGCAGTTAACAGACGGAATGAAAATACCTTTTCTTTCTAACCATGTGTTTACCGCCAATGTTTCGGAGTGAAGTTTATAGAAGAATGTTTTTGAATTCGGTGGAATGTACATTTTGCGCACTCGCTTCAACACATCGTGACCAGGAAGATTGGCGTACAGTGAACGGTACAATGGAGGTGCGAAAAGTGTACTCAGTAGGTCCTTATAAAGCACCTTGCGCGTTACTGAGTACAGGTATTCTACAGAGAAGCGAGCTTTAAGGAACTGAACTGCGAGGTAAACTTCCTGCATGAATCCCCACAAGCATGGGCGTTCGGAGAAGTTGGATGAAACAATTAAATCTGGTAAGCAATCAACAAGTGTAACCTGCAAGAAGGAACGGATTACAGGATGGGAATTGTCTCAAAAAAAGAAGAATCGGGACACTATTTGCCATAGATAAAGGTGTTTTAGTCCTAACCCACCCTCACTAACTAACTTGAATATATTATCACGACGCTTGGGCTCAAAAGTCGAAGACCATATGAAAGTAGCGAAAATCCGATGAAAGCGTTGTATATAGAATCTTGCGCAATGAATAAGTTGCAATACATAGTAAAGTTTTGTCGCTAAGAAAGTATTGCAAGCTTCAGCTCTCCCAAATATCGAGAGTCGATAGGGCACAAATGTCTGGGCCTGTCGTTCAAGCTTAGGGACACGTTCTTTCCAGTAGTGCGCACTGAATCTATATGCATGCAATGGTACACCGAGGTATGTTGGAGGTATTCTTGTCCAATTAATCCCTGCAAAGTAGTTCGGTGTGCTACCCCACAAGCCAAACCACAGTCCTAAACTTTTAGAGGCATTTAAACGAGCTCCTGATACTACGCCAAACTTTTCAATAGTATATACCACATTTTCGACACTTGGTTTATCTGTGCAAAAGAATGCGACATCATCTGCATAAGCCAATACTTTAACCTCACTGCCTAATATTCTAAAGCCATGAATGAAACTCGACTGTATTATGCTTAAGCACAGTGGTTCTAGATAAAGTGCAAATAAAAGAGGTGACATCGGGCATCCCTGTTTTACAGAAGAGCGAATAGAAACTGGCTTGGAGAGTTGACCATTAACTATCAGACGAGTTGAGCATTCATTATAGCATAATTTATCGCCTTTAAGAACAACTTTGCCAACATTAGCTTGTTCGAGAAGAGAAAAAACGAAGGAATGACGAACACGATCAAAAGCTTTTGCAAGGTCTACCTGTAGCATTGCAAGATGTTCTTGAGAACCATGACAGTATTGAAGCATTGTTCGAGCGACATGTATATTGGTTTGTATGGATCGACCTCTGATCCCACATGTCTGATGAGACCCAATGAGGATCGACATAGCAAATTGCAACCTATTTGCTAATACTTTTGCGAACATTTTGTAGTCCACATTTGACAGCGATATTGGTCTGTAGCCCTCAACGAAGCGAAGTTTTTCCTTATCAGTTGTTTTCGGTATTAACACAGTGTGACTTTTGCAAAAAGATTGTGGGAGTGTATCCATGTCGTAACTCATCTGAAAAATATTCAGCAATATAGGAGCAAGCGTTTTCTTGAAAGCTTTGTAAAATTCACCTGAGATGCCATCAGGCAGCGTTGTTTTCAATAAAGGCAAGTTGTCGATTGCTTGCTCGATTTCCTGTAGAGTAATGGGCCCATTAATGACTTCACAGTCACTGTCCTTCAAGGGGTTCACAAGAGAAACAAAACTAGCCTTGAGGTGAGCGTCAAGATCATCAGAGGGAGAGCTAAATAAGCTGTTATAGTACGTTTCGAACGCCAAAGTAATGTCTTCGTTATCTTTTATGAGCACATCGTTAAAGTACAAGTCTGGAATAACTTTAGAAATCGCCTGGCGTTGCTCATCAAGTAAAGCTTGGCGTGTCGGTTGCTCAGAATTTAAAGTGCACTGGTTCCGAGATCTAATACGTGCCCCTTGGTAGCGAGCAGCATCATATCTCTGTAGTTGGCACTTAATATTCTCAATATCTTTGATGTACTTTCCCGGCATTTCGCATTCCATCTCATAAAGATTGCAAAGACTTTTAACAAGTATCTTTTCATCATTCTTTCTATAGAAAGACTTAACAGCCCCAATTTCTCAAGCTATAGAGCGAACTTCTTGTTTAAAAAGCTCCCAAGCAGCGAAGATATGAAAACCAATCGAAAAAGATTGCCTCATTGCCATCTGGACGCGATTCATGAATTCCTGATCACAGAGGAGCTTCGAATTCATTTTCCAAAGGGCCCACTGGGGACGGAATTGTTTGTGACGATTTTCGCCAATTTGCGCTATGACAATACAATGGTCTGAGAATGATACAGCTTCGGTGCTGCAGGAAATTTTACGAGATAGGAGTGATGAGGACACGTAAATCCGGTCAAGGCGAGCATGAGAGCTGCCTTGTACTCTTGTATATGCTGTTGCCCGATTCGAGACCCCGATGTCAATTAGTCCTGCATTATCTACAATACCGGATAAAAGCTCACCACTCCTGTCTCTCTTTCCAGACGAATTATAACGATCAATAGCTTCACATACGCAGTTGAAATCTCCCATAAGTACCGTGCATCTGTCGACGTCAATTAAATTACGCACTTTTTCAAATAACTCAAGCCGTTTCGGAACATTATTAAACGCATATAGATTGATGATTCTCCATGGCACTCCTTGCAACAAAAAATCACAGCATATATACCTGCCCTCTTCATCAACACTAGTGCACAATGCTGAACAGGGTAGGCTTTTTCTCAGAAACAACCAACAGCCCGCAGATAAACCTTTAGCATGTGAGACACATACATTAAACTGAGACAGAAAAGGCCGCAGGGCCTTCTCGGTCTCTTCCTCGCTCTCGATCTTTGTCTCTTGAATGGCGACAAAGTCGAGACGCTTCCGAGTGAGAAGTCTATGGAGCTGTGCTTGTTTCTGCGAAGACCTAAGGCCGCATACGTTCAAGGTGGCAAATATGAGTCGCTCAGACTGCGCCATGGTGACTACCTTCTAATTCGCTTATCGTCCCACTTAATCAGTCCCAAGAGTTGGCGCTGAGGCTTCCCGTGAGCCCCCAGCAGGCCTCCTAGATCGGGATCGGCGACACTTCCCCTTTGGCGTGGACTTTCGGCGACGGCGTGACTCCCTAGTCACTGACGCTGGGTCACTCCCTTTGCTTGTATCCGAGCTGGACGATGCGCGACGTTTCAGTATTGCTGTATCCGTAGAGATCTGCATATCATCTTCCGACACTGCACCATGATGAAAAAGCTGCTGCGGAGCTGCAGCGCAAGCAGGTGATGAACTTTCTGCGGCATCCAGCCCAGAGTCTCTATCTTGTACTGGTGGTTCTTCGGCATCTTTATGGGTCAGCGCAACAGCACTCTCCAAAGGAACTCCTACTTGTGCTAGGGGTGGTGCGGAGTTGTTTTGGGTATGCTGCTTGCATGATTCACTTGGCTCTTTGCACGCAGAAGTTTCAACTGTGTCACCAGCGAGTGACTTTCTTTCCTCTTCTGGATTTCTTGTGGTAGAGCTTGCAGCATATGACATTGACGGAGTGTCTCCCGTTGCATCCAAAACCTCGGTGGCATCCATAATATGCTCTTGTAGGTTATCATCTGGCTGTTTTGTGTGCTGTCGCAGCTTGTTGGCGTATGTCATAACACAATCTTCGGCCAAATGACCGAAGCGTCGACAGTTGTCACAGCGAGGGGTCCTGGAGTTTCGACGGATGTGTCCAACCTTACTGCACCGAAGGCAAAGTGGTGGGCGGCCAGGTATCAGGACGAGGCTTTGCACTCCGCAGACAACAAGAATGTGAGGAATATCCGCAATGCGAACTCCATCAGCAAGGGACAAAACAACATCTCTATTTAGCGTCCGCATTTGTTCCATGTCCGCTACTTTCCAGCTTTCTTGTGATATTGTCTTGACCTTCCCAAAAGCTTGCAGTGCCTCGCACACATAGGCGTCCTCCAAGCGCTCAGGAAGCCACATAAGCTTCAACTTCACTTCCGTGGGCTCCGGGTCTATAACGAGGCATCGACGACTTTTGACGAAAAATTCGCCTCTTGTGACCAACTTTGTTTTCGTCAGCGTTGACTTGCATGTGACCATCCAAACATGAGACATTTGAAATTGACCTATGGAGCTTATTTCCTTCAAGTCAATGATGTCCCGAAGAGCATCTCTAAAATCTTGAACCCGGTAGGGGCGACCAGCTAAGTCCGCATGTAAAAAGACAGAGTCCACAACAAGCTTACCGGTGGGAAGGCGAGGAAGTACAACACGGTAGTCGTTGCCGCTGGCTGAAGCCTGAGCAGCACCTCGGCCCATGGCCGATAAATCCTTCGAAGCGGAGAACATGAAAAACGCGTCCGTTCAGAACGTCGTCTTCGTCTTTCTCCCACTGCGCCACACCAACATGACGTTGACTGAGTGTTAAATACTTAGTTGGCATACAAACTTAAGGTTCAACTTAAGTTACGTTTGTCGTGTACACAACATAGACAAGATCTACACCTGCTACTAAAAATTGCACATTTATTAAACACAAGCAACTGCGGCCTGTAACGATTGCCACTATGTTAATGGCACTAGTGCTTTTTTTTACAATTCACAACTTCAAGAAAAAAAAACCAAGTGGACTGGGGAGCAGCAACAGTTTACCGGCGGGGTCTGCCAAGTTTAATATCCGTTTCGCGCTCGTTCTAAAGGGCGACATCTGCTCACGCTTTATGACGCTTCTAGGCTCATTCCATAGATACGCCCGCCTAATTTATTTGATTGAGTATTGGGATGCTTTTCGCGCAATGTAGAAGGCGGTCGCGCCAGCGCAATGCTGTAGCTCTTTCGCTAAAGCAACAACTACATAACGGCTTGGCCAAAACGAATGCAGTACGCCGGAAACATTACGCTATCATATTGGTTCACCAAGCACACGAATTGCCACGTCTGGGTTCTCGTACAAAAGCTAGAGAAGTGCCGGCGAGTGCGACCGGCGGCTGTCGGTGAGAATACACTTAATTACGTTCTCTGGGAGTGTTTTAATCGCGTCGCATCGATGTTTGTTGCTTCTTGAGTGGACACCATACACAATGAAAAATGCTTCATTTAGGTTAATTGATGCCATATGGCAGCGCTGTATTGTCATACTTAATCGTCGTAATCGTGTATTCTGAAACCCGCAAGCACGGATAACACAATTGTACGGGCTCGGTCAGTAGGCCTCACCTTTGGTGGAAATCATGGTGGTAGAACATGTAGTGTACAGATCCCAGCTTGGAACACTATATAAATTGCCCGCCATTATAAGCCCACCCATCATCTGCTTACTGCTTCCTAGCATTATCGCGATGGTGGGCAGAGCTTCTCAGCTTCGTACACCATGTGGCCCACCATAACAAGCAGCACCCATCATCTGCTTAGTGCTTCCCAGCATTATCGCAATGGTGGGAAGAGTTTCTCAGCTTGGTACACCATGTAGCCCACCATAATAACCACCACCCACCATATGTTTAGGGCTTCCCAGCATTATCGAAATGGTGGGCAGAGTGTCCCATAATTGCCCACTATCTAGCCTCTGCTTTCCATCATCATTTCCACTTTACCCATCATCTGTACACCATACCACCCAGTATGTCCCGGCATAACCACCATATTTTCCACTACGTCCCACCATAGCCATCATAATTTCCACCATGCCCACTATTATTTCCACCATGCCCACAATTATTTCCACTACGCCCACCATGTTTTTCAGTATCCACCATGGCAATTTTTCCGATAGGGCAGCCATAATTATTTCCTTGCATTGAATTGGTGTAGTGGTGTTGGCTTTGGGGACATTTTTTGAGAGACAATGTTGGACGTTGATCCAGGTGCTTTTGAATAGTCCAGCTGATGGGTGATTTTGTAGATACGCCTGATGAGCTCGAAAGAAGGCTGTTGGGCGCCATCGGCAGGGAAGAAGAAAAGTGACGGCAGTGAAGAGAACTTGACGCCGCGGTCTGTGATTTCAGCAAGCTGGCCCAGCGGCGGATTCGGCTGAAGTTGCAGGATGGCCTTTGCGTGCGAAATTAAACACTGAAGCCAGATTACTCGGAGGAGGTCAACAAGCTCCTAGCGCTTAAGGAGGGTAGACACTATGTCTCGTACGTCTTCTGAGGGTGAAAGCCGTCGGATCAGTTGCATGTTCAGGTGCAGGCAGCAGTCGTCAGCCAGAGGACTTGCAAGTTTGTCATGAAGCTAGTTGCCAGTTGTGCAGAGAGAGTCCGTATGGGCGACAACGTAGCTATAGCGTTTTCAGCACTGGGTGATATGTGTCGCGGAAAACTTTCTCAACTTGAGTGAACCACACCTCACGTGACTGCCCAAAATGGTGTTAGCTTGCTGGCTATGTCACAGACGTCCTTGCCAGTAACAGCCACAAAAGTGGTAGTGCCTCCATTGGCAACGACCGCTGGAGCAGAGCTTAAGGGGGCGTGGCCAAAATGGGGCTGTGCAGAATCGTCAGGCAAGTGCAGTTCATTTTCGTTGTGTTCCTGCTGTTCCTGGAGTTGGTGCTGTTGGCTCTTGATCACGTGTTGGGCCTGCAGTTGCTGTATAAGCACACTGGACTTTTAATAAAAACAGAATGTGAAGGGACCAGCAAAATATTGTTGCGGACATATTTCCGAGATATTTATAGGGGAAATAAAACAGGCGAAAATGGCGGTTGTTGATCACCAGCCAACATCGTCCTACCCTTCCTCCTTCACTTCAGTATGGTAATAACTGTGACATCGCAACAATATGTTCCATTTAACAGGAGTTCCAAATGAAACGTAAAACCACAAACCAAACCGGAAGTGATAGCAGGAGCACACACAATTTTCTGTCCTCCCTCGGGTGAAAATGTTCTTATTAGTGGCACTCATATTGAGAACCATTGGCGTGGCGTGTGCGCAGAAGCAGTGCCGCACTGTTAAACCACAAAGGTGTCAGTAGCAGGGCTTGTGGGTGGCTTCCATTTGACTTAGTTGGAAAACTGCGACAAATGTGCGGCAACATCTGCTGATTTGTTCACAGTTCCATAGGAGCTTGTTAGAGGTGGGGGTGGTGAAGGAAGGCGGTACTCACGGGAAGTCTGCCCTAAGAGCTGTTCAACAGCTTCAAGAAGACTGCCGATGTAGTCTGCAAGATAAAGCACAGGTTATGATGAACATGAGAAAAAAAAAGAGGGTAGTTAAGCAGAAAAACATCAGGGCTGCAGCCTGTACACTGTCTTACATTACTGTTTTAGTGCACACTAAGGCTAGATGTACAAAAAAATTAATGCAATGTGCACATGAGCAAGCCCATGACTAGCATGATGACAGGTGTTTCCACATGTGAGAACTTAAGCGGTGTAATAACCAAAATAGAATTTTGGGCAACTTAAGCAGTGGTGGTTGCGGATGCGAACACTCGTCTAATTGCTGTTCCTGCCTTCTACAGGTGTTCGTCCTAGACAGGCCCGGGTCCCGATAGTGACTGCTGCAGCACCTGTCATTTCATCATCCACGTGTCAACGTGGAACGTTGTATTCTGGATGATCTGGCCGCATCATATCTACCGTTCCCAGCATTCCTGTCGTCGTCCTGCGCCTGCGTGGATCTTCAGCCTAGGCATCAAAATCAATGACAGGAGGCACGCCCGCGTCAAAGCAGTGGTGGTTGCGGATGCGAACACTCGTCTAATTGCTGTTCTGCCTTCTACAGGTTAGTTGGCTTTACGCAACCCTTAGTATTGACCTCTGTATTATACCGCAACAACTGCTGCTGCTGCTGCTGCTGATCTTTGTATTATTCGCACGCTCGTGTGTTCACTTGTGTTCTTCAATAAGTTTCCTGCTTGTGGTATCACGATGCCTACGAATGCCCAATTAGCTAAGAGAATCGAGGACCTTGAAGCAAAATTTGACAGCCGATTGACAAAGCTCGTGCACAGAATTGTGGTTGACGTTACGACGAAGCTTCGAGAGACGGGATTTGATCTCGGTGCTCTAAATTCAGAGGTTAAAGGTATGGATGCTGGCCTGAAAATGCTTAACGACATTGTAGAGACTGTCCGTACTCAACAACAGGAGCTTTGTTCTACTAACAAAGCTTTCAAAAATGAGAACAAGACTTTAAGGAAGAAGGTGGCGGACCTGGAGCAGTACACTCGGATGAACAACGTCGAGATCAAGGGCGTTCCTTCTTCCCAAGGGGAGGACTGTGTTGCCATAGTGCAGTCGATTGGTAACAAAATTGTACTGTCCTGTATCGGGCACTGATCTTGACGTTGTTCACAGAGTGCCAGCTAAGTCTGGACAACAGAATATCGTGACCCCTTTCTGTTCACGAGAGCAAAAGAATGAGTTTGTTAGGAAGGCACGTAAAGCTCGCTTGAATACACGTGCTCTTGGTTTTTCTGGAGAGGGCACCCATGCTGTCTTTGTTAACGATCACCTCTCGCCGGATAACAAGAAGCTTTTTGCTAAAGCACTTGTTCTCAAAAAAGAGAAACAGTGGGCGTTTTCTGGACTGATAACTGTCAGATAAAAGCAAGGAAATCTACTGACACCAGGGTATTTCGCATAAAATCGGAGATCGACCTGTCCATTATCTCCTGGTTATATCATACATTAGCAATTGTAGCGTCTATCCAATTGCAAGGATGGCGTATATTTCACCGTCTGAACTCTCATCACGGATGTCTCAACCATGTAGGGCGTTAATTTATTTAACGCTCGAAGTATAAGAAAAAATTATGATAATATTATCTCGTTGCTGTATGCCATTGGTCACCAGTTCTCTATCATCTGCATCAGTGAAACGTGGCTATTTGAATATGACAGGGGCCTGCTTAAGTTTCCTTCCTATTCTTCTGAATACTGTCTCCGAATCGACGATGCACATGGTGGAGCAGCTATTTTTATATCTTCATGCCTTCACTATCATAGGAGACTGGACTTGGCACTAAGTATTCCTGGTTGCGAATCCGTGTGGATCGAACTTCATGAACCAAATTTTTCGCAGGATAGTAAGAATTTAGTTGTTCCCTGCATATATCGCTCTCCGTCGTCATCTGTCGTGGAGTTCTGCCTAGCTTTAGGAGAGGCGTTGAAAACTTCGTCATTATAAGGGAAACGGGTGATTATTTTAAGAGATATGAATATCAATCTTCTTGATGACACCAAGGCAAATGTTTCTGAATACATTTCCTGCTTCAGTGGGTATGGCTACGAGTGCCTCATAACTGCACCAACTCGTGTTCCACTTCATGGCAATGGCACTATCATAGATCACATTTTGTCTAACCTCATTAGTTCTCCTGAAGCAGCTGTCATCGAGGTGCCTGTCACAGATCGTTATCCTATTTATGCAAGTATAGGCATCTCCAATATTAATAAAATAAGTCGATGCTTCAAGAATATTTTAAATATTGCATCATTCATTAACATCATCGAGCAGTGTGATTGGTTGGCAGTTAAGAAATGCAATAATGCTGAAATAGCCTACCAACAATTTTCTTCTATCATTTAAAATGCAGTCACGGCCGCTTCAACATTAGTAGTAAGCAGAAAAAAGTACCTTGTCCCAATTAATCCATGGTTGACACCTAACCTGTTAAAATGTCTGCGGAAAAAGGATAACTTATACAAAAAGACAAAAAGTGCCCTTTCAATGTTCACCTTCAAAAGCGCTCTAAAGAATATTCAAACGGATGAGGAAAGTTACTTAAAGCCGATAAATAATGTATTTCGAAAATAAAATAAAGCGAGCCGGAAATGACGTTAAGCAGCAGTGGAAAACTGTAAACAATTTTCTTGGCAGGACTACGGTACATTCAGATATAACCTTGATTCACTCAGAAAAACGTGTGATCGATAACTCATCTGATATCGCGAACTCTTTTAATGACTCATTCGGCATTAATATTCCTCAGTCGACAGCACCCCTCGAACACACTTGTTCACGATTACCACATTCATTCTTCCTTTATCCGACGTCACCCGAGGAAGTGTTCACCGTTGTCAATAGTATTAGGAATACAAGCGCTGGTCTCGATAAGTTCCTTGCTGCCGACATGAAACTGATAGCTCATTTAATCTGTGATGCATTATGTCATATTATAAATCTTGTATTTGGAACTGGGTTGTTCCCTACATCTCTGAAAAAAGCAAAAATTATTCCCGTTTTTAAAAAAGGCGACAAGCGTTTAATCTCCAATTACCGGCCTATAGCAATTATTTCATTCTTCAGTAAGGTCATAGAAAAGCTTTTTGCGGGACGTTTACGGTGTTATCTAGACAAGTTTCAAATTCTTTCTAACAAACAGTTTGGTTTCAGGCCCGGTTACTCAACTGAACTCGCCATGATATCGCTAACAGAGGAAATTAAATATGCTATTGACAGTGGTAGTGTTGTTGGAGGAGTTTTTCTTGACCTTTCAAAAGCATTTGATTCTATTTCGCACGACATTTTATTTCAGAAACTAGAATCAATTGGTGAATCTGGCGTCTCACTAGAACTGATACGTAACTATCTGCGTGATCGAGAACATGTGGTGTATGTGTCCAACCTTTTCCAACCCTAAAACCATAAACATCGGTTTTCCGCAGGGTTCAATTTTGGGCCCGCTTTTATTTTTAATATATATAAACGATCTTCCTCAATGTCTAGCACATTCGTCCTGTATACTCTATGCGGACGATACCACTATATTAACTACAGATAAAGACGTTGACTCGATGTTGTTTAAACTAAATACCGACCTGATAAATATCGTTAAATGGTTCAATAAGAATAAATTAAACATAAATGCTAAAAAGTCAAACTTCGTTGTATTTTCGTCACCTAATCGAATTACACCTAGGAACCCCTCTGTCTTCGTATGCGATACTCAAATTCATTCTACCTCTAGTACAATGTTTCTCGGGGTCAAATTAGATGAACATTTAAAGTTTAATTCACATGTTTTAGAGCTTACGCGGAAAGCCGCATATGCCATTCGAATATTTCTAAAAGTTCGCCCGTTCTTTCGTTTTGAAATATTGTTGTCACTTTACTATGCTTTCCTTCGCAGCAACATAATCTATTGCATTTCATCATGGGGAAATACGTATGCCACTCATTTATCAGCCATCCAACATCTTCAAAACCAAGCATTGAGAATAATAACGTTCAGTGGCTTCATGTCCAATGCATCATCCTTACTCTGTTCGCATGGAATTTTATCCGTTCAGAAGCTGGCTAAATATTTTCTCGGCATTTTTATTTTCAAATATGTGAATGGAAAACTTCCGATTCCTTTACTACATTCAAGTCAGTTTCCTCAGGCGTCATCGACTCGTTCTGCAAAGGCTAATAACTTCCTTTTACCCAAACCTAGGACTAATTATGGCAAGTTTACCACAAAATTTTCATCTGTTTCCCTGTGGAATTCTTTACCTTTGGAGATCAAAAATAGATCCCTCGAAATGTTTAAAAAAGGCTTGCGTTCGCACTTATTAAATTCTTGATGCATGATATTATATGAATTGAATGTTATTGCATTTTTCTGTTAGTTTTTTGTGCTCATCGGTACACCTTGTATAACTTATGTTCGCAATTTCGTGTTTATCTGTACATTTTGTATATCTTAGCGCTCTTTCTGTCTACCCTGTCCTTTTTTCCTTTGTTCGCGCGCTGAAACACCTTGCAAATATGAATACGCCCCAACTAGCCCAAGCTTCCGCTCTTGTATATCTTAATTTTTCTATCCTTACCGTAATAATGCTTGTTATTGTACAGAGTGAATGTTATTGTATTTTCGTGTTAGTTTTTGCATGCTTTGCTGTACATTTTTTATAACATAGGTTCGCTATTTCGTGCTTATCTGTACATTTTGTGTACTTTGAAGTTTCCTTCTTTACCACTCTTTACTATTGCATTGTATTTCTCATGTATGATTTTATAGGAGGTCTCACTCGCAGTCTCGCGACTTTGAGACCTCCTTCTGTATTTGTACATAACACATGCACTTGTATCACTTGTATCTCAATTCTGAATAAACTTTTCAAACTTTCGGAGTAGCAGTATGTTACTTTTGGAGCACAAAAATTCGAATTTTTGAATTTTGAGCAGGTTACAAGGGGACTAAATTTTTTTATTATGAAAGACCGAATTCGGAGCAGTATAAAAAAGAAGGCTTACATTTACAAGTGTGTGTGTGTGTGTGTGTGTGTGTGTGTGTGTGTGTGTGTGTGTGTGTGTGTGGGTGTGTGTGTGTGTGTGTGTGTGTGTGTGTGTGTGTGTGTGTGTGTGTGTGTGTGTGTGTGTGTGTGTGTGTGTGTGTGTGTGTGTGTGTGTGTGTGTGTGTGTGTGTGTGTGTGTGTGTGTGTGTGTGTGTGTGTGTGTGTGCGCGAGAGCGAGAGCGTGCGCGCGCGCGAACCGTTTATACAACCTAAATCATGCAGAGTGAACATGAGCACTCCTATTAAAATTAAAGTAGTATTCTGAATCAGCCCACTGAGAAACAATGAAGTCCACATTACCATTTGTCGTGCCTGTCGAATGTTTTGACAGCCTCTGCTGGCGCGACAGTGCAACGGACATGCGTCATCAAGGGCACCTAGCAACTCTGCCTAGCCGGCGTCATGTTGCTTCCATGAAGTTTTTAATCTCCTTTTTCACGGTCACCTTAAAATCTGTAAAGACAACTATATTCATCCGCCTGGCCGCCGTTCTAGTAGGACGAACCATGATAAATGTAGTCCCTTCATTGCCCACAGCAGTGTGTTTAAATATTCCTTTTTCCCTCGCGCTGTCAACGCTTGGAACGCGCTACCAGGTGAAGCTATTAATATTACAAATATTGATGAATTTTGTTCTTTTGTGGAGCAGTTAACAGAGCCAGTATAGTTACCTTTTGCTGTTCTTGTTGCGAAAACGAACGTGTTTTGCAGTGGTGCATTGTAATTGTTTGTACATATGTATTGTTTTTCATGCGTAGTACGTGGTTTTTATTATTTTTTTCTCGTCTTCTCGTGTATGGGAAGAGCACCAATGTAGTATTGTTGTTGGATATAAATGTAAAGTCGTCAAAAGGGCCAGACCTAATTCCAAATGCTTTTTTGCGCCGTTATGTCGAGCCGATATCGCACATTTTGACCGCCGTCTTTCGTTTATGCTTGCGCCACTCAGTCTTGCCTGATGATTGGCACCTAGCTCGCGTTGTGACTGTCTTTAAAAAAGGAAATAGCTTGAAAATGGAAAACTAACAAACCATCTCACTAACATCAACCTGCTGCAAAAGTTTGGAACACATAATCGCCTCTTTTATTAACAAATTTCTGGAAACAAACAGCGTCCTTTCCGAGTTCTAACATGGGTTCCGCAAAGGCCTTTCTACCACTACTCAACTTGTTACAACCACTCATGAAATCGCACAAGCTTTAGATTCATCCAGCCAAATAGATTTAGTCTTTCTTGACTTCAGTAAAGCCTTTGATCACGTATCCCCTGATAAACTACTCACTAAGCTTTCTTCTCTGGGCCTTCTTGCGTTTATAAATAACTGGATCAAATCATATTTAACAAACAGAACACAGTTTGTGGAAGTGGACGGGTGCGCATCTGAAAGACTTAGTGTGACATCTGGCGTTCCACAGGGCAGTGTTTTGGGACCGGTTCTTTTTTTAATTTACATCAATGACATAACATCTTTCATTCATTCATTTTATTACCTCAAAGGTCCCGGTTGGGATATTACATGAGGGAGTGGGTATTACAAAGGCTAACAATATAATGGTAGTTATGATGGGATAGTTTCGATGAGCCGTTTAAATGCTTGGGTGTCGATGATGGTGGCGACTTTGGTGGGTAGGTCATTCCAGTCTTGGGCTGTGCGCAGGAAAAATGATTGATGAAAGGTCACAGTATGGGCTTGTGGTGGATATACTGCGTTACAGTGACTCTTGCGGGAAATGCGGTGGGCTCTTCTGATGTATGGGTTATCTAAAGGCAAAGAATTGAAGAATTTATGATAAAGGTTAAGACGTGCGATTTTGCGGCGCTTAGCCAGATCGGATAAGTAAATCTCTGCTTTCAGTGCCGAGATGCTTGATGTGTATGAATAGTTAGACAGTATAAACCGTGCCGCACGGTTCTGGACAGATTCGAGGGCGTAAATGAGGTTATTGTGGTGAGGGTCAAAAATCGCGCTAGCATATTCTAGCTGTGGCCGGACAAAGGTTTCGAAGGCAACTTTTTTAATAGAAGGAGGAGCGAGTGAAAGGTTACGGCGTATATACCCTAGAGTACGATAAGCAGAATTGATTATGTGGTTAATATGACAGGTCCAAGTTAGGTCACGCGAGATGTACACACCAAGATATTTAAATGAATCGACTGTAGTAATCTGGTTGTTATTGATGCTGTAGTTATAAACAACGTGATGTTGAAGACGGTGAATAGACATTAACACAGTTTTAGTTACATTCAAAACATTCAAAAACATGAGCCAAGTGTTACACCAGTTCTGTATGCGGGTGAGGTCATATTGTAGTATGGAATGATCAGAGGGGTTATTAATTGCGCGGTAAACAACACAATCATGTGCGGATAGACGAATGTGAGAAGAAATATTACAGGGGAGGTCATTAATGTATATCAAGAAGAGAAGGGGACCAAGTACGGTACCTTGCGGTACGCCTGAAAGAACGGGTGTTAGAGATGAAGAGCGTGAGTTAGCATAAACAAATTGCTGATGGTTGGTTAAAAATCCTCATATCCAGTTTAAAACACAGGGGTGAATGTTAAGACGGGATAATTTTAATAAAAGACGACCATGGGGGACCTTGTCGAATGCCTTTTTGAAGTCTAAGAATATTGTGTCGGTCGGAATGTTACGGTCTAGGTTTACGTGTAAATCATGCAAAAAAAGAGCAAGTTGAGTGTCACAGGAGTAATGTTTGCGAAAACCATGCTGACTTGGGTGAAAGAAATTTACAGATGTTAAGAAGTTAGCAGTATGCGAGCATATGATATGCTCCATTACTTTACAAGTGACGCTTGTTATAGAAATCGGACGGTAGTTACTCGGCGATGCTCGGCTTCCTTTCTTGAAGACTGGGATGACCTTGCCCACCTGCCAGTCATGTGGAACTGAACCGCTGTCGAGTGATTTCTGAAATATGAGCGACAAAAACAGGCTACACACATGTTTAGTATTTTTTAGCACTTTAGCATTGATGTCGTCTACTGCTGTGGATGATGAGTTATTCAATGATTCAATGACTTTGACTATGCCGCATGAATCAAATGTGATGTTTTGCATCAGCGGATATGCGGAAAATGGAAGATCGGGTAAACTGTCGGGTGGCTCATTAGTAAAAACAGAACTAAATACTGTGTTAAGAGAATCGGCAATTTCATTCTCAGGAATAGGAAGGCCAAAGCTATTATTAAGTGAAATCTCACTACATTGAGAGGGATTAAATGTTTTCCAAAATCGCTGTTGGTTAATTTGCAGCGTAGCTGGTAGGGTGTTAGAATAGAACTTGTGCTTAGTTTATAATATTCTTTCTCCACTGCGTAATAATTCTTCCACGTGGAAGCACAGTTAGCTCGTTCAGCAGCTCGAAATAGGCATTTTTTCTTATTATTTAGTAGTTTGAGGGATACATTGAACCATGGGGAATTAATTTTCTCTGTTATTGTGATGGTAGGAATATAAATACGTATAAGACGATGCATCTCTGCTTTGAAAAGCAACCAGTTCGACTCGAGAGAATTTAGCGGAAAATTAGCGGAAAAAGTGTCAAAGTATTCTGTTAATTCTCGGTTGATGCTAACGTAGTCTCCTTTATCTTGGAGGGTAAGTGTTTTTCGATTTTTTTGTTTCTTTAGTACGTTGCAATAAAACGAGGCATGCACTGTTAGATGATCACTCAAGCCGCGCAAAAGGGTGATAGGCGTGAAGTTATCAGGATGCGTTGTTAACACAAGGTCCAAAACGTTGGACGAGTGATCGGTGATGCGCGTGGGATCAGTGACGAGCTGCGTTAAGCCGAAAGTTATGCATGTGTTTAAGAAATCGCTTGCCAAGCTGTTGTTAGATAGTGAACAAGCGGGATCAGACCAGTCAATGGAGGGAAAATTAAAATCGCCGAACAAAAGGACAGGGCTATTAGGGTACTTGTTTAATAATATGTTCAGACCTTCATGAAATAAAGGCGTGAATGAACTGTCGGAATTAGGGGGCCGATAGCAGACACCAATGAGGATGTGCGGGTGTGTGGCTGTGCATCGAAGCAAAACCATTTCCAATGGTGAAGGAAGGTTTACAAGTGAACAAAGCAGATTCCGCTTAGTGGCGATTAATACACCGCCACCGCGCGAGTAATCGGCTCTATCTTTCCGGAATATGTCAAAGTGTGAAAGGAAGGGGAGAATCTCGGAATTATCGACGGATGTGTTAAGCCACGTTTCTGTTAATAGTAAGACATCGCATGAAGATGAGCCTATTAAGCTGCACAGTGCATCGCGTTTGGGGATTACACTACGAGTGTTAGCCAGTAAAAATGAAAGTGGCCGATTCCGTGAAGAAGGCTTATTTCGCGATCTCAATGATGGCTATTGGCGTTCTTCAACTACCCTATTAGTAATGTGGTCGTAATAGTAGGTTTTATCATTCGTGATAAGCTTTTCATGACGTAACCTGTATCGCATGTTCTGGGCCCTTCCAAACTCGGAGAGGCGTTTATGGGCAAGGCACGTGCTGGGGGAGAAGTCTTGCGCGACGGCATAGCCTGTATCTTTGAATTTGCGCCCCGAAGACAAAATGCGCTCTTTATAATTAAAGTGAGCGAATTTCACGATTATAGGCCTGCGTTTCCCAGTTTTGTAAGACCCGATGCGGTGTGCACGCTCGATATCGCGCGGTTCTACCTGTATGTCTAGGATTTGTTTACAATGCTCGATGACAATTTTTTCGGAATCGAGCCATGTTTCCCTAGGTTTATCTTCTATGCCATAAAAAACAAGGTTATTTCTTCTAGATCTATTTTCAGCCTCATTCATCCGGGTAGACAGTGCATTTATCTGTGCCGTATTTTCGGTACATGTCTCATTCACTTTAACTAATTCAGCCTGCATGTCGTCGATACTAGCACAAGAAGTCTCGATTTTGATTGATTGATTTGTGGGGTTTAACGTCTCAAAACCACTATTTGATTATGAGAGACGCCGTAGTGGAGGGCTCCGGAAATTTTGACCACCTGGGGTTCTTTAACGTGCACCCAAATCTGAGTACACGGGCCTACAACATTTCCGCCTCCATCGGAAATGCAGCCGCCACAGCCGGGAGTCTCGATTTTGTCGAGCCGTGCTTTAATTTCACTGAAAGTTTTATCATGATCAGCCAATTTCTTTTCGATCGACTTTAGCTGCGCCAGTATCACCGTCTGCCCGGATGGCAGTTCATTCAAAACTTTCAGAATTTCTTTGTCGGGGCCGGGATTAGATTCAACATCACCAGCTAGCAAGACAAGGCTTAGTAACATATGAGAACAATCACTCACAATGGAACAAAAACGCCGTGGGCCCGGCAGCACCAAGAGTGCTCGGTGACTAGTTCGTTTTGCGTAAAGGCAATAAGAGCTCATTACCTGCACCAGGAAGAAGCGAGGAACGTTAGCACGGGCCATCGTTAGCATGCTGCCAGACCCACTGAAAGGAGTGTTGCTCTGAGCTTGCTTTTTAACCAAATCCCACGCATGCGTGGAATGTGCAGGGGAGGTTCCGGTGTTCAAGTGGCCGACTGAAAGCCACGATGCTTGTTGATACGGTCGACGGCTGGGCACGAAGTGCGCAGACCAGGATGCTCCGAAGAAAGGTTGATTTGAGGACCAGAACAGTCCCACCGCATTATCCTCGGGCAGCAGAGGCGTCGCGTCCGGCCATGGCCTGACAACAGATGGTGGGAACGGAATACAGGGGCCGGAAGGCTCCAGTAGCTGCAAACTCCAGAGTCCGAGAAACCGCACCAGGAAGAAGCGAGGAACGTTAGCACGGGCCATCGTTAGCATGCTGCCGGACCCACTCAACATCTGCTATTGACCCGAGAGTTTCCATAAAATTGTTTGCATACGACTGTCTTATTTTCAAGGAAATCACGGGCACCGATGACCAAGTCTTGTTAAACAGCAGTTTGACGGGAAATGGTCAGTGGTGCACTACCTGTGGTAAGAGCTTGAACGCTGACAAAACAGTTCTACTTCGTGTAACAAAGAAAAAAGAACCCTTTCAGTTTTTTTATTCATTAAATGGTCCACCAGTGATAGAAAAAAGCCAGTAAAATACCTCGGGATAACGTTCACCAATACTCTGTCGTGGTCAAAGCACATAGATAACATCTGCACATCTGCCACACGCAAGTTAGGCCTTTTAAGGCATAAACTCAAAGCGTCACCAACTCATCTCAAATTAATGGCCTTGAAGATGATAATACTTCCTAAACTGCAATACGCTACGGTCGTATGGGACCCCTTCCTTAAAAAAGATAAGTACCGGCTTGAAATGGTGCAAAGACGCGCTATACGCTTCATTTTCAACAAATATAGGACCACCGACTCGCCAACTTCTCTAATGCTGGCGAATAGCATTTCAACCTGGAAGATAGACGAAAAATCGATGGGCTGAAACTGCTGTTTGCTCTTTATACTGGTTCCACAAAGGTGAATGCATCGGTATACATTCAGCCATTTCAATCGCGCCCCACGAGACATCGGCACACGCACAATTTGCTTCCGTATCGAGCCCACACGAATATGTTCAAGAATTCGTTTTTCCCACGTACAGTATCGAAATGGAATTTGCTGCCTGAAGTGGTTTTCACATCTCAGTCTATTTGCCATTTTGAGCGTGCCATATTGTCTGTACTGTAGTCTGTACTCGTCTTGCTTCACTGTTTATCGCAATTGTGAATGTATAATAGTGAGATAGACCCATCACCGTTGTTCTGAAGGTCGTATTAACCAGTGTTTAAGCTCATCTATATATCTCTGTATAATGTACTTATCTTCTGTATTTTGTGCACATCATTCATATATCTCGCTTACGTGTGTTTTCCACTTAATTTTTGTGCCTCTCCTGCTTGGTCTTTTTCAAGACCGCAGTATGTTGTAAATAAAATAAATTACTAAAATGAATAACTGCTATTGTAAGTGTTTCGCTGTTGTGCGTATTGTCCCTCAAAACATTGTATTTCCTCAACTTTGTATCTAATTGGTTACCTGTGATGATGTATGCCCGCTTCCTGTATGGGACTTCAGAAGACCTACAGTATCGTTAAATAAATAAATAAAGATAATTTGAATGTTGATCTGCCCAGCTGGCGACTTCAAGAGATTTGTAAAACGGAGCAGTAGGGGTGGCGAAAAAAAACTAAAACATTTTTTTTATGGGAGCAGAATAGTCATTTGCTGGTCCAAATTATTGCTATACTCGGGGACAACTTTCTGTAACAATGAAGGCAAAGCTACGTAGGCGGAGCTACTGCTGCTCTCCGCGAAGTAGTCTGGTTCAGCTCGCATTCCAAATGACAGCCATGTTTAAGTAATCCCACTCATTCCAATCTACACTGGCCAAAATGGAAAGTCTATAAGATGTACACATCAAGAATAGCTCCCTGGAATATATCTGCAAATACTACATCAATGAATACCCCTCCGCAAACACAGTGGGCTCAGCTATATTTGTTAGAACCAATACTTGCTAAAAGTGATGTTATTGGCATAAATCCACAAAATCTAGGATAAAAGAAGTTTTAAATATGTATACGCTACATTGTTTTATGAAATTACAGAGAAACATAAAGAAACTTTAATAATGTATAGATGAATAAAAAGACAATTTTATAGATTCAAATAACATTAGTTGTGCATTTAAGAACTTGCAAAACTGTTATTTTGTTTTATTGTGAGTTTTGTTGTGAGTTTAAGAATACAAGCTTTTAAAAAATATAGTGCAAATATTGTGGTTGTAAACCATTAGATGTTACGCACCGTAGCTAGGATCTACCTTTATTGAGGAGACTGTGGCTTCTCTATTCTCTGCCTTGCTATGCTTTACCCGCCACCGGAGCTCCCCACTCCGCATAGATGCTTGAAGATTGTCGGCATTCTCTTTATAGTGAAGTACAGAAATCGCACACCTGCAGTCCAAGATTTTTTAAGAGCAATGTAATTACTTAATGCAATATGTTTACAAAGGAAACAGTCATTCGAATGAATCTATACACAGATATTAATTTACGAGCTTACAGTTTCAGTTACTCTAGTATCATGGTGTCTAAGTGCAACGACTTGTTCAATGTAATAGCTAGTTGTGTACAGTATGGTTTCTCACTTAGTTGTAATATCTGGCAAATTGCTAATATATTTTAACGGTTCATTTCATCCGTTTTGGCTATCAGCATGGGCATGAGCATGAAGAGCACCCCCCAGTCCTATAAAAAAGGGGGGGGGGTGGCAATGCCAGCTTCATACAATGTCATACAAAGGAGAGGGGGAGCCCTGCGCCGAACCTTGAGCCCCACAAAAGGGGAAGTCTGGGCACCTTCATGACTATCAGAATTTTGGAATTACAAAAAGGGTGTAGCAAGCAGCTCGTTTTGAACTATCTCCGCCGCTAACTCGCAGTGTTAGTTTTTCGACGGTGCGCGTCTCGTACTTTATACACTCCTGGCTATTAAGTCGTTTTAAGTATAAAAAACTAAAAGTATTGAAATAAAGGCCACACTCTGCGGCTGAGTGAAACAATAAAACCACCTTGCGTCGCTAGTGTTCTTCGAAGAGCATTATGGCTGCGCTGTTTACTTGTTTGAAACGCAAATGTGATTTGTTTTTATAGTGCCGGCCCCAACACCTTCTTTCCGTAATGTCATCTTAAACGAGTGCCATTTTATAGCGTTGCACCTGTCATGGTGCTTGTGGTCAAGTAATACGGCGTGAAGGCAACGTTAATGCGGTCGGTTTCATGGCGTCCTTCGAGGAAGATGTCTGCTTCTGGGAGTCTGTGGATGTCGAAAGTGACTTCCAAGCCGACACAACCCTCTTCAGAGATGCCAACTGCGATGACTTGCTTGAATTCAATGAAACTTTCAAGCCTCTGTGGCAAACTGATGCCCGAATCGCCGCAACCATTGATGGAACAGTTGAGATTAAGACTGGGTGCATAGAAGAGGCAAACATTGTTGAAATAAAAACTGAAAAGCAGTCACCAGCTGCTCCCACTGGAACTGGTGGCGGATCGACGCCAAGGCAGAAATTGAAAGCCGAAGAAGAAGCCCTTTTGTTGAAATGCAAGAAAGACGGGAATAAACGGAGCAAGATTTCTGCCCTGATCGAGACCAAGAGCACCATCCAAGTCAAGACGCACGCTCACTACCTGCTAAGAAAGAGTGCTCACCAAGGAAGAACCTCTGGTCAAGCCATCGACAACAATGTGCTTGTTGCCACATCGAAAGGACCAGTGTCCAGACCACCGAAGAAGCAGATGAAGACGAAACCGCAGGCGACCTCGCGCAACGAGAATGTCATCGTACTGAAAGAGGCTGAAGCCATTGAGACCTTGAAGAACAAGTTTCTGGAGAGTGAAATTGTCAGCATCGACAAGTCTGCCGACGAGGAAGACGACATAGACATCGACTGCGACGGCACCGACGACGTCGTCTTCTCCCCGCCCAGCTTCCCGATCCGCAAGAGTGACGCGTTAGTCAGAGTAGCTACCCCTAAGCTGGCGACCGATTCATCTGCAGAAGACACTGAGAACGAAATAAGTTCAGACAGGCCAGGGGGTCTGGAGGAAAGCGCGTCCGGTGCCGTTACATTCGAGCCTCCTGTTGCAGAAGTCGTGCTGGAGAAGTCAGAGATCAGCAAAGATGAGAAGATAATTCATTCGGAGTTCTTTTCTGGAAGCTCTTCTAAAACACCGGAAAGATGCCTTAGGATCAGGAACTTCATAATTGTACAAAGATTCACACAACGTAAAATTGATAAAATAAAAAAAAGTTGAAACGAGTCTTGGAAACCAATCTGCGTTCTGAGTTTGACGCAGCACTTCTTTTTAGGAACAAAAAGAAAAATAAACATTATATACATATATATGCAACAGCACACACATTGTTCATTTGTCATTACTATGGCTGCTATCTAGATATTGGCAACAAAATGAACAGACCAGGGAAAACTCAAAGGGTTAGGACACAACTTTCTAAAGCACAGGTGATAAGACAACCTGCAGAATCGAGAAGTCGAGAAAAAAAAAGGAGTCGAGAAGAAACGAAACACGGAAAAAAGAAAACACAAATCAGGTATTGTTATCAAGGAACCGTATTAAACAATAAATATATGCAGACAACTCTTTTAGCATGACAATTGGAAACATGAAGGACTGCGTGAAGAAAAACAGGTGATAACTGTACATGCTAACTAGGTTAGAATAGATCAGTACCTTCAATTAGTGTCGCGAAGTTCTCTAATATTGGCTGCTGTGTAATGACTGGATTCAGTGTGTTCCAATCTCGAATTACGCGCGGGAAGAACGCGCGTAATTCAAGCGCGCGGGAAGAATTCATGAAACGAGGACATCATTCAAAGCACGAGCCGAACCGAACTACTTAGCGGAGTACATGTGCAGTACCTCCACCCCAGCAGATTTCCCTTAATTGCCAAGAAAAGTTGTCCGCAAATGAAGTCTTAAATCTCTCTTACCAGGCTCTAAGTCGCATAGGTCACAAAAGAGGCAATACATAAGCAATGCCCTAAGAAATCGTAATTATTAAATCTCAACTAGGTATACATTTTCTCATACATGAACAACTCTGAAATCGATTTTTTGATTCAGAGAGGTCTTCTGCAGCGTATACGTGCCGTGTTCCGCACAATGTCCAGGTGAATTTGAGCGACTGTCACCGAAAGCTTCACACCGATCTTGTTCTCTTAGACACTATCAAGCAGGGATGTCAACTGTTGCTACCAGACCTAAAATATGAACAAGTTCAGTACAAATGAAGCCTCCACATAACACGTGACTACTAGTGTAAGAAGTGGTAAACAAATCGTCACGACACACTATTTGAGCTAGACATACTTCAAACAAGATCAGTACAACTTGACAAAAGATGGTTATCGTGAAAATTCCAACACCATTGGAGTGTTACATTGCATTAATGCCACCTATACAATACCAGCCACCAATCGGCAGTCAAATTTTAATGTAGCCGAAACGCCTCAGGCCCATGTGACTTGACTGAGAAAGCCAAAAATACATTGCAGTTGCACAACAAACCACAATATGTTACAAACTCCGCTGCCGCTGCCATGAATGGCCCCAGAAACCGAGTATTTACAAATAAAAGAAAGTCTATAGACAAACTAAAGCACTCCACACTTGGGTTAATATGCGCTGTGAATACTGTGGCACTCCAACATACATATGTGGCATTTGCACGCTCTCAGAATGCGGTGTTGCCTGAAGTAAGTCTGAGTCAGCAAATCGTACAACTCGGCAGTTACACGGCTCACATACACACTGTTACAGTGTGCCAATGTTGCGATTTCATCGCTTTTTCAGTCACTTCTTAACCTGCTACTTTACAAAGGATGGGAAAAAAGTGTTTCCGTACACTTAATGCTACAGTTGCTCGTAGGCTTACAAAAGTGGTCACTTCAGTGGGCAATGATGACGAAAACAAAATTGCAGGTAGTGCCTATATTTGCGTTGTGTATCAAGCTTTTTGAACTGATATTTACACTCTCACTGGCTCCTTCATCCATTGCTGCAACAAGTTCACAGGTCATAACATATGAGTATATATGTTTGTGCAATCTAGGATGATCAAATCTGCTATTCCTTTACATATTTCATTGTCATGCACTAATCAAGACTATCATGGTCATCCTTTTATTTCTTTTTATTTCTTGATGTTTGTTTCATGACTAAAATAGCCAGCCAAACTTGTCTTCTTCACTTTCATTGAATTCTGTTGACTGAAGTCTTGCCATTTTCCATTTATTTACAATAAATCAACATAGATGGGGCTCATGTAAGGTACTGTCTGCATGGCAGGCACCACATTAGCCAAAAGTGAAACATAGGTATTTTGTTTACTGCTGGAAAAAGAATGGTCTGCTGCATGCGATGAAAGCTCCTTTCAGTGAAGCAGCATATTCTTGCATTCTTCAGGAACTGGAGACACTGCGAAGGGCTGCTGCCAGTGAACAGGATAGATGCAGCAAGGGTCACATCATCCAAAGCACGCTGCCCTTTCTTTGGCTGGCTGTACGACCTCCAGACGTGCTGCGCACCACACCTCATTTTCACAGTCGCAAGGGAACCTTTCACCTGCAAAAGGTTGTTGTAGCAAAAGAAATCGTGAAGTCAGATACACACCGTTGAAAAGTGTTTCAGCAATTTTACAAGCTAGAAAAAAATTACACGATCTCCTACTAAAGGGAACCATGAGGGAATGCGAAGCAACATAAGGGGTGCACACAAATTTCCCGTTTACATTCACTCGGAATTTTCTGTTAGTGTGTGCACTTAGATTTAGTGATTGTATTATCAATACATTGTGTTTGTGCATTGTCGAGGAAGTCTCGCAACTCTCACAGCAGACTCGCGTTGTCACTGTGTAGTGGAAACGGTAGGTCAATGCCAGAGCTTGGTTTCGACATTAGTGCACCGGACCTGGAGATTTGCAGCTAGACGCCTACGCTTGGTTTGCGCTTCCATGACCCGTAGTACGAGAAAGTGTGCTTCCCTGACCTGAGGAAGTGCTGCCAAAGCTACTAATGGCAAACTTGCTGGACGTTTTGTATGGTGCTAGATACCAGCGATATAAATTCATAGAACGGACAGTTATTCTTCTCTCAATTGTGATCTTTGGTTGTGATTCTCTACTACGGATTTGATAAACACATGTGAGTGCGAAAATGTTGACATGCATGAATTTGATGTAAGTGCTCCTTTAAAATGTAAAAAAGCACACATAGAGGATCGGCGCTGTACTTAGCTGGCTCATATGAATACATAAAGCACTACATTGAAAACTGTATACAACACAGTCTACAATAGATACCTTTACTGAAGCCTCAGCAGGAAGCCAACAAATGTTGCAGGTCTCAAAGAGTTCCAAGTAGGAGTCCTCATATATACAAGAAACTTCCTTGAGACTGGACCTTCCTGCTGGCGCAAGGAAACACCTGAACTAAGAGACCTATGAGACGGAAATACCACAACATGCTCTTTTTACTTTCAGTCAAATTTCACATTAAAAAAAACTTTTAAGGATATTCACCATCAGTCTTGCCAGCTGTTCAAATCATTCACTTACAACAAACATTTAATATGCAATGAAGATGTGATGCTACTGGAAGAAAGAAAAAAAAACTTCCTCAAATCAGAAGTCTAGGGAAATTAAAATTATGTTGTATACATAGGCATTTTAGTCGCATGCCAAATGCTGCTACCTTCATTTAGTGTAGTTCATTAAATCTTTATGTCTACTCGCTTTCATGCCAAATCTTTCTAACTACAATTCATGAGACTTCTGAGCTATTCAAAAGATATTCATATGTATCATCGTTGGGGTCATCCCGATAAGGCAACGATGGCTCAGAACGCACAGGTGTCGCAGGGATCGCTGGTATCACAGGTGCCACAGGTGTGGAGCAGCGCGGCTGCTTAAGATGAGCCACTACATCCGAAAGGCCAATGTTTGTCTGGCATTCTGCAAATGTAACCAGACGAAAATGAGTTGCATCAACAGGTCAACAAATACTGTTGGCGCTTTATGAAGCTCCACATATGAACAGGCAAATAAGCCTTCAGAAAATAGGCTCATAATCAGTTAATGTTCTTGTAGTAGAGAAACTGCTACTTCTTGTCAGAGAGCAGGCTACTGTTTTAATGCTACAATAATAGATGGTAGAGTTTAGCTTCCCAACTCTGCATAGTCTAGACACGACAGGGAAGGACACAAAATTTATTTTAGCAAATTTTAAGGTTTTCTTAATACTATAACAGTAGAATGCGAAGTTGGGCTGGTTAGAATGCTTGCATGGCTGATGCAGCACTCAAGACGAAAACATAAATACGAAGAGGCTCCGTGCACTCTAGTTTTTTTCACGTCTGTCTTTAGCGATGCATCAATAGTACAATACTATGCAAGTACACGGCGTTATTAGTACTTAAACTCCACTGAAATACAGCTACCGTATTTGGAATTTTATTCCTCTATTTCACACAGAGAAAGAAGCATAAGAATTTGGCATGACCTGAATGAAAAATGCTTGCGCGAATGGTGCCAGAAGGGGGCAGATTCTCGAGGTGACACTGAATGCTCCATTAAGTGTCAACTGCCCCCCCCCCCCTGCTAGCGTACGAACTTAGCAAGGTTATCTGACACCACCATGCATGAGAACCCCTGCTGAAACATAGATGTCAATGTAAGCGATTGAAACAATACACACCTGTATCTTTCATTGTGCTAGCCGTCTGGATTCCAATAGATGCATTTGTGACTTTGAAAGCAACATTGCCACTGCATTGTGTTGCTGCATTTCTTGTGGCCACTTTGTCGGATGCCTGCATTGCAGCATGCATTTGTGCCACGAGAATGAAGCACCGTGTTTCCACGCTTTGCCCTATAAAACAAAATATAAAATATTGTTTCATTGATTTAGTCATAATGACATCACTACATGTCTTGGTACCTTTCAAGAGAAGAATGATCACTCATGTGCCAAGGCCACTTAACAAAAGTTCAGCAATGCAAATGGCAGTGTCATGCTGAAGTACAGCAATGTGCTTTGGTACAATCTATAAAGGACCACAGCAGGCTAAATGCAGCTGGCTGAAAGGTGTATGATATTTCTGAAAGGGGGCAACTTTGAACTATGATCAAGCATTAAATATCCAGATCACATTTTGGGGAGTGAACAAATTTGGTTGCTGGTACATAGTTCAAGAATTGATGGTGCACATGTTATGGGTCACTGCATAGGTACAAAACATGTAATGTCAGTGAGTAAGTGCAAAACATGTAAAAGGTTGACCTGATAAGCATACTCATTTGCATTAACCTTTGTTCTATATATATTACTTTTGCCTTTGTGATTCAGGGTAAAAAGTACGCCATGTCAGCTGATCATCTGCAACTTCCGTAAAGTATGCCCAAAAGTACTTGGTGTAGTACCTTAATCAAAATATACTGGAATTTTTTGCACTGTTGATTAAACCAAGGAAGCTGTGCAGCTCACATGTTTTTAGGCATTTTAGACTTCGCGACAAAACGCACTGAAGCTGTGCCCATTCCTTTTATATGAAGACCGAAAGTTCGATCCCGATTGAGGCTACTTCGTGATCGACAGTGAGTGTGTTGTAGTGCCAATCGGAATCAGCTCATCACGAGGGAAAAAAGCTTTTACGACAACGACAGGGATATGAGGTGAATCTAAACATGTGTACTGTCATATTTACAAGTGAATAGCTGACTACTCCGATTTTCCACTCTGATACCGCACTATATGCACCTGCTGCAGGCTTCACCCCATTGACATCACAGGCGTTTGACGAAGCGGCAGGCTCGCAATCCTTGCTTGACAAGCTCTGCGTTAAATTCATGGTATTTATCAGTCCCGGCCGCACTCTCAGAGCTCAGGAACACCAACTACGCACCTCATGTCGCGGACGTTTGGCGAGTGGATCGCTGCTTTAAGCTGCAGCAGGGCACACGGTAGGAATAGACCCGGCCTCAAGAAGGGGCTTCGTACTGCCAGTGAAACCTAACTGGTTCGCCAGCACAGGATTTATTCTGTAGCAGCTCGCCGCAAAGTGAAGGGAGCAAATGCGGCTGTTCTTCACAGGCGTCCAGTGCCTCGGTCCAATGGCACGTACGAAGTCAACCCACTGGCTGCGTTGAGGTTCGTGGCTTGGAAAAGCATGAAACACCACGCACTTTCGGCTTTTTCCGCGCCTCGACATGCAGGTTATCACTACGCAGCGGTTCCCCTCATGCAGAGCAGCACAACGCAAATCATTCGATGAGACACGATGACTCGCACGCACGCTTCAACACAGCAAAAAGAGCCACTCTCCAAACACACTCAGAGATCGTTGACGTCATCGTTACTAGCGTATCGTCAGTCAGGATGGTATTTGTGATATGTATCACACCCACTATCACAGCGAACACGTAGCACTAGTGTCTATGTCGCAGGGCAGCCTGTTTTTCGTTTTTTTCTCCCTGGTTTTTCTACGCTGTTTGACGCCAAAATAAAATAACTTTCACGCGACAGACGCCATTCAAATTTGGCCAAGAAGACCTATGCATACCAAGCGATCGAATGATGGCCACCTCTCGATGTTGAAATTTCTCGATGTGTTTGGCGGGCCTCCTAATAAGCTCGATTTCAATAATGGAATGATCCCTTTCAAAGTCTTGCTGTCTATTAAGCCATCGGGCAGATTGTGTGTTTTTTATAAAAGTAAAGTCGGGTGTGGTATCACCCCAGACATTATTTCCTTGCCTTGTGGGCAATGTGCGATCGGTGATGAGCGTTAGGCCTTCCTGCTGCGAGTCGAGCCAGAAATCCCTGCCCTTGGGGTGAGCGGGTAGGATGGGGGAGGGGGCATTAAAGTCCCCTCCGATTATTACAACTTGGTTGCCCGTAATGGTAAGCGTGCGCTTAACAAAAGTTGAAAAACTCTGTGCCGTGTGAATTTCGAGTTACAGTACACTTTTAGGATGAACACGTACATTGTCTTGTGCTTTTCTTGTGGGTATGATTTCATTTAATATAATATAATCTATAATAGGTAACCTGTGTGCTGTGTCACTGCCATGTGGTCCCAACGCACTAAGGTTGTAAGGGCTTTAGTTTCGGTCTCGGCACTGCCGATAGAACAGTAGCCAGACAACTTAGCGAGGCCATGCATCTCCTGTAAAATGATAATATGCGGTTTTTCTCCATTTTTAAGATACTGGTGTTGGATGGCTTTCTTGTTTCTGTAACTTATGCAATTACATTGCCATTGTACATAAATGCTGCGTCTGTCCATAGCGGCAATTACTGCCGAGGAGGTGCCGGGTCCATGGTAGTCGGCTTTAGTAGAGGAGGTTTGATGATTGTTTTAATGGGCGCTACTCCACTAGCTTGTAGATCTGTAAGAGAGGGCCATTTGTCAAGTTCTGTTACGCTAGTAGATAAGCTATCTAGTTGCTGCTGGTGAACCTGCTGTTGTACTATAACTGTGTTAATTTGCTGCATAATAGCCGTTCCCCACGCTTTGATTTGTTCGCCCAAGGTTTCCTTGATGTTGTTCATTGCTTCAATTTGATTCTTCAACTTTGCCTATTCGTGAATCTACGCATTGTTCAAACTCCTCTTGACAATTGTGCAACATGTTTGCAGTCTTGGTTTTCTTGTGCTTGCTAGTAACATTGCCGTTGTTCTCTACTCTTTAGGGAGAGGAGAATCGGGGCTCTCCTCCATGCTGGTTACACTACCCTGTGTTATAATCATTGCATCTTTGCACTGCGCCATGCCTGTTCGGTTCTGTGGTGAATTATTTCCCTTAATTTTATATTCTCCTCCCTCATGACGGCAATTATCTGATTGTTTTGCAGAATCTTCCTCGAGTTTGGCGACTCTCTCGTCAGAAGCAGCCTCCGCGCGCGTCCCTTTGACTTTGTTTGCCCATCTCACCTTGAACGGTGCCAAGGTTTTGGGGTTTGTCATGCTCCTAGCTGACTGGAAGCGTGAGACCTGGAGTGGTTCCCGGACTTGTCGCGGTTCCAAGGCATTGAGCGGTTTTTCCTCTCATGTTGCAAACTGGGGATGGACTCCAATATGTTGTCCCTCGTTGAGTTGGCCTGAGATAGCCTGTTTTGTGCTGTGAAGGACGCGTTCTCTTGTTCTTGTCTGGCTATTTGCCGCGGCGTTTTCGCACTAGGAATGGGGATCTTGCTTTGCAGGTTCAGGCTGCTGTCGGGTGGTCTAGGTCGCATAACTGGCCCCTGGCCTTGCATTCGTGGCTTTTGGGATGATTTAGAATCCTGCAGCCTCGGCAGATCTTGTTTTTTGGGGTTGGGGCAAACATCCGCCCTTGCCACAAGCGTCCACGGTGGTACCACACGTCCAGCTGTTTTCTGTGAACGAACATCGTAGCAATGCCTCTTCGTATTTCACGTAGCCTGGGACGCGGTAGCCGTCGAATTGTACAACCACATTGGTGGTGTTGCCCATGCGCTTGGCCACGAGTGCACTAGGGTTCCTAGAGTTTATACTGTTTTTTTGTTATATCTCGGGCCGGCATCTTTAGCGGTATTCCCCGGGTCACTTTCTTGGAGGTGTTTTCTGGGGCTGCTTTATAAGGGCTGGCTTCGCATGCTTGCGTACCTATTAATATACAGATAATTCACTGGTATCTGTGTGCATGTTCTTCGACAGAAGTGCTTACCACAACGATGTTTTGTTGGTAGTTGACGCAAGTCGTGCCTTGCTCTCGTGCTGCCCTTGGATTGGTAGACGCTGTTGGCAATGTGGGTGGCACAGTGATCGCTGATGCAAAGTCCCCCACAAGGTCGAACAATTAATTTGTGGTATTCCCTTGAAAGTGGGGCATTCTGCTAGCTCTGGTGATGTGGGGAAGACGTTCTCTCAGTTTCTTGTCCTTTTGCGCTGTCAAATGCTGCTCACCTAGTTGCTCTGTAATCTTCCGCGGTCCCACCGGTCGCCATCCGGTATTATTCTAAGATTCTTCTTTTGAATTGCTTTCTCCCTCCACGGTCACTTCCATCTAGTCAAGAAACTCGACGCGCAAAGCGTGCAAGGCACCGCGTTTCTCGTAATTCCTCCTGACGCCCAGCTGTGTCGCAGCCGCGACGGCAGTGTCTACGCTGAGCGCTATGGAGATGGTTCTGCTGGCGCAGTGAACACAAAAACGGGCGTAAAATAGTCAAATGTAAGTCCTCCCACCTCATTTTGTGTCAGGATGGTCGCAATGACTTCTGGCCTCAACTTGTAACGAGAAGTCCGCTGTATATAGTAATTTCCGCCAGGAAGCATCCAGAAAACACGGGACCGACGCGATGAGCGACTGCTCCTGCCGGGTGCCTCCCCAATAGTTGGCGACGATACTTTTGTGGTACCAAGAGTGCTCATACTTGCTACCTTGCACATCTGTGTAGCTGCGGTACAGGAGCCATGATTTCCCATAAAAACAAACATTCTTTTTGTTTGTTCCCAATTTTACGTTTTCCATTAGCGACTTGACCGAGAGGTCCTCACCCTCTTCTCGAATGAGCATTTCTTGATTAACGCTTGACCGCTCACACCAACTTTTAGTTGCAGGCGAAAAAGTGGTTCCCTTCTCGCTTAACGGCACCACTTCACTTCTTCCGCCGACAGAGACAACGCTACTCACTTCAGCGACGGGCGGCTCGAGTGACTCACTCGAAGAGTTTTCTGTCCGAGGTTTGGTCGACTAGCCGCCAAGGTCCGCAGCGCGGCCGCCTTTGCAGGTGGTGTTTTACTTTATTGAACGAGATGCGAGTTCCTGAGAACTGCGCTTGCGATCGCGTGAGGGCCATGTATGTCTAGTCGGAAAAGAACAAATTACCCTGCTCTTTGAGAAACTGCTCAGAGTTATTCGAAAAAAATAGGGGAACCTTGAGCTTCGGCTTGTGGGGTCTCGACGAGGCGAGCGCCTCGCCACGCCACGCTCTTGGAGTGAACAGACACAGAAGACGTGGTCGGTACAAACCAGATAACATACATATATTTATTTATCTAATTTACAACGACGATATCGCCCGCTGAATTGATACATAAATCGTTATCAACACGCTGAGTCATCATTACACAAAATTACCAAACACCCAAACAACGTAACACAAGAGCGCACAAAACGCGGCGTCGCCAACGCTTCACTCACCACGTGGGCCTACCGCAGGCGTCCCGCAGTGCCTTCCACGGCGAGAAACAACCGTTCGCGGCAGCCGCCACGCGCAGAAGAGGCTCGCTCAACTCTCGCCCGCCACAAAGGCTTTCTTTTCGCCAGGGGTCACCCCTGGCGCTACCACTGTCACAACCATGATGATGATGACGGTGGTAATCAACGCCACCTACCACCTGGTAGTTGTAACCCGAAATGCGGCCTTAGGGCGAGACAGGAGCGCCACACGGCGTAGACAACTTTACAGGGGGTGTCAGCAGCCCCACATT
The DNA here is from genome assembly GCF_043290135.1 of Rhipicephalus microplus. NCBI lineage: Eukaryota > Metazoa > Arthropoda > Arachnida > Ixodida > Ixodidae > Rhipicephalus > Rhipicephalus microplus. The sequence continues at coordinate 11,009,985 of NW_027464586.1, forward strand.
CCCCCAACTTTAAATCAAACCATATCCCGAAATCAAAAATTAGCTACACAAGCTTTAACAAAAAATTAACATCGCATGACCGTAATGTGCTTGCACCACGACACCACCACTGGTCGCCACTGCTGCACTGTCGGGCTCGACTTCACCTCAGTACCGGCCTCGCAACAGCAACGTTGCCGTCAGCGCGACGAACCGTCGCTAGCGCAGACACATCTTCTAGTTGCGACCAGGACTCACGAGGGCGCCGGACTGCAGGCAGTTGCGCAGGTCCCAGGCATCTCCATCGCCCGACCTCACAACCGCATTCCTGGCCAGCAACGCTCATGATGCGCAGAAGACAGCCGGCCGTGGATGACATCCCTTCCGCTGAATAGATCAACAAAAAAAAAACTCGAAAGAAAACAATAGAGCAGGTCCTAGGAAGGGAGCTTCAGGCTTTTCGGCCACGTGGTACGATGGTCAGTACTGCTAGCTAAGACATCGGCGGTGGCCGAGATGCCCATCAGAATAAAACAAAAATCACTTTTTGCTAACTCGTGCATCGCAAGATAAAAAATTGAGGGAAGCAGAGCGCAACACCTTAACGCCACGATCCACCTAGTTGTGCCACGTGCGACAGGCGGCTGCGCAGAGCCTTAGGCCTAATGAGTCGCTCGACAACAACCGGCATCCACACAGCACTCAGCATATGCGCATAAGAGGCAGCTGCAAGGAGACAATCGACTCTGTGAGGTGGCCCTATCACTCGCTGCACACGGCAGCTTACTGAGCGATCGGCGTCCTAAGCCCCGGGCAGTGTCACGACGCGCCGGCGTCGAGCCGCAATAAAAGTCAGCAACGACACCCAGCTCCCTGAACCCAAAGAGATAAAAGGATCTATTTACAGAAAATTGGACCACCCCCGAGGCTTCCGTACTCATTCGCTTCGGCCCTGGCCGACCAACCACGTGCTCTAGGCTTTGCTCACCGCTGGATGCAGACCGCATGGCTCTCGTCCCAATTCAACAACGGTTTTGAAAACTAACATAACAGAAAAAACACTTGCGAGCAAAAAAAATTAAAAGTCAACCTGTTCACAAATTCAAACACGTCACAAAACCGATCGCCTCGCATCTCAACAAAGCCCACCACCGACGCTAGCAATGAGAAGTCCCCCCCCTAGGCCTACTCTACTCCGGCTCTAACAAAAGCTTGTACCGAACCGCAAAAACTGTCGTCCGGTACTCCAAGAGCTGCACGTTGAGCAGCCAGTGTCGAGTCTCAAAATGGCGAGCGTGCGCCACGCTCTTGGAGTGAAAGGACACCGTCGACACGGTCGGTACAAACCAACAAACACATACACATTTATTTAGCGAATTTATAACGACGATATCGTCCACCGAATCGATACATTAATCGTTATCAACACATCATTACACGAAATTACCAAGCACTTAAACAACATAACACAAGAGCACACAAAAGGCGGCGTCGCCAACGCTTCACTCACCACGTGGGCCTACCGCAGGCAGCCCGCGGTGCCGTCCACTGCGACAGACAACCGTTCGCGGCAGCCTCCACGCGCAGAAGAGGCACGCTCAACTCTTGCCCGCCATCAAGGCTTGCTTTCCTCCAGGGGTCACCACCGGCGCTACCACTGTTACAACCATGATGATGATGACAGTGGTAATCAACGCTACCTACCACTCGGTAGTTGTAACCTGAAATGCGGCCTTGGGGCGAGACACGTGCGCAACACGGCGCAGACTTTACAGGGGGGTGTCAGCACCCTCACAGCCTTTAAGAGTTGTACGCGATCGCTAAATCCGGCCCCTAGTGCACCCTTCAACAGCTAAGTGCATATTTATCAATTAGGCAGTGTGGGTAGTGCTTCCAGTTGCTCGTGCTTGAACGTTAGCAACGTTCTGGCTCATTAGTTGTGGGACATTACTTGATATGAATGTCCCGCAGGCGTTCATTGATGAGCAAGACTGTGCAGTGTGGCAACTTCTCTCTGCTGGAAAGGCGCTCTGCTGTAGTCGAGATTGGAGTGCCCTAGTTGAGACACTTTTTCAGAATGTCTCACAGGTACCACAGAGACACACGCGCGCGCGTATGGTACATGTTTTTGATCTAAAGCAAGAGTCGCATTGCCTCCAAGGTACACGCTGTGCGCTTGCCATCTCAGAGCATGAAGAGTCTCACATTGCCTCACAGCAGCACATTATCTAGCGTCTGCTGTTTGCTTGATCAACGCCTCTGGAAAGGCATGCATTTTTCGCTAGATGCACATAGTTGTCCATATTAGGGCTGTTGAAAGTTCCTTTCTGTGTTTAGCGGCGATGGATGTACTATACCGGCCTTTCTCGACGTAGTTTGATGGCCTCCCGAATGCGCATACAAATCGCCGAATGGGCTCGCTTTCGTCGTGACACCTGTTGAACAAAATGCCTTAATGACACTCCTTCCACTACACGGCATTTATGTAGTGTTCTTTCCCGGATCAGCATGGTGGCTTTGCGGTAGACACCTGCTTGCCACGGGAGCGGCGCGGGCTCGATCCTCAATGAGACCAAACATTTTATTCTTTATTTTATTTGCTACTCTCTCAATTTCTCGCTCACTGACGATTTTTCGCTCATAACCAACGGTGCCGACGCCGACGGCGGAATTTATGACACGAGCTCCCTGATGCCACGCGTTAAAAAGATATATAAGGAAAAGAATCGGGGAGCGCGGCAGGCGCAGTCACTTCGGTGCGAAGCTTACCGGAAGAGCCTTCAATAACAAACCTAGTGATTGGTAAGCGAGCACTGTGCTCCTCGGTGACTTGCCTGATCGACGCGCATTCTCCTGTAAAGTCGCCCGGATACATAAACGAAGGATGCACAACGCCATAGAAGTCAGACTCTGCCCTGGTGGTGCTGTAATTGGATGGATGGATTGATATGGCTGTACCCATTAGATCGGGCGGCGGCTAGCGCCCCTTAGCTGTAATACTTAGTGAACAAAAACTATTTTTTCTCTCTTTAAATGTTGAAGTTAAGCACGGCCACTTTGCAGTGAAGAGTTTATAGTCACTCGTGCCTTGATTGTAGCCACCCACCAGATAACATCTTTCTAGTCATTTCTACCCGCTTGAAGTCTATTCCACCCAGCACTTCACCATTCATTGAACTTCTCCTTGAAAGGCTTCACAGATTCCTCTGTCACGAGCACGCACTTGAGTCTTTTTTGCGTGTTTACATACCGGTAGCGGCACATTCTTGCTCCGCCGGCGTCGACGTTGCTTCTGTTCACGTTGTCGACGTTTGGGGACAGATCTCTCGCCAATCTATTCACTTCCATCAGAATCCATGATAATCCAGCTCCTAAAAAGGAAAAAAACTTGCACAAGCACCAAGAAAACGGGCAGAGCAATTAGGCGGGAAATCACAAGGAGGCTTCCACGTTTGCCGAATCACATGATCGCTGAAGCGCTCTGCTATTGACATACAGGATTTGACTCGTTTCGATTCATACAGCGCATGGGTCTGGCTCAATTACGTTTCGAAACGAGATCGGTGAGCGCACGTAGCTGTTGGTATTTGACCAATTTTTTTCTGATCACTCTTTTAGAGGAAAGCTGAGAGAATGTGCTTGCATATGGAGCAATATTTGAGCTAGTTTCTGTTTCTGGATCTTGCTTATTTCGAAAAAAACGCCACATGTGTTGTTCTCGAAATATTCCTGCATAGGCACTCTGTCCAATGTGATGTACGTGCATATATTCTTGGCATACGAGGACTTGTTGTTCTTCATGTCGTCATGAAGAACAACAAGTCACCTTCATGTCACCTCGGTGCAGTCGAACAATCACATTCACTACCTTGGCCAGAGTTAACAAGAAAGCCTTGTCCTTCGGTTTGGCCCAAAAAATAAACACCATTGGCCTAAATGCCTCTTTTATGTGCAGTCCATGTATGTCATCTGTTACAATAATGCTGTCTAGGGTCCAACCGTTTTCATTCTCCTCCATGGCATTTTGATCAGCATTGATTTATGTTGTGTCGGCGAGCAGCGTCCGACGGCGAGGGCCCGACGACTGAACGCGAGACGCAACGTGCGCCGACACGCGCCCCCGACACGCGCAGTAGGAGTGAGTTGACCGGAGCCCGCGGGAACCCAACAAAGACTGAGCCAGCCAGCGGCCGTTTATTGAACAACACACAACGGACACGCGGACACACGCGATTGGCTGCATGCAATCACGTGTGTGCCGTTACAGACGACATCTGTTGAACAGAGTACACACTAGGGCGCACTCAGTGCGCGCCACTCACAGGTGGCGCCACGACATAACATCATGCCCCTTCGTCGACAAAATGAGCATTATCACAGGGTAACACTAGAGAAAGTCCCAGGATCTCCACTAAGGAATGTTCACGCCACACGAGCGGCGGGGAGAAGAACAGTTCGTGCACAGGCACAAGTGGCCTAATACAACAGATACGTCACACATCTTGTGAAACGAAATACACTGCAAAAAACACAGAACTGAAAGTCTCCTGCGATGTCGTGGCTGGGCCCACTAGCCACGGCATTATAGGAAGAACTCTTTTGACCTTAAGTGACAAAATCTTTCAGCCAGTCAGGTCGTTTTGTCTGACGGCGCGGACGCATTGAAGTCTCAGTAGAACTTGTTGAAGTGCGACCAAGTTCGGTCGTCTTTGAAAAACCTTGTAGTCCCTTCACTTTCCCCCTCCCCAGGGTTGAGATTTAGTGGATTACTTGAAAAAGGTACCCGCACCGGGTCCTGCTGACTTCCCAACGTTCCTTGGGGAACAACTGATTCAGACCCTTCACTATAAGAGATCTCTGACGAATCAGAGTCTGACTGAAAACGGGGGGTGGAGCCCTGCAACGTAGGTGCACCAGGGGACTGACTGCCACAAAGATATAAACTGGAATAAGAGTAAATAAGTTCTTTGTGTGTAGTAGAAAGGGCGGCATTCTGGAAAGAATCCCTAGGAATTACTGTTAACTTGGATGCATTCCACACTTTTCCGTCACTGAGGAGAAAAGTGGACGGCGCAACCTGAGCCTTCACTGTAAGAGGCCTACTATACTTGAAAAAGCCCTTCCTATGGAGTCTTACCTTAACCAAATCGCCGACCTTTATGCATGTTTGCTGTGCACCTTTCCTTTTGTCAAAATATCCTTTGCTCTTATTCTGTTTCGCTGCAACCTGATTCCTGACATGAGGCAACCCATAGGGCGACTCCGATACTTTAGGACGAATCCTAAAGTTGCTAATGCTAAATCCTAAAGTTGCTAGTGCGCCAAATTGAGATTTGGAGGAGTGTGTCACCGGCAATAGCCACGCCTGCGCATCAAAACATATGCATCTTGTTTTCGGGGCCACTAAAGTCACAATCACGTCCCTAGAATTACTCCCCTCAATTAACAGTGGTCGTGCGTGTGTCCTAAGTAATCCACGATGCTATGTTCGGTGCCGACGCAACTTCTGTTGTGCAAGTCTGGTTAACGGTAAAACGTGCTCCCCGCAGAGGCTTGTGACGTCTAGTCCAATCAATGCATGAAACTGTGGCGGTGATTTGTCGATGGACTTTTTGATATCGCAGTCTGATTTCCCGCGCTTCACGCCCACAGAAGAACACATGCACGATGGAAACGCGTTGACACTTTTTCTTTACAATACTTTATGCGTGGATCTTCATTCAAAAGTTCATTTTCGTAATTTCTTGCGCCAGCACATCCGCGGTTGTAATCGCTGTTGCAATAAAGGCTCGTAAAACACCCTGCCATTACGAACTCGAGATTGCTAGAGCCCATATTCAAAATTTTCACATGCTTTTTTTAATGTCATCTCATTATTAAAAACATACTTCTGGGTCGGAGCAGCTGGTATTCAGCTTTAATACACGCGGCTTTCAATACACGCGGCTTTCAATCGCTGGCAGCTCTGGGGTTGGGAGCCCCATCGTGAAGCGACTACGCCTTGTTACAAGTCCGCCTCTCGGTTTAGCTAACGATTAAAAAGAAATTGAACATCACGTCATCGCATTCATTGCTTCTTTTTTGTCCTTTTTTTTTTGGAGGGGGATGGAAGGGGGAAGGGCGGAAGCTGCTTCGCTTGAAGGGTGTATTCGCGAGCGCGCTATCTCGAGGCCTAATGAAACACGCTCGTAAATTTACTGTGCTACTATAATTTCTGCCTTGCGTTTAGATAACTGACAGTGCAAAAATTGCTTGGGCAATTGGAGCGATCATTGTGTCTTTACAGAGCGCTCATCTGAGTTATGTGACGTCATGTCCAAAAGATATTTGTTAGTTTCACTCAGGCTAATAGCAGTGAATGCCATACAAACAGTCTGTTCGCATTGAGAGTACCAGATAGAAGGGTATAACAGCCGTCTTGAATGCCTGCCGAATTAGCACGAGTGCCAGTAATCACACACAAAGTTAATCGCAATGCCTTCCTCCTCACTTGCGTTTATAGTTCTTTTCTGTTTTTTGTTTTTTTTTTTTGAAGATGGGAGGCGCGTTCCTCTCTGCTTTAGTAACAATACATGGCAAGCCTAACACACGCATCTGCACTCCGTGCAAACATGGTAGGTCGGTTTTTTTATTGTGATAGCACTTATACGAACAGTCTTGGCTTTTTTTTTGCCGTCGTTTTTGTTGTTGTTCACCGTATATGTATATGTATCTATATGAGGACTCAAGAAAGGAAAAAAAAGAAGCGCCTGCGCTCGGCGCTTAGCTCGTCATGATTCGCCGAAGGGCGCTCATCTCCCACGCGTGCTTTGCTCCGCGAATGGGGGGAGGGGGTTGTTAGATGCTTGTGTGCGTGTGCTTGTTCTTCGATGGGGAGGATCGTGTGCCGTTGCCTTTCACCGGAGCGATTGCTTTGGTTGCCGAGCCCAATGCAGGGGTCACTTCGCTGGCTGTGCAGGAGGCCGCATTTGCAAAAAGAGCGCGCTTTTCGCACACAGCGAAGTCAGGGTGCCTACCTACCTGGAAAACCTGAAAGAGTCAGCAGTCTGTGCCAGCAGTCTGACAGCAGTGTATGCCAGCAGTCTGTGTGACGACCACAAAAAATAAGAGTTATCATTGATCAAAGCTTAACAAGTGACTCAGTCCGCTGCAATAGAGTCAACTGCTAAATGGCATGAAAAAAAGGCAGTGTATAACTGTTGCTTTGTGTTGTGGGGTCTCAAAATGGAGAGCGAGCACCAGGCTTTTGGAACACGGACACAGCAGACGCGATTGGTCCAAACTAAACGCACACTTTTATTTGACTACTTTTAGAAATGACAATATTGTCAGCTGAATCACTATAACATCAATCGTGATCAACAGGCTAAGACGACCTTATACAATATTAAACAACACTCAACAAAATGAGAAACAAAACGGTTTCGCTAACGCCTGACTCACCACAAGGGCCCCCTGCAAATGGCCCGCGGTGCAGTGCACCGGGGTCCCACTGCGAGAGACAACAAAAGGCTCGCCCGATTCTCTAGTGCCCCCACCAAGACCTGCCACCAGGAGTCACCGCCAGCGCTACCGATCTAACCATGATGATGATGATTGTGGTGATCAACGCCACCCTACACAACGCACCTACTGCGCAATAGTAGTGAACCCGAATTACGGCTTCTGCGCGAGACACGTGCGCCTCGCGGCGCAAACAACTTTACAGGGGGTGCCAGCAACCTCACATCTCCTATCTTAATTCAAATCATATCCCAGAAAAAAAAACAGAAGTACGCTACACAGGCTCTAACAAAAATGAAAACCCATGTCTCTAAAAGAATGTTCGTGCACCACGACACTGCCACCGGTCTACACTGCTGCACTGTTCGGGTCAATGACTTAACCTCAGTACCGGTCCCGCAACAGCAACGTTGCCGTCGGCATGAGAACCCATCACTTGCACCGAGACGTCTTGTGGTTCCGACCAGCGCTCACGAGAGCGCGAAACTGCAGGCAGTTGCGCAGGTCCCAGGCATGTCAATCGCCCGACCTCACGATGGCATTCTTGGTCAGCGGCGCTGCCGGTGTGCCGAAGACAGCCAGCCGCAGGTTACATCACTCGCACTGCGTACATTCAAAACACTCAGCAGAACAGTGCAGTAGGGCGAAAGAAAGGGAGCTTCGGGCACTTCCCCCACGTGATACAATAGCCAGTAATGCTAGATAATACATTGGCGGCAGCCAAGACGTGCAAAAAAAATAAAACAAAAGTCGCTTTTTCTGACTTGTGCATTGCAAGATAAAGAAATATTTAGGGAAGGAGAGTGCAACACCTAAATGCCACGATCCACCTAGTTGTGCCACGTGCGACAGGTGGATGCACAGAGCCCTAGGCATAATGAGTCGTTTGGCAACAACCGGCATCCACCCAGCACCCAGCCTAGGCGTAGAAGAGGCAGCCGCAAGGAGACATCCACTCTGTAAGGTGGCCCTATCGCTTGCTGCACACAGTAGCTTACCGAGCGATCGGCGTCCACAGTCCCGGACGGTGTCACGACGCTCCAGCGTCGAGCCACAATACGAGACCGCAACGATGCCGGACTCCTCGAGTCCAAAGAGATAGAAGAAGCTATTTACACAAAATCGGACCAACCAAGAAGCTCCTATACTCATTCGCTTCAGGCTTGGCCTACAGTCCACGTGCCTTAAGCTTTGCTCACCCCAGGATGCAGACTGCATGGTTCTGGCCCCAACTGAACGGGTGTGGCGATGGCGTAGTAGTTAGAGCATCCGCCTCGCATGCAAGAGGTCCGTGGTTTGAATCCCGGTGCCGCGCAGTTCCCAACCGGATTTTTAAAAAAATCCGCGTGTTGATGGAACTGCATTAAGAGGCCTGGGGTGCGGCCTCACCGGCAACCACCGCAGGGAACGCACTCCCTCACCAGAGAAGGATTGGCCACCCTGGTGCAGTATCTGGCCACTGCCTCCCACATGCATACGTCAAATAACTCACGGCCCGCAGTCACAAGCAGCTGCGAAGCAACTGACCACGGCGGCGGTCAGATCTGCAACGCAGCACAGGGTGCTAAGAATCTCTGGATCGGGACAGGCTGCCATTGGAACCTGAACTTGGCAACGTTTAACGCTAGAACCTCATCTAGTGAGGCAAGTCTAGCTGTACTATTCGAGGAGCTAGAGGGTTGATTGATTGATTGATTGATTCATTGATATGTGGGGTTTAACGTCCCGAAACCACTATATGATTATGAGAGACGCCGTAGTGGAGGGCTCCGGAAATTTAGACCACCTGGGGTTCTTTAACGTGCACCCAAATCTGAGCACACGGGCCTACAACATTTCCGCCTCCATCGGAAATGCAGCCGCCGCAGCCGGGATCCGAACCCGCGCCCTGCAGGTCAGCAGCCGAGTACCTTAGCCACTAGACCACCGCGGCGGGGCGAGCTAGAGGGTGTTAAATGGGATATGAGGTTAGGAGGACAGATGAGGCCTATACGGTGCTACAGAATGGGCACGTCCTTTGCTATCAGGGCCTGGCAGACAAAAGAGAACTGGGAGTGGGGTTCCTAATTCACAGAAACATAGCTGGCCACATAGAAAAATACTATAGCATTAATGAAAGCGTGGTAGGTATCGTAATTAAGCTGAATAAAAGATACAAGATTGAAGGTAGTACAGGCTTACGCGCCCACATCCAGCCATGATAACTCTTCAGTTGAAAGCTTCTATGAAGACGTGAAATCGGCAATGAGTAAGGTAAAAACACAGTATGCTATAGTAATGGGCGACTTTAATGGAAAGATAGGAAAGAAGCAGGCTGGAGACCAGGCAGTAGGAGATTACGACATCGGTACTAGACACGCCAGAGGAGAGCTACTAGTAGAATTCGCAGAACGCAATAATTTACGGATTTTGAATACTTTCTACCGAAAACGAGAAAACCCCAAGTGGACATGAAGGAGCCCTAATGGCGAAAATAAGAACGAAATAGACTTTATAATGAGTGCCCACCCAGGTATCATGCAGGATGTGGAAGTGGTTGGCAAGGTACGATGCAGTGACCATAGAATGGTACGGTCTCGAATTCGCCTAGACTTGAAGAAGGAACGACAGAAACTGATACGCAAGAAGCCAATCAATGAGCTAGCACTGAGAGGGAAAGTACAGGAATTCCGAGTGTCGCTGCAGAGCAGGTACTCGGCCCTTAGTGAGGAAACCAACCTTAGCGTAGATACAATGAATGAAAATCTGACGAGTATCATTAAGGAGTGTGCAGTGGAAGTTGGAGGCAGGGTAGTTAGACAGGACACTTGCAAGCTTTACCAGGAAACAAAGAACATAATTAAGAAGCGTCAAATCATGAAAGTGTCAAGTACAACAGACAAAATAGAACTGGCAGAGCTTTCGAAGTTGATTAATAGACGTAAGGTATGCGATATAAGAAGGTATAACATGGAGAGAATTTAACACGCTCGGAAAAATGGAGGAAACGTCAAAGCAGTGAAGAGGAAACTTGGGATAGGCAAAAGTGGGATGTATGCACTAAGGGACAAAGAGGACAAAATAACTACCAATATGGATACGATATAGTTAAAATAGCGGAGAGTTTTACAGAGATCTCTACAGTAGCCGAGACAACCACGACCTTAATACTATAAGAACTAGCAGCAACCCAGATGACACCCCACCAGTAATGATAGAAGTAAGAAAAGCTTTGGAGAGCATGCAAAGAGGCAAAGCTGCTGGTGAGGATCAGGTAACATCAGATCTGCTGAAAGATGGAGGACAGATTGTGTTAGAAAAACTAGCCACCCTGTTTACGAGGTGTCTCCTGACGGGAAGAGTACCAGAGTCTTGGAAGAACGCTAACATCGTCTTAATACATAAGAAAGGAGATGACAAGGACTTGAAGAATTACAGGCCAATCAGCTTGCTCTCTGTAGTATACAAGCTATTTACAAAGGTAATTGCTAACAGAGTAAAGAAAACAATAGAATTCGATCAACCAAAGGAACAAGCAGGATTTCGAACAGTCTACTCAACAATCGACCACATTCATACTATCAATCAGGTAATAGAGAAATGATTAGAATATAACCAACCACTATACATAGCCTTCATAGATTACCAGAAGGCGTTTGATTCAGTAGAAATATCAGCAGTCATTCAGACTGCGGAATCAGGGCGTCGATAAAGTATATATAAACATCCTAGAAGCAATCTACAGGGGATCCGACTGCTAACGTAGTGCTTCATAAAGAAAGCAACAGAATACCAATCAAGAAGGGTGTAAGGCAGGGGGACAAATCTCCCCAGTGCTATTTACCGCGTGCTTACAGCAGGTTTTCAGAAGCCTAGAATGGGAACAGTTAGGGATAAGAGTTAATGGAGAATACCTTAGTAACCTGCGCTTCGCCGATGACATTGAATTACTGAGTAACTCAGGAGACGAATAGCAACTCATGATTACGGAGTTAGACAAGGAGAGGAAAAAGGTAGGTCTTGAAATTAATCTGCAGAAAACAAAAGTAATGTACAACAACCTCGGAAAGGAGAAGCGCTTCGAGACAGGTAATAGTGCACTTGAAGTTGTAAAAGACTATGTCTACTTAGGGCAGGTAATAACCGCAGAGCTGAACCACGAGATTGAAGTAACTAGAAGAATAAGAATGGAGTGGAGCACATTCGGCAAGCACTCTCAAATTATGACAGATAGATTGCCACTATTCCTCAAGAGGAAAGTATATAACAGCTGTATCTTGCCGGTACTTAGCTACGGAGCAGAAACATGGAGACTTACAAAGATGGTTCAGCTTAAATTGAGGACGACGCAGCGATAAATGGAAAGAAAAATGGTAGGTGTAACCTTAAGAGACAAGAAGAGAGCAGAGTGGATTAGGGTACAAACGGGGGTTAAGGATATCATAGTTGAAACAAAGAAGAGGAAATGGACATGAGCCGGGTATGTAGCGCGTAGACAGGATAACCGCTTGTCATTAAGGGTAATTAACTGGATTCCTAGAGAAGGGAAGCGGGTTAGGCGGAGACAGAAGGTTAGGTGGGCAGATGAGATTAAGAAGTTTGTGGGTCTAAATTGGCAGCAGAAAGCACAGGACCGGGTTAACTGGCGGAACATGGGAGAGGCCTTTGTCCTGCAGTGGACGTAGTCAGGCTGATGATGATGATGATGATGATGATGATGAAGGTCTATTTTTCCCTCCCTGTCCATAAGCCCCAGTGCTTTGAAAAACTCTGCGCCATCATCCTGAACAATTGGGTGAAGCCCTTTACTAAACATTATCAAGTGTTCGGCAGTTTCCTCCTCCTCTCCAAACGCACTGCATACCGTGTCCACCCCTTTGTATCTGGCTCGATAAGTCTTGGTTCGCAATACTCCCGTCCAGGCCTCAAACAGTAGAGAACTACACCGAGAATTATCATCGATCCTTTCCTCGGCAATTTGCTGCTTGGAAGTTTGATAGATATTGTGCCGACTTCTTAATCATGCCTAGTCTCCACATGGTGGTCTTCGTTTCAATCACCGTCTTCTTAACGGATAGTTCTTTTTGGTTGGGCCCCTTGAATACTTTCTAAGTATTTACCCGTCAATTTTCTGGTTCGCTTGCTCCATTTTGTATCGACATTTCTCATGTAAAAATAGCTGAAAACCTTCCTAGCCCAACGCTCCTCCCCCATTTCTCTCAATCGCTCTTCAAATTTCATCTTGCTGCTAGCTTCCCTCCAGGTGAAACTATTCTAACTGGGAACAACTGGGACCAGTTCAAGAGGATTATGGTCAAATTACCAGCGGACACGATTTGCCAGTGGGTTCCGGCGGGGACAGTGGGTTGAACTGGGACCCATTTGCAACTGGTCCCCACTGGGAATTTGACCATAAGCCACTTTAACTGGTCCCCGCGGAGACCCACCAGCAACTGGTCCCCACCGGAAATTTGACCATAAATCACTTTAACTGATCCCAATGGTTTCCAGCTGCCAGTGGACCCCTGCGGTTCATATAGACAAGGAAGCATGGCGTTGAAATTGGACTTCATTTATTAGAAACTTTGCAGATTGATTGTACAGGGGTTGTGGATCATCTGGATTGCTTCCTTGAATAGGTGGCAGACGCTCGCGATTTCGTAGATCTCATGTATGCGGAACCATCTGAAAGAAATATTTACGCAGTTAGCAAAAATGTAATTCCTACTTTACACGTGCAATACTACCAGAAATCAAATGTCATCCTAATAGAAAGTCGTAAAGCCGATATTGCTATCAACCAAAACACTAGTACTATAGTCGCAATTACGGACAGCTCCTGTAAGTAGAAACTGTGGCTCTTAATTCATACCTCTTCATACGCGGCTCAATCGATCACTACACCATTGTGAGATATTTTTATGAAGCAATCATAAGTGCGGTTATGCTCAACATGCGATTGCAGTTATCTTCGATTCCCTTTACCATACAATCAACAGCGTTTGTGAATAATTACGCACACCTTTCTGTTACATATCCATGAAAGGTACAGGTACACCACAATCCCGCCGCGATGGTCTAGTGGCTAAGGTACTCGGCTGCTGACCCGCAGGCCGCGGGATCAAATCGCGGCTGCGGCGGCTCCATTTCCAATGAAGGCGGAAATGTCGCAGGTCCATGTGCTCAGATTTGGGTGCACGTTGAAGAACCCCAGGTGGTCGACATTTCCGGAGCCCTCCGCTACGGCGTCTCTCATAATCATATGGTCGTGTCACGTATGATTCAAAATTCTAATTCCCTCGAGAATTCTCATAAATGTCACTCTACATTAATTAAACACTATCTGTAGGGATCACGTCTTGGTCTATTCTGATTTTTAACCGTCGAGCTTATCTCCGCGGCAAAAAAAGTGGCAGCATATCCCCGAAGTGAATGATGGAGAGTTGGGCGAAGCGTTCGTCCGTCCATTTGTTCTTGCTTTTGTCCGTCCATGCGTCCGTCTGTGTGACCATCCATGCGTCCATCCACCCATCTATGCGTGCGTCTGTTCGTGCATCCGTCCCTGTGTTCGTCCATGCATACGCCCCTGCGTCCTTTCATTCGTTCATTCATGCATCTGTATGTGTGTCCGTTCGTCCATCTATTCAACACTCCAAGTACCACCATCTCGCATCTTTTTCATCATATATTCCCCATATAGGAGCACCGCCATCCAGTGGACATTCCAAGGACTAAACGAGAAGTGGCACACGCACGCTTTGGCACATGCACACGCACACAAGACGCAAGGAGGAGCGGGCGGGGGGTAAGGTGGAGAGCGGTGCTTGAGTGCCGTTTGTTTGTGAGACCCCTCTTTATCTACATACCAGCCCATATTCTCTCCCCCTTTCTTCTAAAAAGAGCGCTGAAACAAAATTTTGAAAGCGAGAGAACCTGTAAAATAGACTTGTGTAGGTACGCACATCATCTACAAAATCTAAACAAATATTGTAACCCAGAACGTATTAAAAGTTAATATTGTATAGCGTGTAGCCCAACGGCGTACTAATTATGCCTACGTCATTTGGGTAAACAAACAACCACCCGCGTCATGAGTTTTGTGTTGGCTGGTTCTGACGAACCACTTTAACGAAAGAAGGGCAGACTTGTACGGGCTGGTGTTCGAGATTCAGCGGCTATTTTTTACGGGTCACACGTATTTACAATGCCAAAGAGGAGATCAAAGGAGCACCCAAAAACCTTCGTTGAAAAGACTTGTCAACGTGGTGATTTTCGTGCACATGGTTTTGTACATCCACCTAGCTTTGCACGAAAACCCGGGATTCCTTTCCTCTATGCGAAAATCTCTCCAGGTCCCGCCTGAATCGGCGTTTTGTGGAACCAAGACTTCAACAAATAACATCGCGCGTTTGAGCAAACGAGCTTTCCAGCCATGCGTTGCCAAAAAAAGCGACGTTGTTTGCGTAAATGCCTTTCGCCCCTAGAGTCCGAAAAATTGGGCTATTTATGACACGCACTGGGGATGGTCGTAAATTAAATGGCCCTCCGTACGAGAAAAGGGGGAAAAATGACCGTAGTTTCCCGAGTGGGAACATTGGTTAGCATGCGGAGCATATATGATGAACTGCGCTAAATGGGGTTTGTCATTTGCTACATGCGTGTGTGTTTGAGTGAACACGAGTGAACAAGCACGCACGTATGCTGCGAAAGACTATTTTTATTAATGAGACGCTTTGGGTATTTTGAGCAAGACGGCTTTATGGTCCGTAAGTGAAGGGTGAGTGGGTCTGGTTGCAGCGGTCGAAGGTCGAAATTTGCAAAGAAGTGGTCGATGCACGTCCCGCGAACCGTGGTCGGATGATGTTTGCCGTCGTGCGTTGCTCGTTTCAGCGAGTGCCGCGACTCCATGTAGTCGACCACCCAATCGTCCTTGATGACGTCGACGTTGAAGTTGCCAACTACCACGAAGGGTCGTCTTGCGGTCGTTGTTTCAGGTATTCTTCCAAGGCTTCGTTGACGTACTTCTTCACGGCGGTACGTGATAGGTTCGGTGCGAGGTACATCGTCATGACGTCGACTCCACAGACGCTAGCAACGCAGTGCTCGCCGTTGGCGCGTTGTTGAGCGCCGGGCCACAGTTGGAGGTCTTCGACGGAGTCGACCTCGTCACGCTTGACGTGAATTCCCACGCCACCTGCAGGTCGTTGGAACCAGTGCGTGCAGGCGGCCTAGCCGTACCACGCAACATCGACGTAATCGGTGGCGTTCCACGCCTCGGTGAAGCAAAGCACGTCTACTCTGCGGAGTACGGGGTCTCGCACTACGTCAACCGTTTGAGCGCCCAGCGACCTGGTGTTGAGCAGTGCCAGGGTGAAGTGGGACTCGGAGTCAACGTCTTCGAGCGCGCGAAAGTATCATTGGGTGACGGTGTCCAGCCTGTGTTTCTGCAAACGTTCAAACTCGTCGGCCATGTTCTTGTCGACGTTTTCGCGCGTGATGAAAGTGGTGATCGCCGGCTTCGTTGGTGAGGTACACGCTGTTGACGTCGGTGCAACGGCTCATAGCAACGTACACCAGCTTTTGCGGATGCGTCATTGAGTATTCGTAGACGACTTCGGGTAGGCGCGGCCTTGTCCACGGACGAAGTGTCTTCGGAATTCCTTGCGGTTCCGCCAACACAATGGCTGGCACTATTCGAAAGCACGTCAGTAAGTGTGTTTGTGTATTCGTTAGCATATATTTTCACCAGTGACATCGGAGGTGGAGCGACCGCACAAACCAACCGACGAAGGGCAGCGCGCCCTAACACTCGGTTATTTATAGCGAGCCCCGGCCCTGGCCTGCCCATGCGCACTTTAGCATACAGCTGGCGCACGAAGGGGAGAAGCGAGCGCAGAGTGGGCTGTGTTGAAAGGAAGAAGGGACGCACAGATGGCTGGCGGAAGAGGAGGGGAGGCTGTGGACGGTGACGGCGCATGACTAGCCCCTAATATAACATGCTCCGCATGTAAAAATGTGACACCACCACGCCGCAACAACGCCATGTGTTGATCGCCTACATCGTGAGCGCCAGAGAAGTTAAAAAGACAGGAATAGACGTTCCCACAAGCTTTCCACCACCATCGGCAGTTTCAGCCGCTGGCTGGTCCAAAGACCTACGGGAAAAGCGCAAGGCGTCGTGTGCAGGATCGCGTGCGCCAACTAAACCAAGAACTTCCATGAAAAAAAAATGAATGAATGTGTGTGGTTGAAGCCCTTGCGGGAGCACAGCTCAGTGCGTTGGGGGGGGGGGGGGAGTTGAAAAAAAAAAGATTTGAATTAGGTAGGAGAATCTGACGGCCATGGCTGGTAGAGGGAAAGCGGATAGGGGCCGACGGCAGGGCAACCCGAGTCGTGAGACTTTTAAGTGCAGGAGACAAAGTGGTTCCACAGCTTGAAAAAATGTGACAGCAAAGGAATGACTTTCGTCAAATGAACGATGGACCAAGCTCAGAAGCAGAACATTGTAAGCAGGTTGGTCACCATACCAGTACGACACCGCGGTGATCTTCTAAACAAAAAGAAACCTTCGCTGGCGGCTCCCCTTTAAATCCTGGCACAGTCAGCAGATAGTGGGAGACAACAACCACACCACTGGGGACACTGCCCTCCTTCTACTTCCAGGGCTTGCAACGAGTCATGGCAAACATCTCGGCCCTTCTCACCCCTGAAGCCTGATTGGCTTCTCACCCCGATGTTTTGAAGCCGATCAGGCTTCAAAACATTGGGCTTCCTCATATGAATATTGGCGGGAGTTTTCTAGTTTTTTATATTTTTGTGTTATCCCAACCAAGTAGACGCCGAATACTCACCTTTGAAATAAAACAGATATCTCTACTGCACGCCCTAAACCCATAGAGTAGAGCTCGTCGCTGCGTTGTGTAGCCTTTCTGCACGCCTTGGAGCGTACAAAGAACGCAAAAGCTCAGGTATGAGTAACTTGAGCCTTGGAAAAGCCCGTGTCGTCAAGCTTTTCGCAGAATACACTGGGCGAACTCAATGGCAGGTGAGAAACCACCGAAATTGCTTACGCGTGTCGAACCTGACTGTCAATAAAGAGAAGCTTGAGTAAGAAAACAAAAGAAAAAAACGGCACTGCCATGCTGTGTCGATACAGAGTCCTGAACTGCAGGCGTGCTGGCAACATGTTCACAAGCTCCTCAATTTCTCAGGGGGTCGCAAAAATCTTTGGCAGCATTAAAGTTTGGAGGAATTTCAGAAATGTTGCTGATCGGGCGAGTTGGTCATCCATAAACGTAGAGTGTATTAGCGCAGTACATAAAAAAAAGGGGACACGACACAGACGTAGAGATAGGTAGGCGCTAAAATTGCAACTGTTTATTTCATGCCAATCACACCCATTTTATACATCCGTGACAAAGAACAATTCGTCTTCCACCTGTTCTTAAACCAAGGAGCGTCATTTCCTTTTCTGACAAGGGAGTCGATGATGAACTTACACACAAATGACCAAACTCTTCTATAGCCTCGGCTTCTTTTATCTCCTGTGTGAGCCGATCTCTAGAACGACCGATAAGTATGCAACTAAACAGATCAAGGAAGCATGAGAGAATGACACCTGGCAGAAGTCAGTCGCTTTGTTTCTTTAAGCCAAGCTTAATTGTTTGCCCGTGACTGATCCGCTCTTGATTAGGAACTCGGATCAAGTGGTTGAGTTTTTGAAGGACCGTCCCCGAACGGGCTATCAAGCACTTTCGGTAGACATAAAATATTTGTATTGTTCAATCCCTCACAGTGCTCTGTTGTCTTCCATTCAACATGCCATCGATGAATATGGTGCCACGCGCTTTCAAAACGAAGCTTCATTGTCGATGAGTCATTTTTTATAACTTTTATCGTTTTACTTATCGTCCACTTTTATTTGTTGGAACAACGCACTGTATTTGCAAAAGAAGGGCGTGTGTATCGGTTCATGTATAGCACCTATTCTTAGTGATTTGTTTTTATCTGGTCTTAGCATTACTTTGTCTAAAACGCTACAAAACACCACAGTGTGCAGTTTTTCGTTTTGTCGACGACTTCCAGTTTTTAATTGACTGCACTTCTGTTATAGTAGAGGCGAGGGTTGATGATGTGTTGCCCGCGATTAAGGGATGTCTCGTGCCCCTGGAGGTCACCTGCGAACTTGTACAAGGGATTCTATTTGGTCTTTGGGCCTCGCGTTATTTTTCTCGGAAAACCACACTTGCTGGTGGTATGAGCCGCGAGTGAATAACCCTCTTCATTCGTTCGCTTCCGCGCATTCAAAACTTATTAAGAGGGGCATCGTAAACTTGTGTTTTAAAAATGCCGTGACCAAATCGTGTCACCACAAGATGGCGTCCACTTTCGAGACCCGAAGCAAGAGTCTAACCAAAGCAGGCTACCCAATTCTGTTACAGGTTTCTGTATCCGAACGCATTCTCCAACAGTCTCGAAAAGAAAACAGGCGTGAGGTGTCGGAGTACTCGGGCTGCAGAGTAGGTGTAATTCTTTACATGCACACAATTTCTCACAACTTAAAGAAAGTGGCCTAGAGGGCTAACGTACGTGTCGTTTTTTCAGCGCCCAAGAAACTTGGGGAGCTTTGCAAGCTCACGTGTCAAAGAAATGTTTCTCCCCAAGCTTGTGATAAGAAACACCACGTTAGATTCGTTGATTGTGTATCCTGTGTCATCTACAAGTTTCTATTATCCTGCGGGATGTATTATATTGGGCAAACAAAACGGTGTCTGAATGACAGATTACACGAGCACTGCTATAACGCGAGGAATAAGCTTACGGCGGCAGGATTCCTGGCGGCACGCTGCAAAGGCTATGGGTGCTCCCCTGATCTATATAGTTGCATAGTTATCGGTCGTTCAATGACATTCAATGACTTGAAAGAAATTTCTTTGTCACACAGCTGTGTCTACAAAGATCCTTCAGGCACAAAACTGACCTCTTTGCTAGTCTCTGCGTCCCCGATATATCAATGTCATCAGCAAAAGAAGAAATAGATTAATTGTGAAGAATTTCAAACCTGATTCAACTTATTTAACATGCAACTTATTTAACTTGAAATGGCAGGTGAACCAATTTTGATGCATTTGCGAAATGGACAGAATTAAAGCCTGAACTGAAGACAGAAGGTGCAAAATGCACGTAGGCTAGCTGAAAAAAACTTATTCAAATGGCCCGATGAACGGTTGGCGTCGGTGGCGTAGCAGAAATTGTTGGCGGTGGCGCGCCGACCCCTCGCCATACACCTCTAATTCAGGGAGGAGCCGTGCCAACTGCAGTTGGTATTGACCGCCACGAGATGGCGCCACCTTAGCATAGGTTGCTTCGGTTCGGACTGTCACGGTGGATGGACGTGTTTTTTGAGCGCATCCCATCGACTGCGCAGATAAGTGGTTCTGCATGTTTTGAGCTTGTCTTTATAGTTATAAGGCGGCAGTTAAAATCTTTGTAGCACTTATTTTATTGTACGGCTTTTTCGGGGGTCAGTCACCAGGTATTTGTTAGTTTGTGCGTGTGTGTGTGTTTAGTTTTTCGTTGTTTTTCGCCACCCCGTGGGGGGAGGTTCACGTACATTGAATACGGAAATCTTTGTAGTAGAGCTTAGACATTCTCTTTTTTGTAGGGCAGGGCTCGAGTTTTGTAATTATTGAGTGAGACAAGTCATAGGGACAATTGGTGTCAGAAAGACTTGGTTAAAAAGACTGTAAAGTGTTCAGGATGCGGGGTGGGTTTGAACGTGGACCCAAGTGTAAAAGCAGAGGGAGAAGAGGCTGACGCGAAGTGTAGGCAATTTGAAGTCGAGGAAAAAATGGAGAAAGTTATGGTTGCCGAGAGTGAACTGCTGATGAAAATCACCGAGCTGGAGACGGCATTGGCGACAGAGCAAGAAAAAACGAGGGCAATTAGAGAAAGGCTGAAGTCCGCCGAGGAAGCACTACGGAAGGTGAACAGAGGAGCGACCTGCGGAGAGAACAGTAGGGAACCGGCAACCAGAACGGCGGAGAAGAAAGAGCAAGCAAGTTCGGGAAAAAACAGGTTAAGCCAGTTCAATTGTCGCAAGGCCCAGCTTTAGCGAAGTAGTGGTGGGGCTGGGAACGGACAAAGCAGCCGGCGTCACAGGTGCAAGTAACCACCAGGTGCAGGACGCTCCAGCTGAAAAGTCACAGCATGTGATAGTCGCCGGGGACTCGAATTTAAATCGATGCACAGAAGCCATGAAAGAGAGGGTAAGAGGTGACAAGAGTGTTGCAGTAGGGGCGTTCCCAGGACGCAAGCTGAAAGCAGTCATGAGACAAGCGAGCGCAAAACTCAAAACTACAGCTGATAGACGAAACCGCGTGATACTTTCAGACGGTTTAAACGATGTCTTAAGATACGATACAGCAGGACTAGCAACCACACTGGCGAAATGCGCAGTTGACATGCACGCCACTTCTCCTCAGGTACAGGTAGTGATGTGTGAGGAGTATGATGTTGTGAGAGGAATATGGAAAGGGGTCATGGTTTCTGGGCTGACGTTCGGCAATGCGGTCTTGTACATGAGATCTCAAGTTCAAGCAAGATTAGAAATTAAGCAACGTGGAACAGGTGGGCTTGCCTTATGAGCTCACGGGAATACACCCAAATCAGGGAGTACATGGTGATATAGGATGAACATCATTTGAGGGCTGGGAAGCTAGCAGCAAGATAAAATTTGAGAAGCGATTGATAGAAATGGGGGAAGAGCGTTGGGCTAGGAAGGTATTCACCTACTTGTACATGAAGAATGTCAATACAAAATGGAGGAAGCGAACCAGAAAATTAACTAGTAAATACTTAGAAAACAGCAGGGGGCTAAACCAAAAAGAAATATTGGTTAACGAGGTGAAGGAAGCTGAGACCAAAATGTGGAGAATCGGCATGATTAAGAAGTCCGCAGTAGAGGTCTATCGAACTTTTAAGCAGGAAATTGCCAAGCAAAGGATCTATGATAATACTCGGGGTAGTTCTGTACTGTTTTGAGGCCAGGACGGGAGTATTGCGAACCAAGACATATCGGGCCAAATACGAAGGAGTACACACGGTATGCAGTGCGTGTGGAGAGGAGGAGGAAACTGCCGAACACTTGATAATGTTCTGTGAAGGGCTTCACCATATATTTCAGGATGATGCCGCAGAATTTTTCAAAGCGCTGTGGTTTAGGGACAGGGAGGGCAAAATAGATTTTAGGCGTGTAGAATTAACTAAAAAAAGGTTATCTGATTGGTGGCTAAAGTCAAGGCACGAGTAAAAATTCAACCCTTCACTGCAAAGTTAGAATTCTCAGCGTCACAATTTAAAGAAAAAAATAAATCTAGTTTTTGGTTGAGTATTACGGCTTGGTGGCGCTGGCCACCGCCCGATCTCAAGGATCCATGCATACATCCATCCATCCAACCATCCGTCCGTCCGTCCGTCCGTCCATCTATTCATCCATCCATCCATCCATCCATCCATCCATCCATCCATCCATCCATCCATCCATCCATCCATCCACCCACCCACCCATCCATCCATTCATTCATCCATCCATCCATCCATCAATCCATGCATCCATCCTTCCATCCATGCACAAACGCGCGAAATTCATCTCGTCCTGTTGTTGTGGGAGCCTCGCCGCGTTTAAAATCAGTGTGTTACAGCTACCGTCTGATTTATTGTGAAGTTCGACGGCGTCATATGTACACTGCAACACCCTGAGATGTTAAAAGCTATGCGGAAATGCAAAGAAATGACGTGTATTGTGCTCCTGTGTCAAAGAAGTTATCAGCCGAGCAAGGCAAAGGTGTCTTGTCCCCGCACTAACGGATCCAGCGCGGTTTCCTGAATGAAAAAGTAAGATCAGGAGGGAAGACAGAAGGCTGAATCCAAAGGCTGTCGTGTGAGAAATGCATTCTGAGAGTGACTCTATCAAACTATCTTTTCGGATTAGGGTGAACGGTGTCGGGTACGAAATCGCCGATTAGGCATAATTTTAAATATCAATATTTACTTGAAAAAAATTGAATATATCCTTTCATATTTCATTCACACAGTTTTTCTCCCATTTCAACGTCCGACTCCCTTTGCAAGAACGTTTTGGGTATCATATGCGGCGAGTGTCAGATTGTTCATTAGCATGCTATCATGCTTTGTTTTCACCCGAATTCTTATGCAATGCAGGCTAAGAGGTAAATGTTTTAGGGTCTTCTGTGATTGCTCTCAAGAGCAAAGCACATTTTCAAAAATAACTGTGGTGGTTATACTGTCAATGGTTTTTAAAATAATGTCTTTGCGTACTGCAACCACTTTGAGCACCTATCTATCCGTCTGTGCATCTATCCATCTATCTATCTATCTATCTATCTATCTATCTATCTATCTATCTATCTATCTATCTATCTATCTATCTATCTATCTATCTATCTGTCTATCTATCTATCTATCTATCTATCTATCTATCTATCTATCTATCTATCTATCTATCTATCTATCTATCTATCTATCTGTCTGTCTGCCTGTCTGTCTGTCTCTCTCTCTCTGGCTGTCTGTCTGTCTGTCTGTCTGTCTGCCGTCCGTCCGTCCGTCTGTCTGTCTGTCTGTCTACCTATCTGTCTGTCTGTCTATCTATCTATCTATCTATCTATCTATCTATCTATCTATCTATCTATCTATCTGTCTGTCTGTCTGTCTTTCTGTCCGTCTGTCTATCTGTCCGTCCATCCGTCTGTCGATCTATCTATCCGTCCGTTTGTCCATCCGTCCGTCTGTCTATCTCTTCGCCTGTCTGTCCATCTATCTCTCCACCCATCTGTCTATCTGTCCATCTATCCGTCTATCTGTCTATCTGTCCATACGTCCGTCCGTCTGTCTATTTGTCCGTCAGTCAGTCTGTCGGTTTATCTATCTGTCCGTCTGTGTCTCCGTCGATCTGTCTGTCTGTCTGTCTGTCTGTCCGTCCGTCCGTCTATCTGTCCGTCCATCTGTCCGTCTATCTGTCAGTCTGTCTATCCGTCCATCCATCCCCTATCTCCATCCATCCTATATCCATCCTATCTGTTCTTCTGTCCGTCCGTCCGTCTGTCTATCAGTCCATCTGTCCGTCCGTTCGTCTGTATATCTGTCCGTCTGTATATCCGTCCGTCTGTCAGTCTGTCGATCTATCTGTCTGTCCGTCAGTCTATCCGTCCATCTGTCTGTCCGTCTGTCCGTCTGTCGATCTGTCTAACTGTTCGTCTGTCTATGCGTCGGTCTGTCTGTCTGTCTATCCGTCCGCCTGTCTGTCTATCTGTCCATTCGTCTGTCCATCCGTCTGTCCGTCCGTCTGTCCATCCGTCTATCTGTACGTGCGTCTGTCCGTCCTTCAGTCTATCTGTCCATCCGTTCGTCTATCTGTCCGTCTGTCTATCCATCCGTCTGTCTATCCGTGTGTCTGTCTGTCTATCGGTCCATCCATCTGTCCGTCCGTCGGCCCATCCGTCTGTCCGTCCGTCTGTCCATCCGTCTATATGTACGTCCGTCTGTCCGTCCATCAGTATATCTGTCCATCCGTCCATCCTTCTGTCTCTCTGTCCATCTGTCTGTCTGTCTATCTATTCATCTATCTAGCTATCTATCTATCTATATATCTATCTATCAAATCGCCTATGTTTGGGTGCCTTCCCGATCACCCCCTTAACTTAGGGTAATCCAAAATTAGTGTGGGCAGGTAAGATGGTTTGATAAATATGACTGGCTGGTCCTGTCATGAATAATTTCACAATCCTGTCACGTACGCCATCAAACCCTTCTCGGCACATCTTTTTTTTAACGCGTGAGCGTTAAGGTGGCATTGGCAACGTTGACCCTACAGATGCAAATAATAAACGTTCCTGTCCTAGCAGAAAAATTGAAGCCAAGCGTGGAAACAAAGTATTCCACTGCAGAGCCCCGCCAGGTCCTCGAAATAATTTGCAAGAGGCGTCAAACGTTCGTGAAACGCCAATGCTGGTTCCAATGTTGACTATCCTATTTCTCGCATATATTTAGCGCCAGTTCATAAACTTTCACATAATAAAAAATTACAACAGAGTCACCTTGCATAGCATTGAATCCCAAGTTACGTGGGATCTGTCGGTTGTTGTTGTTGTTGTTTTGCGGGCAGTAGCGTGTGGCGTTATGTGTCACGAAATAATCCGCATTTGGTGATGCAAAGCGCCAGTACTGTGAAAGCCATTGAGTGGTTCTTATAAAGCATTATGTAAGTAACACTCCAAAAATGCATGAAAATGATAGTTGGCATCGCGCGGCTCGGCCTCCTGAAAGCTTCGCAGCGCTTGCGGAGCACAAGGTTCAACGCAAATGCACCTACTCGCACAGCGGCGCACCATTGGGGCGCCGCCGGCAGTCATCATCTGCGGCGCCATCTCCAATAAGAGTGGCGATGTGGGCTTGTTGGTGAAACATTTGAAAGAAATTTATGTAGCGCGAGGCGAAAAAACGAACACATGAAAGAATAGACTGAGAGGACAGAGCGCTCCGTCCTCTCAGTCCATTCTTTCCTGTGTTCATTTTTTCGCGTCACGTTACATAAATTTCTGCCATCTCCGAGCCCGCGCTCAGCACACTAGGTAGTATATTTCTGGACAATGGCAGGGAGGTTAACCAAGCTTGGCTTGGTTGCCTACCCTACACTTGGGGTGGGGGAAAAGGAAAATAATAGAACGGAAAGAGATAGAAAAGAAGTGTAGTAAGAAAGAGAAGCATGAATAGTCAGTTCGAGACTACACAGCACGGTCTCGCAAGATTCTTTCACAAGCGGTCGTGAAGTCTGGTGGTCCTTAAAAAGTACAAGAGGGCTTTCGTGGCTTTGCGCGTATGGGAAGCCATCGGCCAAGGTCCCAGGATCTTCTCTTCTGTAAGCGGCCGTAAATCCAGCTGACAGAGCTTGGCTTCCATAATACGTTGTTCGGTCTGGTATGCTGGGCAATGACATAGAATGTGCTCGAGCGTTTCCTCGCAGGCGCAGATGTTGCATGCCGAAGTGCTCGCCTTTCCAAGGAGACGAGAGTACGAAATCAGTGACCTCACCGTGAACACATGGTGCTGCAGTTTTCTTGGAGATAGTAGATTCGACTGCCGAGTTCTTCCGCTTTCTCGGAGGTCTTGGATGCGGCGCTCTTCGATAAGTAGCTTGGAGCGTTGGGTGGTAACATCGGCACGGCGTCCGGCGTTAGCTCTGGTCTCCTACTTCGTACGCGAAGCTCTTCGCCGTTTATAACGTGCACGTAGTCTCCGAGAACACATAAAGGCTCGAAGTGTAGCTCTCATACAGAGCAGCTTTCCTTCAAGTTCCCATCTTTTCGATGTAAATTCAATTCCCATACCTTCCTCTGTGCTTCGTCTTTGGGTGCAGTGAAGAGCGACGGCTGCTCAGCATTTTTCCAATAGTATACCCTGTGTCGCAACTAGGTGCAAAGCAGTGCCGTTGCCGCCGATGGCTCGGCATTGCCTCACTGTCCCGTGGCCAGCAAAACATTACCAAAAAAACTTTCATTAGGCGGGCGCGAACACAAGCAACAGGTCACTGAACAGCACCTGAGAAGCAGAGCGGCGCGGAGCTGACAATCCTGCCAGGATGGATGAATGGATGGATGGATAGATGTGGCCGTACCCTTGTGATCAGGCGGCGGCTAACGCCACCTAGCCACAATACTTGAACTAACCACTAGATTTATCATTTTTTCCTTTAAATAGTGAAGTTGAGGACTGGTACTTTGCAGTGAAGGGTTTAATTTTCACTCGTGCCTTGACCTTAGCCACCAATCAGATAACCTTCTTCTAGTTAATTCTACCTGCGTAAAGTCTATTTTGCCCTCCCTGTCCCTAAACCCTAGTGCTTTGAAGAACTCTGCGCCATCATCCTGAACTATAGGGTGAAGCCCTTTACAGAACATTATCAAGTGTTCGGCAGTTTTCTCCCCCTCTCCACATGCACTGCATACCATGTCTACCCCCTCGTATATGGCTCGATATGTCATTGTTCGCAATACTCCCGTCCTCGCCTCAAACAGTAGAGAACTACCCCGAGTATTATCATAGATCCTTTCCTTGGCTATTTCCTGCTTAAAAGTTCGATAGATCTCTAGTGCGGACTTCTTAATCATGCCAATTCTCACATATTGGTCTCAGCTTCCTTCACCTTCTTCTTAACCGATAATTCTTTTTGGTTTGGCCTCCTGCTGTTTTCCAAGTATTCACCAGTCAATTTTCTGGTTCGCTTCCGCCATTTTGTATCGACATTCTTCATTTACAAGTAGCTGAATACCTTCCTAGCCCAACGCTCCTCCCCCATTTCTCTCAATCGCTTCTCCAATTTTATCTTGCTGCTAGCTTCCCAGCCCTCAAACGATGTCCATCCCATATCACCTTGTACTCTCTGATTTGGGGTATTCCCGTGAGCTCCTAGGCAAGCCTACCGATTCCACGTTGCTTAATTTTTAATCTTGCTTGAACTTTTGATCTCATGCACAAGACTGCATTGCCGAACGTCAAACCAGGAACCATGACCCCTTTCCATATTCCTCTCACAACCAACATCATTCCTTTTGTAATTCCACAGTGCCCTTTTTTCATTACCGCTGCATTCGTGTTCCCTTTAGTCGACACGTATATTTCGTGTTTCCTTAGGTACTCGGCCCCATTGTTTATCCATACGCCCAGATATTTGTATTTATCTGTTATCTCTAGCGTGACCTCCTGTATTCTAAGCTTACTACCTTCATTGTCATAAAAAATCATGACTGCTGATTTTTCCTTACTGAATCTAAAATCTAACCTATCTCCCTCATTACCGCAGATGTCCACCAATCTCTGCAAATCTTCCTTGTTGTCGGCTATTAGCACTATATCATCCAAGTACATCAATGCTGGTAGTGCCTGTTCAATGAGTTTTCCTTGTTTGACGACAGAGAGGTTGAAGCCCAGTACACTACCCTCTAATTTGGCCTCTAATCATTGTAGGTACATCATGAATAACAAGGGTGACAGGGGACACCCCTCCCTAAGCCCCCGTTTCACCTCTGTGGGCTTAGATACCTGTTTTTCCCACTTTATAACTACCTTGTCCCTTTTATATATATTGTGAGCATTATTCATACGCGTCATCTTATCAAATGTACATCCTCATCATCATCAGTCTGGCCTGTGTTGTGGGGCAGAGGCTCAGGAAGTAAAATAAGTGTCTTGCAGCCAAAAACGTTGCCTTACAAGTGGTGGAGAGTGCTTTCCGATCCCCTGGTCCTCTCCCTGCAGCGCTTTTCGTTATCTTCGACTACAAACCATCCCTGGAGCTCCAGTCGGGTTGCCGTCTGCGCAGTCAGCCTACGGTCATGTCGCAAGACGAGCACAACAACACGGCTTCATCCACCCCACCTGCACCCCTGGGCATGCCTTCTTGGACTGTCGCCGCCCCTCAAAAAGATCCCCCGATGTTCTCCGGCCTTCGCTGTAAAGACGTTGAAGACTGGTTGGATGAGTACGACCGTGTGAGTGCGCTTAACTATTGGCATGATTCTGTGAAGCTGTCCCGTGTACCTTTCTACCTGACGGGTGTCGCTAAGACATGGTTTCTAAACCATCAGCTGGATTTCCCTGACTGGCCCACCTTTAAGCAGCAGCTCCATCAGATATTTGCCAACCCTTCTGTACGTGCAGACATCACCAAACGGGAGCTTGCTGAACGTGTCCAGCACTCCGGCGAGTCCTATACATCGTACATTGAAGATGTCCTCGCCCTATGCCGTCGCGTTGACAGCTCGATGGCGGAGCATGACCGTGCTCGCCATTTGCTCAAGGGCATAGGCGCCGTCGCATTTAACGCTCTGGCGGCAAGGAACCCGACCACGGTCGCCGATATCATCAGTACGTGTCAGCGACTCGATGACCTTCAACTTATACGTTTGCAACCTGAAACAGCAGATATCAGGCCAACGCATGACGGTGAGCTCCGTGCGTTGATACGGTCCATGTTCCGCGAGGAGCTGCAACTCCAGGCCACTTCGTCGTCTTATGAGCTCCGCATAACGCCTTCTGCAGGCAGCCTCCGCAACATTGTGAGGGAGGAACTAGCGTCCATGACGTGTGAGCAAGTCCCGAGCTCACATACCGCTCCAAAGCCGACGTACGCTCAGGTGGTTGCAGCGTCACCTCCTCAGCAATCACCGCAGTATGGGTCAACCATGCAGCCTTCACTGAATGTCTTTGCCCAAAGAGCAACGCCTTCTTCGTTTCAAGCCTGGCGTCCATCTCGACCTATTTGATATTATTGCGGAATACGCGGCCACATCTCACGGTTCTGTTGTCGACGTCAACAAGACGAAAGGCGTGGCTATCGTGACTACGAGAGGGATGAGTTTGCCCCCTCTCCACAACATCATCACCCATACCAACTTTACCAACGCCGCTCACCCTCTCCACAGCACTTCGATGCAGCCAGTACCTTCCGCTCATCACGCCGTCGCTCCCCGTCACCTATGCGCCGTTCCTCGTCGCCACTTCGTCCGGCTACCTCGGCGTCTGATCATCGCCCGGAAAACTAAACAGTGCAGCTACAGGAGGGAAAGCTGCATTTGGCGGACTGCAACGAACTCCTCCGGAACGCCCCTAAAACGTACTTTCAGTGTGTGTTGAGGGTATATGGACTGAAGCCTTGGTGGACACAGGTGCATCGCTCTCAGTTATTAGTGTGGACTTGTGTTCCCGTTTGCGCAAAGTGAAGACACCGTATGATGGCCCTCCCCTTCGCTGTGCTAATGCGGTTTTTGTTCAGTCTTCTGGTGTTTGCACGGTACGAGTTTTTATTGAGGGCATTCTTCACCATATACAGTTCCTTGTTCTGTCATCGTTTACCAATGCGCTCATTTTAGGATGGGACTCTCTCCTCAGCTTCAGCCGTGATATCTTGCCGTCAGAGGGTCATTCACATGTCAGATACTGCGCATTGGTCTGATAACTATGCCCATAGCCAGCGTTTCGTCACCGCTGATGACTGTCTTATTCCTCCAGGTAATGAGCATATTCTGACCCTGATATCAGATAAGATTGATACTGGTGATATGTTCCTAGCACCGTGTGGACGTTACATCTCTGGTGGACTTACCATCGCTCCTAGCCTGGTGCGCTTTCGTGATGGCAGAGCCTTAGTTACGGCAGTTAACCCCACTTCATTGCCTGTTCGACTGCCCCAGTTCACCAGTGTGGTTTGCTTCACTGATACCAAACCACTTTCTCCGGTGCCTCTTCGCGGAGACTCGCAATCTTTCTCTACGAGTACTGATGACCAGACTACAATGGCTGCTTTAAAAGCCACAATAAATCCCGATCTCACGTCAGCGCAAAAGCAAGAACTTTTGGGTGTGCTTCAAAAACACAGCGCTTCATTTGATGTATATTGCAAGCTTCTGGGTCGTACTTCTGTCGCCATGCATCGAATTGAAACTGAAGGCAATACAACCGTACGCCACCGCCCATATCGAGTGCCGTCCGCAGAGCGGAAAATCATCGAGGACAACGTTGCTGATATGCTCAAACGAGATGTTATCCGGCCTTCGTCCAGCTCGTGGTCATCACCTGTGGTGCTAGTCCAAAAGAAGGATGGTTCGGTGCGATTCTGCGTCGATTATCGATCACTTAATAAGATCACGCGCAAAGACGTCTTCCCGATGCCACGAGTCGACGACGCACTTGACTCTCTGCAAGGCGCTGAATTTTTCTCCAGCCTCGATTTACGGTCTGGTTATTGGCAAATACCTGTGCACGAAGCGGACAATGAAAAAACTGCCTTTGCAACACCAGACGGGCTGTACGAATTCAACGTCATGCCATTCGGTTTATGTAACGCTCCTGCCACGCTTGAACGCTTGATGGACACAGTTCTACGCGGCCTAAAATGGAAAACATGTCTCTGTTATCTAGATGAAATCGTCATTTTCTCCTTTTCGTTTCGTCAGCATTTTGATCGTTTGGACGAAGTTTTGACGTGTATTGCCAGTGCTGGACTTCAGTTAAACACAAAAAAATGCCATTTCGCCAACAAGAACATCAAGGTGTTGGGCCACCTTGTCAGCAAAGAGGGCGTTCATCCGGATCCTGACAAGCTTGCTGCCGTGATAGGCTTCCCTCGGCCAGAAAATCAGAAACACCTACAGTTTCCTGGGCCTGGCATCCTACTTCCGCCGCTTTATTAGTCATTTTGCTGCCATCGCGTCGCCACTGCACAAGCTGCTGACATCCGGGTCAGCTTTCGCTTGGAACGACGACTGCGAGCGTGCCTTCCAAGCCCTAAATGCTTTAACGTCTGACCCTGTTCTGTGCCATTTCGACGAGAACGCACCTACATGCCTGCACAGCGACGCGAGCGGCCATGGAATTGGTGCAGTTCTTCTACAGCGGGATGCAACTTCACGGGAAAGAATTATAGCGTATGCTAGTCGTGCTCTTACGGCGGCTGAACAGAACTACTCCATAACTGAGCAGGAGTGCCTCGCTGTCGTTTGGGCCATTCAAAAATTTGGACCGTATCTTTACGGACGCCACTTCACAGTGATTACAGACCACCACGCCCTGTGCTGGCTATCGACACTGAGAAACTTGTCTGGTCGCCTCGGTCGTTGGGTGCTCCACCTGCAGGAGTACGATTTCGACGTCATCTATTAGTCTGGCAAAAGACACCAAGAAGCAGATGCTCTCTCTTGCTGCCCCCTTCCACTGTCATCATCAAGTACGTCAGCTGATTGGTCTCTGGTGGGCAAGGCACTGCGTCACCCCTCACATTATCACACCTTGCGGTTATCGAAACGCCGGCTTCAAATCGCTACACCGACTTTTCCACACGCCAGCGTGATGATCCATATTGCAATCGCATTATCCAACGCCTAAATGGCATATCATCTACTCCCAATGCTAGATTGCGCCGACAACTACGGCAATTTAAGCTCGATAACTATGTGCTCCATCGTTACGTTTACACTACTGATGGACACCGCTGGGTTTCAGTACTTCCGCGTTCTCTACGTCATCAAGTCCTCGAAGACTTTCACGACGACCCATGTGCAGCCCACTTGGGATTTCACAAAACACAAAGCCGCATCAGAAACCATTTCTTCTGGCCGGGCATGTCTACCTTTGTGGCCAAGTCCGTTGCATCTTGCCATCTGTGTCAACAGCGGAAGCTACCAACTTCGTCTCCTGCTGGCCTTCTGCAACCTATTCCGTGTCCCGAGACTGCTTTTGCCATCGTTGGCATAGACCTACTTGGGCCTCTCCCCATCACGCCCGCAGGTAATCGTTGGATTGTGACTGCTGTCGACCACCTGACAAGGTACGCAGAGACTGCTGCACTACGCACAAGTTCTGCTACAGACGTCGCAGACTTATTTCTCAACGCTATTGTATTGCGTCACGGTGCACCTCGCGTTCTCCTGAGTGATCGCGGCAAGACGTTCCTGTCCACCATAATCGAAACCCTGCTCACAACCTGTGGCACAGTACATAAGACGACGTCAGCCTACCACCCCCAAACTAATGGGCTGACAGAGAGATTTCATCGGACACTAACAGACATGCTGTCGATCTACATCGCACCAAACCACGACAACTGGGATACCATTTTGCCTTTTGTGACGTTTGCCCATAACACCGCTGTTCAAAGAACTACTGGCTACTCACCTTTCTACCTCGTGTACGGCCGTTCACCGACATTCACCATCGACTTCTCTTTTCTAAATGTGCCAACCGACGCCTCGGCAACCGTATTAGAGCAGTTCATCACAAGGCTCGAAGAATGTCGGCAACGGGCTCGCCTTAATACAGAAGCCAATCAGCAAGCCCGCAAGCAACGCTACGACAGCTCTCATCGCGACGTCTCCTTCAGTCCGGGGGATGAAGTGTTGCTTTGGACGCCCATTTGTACTCCAGGATTGTGTGGCAAGTTTCAGTCACGCTTCATTGCACCCTATACCATCAATGAACGTCCCCAGTGAACTATCGTGTCACTCCAACCAACCTTTCTTGGGATCGTCGCTGTCGTGGTTCGGAGATTGTCCACGTATCACGTCTGAAGCCGTTCGTTCGACGTTCCGTTTCCGTCTAAGACGCGTCCGGGCTGGCCGCTCACGCGTGGGGGGGAAATAAGCGTGAGCATCATTCATACGCGTCATCTTATCATATGTACATACTCATCATCATCAGTCTGACCTGTTTTGTGGGGCAGAGGCTCAGCAAGCAAAAGAAGTGTCTTGCAGCCAAAAACGTTGCCTTACAATATTCTTTAAAAAATTAGTGACTACATCTTCCACGCCTAGTGTGTCCAGTATTCCCCACAAATCCTCTTGAACCACGCTATCGTACGCTCCCTTGATATCTAAAAATAATAGCCATAGGGGCCTGTGTTCCTTTTCTATTTCGATGCACTGCGTCAGTGAGAACAGATTGTCTTCCAACCTGCTGTGTTTCCGAAACCCATTATGCAGTTCCCCCAGCAGCCCCTCATCCTCTATCCATGCCTGCAGTCTTTCCTTTATAATCTGCATCGCCAGCCTGTAGACCACTGATGTCACTGTTATAGGACGGTAGTTGTTTATATCAGCTTTGTCCCCCTTTCCTTTATAGATCATGCTGATCCTGCTAAGTTTCCATGCATCGGGAACTTCTCCATCAATTATTATTTTGCTCACTGCCTCTCTCAAAGTCTTTTTAGACTTTGGACCTAATGTCTTTATCAGCATAATTGGAATGCCATCTGTGCCTGTTGATGTACTACTAAGAACCCTTTTCTCAGCCTTTTTCCACTCTTGTTGTGAAAATGGAGCCATTGCGCCACTTGATTCATCCTTGTCTATTGTGGTGCATAATGCACTTCTGTGTTGAAATTTTTCTGTCACCCTTGTTTTTATATATTCAATAGCTTCGTCCCCTTCTAGCCTAGCACCTTGAGCTGTAGTTATAAACCTCTGCTCTACGCTCGTCTCATTTCTTAGGGAGTTTAGATGGTTCCGAAATTTCGCAGCTGCCTTTCCATCTTTTTTATGTACTTCTGCCAGCCACTGGGGCCAGCACCACCTGGCGGTTGCCTACCAAGGCGTAACGCGCTAGCCGGTGCGTTCATCACACTTTTCAATTCTAGACACTGTACTAATATCAAAGCACAGAAGTTCATGAAGAACAATGCGTGAGGTGATGATGATGATAGATGGATGGATGGATGGATGGACGGACGGACGGACGGACGGACGGACGGATGGATGGATGGATGGATGGATGGATGGATGGATGGATGGATGGATGGGTGGGTGGGTGGGTGGGTGGATGGATGGATGGATGGATGGGTGGGTGGGTGGATGGATGGATGGATGGATGGATGGATGGATGGATGGATGGATGGATGGATGAATGGATGGATGGATGGATGGATGGAGTTCAGGATGATGGCACAGAGTTTTTCAAAGCACTGGGGTTTAGAGACCGGAAGAGCAAAATAGACTTTAAGCGGGTAGACTTAACTAGAAGGAGGTTATCTGATTGGTGGCTAAAGTCAAGGCACAATTGAAAATTAAACCCTTCACTGCAAAGTACGAATCCTCAAACTCACTTTTTAAAGAAAAAAAATAAATCTAGTTTTTGGGTCATTAAGTATTACGGCTTGGTGGCGCTAGCCACCGCCCGATCTAAAGGGTACAGCCATATCCATCCATCCATCCATCCATCCATCCATCCATCCATCCATCCATCCATCCATCCATCCATCCATCCATCCATCCATCCATCCATTCATCCATCCATCCGGAAGCGCGCCGCTAGGGTCTAGCGCCTCCGTGGGCACTTGTTTGCCGCACTTTCAAATAACGAGTGCGATATGTTTAACGCAGATGCTAGACCTCTGTTTGCCTAAATTTTAAACTGAGTCAACAAAAAAAGAGCAAGTACTTTTGTCTTGAAAGCTCGAAGACGTGAGATTTTAGGAAGAAGCCTGTGAGGGAGGAAGTTTTTGGAACTGCGCGTGGCTACTCCCACAGAACGGAATGCGGCCCTGCACAGCCGATGCCGTGCTCACAAAAAAAGAGAGAAAAAAGATTGGAACACTGAGAGATCAACAAATGAAAGAATTGATCAAACCATGTTAATTTACACAAGGACACTCTTCAAAAGCTATATGTGCGAACGCAAACCTATGCTTTTAGGTCATTTGGCCGAGCTTTTCTTATTTTTTTTTTTGCTCTCTGTCTAAATGCGAATGCGTGATAGCACAGACGAAATGGTCCCCAGGTTTGTTTCTTCCTTGCGAATGTCGTTTAGAATATAATTAGAGCAGAGGAAGGTTTTCTTCACCCGAGCCGCAATGTTACTAAATAATGCATTTTATTTGTAGCTCCGAGACATTTGAGCGCGTCTGTTGGCATAAATCGGGGCTGGGCAGAGACATTCATAAAAGTATTCTGAAAGTACAAATATCAGAATACAGGGGCTCAAGCCCAAAAATACAAGTACTGAGAAATATTTATAGAAGCCATAACGAAATATTCTGAAGATAGTTTTGCAAGAAAATGCGCTGCGAATAATTAAAAAGCAATTGAGTCAGCCGTATCACTGAACTCAGTAACAAACACCACTGATGAGAGGTAAAGTATACTCTTATTCATTTATTACACACATGCTAGGAATGCTTATACTAACTACACCAAAGTAAGAGCAGCTTACAGAATAGACTGTCAGTAGACAGAGCGCAGGTTCAGTTTCAATTCAAGACTAGCGATATAGAAAAGACTATACTCTTGTACGTAAACACAACTGCCTGCTTATAGCTACTAAATACCGAAATTGCCCCCCCCCCCAAAAAAAAAATTGATTGTGTTTCACCAGCCTTGAGAAAGATCCAAGAACGTCAGCACTACCTCCACGATTCCGCCGTCGGTTGCGTCAAACCCTTAACCACACATTCTGTGCGTGTCGGGGGTTCTTCGTTGATCTCTATATGTCGCCGACTGGCGGGGCGCTTTTGACTAGCTAAGCGCATACAGGCTTTTCTCTCGATATTAGATACACATCGGCTCACTTACGACAAAAGAGTAGTGAGATCACCATGTCTTTGCAGTATCAATACATTCAATACAAAGGAAAAGTATTTCACTACTGTGATACAAGTACATTTTTAAAATGCATCTCGATACAGGAACTCAAGGTATCTCTGAGATACTATTGAATCGCGATACTGCCTAGCCCTGTGCTACAAATCTTGTGAGGGGTGCAAACGACCACCCAGTCATTCAGTGCGGTCAAACGGCAGCAGTTTCATTCTGTTATACCCTGTTTTACAATATTGCGCAACAGAATAATTCTTCCGCGAGGTTTTCGTATCTAACTCAGCGTTACCACCACCAAAAATACCACGCACAAGCAACTACAATCTTCAGTGCCTGCTGTCAAACGCACGTTGCTATGCTGAGGCTTCAGGAGAAAGGCACAGTGGCGCCACCAACCGCGCAGGAAGACTTTCGTGTGTTTCGCCTCGCCGCCGCTCCTTGCTTTCGCTCTACGCTCGTCTCACTACCCCTGTCTAGTTCACTATAGCAGTACCATTTAGATTGGGCGGTAGCTACCGCCATCAAGCCGTAATACCTAATGAACCAAAAACTGTAATTTTTTTTTTCTTTCAATAGTGAGGTTGAGTATTCGTACTTTGCAGTGAAGGGTTTGATTTTCACTCGTGCCTTGACTTTAGCCACTAATCAGATAACCTTCTTCTAGTTAATTCTACCCGCCTAAAGTCTATTTTGCCCTCCCTGTCCCTAAAACCCAGTGCTTTGAAAAACTCGGCGCCATCATCCTGAACTATAGCCCTTTGCACCATCTCTATGCCATCAAGTGAAAAACTCTGCGCCATCAAGTGTTCAGCAGTTTCCTCCTCCTCTCCAAACGCACTGCATACCGTGTCTACCCCTTCATATTTGCCTGATATGTCTTGGTTCGCAATACTCCCGTCCTATCCTCAAAACAGTAGAGAACTACCCCGAGTATTATCATAGATCCTTTCCTTGGCAATTTCCTGCTTAAAAGTTCGATAGACCTCTAGCGCGGACTTCTTAATTATGCCGATTCTCCACATATCGGTCTCAGCTTCCTTCACCTTTTTCTTAACCAATAATTTTTTTTTGGTTTGGCCCCCTGCTGTTTTTTAAGTATTTACTAGTCAATTTTCTGGTTCGCTTTCTAAATTTTGTATTGACATTCTTTATGTACAAGTAGGTGAATACCTTCCTAGCCCAACGCTCTTCCCTCCTTTCTCTCAAACGCTTTTCAAGTTTTATCTTGCTGCTAGCTTCCCTGCCCTCTAATGATGTTTATCCCATATCACCTTATACTCCCTGATTTGGTGTATTTCGGTGAGCTCCTAAGGCAAGCCTACCTATTCCACCTTGCTTAATTTCTAATCTTGCTTGAACTTGAGATCTCATGCACAAGACCGCATTGCCAAACGTCAGCCCAGGAACCATACCCCTTTTCATATTCCTCTCACAACATCATACTCCTCACACAACATCACTACCTGTACCTGAGGAGAAGTGGCGTGCATGTCATCTGCGCCTTTCGCCAGTGTGGTTGCTAGTCCTGCTATATCTTCACTTAAGACATCATTTAAACCGCCTGAAAGTATCACGAGGTTTCGTCTATCAGCTGTAGTTTTGAGTTTAGAGCTCGCTTGCCTCATGACTGTTTTCAGCTTGCGTCCTGGGTGCATCGAGTCAAACTCGAGTCCCCGGCGATTATCACATGCTGTGACTTTCCAGCTGGAGCGTCCTGCACCTGGGGGTTACTTGCACCTGTGACGCTGGCTGCTTTGTCCCCTCCCAGCCCTACTACTACTTGCTAAAGCTGGGCCTCGGGACAATTGAATTGGCTGAACCTGTTTTTTTCTAAACTTGCTTGCTCTTTCTTCTCCGCTGTTCTGGTTGACGGTTACCTACTGTTCTCTCCGTAGGTCGCTCCTCTGTTCACCTTCGCTAGTGCTTCCTCGGCGGACTTCAGCCTTTCTCCCATTGCCCTCGTTTTCTCTTGCTCTATCACCAATGCCGTCTCGGGCTCGGTGATTCTCATCAGCAGTTCACTCTGGGCAACCATCATTTTTTTCCATTTTTTCCTCGACCTCAAATTGCCTACACTTCGCGTCAGCCCCTTCTTCCTCCGCTTTTACACTTGGGTCCACTTTGAAATCCATTCCGCATCCTGAACACTTTGCAGTCTTTTTAACCATGTCTTTTTGACACCAATTGTCCCTATGACTTGCCTCACTTGATAATTACACAACTCGAGCCCTGCCCTACGAAAAAGAGAACGTCTAAGCTCTACTACAAAGATTTGCGTATTCAATGTATGTGAACCTCCCCCACGGGGTGGCAAAAAACAACAAAAAACCAAACACACACACACGCACAAACTAACAAATACTTGGTGACTGACCCCCGAAAAAGCCGTACAATAAAATAAGTGCTACAAAGATTTTAACTGCCGCCTTATAATTATAAAGACAAGCTCAAAACATGCAAAACCACTTATTTGCGCAGTCGATGGGAAGCGCTCAAAAAACTTGTCCATCCCAAGTGACAGTCTGAACCGAACCGACCTATGCTAAGGTGGCGCCATCTCGCGGCTGTCGATACCAACTGCAGTTGGCACGGCTCCTCCCTGAACTCGACGTGTATGCCGAGGGGTCGGCGCGCCGCCGCCAACAATTTCTGCTACGACACCGACGCCAACTGTTCAGCGCGCCATTTGAATAAGTTTTTTTCAGCTAGCCTATGTGCATTTTGCACCTTCTGTCATCAGTTCTGGCCTTAATTCTGTCCACTTCGCAAATGCATCAAAATTGGTTCACCTGCCATTTCAACTTAAATAAGTGGACTATAAAAAACACTTGTCGAATGCTCCTAATAATGTTGAATTATATTTAAACGTGAATATTAAGATACTTTTGAGTACACTATATTTCAGTGAATACCATTCAGTAACAGCACCAACGGTGGTGTTTGGCATTGACTGTCGACATATCCTAGCTGACGGGAATATGTAATATGTTAGGTGGGCTTTAAACAATGATGAAGGGTGTGGAAAGTCGGTACTAGAATATTCATAGTTATGACTGTGCAAGCGAGTCAAAGCACAAAGGCAGTTCAAATACAAAGGGTCGGGGCCGGAACTGTGGACGAGCAAGGTAGAAGCGCGGTGTGTATTGAAGATATTGTTATAACTGAGGAGGGCTAGCTATTTAGGGCATATTTACGAAAAAAAATCAGTTATTAAACTGGACCATATGCATGGCCTTTAATGAACAAATAAAGGTAAAATGAAAATTATGGAAAATGCTCTAACAAACCGAAACGATCCCCACTGTATCGGCAGGTTGAGCAAGATCAACAATACTGAACGAAATGGTGATCACCATAAATTAAGATTTTTTTTAAACTGTGAAGTAACCCAGAGAAGATGAATGCGGACAAAACACTGAAGCATGGGCTTGTATTTCCAACGTGCTTTGTCCTGCCCGCCATGCGATGCTCCACGACACGCTATCAAATCAAGTAATCTGCGTTCCCTTCACAAGTTTTTATCCCGGACTTGATTCAACTATAGATGCCGATTTGTCACAACCTTGTTTCAAAAGGAACACCACATACGTAGCTTAAATGCTCGGCAATTTGGTTTATAATATTTTTGGAAGAGCAAACTAAGGAAGTCAACATGACAGGGCATCGAGAGAAATTTTTATGGCGGAAAGTCCACAAACCCATGTATCAGAAGCGCATTAATGAAAAATAGGCTGAGGCATTCCGCAGCTGCGCACCTAACACTACAAAGGCAAGAAGCGTGTCAAAATGGTACAAACAGCCCACTTCCATGATCAATGCCACGTGCACCCGCTATCTAGCAGCGCGAATTCCTTATCTAGCTGTAAGGACAACTGAAGGATAACTTATACGTGCGTTGCACATTGATCTTTTTTTTAGGTTTCAAATTCTTCAAGTGTAATGTATTTCTTCCTTTGCCGATCACATTGATATATTGGGGACGCAGAGACTAGCAAAGAGGTCAGTTTAGTGCCTGAAGGATCTTTGTAGACACCGCTGCGTGACAAAGGAACTTCTTTCAAGTCATTGAATGTCATTGGCAATGACAAAAATAAGATCATTGGAATGAAAAAAATAAGAAAAAGCAATAAATAAGTCGTGAAGCCTTCTAAATAAAAAGAGAGCGAAGGTGATGTGTGATTGATCCCCTAACTTTCCTCACAGATAAACTTGATGTTGATATTTTGGTGTTCCAAGGATATCGGCTAATTCATGCCTCCACCTTGAGACCTTTGTTGAAAAAAAAGTGTACGCTTAACTGTGCAACTGTGGTTTAGATAGACTTTTTAAGCATGTGCTTCTGGTTAAATTTTGTAGACGCTTTTTTATTAACATTTAGTTTTAAGTTCAGCACTTGTCTTTTCTGGTTCCTATGCTGCATTCATGTTTTTCGTTAATTTCTTCTTGCGTACATTGGTAAATATAATCCCTAATATCGTCATGTGGACATAGCAACCACCCTTCCACCCTTTCTCATTCTCCCATATTTCACCATCGTGAACGCACACAAAAGGTCTTCATCAATGCGTGACGTGAACGAGAGATGTATTCCCATTATAAGTCGGCAAACTCACTGACAAGTCTATCAGAGGAATTGAAAGACTCAGATTGAGGCGTGAGTCAGAGTCTGGGGCAGTCTGGCCGAGTTATACTTACGTAAGCCTCAGTCCCAGTTAGCCCGACTGATTTTTACCACGGTGAGTCCGAGTTCGAGCGAGTTCCTAGTTCGATTCAGCAAAATTTTGGTTAGTCCGGGTTCTTGTCAGTCCTACTCGAAAAAAAACTTATTTAATGAGGGCGTCTTTTTATTTTGCTGATATATGGTTACAAATATTTGTAGTCTCATTTTATGGCGTGCCTTGTATTTGTGTATGTGCTGGCTTGCAAAGCGACAGAATTAACTTTCCAAATTATAAATCTCTCATTCTCTACACCCTTGGAACTCGTTCCAGTGAAGGTCCTTGATAAAAGCCACTTGCTCATATCTTCGAATGAAAATGACAACCTCAACGTAAAGGCACGGAATGAAATGGCGACATAAAATGCACCACTGAGATAAAATTTCAACATTTTAAAATGCTAACATGAC
Organism: Rhipicephalus microplus; assembly: GCF_043290135.1. Lineage (NCBI taxonomy): Eukaryota > Metazoa > Arthropoda > Arachnida > Ixodida > Ixodidae > Rhipicephalus > Rhipicephalus microplus. Next base: position 11,050,728 of record NW_027464586.1, read on the forward strand.
TAAAAATCTAATGTATACTGCCTATTTGCAAGGTGCACAACTATTTGTAAATTTGTTTGCAGTGTATTTGGTCACGGAGCCAGTGGGGTTCGCGCCAGCGTGATTTCACAATTTGAAGTTAGAATTTCCAACAAGACGTTAGGAGTGTCTCCTAAAGAACTAATAATTTTCGGTGATGTAATACTAATTTTACGCATCACACTGGCTTAAACTTTATTGCTAATAGGTAATGCGTTTATAGAGTACACCAATCGCAGACTCTGACAAAGTCTAATGAGCAGTTTATGCGCATGCATGCTACAAAGCTCGTATGATATTTTCTCAGAGAAGAACGCATATTGGATTGCAATAATAACGAGAAAAAATTGAATAATTATCTGTAACTTCATTTTTTAGTATCTTGAGTAATTCACAACTGTTCGGAATAAAATAACACGGTTATAAGAGGGCATGAAAGTGGGTTGTGCAGCATGTTCTGGCTCATGTGCAACTCCTGGGAATTTCATTACGCAACATTGTCATTTACATAGAGTTTGATCTACAATTACGTCCCCAAACCAAAGGAGAATGAGCACTGTATTCCACTTTCATAAACCATGCGGCTTCCTGTAGTGAACGAGTGACGTGCCTCGCACTCACGGGTAGCGGTTGCATACTTTCCCTTTTATTAGACGTTCCACAAATATATACAATCACAAGGACCCAGTGTTGCCAACTCAAACACAGAAACCGATACTATATACAGGATACAACATTTCCCCTTCTTCATTTATTTTTTTATTTTGGGAAGGTGTTAGTACATTAGTACAGGTTAATCGCACACAATTTATATGTGGAACGAGAAATACACAACAAGAAATACACATCAATATATATGTGATGCTACGATGAATGGGAGACGTGGCCTGGCTCATATGCCATGTTTATTCTACTCTGACTTCTTCCTCATCTACCTCTACCAACTCCTTACCATCACTACCTTCTTACGTAACAAAATTCCGCCTCCCCCCGAAAGAAGGCATGCATTACGAATAAGAAAAAGTAAACGAGGCAAGGTTGAGAAGTCACAAATGTCAAAATGCACAATTGGTTTCATGTCCCATTGGTGTTCCGTAAACTCGCAAATCTTCAGAAAAGAGTGTGGCAATCTGGTGAATGGGGGAGTTCTGGTGGGCAAGGTTGGCTGCGGCGTTCTGGAGAAGGTAACCGCGTCTTGCAAAACTGCACTGACCATGACATGACTTGAGCAGCTGCGAGGAACGAACAAAGTTGGAAGTCCTTGGAGCACTTGAAGGTCGAATGTCGTAGGCACCGAATCCTCTGTCGTACGCGCTGTATTCTGTGTCGCGGCTGAGACAGAATTAGTGCTTGCAGCCTGCGTGTACAAGAACTGAAGTTCAAGGAATTATCTCTGTGTTCGTGCGTTGTACAATTTATAACGTTCAGTCTCTTTCGTAGTTTTCTGTGGCGTTGGCTTCGTTGTCGTAAACTAATGGGATGGTGTCTGAATCTTTGCGTGGCAGAACTGGTGACTTCTTGTCTTGTTCGGTGTTTCCTGAGGTTTCGGAGCTGTAATCTTAGGCGCAGTCTTGATATTTTGTGCCAAATGCGTTTCTGGCGCCGATCTCTTATGCGAAGTTGCCTCGCTTCTTGAATTTGTTTTAAGACGCTTGCTTTGCGTCGTCGTCCTTGTTGGTGTGTCCGTTGTACTTCCTGGAGTTTGTGGAGTTGCCTTTGCTGAAATTGCTCGTCTCTTTGCGAAAGTTGGTCAGATGGGCATCTTTCAGGAACATTTGTATGCTTTTCTTTGCATGGTGATTTGATCAGCAAATAGTCGATACTTGTTAGGGTGTCGCGATTCATGTCAGGCAATGGAGATAGTGTGCCAGAATTGACAGAAAAATCTGCTGAGGCTCTTGCAACGACATTCTTAATGGACGTTCCTGGCACAGGGCAGTGCTTGAAAGTTGATCCTTCCAAGCCTCCTGTGTTGGTTGGGCTCTCAGGTGGCTGGGAACTCGACGGCGACACTGCGAAAGGCTTAATTTGGTAAGATTTTACTTGGGGCTGTTTCTCTGTGTCCGCACCTTTGGAGATAAACTGTTCTGATGCATGAATGAGGACGCCTGGCCCTGGGCTTGGCTGAGTATATTCAGAGTTCCGCAGCTCTATCCCAAACGTAGTGGGCGAGTGAGGCGTGAGGTGAGCGTTGTGAGCGATGAAAGAGCCAAGTGGTGTAAAACCAGGATTTTTACTCTTCGAGTAGTCATGGCGTAGCTCGGTATTTTCTCCATGCGTCAGCTTGTGAGCGACGAAGGAGCCAAGTGACGGAAAACCAGGAGCTAGCCCAATTGTGCTAGATGGAAAATAAGCTGATCCAATGTGTGAAGACTGATTTTCACTCTTTGAGTCGTCATGGCGTTGTTCGGCATTTTCCTCATGTGTCAGCTGATCTACCATGAACAAGGCGTCCTTATGACACGAATAGTGACCGTTAGGACCCTTTGAAGAGCTGCGTCATAGAAAACCAGGTGGTGGACCATGTATGCGAGACGAAGCATGAAAGGCATCAGTAGGGTGAGCGACGTCTCGTGTCGTATGTTGGTGCCACTACTTTGGAAATGCCGACTTTCGTGCACAAGGGGGCTGCGCTTGACGGTTGGGTTTTTCCCAATATACGCATGGCCTTCTGTAAGTAAACGCAAGTGCCACTTCGTCTTGAGGCACTTGTCGATTCGCGCTGGACTTTCGAATGCTTGAGAACTCCTTAGGAAATTGACGATAGTGTGTAGTTGTCTCTAGATGGTTGGCAATGAGTAAGTCTTGGTCATAGTCATTAAAACGGGTAATCATCTCCTCTTTGATTTTATGCCATGACTCATCGTTCTCGAATATTTGAATTAGGTAAAATTTGAATGCCTCACCGGTGACGTAGTCGCTGAAGTTCGTAACCATCTCCCGTTCCGACCAAGATGCAGCGGTAGCGTGGAGTTCGAACAGGTTGAACCAGTCCTGTACGGGTCCGTCGTCCGCTGATCCGGTGTACTTGGGGATGTTGAGGTCAGCCGATGGTTCTGTCATGGTGCTGGTCGTAGTCCTCCTAGGCGATGATTCGGTAGTCGATGTACGGTCAGGGCGTCTTCTGGGGAACTGCGTCGATGATGAGTGACTGATGAAGGGGCAGGCAGGTCTCCATCCTGTCGACTCGTGTGACGCTAGATGCGGGAGACGTGACCTGGCTCATCCGCCATGTTTATTCTACTCTGACTTCTTCTTCATCTACCTCTACCAACTCCTAACCATCACTACCTTGTTACGTTACATATACACACAAAATTATCTATACACATGCCAAAAATATTGAATACATTAGGTAACAGGTACACCAACTAAGGAATAGTTACACATTCACACTTTATAACCATATCTGTCCGGTCGCCGTCTCTCTCGGTGCGGCTGAATGCGACGACCAGGTGGGCACGACACCATAGGTTCTTCTGTAGTGTTCACGGGCGGGCGTAAAACAGTTTCTGAAGCAGGAAACTGTTCGGCGGATGGTCGCGTTGGCGAGAGGGAACGGTAATCTGCACTAGGCACAGGTTTCCCTGCGGGAGCACTTGCCTCGGTGGACGCTGGCTGCCATGTTGCAGCGAGAAGCGTCGCCGTCACCGGGATCGTGATGGAACGAATATTCCCGCCCTGCAGAATGTTGCTGAAGGTCATTGTCGCCAGGGCGCCGAGCAGACACCTTGCACAGCTTTGCCGCGTTCCATGTTTTGCCATCGTCGAGAATGAAGGCTGCTGGGCCGCATTGCTCGATGACTTTCCTTGGCTTCGAGAAAGAGATGTCACCTTTGAATGAAACCGATGGTTTATTCACCCGCACCATGTCTTCTACTGCCACTGTTGTCGGTTTTGCCGCTCGCCTCCTGCCGGTGTAGGCTTTGCTGTACTCTTGCCTGCACTTGACACGTTGCCGCAGCCTGGCCAGCTCCTGGTAGGGTGCCTTTGCGAAGGACTCGGGCGAAAAGCCGAAGATGTCAGGCTTCGTTCTTGGCAGCCTTCCATGTAAAAGTACCGCAGGGCCCACTCCTGTTGTGGCGTGTGGTGTACACCTGTATGCGGCGAGGTAATCCCGTACAGCAGTTCACAGCGGACGTTGTTCTAGACGGGCCAGTTGTAGGTAAGTCTCGAACGTGCGATTGAACCGCTCGATCTGTCCGTTTGCCTTCGGGTAATAAACAGATGAGTGTGACAGGTGGATCGCTCGTTGTTGTAGGAAGTTGACAAATTCCTTTGACGTGAATTGGGGCCCATTATCACAGACTATCGCTTCAGGATAGCATTCCCGTGCAAATACGCTGAGCAGGAACTCGGTCACGGTTCTTGTAGAAATTTCCCTTGATAACTGTACTTCTGGCCATTTTGAGAAGTAATCTACGAGTGTCAGCACAAATCTGCAATCTGGAGGCGCCCTCTCCAGGGGACCAGCGATATCCATTGGAAGTTTCTGCAAAGGTCTCTCTGGCAGCTCGACAGGTTGCCGCCGGGCAGGCGACTTCTTTGCCGATTTATCTGCTGCTTGACAGAAGCTACAATTGTGGAATGCTTCTTCCACGTGACTGTCCATGCGGGGCCAACAAAATTGCTCCCTAAGTCTGGCTTTGGTGCGCCCGATACCCTGGCGAGTTTCATGTGCTGTTACCACAAGTTGAGCCACGAGAGATGATGAAACTACAAGCCTCTGCACGCAACAACAATTCGCTCACTACTGACAATTCGTCTCGAACTCTGAAATATGGTTCCATACCTTCCGGCAAGTCTCTGTGTGACGGCCAAGACCCATTTACAAACACCTTCACCTTTTGAAGAGTGGCGTCAGCAAGAACCGCTTGTTCAAACTGCTCTTTGGTCAGGCAACTTGGCTGAACCATGGAAACAATTTCCTCCTCAAAAGTCAGCTCCCCATCTACCATATGAACGGGTAACCGCGAAAGAGCATCGGCTACTCTGTTAGATTAGCCTTTCTGGTACTCCACCGTGAAATTTTAACGTAGTAGCCTTGTGCACCAACGTGCAATCCCAAGTCGGCGTCGGCCTGAGCTCTGCGAAGACAGAAACGAAACGAGGGCCTGGTGCTCTGTTCCGAGAGTGAAGCTCCGTCCCCACAGGTATGCATGCCAATGCTCGCATGCCCAAATGCATGCAAGTGCTTTCTTCTCGCCAACTGCGTACTTTCTTTCAGCCGGACATAGCATGCGTGATGCAAAAGCAACAGTACTAAGCTTATTATCGGCGTGCTGCTGAAGGACTGCTCCAAGACCACATTCTGTTGCATCAGTGTAAATGATAATTGGAAGCGCAGGATCAAACATGTGCAAGACAAGATCTGACGATAATACCTCCTTCACCGCGCGGAAACTGTTATCCACCTCAACAGACCAGGTGAAGGTTTCGCCTTTCTAAGAGCCCTCATTGGTTCTACCATCTCGGCCAAGTGTGGCACAAACTTGGCGTATTATTCCACCAACCCAAGAAAGGATCGGAGTTTAGCGGCATTTCTTGGAACTGGGGTTTCCACAATTGCGTCCACTTTCCCTGTCAGTGGCGAAATACCGCAAGGTGTCACCTTGTGGCCCAAGAATTCGAGCTCCTGAACTCCAAACACACATTTGCTGTTGAGCTTCAGACCTGCGTCTTTGATACGCTGCAACACTGCCTCCAAGTTCTTGAAGTGCTCCTCAGCTGATTTACCAAAAATAATTACATCGTCAATGTAAAAGAAGACACCCGCACAATTGCGAAGGATTCGAGACATCATACTCTGAAAAGCAGCAGATGCTGAGGCTAGCCCAAAACAAACGCGTTTGAACCGGTACAGCCCTTCATGTGTTATAAAAGCTGTCAAGTTCCCTGTCTCAGGATCCAGCGGAACTTGGTGGTAGGCAGACGCTAAGTCGAGTTTGAAAAAGTGCGTGGCACCCACCAAGGCTTGAAGCAACTCATCCATGTGAGGCAGCGGAAAGCTGCCCGCAACGATGACCTTGTTAGGTTCGCGTAAATCTACACAAAGCCTAATACTTCCATTTTTCTTCCGAATGACTACAATAGCGGACACCCATTCTGGCGCATCGATACGTTCAATGATGTCCAAGCTTTCCAGGCGCTGCAGTTCTGAAGACACGCGTGGTCGTAACATGAAAGGAAGCCGGCAAAGTTTTGATGCTACTGGCTTAACACCCGCACGTGTTTTAATCCTGTGAACAAAACCTTTTGCAAGGCCCAGCTCATTTGTGAAGAGCGAGCAAAACTTTTGCTGAAGTGCTGACGGCAGCTGCATGGATGGCTCTATTGGACATGTCCGAGCTACTTCGGCGTTCGGTACCGTGCTGGTTTGAAAACACTGCAGCTGAGAGCCTTCAATACACAGCTTCAAGGCCTTAATACCATCCAAGCCAACGAGAGAAGTACCCTATTCGATGACATAAAACAAAAGCGGTGCGCTGCGATTCTCGAAAAGGACCTCAGAAAAGAAGCAGCCTCGAACCAAAATTGGTCTTTTGGAATAATCCAGAAGCGTCACACTAGGAACAGGAAGAAGCGGCACACCAGAGAAATGTTGGTCAAACACCTTGCCTGAAAAAATGGACTAACAGCTTCATAGCGACCTGCCCGATTTGAATGTTAATGTGAATTCCGGATGCAAGAGGCTGTTGAACTACAAGAACCTCGACGGTTTCATCCTGAAACGGGCTATGTACTGAAACCTCGTGGACAGCTGCTTACGACCGCTTCTGGTTGCAAACGTTTTCAAAATGTCCGATACGGCCACAAAAGAAGCATTTTTTTCTTTTAGCTGCGCAGCGTTTACAAGAAGCGCAACGCTGTTTAGAACCGCACCTGAATCAATACGAAGAATTCGCGTGTTGCTGCGAGTTCGATGGAGAGTGCTGTCGAGATGGGGGGCGGTTCCCCGATGTAGCTGCCTTATCGCGTTGACTGAAAGTGCGAGATCGCGGCAGTGAATTCTGTGGATGCAACGATGAACCGACTACTGTGCCAGACTGCGCAGATACTGGTTGCACAGAGACGTAAAATTCTTTAATTTCCACTGCTGCCTGCTCGATTTGATACGCGAGAGCAACTGCCTTGTTGAACGAAAGCGAAGGCCCTTCTAACAGAAGACGTTCCCGAATACGATGCGAAGACACACTGGCAACAAACTGGTCACGTGGTGACCCTTCTAGTGACATAAATGAGCACATCGTGGCAAGCTCTGTTAGCGCGGTCACGTATTCTTGAATAGACTCGCCTGGGAACTGAATTCGACTGTGAAATCGGTGGCGCTCGACGAGTTGCAGGTGGCATCGAAGTGCTTAGCCAGTGCCGCTAGCGCGGAGTCATACACGTCGGGCGTAGCTCCAGTCCCTTCCTCCTCAGTCTTTTCGGCCGCCTGCGAAATAGACAGAGTATTGAAAATACGTTGACCTTCGGGTCCCAAGGAATGTAGTAGAAGAGCCTTGCATCACTCTGGGGAGAACTCTGAAGCACCGGACGCCAGCAGATAGACCTTGAACATGTCGTGCCATCGGAACCATGGCTGCACGGGACGACCCGGTGTCGGAAGGAACGGATCCGGTGGGGCGATGCCAGCGAAAGCCATCTGGGGGTCGTGGACGGTTATCCCCCTGGAACTATCTCAGACGGGGTTCAAACACTCGTCGCCATTGTAGTGAACGAGTGACGTGCCTCGCACTCACGGGTAGCGGTTGCATACTCTCCCTTTTATTAAACGTTCCACAAATATATACAATCACAAGGACCCAGTGTTGCCAACTCAAACACAGAAACCGAAACTACTATATACAAGATACAACACTTCCAAGGCGACCGGGCAGCACAATTAGCGGGCATCGAGCGTCCCTACGCTCTCTCCTGCATTGAACTGCTTGTCCTCAGATGCCGCTTCCGTTTTTGTATTAATAAATGTGGCGATTGTAAAATTCCGGAGCGCAAAACAAAATATTCACAAGAACAAGCAAGACGGGACGGGCACTTGTGAATGCCCTTTCTATGTATTGTTTTGCAGTAAAAAAGTTTACATCTCGACAAATTTCAAGTTTTTTAAATGTAGTGACAACATATGCTATCAGCTTTTATAGCATTTCCTGCCATGTGATACGTTGAAAGCTTCCCGAGTGAATTCCAAGGAGAAAGGGGGCAAGAATTAACACACCACTCCTGCCGTGTGTGACACTTAGTGACTGGAAAAAAGAAATTCCTTCAATGAACGTAGCGTGTATTAGCGCAGTACGTAAAAGAAAGGGACATGATACATACGTAGAGATAGGTAGGCGCTAAACTTGCAACTGCTTATTTCATGCCAATCACACCCATTTCATACATCCGCGACAAAGCACAACTCATCTTGCATGTGTTCTTAAACACAGGAACGTCCTTTCCTTTTCTGACAAGGAAATCGATGACGAGCTAACACACAAATGACCTATTTCTTCTATAGCCTCGGCTTCTTTTATCTACCGTGTGAGATCATCTTAGAACGACCGATAACTATGCAACTATACAGATCAGGGGAGCACCCATAGCCTTTGCAGCGTGCCGCCAGGAATCCTCCCACCGTAAGCTTATTTCTCGCGTGATAGCAGTGCTCATGTAATCTGTCATTCGGAGACCGTTTTGTTTGCCCAATATAGTACATCCCGCAGGATAATAGAAACTTGTAGATGACACAGGATACACAATCAACGAATGTAACGTGCTGTTTCTTATCACAAGCTGGGGGAGCAACATTTCTTTGACACGTGAGCTTGCAAAGCTCCCCAAGTTTCTTGGGCGCTGAAAAAACGACACGTACATTAGCCCTCTGGGCCACTTTCTGTAAGTTGTGAGAAATTGTGTGCAGGTAAGGGATTACACCTACTCTGCAGCCCGAGTACTCCGAAACCTCACACCTATTTTTTTTTTCGAGACTCTTTGAGAATGTGTTCGGCTACAGAAACTTGTAACAGAATTGGGTAGCCTGCTTCGGTTAGATTCTTGCTTCGGGTCTCGAAAGTGGACGCCATCTTGTGGTGATACGATTTGGTCACGGCATTTTTAAAACACAAGTTTACGATGCCCCCCTAATCAGTTTTAAATGCGCGGAAGCGAACGAAAAAAGAGGCTTATTCACTCGCGGCTCATACCACCAGCACGTGTGGTTTTTCGAGAAAAATAACCTGAGGCCCAAACACCAAACAGAATCCCCTTGTAGAAGTTCACAAGTGACCTCCAGGAGCACGAGACATCCCTTAATCGCGGGCAACACATCATCAACCCTCGCCTCTACGTTAACAGAAGTGCAGTCAATTAAAAACAGGAAGTCGTCGACAAAACGAAAAACTGCACACTGTGATGTTATGTAGCGTTTAAGACAAAGTGATGCTAAGACCAGATAAAAACAAATCACTAAGAATAGGTGCTATACACAAACCGATACACACGCCCTTTTTTTGCAAATACAGTGCGTTGTTCCAACAAATAAAAGTGGACGATAAGTAAAACGATAAAAGTTCTAAAAAATGACTCATCGACAATGAAGCTTGGTTTTTAAAGCGCGTGGCACCATATTCATCGATACATGTTCAATGGAAGACAACAGAGCACTGTGAGGGATTGAATAATACAAATCTTTTATGTCTACCGAAAGTGCTTGATAGCCTTTTCGGGGACGGTCCTTCAAGAACCCAACCACTTGATGCGAGTTCGTAATCAAGAACGGATCAGTCACGGGCAAACAATTAAGCTTGGCTTGAAGAAACAAAGCCACTGACTTCTGCCAGGTGTCATTCTTTCATGCTCCCCTAATCTGTTTAGTTGCATACTTATCGGTCGTTCTAGAGATCGGCTCACACAGGAGATAAAATAAGCCGAGGCTATAGAAGAATTAGGCCATTTGTGTGTAAGCTCATCATCGATTCCCTTGTCAGAAAAGGAAATGACATTCCTTGGTTTAAGTACAGGTGGAAGACGAATTGTGCTTTGTCACGGATGTATAAAATGGGTGTGATTGGCATGAAATAAACAGTTGCAATTTTAGCGCCCACCTATCTCTACGTCTGTGTCGTGTCCCCTTTTTTTATGTACTGCGCTAATACACTCTACGTTTATGGATGACCAACTCGCCCGATCAGCAACATTTCTGAAATTCCTTCAAACTGTAATGCTGTCAAAAATTTTTGCGAACCCTGAGAAATTGAGGAGCTTGTTAACATTTTGCCAGCACGCCTGCAGTTCAGGCCTCTGTATCAACACACCATAGCAGTGCCGTTTTTTTTTTCTTTTTTTTTTCTTACTCAAGCTTTTCTTCATTGACAGTCAGGTTTGACACGCGTAAGCAATTTCGGCGGTTCCTCACCTGCCATTGCGTTCGCCCAGTCTATTCTGCGAAAAGCTTGACGACACGGGCTTTTCCAAGGCTCAAGTTACTCATACCTGAGCTTTTGCGTTCTTTGTACGCTCCAAGGAATGCAGACAGGCTACACAACGCAGCAACGAGCTCTACTCTACGGGTTTAGGGCGTGCAGTACAGATATCTGTATTATTTCAAAGGTGAGCCTTCGGCCTCTACTTGGTTGGGATAACAGAAAAATAAAAAACTAGAAAACTCCCGCCAATATTTATATGAGGAAGCCCGATGTTTTGAAGCCTGATCGGCTTCAAAACATCTGGGTGAGAAGCCAATGAGGCTTCAGGGGTGAGAAGGGCCGAGATGTTTGCCACGACTTGTTGCAAGCCCTGGAATTAGAAGGAGGGCAGTGTCCCCAGTGGTGTGGTTGTTGTCTCCCACTATCTGCTGACTGTGCCAGGATTTAAAGGGGAGCCACCAGCTAAGGTTTCTTTTCGTTTAGAAGATCACTGCGGTGTCGAGACTGAAATGATGACCAACCCGCTTACAATGTTCTGCCTATGAGCTTGGTCCACTATTCCTTTGACCGAAGTCATTCCTGTGCTGACACATTTTTTCAAGCTGTAGAACCACTTTGTCTCCTGCATTTAAAAGTCTTACGACTCTGGTTGCCCTGCCTTCGGCCCCTATCCGCTTTCTCTCTACCAGCCATGGCCATCAGATTCTCCCCCTCCCCCCTCCCAACGCGCTGAGCTGTGCTCCCGAGGGGGCTTCAATCACACACATTCATTCAATTTTTTTTTTCATGGAAGTTATTAGTTTAGTTGGCGCACGCGATCCTGCACACGACGCCTTGCGCTTTTCCCGTAGGTCTTTGGACCAGCCAGCAGATGAAACTGCCGATGACGGTGGAAAGCTTGTGGGAACGTCTACTCCTGACTTTTTAACTTCTCTGGCGCACACGATGTAGGGGATAAACACGTGGCGTTGTTGCGGCGCGGTGGTGTCACATTTTTACATGCGGAGCATGTTATACTAGGGGCTAGTCATGCGCCATCACCATCCACAACCTCCCCCCCTCCTCCGCCAGCCATCTGTGCGTCCCTTCCTCCTCTCAACACAGCCCGCGCTGCGCTCGCTTCTCCCCTTCGTGCGCCAGCTGTATGCTAAAGTGCGCATGGGCAGGCCAGGGCCGGGGCTCGCTATAAATAACCGAGTGTTAGGGCGCGCTGCCCTTCGTCGGTTGGTTTGTGCGGTCGCTCCACCTCCGATGTCACTGGTGAAAATATATGCTAACGAATACACAAACACGCTTACTGACGTGCTTTCGAATAGTGCCAGCCAATGTGTTGGCGGAACCGCAAGGAATTCCGAAGACACTTCGTCCGTGGACAAGGCCGCGCCTACCCGAAGTCGTCTACGAATACTCAATGACGCATCCGCAAAAGCTGGTGTACGTTGCTATGAGCCGTTGCACCGACGTCAACAGCGTGTACCTCACCAACGAAGCCGGCGATCACCACTTTCATCACGCGCGAAAACGTCGACAAGAACATGGCCGACGAGTTTGAACGTTTGCAGAAACACAGGCTGGACACCCAATGATACTTTCGCGCGCTCGAAGACGTTGACTCCGAGTCCCACTTCACCCTGGCACTGCTCAACACCAGGTCGCTGGGCGCTCACACGGTTGACGTAGTGCGAGACCCCGTACTCCGCAGAGTAGACGTGCTTTGCTTCACCGAGGCGTGGAACGCCACCGATTACGTCGACGTTGCGTGGTACGGCTAGGCCACCTGCACGCACTGGTCCCAACGACCTGCGGGCGGCGTGGGAATTTACGTCAAGCGTGACGACGTCGACTCCGTCGAAGACCTCCAACTGCGGCCCGGCGCTCAACAACACGCTAACGGCGAGCACTGCGTTGCTGGCGTCTGCGGAGTCGACGTCATGACGATGTACCTCGCGCCCAACCTATCACGTGCCGCCGTGAAGAAGTACGTCAACGAAGCCGTGGAAGAATACCTGAAACAACGACCGCAAGACGACCCTTCGTGATAGTTGGCGACTTCAACGTCGAGGTCATCAAGGACGATTGGGTGGTCGACTACATGGAGTCGCGCACTCACTGAAACGAGCAACGCACGACGGCAAACATCATCCGACCACGGTTCGCGGGACGTGCATCGACCACGTCTTTGCAAATTTCGACCTTCGACCACTGCAACCAGACCCACTCACCGTTCACTTTACGGACCATAAAGCCATCTTGCTCAGAATACCCAAAGTGTCTCATCAATAAAAATAGTCTTTCGCAGCATACGTGCGTGCTTGTTCACTCGTGTTCACTCAAACACACACGCATGTCGCAAATTACAAACCACATTTAGCGCAGTTCATCATATATGCTCCGCATGCTAACCAATGTTCCCACTCGGGAAACTACGGTCATTTTTCCCCCTTTTCTCGTACGGAGGGCCATTTAATTTACGACCATCCCCACTACGTGTTATAAATAGCTCCTATTTTTCGGACTCTATGAGCGAAAGGCACTTACGCAAACAATGTCGCTTTTTTTTTTTGGCAACGCATGGCTGGAAAGCTCGTTTGCTCGAGCGCACGATGTTAATTGTTGAAGTCTTGGTTCCATAGAGCGCGGAGTGAGGCGGGACCCAGAGAGATTTTCGCATAGAGGAAAGAAATCCCGCGTTTTCGTGCAAAGCTAGGTGTACGTACAAAACCATGTGCACGTGAATCACCACGTCGACAAGTCTTTTCAACGAAGGTTTTGTGGGCGCTCCTGTGATCTCCTCTCTGGCATTGTAAATATGTGTGACCCGTTAAAAAATAGCCGCTGAATCTCGAACACCAGCCCGTACAAGTCTGCCCTTCTTTCGTTGAAATTGTTCGTCAGAACCAGCCAACACAAAACTCGTGACGTGGGTGGTTATTTGTTTACCCGAATGACGAAGGCATAATTAGTACGCCGTTGGGCTACACGCTATACAATATTAACTTTTAATACGTTCTGGGTTACAATATTTGTTTAGATTTTGTAGATGATGTGCGTACCTACACAAGTCTATTTTACAGGTTCTCTCGCTTTCAAAATTTTGTTTCAGCGCTCTTTTTAGAAGAAAGGGGGAGAGAATATGGGCTGGTATGTAGACAAAGTGAGGTCTCACAAACAAACGACACTCAAGCACCACTCTCCACCTCACCCCCCGCCCGCACCTCCTTGCATCTTGTGTGCGTGTGCATGTGCCACTTCTCGTTTAGTCCTTGGAATGTGCACTGGATGGCGGTGCTTCTATATGGGGAATATATGATGAAAAGGTGCGAGATGGTGGTACTTGGAGTGTTGAATAGATGGATGAACGGACACACAGACAGAGATGCATGGATGTACGCATGAACGGACGCAGGGTCGGATGCACAAACAGACGCACGCATGGATGGGCGGATGGACGCATGGACTATCACACAGACGGACGCATGGACGGACGGAAGCAAGAACGAATGGACAGACGAATGCTTCGCCCAACTCTCCATCATTCACACCGTGGATATGCTGCCCTTTTTTTTTTTGCCGCGGAGATAAGCTCGACGGTTCAAAAATCAGAAAAGACCAAGACGTGATCACTACAGATAGTGTTAAATTAATGTAGAGTGACATTTATGAGAATTCTCGACGTAATTAGAATTTTAATTATACGTGACACGAATTGTGTTAATAATTGCAGTGCAAGGTTGTAAATTATACTGATTTATATGTGCAGCTTAACGTTCTAACACCACCATATGATTATGAGAGATGCCGTAGCGAAGGGCGCTGGAAATTTCGACCACCTGGGGTTCTTTAACGTGCACCCAAATCTGAGCACATGAACCTACAACATTTCCACCTCCATTGGTAATGGCGCCACCGCAGCCGCGATTTGATCCGGCGACCTGCGGGTCAGCACCCGAGTACCTTAGCCACTAGACCACCGCGGCGGGGCTGTAAATTGTACTGTGGTGTACCTGTACCTTTCACGGATATGTAAAATAAAGGTGTGCCTATTTATTCACAAACGCTGTTGACTGTATGGTAAAGGGATTTGAAGATAACTGCAATCGCATGTTGAGCATAATCGCACTTATGATTGCTTCATAAAAATATCTCACAATGGTGTAGTCATCGATTGAGCCGCGTATTAAGAAGTATAAATTAAGAGCCACAGTTTCTGCTCACAGGAGCTGTCCGTAATTGCGACTATAGTACTAGTGTTTTGGTTGATAGCAATATCGGCTTTACGATTTTCTATTACGATGACATTTGATTTCTGGTAGTATTGCACCAGAAGTAGGAATTACAGTTTTGCTAACTGCGTAAATAATTCTTTCAGATGGTTCTGCATACATGAGATCTACGAAATCGCGAGCGTCTGCCACCTATCCAAGGAAACAATCCAGATAATCCACAACCCCTGTACAATCAATCTGCAAAGTTTCTAATAAATGAAGTATAATTTCAACGCCAAGCTTCCTTGTCTATATGAACCGCAGGGGTCCACTGGCAACTGGAAACAATTAGGATCAGTTAAAGTGATTTATGGTGAAATTTCCAGTGGGGACCAGTTGCTGGTGGGTCTCCGCGGGGACCAGTTAAAGTGGCTTATAGTCAAATTGCCAGTGGGAACCAGTTGCAAACGGGTCCCAGTTCAACCCACTGTCCCCGTCGGAATCCACTGGCAAATCATGTCCGCTGGTAATTTGACCATAATCCACTTGAACTGGTCCTAGTTGTTCCCAGTTAGGATAGTTTCACCTGGAAGGAAGCTAGCAGCAAGATGAAACTTGAAGAGCGATTGAGAGAAATGTGGGAGGAGCGTTGGGCTAGGAAGGTTTTCGGCTATTTTTTACATGAGGAATGTCGATACAAAATGGAGGAAGCGAACCAGAAGATTGGCGGGTAAATACTTAGAAAGTATCCAAGGGGCCAAACCAAAAAGAACTATCGGTTAAGAAGATGGTGAATGAAACGGGGACCTACATGTAGAGAATAGGCATGATTAGGAAGTCGGCACTATATCTATCAAACTTCCAAGCAGGAAATTGCCAAGGAAAGGATCAATGATAATTCTCGGTGTAGTTCTCTACTGTTTGAAGCCTGGACGGGAGTATTGCGAACCAAGACTTATCGGGCCAGATACGAAGGGTTGGACACGGTATGCAGTGCGTTCAGAGAGGAGGAGGAAACTGCCGAACACTTGATAATGTTCAGTAAACGGCTTCGCACAATAGTTCAGGATGATGGCGCAGAGTTTTTCAAAGCACTGGGGTTTACGGACAGGAAGGGCAAAATAGACTTTAAGCGGGTAGAAATGACTAGAAAGATTTTATCTGATTGGTGGCTACAATCAGGACACGAGTGACATTAAACTATTCAATGCAAAGTGGCCCTGCTTAACTTCAACATTTAAAGAGAGAAAAAAAATAGTTTTTGTTCACTAAGTATTACAGCTAAGGGGCGCTAGCCGCCGCCCGATCTAATGGGTACAGCCATATCAATCCATCCATCCATTTACAGCACCACCAGCGCAAAGTCTGACTTCTATGGCGTTATCCATCCTTCGTTTATATATCCGGGCGACATTACAGGAGAATGCGCGTCGATCAGGCAAGTCACCGAGGAGCAGAGTGCTCACTACGGTTGTTATTGAAGGCTCTTCGGCTAAGCTTCACACCAAAGCGACTGTGCCTGCCTCCCTCCCCGATTGTTTTCCTTATATATCTTTTTAACGCGTGGCATCAGAGAGCTCGTGTCATAAAGTCCGCTGTCGGCGTCGGCACCATTGGTTATGAGCGAAAAATCGTCCGTGAGCGAGAAATTGAGAGAGTAGCAAATAAAATAAAGAATAAAATGTTTGGTCTCATTGAGGATCGAGCCGGCGCCGCTCCCGTGGCAAGCAGGTGTCTACCACAAAGCCACCATGCTGATCCGGGAAAGAACACCACATAAATGCCATGTAGTGGAATGAGTCTCATTAGGGCATTTTGTTCGACAGTTGCCACGACGAAAGCGAGCCCATTCGGCGATTTGTATGCGCATTCGGGAGGCCATTAAACTACGACGAGAAATGCCGGGATAGTACATCCATCGCCGCTAAAAACACAAAGAAACTTTCAACAGCCCTAAATATGGACAACTATGTGCATCTAGCGAAAAACACATGCCTTTCCAGAGGCGTTGATGAAGCAAACAGCAATCGTTAGATAATGTGCTGCTGTGAGGCAATGTGAGACTCTTCATGCTCTGATATGGCAAGCGTACGGCGTGTACCTTGGAGGCCATGCGACTCTTGCTTTAGATCAAAAACATGTACCATACACGCGCGCGTGTGTTTCTGCGGTACCTGTGAGACATTCTGAAAAACGTGTCTCAACTAGGGCACTCCAATCTCGACTACAGCAGAGCGCCTTTCCAGCAGAGAGATATGGCCACACTGCACAGTCTTGCTCATCAATGAACGCCTGCGGGACATTCATGTCAAGTAGTGTCCCACAACTAACGAGCCAGAACGTTGCTAACGTTTAAGCACGAGCAACTGGAAGCACTGCCCACACTGCCTTATTGATAAATATGCACTTAGCTGTTGAAGGGTGCACTAGGGGCCGGATTTCGCGATCGCGTTCAACTCTTAAAGGCTGTGAGGGTGCTGACACCCCCCTGTAAAGTCTGCGCCGTGCGGCGCACGTGTCTGGCCCCAAGGCCGCATTTGAGGTTACAACTACCGGGTGGTAGGTGGCGTTGATTACCACTGTCATCATGCTTTTAAGCAGGAAATTGCCAAGGAAAGGATCTATGATAATACTCGGGGTAGTTCTCTACTGTTTGAGGCCAGGACGGGAGTACTGCGAACCAAGACATATCGGGCCAAATTCGAAGGGGTCGACACAGTATGCAGTGCGTGTGGAGAGGAAGAAGAAACTGCCGAACACTTGATAATGTTCTGTAAAGGGCTTCACCCTATAGATCAGGATGATGGCGCAGAGTTTTTCAAAGCACTGGGATTTAGGGACAGCGAGGGCAAAATAGACTTTAAGCGGGTAGACTTAACTAGAAGGAGGTTATCTGATTGGTGGCTAAAGTCGAGGCACGAGTGAAAATGAAACCCTTCACTGCGAAGTACGAATCCTCAACTTCATTATTTAAAGGGAAAAAAAAGATAAATGTAATGGTTAGTTCACTAAGTATTATGGCTAGGTGGCGTTAGCCGCCGCCCGATCTAAAGGGTACAGCCACATCCATCCATCCATCCATCCATCCATCATCTTCATGGTTGTGACAGTGGTAGCGCAGGTGGTGACCCCTGGAGGAAAGCAAGCCTTGGTGGCGGGCAAGAATTGAGCGTGCCTCTTCTGCCCGTGAGGGCAGCCGGGAATGGTTGAACCTCGGACAGAAAACTCTTCGAGTGAGTCACTCGAGCCGCCCTTCGCTGAAGTGAGTAGCGTTGTCTCTGTCAACGGAAAAAGCGCAGTGGTGCCGTTACTCTCGCCTGCAACTAAAAGTTGGTGTGAGCGGTCGAGCGTTAATCAAGAAACGCTCATTCGAAAAGAGCGTGAGGACCTCTCGGTCAAGTCGCTAATAGAAAACGTAAAATTGGGAACAAAAAAAAGAATGTTTGTTTTTATGTGAAATCATAACTCCTGTACCGTAGCTACACAGATGTGCAAGGTCGCAAGTATGAGCACTCTTGGTACCAGAAAGGTATCATCGCCAACTATTCGGGAGGCACCCGGCAGGAGCAGTCGCCCATCGCGTCGGTCCCGTGTTTTCTGGATGCTTCCTGGCGAAAATTACTGTATCCAGCGGACTTCTCGTTACGAGTTGAGGCCAGAAGTCATTGCGACCATCCTGAAACAAAATGGGGTGGGAGGACTTACATTTGACTATTTTACGCCCGTTTTTGTGTTCACTGCGCCAGCAGAAGAACCATCTCCATAGCACTCACCGTAGACACTGCCGTCGCTGCTGCGACACAGCTGGGCGTCACGAAGAATCACGAAAAACGCAGTGACTTGCATGCTTTGCGTGTCGAGTTTCTTGACCAGATGAAAGTAACCAAGGAGGGAGAAAGCAATTCAAAAGAAGAATCTGAGAATAATACCGGATGGCGACCGGTGGGACCACGGAAGATTACAGAGCAACTAGGTGAGCAGCATTTGATAGCGGCCCCGCCGCGGTGGTCTAGTGACTAAGGTACTCGGCTGCTGACCCGCAGGGCGCGGGTTCGAATCCCGGCTGCGGCGGCTGCATTTCCGATGGAGGCGGAAATGTTGTAGGCCCGTGTGCTCAGATTTGGGTGCACGTTAAAGAACTCCAGGTGGTCTAAATTTCCGGAGCCCTCCACTACGGCGTCTCTCATAATCATATAGTGGTTTTGGGACGTTAAACCCCACATATCATCAATCATTTGATAGCGCAAAAGGACAAGAAACTGAAAGAACGTCTTCCCCACATCACCAGAGCTAGCAGAATGCCCCCACTTTCAATGGAATACTACAAATAATTGTTCGACCTCGTGGGCGACTTTGCATCAGCGATCACTGTGCCATCCACATTGCCAACAGCGTCTACAAATTCAAAGGCAGCACGAGAGCAAGGCACGACTTGGGTCAACAAACCAACAAAACATCGTTGTGGTCGCCACTTCTGTCGAAGAACATGCACACAGATACCAGTGAATTATCTGTATCATAATAGGTACGCAAGCATGTGAAGCCAGCCCTTAGAAAACACCTCCAAGGGGAATACCGCTAAATATGCCGGCCCGAGATATAACAGAAAACAGTATAAACCCCAGGAACCCAACTGCACTCGTGGCCGAGCGCATGGGCAACACCACCAATGTGGTTGTACTATTCGACGGCTACCGTGTCCCAGGCTACGTGAATTCTGAAGAGGAATTGCTACGATGTTCGTTGTACAGAAAACAGCTGGACGTGTGCTACCACTGTGGACGCCTGTGACAAGGGCGGATGTTTGCCCCAACCCTAAAAACAAGATCTGCCGAGGCTGCAGGATTTCAAACCGTCCCAAAAGCCACGAATGCAAGGCCAGGTGCCAAATGTGCGACCTAGACCACCCGACAGCAGCCCGAACCTGCAAAGAAAGATCCCCATTCCTAGTGCGGAAACACCGCGGCAAAGAGCCAGACAAGAACAAGAGAACGCGTCCTTCACAGCACAAAACAGGCTATTTCAGGCCAACTCAGCGAGGGACAACATATCGGAGTCCATCCCCAGTTTGCAACATGAGAGGAAAAACCGCTCAATGCCTTGGAACCACAACAAGTCCAGGAACCACTCCAGGTCAAAGTCACGCTCCCAGTCAGCTGGGAGCCTGACAAACCCCAAAATCCTGACATCGTTCAAGGTGAGATGGGCAAACAAAGTCTAAGGGACGCGCGGAGGCTGCTTCTGACCAGAAAGTCGCCAAACTCTACGAAGATTTTCAAAACAATCAGATAATTGCCGTCATGAGGGAGGAGAATATAAAATTAAGGGAAGAAGTTCACGACCACAGAACCGAACAGGCATGGCACACTGCAAAGATGCAATGATTATAACACAGAGAAGTGTAACCAGCATGGAGGAGAGCCCCGATTCCCCTCTCCCTAAGGAGTAGAGATTAACGGCAATGTTACTAGCAAGCACAAGAAAACCAAGACTGCAAACATGTTGCACAATTGTCAAGAGGAGTTTGAACAATGCGTAGATTAACGAATAGGCAAAGTTGAAGAATCAAATTGAAGCAATGAACAACATCAAGGAAGCCTCGGGAGAACAAATCAAAGCATGGGTAACGGCTATTATGCAGCAAATTAACACAGTTAAAGTACAACAGCAGGTTCACCAGTAGCAACTAGATAGCTTATCTACTAGGGTAACAAAACTTGACAAATGGCCCTCTATTACCGATCTACAAGCTAGTGAAGTAGCGCCCATTAAAACAATCATCAAACCTCCTCTACTAAAGCCAACTATCATGGACCCGGCCCCCCCTCGGCAGTAATTGCCGCCATGGACAGATGCAGCATTTATGTACAATGGCAATGTAATTGCATAAGTTACAGAAACAAGAAAGCCATCCAACACCAGTATCTTAAAAATGAAGAAAAACCACATATCATTTTACAGGAGATGCATGGCCTCGCTAAGTTGTCTGGCTACTGTTCTATCGGCAGTGCCGAGACCGAAACTAAAGCCCTTACAACCTTAGTGCATTGGGACCACACGGCAGTACAACACCGCACACAGGTTACCAATTATATATAATAATATACTAAATGAAATCATACCCACAAGAAAAGCACAAGACAATGTACGTATTCATCCTAAAAGTGTACAGTAACCCGAAATTCACACGGCACAGAGCTTTAACTTTTGTTAAGCTTACCATTACGGGCAACCAAGTTGTAATGATCGGAGGGGACTTTAATGCCCCCAATTCTACCCGCTCACCCCAAAGGCAAGGATTTCTGGCTCGACTCGCAGCAGGAAGGCCTAACCCTCATCACCGACCGCACATTGCCCACTAGGCAAGGAAATAGTGTCTGGGGTGATACCACACCCGACTTTACTTTTATAAAAAACACACAATCTGCCCGATGGCTTAATAGACAGCAAGACTTTGAAAGTGATCATTCCAATATTGAAATCGAGCTTATTAGGAGGCCCGCCAAACACATCAAGAAGTTTCAACATCGAGATGTGGCCATCATTCGATCGCTTGGTACTTGGTATGCATAGGTCTTCTTGGGCAAATATGAATGGCGTCCGTCGAATGAAAGTTATTTTATTTCGGCGTCAAACAGCGTAGCAAAACTAGGGAGAAAACAAAAAACAGGCTGCCCTGCGACATCGACACTAGTGATACGTGTTCGCTGTAATAGTGGGTGTGATACATACCACAAATACCATCCTGACTGATGATACGCTAGTAACGGTGACGTCAACGATCTCTGAGTGTGTTTGGAGAGTGGGTCTCCTTGCTGTGTTGAAGCGTGCATGCGAGTCATCTTGTCTAATCGACTGATTTGCGTTGTGCTGCACTGCATGAGGGGAACCGCTGCGTAGTGATAACCTGCACGTGGAGGCGCGGAAAAAGCCGAAAGTGCGTGGCATTTCATGCTTTTCCAAGCCACGAACCTCAACGCAGCCAGTGGGTTGACTTCGTACGTGCCATTGGACCGAGGGACTGAACGCCTGTGAAGAACAGCCACATTTGCTCCCTTCACTTTGCGGCGAGCTGCTACAGGATAAATCCTGTGCTGGCGAACCAGTTAGGTTTCACTGGCAGTACGAGGCCCCTTCTCAAGGCCGGGTCTATTCCTACCGTGTGCCCTGCTGCAGCTGAAAGCAGCGATCCACTCGCCCAACGTCCGCGACATGAGGTGCGTAGTTGCTGTTCCTGAGCTCTGAGAGTGCGGCCGGGACTGATAAATACCTTGCATTTAACGCAGAGCTTGTCAAGCAAGAATTGCGAGCCTGCCGCTTCGTCAGACGCCTGTGATGTCATTAGGGTGAAGCCTGCAGCAGGTGCGTAAAGTGCGGTATCAGAGTGGAAAATCGGAGTAGTCAGCTATTCACTTGTAAATATGACAGTACACATGTTTAGATTCACCTCATATCCCTGTCGTTGTCGTAAAAGCTTTTTTCACTCGTGATGAGCTGATTCCGATTGGCACTACTCACACTCACTGTCGATCGCGAAGTAGCCTCAATCGGGATCGAACTTTCGGTCTTCATATAAAAGGAATGGGCACAGCTTCAGTGTGTTTTGTCACGAAGTCTGAAATGCCTAAAAAACACGCGAGCTGCACAGCTAGCTTGATTTAATCAACAGTGCAAAAAAATTCGAGTATATTTTGATTAAGCTACTACACCAAGTACTTTTGAGCATACTTTACGGGAGTTGCAGATGATCGGCTGACATGGCGTACTTTTTACCCTGAATCCCAAAGGCAAAAGTAATATATATAGAACAAAAGTTAATGCAAATCAGTATGCTTATAAGGTCAACCTTTTACATGTTTTGCACTCACTGACATTACATGTTTTGTACCTATGCAGTGACCCATAACATGTGCCCCATCAATTCTTGGACTAGGTACCAGCAACCAAAATTGTTGACACCCCAAAATGTGATCTGGATTAATGCTTGGTCATAGTTCAAAGTTGCCCCGTTTCAGAAATATCATGCACCTTTCATCCAGCTGCATTTAGGCTGCTGTGGTCCTTTATGATTATACCAAAGTACATTGCTGTACTTCAGCATGACACTGCCATTTGCATTGCTGAACTTTTGTTAAGTGGCCTTTGCACATGAGTGATCATTCTTCTCTTGAAAGGTACCAAGACATGTAGTGATGTCATTATGACTAAATCAATGAAACAATATTTTATATTTTGTTTTATAGGGCAAAGCGTGGAAACACGGTGCTTCATTCTCGTGGCACAAATGCATGCTGCAATGCAGGCATCCGACAAAGTGGCCACAAGAAATGCAGCAACACAATGCAGTGGCAATGTTGCTTTCAAAGTCACAAATGCATCTATTGGAATCCACACGGCTAGCACATTGAAAGAAACAGGTGTGTATTGTTTCAATCGCTTACATTGACATCTATAATTCAGCAGGGGTTCTCATGCATGGTGGTGTCAGAGAACCTTGCTAAGCTCGTACGCTAGCAGGGAGGGGCAGTTGGCACTTAATGGAGCATTCAGTGTCACCTTGAGAATCTGCCCCCTTCTGGCACCAGTTGCGCAAGCATTTTTCATTCAGGTCATGCCAAATTCTTATGCTTCTTTCTCTGTGTGAGTTAGAGGAATAAAATTCCAAATACGGTATCTGTATTTCAGTGGAGTTTAAGTACTAATAACGCCGTGTACTTGCATAGTATTGTACTATTGATGCATCGCTAAAGACAGACGTGAAAAAAATTAGAGTGCACGGAGCCTCTTCGTATTTATGTTTTTGTCTTCAGTGCTGCATCAGCCATGCAAGCATTCTAACCAGCCCAACTCTGCATTCTACTGTTATAGTATTCAGAAAACCCTACAATTTGCTAAAATAGATCTTGTGCCCTTCCCTGTCGTGTCTAGACTATGCAGAGTTGGGAAGCTAAACTCTACCATGTATTATTGTAGCATGAAAGCAATAGCCTGCTCTCTGACAAAAAGTAGCAGTTTCTCTACTACAAGAACATTAACTGATTATGAGCCTATTTTTTGAATGCTTAGTTGCCTGTTCATATGTGCAGCTTCATAAAGCGCCAACAATATTTGTTCACCTGTTGACGCAACTCATGTTCGTCTGGTTACATTTGCAGAATGCCAGACAAACATTGGCCTTTCGGATGTAGTGGCTCATCTTAAGCAGCCGCGCTGCTCCACACCTGTGGCACCTGTGATACCAGCGATCCCTGCGACACCTGTGCGTTATGAGCCATCGTTGCCTTATCGGGATGACCCCAACGATGATACATATGAATATCTTTTGAATAGCTCAGAAGCCTCATGAATTGTAGTTAGAAAGATTTGGCATGAAAGCGAGTAGACATAAAGATTTAATGAACTACACTAAATGAAGGTAGCAGCATTTGGCATGCGACTAAAATGCCTATGTATACAACATAAATTTCATTTCCCTAGACTTCTGATTTGAGGAAGTTTTTTTTTCTTTCTTCCAGTAGCATCACCTCTTCATTGCATATTAAATGTTTGTTGTAAGTGAATTATTTGAACAGCTGGCAAGACTGATGGTGAATATCCTTAAAAGTTTTTTTAATGTGAAATTTGACTGAAATTAAAAAGAACATGTTGTGGTATTTCCGTCTTACAGGTCTCTCAGTTCAGGTGTTTCCTTGGGCCAGCAGGAAGGTCCAGTCCCAAGGAAGTTTCTTGTATATATGAGGACTCCCACTTGGAACTCTTTAGGACCTGCAACATTTGTGGGCTTCCTGCTCAGGCTTCAGTAAAGGTATATATTGTAGACTGTGTTGTATGCAGTTTCAACGTATTGCTATATGTATTCATATGAACCAGCTAAGTACAGCGCCGATCCTCTATGTGTGCTTTTTTTACATTTTAAAGGAGCACTTACATCAAATTTACGCATGTCAACATTTTCGTACGCACATGTGTTTACCAAATCCCTAGTAGAGATTCACAACCAAAAATACAATTGGGAGAAGAATAACTGTCCGTTCTATGGATTTATATCGATGGTATCTAGCACCATACAAAACGTCCAGCAAGTTCGCCACGAGTAGCTTTGGCAGCACTTCCTCACGTCAGAGAAGCGCACTTCCTCGGACTAGGGGTCATGGAAACGCAAGCCAAGCGTAGGCATCTAGCTGCAAATCCCGAGGTCCGGTGCACTAATGTCGAAACCAACCTTTGGCATTGACCTACCGCTTTCGCTACACAGTGACAACGCGAGTCTGCTGTGAGAGTTGAGAGACTTCCTCGACACTGGTTAAACAAAATGTATTGATAATACAATCACTAAATCTAAGTGCACACACTAACAGAAAATTCCGAGTGAATGTAAACGGCAACTTTGTGTGCACCCCTAATGTTGCTTCGCATTCCCTCATGGTTCCCTTTAGTAGGAGATGGTGTAATTTTTTTCTAGCTTGTCAAATTGCTGAAACACTTTTCAACGGTGTGTATCTGACTTCACGATCTCTTTCGCTACAACAACCTCTTGCAGGTGAAAGGTTTCCTTGCGACTGTGCAAATGAGGTGTGGTGCGCAGCACGTCTGGAGGTGGTACAGTCAGCCAAAGAAAGGGCAGCGTGCTTTGGGTGATGTGACCTTTGCTGCATCTATCCTATTCACTGGCAGCAGCCCTTCGCAGTGTCTCCGGTTCCTGAAGAATGCAGGATTATGCTGCTTCACTGAAAGGAGCTTTCATCACATGCAGAAGACCATTCTTTTTCCAGCAGTAAACAAGATACCTATGTTTCACTTTCGGCTAATGTGGTGCCTGCCATGCAGTACCTTACATGAGCCCGTCTATGTTGATTTATTGTAAATAAATGGAAAATGGCGAGACTTCAGTCAACAGAATTCAATGAAAGTGAAGAAAACAAATTTGGCGGGCTATTTTAGGCATGAAACAAACATCAAGAAATAAAAAACTAAAAGGATGATAATGATAGTCTTGATTAGTGCATGACAATGAAATATGTAAAGGAAAAGCAGATTTGATCATCCTAGAGTGCATGCAAACATATATACTCATATGTTATGACCTGTGAACTTGTTGCAGCAATGGATGAAGGAGCCAGTGAGAGTGTAAATATCAGTTCAAAAAGCTTGATACACAACGCAAATATAGGCACTACCTGCAATTTTGTTTTCGTCATCATTGCCCACTGAAGTGACCACTTTCGTAAGCCTACGAGCAACTGTAGCATTAAGTGTACGGAAACACTTTTTTCCCATCCTTTGTAAAGTAGCAGGTTAAGAAGTGACTGAAAAAGCGATGACATCGCAACATTGGCACACTGTAACAGTGTGTATGTGTGCCGTGTAACTGCCGAGTTGTACGCTTCGCTGACTCAGACTTACTTCAGGCAACACCGCATTCTGAAAGCGTGCAAATGATATGTATGTTGGAGTGCCACAGTATTCACAGAACATATTAACCCAAGTGTGGAGTGCTTTAGTTTGTCTATAGCCTTTCTTTCATTTGTAAATACTCGGTTTCTGGGGCCATTGATGGCAGCGGCAGCGGAGTTTGTAACATATTGTGGTTTGTTGTGCAACTGCAATGTATTTTTGGCTTTCTCAGTCAAGTCACATGGGCCTGAGGCGTTTCGCCTACATTAAAATTTGACTGCCGATTGGTGGCTGGTATTGTATAGGTGGCACCAATGCAATGTAACACTCTAATGGTGTTGGAATTTTCACGTTAACCATCTTTTGTCAAGTTGTACTGATCTCGTTTGAAGTATGTCTAGCTCAAATAGTGTGTCGTGACGATTTGTTTACCACTTCTTACACTAGTAGTCACGTGTTATGTGGAGGCTTCATTTGTACTGAACTTGTTCATATTTTAAATCTGGTAGCAACAGTTGACATCCCTGCTTGATAGTGTCTAAGAGAACAACATCGGTGTGAAGCTTTCGGCGACATCCGCTCAAATTCACCTAGACATTGTGCTAAATACGGCACGTATTCGCTGCTGGGGACCTCTCTTAATCAAATAATCGATTTCAGGGTTGTTCAGGTATGAGAAAATGTATACCAAGTTTAGATTTAATAATTACGATTTTTTAGGACATTGCTTATGTATTGCCTCTTTTGTGACTTACGCAACTCAGAGCCTGGTAAGAGATATTTGAGACTTCATTTGCGGACAATTTTTCTTGGCAATTGAAGGAAATTTGCTGGAGTGGAGCTACTGCACAAGTACTCCGCTAAGTAGTCCGGTTCGGCTTGTGCTTTGAACGATGACCTCGTTTCATTATTTCTTCATGCACGTTCGAATTACGCGCGTTTTTCCCGGGCGTGATTCGAGAATGGAACACACTGAATCCAGTCATCACACAGCAGGCAACATTAGAGAACTTTATGAAACTAATTGAAGGTACTGATCTATTCTAACCTAGTTAGCATGTACAGTGATCACCTGTTTTTCTTCACGCAGTTCTTCCTGTTTCTAATTGTCATGCTAAAGCACTTGTCTGTATTTATTTATTGTTTAATACAGTTCCTTGATAACAATACTACCCGATTTGTTTTCATTTTTCCGTGCTTCATTTCTTCTCGACTCCTGTTTTTTTTTTTGCCGGTGTACCGTTGGTGTACTTTGTACTTGGTTATCGTTCAAATAACTATGTATGATTGTTCTATGCCGTACTGCTGTGTTCAGTGATTATGTGTTCTTTATTATTTTGATTTTTTTTGTTTCAAACGACGAAAGTTGTGACAGTGACGCTCAACCCTGTAATAATCGCCATGGAGAATTGACAGTATTCTGTAAATAAAGGTAAATAACAAGGCATTCAATTTACTACGTTTGCTTATACAGCCATTTGTGAGTGAAATTCTTCATGAGCTTTTTCGGCGAATTGTCGAAACAGCTGGGTGGCGATGAGCGCTCACCCACAAAGGAAAAGTCCATTTTGACAATGAGGAGTACGGAAAATGAGCGACATTTTCAAATGTGCAAAAATACAAAATAACACTGAATGAAATAAAAGAATTATGAATGTCATTGATGTGTGCAGCGCCTCCTTATAAACAACATCCTGCAGAAAATACAGTGATGTTTGTTATGATCTTGACGTGTGAAATACGGATGCAATTGTTGGACTGTATTCTTCAGTGGTGGCACACGTCGAGTTTGACTCTGTAGCCTTCCCTTCATTTGACTGTGTAGTTTGACTCTGGAGCCAAGAAAAATTGCCCGCGAGTACAGTGCATTCTATCGTGAAGATTCATTGCTTGAAACCCAATGAAAATATATATGTATTCATTTGGTTGCTCAAAAGATACTTGCTAGCACTATTGCAGCAGTTCTATCACTCCGAGCTGCCCTCAGCCTGATGTTCGCACTAAGCGATGACCACAGTGGCTCTACGTGGATGAATCTTCATGGCCATACCTTCTTGATCGAGACTTTTTGCGAGGTTTTAAATCAGTAGAAGGTAATTTCATGGAAAGATCAGTGTTGTAGATTTTTTTACCAGGGATAAAATTTTTTGTAAATATACAGCTCTAGAATTTTTTATAGAAGTTGTGTGCATCGAACTTAATGTGCCTTCTTGTGTTTAGAGCAATGAAGTTGCTTCAAGCAGCCATATGGAGCTGAAGGGGCTCAAGAGAGCCCTTACATCATTGGATGTCCATGGAGTGGAGGTGGCATAGCTGGTCACCGATAGACATCCGCAGGTGAAGAAGTACTTGAGAACTGAAAAGCCAGGCATCGAACATCTTTTTGACGCTTGGCATGTTGGCAAAGGTTGGTATTTTTGAAAATAACTGCTGTGTTTAGAAAATGCTTTTGCCTCTTCCATTACTGTTTTCTTATTTCCACATGAATTGGTACTTTATTTGTTTTGCTGGAGTGAAGAAAAAGCTGCTGACAGCATCAAAAGCAAAGGGCTGCTTTGTGATACGACTCTGGGCTAAGTCGATTGTGAACCACTTATAGTTCTCGGTGCATCGTGGGGGAGGTGATGGCGACCTTGCGGTAGCATTGTGGCTGTCACTGCTTAACCACATACAGAAAAAACATCGGAGCCACAGCCCCTTGTACTCTCAATGCCAGCATGGCGTGGTCGAGCATCGGAAGTGAATACACCAAAATACAAAATTTACTGCGATTCATGGTGTTGGCTGGGGTGGTTGCAATGTGTGAAAATGATGTGTGTGGAATAATGTACAATAGAATTTACATAATCTTCTGAAGGAAAGAAGTGCAAATTTAGGAAGACGTTTCTCTTTGTTAGACACAGTATTAATGAGAACTAACAGACAATAATAACAGGAAGTGTATAGGAGATTTTATTAGAAGTAATTGCTATGTAAATGCTAAGAAAGAAAAGTTGATGAAGAGATAACTTGCCACTGGCAGGGACCAAACCAGGGACCTTAGATATGTCCGATGCCGTCGGCAGGGACCAAACCTGGGTCTTCGAACAACGTGTCTGATGCTCTCAGAAAAGTTATTAGAAAGTCGCAGATTTGGTTCCTGCCGACGACAAGTTATCTTTTTTTCCACTTTTTTTCCTCCACTTTTCCATTGTATTTACTTTTTTTAACATCCCCTATATTTTCCTTGGCATCATCGTCCGTTACTTTGCATACATTTTCTGAGTTTCACGCTTTGAATAGTTTTGCACAAGTGCCCTTTTCAAAAACTCATTGCAGGCACAGAAGCTTTTGAGAAACTGTACTCTTTGCTGACGGCAAAGCGTCTACTCAATGACATCAGGCAAACATCACCTCAGAAGCAGACGTACTCCGTGGAGTTGTTCGACGCCATAATCAACCGCTTTGCGCCAAAGTCTTATGCCTTCTCCTATCATGAAATTTTCTCTCAGTAAGAATATTTATGAGCATGTGTTGATACTGCGCTATTGCATAGTCAGGTGGCGTAGAATTATTCTATCTCTGCCGAAAAGACATTGGCGATAGATGAACCTGTCAATCCAAGGATTTTCAGCCATTCCAGCAAGCAGATCAACAAGTGACAATATTCAAAAAAACATTAGCACTTAAAACTTACAAGGCTACTGATATCAAACTTCTAGATGTTGAGCATATATTTGATTGCTCATTACTTTGCAGCCTGTAACTGAATAGGTATGGAAGTGCTGTAACCATCCCACTATTATGCGATGGTTTGTTTTTCTGCACCAGTGCAGAAAAGGTATGGATGCAACGTGTAATATCTTTGCGGAGTGCGTTAATTTTTCAGGTAGTGGCAGTCCCCTCTTGTTTTATTGTTTATTCTGCAGGTTGTCTTATCACCTGTGCTTTAGAAAGTTGTGTCCTAACCCTTTGAGTTTTCCCTGGTCTGTTCATTTTGTTGTCAATATCTAGATAGCAGCCATAGTAATGACAAATGAATATGTGCTGATGCATCTATATGTATATAATGTTTCTTTTTCTTTTTTCCTAAAAAGAAGTGCTGCGTCAAACTCAGAACCCAGATTGGCTTCCAAGTCTCGTTTCAACTTTTTTTATTTTATCAATTTTACGTTGTGTGAATCTTTGTAAAGTTATGAAGTTCCTGATCCTAAGGTACCTTTCCGGTTTTTTGGAAGAGCTTCCAGAAAAGAACTCCGAACGAATTATCTTCTCATCCTTGCTGATCTCAGACTTGTCCAGCACGACTTCTGCAACAGGAGGCTCGAATGTAACGGCACCGGACGCGCTTTCCTCCAGACCCCCTGGCTTGTCTGAACTTATTTCGTTCTCAGTGTCTTCTGCAGATGAATCGGTCGCCAGCTTAGGGGTAGCTACTCTGACTAACGCGTCACTCTTGCGGATCGGGAAACCGGGCGGGGAGAACACGACGTCGTCGGTGCTGTCGCAGTCTATGTCTATGTCGTCTTCCTCGTCGGCAGACTTGTCGATGCTGACAATTTCAATCTCCAGAAACTTGTTCTTCAAGGTCTCAATGGCTTCAGCCTCTTTCAGTACGATGACATTCTCGTTGCGCGAGGTCGCCTGCGGTTTTGTCTTCATCTGCTTCTTCGGTGGTCTGGACACTGGTCCTTTCGGTGTGGCAACAAGCACATTGTTGTCGATGGCTTGACCAGAGGTTTTTCCTTGGTGAGCACTTTTTCTTAGCAGGTAGTGAGTGTGCGTCTTGACTTGGATGGTGCTGTTAGTCTTGATCAGGGCAGAAATCTTGCTCCATTTATTCCAATGTTTCATGCATTTCAACAAAAGGGCTTCTTCTTCGGCATTCTATTTCTTCCTTGGCGTTGATCCGCCATCAGTTCCAGTGGGAGCAGCTGGTGACTGCTTTTCAGTTTTAATTTCAAAAGTGTTTGCCTCTTCTATGCACCCAGTCTCAATCTCAACTGTTCCATCAATGGTTGCGGCGATTCGGGCATCAGTTTGCCACAGAGGCTTGAAAGTGTCATTGAATTCAAGCAACTCATCGCAGTTGGCATCTCTGAAGAGGGTTGTGTCGGCTTGGAAGTCACTTTTGACATCCACAGACTCCCAGAAGCAGACATCTTCCTCGAAGGACGCCATGAAACCGACCGCATTAACGTTGCCTTCACGCCGTATTACTTGACCACAAGCACCATGACGGGTGCAACGCTATAAAACTGCACTCGTTTAAGATGACATTACGGAAAGAAGGTGTTGGGGCCGCCACTATAAAAACAAATCACATTTGCATTTTAAACAAGTAAACAGCGCAGCCATAATGCTCTTCGGAGAACACTAGCGACACAAGGTTGTTTTATTATTTCACTCAGCCGCAGAGTGTGGCCTTTATTTCAATACTTTTAGTTTTTTTTATAATTATAACAGCTTAATAGCCAGGAGTGTATGAAGTACGAGACGCACACCGTCAAAAAACTAACACTGCGAGATAGTGGCGGAGATAGTTCAGAAGGAGCTCCTATACCCTTCTTGTAATTCCAAACTCCTGATAGTCATGAGGGTGCCCAGGCTTCCCCTTTTGTGGGGCTCAAGGTTTGGCACAGGGCTCCCCCTCTCCTTTGTATGATTTTGTATGAAGCTGGCATTGCCCCCCCCCCCTTTTATAGGACTGGGGGGGGGGTGCTCTTCATGCTCATGCCTATGCTGATAGCCAAAACGAATGAAATGAACAGTGAAAATATATTTGAAATTTGCCAGATATTACAACCAAGTGAGAAACCATACTGTACATAACTAGCTATTACATTGAACATGTCTGTGCATTTAAACACCATGATACTAGAGTGACTGAAACTGTAAGCTCGTAAATTAATATCTATGTATAGATTCATTCGAATGACTGTTTCCTTTGTAAACATATTACATTAAGTAATTACATTGCTCTTCAAAAATCTTGGACTGCAGGTGTGCGATTTCTGTACTTCACTATAAAGAGAATGCCGACAATCTTCAAGCATCTATGCGGAGTGGGGAGCTCCGGTGGCGGGTAAAGCATACCAAGGCAGAGAATAGAGAAGCCACAGTCTCCTCAATAAAGGTAGATCCTAGCTAAGGTGCGTAACATCTAATGGTTTACAACCACAATATTTGCACTATATTTGTTAAAAGCTTGTATTCTTAAACTCACAACAAAACTCACAATAAAATGAAATAACAGTTTTGCAAGTTCTTAAATGCACAACTAATATTATTTGAATCTATAAAATCGTCTTTTTATTTATCTATACATTATTAAAGTTTCTTTATTTTTCTCTGTAATTTCATAAAACACAGTAGCGTATAAATATTTAAAACTCCTTTTATCCTTGATTTTGTCGATT
Source organism: Rhipicephalus microplus (assembly GCF_043290135.1). Lineage (NCBI taxonomy): Eukaryota > Metazoa > Arthropoda > Arachnida > Ixodida > Ixodidae > Rhipicephalus > Rhipicephalus microplus. The sequence goes on from NW_027464586.1 coordinate 11,083,152, forward strand.
TATGCCAATAACATTACTTTTAGCAAGTATTGGTGCTAACAAATATAGCTGAGCCCACTGTGCTTGCTGAGGGGTATTCATAGATGTAGTATTTGCAGATATATTCCAGAGAGCTATTCTTGATGTGTACATCTTATAGACTTTCCATTTTGGCCAGTGTTTATTAGGATGAATGGGATTACTTAAACATGACTGTCATTTGGAATGCAAGCTGAACCAGACTACTTCGTGGAGAGCAGCAGTAGCTCCGCCTACGTAGCTTTCCCTTCATTGCCACAGAAAGTTGTCCCCGAGTATAGCAATAATTTGGACCAGCAAATGACTATTCCGCTCCCATAAAAAAAAAAATGTTATAGTTTTTTTTCGCCACCCCTACTGCTCCGTTTTACAAATCTCTTGAAGTCGCCAGCTGGGCAGATCAACATTCAAATTATCTTTATTTATTTATTTAACGATACTGTAGGTCTTCTGAAGTCCCATACAGGAAGCGGGCATACATCATCACAGGTAACCAATTAGATACAAAGTTCAGGAAATACAATGTTTTGAGGAACAATACGCACAACAGCGAAACACTTACATTAGCAGTTATTTATTTTAGTAATTTATTTTATTTACAACATACTGCGGTCTTGAAAAAGACCAAGCAGGAGAGGCACAAAAATTAAGTGGAAAACACACGTAAGCGAGATATATGAATGATGTGCACAAAATACAGAAGATAAGTACATTATACAGAGATATATAGATGAGCTTAAACACTGGTTAATACGACCTTCAGAACAACGGTGATGGGTCTATCTCACTATTATACATTCACAATTGCGATAAACAGTGAAGCAAGACGAGTACAGACTACAGTACAGACAATATGGCACGCTCAAAATGGCAAATAGACTGAGATGTGAAAACCACTTCAGGCAGCAAATTCCATTTCGATACTGTACGTGGGAAAAACGAATTCTTGAACATGTTTGTGTGGGCTCGATACGGAAGCAAATTGTGCGTGTGCCGATGTCTCGTGGGGCGCGATTGAAATGGCTGAATGTATACCGATGCATTCACCTTTGTGGAACCAGTATAAAGAGCAAACAGCAGTTTCAGCCCATCGATTTTTCGTCTATCTTCCAGGTTGAAATGCTATTCGCCAGCATTAGAGAAGTTGGCGAGTCGGTGATCCTATATTTGTTGAAAATGAAGCGTATAGCGTGTCTTTGCACCATTTCAAGCCGGTACTTATCTTTTTTAAGGAAGGGGTCCCATACGACCGAAGCGTATTGCAGTTTAGAAAGTATTATCATCTTGAAGGCCATTAATTTGAAATGAGTTGGTGACGCTTTGAGTTTATGCCGTAAAAGGTCTAACTTGCGTGTGGCAGATGTGCAGATGTTATCTATGTGCTTTGACCACGACAGAGTATTGGTGAACATTATCCCGAGGTATTTTACTGGCTTTTTTCTATCACTGGTGGACCATTTAATGAATAGAAAAACTGAAAGGGTTGTTTTTTCTTTGTTACACGAAGTAGAACTGTTTTGTCAGCGTTCAAGCTCATACCACAGGTAGTGCACAACTGACCATTTCCCGTCAAACTGCTGTTTAACAAGACTTGGTCATCGGTGCCCGTGATTTCCTTGAAAATAAGACAGTCGTATGCAAACAATTTTATTGAAACTCTCGGGTCAATAGCAGATGTTGAGTGGGTCCGGCAGCATGCTAACGATGGCCCGTGCTAACGTTCCTCGCTTCTTCCTGGTGCGGTTTCTCGGACTCTGGAGTTTGCAGCTACTGGAGCCTTCCGGCCCCTGTATTCCGTTCCCACCATCTGCTGTCAGGCCATGGCCGGACGCGACGCCTCTGCTGCCCGAGGATCATGCGGTGGGACTGTTCTGGTCCTCAAATCAACCTTTCTTCGGAGCATCCCGGTCTGCGCACTTCGTGCCCAGCCGTCGACCGTATCAACAAGCATCGTGGCTTTCAGTCGGCCACTTTAACACCGGAACCTCCCCTGCACATTCCACGCATGCGTGGGATTTGGTTAAGAAGCAAGCTCAGAGCAAGACTCCTTTCAGTGGGTCCGGCAGCATGCTAACGATGGCCCGTGCTAACGTTCCTCGCTTCTTCCTGGTGCAGTTTCTCGGACTCTGGAGTTTGCAGCTACTGGAGCCTTCCGGCCCCCGTACCCCGTTCTCACCATCTGCTGTCAGGCCATGGCCGGACGCGACGCCTCTGCTGCCCGAGGATCATGCGGTGGGACTGTTCTGGTCCTCAAATCAACCTTTCTTCGGAGCATCCTGGTCTGCGCACTTCGTGCCCAGCCGTCGACCGTATCAACAAGCACCGTGGCTTTCAGTCGGCCACTTGAACACCGGAACCTCTCCTGCACATTCCACGCATGCGTGGGATTTGGTTAAAAAGCAAGCTCAGAGCAACACTTCTTTCAGTGGGTCTGGCAGCATGGTAACGATGGCCCGTGCTAACGTTCCTCGCTTCTTCCTGGTGCAGGTAATGAACTCTTATTGCCTTTACGCAAAACCAACTAGTCACCAAGCACTCTTGGTGCTGCCGGGCCCACGGCGTTTTGTTCCATTGTGAGTGATTGTTCTCATATGTTACTAAACCTTGTCTTGCTAGCTGGTGATGTTGAATCTAATCCCGGCCCCGACAAAGAAATTCTGAAAGTTTTGAATCAACTGCAATCCGGGCAGACGGTGATACTGGCGCAGCTAAAGTCGATCGAAAAGAAATTGGCTGATCATGATAAAACTTTCAGTGAAATTAAAGCACGGCTCGACAAAATTGAGACTTCTTGTGCTAGTATCGACGACATGCAGGCTGAATTAGTTAAAGTGAATGAGACATGTGCCGAAAATACGGCACAGATAAATGCACTGTCTACCCGGATGAATGAGGCTGAAAATAGATCTAGAAGAAATAACCTTGTTTTTTATGGCATAGAAGATAAACCTAGGGAAACATGGCTCGATTCCGAAAAAATTGTCATCGAGCATTGTAAACAAATCCTAGACATACAGGTAGAACCGCGCGATATCGAGCGTGCACACCGCATCGGGTCTTACAAAACTGGGAAACGCAGGCCTATAATCGTGAAATTCGCTCACTTTAATTATAAAGAGCGCATTTTGTCTTCGGGGCGCAAATTCAAAGATACAGGCTATGCCGTCGCGCAAGACTTCTCCCCCAGCACGCGCCTTGCCCATAAACGCCTCTCCGAGTTTGGAAGGGCCCAGAACATGCGATACAGGTTACGTCATGAAAAGCTTATCACGAATGATAAAACCTACTATTACGACCACATTACTAATAGGGTAGTTGAAGAACGCCAATAGCCATCATTGAGATCGCGAAATAAGCCTTCTTCACGGAATCGGCCACTTTCATTTTTACTGGCTAACACTCGTAGTGTAATCCCCAAACGCGATGCACTGTGCAGCTTAATAGGCTCATCTTCATGCGATGTCTTACTATTAACAGAAACGTGGCTTAACACATCCGTCGATAATTCCGAGATTCTCCCCTTCCTTTCACACTTTGACATATTCCGGAAAGATAGAGCCGATTACTCGCGCGGTGGCGGTGTATTAATCGCCACTAAGCGGAATCTGCTTTGTTCACTTGTAAACCTTCCTTCACCATTGGAAATGGTTTGGCTTCGATGCACAGCCACACACCCGCACATCCTCATTGGTGTCTGCTATCGGCCCCCTAATTCCGACAGTTCATTCACGCCTTTATTTCATGAAGGTCTGAACATATTATTAAACAAGTACCCTAATAGCCCTGTCCTTTTGTTCGGCGATTTTAATTTTCCCTCCATTGACTGGTCTGATCCCGCTTGTTCACTATCTAACAACAGCTTGGCAAGCGATTTCTTAAACACATGCATAACTTTCGGCTTAACGCAGCTCGTCACTGATCCCACGCGCATCACCGATCACTCGTCCAACGTTTTGGACCTTGTGTTAACAACGCATCCTGATAACTTCACGCCTATCACCCTTTTGCGCGGCTTGAGTGATCATCTAACAGTGCATGCCTCGTTTTATTGCAACGTACTAAAGAAACAAAAAAATCGAAAAACACTTACCCTCCAAGATAAAGGAGACTACGTTAGCATCAACCGAGAATTAACAGAATACTTTGACACTTTTTCCGCTAATTTTCCGCTAAATTCTCTCGAGTCGAACTGGTTGCTTTTCAAAGCAGAGATGCATCGTCTTATACGTATTTATATTCCTACCATCACAATAACAGAGAAAATTAATTCCCCATGGTTCAATGTATCCCTCAAACTACTAAATAATAAGAAAAAATGCCTATTTCGAGCTGCCGAACGAGCTAACTGTGCTTCCACGTGGAAGAATTATTACGCAGTGGAGAAAGAATATTATAAACTAAGCACAAGTTCTATTCTAACACCCTACCAGCTACGCTGCAAATTAACCAACAGCGATTTTGGAAAACATTTAATCCCTCTCAATGTAGTGAGATTTCACTTAATAATAGCTTTCGCCTTCCTATTCCTGAGAATGAAATTGCCGATTCTCTTAACACAGTATTTAGTTCTGTTTTTACTAATGAGCCACCCGACAGTTTACCCGATCTTCCATTTTCCGCATATCCGCTGATGCAAAACATCACATTTGATTCATGCGGCATAGTCAAAGTCATTGAATCATTGAATAACTCATCATCCACAGCAGTAGACGACATCAATGCTAAAGTGCTAAAAAATACTAAACATGTGTGTAGCCTGTTTTTGTCGCTCATATTTCAGAAATCACTCGACAGCGGTTCAGTTCCACATGACTGGCAGGTGGGCAAGGTCATCCCAGTCTTCAAGAAAGGAAGCCGAGCATCGCCGAGTAACTACCGTCCGATTTCTATAACAAGCGTCACTTGTAAAGTAATGGAGCATATCATATGCTCGCATACTGCTAACTTCTTAACATCTGTAAATTTCTTTCACCCAAGTCAGCATGGTTTTCGCAAACATTACTCCTGTGACACTCAACTTGCTCTTTTTTTGCATGATTTACACGTAAACCTAGACCGTAACATTCCGACCGACACAATATTCTTAGACTTCAAAAAGGCATTCGACAAGGTCCCCCATGGTCGTCTTTTATTAAAATTATCCCGTCTTAACATTCACCCTTGTGTTTTAAACTGGATATGAGGATTTTTAACCAACCATCAGCAATTTGTTTATGCTAACTCACGCTCTTCATCTCTAACACCCGTTCTTTCAGGCGTACCGCAAGGTACCGTACTTGGTCCCCTTCTCTTCTTGATATACATTAATGACCTCCCCTGTAATATTTCTTCTCACATTCGTCTATTCGCACATGATTGTGTTGTTTACCGCGCAATTAATAACCCCTCTGATCATTCCATACTACAATATGACCTCACCCGCATACAGAACTGGTGTAACACTTGGCTCATGTTTTTGAATGTTTTGAATGTAACTAAAACTGTGTTAATGTCTATTCACCGTCGTCAACATCACGTTGTTTATAACTACAGCATCAATAACAACCAGATTACTACAGTCGATTCATTTAAATATCTTGGTGTGTACATCTCGCGTGACCTAACTTGGACCTGTCATATTAACCACATAATCAATTCTGCTTATCGTACTCTAGAGTATATATACGCCGTAACCTTTCACTCGCTCCTCCTTCTATTAAAAAAGTTGCCTTCGAAACCTTTGTCCGGCCACAGCTAGAATATGCTAGCGCGATTTTTGACCCTCACCACAATAACCTCATTTACGCCCTCGAATCTGTCCAGAACCGTGCGGCACGGTTTATACTGTCTAACTATTCATACACATCAAGCATCTCGGCACTGAAAGCAGAGATTTACTTATCCGATCTGGCTAAGCGCCGCAAAATCGCACGTCTTAACCTTTATCATAAATTCTTCAATTCTTTGCCTTTAGATAACCCATACATCAGAAGAGCCCACCGCATTTCCCGCAACAGTCACTGTAACGCAGTATATCCACCACAAGCCCATACTGTGACCTTTCATCAATCATTTTTCCTGCGCACAGCCCAAGACTGGAATGACCTACCCACCAAAGTCGCCACCATCATCGACACCCAAGCATTTAAACGGCTCATCGAAACTATCCCATCATAACTACCATTATATTGTTAGCCTTTGTAATACCCACTCCCTCATGTAATATCCCAACCGGGACCTTTGAGGTAATAAAATGAATGAATGAAAGATGTTATGTCATTGATGTAAATTAAAAAAAGAACCGGTCCCAAAACACTGCCCTGTGGAACGCCAGATGTCACACTAAGTCTTTCAGATGCGCACCCGTCCACTTCCACAAACTGTGTTCTGTTTGTTAAAGATGATTTGATCCAGTTATTTATAAACGCAAGAAGGCACAGAGAAGAAAGCTTAGTGAGTAGTTTATCAGGGGATACGTGATCAAAGACTTTACTGAAGTCAAGAAAGACTAAATCTATTTGGCTGGATGAATCTAAAGCTTGTGCGATTTCATGAGTGGTTGTATCAAGTTGAGTAGTGGTAGAAAGGCCTTTGCGGAACCCATGTTAGAACTCGGAAAGGACGCTGTTTGTTTCCAGAAATTTGTTAATAAAAGAGGCGATTATGTGTTCCAAACTTTTGCAGCAGGTTGATGTTAGTGAGATGGTTTGTTAGTTTTCCATTTTCAAGCTATTTCCTTTTTTAAAGACAGCCACAACGCGAGCTAGGTGCCAATCATCAGGCAAGACTAAGTGGCGCAAGCATAAACGAAAGACGGCGGTCAACATGTGCGATATCGGCTCGACATAACGGCGCAAAAAAGCATTTGGAATTAGGTCTGGCCCTTTTGACGACTTTACATTTATATCCAACAACAATACTACATTGGTGCTCTTCCCATACACGAGAAGACGAGAAAAAAATAATAAAAACCACGTACTATGCATGAAAAACAATACATATGTACAAACAATTACAATGCACCACTGCAAAACACGTTCGTTTTCGCAACAAGAACAGCAAAAGGTAACTATACTGGCTCTGTTAACTGCTCCACAAAAGAACAAAATTCATCAATATTTGTAATATTAATAGCTTCACCTGGTAGCGCGTTCCAAGCGTTGACAGCGCGAGGGAAAAAGGAATATTTAAACACACTGCTGTGGGCATTGAAGGGACTACATTTATCATGGTTCGTCCTACTAGAACGGCGGCCAGGCGGATGAATATAGTTGTCTTTACAGATTTTAAGGTGACCGTGAAAAAGGAGATTAAAAACTTCATGGAAGCAACATGACACCGGCTAGGCAGAGTTGCTAGGTGCCCTTGATGACGCATGTCCGTTGCACTGTCGCGCCAGCAGAGGCTGTCGAAACATTCGACAGGCACGACAAATGGTAATGTGGACTTCATTGTTTGCTCAGTGGGCTGATTCAGAATACTACTTTAATTTTAATAGGAGTGCTCATGTTCACTCTGCATGATTTAGGTTGTATAAACGGTTCGCGCGCGCACGCACACACGCGCACGCACGCGCGCACACACACACACACACACACACACACACACACACACACACACACACACACACACACACACACACACACACACACACACACACACACACACACACACACACACGCACACACGTAAATGTAAGCCTTCTTTTTTATACTGCTCCGAATTCGGTCTTTCATAATAAAAAAATTTAGCCCCCCTGTAACCTGCTCAAAATTCAAAAATTCGAATTTTTGTGCTCCAAAAGTAACTTCTTGCTACTCCGAAAGTTTGAAAAGTTTATTCAGAATTGAGATACAAGTACAAGATTATGTACAAATACAGAAGGAGGTCTCAAAGTCGCGAGACTGTGAGTGAGACCTCCTATAAAATCATACATGAGAAATACAACGCAATAGTAAAGAGTGGTAAAGAAGGAAACTTCAAAGTACACAAAATGTACAGATAAGCACGAAATAGCGAACCTATGTTATAAAAAATGTACAGCAAAGCATGCAAAAACTAACACGAAAATACAATAACATTCACTCTGTACAATAACAAGCATTATTACGGTAAGGATAGAAAAATTAAGCTATACAAGAGTGGAAGTCACTACAAAACTGCGCGAAAAATCGACAAGAAACAGAGAAGGCACACACACAAGCGTGTGCCTTCTCTGTTTCTTGTCGATTTTTCGCGCAGTTTTGTAGTGATGATTTACCAACTCGCCCAGCGTTCAGTACTCTTAAGAGTGGAAGCTTGGGCTAGTTGGTGCGTATTCATATTTGCAAGGTGTTTCAGCGCGCGAACAAAGGAAAAAAGGACAGGGTAGACAGAAAGAGCGCTAAGATATACAAAATGTACAGATAAACACGAAATTGCGAACATAAGTTATACAAGGTGTACCGATGAGCACAAAAAACTAACAGAAAAATGCAATAACATTCAATTCATATAATATCATGCATTAAGAATTTAATAAGTGCGAACGCAAGCCTTTTTTAAACATTTCGAGGGATCTATTTTTGATCTCCAAAGGTAAAGAATTCCACAGGGAAACAGATGAAAATTTTGTGGTAAACTTGCCATAATTAGTCCTAGGTTTGGGTAAAAGGAAGTTATTAGCCTTTGCAAAACGAGTCGATAACGCCTGAGGAAACTGACTTGAATGTAGTAAAGGAATCGGAAGTTTTCCATTAACATATTTGAAAATAAAAATGCCGAGAAAATATTTAGCCAGCTTCTGAACGGATAAAATTCCATGCGAACAGAGTAAGGATGATGCATTGGTGTCACAGAACGAGTGCTAAAAATGAGCGCGCCACCAAATTCTTGCGACAACGGGCGGGAGAAACGCCGCGAGGTCAAAAAAGAAAAAAAAGAAAGCAAATGTTCAAGGCTCCCCGGGCGCGCGCTCTCCCCGCAGAAGCGTGGCGTCGCAGACGAACCTCCTCACCCCACATCGGCGGCCCAGCAAGCCCGCGATTTTTCTAGAACGAACGGGGCGGGGTCATACCGAGTTGAATCATCCTCCGGGGAGGGCAGTCGAACCGTCTCGCACCTCTCCCCAGCCTTCGCTGCGCATCGCGCCGACCAAATGAGGAGAAGTTTCTGGAAGGTGGCGCGGAAGGTATTTAATCGAGCAGCCGAAACGAGAAAGCAGGAGGAGACGGAAGTGAGCGCCAGAGCGCGTAGGGATTCCGCCGTGTAGTCGGCGAAAGTTTTTGGTCCGTAGGGACGAGGCCGGAGATGAAGAGGATTTCCACCTGAGGGGTGACGACTCGAGCTACCGGCAAGAGTGTGTGTTTACCGCTATCGAGCGAAGACGCGGGGCAACAGCTGCGTGTGTGAAGCCGACGTGTTCCGGCGAAGAAGTTGAAGTTGGAAGAGTGGCCAATTGAAGACGGGAGGTTTCCTGGAAGAGAAACTTCGAGGGCTGCGGAACGACAACAACTCTGGACTTTGAGTGAGTGATTCTCGGAAGAGTATCATCTAGACTTTGGTTCCAAGAACTTTGGACTGAATAGGTTTTCTATCTCTTTAGTCCTTGAGTGTCTTGGTTGTCCAGTGCATGCGACTGCATTGTAGTGCGTATTGTTGTCGGTGTCCGTTGTTCGAGTGTGGCTAATTGTACTGTGTAGTGTGTTGATTGATTGGTGACGTATTGTATGTAACTATTGTGGAGTGTGCATTCTCGTGTATTGTTTTCGATCTGCCAATTTTGAGAATATAATATTTGTTTTGGTTATCAACGCTCGGCTCTGACTTGTTCTTTGGTCCACAGCCGGCGTCCGCTGGCGCACCAAGAAGGACCACTTCTAAATTGTCCACGCTTTCGTGGTGCGGTTCGGGGGGCCGATACTTCGGCTCTTGGAATTAGCCCGGCGATCGCCTCCCTAATAAACGGGACGGGTGTGACAATTAATCTGGCGTCCGCGACAGGACCTTTTGGTGCACAGTGTGTCCAAAGTAGTGAGAAAGAACCTCGAGTTGTGATAGTGCTATCGGAACGATTTTGTGTGTTGTTCAGTGTTCTCGTTAACGAGTGCAGGGGAGTGTTCCGATAGACCGATTTAGGCAGATATTTTTTGCACACGGCAAGGTTTTATTTGCGAGACACAATGGATCTCGAAAAGTTAGTCGCTCTTGGTGAGAAGATGGGGCTTTCTGGCGCCGAACTACGGAAGTGGGTCACCCAGAAGGAAAAAGAAGAAAAAGAGAGAGCCAAGGAAGAAAAAGCGGCTGAGTTGGAACGAGAGAGGTTGGCAGCTGAAAGGACCAAGGAAGAAAAAGCAGCTGAGTTGGAGCGAGAGAGGTTGGCAGCTGAGAGAGCGAGAGAAGAAAGAGAGGCAAAGGAGCGACAGCTGAAAGAAGAAAGAGAAGCAAAGGAGCGACAGCTGAAAGAAGAAAGAGAGGCAAGGGAGCGACAGCTGAAAGAAGAAAGAGAGCAGCAATTGAAATTGGAGCTGGAGAGAGAGAAGTTGGCAGCCGAAAGGGCGAAAGAAGAAAGAGAAGCGGAGATGGCTGAAAGGGAACGGCAGCGGCAGCACGAAATTGAACTCGAGCGGCTCCGTTTGCAACAGCGAAGTGAAACTCCCGTCCAACCTAGAGTTGAAAGCAGCGAACGGGAGGATCATGGCTTCCGCTTGAACCCAAGCAGGTTGCCCGTGGCGTTTGATGAAAGGAAGGACGACCTTGACGCGTACCTTCACCGATTTGAGACGATTGCGAAGGGCCAGAATTGGCCGGAACATCAATGGGCAACTGCTTTGAGTACTTGCTTGAGTGGTGAAGCGCTCAGTGTGTACGGTAGGCAGACGCCGACCGATGCAGCCAACTACGCAAGGGTGAAAGCTGCTTTGTTGAAGCGATTTAGATTCACTGTGGAAGGATTCCGGGACAGATTTCGGACAGGAAGGCCAGCTGATGGAGAGACGGCTACACAGTATGCCGCCAGACTTTGCCATTATTTCGACAGATGGATTGAACTTTCAGGGACAGCGCAGGAGTACGATGAACTTAGAGAGCTCCTAATTAGAGAACAATTTCTTACTAGTTGCCACCCAAGCCTGTCGCTGTATTTATAAGAGAGGAAGGCTGACTCACTTGAAGACATGCTTGAATTGGCTGATCAATTCTTGGAAGCGCAAGGTGGCACTAATTTGGCCAAGGTAAAGAAGGAGTGTCCCGACGATTCGAAGAAATTGGCTCCCGAAGAAAAGAAGCGTGCACCAGAGAGCATTCCGCGATGTTTTCTGTGCAACCGAGTGGGTCATCGCGCGAAAAACTGTCGAACGATCTTTACGAGCCCTACGGTTGTAAAATGTTTCAAGTGTGGTCAGACTGGGCACAAAGCAGATGCATGTCGGAACGGGGTGAGTCACACTCACCAGGTATCCTGTGTGCAAGCAGCACCGAAATCTGATAATAATGCCGTCACTGATGGATTCGTAGAGTTGAAGAATGGGGAGAAAATTCCTATTGTGGGTGCTGTAATGTCAAAACAGCCAACCGGTGTTACGAAAGGAATGCCAACGCTGCCTGGAAAAGTTGCGGGCAAAGAGATTACGGTGTTAAGAGATACCGGCAGTTCCACTGTTATCGTGCGGAGAAATTTGGTACGAGAAAGTGAGTTAACCGGCAAAACGAAACCGGTTTGCCTAATTGACCGTACAGTTCGGATGCTTCCCGAAGCAGAGATTGAGGTTGAAACCCCATACTTCAGCGGGAAGGTTACGGCTCTATGTATGACGACCCCCCTTTACGACCTTGTCATCGGAAACATCGACGGGGCGCGAGGACCGAATGAACCGGAATGTTTGGGAGAAGACCTTAAGATAGAGCCCTCGCCAACCCAACGACCGCGAGATACAGTGGAGGAGCAGCCCGTGACAGATCTCACTAGAGCCCAAGGTGAAGCTGCGGCGCAAGAGACAGCGAAGGAGAAGACGATCGTGTCGAATAAGTTCACGGGCCGAGCAACCGGACTTACGGCGGCACGACCTCAACCGACCGACAGTGTAAAGGAGACGGAGTTGGCCAGCCGGGCAAAATGTAGAGGCATGATCAAGCGGGTAAATAAACAGACAGGACCCGTCGAATGTAATGACGCGTTAACGGTGTCGGAAGTGACAACGACGGCTGAGACGCCGCCTCAGATATCGTCGTTGGAAAGGGCTCGCCGAAAAAGAACAAGGAAACCCAAGAAGAGATCGAGCTAGCACCGCAAGAAAGGGCGCAAGCGCCGCGCAAGGTACTCAGGATAAGTGCTGAGGTCGAATCAGAATGTGTTGGGCAGTGCTGAGTGCCATATGTTGTGTTAATATTGTGTTATCCTGTGTCACAAGTGTCGAAGTGTTGTGCTGTGATGTGATGTATAGTATTGGACCATTGTTGTAATGAGAGAACTTTGTACATTTGTATTATTGGGAATGTGTGGTGCAGTGTTGTACTCATGTGCTTGTGATGGTGTTTTCACGTGTTGTTTAATCGAATTATAATGTACAATTGTATTAAGTGATCTATTGTGAATGTGAAGTGTCATGAGCGACTGATGGTGTTACAGTCTGTGAGAGTGTGTGGTGACTTTTCGCGCTCGTTTGTGTGGTTTTGAATATTATGAGATAATGTTCTTAAAGTGGGGGGCAGTGTCACAGAACGAGCGCTAAAAATGAGCGCGCCGCCAAAATCTTGCGACAACGGGCGGGAGAAACGCCGCGAGGTCAAAAAAGAAAAAAAAAAGAAAGCAAATGTTCAAGGCTCCCCGGGCGCGCGCTCTCCCCGCAGAAGCGTGGCGTCGCAGACGAACCTCCTCACCCCACATCGGCGGCCCAGCAAGCCCGCGATTTTTCTAGAACGAACGGGGCGGGGTCATACCGAGTTGAATCATCCTCCGGGGAGGGCAGTCGAACCGTCTCGCACCCCTCCCCAGCCTTCGCTGCGCATCGCGCCGACGAAATGAGGAGAACTTTCTGGAAGGTGGCGCGGAAGGTATTTAATCGAGCAGCCGAAACGAGAAAGCAGGAGGAGACGGAAGTGAGCGCCAGAGCGCGTAGGGATTCCGCCGTGTAGTCGGCGAAAGTTTTTGGTCCGTAGGGACGAGGCCGGAGATGAAGAGGATTTCCACCTGAGGGGTGACGACTCGAGCTACCGGCAAGAGTGTGTGTTTACCGCTATCGAGCGAAGACGCGGGGCAACAGCTGCGTGTGTGAAGCCGACGTGTTCCGGCGAAGAAGTTGAAGTTGGAAGAGTGGCCAATTGAAGACGGGAGGTTTCCTGGAAGAGAAACTTCGAGGGCTGCAGAACGACAACAACTCTGGAATTTGAGTGAGTGATTCTCGGAAGAGTATCATCTAGACTTTGGTTCCAAGAACTTTGGACTGAATAGGTTTTCTATCTCTTTAGTCTTTGAGTGTCTTGGTTGTCCAGTGCATGCGACTGCATTGTAGTGCGTATTGTTGTCGGTGTCCGTTGTTCGAGTGTGGCTAATTGTACTGTGTAGTGTGTTGATTGATTGGTGACGTATTGTATGTAACTATTGTGGAGTGTGCATTCTCGTGTATTGTTTTCGATCTGCCAATTTTGAGAATATAATATTTGTTTTGGTTATCAACGCTCGGCTCTGACTTGTTCTTTGGTCCACAGCCGGCGTCCGCTGGCGCACCAAGAAGGACCACTTCTAAATTGTCCACGCTTTCGTGGTGCGGTTCGGGGGGCCGATACTTCGGCTCTTGGAATTAGCCCGGCGATCACCTCCCTAATAAACGGGACGGGTGTGACAATTGGACATGAAGCCACTGAACGTTATTATTCTCAATGCTTGGTTTTGAAGATGTTGGATGGCTGATAAATGAGTGGCATACGTATTTCCCCATGATGAAATGCAATAGATTATGTTGCTGTGAAAGAAAGCATAGTAAAGTGACAACAATATTTCAAAACGAAAGAACGGGCGAACTTTTAGAAATATTCGAATGGCATATGCGGCTTTCCGCGTAAGCTCTAAAACATGTGAATTAAACTTTAAATGTTCATCTAATTTGACCCCGAGAAACATTGTACTAGAGGTAGAATGAATTTGAGTATCGCATACGAAGACAGAGGGGTTCCTAGGTGTAATTCGATTAGGTGACGAAAATACAACGAAGTTTGACTTTTTAGCATTTATGTTTAATTTATTCTTATTGAACCATTTAACGATATTTATCAGGTCGGTATTTAGTTTAAACAACATCGAGTCAACGTCTTTATCTGTAGTTAATATAGTGGTATCGTCCGCATAGAGTATACAGGACGAATGTGCTAGACATTGAGGAAGATCGTTTATATATATTAAAAATAAAAGCGGGCCCAAAATTGAACCCTGCGGAAAACCGATGTTTATGGTTTTAGTGTTGGAAAAGGTTGGACACATACACCACATGTTCTCGATCACGCAGATAGTTACGTATCAGTTCTAGTGAGACGCCAGATTCACCAATTGATTCTAGTTTCTGAAATAAAATGTCGTGCGAAATAGAATCAAATGCTTTTGAAAGGTCAAGAAAAACTCCTCCAACAACACTACCGCTGTCAATAGCATATTTAATTTCCTCTGTTAGCGATATCATGGCGAGTTCAGTTGAGTAACCGGGCCTGAAACCGAACTGTTTGTTAGAAAGAATTTGAAACTTGTCTAGATAACACCGTAAACGTCCCGCAAAAAGCTTTTCTATGACCTTACTGAAGAATGAAATAATTGCTATAGGCCGGTAATTGGAGATTAAACGCTTGTCGCCTTTTTTAAAAACGGGAATAATTTTTGCTTTTTTCAGAGATGTAGGGAACAACCCAGTTCCAAATACAAGATTTATAATATGACATAATGCATCACAGAATAAATGAGCTATCAGTTTCATGTCGGCAGCAAGGAACTTATCGAGACCAGCGCTTGTATTCCTAATACTATTGACAACGGTGAACACTTCCTCGGGTGACGTCGGATAAAGGAAGAATGAATGTGGTAATCGTGAACAAGTGTGTTCGAGGGGTGCTGTCGACTGAGGAATATTAATGCCGAATGAGTCATTAAAAGAGTTCGCGATATCAGATGAGTTATCGATCACACGTTTTTCTGAGTGAATCAAGGTTATATCTGAATGTACCGTAGTCCTGCCAAGAAAATTGTTTACAGTTTTCCACTGCTGCTTAACGTCATTTCCGGCTCGCTTTATTTTATTTTCGAAATACATTATTTATCGGCTTTAAGTAACTTTCCTCATCTGTTTGAATATTCTTTATAGCGCTTTTGAAGGTGAACATTGAAAGGGCACTTTTTGTCTTTTTGTATAAGTTATCCTTTTTCCGCAGACATTTTAACAGGTTAGGTGTCAACCATGGATTAATTGGGACAAGGTACTTTTTTCTGCTTACTACTAATGTTGAAGCGGCCGTGACTGCATTTTAAATGATAGAAGAAAATTGTTGGTAGGCTATTTCAGCATTATTGCATTTCTTAACTGCCGACCAATCACACTGCTCGATGATGTTAATGAATAGTGCAGTATTTAAAATATTCTTGAAGCATCGACTTATTTTATTAATATTGGAGATGCCTATACTTGCATAAATAGGATAATGATCTGTGACAGGCACCTCGATGACAGCTGCTTCAGGAGAACTAATGAGGTTAGACAAAATGTGATCTATGATAGTGCCATTGTCATGAAGTGGAACACGAGTTGGTGCAGTTATGAGGCACTCGTAGCCATACCCACTGAAGCAGGAAATGTATTCAGAAACATTTGCCTTGGTGTCATCAAGAAGATTGATATTCATATCTCTTAAAATAATCACCCGTTTCCCTTATAATGACGAAGTTTTCAACGCCTCTCCTAAAGCTAGGCAGAACTCCACGACAGATGACGACGGAGAGCGATATATGCAGGGAACAACTAAATTCTTACTATCCTGCGAAAAATTTGGTTCATGAAGTTCGATCCACACGGATTCGCAACCAGGAATACTTAGTGCCAAGTCCAGTCGCCTATGATAGTGAAGGCATGAAGATATAAAAATAGCTGCTCCACCATGTGCATCGTCGATTCGGTGACAGTATTCAGAAGAATAGGAAGGAAACTTAAACAGGCCCCTGCCATATTCAAATAGCCACGTTTCACTGATGCAGATGATAGAGAACTGGTGACCAATGGCATACAGCAACGAGATAATATTATCATAATTTTTTCTTATACTTCGAGCATTAAATAAATTAATGCCCTACATGGTTGAGACATCCGTGATGAGAGTTCAGACGGCGAAATATACGCCATCCTTGCAATTGGATAGACGCTACAATTGCTAATGTATGATATAACTAGGAGATAATGGACAGGTCGATCTCCGATTTTATGTGAAATACCCTGGTGTCAGTAGATTTCCTTGCTTTTATCTGACAGTTATCAGTCCAAAGAAACGCCCACTGTTTCTCTTTTTTGAGAACAAGTGCTTTAGCAAAAAGCTTCTTGTTATCCGGCGAGAGGTGATCGTTAACAAAGACAGCATGGGTGCCCTCTCCAGAAAAACCAAGAGCACGTGTATTCAAACGAGCTTTACGTGCCTTCCTAACAAACTCATTCTTTTGCTCTCGTGAACAGAAACGGGTCACGATATTCTGTTGTCCAGACTTAGCTGGCACTCTGTGAACAACGTCAAGATCAGTGCCTGATACAGGACAGTCAATTTTGTTACCAATCGACTGCACTATGGCAACACAGTCCTCCCCTTGGGAAGAAGGAACGCCCTTGATCTCGACGTTGTTCATCCGAGTGTACTGCTCCAGGTCCGCCACCTTCTTCTTTAAAGCCTTGTTCTCATTTTTCAAAGCTTTGTTAGTAGAACAAAGCTCCTGTTGTTGAGTACGGACAGTCTCTACAATGTCGTTAGGCATTTTCAGGCCAGCATCCATACCTTTAACCTCTGAATTTAGAGCACCGAGATCAAATCCCGTCTCTCGAAGCTTCGTCGTAACGTCACCCACAATTCTGTGCACGAGCTTTGTCAATCGGCTGTCAAATTTTGCTTCAAGGTCCTCGATTCTCTTAGCTAATTCGGCATTCGTAGGCATCGTGATACCACAAGCAGGAAACTTATTGAAGAACACAAGTGAACACACTAGCGTGCGAATACTACAAAGATCAGCAGCAGCAGCAGCAGCAGTGGTTGCGGTATAATACAGAGGTCAATACTAAGGGTTGCGTAAAGCCAACTGACCTGTAGAAGGCAGGAACAGCAATTAGACGAGTGTTCGCATCCGCAACCACCACTGCTTTGACGCAGGCGTGCCTCCTGTCATTGATTTTGATGCCTAGGCTGAAGATCCACGCAGGCGCAGGACGACGACAGGAATGCTGGGAACGGTAGATATGATGCGGCCAGATTATCCAGAATACAACGTTCCACGTTGACACGTGGATGATGAAATGACAGGTGCCGCAGCAGTCACTATCGGGACCCTGGCCTGTCTAGGACGAACACCTGTAGAAGGCAGGAACAGCAATTAGACGAGTGTTCGCATCCGCAACCACCAATGCTTTGACGCGGGCGTGCCTCCTGTCACTGCTTTCGATGCCTAGACTGAAGATCCACGCAGGTGCAGGACGACGACAGGAATGCTGGGAACGGTAGATATGATGCGGCCAGATTATCCAGAGTACAACGTTCCACGTTGACACGTGGATGATGAAATGACAGGTGCTGCAGCAGTCACTATCGGGACCCGGGCCTGTCTAGGACGAACACCTGTAGAAGGCAGGAACAGCAATTAGACGAGTGTTCGCATCCGCAACCACCACTGCTTAAGTTGCCCAAAATTCTATTTTGGTTATTACACCGCTTAAGTTCTCACATGTGGAAACACCTGTCATCATGCTAGTCATGGGCTTGCTCATGTGCACATTGCATTAATTTTTCTTGTACATCTAGCCTTAGTGTGCACTAAAACAGTAATGTAAGACAGTGTACAGGCTGCAGCCCTGATGTTTTTCTGCTTAACTACCCTCTTTTTTTTCTCATGTTCATCATAACCTGTGCTTTATCTTGCAGACTACATCGCAGTCTTCTTGAAGCTGTTGAACAGCTCTTAGGGCAGACCTCCAGCGAGTACCGCCTTCCTTCACCACCCCCACCTCTAACAAGCTCCTATGGAACTGTGAACAAATCAGCAGATGTTGCCGCACATTTGTCGCAGTTTTCCAACTAAGTCAAATGGAAGCCACCCACAAGCCCTGCCACTGACACCTTTGTGGTTTAACAGTACGGCACTGCTTCTGTGCACACGCCACGCCAATGGTTCTCAATATGAGTGCCACTAATAAGAACATTTTCACCCGACGGAGGACAGAAAATTGTGTGTGCTCCTGCTATCACTTCCGGTTTGGTTTGTGGTTTTACGTTTCATTTGGAACTCCTGTTAAATGGAACATATTGTTGCGATGTCACAGTTATTACCATACTGAAGTGAAGGAGGAAGGGTAGGACGATGTTGGCTGGTGATCAACAACCGCCATTTTCGCCTGTTTTATTTCCCCTATATATATCTCGGAAATATGTCCGCAACAATATTTTGCTGGTCCCTTCACATTCTGTTTTTATTAAAAGTCTAGTGTGCTTACACAGCAACTGCAGGCCCAACACGTGATCAAGAGCCAACAGCACCAACTCCAGGAACAGCAGGTACACAACGAAAATGAACTGCACTTGCCTGACGATTCTGCACCGCCCCATTTTGGCCACGCCCCCTTAAGCTCTGCTCCAGCGGTCGTTGCCAATGGAGGCACTACCACTTTTGTGGCTGTTACTGGCAAGGACGTCTGTGACATAGCCAGCAAGCTAACACCATTTTGGGCAGTCACGTGAGGTGTGGTTCACTCAAGTTGAGAAAGTTTTCCGCGACACATATCACCCAGTGCTGAAAACGCTATAGCTACGTTGTCGCCCATACGGACTCTCTCTGCACAACTGGCAACTAGCTTCATGACAAACTTGCAAGTCCTCTGGCTGACGACTGCTGCCTGCACCTGAACATGCAACTGATCCGACGGCTTTCACCCTCAGAAGACGTACGAGACATAGTGTCTACCCTCCTTAAGCGCTAGGAGCTTGTTGACCTCCTCCGAGTAATCTGGCTTCAGTGTTTAACTTCGCACGCAAAGGCCATCCTGCAACTTCAGCCGAATCCGCCGCTGGGCCAGCTTGCTTAAATCACAGACCGCGGCGTCAAGTTCTCTTCACTGCCGTCACTTTGCTTCTTCCCTGCCGATGGCGCCCAACAGCCTTCTTTCGAGCTCATCAGGCGTATCTACAAAATCACCCATCAGCTGGACTATTCAAAAGCACCTGGATCAACGTCCAACATTGTCTCTCAAAAAATGTCCCCAAAGCCAACACCACTACACCAATTCAATGCAAGGAAATAATTATGGCTGCATGCTGCTACTACCATCACACCCTTTTGACGGTGTTGGCGTTGCTCTATATGAACCGATTCCATGCGACTGGCAATCTATCGAACAAGATACACAGAAACAGCTGCACTACCTACTGCTTGTGCTCATGCCATAGACAACCTAGTGTTACCTGCATCATGGTGTACTAAGCCTAGCGATAAAGGGCGAGTGTTTTTATACTAAGTTTTCCGGCTACTTTTTGCACATGCTGCACAGTTTACTGAACCTCTACAGCCAACCACCTGCAGACCAATGATCTAACAGAGCCCTTCAACCAAATGGTGGCAGGCATGTTTGCAAAGCATGTCAATTCTGAACAATTGGACTGGGATGTCATTCTGATATTTGTGACTTCTCCATACAAACAGGCTCCTCACCATATTTTCTTAGGCCTTGAACCATGCACCACTCTCGACATTATTTTGATGTACGGACCGAACGGCTATGAACTCAGTCCCATTACTGAAATTGTAGAGCATGCAAAAAAGTGTCATGAATTGGCCTGCTCATTCACTTTGAACGTTTTTTTTTGTTTCTGGGGTGTTGCAGGGAGGAAGAATAATAATATGCTGTTGAGGGACATGACCTTAGCTGAAAGAGCCGAGCGTGAGCAGTTGGGTCTAGGGACGAAATTCTTCTGTCTGTTTTCAACACCTTCCTTCCGTGTTGATAGGTCCATGGACACTGGGGCAGGATTTCGTATTGGAGGGGAGGTGCATGTTCCTGTTGCATCCAGCTGGGGTAGGAGAGAGAGCACTGGTGTGGCTTACGTGAGAAAAAGTGCTGGTCTGGTTTGAGGAGGAAAATTCTTCTTTTGCACCCCCTTCAGATGCCCACGTGTTGGCCTCCTTCTATGCTGAAGTGCTATTTTCATCAAGAAACCCCATTACACTTCATCAACATAGCGGGGCTCTCAAGTATCATGCACCAAGAGCTAAGAAAAGCTGCCCTGTTACTCTAAAAGGTTGAGCATACTGTTTTCAGTGCAGTATGCCCATGGCGGCCGTCCCCAAGGCGATGCCCACCGTCCATTTCCTCTTTATTGGAACATACCCAAACTCAGCCCACTCCTCCTGCCACGACATCACAGAAAATCTAGCTGGAAAAATGCAACTGAAGCTGCTGGGAGAAACTCGAGTTTCAGTTATCATCTTTGGCAGCGCCTCCCCAAATTCTGCAGAAAGACAAAAAGTCTGACGTTCCCCTGCAGAGCCAATACCATTCTCAAATCCACATCATTCGGGCCATAGTCGCACCGGTTATCTGTGACGACAAGTTATGACTACCTTATACAGAAGTAGCGTTGCGAAGGGAAGGTTAAAAAAAAAGTACTGTTCTAAATGTCAGAGTTTCATGAGACTTTGTAGTCACTGCAATAATGATTTGGTATTTCGACACTTTGAGTATTCAGTGATTGTACAGTAGTGACAAATTGAAATGGGACAATTAGGGGTTAAGGGCCCCCAAGCTATCTGCTTGCAAAAATGCACATCCCAAACAGATAGCTTGGAAAGTGCACATCCTTCTGCACATCATATCCAGTTTGGGTCATGCTAGTGTAATTTGAACTGAAATGTGTAAATTGTAGCTAGCATAATCTTTGGAGACCACATTCTCTTCTACATGATATGGTTGTCTCAAGCGATTGTGCAGTTCAGTTATACTCAAACTGTGGTGTCGCACTTGAGTCCGTCAATACTGTAACAATAGTTACAGTGATGCAGCCGCTTATTCCAGAAGAAGCGGGCTGCATCACCGCTCATCCCATATTTTTGCAGGCCTGCCTGAACGTGCACACGCTTGAGGTAGCTTATTACGCCCTCATGAACGACCATCCGGATTTTCTCGAGGCCCCGGAAATACACAGGTACGTTGTCAAAGCATTTTTAATGCGCCTGTTCTGATAGAATTTTGTGCAACAAGACTTAATCTCACCGCGCACCATGTGGTTAAGAAAAAAAAGACCGGTGTACGCAGTCAAGCAGTTCGTTTTTGGTAGACATTTCAAAATCTTTCAAAAGATTTTTTTTTAAACCTGACCGTTCCAACTTTACGTTTTTCAAGCAGAGCTGTCCGACTCGGCGACTTAATTTTCAGGCGGTACAGGTATACTGCATACCTACAGTTTGCTCTGTGGGTGTGGCACCGCCCGGGACTAAAGAAGAGAGTGGTGCTTCCCAGCTGTGCTTCCCGCCAGTGTGACGTCACCATTTTTTGCAAAGGCGGCATCAGCTGTACAGCGGCCTCGACCTGGTTGCAAGGTAGCGCTGCCAGCACTACAATTTGGCAGGTTTTCCACGCATTAATGAACCGCGTTCGATAGCAAATATATTGATCAGTATTACAGATATTTATTCGTCACATAGATGTGTTTAAATCACGAATCAGTATTAGGGGGTCGATAGCCACTCGTTGACGCCAAAATCTTGACATGAGTAAATCTGATGCCAGTGCTCCTTTAAGCTAGTTGACTGGGTTAAATTCAAAAGTATACGAGAGGGCATCACAGAAAACGTTACAAACATTGACCAATGCACGGCTAATCTAAAGAAAGATATATTCCCACCAGAAGCTAAGCTTAAAATTCTGAACAGTAGGCTAGTACGTATACGGGAAACCAAACAAGGGCTGCAAAAACGCTGGAGAACACAGAAACATAACAGAACACTAAGAAAAAGATAGCCACAATTAACAAGGAAATCGAACAATATTGTCACGGGGTCGTGACGTGGCCGAAGACAGGAGACTTCGTGTTCGGATTTAACTGTTTATTTGGGCGAACCTGTGCCCAGTAAACGGAAAGTCCGATTACAGCAGCAGTCTTGCACAGATAGCAGTCTCGGACTGATAGCGGCGAACGGAGCGTCGGCCTTCGTTCAACAACTACTGACAAGTGGCGAAGCGCGTCGGCATTTATACTTTTGCCATCGAATGTTCTAGCGTTATCGCTGGCGGTGGCGTAGGTTCCAGAACAATCTGTACCCTTCGCACAGTGGGCGTGATCTTATCGAAATGATCTACTACAGTCCGGAACCTTCTCGAAAACTGCAGGCGCGGTTTGCGCTGAGAATCGTGTGGTGTTTTGGGACGATTACGAAAACTTGGGAAATGGAACGTGGCATTGCCCCCCTCTGAAAAAAGGCATCGTCCCGATGCTTTAACTAAAGATGAAGGTACAATAATAATGCAAGAAAGTACAATGAATAAACTACGATGAAACAGTAAAACAAAAAAACACTGTTTCAGATTGTTAACGCGCATGAAACGGCTTGAGGCGCGCAACATGCACGACTTCAGGTCGCGATCGGCGTCGTTGAGAGTTCGTGATGCCGTCGGGGACAACCTCGTAATCAAGTGGGCCGAGACGTCGAACCACCATGTACGGTCCGAAGTACCGTCGCAGAAGCTTTTCACTTAGTCCACGTCGGCGTATCGGCGTCCACACCCAAACACGTTCACCGGGCTGGTATTCCACGAAGCGTCGTCGAAGGTTGTAACGGTGGCTGTCGGTCGTCTGTTGATTCTTGATACGGAGACGCGCCAGTTGTCGGGCTTCTTCGGCGCGTTGAAGGTACTCGCTCACATCGAGGTTTTCTTCGTCGGTGACGTTGGGTAACATGGCATCGAGCGTCGTTGCCGGGCTCCTTCCGTAGACCAATTTGTATGGAGATACCTGAGTCGTCTCCTGCACCGCCGTGTTGTATGCGAACGTCACATACGGAAGAATGGCGTCCCATGTCTTGTGTTCGACATCGACGTACATTGACAGCATGTCGGCGATCGTCTTGTTAAGCCGCTCGGTGAGGCCGTTGGTCTGTGGGTGGTACGCTGTCGTCCGGCGGTGGTTTGTTTGGCAGTATGCCAAGATCGCTTGAGTTAAGTCGGCAGTGAATGCCGTTCCTCTGTCGGTGATAAGGACCTCCGGGGCGCCGTGACGTAGGACGATATTTTCGACGAAGAACTTAGCTACCTCGGATGCACTGCCTTTTGGCAGGGCTTTTGTCTCGGCGTAGCGGGTGAGGTAGTCGGTAGCTACCACGATCCACTTGTTTCCGAAAGCCGACGTCGGGAACGGCCCCAGTAGGTCCATACCAATCTGCTGGAAAGGTCGGCAAGGTGGATCAATTGGCTGCAGAAGTCCCGCTGGCCTTGTCGGCGGTGTCTTGCGTCGCTGACAGTCCTGGCATGTCCTCACATAACGAGTGACGTCGGTGGTAAGACGTGGCCAGTAGTACCTTTCTTGTATCCTCGCGAGCGTGCGAGAAACACCGAGGTGCCCTGCCGTCGGATCGTCGTGCAGGGCCTGCAGGAGTTCTGGTCGCAGAGCTGAAGGCACCACAAGGAGGTACTTAGCTCGAAGCGGTGAAAAGTTTTTCTTTTGTAGAAGACCGTTTCGTAGAAAGAACGACGCAAGTGCGCGCTTGAATACCTTCGGGACTTCGGCGGTCCTGCCTTCGAGGTATTCTATTAGGGCTTTAAGTTCCGGGTCGGCCCGCTGTCGTTCAGCGAAGTCGTCAGTAGTTATCGTTCCCAAGAAGTACTCGTCATCCGGGTCATCGGGTAGCGGTTGGTCGACAGGCGCACGAAAGAGACAGTCGGCGGCAGAGTGTTTTTTGCCGGACTGGTAAATGACAGTAATGTCATACTCTTGAAGTCTCAGGCTCCATCGTGCGAGGCGACCTGAAGGGTCCTTCAAGGTGGCTAGCCAACACAAGGCGTGGTGGTCGCTCACAACTTTGAAGGGCCTGCCGTAGAGGTAAGGGCGAAATTTCGACGTAGCCCAGATGATGACGAGGCACTCCTTTTCTGTTGTGGAATAATTTGCTTCTGCTTTGGATAGCGATCGGCTGGCGTAACTAATAACCCTTTCAAGTCCGTCAGCCCTCTGCACAAGAACGGCGCCAAGACCTACGCTGCTTGCGTCAGTATGTATTTCTGTCTCGGCGAATTCGTCGAAATGGGCAAGTAACGGACGCGTCTGGAGGCGATGTTTAAGATCCTGGAAAGCGTGTTCCTGTGGCGTTTCCCACTTGAACTCCACGTCAGCCTTGGTAAGGTTAGTGAGAGGATCGGCGATGCGGGCGAAGTTTTTCACGAACCGCCTATAATAGGCGCACAGGCCCAGAAATCGGCGCACCGCCTTCTTGTCAGTGGGCGGCGGGAAGTCGGCGATGGCGGCTGTTTTCCGTGGATCAGGACAAACTCCAGAATTGGTAATCACGTGCCCCAAAAACAAGAGCTCTTCGTACGCAAATCTGAACTTTTCTGGCTTCAGTGTGAGTCAGGACGTCTTGATGGCTTGAAGTACAGCTTCAAGGCGCCGAAGATGCTCGTCGAAACTCGAGGAAAACACGATGACGTCGTCCAAGTACACAAGACAAGTCTGCCACTTCAATCCTGCCAGTACTGTATCCATAACGCGTTGAAAAGTTGCAGGCGCTGAGCAAAGGCCGAAGGGCATCACCTTAAACTCGAAGAGGCCGTCCGGTGTTATAAACGCCGTCTTCTCTCGGTCTCTTTCGTCGACTTCGATTTGCCAATAGCCAGTCTTGAGGTCCATTGACGAAAAGTACTTGGCGTTATGGAGCCGATCAAGTGTGTCGTCTATTCGTGGGAGAGGATACACGTCCTTTCTTGTGATTTTGTTCAGGCGGCGATAATCGACGCAGAAACGTAGGGTACCATCCTTTTTCTTCACTAACACCACGGGCGACGCCCATGGGCTCTTGGACGGCTGGATGTCATCCCGCAGCATTTCATCAACTTGTCTCTTCATGGCCTCACGTTCTCGCGTCGAAACCCTGTACGGACTCTGACGGAGTGGTCTGGCATTTTCTTCGGTTAAGATGCGATGTTTCGTGATTGGGGTCTGCCGAATTTTCGATGACGAAGAAAAGCAATCTTCGTATTGCAGGAGCAGGGCCTTGAGCTGTGCTTGCTTATCGTTCGGAAGTCTGGGATTGACGTCGAAAGCTATGGGAGGGGCTTGGTTCCTCTGAGCAGGTTCCGCAGAATCGGCGAGGGCGAAAGCACTAGTGGCTTCGACAATTTCTTCGATGTATGCGACCGTTGTTCCTTTGTTCACATGTTTGTACTCATTGCTGAAATTCGTGAGCATAAACGTTGCTTTGTCTCCCCGCAGCTCTGCAATTCCTCTTGCGACGCAAATATTTCGGGTGACCAACAGATGCTGACTGCCTTCAACGACGCCTTCCAAGTCAGGTGATTTAGGTGCGCCGACTGAAATAATGACGCTTGAGCGAGGCGGAATGGTGACTTGTTCTTCCAGCATATTCAAGGCATGGTGTCCTGACGGCGTGCGCGGCGGTAGTACTTCTTCTGTGGATAACGTTATCGACTTTGTTTTTAGGTTGATGACAGCACCATGGAGGCATAAGAAGTCCATGCCAAGGATGACATCTCTCGAGCAACGCTGTAGGACTACGAAGTCTGTAGGATAAATACGGCCGTTAATGGTGACTCTCGCTGTGCAGATTCCTGCAGGCGTTACGAGATGACCTCCAGCTGTGCGGATTTCAGGGCCTTTCCAAGCTGTCCTAACTTTCTTTAACTTCGCGGCGAACGACCCACTGATGACAGAATAGTCAGCTCCAGTATCGACGAGAGCTGTCACACTGTGGCCGTCGATAAGAACGTCGAGGTCGCTAGTTCGCCGTCTCGCATTACAGTTAGGGCGTGGCGTCGGGTCACGGCTGCGTCGGCTTGTTCCGCTGCTTCCATGTTGCGTCGTCAGGCCACCTTCGGTAAGTGAGCTTTCGCCGTCAGGGCTTTGCCTCGTTGGCGTTGTGTTCGGAAAGCTCCGTCGCGTCGTCGTCGAAGGATCTTCGGTAGTTCGTCGCACAGCAACCGCACCTCCACCGGTTGCTGCCCTTAGTTTCCCATACGGGCTAGGAGACCGGCCCCGCGTTGGGCCGGAGTACTGCCGGGGGTGCGGTGACATGCGGCGGCTGGGCGACGGCGAACGGGAAGGACTTCGTGGTCTCCATTGAGTGTCTGTCAGGTAGTCGGCGATGTCACGTGGCCGTTCCCCTGGCTGCGGACGTGGTGCATTGACGGCGAAGCCACGCAGTCCCATCTGTCGGTACTGGCAACGGCGGTAAGTGTGCCCGGCCTCGCCGCAGTGGTAGCACAGTGGGCGATGGTCAGGGGTGCGCCAGACGTCGGTTTTCCTCGGCGCACTGCGCTGGCCCGCTGGCGAACGGTAGGTCGTCGGTGGGGGTGGTGGCGGCGGTGGTGTCTGGCGACGGAAGTGCGACGGGGCGGCGTTTCGGCGTGGACGGGGAGGAGCGTTGTGGCGCACTGCAGCGGCGTAGCTCATAGTTTCTGGCTCGGGCAGTGGTGTTTGGGGAATTCGAAGCGATTGCCGAACTTCTCGCACAATGTCGGCGATCGAATCCACTTGAGGTTGCGCCGAAGGCAACAGTTTTCGCAGCTCTTCCCGCACGATCGCTCGGATCGTTTCACGCAGGTTGTTGGAGTCACTGGCTTGAGCAGCAGCGCATTCTGGAGTCAGGCGACGATTATACTGTCTGGTGCGCATGTCCAGGGTTTTTTCGATGGTGGTCGCTTCGGCTACAAATTCTTGGACGGTTTTCGGTGGGTTTCTCATCAGTCCCGCAAAAAGCTCCTGTTTGACCCCTCGCATGAGGAAACGAACTTTTTTCTCTTCAGGCATGTCTGGGTCAGCGTGACGGAATAGTCGGGTCATTTCTTCTGTGAAAATGGCGACATTTTCATTTGGTAGCTGGACCCGGGTCTCTAATAAAGCAGCGGCCCTCTCTTTGCGAGCGACGCTCGCGAACGTTTGCAGGAATGCGCCGCAGAAAACATCCCACGTTCGGAGCGTGGACTCCCGATTTTCGAGCCAGGTCCTTGCGGTGTCTTCCAAATAGAAGAACACACGACGCAGCTTTTCGTCATGGTCCCAGTGGTTGAGGGCGGCCACACGGTCGTATGTTTCCAGCCAGGACTCCGGGTCTTCGAACGATGACCCATGGAAAATTGGTGGTTCCCTGGGTTGATGCATGACCATCGTGAGCTGGGACGCTGCGGTTGTCATTGTCGCTGCAGTCGCGGTCATGGCCTTGGTCTTCCGCGCCTTGTCTTGCAGAAGCCCGTACTCCGGTGGTAGCCCTTGCTGTCGGCGGCTTGTTCGCTGCTCCTGGTTGGCGTCGGTATCTTCTCCGCGACGTGGGCTGGGTTCACGGCTTGACGGGGGCGTCCGGTACATGAACGAAGCAGCACCTCCACCAGATGTCACGGGGTCGTGATGTGGCCGAAGACAGGAGACTTCGTGTTCGGATTTAACTGTTTATTTGGGCGAACCTGTGCCCAGTAAACGGAAAGTTCGATTACAGCAGCAGTCTTGCACAGATAGCAGTCTCGGACTGATAGCGGCGAACGGAGCTTCGGCCTTCGTTCAACAACTACTGACAAGTGGCGAAGCGCGTCGGCATTTATACTCTTGCCATCGAATGTTCTAGCGTTATCGCTGGCGGTGGCGTAGGTTCCAGAAGAATCTGTACCGTTCGCACAGTGGGCGTGATCTTATCGAAATGATCTACTACAGTCCGGAACCTTCTCGAAAACTGCAGGCGCGGTTTGCGCTGAGAATCGTGTGGTGTTTTGGGACGATTACGAAAACTTGGGAAATGGAACGTGGCAATATGCACAACAGCTTTGTTGCCAACAATGGGAAGAAACTTGTATCGTCATGCACAACCATCTGAGCCTTGGCAAAATGTCGAATTTGCTTTGACACCTGAATTCAGAAGACACAAAACAGTACATACACAAAATATGAACAAAATTCTGCATGTCTATAAAGGCACAGAAAAATAATTAAAAAAAAAACTCATGCTTAAATACATATCCCAGGCACCACCATATAGTACTCACCCTGATTACGTAGGAGTGCCGAATCCTGACCTTGATAAGAAATTCAGCGAAGCCGAGATACGAGCAGTTCTACAGAAACTAAATACTACGACGGCAACGGGCTCTGAAACCACTACAAACAAAACTCTGCGAAACCTAGACAATACGTCTATTGGAAAAGTAACAGACTATTATTGAATGCTGCAGACAAGGCCACATACCGCAGCAATAAAAAACAGCGCACGTCCTGGTTATCCCAAGCCTGGCAAACGCTTACAACTTGAAAACGCGAGACCTATATCACCAATTTTCTGCCGGGTAAGCTAATGGAACACGCCTAACTGACTCAATCGACTAACTATTTAGAGGACAATGACTTACTACCATGTACAATGATAGGATTTGGGAAGAATCGCTGTACACAAAATGCCATGCTACAATTGAAACACCAGATCATAGATGACCCTGGCAGATCAACTAGAGCCCTCCTCGGGCTTGATCTCAAAAAGGCATTTGATAGTGTCACCCACCAAGCCATACTCAATCGTGTACTTAGGCTTGGGTAAGCGGATGTATAATTGCATCCGGAACTTCCTAACAAATAGGCAAGCCAAAATCGTTGTAGGTGGCCTCACATCCAAGCAAATACCAGTGGGTAGTGCAGGGACACTCCAAGGATTGATATTTGCTATTTAACGTAGTCCTAACTGGCCTCCCAAGTACATTAGAAAAGATAGAAGGTTTGCACCATACAATATATGTAGATATTACTCTGTGGGTAAGCAGTGGCAGCGATGGGTCAAGTGAACAGCGTTTACAAGAAGCGATCAACACCGTAGAGCAATACCTAGAAGGAACTGGTCTCACGAGCTCGGCCGAAAAATCTGAGCTGCTACTATATACACCGACATTAAAAGGCCGACCTCCTAAGCATTATAACACACATACCTACACAGACATACAATTAAAAACACAAGATGGACACACCATAACCATTGTCGACAAGATAAGAATACTGGGATTAATATAGAAGTCAAAGGCACCAACGGAGAAACTGTACGTAATATCGAAGCGAAGGTTTCTCAAACAATGTGCGAAATCAAAAGAGTAAAAAATAAGCTTAGCAGCATGAAAGAGGCAAATGTAATAAGGCTCATCCACACATTTGTCATTAGCCACATTATGTATGTTTTTGCATCCCCATAGATGTTTCGCAGCAGAAAAATGTTAATTCAATAGCATCAGAAGAAAAATCTACAAACAAGCGCTGAAGCTCATGCAAAGCGCAAGTACAGAGAGGCTGCTAGAGCTAAGTTTACATAATACACTCAAGGAACTGATAGAGGCGCAACGCATTGCAGAGTATGAGCACCTCTCCTAAACTAAGGATGCATCCTGAAAAAATTAGGCATCACTTAGCACACACCATATGGCACCAAATGTGACATTCCTCGTGCCGTACGGGCTAAGCTCACAGTGCCTCCATTGCCTAAAATCATGCACCCCGTGCACAATGCAGGTAGAAGGCTGAGCAGAGCCAAGACGATGACAAAGGGCTTCGAAAACAACAAAGAAGCGGTCTTCGTAGATGTCGCTCGTTACAAACACAGAAGATGCTTTGTCGAGGCAGTAGTTAACCACACGAAACAATGCAACACCAGTCTGACAATACACGAGACAGATTGAAACAGCGGAAGAGATAGCTATAGCTTTGGCCATATCAGAAACTGACGCATGTTGTATAATCAGGAATTCTCAAGCGGCTGTATGCAACTTTGCAAATGGCAGAATCTCCCCTGAAGCTGTGTATTCTTAGAACAGGCAAAACCAACCAAGATGACGGATACGTCTGCATTCTCCGGTTCCCAGATCACATACCCGACACTACAGGAGATAGCAACCCTAACGTGGTGGCACACAACGCAGCTCAAGGACTCACTTTCTGGGCTACGACCGGAAAGTGAGTTGATCTCTCATCAGAATTTCCTAATGTGTGGGAGTGGGAGAACTGAATGACAACATTGAATGAAATTACCAAACACTATAAATTACAGAGGCGTGTTTACCCCCCCTCACCATAAACTCAACACGGCACAGTCTGTGAAATGGAGACAATTACAAGCCACATTCTATAGCAATCCAGCGCTACTACATGCTAGGTATTCAGAGATCTACGCGACCGCTCAGTGCAAAAATTGTCAGGCACGAGCTTTCTTAGAACATAAACTATGAGAATGCCAGGGATTAAGACACAGTAATGAAAACACAACCTGCACCGACAGCCCCCAAGCCTGTTGGCTGGCCATGCAGCTTAGTTCAGTCTTGGACGTTCAGCTATGGGCAATCCAGCGGGCCGAGGAAGTCACTAGGAGGCAAGACCTTCTAGCCGACACCTAGGCGGGAGCACAGCCCACGCTGGATACAAAATGAAAATGTTTTTCCATGCATCCAACCATTGGAACTGGCGCATGAAAATGTGTGGGCAGGGCACCTCGGCTTAAAGTAGACAAGGGCTAGAATTTCCCTTGAGCTTTATCAGCCGTAATGCTGGAAGCATGCCGAAGACTTCGTGCGCACCTGCGACACTTCTCAGAGAGTTGGGAGATCCACGGACAAGTGGAAGGTGCACCCATGAAGCTTGTGCTAATAAGTACAGAACCTTTTCGGCGTATAGTGAATGATATCTTCAGGCCACTAGCTGGGAAACTTCTGAAAGTAAAATTATCACCGCATGCTCAGATAAGCTAGTGATCACCACTACTAGTTCTCAGTATGCTGGGTAAATTTGCTCCAAACAAACGCAGGCAAATAATTGCTAAGCTTACTGTTTTTTAAGGACAAGCAAGCATCCCTCGTCGTTGCACATCGGCTGAGAAATAGTGCCACCTCCATCAAAGAAGATTTTTCCCAGGTTACACGGCTAGCGCGCAAGCAACTGCTTCAGTTTTCCAGGGAATGGAATCGTCCTTTCAAACTAAATGTAGCCAAACTTCGTATCGATAATATTACATACATCTATTGTACTGACACAGTCATACCTACTAGATAGCTGGCTGCCGATAAACGCAGCGCTATTATTCAGCAGCCATCTACTTCATGTGCTCTTTCTCTTTCAGTATCATTTACTAACATTTGCAGTTTATTTATTTATTTATTTATTTATTTATTGGTACCCTCAGGGCTTACAAGAAGCATTGTAGAGGGGAGGGGCTGAAGTAAATGAAAACACTATAAGGAATACACAGAAAAAGTGGCACTAAGAGATAGAGCACAAAAGGAAACAAACTAGATAAGTTTATACATGAACTAACAAAAGAAAATAGGACGAAAAAATACACTTTGACGTCGCAATCACAGTGAATGTCAGTGCATGTTGCACAAAAAATAATCGACTGATGCCTTTTCAATACACATGTTCAAAAAAAAAAAAAAAAAAAAAAAAAAAAAAAAAAAATGATACATGAAAAAGCAAATTTTATCGAGTTACACACACAAAAAGAAAACATCAGTGCAAGGAAAAAAAAAAAAAAAAAAAAAAAAAAATTGTTGAGATCAAGACCTGTACAGAGATAGGTGGTAAAGAAGTAAATTGCAGTTTCAGTGTGTTGTAAATGCATTTGTGAACGTGATGCAGCTTTATAGCGTGTTCGTTAATGCTTTCCGGAAACGGTCAGGGTCTCTGATTGCGACTAGTGACGCAGGCAGGTGATTCCATTCATAAGATGTTTTTGGCAAGAATGAATATGAGTAGGTGACTGTGCGCTGTGATGGTACGTGAACTTTGAAAGGGTGGTCGACACGTGGGGAGATATAGGATGCGGATGTGATGTATCGGGACTTCAACTCATTGTTATGATAATATATTTTATGAAAAAGGCAAAGACGGGATAACCTCCTACGAGAAGAAAGAAGGGGAATGCCAAGTGTTCGTTTCATGTCAGTGACACTGGCAGTTCGATGGTAGTTGTGAAGGATGAAACGGACCGCTCGATTTTGCACATTTTCAATTATGTTTGTCAGACTAGCATGACCAGGATCCCATATGGAGCATGCGTATTCAAGGTTAGACCTAACATAAGTAATGTACAGCTGTTGCTTTAACTTCGGGGGAGCTAAGGAAAAATTACGTTTTAAATAACCAAGCATGCGGTTAGCTTTCGATGTAATGTATTCTATGTGTCTTTTCCATGAGAGATTGTTAGTAATATGCACACCAAGATATTTATAGGATATTACTTGATCAAGTGAAGTATTATTCAGTAAATAATTAGGGCATGCTGAAATACTACGGGAAATTCTCATTGTTTTGCATTTAGACGTGTTAAGGTCCATAACCCAGAGCTTACACCATGTCGAAATGTTATTAAGATCATTCTGCAGTGTTAGGGTATCATTAGGGCCTTCAATCTTGCGATATAAAACACAATCATCGGCAAATAAACAGATGGAACTTGTGATTTGGTTAGGAAGATCATTGATGTATATTAAAAAAGTTTGTTACCTAAACGTGTCTTGCTTGATTCGTATCTTGACGATATTAAATCTGACATTCTATTACTAACCGAGACTTGGCTACACGATGAATTTTGAGACTCCGAGTTATACTTCAAATCACCACTCCATTTACCGCCATGACCAGGCACACAAAAGGGATGGCGGTGTGCTGTTTGCCATCAATCGAACTATACCTTTTTTTCTTGTCCACACTGACTCTCCTCTTGATTTAGTTCGGGCCGCTTTTCCTACCTTATCTGGAAAAATACTGATGGGCGTATGCTATCCCCCACCTTCTTCTGACCGTCTCTTCGTATCTGAGCTTCACAAAAGTATTTCTAGGGCTCTTGACCTGTTTCCCACCAAATAATCCATCTATTTGGTGATTTTAATTTTTTCGACATTAACTGGTCATTAATGTCTTCATCGTGTAAAGCTTCATGTGAATTCATTGAGCTATTTCTTGACTTCAATTTCACCCCGCTTGTTTCCGAGCCCACTCGTGATAATATCTTAGGTCTCATTCTGACAACACAGCCACATACCATAGGTCCCGTTTTGCAATTAGACGGCTTTAGTGATCACAAGCTTCTACAGTTTTCAATCCATATCCTACTAACCTTTCCGCGTATTCAGCAAAAGGTAATCAGGCAAGGCAGATTAGGATCAAATGAATGCTGAACTTGATGTCTCCCTACAGAATACATTTCTTCTCTCATGCACCAACAAGTCTGTCCAAGATAACTGGATTTCTTTTAAAAATATCATGGTGCTCCTCATAAACACATATGTACCACAAATCAATGTCGCTAACGACAAATCCAAACCGGGTTCAATAGATCGCTTAGATCTCTGAGAAATAAAAAGAAAAGGTTATATGCTTGTGCAAAGAAGTTATCGTCTTCTGAATCCTGGTCTAAATATAAAGACTGCTTAAAATCTTACTGTCTTGCAGTTAATGAAGCGAAAAAAATATTTTAACACTGATCTGTCTACACTTTTGCATGCGATTGGGATGGGCGTTCGGCAAGGGGGCAAAGTGGCATGGGAGAGGATATTAGTAGGGGGGGAAGCACAGCAGCGAACGAAAGGTGTGGTTTTCATGGTTCTGATAATCAAACGCGCCTAAATCCGCTATTACTGCACACTAACCTCAGAAAATTCTGGCGTACCATTTCGCCTGATCGTGGCAGTGAGATGGTTACATTACACAACACTGATAATATTCCTGTGTCTGCATCTGAATATGCTTCATCCTTCAATTCGTTTTTCTGCTCTATCTTTACAAATGAAGACTTTTCATCAGTTCCCTACGTCTCTGATCTTGAGCACTAATTCATGTCCCATATCAGTGTTACTGTCGAAGGCATATCTGAACTTATAAACAGTCCAAAGCTGTCTACATTGTGTGGTGTGGACCATATTAATTCCAAGATACTCAAAAACACATGCGCTTCGTCCAGCCAAATTTTATGCCACATTTTTCGACAGTCTTTATTCACTGGTCACCTTCCCACCGACTAGAAGTCTGCAAAGGTCATTTCAATATTCAAAGACTGGAACAAACACTCACCTGGTAACTATCGCCCCATATCGCTAACATGCATCTCTTGCAAGCTACTGGAACCCATCATCACCTCCCATATTTACAGTCATCTTGAGTCTAATAACTTCTTCGTAAATCAACACGGTCCTCGGAAAAGATCATGTGATACCCAACTATTCCAATTTACGTCGGATATACATAACGGTATGAATAATAACAAAATCATTGATTGCATCTTTCTTGACCTAACGAAAGTATTTGACAGAGCTGCCCATTGTCGTCTAATAGCTAAACTATCGGCGCTAAGACTCGACTGAACATTATTTTGGCTCCGGAATTTTTTATCTAATCGACAGCAGTTCACATTTGTCAATAACATCAGCTCATCTACTTCATTTGCCTCATCAGGAGTACCCCAGGGTAGTGTATTAGGCCCTCTACTTTTTCTCATTTATATTATTGATTTGCCTTGCAACAATTTTTCTTCTATTCATCTTTTTGCAGTTGACTGCGTTGTATATAGGACCATTACACCACGTCCAATATATGTACAAGCATTCCAAGTAAACACGCGCATTGTGTTGCGGAATGCCGTCGCGATCAACAATTCTTCACGTCGCACCGCTACAAGCCATAGGCGCGCCACAAATTCCAAGGAACAATCCCTCCTCCTTTCCGAGCCTTTCAGGCTTCCGGGAGACGTACTGTGCCACATCTCTGGCGTGCCAAGCCAAATATGCCTACGACTTCCGGTCAGTCTGCAAGCAGCTGTTCGCGCTGGTTGTTGTTGTTCGCCGTGTTGCCTGCGTGCGTGTAACACGTGCAAAGCATGGCGTGTCTCCATACGGGTCCATCGCGTTGGCAATCCTTTGAAGGCATGTGCGCAACGCAGGTCCATACAAGCACAATTACGGCAGCGACAGTTCGCCAACAAGCACGCAACTGACAGAGTCGACAGTTGGAGTGGCGGCAACGGAAGTAGACGGTGTTTCAAGTAGCGCGTCAGTAATAACGTATGCCACCCAAGATTGGCATGGGCGTTCGGCAAGGGGGCAAAGCGGCGTGGGAGAGGATATTAGCGGGGGGGGGGGGGCCCAGGAGAGAGTGAAAGGTGCGGTTGTCATGGTTATGATAATCAAATGTGCCTAAATCCGCTATTACTGCAACGTTTCTGTGTTCGTTGTGCACTTATGCACAATTTCCCCACAACAAGTGAATTTCAATCTCTGGGTGGTTTACGGGGCCTTTAACCAGAAAGCACGTTTCTCATGGCACCCGATTTTTTTCAAGGGCTTTTTCATTCAACGCAACGCATGTGATAGTGACATGGCGCTATATTGTGCCAGGAAGACAGCGCTGGTAACAAAGGGCCAGTTTTGTATTTAAGCCGAAAACTGAGCTGCAGGGAAGAGGCATACGGCATTTCCGAAAAAGAATGCGCTTGCCTCGTGTGGGCCGTTCAAAAGCTGGCCTGTTATGTCTCCGGTTTGTTTGACGTTTGAGGTCAAAACAGACCACTGTCTCAAACCTGGTTGAATAACATGTTGACGAAATATGGCCCGTTACCGAGGTAGAGCATGACACTCCAACAGCACACCTTCGACGTTTGTTACAAGAAAAGCTAAACGTTATCGCAGACGCATTGAGCTGTGCGTTTTAGTCAGTACCTTCCAGATTCTTTGGTCTTTCACTGGTGAGCCGGGCATAATGTTGTCTTCATCACGGACCCAGCTGAGCGCTCCCGTCGCGAGTGATCTCAAGGGGCCAATGTATGTTGTATTCTGCTTCATTGCATTGTTGCACGTGTAAAATTTTTAGTTCTGATTTTTAGAGTTTCTTGTCTCACATGTGCCTCTTGATGTAAAGGGAACGAAATTCCGATAGACACGTAGCTAGGTGTATATTGTATTATATTGTGTCGGGTGTTCTGTCGGATAGCAGAGGGCACTTACTTGTATCATGTGTTGTCTGTTGTCAAACCGTTCTTGACAAGTTGCAGAACCATCAACAAGTGCTGAGGCCAAAAATCGTCAGATGAGACGAGCGACGACAAGTTTTGGCAACAAGCCAGTGGAGCTGGGATCCTTCTTCAAGAATGGGATCTGTTCACGGAACTGAGCCTAGAGCCACATCTTCTCTATGGCACTGGAGGCGAACCTGAAAGGACCTGGCGAACGAGCGCGCCCGACATTTGAGTCCCGTGGAAGCAGCTCGTCTTTCCAGAGCATTGACTGGTGGCGGGGATGCTGTTATGCCTGGCAGTCCAAACCGAACGTGATTGCTTCTGTAAAGTCTCATTTGATGCAAGCAACATCAGAACCAGCGAGCGCGCCAGGCTGATGCAATTACCAGCAACTCTTGCGCACCTCTTACGCAACACGTGGCAAGCCCCCTCACCCACGAGTCCGATTCCAACCAGCTTACGCAATCACTGGCAACTCTTGCGCACATATTACTCAACGCAGGGCAAGCCCCCTCACCCACAGGTGCAATTCCAGCCAGCGACCAGCGGCAGTTCCTGATTTGAGACTTTGAAGTACTAGCTGACGCAAGGGATTCCCAGGGCCTATAAAAGAACCAAGCGGCCGGAGGAGAAGCAGCGTCTAAGATCGTACAAAGAAATCTCAGCTCATTAAGCTGTCGGCCCCAGTGATGAATATGTAACGCCTCTATTTAAACTGTATGTTGCCTTAACTCGCCGCCACTTTGTCCGCTCCATCTATCAGCTCTGCACAGATGCAGCCGCGAGCTGAGACACGCGTTTCCCAACAATGATCACTGTGGAGACTTCACAACATACTTTGACTTGAAAACCAGTGGCTTGTCGAGTCTCTTGATGCCGAACTTGGACCTCGGCTCCTGTCGGACAACACGTAGTCAACTATTCCCAACAATGCTTCTTTAAATATTGTGGTCACTGCATTACTGTCGATTCAAGCACAATCCATCGTGTTCACTACCTTCTGTATGGTTCTTAGATTCCTAGCCTTACTTCGTGTTTGTCAAATGTATTCCTTTGGCCTTGTGCCAAAACTGTGACTTTTTAACAAAAATATTTGCCGCATGGTAGCGATAGAGTATGCCACAGCGCAAACTTCACCACCTATGTTGAAACCCTTGCTTTGCAATGTTGTCATAACGTGCAGACAGTTTTGTCATCATTTCTTGGGAGGGTGGTGCACCCCTGGGCCTTGTGCAGCCATGCTCTCCTTCCTCCTGCACAGCCCTCTTCACTATTACATATACTCTACCACTATTTATTGATTACACAAATATTGATCACATCTGCATCATTTTTTATTCACAGGTGTACATAGCACAGCCTCTGGTTTAGGAAGCACATGTAATTGTCTGATAATGCTGCATACTTATCTAAATGGAGCTTTTAATACCTATATTAGATATGACGACCATCTGCAGCAAAGAAAAAGTGACTATTCATGCGACTAAGAGGGACCACAATAAAGATTATTTTGTCAAGTTCTTGGTAAACCATGCTGGTCGTGGTCGGTCTACTTCCGCCACTATACAGTGCCCCTGCTTCTTTTCGCCCTGATATGCCACAACCACTTCAGTTTCCACTGGCTCCAGCTTGAACCGTTGTGCAATGATGTCACGCAGCTGCTCAGTCTCTTGCTTCAACTTTCCATAGCAATGACCTGCAATGATGCAAAGTGATTTAGGCCCACCACATTTTCTGAATATTCATTGTAAAACAAAAGCAATACTGTAATGCACATCATGCACATGTACTATGTGCATGATGTGCATTACGATAGTACTATGTGCGTTGAGCAGATAGTACTACCGGCGTCAAATAAAACCCGAACAGCGCTGGCACTCGCAGTGGTATAGTGCTCGCCCTCCAGTTCTCACCCTTGGCCATGCTCCCGTTTCGGTGAAACTGTGCACGGCCCCTGTTCAGGCTGACAACTGGATGGTGTGCACTATGAAACTGAAAATGCTTTTCACTGTTCGGGTTTCATTTAACGCCGATAGTTGATTCGGGCACCACAACAAAGACACCCCGAGATAGCACAACAAAGACCACCGAAAATGGATATCCATACCTGCCAAGTCCAAGAATTCTGAATCCGGGAGATTATCACAAGAAGAGGGCGGAGGGGGGGGGGGGGGGGGGCGGTAGCGCTGCATTATTTGCCTCTATTTTTCTTGCGGCACCAAAAAGAAAAAAACGGGAACAAAAAAACATCGCGAAAAATAAAAGGGGGTGAGCGATCTCAATTGCAAGCCCAAACATAGGTGTTGCGGTCCTATTGTGACTTGGAGTGGCCGAACACACGAGAGTAGGGTTTTCCGCTAACGTGAGAGTCTCAAAGAATCAACACAAATAGCAGAATCTCTTTCCAACAAAACAACTCGCGTATACGTCTTCCTAGTACACGTGAACGGATAACATATGGGACGGCGCAGCTGTCTGCCGCAAAAGCACATGTCACAGCGTTACTCGCTACTACATTCTTTTGAAAGGAACGCCAAAATGCATCTGGCTTCTTTTTTATGTCTTTATTGCCTTTATTTTACCGCTGCTTTGGCCGCGTGCCCTCGGTGCTCATACATCGCTATCGCGTTGCCACGACCACGGTTTAGTGCACGGCGTTTACGGCAAATGATAGTTCCCCGTGCGTTTGGCTGTGCACGTGCCTTCAAAACCAAATCGTTTTATGCCATCTACGATCACATCTGCTATGGTTTTGTCCGCAGAGTTTGCGGGAACCAGCGATACTTTGACTGGTCAAGTGTTGGACGCCTGCACACTTTCGGGGTTCTGTCAGTTACGTCGTCACCATACACGATAATATCAAGAACGACCACGGTTTCGTCCACAGCGGTTGTGGCAACGACCACTGTGGATGAGCACACACACTGTAAAACACAATGCGTGAACTGGTCGCACGCGTACTCCTGAAGCTTCGAGTAGGCTGCTCTCTGCCTTCAATCGACGGTTTCTGCACTAAAGTTCACATCACCTGCCGCTATGAGCAAATATGTTTGGAACATTCGAATTTAGGCCCAATGGACATAGTGGAACTTGGCTGGGGAATTTCACGAATTCGTATCTGCCATGGTTTTGTATCACTAAGATTCAACTGTATGTTTATATGAATGCCTCTTAAATTCATCTATAATAAAATGGGGTAGGTCCACAAAAAGCCTGCAGTGGATTGAGCTGCTTTATTGTCAATGCGGCCAGATCACGCACAGGAACTTCGATTTCCAGGAGATTTTCATGACAACCATACAAACCGAAGAAACGGTTGAAATATGGGATACTTAGCAGGTATGGATATCAGACATATTATTGGCTTCAATATGACCATTACCTTCAAGTTGAACGCTGGTTTGAGCAATGGAACTAACAACGAAAGGAAAAAAAAAAGAGGACAGACAACGAGCCTTAACCCTCTGCCCTCCTTTTCAGTTCTGCTGTTTGAAAAGTTAGCTCTGCTTAATACTACATTGATGAGTTATACCCCTGCCACACAGCCACTCGAAAGCCTTTCAAGAGCAGAAGGAGATCTTCCATAAAAGTCTTATCTGCAGACACACGACAAGGATTTATCTCTTTTTCTGAAACAGATGCTATTCTTGAGGCAAAGCCAGTCAACCTTTTTTACAGCTGAAAAGAGCAGGCTTCAGGGCAGTAAGCACCACTAGTTTTCATTGATGAAAATAAAAAGCAAGTGCGTATTGTTCTGTTACCTACGCCCGTCATCAAAATGTGTTTTATGTCTCATAGAAGATGTGAACACATTTGGGCTTGCCATCTTCTCTACACTGGAGCAAACGTGAGAATCTTGTGTTGAAAAATTTATCGGAAAAAAATTGGCAGATCCCTCGTACAGTGGGAATCGGAGATATGCGAAGCACGAATAAGAAGGGTTTATATCACTTTGAAATCAGCACAACGTCATGAGGTGGAGGTAAATGATGCTGTACATGACTTTCGTGCCATGATTATCATGTTTGGTTGTATCCTTTACCTTCATCCTCTATTCACGTCACGCGATACCACATTTAGTATATGTGGAGCTAACGAAACGGTCATGAGGACACTATTAGTGTGGAAACCCTAACAACAACTAGGCGATGCCATTACTTCAACCGCAACCATGGCCTCCGCTCAGGCTTCATCGAGGCGAGTGCGGGCTCCCTGACTCACCTCACAGCCTAACGCGATGGACGTCGATCAAAAGGATGGAGATGACATCTCTGGAAAGGAAACTTCAGAAGAACAAGGTTGGATCACGATCCACGCACGTAAGAAGAATGCATTGGACACGGACGTTACCGCAGGCAGGCAAGAGGACGCCGCGTCAACAGACGCGGAGGACCATATGAGCGTCAAGGAACATAAATATGATGAACGCGGCCCCAAAGAAGCCTCACCTTTAAAAAAAAAAAAGACATCAAGGTCATTATCCGACGGAAGGATGGCTTTCACACAGTTGGATACAGCGTTGCCCGGATAGGTGACTGCATGC
This sequence comes from Rhipicephalus microplus, assembly GCF_043290135.1. Classification (NCBI taxonomy): domain Eukaryota; kingdom Metazoa; phylum Arthropoda; class Arachnida; order Ixodida; family Ixodidae; genus Rhipicephalus; species Rhipicephalus microplus. Next base: position 11,124,116 of record NW_027464586.1, read on the forward strand.
CGAGAGCAACTGGGCTGACGCCTGAAGAAGTGGTAAAGGACTCAATTCGCATTAACGAGTGGGAGAACATTATTGTAGTGAGTACACCGGTGCTCGCAAGAGCAGAAAAATACACTGCGACAAAGCCTTCCGCATAGGAGACAGAACGTACGAAGTCACCGCATATATGACTGCGCCAAAAGATACGTCGAAGGGAATCATCCGAAGGATACCCGACTACGATACCTGCAAAGGTATTCAGAAAAGCCTAGTGAACAAGAGGAACCCCAGCATATTACACGCAAAGAGGATGGGTCGCACCAATCACGCGATCATTGTATTCCAGGGCACGTATGTACTATGTTACATGTACTACAAGAGTTGTGAGTACCGCTGTGTACTATACAAGAAGCAATGTGAAGCGTGTTATGCTTGCGGAGAACTAGGCCACCGATCGGATGTTTGCCCACAGCCGCAAGCAAAAACGTGTCGTGGATATGGCAGCGCTCAGCCCAAAGCCAATCATCGGTGCGAGCCTAGGTGCCTTCTCTGCGGCAAGGACCATCCGACTGGTGACTGGAAATACAAGGCCAAATTTAAGACCCTGTACTTAGTCAAGAAGCGACAGTAGCAAAGAAAGCTACAAGAAAACGCCTGAAGTGAATGCGGGCACGCGGAGAACGAAGAGTGCGTCCACGACATCGCTGCGTTGGACAGACGCGAGAATTGGTCGAGCTCGCGTTCCCCCTCCTGCACCCGCTCTCGATCAAGAAGCTGCAAGAAGGGGGACAAAGATCAGCAGAGGGCCAGTTCCAAAGCCCAGAGCACATGAACCCCTTGGTCTGGAACAACACCAACGCAAAAAGAGGGAGGAGAAACCGGCAGCGGACACCCTGGACCGCTTGAGGTGAGCTGGGCAGATGCCGTCCTTGGCAGACGCGCGAAGGTCAAGGCTGCTCCCTCCAATTGCAGGCAAGATGGAAAAGACAGAGGCACAACAGACCACTTAAGAAAGCAATCGTAAAGCTCAAAAGGGGCATTGAGAGTTACACGCAGCAGCTTTGCAAGCAACAGTGGGAAAATACCTGCAGTAGCATAAAGAACCAACTAGGATTCGCAAACACTTGAAGCTTACTTAGGCACCTGCTAGATCCGGATGAGACAAAAACCACTCACAGACAGAACATCAACAGAATCATACATGCGTATGAAGGCTCTGAGCAGGACATATTACAGGAGTATGAAACAGTACATCAGTTCTACCCAATAGTACATCAGTTCTACCCAATTGCAAGTGTATCCCGATTACAGAGGTGCAGTGAACGAAGTCCTAGACAGACTGATCTGCAAATCAGAGATCAGGGCAGTATTACAAAAACTTAGCACCACATCGGCGCCTGGGCCCAATTAATTACAAACAAAATGCTCAGGAATCTAGATGATAAATCGATAAAGAACTTACGGTGTTTGTCAACGTGTGCTGGGAAAAAGGAAAAGTGCCCCAACAATGGAAGAATGCTCACATCGTGCTGATACCGAAGCCGGGTAAGCGACTGCAGTTACAGAACTTCAGACCGATCTTGCTTACTTCATGCTTGGGAAAGGTAATGGAGCACGTGGTTCTCACCAGGCTGACCAACTACCTCAAGAATCGCGACCTGCTTCCCCACACAATGTTGGGGTTCAGACAAAACCTCTCCACGCAGGACGCAATGCTACAGATAGAACATCAGGTAATAGATAGCCCTAAGAGGTCCACTAAGGCCACACTTGGCCTGGACCTGAAACAGGTCTTTGATAACGTATCGCACGCAATCGTACTGGTCAAAATGCAGGAACTAAATCTCTGCGAACAAACGTACAACTATGTTCGAGATTTTCTCACGAATAGAAAAGCCAAGCTTACTTTTGGGCAGCTTAGTTATGAGGAAGTAGAATTGGGTAGCGCCAGTACACTGCAGGGATCGGTGATATCACCCATGCTTTTCAACATAGCTCTCGTGGGGTTGCCAGCCAAGCTACAAGAAATCGAAGGGCTCCATCACAGCTTTTACGCCGAAAACATTACGTTGAGGGTTACGGAGGGCTGCGACGGGCACATAGAACAGACGTTGCAACGTGTGATCGAGACTGTTGAGCGATACTTACAGAACACTGGCTTGAGCTCCTCTGTAGAAAAGTCAAAACTTTTAGTACACAAAACCACGCGAAGAGCCGCAAGCCGAACAGTGAGGTAAATGACGATCCCGGTATAGACATGCATAACGACATCCGTGGACGACCCGTGTCTAAGCTAGATATTCTGCGTGTCTTTGGCTTACACATTGAGGCGAATGGCCACAATGGGGAGACCATCAGGAGACTAGAAGGAGCAGCTGCTCAGAACATCCGAGTACTAAAACGCAGAGAAAACCAACACAGCGGAATAAAAGAGGGCAGTATGATAAGGCTAGTTCAAGCCTTCATAATGAGCCGAACAACGTACGTAGCATCCTACCTCAAGTGGCAGGTAGCGGCAAAGACAAAGATAGAGGGCTTAATCAGAAAAGTGTACAAACAGGCGATCGATGAACACGAGCATGAGTAAATTACACCATCTGGGTCTCCATAACACGCTGGAGGAATTGATTGAGGCACAGACCATAGCCCAGTACGAGCGCCTTTCCAAAAGCACAACGGGCAGACACATACTAGAGAGTTTAGGAATTGGATCTCACGCTCAGAACCGCATCCAACTCGACGTACCAAGCAACGTAAGAAACAGCCTGGTTATCCTTCCTTTCCCGAAGAACATGCACCCTGAATACCACAGGGGTACACGAGGAAAGAGAGCACAGGACATACAGAAGAAGTATGGAAAATGTAAAGAGGCAGTGTTTGTGGACGCGGCCAGGTACGCGCGCAGGCCCGGCTTCGCATTGCTGTAATAGATCACCAGGATGTTTGCAAGACTAGCGTCATGGTACGCACGGAGCATTTAGAGACAGCAGAGGAAGTGCTACCCTATTGAAAATCCCGGGTTGGTGGATGCTGGAATCGTTGGTGAATATGGTGGAAAAAATAGTGGATATGGTGGAAATATTAGTGGACTTGGTGGAAACTGTAGTGGGCATAATTGCTGATGATGGCGAGAGTGGGAAAAATGATGTAAGATGGCAATGGTGGTGGCAAGCTAATGGTATTGGTGGTGGAAAATGACGGCTAGAGTGGAAAAAATGGTGGCAAATGGTGGCGAGGCAAAACAAGTATGGTGAAAGGCTTGGTGAGCGAGGTGGATGGCAATGGCGTGATGAAAGCTTGGTGGATGATGGTGGTATGATGAAAAAGCACATGACAGTATGTGAAATCACTTATTTCGTAGTGTTTTATTCTTGAATGCGCAGAGATATATGTTTACGGTCAAAAGAAACCAACGCTGCTCATTACGCTTTCTAGCAAGTTTTTTTTTCTTTACTCCTGTGGTGTCCACAACGCTTCAATTTTTGTGGAGCGTAGAATAAGCGGCCGTGAATATGTTTACATTTCATGCATTTACCTACATCAGTTTGACATCCACAATGTGTTTCTTTGTTGTGATGTTTAGAAGACTAGAGATGCCACTGTAAACAGTGACAATAAATATTTACATCGGCGTGCAGTTGTCGAGAAATGAATGAGTTCCAGTTCGCAATTGACCCTTTCAATGTTAGAGCAGAACACAGCGGTCACTTGATGTCGCCATGCTAGAAACACAACTCTGGCAATTCTTGCACAGACTAGTGCTTGAGCCGCACTTTTGAGTTAACAAAGTGCGTGCGAATATGCATAGACCGACTTTCGACATGCGTCGAGACGAGCCCCAGCGGATTTCACTTTCACCCTTCTGTTCTACCACCATGATTTCCCCCAAAGGTTGGACCTACTTGAGGAGCAAAACTTGAGGAGCATGTCGCACTCACTGTAGCACTTGAAACATATGGTGTAGTACAACTAGAGACCACACTCTTTGGAAGGTATAATTTCTTTTTTTAAATACACACAGAATCAGAAGGTCCCAAAGTACGACGTCGTCAGGGGGACCTCCTATAATTAGTGGCGTACATAAAAGCTCACAGCGGCAAAAAGAGCGAACAAATAAAAAATACAATCAAAACAGAACGATCTATACTAAAGTGCAGAGGGTGAAAGGCAGAGTGTCTAATGCAAATGCGCGCCCAAAGGAGAGAGAGCGGGTTAAGCCCGAGGTGGTCCCGTATATACACCATGTGAGCCATAACCTCAAGAAGGTGGCTTCTCGTTATGGTATTCTGGTTGTTTTTTCAGCTCCCAACAAACTTGCTTAATTGTGCCCACGTATCACATGCGATGAGCAAAGGGGCTGCCAGAAGCAGCACACAAGACTTTTTAGGTGCTGCGCACAAGGCGTGGTATATGGGACTCCCCTAGGCTGTGGCAAGTTCTATATCGGTGAAATGGGGCGTTGCATTAATGACAGACTGAGGGAGCATGCCAATAGCTTAGGCAAAAGTGAGCATGCGCATCTTCCAGCACACCGTAAAGCCTGCGGATGTGTGCCATTGTTTGAAAAAACGGTGAAAAAACGGTGATTCTTGGTAGGAGCAGAAAACAAACAGCTAGACAGCTCTTGGAAGCCTATTTTATCAAAAAGAAAGGGCCCGATTGTATGAGTGATACATGTATTGTGTTGTACACAACAGAAATGCATTTTTTGGATAACTTAGTGCCTTGCTCATGACGCTGTGCGATGTTTGTTGGCTGTGCACGCATGCGCGGTTTTGTCTTCGTTCCAGTGCGTTTCCTAGACGGTCATTAAGCAGTTGGTAGTTGGCGCTGTTCTGTCCTCTCTCCTGCTCTTCCTGCTTCACGTTATGTTTTTTGCGCCTCAGTATTCAAAACCAGATAAGAAAAATATACCATAGCAGTATTATACAAAGCTTAGAAATACCAATACAGAACTGTGAAGTGATGATGAAAATGAATTACAGATGAACAAAAGGTTCCTTTAACAATATGCTTTTCATGTTATGTTTAAAATATTGCAGTGATCGAGATGATTTAGTATGAAGAGGTATGCAATTCCAAAGATGAATACCATAGAAGCGAGCTGTAAATCTCCCATAGTTCGATCTTATTTTGGGTAAGAGTTATTTTGCTCTAAGAACCTCGTATTAGTGTTGCTGACAAGGACATAGTGAGGAGCATTATCTAATGATATGTCATGATCAATAAGATGAAATGTGACAAGGAATAATCTGTGATAAAACAGCTCTTGAATAAGTAGAATGTACAGCTGTTGATAAGTGGGTATAGAAATGAATTTTATCGCCTTGTTTTGAAAGCGCTGAAGCGGTTTTAGAAGAATGACCTATGTGTTACCTCATGATGATAGGCAGTATGATAAATGGCTATTAATATAGCATTATAAAGTGAGAAAAGAATATGAGGTTGAGAGAATACACGTGTTTTGATGATGATGCGGATACCAAAAAAACCTTTTTGATGAGTGAGTTGGCGCGAATATTGACGCAAGACAGACGTAGTATTCAAACTCCGCGCTGTTGTGACTGGTGCCCGAGCTGACGAGGGAGCGGAACTCTTTGGATCTTCAGCAAGTAGCCGACCAGCCGGCTGCCTATGACCACCAGCCACTGTCACTCCTAGCCGGAGGGTGAAACGTCGCGTCGTCACGATGCCGTAAGCCATTCCAGAGAAGACAACAAATACAGCATCTTCCTTGGAAGAAACCGCGGCGGCCGCCGCAAATCGCCCCGCTAATTAAGCGAGCAGTTCGGCGGACCCTTTGAAGTATGCTGTCTTGAGCTTGGGACCCTTCGACCAGCGGCACACACACGTCGAGGAAGAGCCCCGCTGGGGCCACCTTGGAAAACAGTGATCACGCCTCAATATTGGACATTCACATGGGCCGTGCATGCTTGTCCCCCTAAACAGTTGTGTGTGATCTGCGATTGGACAGTAACCTATGCATGTGTTCCCTGATCTAGGGATCTGGGGAGCACGCAATGCTGATTTAGCTAACGTGTTCAATGACTATTTTGTGTCCTTAACAGAAAAAGCGCACAAGCCAGATTGTACTACATATTTATCAGACAGTACTCCTGAGAGCGCGTTTTTGGCGCCAACAGTAGCCAGAGAAATTGCCCACGCTTTCTCGTCTGTAAAGAGCCGCACATGTTGTGACGCATATGATATTCAGAAAAGACCCATTAAACACGTGCTGGACCTCATACCTGAATTATTAGAACATACCTTCAACCTGGTACTTTCAACTGGAATCTTTGCACAAAAAGTACAAGTGGCAAAAGTAATCGTGTTGTACAAGACAGGGGATAAGAACTCGTTTAACAACTACCGGCCTATATCTATACTGCCAGTAATATCAAAAGGTTTAGAAAAACCGATTCACAAACGTATGATTTCCTTTTTAGATAAACACCATATCATCACTTTATCACAATTTGGATTCATGAAAGACCGCACAACTGAGCATGCTCTCCTAGCACAGAAGGAATTCATATTAGATGCTTTTGAGCGTCAACTACACACACTAGGTATCTTTATAGATTACTCAAAGGCATTCGATACTATAAATCATGTCACACTTTTACAGAAATGCAATCACTATGGCTTCTGAGGTGTCTTTCTGAAATAATTGAATCTTACTTAAAGTATCGTCAGCAGATGGTGGTCATCAATGATCACACCTCCAATTTACAAGCAATTTCAGCAGGTGTCCCCCAAGGCAGTATCCTGGGACCCCTTTTATTCTGCGTATATATTAATGATATCGTAAACATTGACCAATCTGTAAAGTATGTTATATACACAGATAACACAACCTTACTTCTCACTGCTTAACACTATAAAGATTTAATCAATGATGCAAACCAGGTATTATTAAAGCTAGCGTCCTGGACATGCAATAATTCTTTAAAATTAAACTCTTCAAAAACGAGAGTTGTTCACTTTAGGCCTAGAAATAAACCAACACCTTTGCATGCCCCGTTAATGCTTGGCACCTCGGAACTTCAGATAGTACCAAGTGTTAAATGTCTAGGTGTAATCTGATGAACATATGTCATGGAATTCCCACATTGAAAGGGTGTCTTCAAGTTTATCCAGAATAACTGGAATCTTGTCTAGGGTGCGTTTCCTGCTTCCTAAAAAAGTTAAATTTCTGATCTACAAATCGTTCTTATCACACATAAATTATTGTCATCTGGTTTGGGGCACAACAACATCAACGAACATTCACAAATTACATGTCATACAGAAAAGGGCAGTTCGCGCCATTGCAGATGTTCCGTATGGAAGTCACACGTCACCGCTTTTTGAAAAAATGAACTTATTAACCCTACCAGATTACTATCCAACAACTATCCAACAAGTCTGCTACTACGCAGGACTGAAAAGTGATAACTTTTTGGGCACACTTGCTCGTATAAACCGGCAGATCCTTTTTTATAACACTCGTCATGTTCACACGTGGTTTCTTCCACACACGCGCACGAACTACGGCAAGGAGATGCTGCGCTTTCTATTGCCGTTCCATCTGAATCAACTAACACTGTAAAAAATATTGCTAAAGATTCGTTTTTGTCCTACCTGTGTAATGCCATTGTATTTCTTTTTTCATTTGTACACTCTCAGTGATCTTTTATGTGATTATCAAAATTGAAGTTGGTACATTGTTTTAAAGGTTTATTTTTCGATCTGTGTCACTTGAATTTTATGTCTATATATGTTCATATGTAAATATTTACACATTCCTTCACAGTACTATTATGCATTCCTTTACAGATCTAATTCAGCGACATAGTTGTTGTCTGATTTATTTTATACTATAATGTACAGTCGCCTATCCCTGCCACTTTGTACGGGGTCGTGGTCCTAGTCAAGCCCGTGAAGAGGCTTTTTGACCCCGGCCCTCAGCATCCCAAATGATGGTATGTTGGAAAATAAAAAGTTCGAAGTTCAAAGTTCAAACATACCCTTTATAATGAGCCACCCGGCTCGTTCAAAGGAGCGCCATGTAGAGGAATGACAGATTCGAGAGCTCGCCATGTAAGAAAGAGGTCGTCATGTACGAGAGCTCACCTTGTATATAATGTAAATAAACCCTCATTAAGTCTTTCTTCCTCCTGCCTCGACAACTTCATCCGGAACCTCCGGTGCCTGCAAACCCCGGTCGCAACAACTGGTTGCAGCGGTGGGATACGACTCAGCGACGAAGAACGACATGGACCAGAGGTCAGCCGAAAGTCCTGGAATTCGGCGGGATCGAAGCAGCGTACCGCGACTGCACGTAACGGGGTGAGTGCCTGGCTTTGTGCTTGAGATATATCGAGTCTTTTAGCCTAGATCTGTTAAAAGATAGATATAACCAACTGCCTGGCCACTGTGGTTGTTATCTCGGCACAGAGCAGCACTGGATAATTATCTGAGCAAGTTAAGCAGGAAGGCTTAAAGAATTCGATACGAACAAAAATTTTGCGGGAGTTCTAAGGGTACGTTTCGGAGAAAATTTGAGATGCAAAAATCAGTGGAGTGAGAAACAGGAAAAAGGTTAGAGTGGGAGGTTGGCCACGTAGCGCTACTTGTGTGCTTAAGCTTGTGGTCTCTGCTGTGGGATTTGCCAGGCTTCAATTTCTTCAGACCTAGAATTGAAACGCTGGTGGGGTTGTGTTTTGTCACAGCTGAGCCGAAGCAAGGCAGTAGTCATGGACCTCATGAGATTAACGAATCGAACTTGCTAAACCTGTGTTGGGATCTCAATCTAAATTTTGACGACGATATGCCAGCAGCTAAACTCCATGAAGTGATTCTTAAAAGCAAAAGTGAAAAGGTGGAAATCGAGCACTTCGTGAATATATATTTATTGGATCAGGAAGAGAAAGAGAAGCGCAATCGGGACAAAGAGGAAATTGAGTGCAAAAAGGAAAAACATAGGAAGAAGATGCAGGAATTAGATGAGTAGTTAGAAAAGATGCATTGCAAGGGGGTGGCATTGCAGCAAAGAGGCCAGACATCCGGAGATGTAGCGCATGAAGGGTGCGATGTAGCGGCGTTGCCATTTAAGGCCGAAGGGAAGGCTACAGGCCGGACATTTGCAGATGTAGCGCACACTTGCAGATGTGGCGCACAAACGGTGCGATGTAGTGGCGGTGCCATTTTGAGGCCAAAGAGAAGGCTAGTACCTGTAAAGACAAGGTTGAGGTTCGAACGCGTTCCAAGAAAAAAAATCTCCCGGTCAAAGCAGGGTGTGAGGGTTCCGTAGTGATGGAAACTGAGTTGAGATTAGCAGAGCATTTCACGAGAATTGAACATTGCAGCCCTATAGACAATGTTGATAAGCGTCAGAGGCGGATGAAAGGCTCTGAAATTGGCAACCAGGAGTGTGCTAAACGAAGAAAGCGTCCGAAAAACCGAAGCGAGGCAAAGCTCGCGATCAGCGCGGCGCGTTCGACGAAGAGCTTCGAACGGCGCGGCGTATTCGCGAGAAAAGTCCCATTGTCTTCCCTGACTGGCTTGAATCGCATGCGTCTGAGCGGCTGGAGAGTACAGAAAAGAAAAGTGCAATCTACGCGGCCGCAGTCTAACGATGAACTGATAGGCAATCATCAGGACCGTGCACGCGATACTGCGGAGAAGCATATCGATGATGAACGTCGGAGTGGGACGAAAGGCTCCCAGGAGCACGCAAAGAAGCGTGCACAGGGGAGAAAGCATCCGAAGGGCAAAGGTAAGGCAAAGCTCGCGATGAGCATAACGCGTTTGAGTAAGGGTTTCAAATAGCAGAGTGAAATCGCGAGAAAAGTGCCGTTGTAATCTCTGACGGGTCTGTACCGTATGCGTCCAAGCCGCTGGAAATGAAAAGCGCATCATACGCGGCAGTGTTCGAATAATAAATTGCTAGGCAATCATCAGGACAGTGCACGCGAAAGAGCTAACAAGCATGTGGGTGCTGATGAGCATTAGAGGTGGGCGAAAGGCTCCGTAGACGGCACCAAGATACGTGCAAAACAAAGAAAGCGTCCTAAAAACAGGCAAGAGAAATTCGCGACGCGTTTGAGGAATGTATTCAAATGGCAGAGCGAAATTGCAAGAAAGTTGCCGTACCACAAGCATCCGAACAGCCCGAAAGCAAAAAAAGAGAAACGCATTGTGCGCGTAAGCGGTCGGAGGGCAGGGGACCCTTCTGTTGTTCTCGCGGTGCACTGGACAGGGCGCGCAACACAGAGGTCGGTGGTTTTCGTGAACTGACAAGAAGGGACGACGACAAATCTGCTTCGAGGAACATCGCGGGGTTTGGTAGCAAGGCGATTGGCTTTTACATGTGTTGTACGCCCTGCTTGTCGAGAAAATTGTTCCGGGCGCGACCACCACGAGTTCGACTTAAAGTTGTAGAGAACAGTTGCTAGCTTCTCAAAGATCTTGACTCGGGACTGTTGAAACGAATGTTTTCTTTGTTTACTTAAGTGACTTTGTAAATAAGTGAACTTTGTTTTCTTTAGCACTCTATCGTTTTGGTAGCCTATATGCAATGTGTGTGTGTATATATATATATATATATATATATATATATATATATATATATATATATATATATATATCGAAAGGATAGTAATAGGCATTAGAGCGAGTCGCAGGGTTTAAGAGATGCCCCTCATGAAGAAGCGTAGTCAGAAGCAGCGTTGTAAAGCAAAGAGTACAACAAAAAGCACAGCCGGCTTGAAGAAACTTGGTAAACGTTCATAGGGCAGTTTACAGAATTAGGTATTTGTTATTGGTTGCTTTGTATGCGTCCGAGCCGCCGAACAAAACGAAAAAGAAAAAGCACGTTGGATGAAAAGGCAAACGAAAGGAAGGGGACGGTCAGCCTTTCGTCGCTCTATCAACAGCATGTTTGATGGGCCGTGGGAGTGCGAGGTCCGTGGTTCGCTAATACTAACTGAGCAAGAGTAAGAACTCTGATTGCCAGCGAGGAGCTTTGCGAGGGTCGGAGGCAAAGCGAATGAGTTTTGCCATTGTTCCATTTCCTGTTCGTCAAGACAGACCCACAGGACGCGACACGACGCGTTCGACTGAAAAAAAAAAAAAAAAAGAGTAGACTTTTGACAATGTTCACTAGTGAATTTGTTTTGTTTTGAAGTTTGGTTCTGACGATTTAAGTTTGTTTTGGGTTTTAGAACGTGTTCTTTAAGTATGTCGGCTACTACATAATGTTTCGTTTACCCATTTTCGGTTTTGTTCTCGACTGAAAAAAAAAAAAAAGAGTAGACTTTTGACAATGCTCACTAGTGAATTTGTTTTGTTTTGAAGTTTGCTTCTGACGATTCAAGTTTGTTTTGGGTTTTAGAACGTGTTCTTTAAGTATGTCGGCTACTACATAATGTTTCGTTTACCCATTTTCGGTTTTGTTCATTTCTTAGGCGTACGTTTTTCTAAAGTAACCGTTGTGCGATTGCATAATGGACACGTATAGGAGCCTGCGTCATGGTAGATGCCCGTAAATGAGCAGGGGCGACGTTATGAACTAAGTACGACTGAGCGCAGCGACGCAAAGATATTTCTTGCGAGTGTTTTCAGGGATCATGCGAAAGTTTCTTTTGTTCATTCAATGTTTTGCTCGCATGTGTCCAGTGTGGAAGTAAAAAAAAGCTAATTCATGAGTTTATGCATATGCTTTCTGAGTAGTAACCGCAAAAAGAACATTTGTAGTTTATCCATGCAGAAGCATGATGACGTGCAGTTGCGGATGTGGATGTTCCTGATGCAGGTGCAGCATGACAGTTATCTCTTCGTCAGCTCTGAGGGAACTGACGACTAGCTTTGGCGGCACAAAACTTTGGTAACTAAAAGATAGCGTGAAGCAAAAACTTTATTTTACGAGTATGAGGTCTGGTAGGTTACAGCTGTTTACTCACGCTAGCACACAGGTATACCACGAGGAACGCCTCATTTAGCAGTTAATTTTCTTGAAAGCAGTCTAATGGGAAGATATTCTGGAATCGGGATCGGGAGCTTTGGTGAAAGCTCAGAGAGACGTTCCAGTTGCTGCTTTGGTGATAATAATTACAGAAGGTTGTTTTGGAAATTTTTTTGGACTCGATGTGTCTCAGTGCGGGCGGGGCGCTCTCCCGTGCCTGTGGTGAAGTGTATGAATGCTTTTCCCAGAAGATAGCCACAAGGAACGAGCGGGAAAGAGTCTTTGGCTGGGCGTCATCGGCAGTGGCCTGGAAGATGGCACCACACTAGGACACTTCGGATAACCTGTGCAGCTGGTCACCCTAAGGTCGAATCTCCCGCCGGCGGACGAGTTGTTGTGACTGGCGCCCGAGCTGACGAGGGAGCGGCGATCTTTGGATCTTCAACAAGTAGCCGACCAGCCGGCTGACTATGACCACCAGGCATTGTCCCTCCTAGCCGGAGGGTGAGACGTCGTGTCGCCACGACGCCGTAAGCCGTTCCAGAGGGGACAACAAATACAGGATCTTCCTTGGAAGAAACCGCGGCGGCCACCGGAAATCGCCCCGCTAATTAATCGAGCAGTTCGGCGGACCCTTTGAAGTGTGCTGTCTTGAGCTTGAGACCCCTCGACCAGCGGCACACACAGGACGAGGAAGAGCCCCGCTGGGGCCACCTTGGAAAACAGTGATCGCACCTCAATATGGGACGTTCACCTAGGCAGTGTATGCTCGTCTCCCTCACCAGTTGTGTGATCTGTGATTGGACGTGTGCACGTGTTCCCTGATCTAGGGATCTGGGGAGCACATGCCCTTTATAATGAGCCACCCGGCTCATTCGAAGGAGCCCCATGTAGAGGAACGCCAGATTCGAGAGCTTGCCATGTAAGAAAGAGCTTGTCATGTACGAGAGCTCACCTTGTATGTAATGTAAATAAACCCTCATCAAGTCTCTCTTCCTCCTGCCTCCACAACTTCATCCCGAGCCTCCGGTGCCTGCAAACCCTCGGTCGCAACAGCGCGCTGGTTCGTGCTGTTGACACCAGCGGGCCAATGATCAGACAAGAAAAGGCCGTGAGAATGTGCGCCTCCTCAGCACGAGATTTCGACGAGAAAGAAGTGGGGCACCGCTCGAGGGCTTCTCGGAGAATGACTCCTTTTGCGGATCGCCTGTTAGAAACGCTGCTACATTTTTCTTTTACTTTTCGGGCACAGATTAGCCCCAATAAATAGTTATTACACCATCCGAATTGTGCGTAAGAATTCTGGTGGAGGAGCTGGGTAATGATCCCATACCCAGTTGGACTTCGAGGGAGCAGCCCGGAACCACGACCAGTCGAACCAACCGAGCTCACGCCAGTTCATCAGCGTGCCAGCCATCGTCTACGTGGTGAGCCGCCAGAATTTCCCGTGCCACCAGAGCCTAGAGTGCCTCCAGCTGTCTCTGGCAAGAGTACCGAAATGTCATCTCCAACCACTGGCGCGCACGTCGTTTCATCTCCAGTCGCTGCAAGGCACGCCGTTGTCGAGCCACGAACGCCCGACCCTTTTTATGGCGATCCTCATGAAGACGCCGAGGATTGGCTGGAGGGTTTTGAGCGCTTCGCCAACTGCAACGGATAGACCGAAGAAAAGAAGCTTCGCCGCGTTTATTTCGCGTTGCAGGACAGTGCATGAACATGGCTTGAAAACCATGAAGGTGCCATTTAGTCTTGGGATGACTTCCTCGGGTTAGCGTCTTGGGGCCACTACTTTTTCTAATCTACATTAATGATCTTCCAACTAATATTTCTTCGTCAATACAGCTTTTTGCTGACGATTGCATTTTATACCGTTCTATAACTAGTACTGACGACCACTTTGCTCTCCAAAAAGACCTTAATCTCATTAACAACTGATGTGGTGCATGGCAAATGACATTAAATTTATCAAAATGTAATGGAATATCCTTTAGTCGAAAAATGAATGATTGATTTCTTCAGTTTAACGTCCCTAAACCACCATATGATTATGAGAGACGTCGTAGTGGAGGGCTCCGGAAATTTCGACCACCTGGGGTTCCTTAACGTGCACCTAAATTTCAGCACACGGGCCTGCAACATTTCCGCCTCCATCGGAATGCAGCCGCTGCAGCCGAGATTTGAACCCCGAGCTGCGGGTCAGCAGCCGAGTACCTTAGCCACTGGGCCTCCGCGGCGGGCACCTTTAGTCGAAAAAAATTAACCATTGAATTTGATTACTCCATAAATAATTCCAACGTATCAAAGTCGCCTTCGTATAAGTACCTCCACGTCCATTTCACTTTAATTCTTACTTGGACAGCACATGTGACCTACATATCTACAAATGCATCAAGAACACTGGGATACTTGCATCGAAATCTATGAAACGCGCTGAATAACCTCCGCAAACAAGCTTACTTAACCTTTGTTCACCCACAGCTGGACTTTGCATCACCCATATGGTCCCCCTTCCAAGCTTATCTCATTAACCAGCTAGAAGCCGTGTAAAACAGGGTGTCACGGTTCATTTAACGTATTTATAGTCGCCCCTCGAGCGTCACACAAATAAAACATGACCTTTCATTACAGCATCTAGATATACAGCGCACAGTTTCCCTCCTGTCTTTGCTTTATAAATATATTCACGTGTCCAGGCCACCACCCTTCCCACTAACGGCACCATTGCGGATGTATAAACAACTTCACAATCAGCGAAGCATCACACGCATCGTTGGAAAAACAAAGTCATTCAATTCATCAGCTTTGCCTCGTGCCATAGCACTCTGGAATGACCTACCCGGCAACATTGTCAATTTAACTAACCATGAAAATTTTCACGCGCAATTAAGGATACATCTATCTCAATAGCTTTGTATAACCTCCTCGAATTCTGTTTTTGTTCTTTGTGCTTCTTTGCGGATGGGAAATTCTTGTTTTTTCTTGAAGCCTTGTATTGTTATTAGTTGCTCTGTAGTTGCTTTTTGTAGTTGCTTTGTATTGTGGCAGAAGTATCATCCACTAGCATTCTTCCTATGTAACCCCTTACTCTATGCTCCGTAATAGAGCCTGTAAGGTATTTAAATAAATAAAATTAATAGATTCCATACTCGCATCTATACATATCAAAGCAGCCCTATCACCGAACCAGAAACAGAAAATCGAGAGCCTTATATGGCAGTACACCTCGTGTTTTTCCACGTCATCGAAAGTGCAAAGAACATTCATCACCAAACACCGCATCATAATTGATCAATCTATTAGATCTATTTGCCAGCATCCGTACCGAGTGTCACAAAAAGAGAGGGAAGTCATCAGAGGCCAAGTTGAAGAAATGCTTAGAGACGACGTAATTCAACCATCAGCCAGCCCAAGGGCCTCCTCTACAGTGCTGGTAAAGAAAAAGGACCAGACTTTGCGCTTCTGCGTTGACTACTGAAAATTAAGCGTCATCACAAAGCGGGATGTCTATCCACTTCCAAGTATCGATGACACCCTTGACAGTCTACGAGACGCGAAACTATTTTCCTTTCTAGACCTCAAGAGCGGATACTGGCAGATAGAGGTGGACGAACGAGTTAGCGAGAAAACTGTTTTCGTCACCCCAGATGGGTTCGACGAGTTCAAGGTACTCCCATTTGGCTGTGTTCCACACCTGCCACATTTCAGCAGATGGACACTGTGCTGTCCGGGTTAAAATGACAGTCCTGCCTTGTTTATCTCGATGAGCCCATGATCTTTTCGGCCACCTTCGATCAGCATGTGGAACGACTATGGACTGTGCTCACAGGGATTAGTTTAGCAGGGCTGACGATAAAACCCCAAAAGTGCCATTTTAGTTTTCATGAACAGCTTTTCCTCAGTCTTGTGGTTAACTCTGAAGGCATTCGGCCTGATCCCGAAAAGACAGCAGCTGTAGAAAAGTTTCCTAGACCGACGGATAAAAGGGCTGTGAGACGATTCTTAGGACTTTGCGCCTATTACAGAAGATTCATCAGATTTTTCGAAGATTGCGGAACCACTAATCCGACTGACGAAGAAAGACACGCCTTTCACCTGGACAAGCGAGCACGAAGACACGTTCAATGAGCTACTACAGTGACTCCTAAACCACCCCGTCCTTGTACATTTCCCCGAAAAAGCCGAAACAGATTGACACGGACGTAAGAAACTTGGGACCAGGTTCCGTCCTCGTGCAGCAGCAAAACGGAGAGGAACGAGTGGTCACATATGCTAGTCGCACTCTTTCGAGGGCCGAAATGAATTATTCGGTGACGAAAGAAGAATGTCTGGCGGTAATACGGGTCATACGAAAATTCCGACCGTGCTTATATGATAGACTATTTCGAGCAGTGAGCGACAATCACTCACTGTGCTGGCTCGCAGGCCTAAAGGAGCCTTTTGGGCGACTTGCTAGATGGAGCCTCAGGTTGCAAGAATACGACATAACAGTCGTATACAAGTCGGGTCGCAAGCGCAGCGATGCTGATTGCCTGTCATGCGCACCAGTGGAATCTGCACCTGTGGAAGATGGAGACGACTTTCCGTTTCTTGGAGCCGTCACCACCGCAGACATGACTGAATATCAACGTTCTGATGCGGCGTTGCTTCAGCTGATCAAGCATCTGGAAGGGCAACTCGTGTGTGTTCCTCAAGTTTTCGTCCGGGGATTGTCGTCGTACCTGATGAGAAACAACGTTTTATACAAGAGAAACTTCGAGCACAGCAGGGAGAAATTCCTACTCGTCGTTCCTTCAGTCTCGCGATATGAAATCCTGGAAGCCTGCCATGGTGAGCCAACAGCAGGACATCTCGGAGTGAGTAGAACACTGGCTCGCATCCACACCAAGTCATCATCATCATCATCAGCCTGACTACGTCCACTGCAGGACAAAGGCCTCTCCCATGTTCCGCCAGTTAACCCGGTCCTGTGCTTGCTGCTGCCAATTTATACCCGCAAACTTCTTAATCTCATCTGCCCACCTAACCTTCTGTCTCCCCCTAACCCGCTTCCCTTCTCTGGGAATCCAGTCAGTTACCCTTAATGACCAGCGGTTATCCTGTCTACGCGCTACATGCCCTGCCCATGTCCATTTCTTCTTCTTGATTTCAGCTATGATATCCTTAACCCTCGTTTGTTCCCTAATCCACTCTGCTCTCTTCTTGTCTCTTAAGGTTACACCTACCATTTTTCTTTCCATTGCTCGCTGCGTCGTCCTCAATTTAAGCTGAACCCTCTTTGTAAGTCTCCAGGTTTCTGCTCCGTAGCTAAGTACCGGCAAGATACAGCTGTTATATACCTTCCTCTTGAGGGATAGTGGCAATCTACCTGTCATAATTTGAGAGTGCTTGCCGAATGTGCTCCACCCCATCCTTATTCTTCTAGTTACTTCAATCTCGTGGTTCGGCTCTGCGGTTATTACCTGCCCTAAGTAGACATAGTCTTTTACAACTTCAAGTGCACTGTTACCTATCTCGAAGCGCTGCTTCTTGCCGAGGTTGTTGTACATTACTTTCGTTTTCTGCAGATTAATTTTAAGACCCACCTTTCTGCTCTCCTTGTCTAACTCCGTAATCATGAGTTGCAATTCATCCCCCGAGTTACTCAGCAATGCAATGTCATCGGCGAAGCGCAGGTTACTAAGGTATTCTCCATTGACTCTTATCCCTAACTGTTCCCATTCTAGGCTTCTGAAAACCTCCTGTAAGCACGCGGTAAATAGCATTGGGGAAATTGTGTCCCCCTGCCTTACACCCTTCTTGATTGGTATTCTGTTGCTTTCTTTATGAAGCACTATGGTAGCAGTTGATCCCCTGTAGATTTCTTCCAGAATGTTTATATATACTTCATCTACGCCCTGATTCCGCAGTGTTTGCATGACGGCTGATATTTCTACTGAATCAAACGCCTTCTCGTAATCTATGAAGGCTATGTATAGTGGTTGGTTATACTCTGAGCATTTCTCTATTACCTGATTGATAGTATGAATGTGGTCAATTGTTGAGTAGCCTGTTCGAAATCCTGCTTGTTCCTTTGGTTGATTGAATTCTAATGTTTTGTTTACTCTGTTAGCAATTACTTTTGTAAATAGCTTGTATACTACAGAGAGCAAGCTGATCGGCCTGTAATTCTTCAAGTCCTTGTCATCTCCTTTGTTATGTATTAAGATGATGTTAGCGTTCTTCCAAGACTCTGGTACTCTTCCCGTCAGGAGACACCTCGTAAACAGGGTGGCTAGTTTTCTAACACAATCTGCCCTCCATCTTCTCCACACCAATCTGCCACACCAAGTACTACTGGCCAAAGTTACTGCATGCTGTACAGCATTATGTGAGGACATGTAGAGATTGCCAGAGATGCAAAACGCCTCCATTGAAACCTGCAGGGTTTCTCCGACCAATAGAACCCCCTACATCTACGTATGAACAAGTAGGAATGGATCTACTTGGTCCATTTCCTACGTCATCTATGGGCAACCAATGGATAGTAGTGGCAACAGACTACTTAACCCGGTATGCTGAGACAGCCTCTCTCATTAGGGGTACGGCTATAAAAATCGCTGAATTTTTCGTCACTAACATTGTGCTACGGCATGGTGCACCAAAAGTGGTTACCACGGATTGAGGAACTGCATTCACAGTCGATCTGATGCAGTCTATTATAAAACTTACGAGCACATGCAATAAAAAAACGGCTTACCACCCCCAAACGAATGGGCTAACTGAGCGACTCAGCAGAACTCTAACCAGTATCATGTCCATTTATGTTGACTTGGAGCACCGTATGTGGGACAAGATACTGCCGTACGCCACTTTCGCTTATAATACTGCTGTGCAGGAGACTACTAAAGTGACGTCATTCCAGTTAGCCTATGGTAAATAGTTACCACACCATTAGATGCATTGCTGCCTGTAAACGACAATACAAACCACAAGCCTGACATCAGCAAGTTCATTCAGTGAGCTGAAGAAGCACGGCAGTTGTCGCGACATAACATAAAACAACAGCAATGTATTGATGCAAACCGTTACAACCTTGGAGGAGAGGAGTCGACTACGCACCAGGCGACAGAGTTTGGATTTGGACTCCCGTGCGGATGCCTGGCCTCTTCAAAAAGCTTTTGCACCGCTATGTCGGCCTTTACCGAGTCCTACGTCGCGTCAGCTCCTTGAACTACGAGGTGTCACCGGAAGGACAAGTGAGCTCATCAAGATGCTGAAGGAGCACAGAAATTGTGCATGTGGTCAGAATGAAGCCTTACTATGACAGGCAATGAACATTGAACTATACACACCCGATCATAAGGAATACCTATTTCTCCAATGAAGACCACGCATTCAGACCATGTCAACAACACTGCTTCTACGCATCGGGATGATGCATTCTTGGAGGAGGGATAATGACGCAAGACAGACATAGTATTCAAACTGCGCGCGCTAGTTCGTGCGCCCCCAAGAGATCAGCGTCCCAATGATGAGACAAGAAAAGGCCGTGACCGCGCGCGCCTCATCAACACAGGATTTTGACGAGAAAGAATTGGGGCACCGCACGAGGGCTTCTCGGAGATCAATTTCTTTTGCAGATCGCCTGTTAGAAAGGCTGCTACATTTTTCCTTTACGTTTCGGGCACAGGTTAGCCCCAATAAATAGTTATTCTAACACCATATGGATTGTGCGTAACAATATTATATTGAAGGTGTTTATCGAGACTAATACCCAGAAATTTAACATTAGCTGATGCCGGTATACCATGCCGGTATACCGGCATGGTATACCGGCATGGTATACCATGCCGGTATACCGGTAGACAAATATGAAAAAAGTAATCACCGTTTCAAGGCTATAAAAAAGCACAAAAGTTGTTTTAGAAGGATTAATTTCAGGTTCGTTAATTATACAACATGAGTGAATACTTTCTAGATCTGTAGTATGTCCTCAAGTGCGATGACCGATTTATGTGGTGAATGAGAGGTTGTACAGTCGAATCTCATTTATCATACACGCTTAATTAGAACTTCCAGTTAATTCGAACTCACGATGAGGTCCCGTCAAAGCTATATGTATTCCAATGGGCGAAAAACGCCCGTTAATTCGAACGCCCAAGCACTTCCGACGGTTAATACGAACATACTGCGCTCAGCACCCCACCCATTCTCGCCGCGGCACCTGCGACACTTCAATGCTGCCCACGAAGGAAATGAAAAGGAAAGAAAAGGCTGCGGTAGAACGTTTGCTCTCTCTCAAATGCCGATTTGCGACGCACCCGTGTCACGCTTCTCCCTTTTCCATCCCTGCCATGTAAAGACCCTTCTCCAACGCCGCAGGCTAAAACAGAGAGGAAAAAAAAAAAAAGAAAGCTGTCGCTGGGTTGAATGACTGTGTGGCTGAAGGAAAGAAAAAAGGCACTATCTTCTACAGCCCTTGCCCCTTGCTGAAGCATGGCTCTGCGCCCTGAAGGGGTAGTGTCTCAGACGCCGATGTCACGCTTCTCCCTTTCTCTTCCCTGCCACGTGACCCTTTTTTAAACGAAGAGAGCAGAAAAATAAAGCTGCCGTTGAGTGTTGGTTTTCTCTCAATCGCCGATCTGCTTTTCTCTGCGCAAATATGCTCCTCCTTTCTCATACGCAGCCGCAGCATGGTGGCTGCGTATCAGAGAGCCCTCCTTTCTCGTAAGCAGCCGCCATGCTGCGGCTGCGTACTGGAGAGCGGGAGGCTCCGCTACGCAGACGTTGTCGTCTTTAGAAAGTGTCGGAGCTGGACATTTCCGCGCGCAACCTCTGTTGCCAGGAGAATGCTGAAGCTGAAGTAGAAATGCTTTGCAAGCTGCGTGCGAAATTGATTGATTCGCTGTAAGGCAAACGTGTGCAGACGTGCACCACCAATTATTTCAATTATTGATGGATGTCCTGTGATTTGTGAATAAATGCAAGTCTTCTGAAACTTCCCCCCCCCCCCCCCCCCCCTGTGTGTTAGCTCAATGCACATGCGCCACTGCATGGAGAGCCCTCCGTTTATTTAGCTTTAATTAATTTGAACATCTTTTAATTAAAAATAATTTTCGGGTCCCTACGAGTTCAAATTATCGAGATTCGTCTTTATCATTACAATACAGCAAACAGTTAGAAGATTTAAGCGTTAGAAGAGTTTAAAACAATTAAGAATTGGGTAAGTCATTATAAATAGAAGAAATAACAAACAGCCTAATATAGAACCTTAGGGAATGCTGCAGTTAATTTTATTGATAAAAGTTGGCCATTAATATACACTACTTACGGCCTGTTTGAACAACTTGGGAAATTTACCTGTTTTGAAGATATGTTCGCAGTATCTGCCACAACCATTGATATGTCTGCAGTAACCAGTTTAATTCACGAAGGCTAGAATCCAGCCCTGCTCCCATAACTCTAAGGGAAGAAATTAAATTAAAAACTTCTTTTGAAGAAACAGGATAAGGAAGAAATACCGAGGGACACATGGAAGATGGGGTAGAACACTAGAAGAAGGCATGTTTTGGCGTGTGGCAAAATGTTCACTAAAAACGTTAGGTATATCAGCCTAGCTAGTATGCTATCGTTGTAAATTATTTTTTTAATACCTGAACCTGACTCT
Source organism: Rhipicephalus microplus (assembly GCF_043290135.1). NCBI lineage: Eukaryota > Metazoa > Arthropoda > Arachnida > Ixodida > Ixodidae > Rhipicephalus > Rhipicephalus microplus. The sequence goes on from NW_027464586.1 coordinate 11,145,688, forward strand.
GTAATATCAAGAAATTCTTTAATGAGCTCCAGATCGCACCTGGTTCTTCCGTTTTCAATTTGTCTGCCATTCATAATATTCTCGTTTAACCCACTTAAGGATGCTTGAAAGAAAATTATTGTAATTTTTAAATCTAGCTTGCAAAGATATCTTAAAAGGCTCTAGTTTGACTTTTTTTAGGAGGATTGTTTATCTTAATTATTGAGCACAGCAATGCATTTGGGATCCATAGATTCCTAGGAGACGAGAATGTGTGCTTACGGAATACATGGGTTGTGCAGTCATTAATGTAGTCCGTCATTGTTGACAGAAACATGGAATATGCATTCTCAGGACAATTTTTGCACAAAACACTATTCACTATTTTAGCATGTGCCGTGCACCTTTCATGTAAATAATGCTTCATTGAAAAAGCTAGTGAATTGGAGATGCTACGTACATTTGGCGGTGCCAAGACTGAAAAACAGGGGATAATGATCAGTTATAGAATAATCTATCCTCCAGTGATGCAATCGGAGGATGAAGAGGAAAATATATGGTATATTATTGTGCAAGAATCACCAGTGCCGTCATCATCATCATCATCAGCCTAAGTCCCCTGTAGGACAAAGGCCTCTCCGATGTTCCGCCAGTTAACCCGGTCCTGTAAATGCTGCTGTCAATTTATACCCACAAACTTCTTAATCTCATCTGCCCACCTAACCTTCTGTCTCCCCCTAACTCGCTTGCCTTCTCTGGGAATCCAGTAAGTTACCCTTAATGACCAGCGGTTACCCGGTCTACGCACTACATGCTCGGCCCATATCCATTTCTTCTTCATTTCAACCATGATATCCTTAAGCCCCGTTTGTTCCCTAATCGTTTTTTTTTCTCGTTATTTATCTTTAGCAAGTGTATAATTAGGTACTTTTGACCTTGCAGTGCACCTGCACCCATAATGAATGCACTATGATATCAATTTGAAACTGTTTAGCGACTATTATGCATTTTTTCCCCCACTTTTATCAGGTGCTGTACCCTGTCGTTTCGCCACCTACGGGTGGCTGGGGCTTTGTCAAGCAGTCATTAGACAGTTTTTCCGGCCACCTTGTTTCACCGTAAATGTTTTTGTTTTTGGTGAAAATAAAGTTCTTTGATTGATTGATTGATTGATTGATTGATAATCCACTCTGCTCACTTCTTGTCTCTTAAGGTTACACCTACCATTTTACTTTCCATTGCTCACTGCGTCGTCCTCAATTTAAGCTGAACCCTCTTAGTCTCCAGGTATCTGCTCCATAGCTAAGTACCGGCAAGATACAGCTGTTATATACCTTCCTCTTGAGGGATAGTGGCAATCTGCCTGTCATAATTTGAGAGTGCTTGCCAAATGTGCTCCACCCGATTCTTATTCCTCTAGTTATTTCAATCTCGTGGTTTGGCTCCGCAGTTATTACCTGCTCTAAATAGACATAGTCATTTCAACCTGAAGTGCACAATTACCTATCTCGAAGCGCTGCTCTCTTCCGAGGTTGCTGTACATTACTTTCGTTTTCTGCAGATTAATTTTAAGGCCCACCTTTCTGCTCTCCTTGTCTAACTCCGTAATCATGAGTTGCAATTCGTCTCCCGAGTTACTCAGCAATGGAATGTCATCGGCGAAGCGCAGGTTACTAAGGTACTCTCCATTAACTCCTATACCTAACCGTTCCCATTCTAGGCTTCTGAAAATTTCCTGTAAGCATGGGGTAAATAGCATTGGGGAGATTGTGTCCCCCTGCCTTCCACCCTTCTTGATTGGTATTCTGTTGCTTTCTTTATGAAGCACTATGGTAGCAGTTGATCGCCTGTAGATTTCTTCCAGGATGTTTATATATACTTCATCGACGCCCTAATTCCGCAATGTCTGCACGACGGCTGATATTTCTACTGCATCAAACACCTTCTCGTAATCTATGAAGGCTATGTATAGTGATTGGTTATATTCTGAGAATTTCTCTATTACCCAACTGATAGTGTGAATGTGGTCGATGGTTGAGTAGCCTGTTCGAAATCTGACGGCTGATATTTCTACTGCATCAAACACCTTCTCGTAATCTATGAAGGCTATGTATAGTGGTTGGTTATATTCTGAGCATTTCTCTATTACCCAATTGATAGTGTGAATGTGGTCGATGGTTGAGTAGCCTGTTCGAAATCCTGCTTGTTCCTTTGGTTGATTGAATTCTAATGTTTTCTTTACTCCATTAGCAATTACTTTTGTAAATAGCTTGTATACTACAGAGAGCAAACTGATCGGCCTGTAATCCTTCAAGTCCTTGTCATCTCCTTTCTTATCTATTAAGATGATGTTAGCATTCTTCCAAAAATCTGGTACTCTTCCCGTCAGGAGACAACCTTGTAAACAGGGTGGCTAGTTTTTCTAACACAATCTGTCCTCCATCTTTCAGCAGATCTCATGTTACCTGATCCTCACCAGCAGCTTTGCCTCTTTGCATGCTTTCCAAACCTTTTCTTCTGACTACTTCTATCATTACTGGTGGGGTGTCATCTGGGTTACTGCTAGTTCTTATAGTATAAAGGTCATGGCTGTCCCGGCTACTGTACAGATCTCTGTAGAACTCCTCCGCTATTTTAACTATCCAATCCATATTGGTAGTTATTTTGCATTCTTTGTCCCTTAGTGCATACATCCGATTTTTGCCTATCCCAAGTTTCCTCTTCACTGCTTTGATGCTTCCTCCGTTTTTCAGAGCATGCTCAATTCTCTCCATGTTATACCTTCTTACATTGCATAACTTACGGCTATTAATCAACTTCAAAAGTTCTGCCAGTTCTATTTTGTCTGTTGTACTTGAGACTTTCATGATTTGTTGCTTCTTAATAAAATTCTTCGTTTCCTGGGAAAGCTTGCCAGTGTCCTGTCTAACTACCCTGCCTCCAACTTCCACTGCACACTCGATAATAATACTCGTCCGATTATCATTCATTGTATTTACGCTAAGGTTGGTTTCCTCACTAAGAGCTGAGTAGCAGTTCTGAAGAGAGTCTCAGAATTTTAGTACTTTCCCTCTCAGTGCTCGCTCATTGATTGGCTTCTTGCGTATCAGTTTCTGTCACTCCTTCTTCAAGTCATTCATTGAACCTCGCACGCAGCCAGGCGCAAGAAGCCATCATAAGGAGCGGCATAGAAGAAGCCTCTAGAGAGCTTCTCATCAACTCTGGAAGATTACCTTCACTGCCCAAACTGAATGACAACAGCCTACAGACTACCAGCTGCCTACTGGACACAACATCAAGTTTCCGAGAAAACCAGCCAATGTTCATGAAGGGCTCCCACCTCAGCACGTTCCACAGCAACATCAGCAATGCCACAGCAAGGCCAAGAGTTCGAGACACTCCAACGGACACACAAAGAAGGACGACATCACAAAGCAAATCTAGTAAAGCAATACAAGGCGTAAGGCATTTTTGCATGAATGATCGTCATCAGAATGCCAGGCCTGCGCAGAAAATGCAGCACAGTGACAGAGAAAGCTAGAAGAGCGCCTTTCAGAGCCTTTTCTAAAAACTCGTTGGTAACTGCTGCAAGCACACTTGCTTGATGCCCACTACGGCATTAATAATAAACTTTAGGTAGTAGGCCAGCATCCGCTATGCTATCTTTCGTCATTCTTCTGAGAAGCGTGGTATCCGCTAAACACTTGCAAGGAATTTCGTGCCAATTGTTCATGCAGTGTCGGACGACAAAAAAAGGAATTATGGTTGAAGTGGGTATGCACCACAGTTAATGGGGGAACAAGAACAAGCTTTTGTAATAGGTTGGAGCATTGGATGGCCCACACGTTCCGCTCTTTGCACTGTGCAACGACTGGTTGTTCTTTCGCTGTTTTAAAACACTTCATAAATCGTATTAACGCTGTTGCTTTCACTGATATCAAGCCTGGCTCAGGCAAGTTTGCTAACAAGTAACAAGCACCAGCGTAGCTCAGTGGTAGAATACTGCACTCGCACCCAGCGAACTCGGGTTACAGCCCCCCTGTGTCTTTGGTGCTAGGCTTGCTAACAAGTCACAAGCACCGGCGTAGCTCAGTGGTAGAATACTGAACTGGCACGCAGCAAACCTACATTCTGAGCCCCACTGTATTTTTGCTGCTAGGCTTTTTTTTTTCTAATTTTGCACGATGTGGTTACGGACATGGGCGGCGGCGGCGGACAACTGCGCGTGACGCGAGTTGTGATCTGATAACAGCTTTCGCTGTAAAACGCATCCTGCGCAAGAGGCCAGAAGTGTGCTTTCGATTATGGCACCAATACCTCAGCAAATACCAAAAAAAAAAACAAGTCGCCACTGCTACCCCACAAAGATTCAGGCACCGTCCTATCATGCTACGACAACGAGCACGCACATAGAACCAACAGTGACGCCTATGAAGACGGAAATTTCGAACCTGCAAGACCTTTCAACATCGTCCGTTCTTCGCAAGAATGCAAGCTGTTTTATCACCACTGTCTATGCTCAAAACATGTTTATGCTGTCAGAACACAAGTCAGCCTCGCCCACCAAAACTCCAGCATTTACCAGACTGCTGCACTCTGCCCTGAAGTCTTTGCGAGTTTACGAAACTTCACTGGACCATACAACTAATTGAGCATTTTGAGATTTGTGACTTCTAAACCTCTCCTAGTTTACTTTTCCTGGCTCGTAACTCGCGAATTATTTCAGAGGGAGGGGGAATCATGTGACGTACGAAAAAAGTGGTGGTTAGTGAGGAAGAAGCGAAATGGAGTAAAAATGGCGCATGAGCCGGACCACGTCTCCCAGTCAACATTGCATCACATATACATATATATTTTGAGAACATCTGTTATAAACAGAAAAACACTTATTACTTAATGAATAGAAAGTTGTAAACTGCTTAATAAAACATTTTGTATCCTGACTTTCACCTTCCTTTTTGAAACTTATTAGCCCAGCTTCGTTGCTTCAAAAGTTGGTTAATTAAAGTGGCCTATTTAAACAGTTGACCCTTTGATGCACACAATTTTGTTTCAGTGCACAGCATCAAGAAAATTGTGGCATGTACAAAGAAAGAAGAAAATATGCAAAGCTGTCAGAAAGAAAATGATTATTTATAGGCGAGTAATGAGTCGCTCCTGCGCAACATTGGACCTTTGTGAAACTACCTCACATAGAAGGCCTTGAAACCACTGCGGCTTGGTTCCTGGTATGAGGCGCATGTTGCATTAAGCGCACTACAGAAATGTGTATCTGAACTTACAGAACTTGCATTGATTCTATTTTTCACTGTACTGGGGCTGGTGATTCTATTTTTGGCTCTCTCTGTGTATAATCCCTTTTTACTTGTACCTTTTTCCTTTTTTTTTTGTTTGTCTCCGTTTCTCGCTATCTCTTTTCATCTCTTTCGATATTCGTTCTCTAGCTCATGAGAATTATTGCAGGGACCAATTTCGAGACCACTTTCGGCTAAAGTCCATAGATTCTTTAGTCATGACGAAGCGCGGCAAGCAGTGGGGCCCTACTGAGGAGCACAACCCAAGGTTGAGCCCAGCAAACTTTTTTTTGTAAAATTAAAGTTTAAACTCACTCTTCCCACGACAGACAAATCTGCACACGTGTTCTGGGACCGAAGTAGAAAAAGAGAATAGTGTGTGCAGGTTCATAATGATGATGGCTCTCCTTCACATAAAACGTTCAGTGAAACACTTTCTATATCTGCTTGCACCTCCGCATGTACACACTGTTGCTTGTGAGCAACAACCCTTTTGGCGGAAGGATTTCTGTCTTGCACTTCGTGGCCACGCCATCCAGCGTGCTCATGAATATCCTAAAGCTAGCAAATGTCGCAGTAACAGCCCATTTCGCTGCCGTCAAATAAATTTACCTCCTTGTGCAGAGCTTGACGTGCCTCCTATAAAGACACCGAAACAAAACACTACAAAATGGCAATGCATCTATTTCTAAGTAATCGTTTGTAGCTCAATACTCTTGGTAATCTTTGCATCTTACCACAGATAGTGCCAGAAGTATCATGTATCAAAGTGTGTATGCGGAAAGTAAAATAATTTTAGGCTTGTTGGCCCAGAGCAACAGCGGGCTTCAGAAGGTTAATCAGGAGCGAAAAATAGTCCAACTTATTACAGACAACAGTCAGCAACACGCATTTAGTCACACCGTGATTAAGTGTGCTGGTCACGGCAAGGCTGTTGGCTTACAAGGAGCCTTCGCTTTTGCCAATTATTTTAGCTGATTGAATAAACAGGATATCAACAAAGTGGGATTTCAACAAAGTGGTGTTGAATGAAATGTGAGGAGTAATACTGGGATTAGTGGTGCTGGTCATGAGTAGTGGCACTTACCCGTTTCCAATCTGACATGAAAGCCTCAACTAAAAGAAAGCTCCGCTGTTAGTTCTACTCTACTCACGAAAGAGATGCTTAAATTGGTCACTTAGTTCACATCTTTTCGCATCCACAAAAATCTAACCACACCTTCTCACCAATTATCGGTCCCTGATGCTTAAAATTAAACCCACTCGCACTGGCACCTGTTTCTTCTGGCCACCGCCTTTTTGGCTGCTACCTACCGCATGTAGTGTGGGCCAAGTGGAAGTGGCCACACACATGACAGCTCTTGATGTAGTCCTTGGGCTTGATGCGGAAGAACGGATGTGAAATGCGCCGCATCAGGCGACGTTCCACACTGACCCGAAAGGTAGGCACTGCCCAAACAACTCCCTTGTCTTGGAACTGGTCGCCAACAAGGGTTGGGCTCCAACCTGCATCCAAAGTGATGCCAGCAGTTGAACACAGCTAAACAAGAAAAAAAAAATTATGCACCAAAACACTCCGTAACATATTATGGTTAATCAGCGAAAGCTGAAACGTGTGGCCCTAGTGTTTAGCAATGAATTCTACCCGACGTGGCACTGAAGCATTCGCAACTACTGGTCACATGTCCATGCTTCTTAATGAGATTAGACACACCTTTCGCTCTGCTTTACCACAGTGTCTATTTACATGCTGCACAGTGTGTCTCGCACGATCATTGTCATGGACTTCACTTCTTCACTTCACTTTATTACTTTAAAGACCCCGGTGAGGGGGTATTACATAAGGGGTGGGTTAACAAATGGAGGTTACAGAGAGTGATCTTCTGACAAACAATATGTATGTTTTGCGCAAACGTTGATGAACACGTGATGGCTGCAATGTCACGGGGAAGGCCATTTCAGCCATTACGAATGTAATGAGCAGTTAAATGCATTTCACAATGCGTTAATCACAGTGGCTTTTCTTGAACCACAGACAATCACAGACATTTCAGCCGAAGCCAACGTGCCGCTGGAGAAACTCCTACCAAAAGCGCAGTTCGCCCAGGCGAACACACTCCCGCAATCACAGAGACGCCGCATTGTTGTAAGCGTTTGGCATCACGAGCCAACTCGGCGGGGAGGTCTTAAAAGAAACTGTTGCACGCGGGCTCGACGCCATGGCTGCAACGACGTCACCCACAATGCAGCCAATGGCGCACCTGCTTGGAAGCGACTTGACTGATAACACAGCCAATAGAGACTGCTCATGAGAACGCTGCAGAACTGATTTTCGTTTTTACAGCAAAAGCTTGGCAAGCTTTTGCTGTAAAATGCTTTTCAAGTTTGAGTGCCAATCTTGACAGCGCCGCACCATGGAAACGCTTGCACACAATTCCATCGCACATATGATGCTGCTTACAAAAGTTAAACCTTCATAACACTAGATATGATGGGTCATAATGTTGCCTTCTATACCTTAATTGCGTCAACTCAAATACACCGGTGTTTATCATGCATCACCTGCCTCATGGTCCAGTGCAGACTGGTGTTCTCTAAAAAGCGCAAATAATTTGACCAAGGAACAGGCAATCACAAGCACTTCTTTGGCATGCGCAGAGCTGTTAAATGATGCAAATTCCTAAGGAGTCGTGAGCATATACGGCAAGTCAGGTCAAAATAGCGTCTTTAAAAAATCAATTTCATTTTGGTGGAGCACGCTAGAGTTAAATACAAGTTGAGAAGGCAAGTAAGGCTCCATCCAAATGACCCCAAGTGTGGCAGCTGATTTGCCTCTAGGACTAATGAAATAGTGTTGCTTATGTTCTCCGTGTACCTCGTCATGTCAGTCATTGGTGGTGTGTACTCATGGGTGCCGGCTTGAAATTCTCTACCTTCGACATGGGAGGCTGCAGACTTGTCAAGTGGTACTAAACTGGTGTAACATTATGCAGATAGTTGTTAATACCAACAAAAACCTACAAAAACCCTAGTTCTTGAATTAGGTGCCTGGTAATATGTGGCTTGGTATATTCCTTGGCAGCCTTCCTTACATCAGTGAGGCCCTCTTCAGTACACACCGAGAAGCCCGCTCTAGTATGAGGGAGGGAGCCCTGTCCTGTGATGCACACGAGGTGAACATTGTGTAACCCAGGACACAGCTGCTGCGACAAGAGGGATGATTGATAGAGTATACATGACGAAGAGGGGGCAGATGTCAACACACGAGATGTTTGCAGTCTTGTAGCATATTTTAACCTCTTCACTACCAGCGCCCCACATTCGTTCCCTTATGCAATACCCCCCAAACAGGGTGTAAGCTTCCATCTTCACTTTCTGCCATTTTTTGTTGCCAGAACAGCAGTAATAATCGGCATAAAACCAAAGCGATCACTGTCATTTTTATTTCACCAAAAGTAGCCTGCATATCAAACTAGAAAAAAAAAAGCTAAATGAGCTAAACGCTTCATATGTCTGTTTTTGTTGCATAAAAGAGCAGCATACTAGGATGATAGTCTTTAATATGTTATCGGTTGTTTTAATGATTAAGAGCTGGTCACACAGTAAAACTCCCTATATCTTCATTTTCCCTTTGCTATTTCGGAGTAGTTACAAACGAAAATAGCACTTTAGAACAGCATCTCTATCCATGCAAGTAACACCAATTTTAATTTGTGACATCCCTCATTAGTCATTCTATCACATGCAACCCTGACCTTTGAGATGCTATGTATCAACTAGGGGCTATGAGAGAGAAACCTACTTTATTATAATTATGTATTCAATTTACTTCATTTTGCAGCAGTGTGCATATGATCAATTTGCTCAAGACACTGCCACATTCGACGTGTCGTTCAGCATGTTGCTTCCTGCGAGCCATGTGAAAAGTGTTATTTTACCACTGCCGGAAATGAACATAAGCTGGAAATATAGTGAAAGTGCATTTTCGGTCAAGATTTTATTCTATTTATGCTGAAAAGGGGCATCAATGACTTCCAAATCAAGATATTTATTGCAACTTAATTAAGATTAGTTCCTGTGACACACTTGATTAACATATTAAATTTTTGTTGCAATGGGATATTGAGTGCCTTAAAATAACTTTGTATAGATCTTATGCATTCACAAGCAGTTCTTTGTAGGTGGCATCTGAAAGGGTCAGACCGTTCCATGTCTCTTATACCATGACATATGGAGCAGCCCCCTCCCTTCTTTGGGATGCTTGAAATATGCACCCCCTTTTCTCCTCCCATCGTTTTTACTGTTTCGTTCAGTTTTTATTAGCCCTGTGAATACAAATAAGAACAGTGAATGCCCACATATTGAATAAAGCATTGCATCGGAAGAACGACTGTACGTTTTTATTTTTTTTAGCACACCTTCCTTTTAGCAGTCCTGCACTTGTCAGGGCGGAAGCGGGCTGCAGTCTCTTAGAGCAGTTTTATGAGCAGACATAATGCGGTTTCGGAGCAACTCTGGAGCAGTAAAAAGGGAGTTTTGGAGCAGCTCTGAAGCAGGAAAAGGTGTGTTTTAGAGTATCAAATTTTAGTTTCAGAGCAGACTTCTCGGGCCACACATCACTTAATTATAATTTCTGCTCTCTGGTAAACAAAAAATTCTGTAGTTTGCAATGCTGATCAAGCAACCAAAATTACCAGAAATTCATATATATTTGACCTGGCAACATCCAAGCTGAAAGCGCAGCAACTCACAGAAATAACATAAGTGGCGCTCTGGACAGCTACTAGACCTCATATGAATGAGACAACTTAAAGGACACTAAAGAGAAACAGCGAGTTGTTTTAGATTCACAAATTACACTCTTAGAACTCTAACGCGATAAGTTTCAGTGACATAGGTTCATTGATAGCGGAGAAAATCAGGCTACGTAGGACCCAGTAGTTGTCTTCAAAATTCTATGACGTCACAATGTTTGGTGCGAGAATTTTAGAGTGGCGTCTCCACCCACAGCGTTTTCATGCGTTTTCTCGCTTACCAAGTGTCGTGTTGCGATAAGAGTGGCGTTTTCAAGATTGTGAAATTGTACTTTTCTAATACACGAAAAAAGCGTTTTGCTATTTAGTGACCCTTTAACGTTAGAATGTTACAATCTTCAAAATGTGTTTACAATACCGCATCCAACATGAACAGCAACTCAACAATAGAAATGGGCTAATATAATAAATGTTATCTTCATACTAAACCAATAGAGTTTTGTAACAATAAATGTGAAAAACTTATGTTCCAGTCATTGTAGCGCCACAGCAGACATGAGAACCACAAAGAAAATTAGATGAGCTTGCCACGCCAGTGCTAGGTAATTAAGTGAAATTTTTTTCAGCTCTCTGACTAGCCTGTATAACGCTGTCCCCCTGTACGAACGCACCGCGTGCTGCAAATGTTGGGGCGGTGCCAGTAGGTCACACCAATGCTGCATGTGGAGGTCGCGCTCCCCTCGTAGTGTGCGCTGACGTCACTATCTCTCTTGCCTGCCCAGCACTCGCCATTGCACCCGCAGCTGCCGCGACCGCCACTCACTACGCCACCAACTCGTCGGTTCACGTACAATAAACCTGACACACGCCTAATGTATGTGTTGAACACATGTCTTACGTGTCACCTACAAGACCTATGCCAGCCATCGCTTCGAACAAATTTTCCAGCGCTCACCGCAGCACCCACGTTTGCGCCGTTTAACCCGTGACGCCACCCGTGCGTAATGCTGCTTTGCGGGTTCCCTTCGAGGAGGATTTTCTTTGAGGTGATGGTCTGAGCTCTTTATTACGATAGCAATTACATAAATTCCTTGAGTTCTCGCCATCGTCACCCTGTTCCGCCTAAACTACAAGTTGGTAACATCCCCCTGCATCGCACATTCTACCTGCGCATAAAATTGAGCAAGCTGGGGTGATCAGGGTTGCTTAAGCAGAGATTAAATGAGACAGCCGATCTTCGTAGCTTGGAGGGCGCATGCGTTAGCATCACGCTGCGTGTTGGAACTGCCGCTGAATGCTCAAGCAGAAAAGAAACGTGACACTTGTCTTGAACAAGCATGAAAAGGCGCGGGAGAAAGGTGGGTTGTTCGAGCAGCAGCTGTGAACTTCGTATTTAAGAGCGCAGTTGTGATAGATGGCGTGCCCGCTATCGGCAAGCACAGCTCGTAGGTAAAGTACTTCTACAGCTCGTAAACCGTTCAATGTGGTGCACTCTCATAAAAAAGAAATTGTGTGATAAGAGCATTTCTCCCTGGTGCAGCCGCACTTACTTTCTTACAACAGTGTTTTGTAGTGTGTCACGGTGTTGGATCTCAAACATTCAGCTGTCAGCCCTCATACTGTCACGGGAGTCGTGATGTTAACAATGCGGCAGCCTCAGTTTTCACGAATGAACTATTTATTTGAGCGGACCTGTATCTGGAAAAAGAAATGTCGCTACAGAAATACACATCGTAGACTGACAGCAGCGAACATAGAGCGTCGGCCATTGATAATATTCCAAGCAGCTAAAAGCGTCTGCATTGACACATTTGCCACCGAAGATTCAAGCGTTATCGCTAGTGGCTGCGTAAATTCCAGAAAAAACTAATTATTGTACGTGTAATCTCATCGGAAGGTACTAAAAATATCTAGATGGTCCGCAGTCATTCGGACACAGTTTGCGCAAAGGCAGCGTTACACGCGTATCGGTGCGGTAACAAAAATAGAGAAAAGCACATGCGCTATTACCATTACAACATACCAATTACAGTCATTGCTTTGTCGGTGACACCGATTTTTTTTTTCGATTATATGGCAAAAAACTCGTTGCAACATTGCTTTGATGGCAAAAAACTCGTTGCAACATTGCCGAGCAACCGCCGAGCGGGTGTCGTGCTTGGCAACCATCGGCGATTTTTTTGCAACACCGCTGCCATCTTTATAGTTTGCCTAACAGCTTTGCTGTTAGAAGATATGTAGAGTTGCAGAATGAAGTATGCACACAAATGCTACCTTAACAAAAATTATGCACTGCGTTCATGTGGCGCAAGATTCATGCATGAACCGAAATATGATATTTGATATGCACGCAGAATTTTGAATACGGTTGTATCCTTTGTAAAGCCCATGTGTTTTGCTCGGTCTATGATTTAACTCGATGAAATTTGGTGTTGCATGTGCAAAGTGGCCGTTTAGGCACAGCTTGGCGCTGCAGGTCAGACTGGCGCAGCAAAGCGCAATTGGCGCGTCACTTCCACCCCGACTTGTGTGTGTGTGTGATTCATACGTGTGTAGCACAGTTATGCCCTTTGTGTTAATACGTGGCCGTTTAGGCACAGCTTGGCGCTGCAGGTCAGACTGGCGCAGCAAAGCGCAATTGGCGCGGCACTTCCACCCCGACTTGTGTGTGTGTGCGATTCATACGTGTGTAGCACAGTTATGCCCTTTGTGTTAATACGCACCAACTCACCCAGCAACAAGTTCTTCTAAAACACGATGTTGAATTTCGATCTATGACCGAGCAAGGTCCTCCAAATTTGGTTTGATTATTCTTCACCATTGAGAGGGCACTTGCTCAGGATTTTATAGTGGATGAAAAGCAATTTCATCAATATTTCCGTACGAACGACAAGCACTGGCAATGGACAGAAAAGTAAAAAAGACGGCAGAGTGTCACTCGGTACTTACACCTCTAAAAGACTTAAAAGTTAAGATGAACAAAAGCAAGTTCCTCTTTGGGAACATCGACGGACTAAGATAAACAACACATCATGCAAAATCAAGTGAATGGCAGATTTACATAATAAAATTAATTTTAACAGCCAGAAATGTAGTCACGGAAAATGTTGTGTATTGATGCCGGCTGCTGAAGCCAATGCATTACTGAGCCTAGCCAATCAACCCTGATATTAAAGAGCACTGTGCCGTGTCCACTTCTTGTTTTCATCTGCGTTTCTTGTGCTGTTAGTCGCGATGAATCTGCACCAACTCTCTCACTTTTCCTTCTTACTTGAAGAGCGCTGTCTGCAAGAGTCAAATGTACATGTGTTACCAGTTGAGTTGGGTCAGTTCATGATGGCAATAAAGGTGTATCGCCGATACTGCCCCCTGCCTAAGTCACCACGCAGTCCGACCCATGCCAAGCGTTGACATTGTTGCATCACTGCTGCTTTTTAAAGTTGTCCTAAAAAACACTTAGAGTAAATAATAAACCATCAAGGTTAACATCGTCTGAAGCTCTCACTAGTTTATCATCATGAAGCCGGTGCAAAGTAATTTTCGATTCTGCCAGTAACACCAAACCTGTCAAGTCACGACCTTTCTGTGGGGGCTTTTGATGTGGGAGTAGCATCACTTTCCTTTACAGCACCGTGAAGGCTTTGCACGCATCCAGCAGTTGCCAGGCATGTTTTGAATGCACCATTACTACTCACAGAGCAAGAGTGGTTAGTTGGCCTTGTTGGTGTAGCATGTTCATAAAGGCATTGAATTGACGAGGACGAGACAGAGCATTTGGGTGTGTTCTCCCTGTCTCGTCCTCGTCAATTCAGTGCTCTGCTTACCTTTATGAACACCCCTTACACACTTCTTCTCACTGTACACGACATACGGGAGACTGCCGCATATTGCAGAAACCTCAGCAGTCTGTGTAGGCGAGCTGCATCTAACAGACCCAGCTGTGCCTGGCAGCATCCAGCTGAGCTAGGGCCGCAACAGGCACACCGTCTCATCTTCTATTACTCCTCCACAACATTCCTCCAGAGGCCAGCCCCACAGACAAAAGCACCTTTTGGCACCAGAGCACCAGAACGCATGTGGTAATATAGTAATAAACTCCGAGGCAAACGCGAAAGAAATTATGAAAATTGGTACACGAAAGCTGATGCTGACAGTCTTTAAAGTTCAAAATTCAAGCACACATTCTGGCTCTATTATATCGTCCTTCAACATTTCTCATTCCTTTGGGGCTACTCGGTATGGACGCTGATGCACGGTTCTAACGTTAACTACAAAACTATGCTTCGCGACGGGGGTGCGTCCAACTGTCGATGAAAGGGAAAGCCCTGCGCGCATTCTTCGATCAGGTTCTCAAGCTTCTCTCGTGGTGTTAAAAGTTCTCCTTCAATGTCTATTGATTGAAGAATGATAACTGTTGCAGAGGCTGGCGGAACTTCATCAAGAGCATAAACACCGGCTATTTGCACATATTCATGCAGGGACGCTATGGCTGTCCCCTTTGCCATGAGTTGTACTTCACTGCCAAAGTTCGTCAATAGGACATTTGCACATCCAACACGAAGACTCACCAGTCCTCGTGCCACGCATATTTCCTTTTCGATCAGCAGTCCAATGTTTCCATCTACTAACCCATCATAATCACGGAAAACGTCACTTTTCACAAGGACTGTCACACTGCAACGTGTCGGTACGGTCACACCTTCGTCAACAATACGAAGAGGTGAAACGACTGGTTGTTCCACATGGCACGTTGCGACTGCGTTTTCTATAGAAAACAAAACTTAAGATTCTTGCAAGTCAATTATTGCGTTGTTTTCTTGCAAGAAGTCCATACCTACAATCAATTCACGGGAACACTCCAGGACGACAATAAAACTGCCCGTGTACAAAAATTTTTATCCCTATTCTTGCTGTACACAATCCCACGCGGCAGACAGAGTGCCTCCCGGCGGTGCGTACGTGAGGTCCGGTAGATTCTGTCAGCACCTTTTTCAACTTCTTTGTTGGGAGACTACTGACCACGAAATAGTCTGCACCAGTGTGTCAGCGCAACAACAGCCTCGAGGTCGTCGATGGTGACTAACATTTCGGAGGTAACGTCACCATTACGGCACTTATCCGTCGTTGCATAACTGCCGTCGTCTGGTCCGTTTAGCAATGGAGGGTCTTTCGTCTTCCAAGTATCAGTGGCCTTGCCTCCATAGGTTGCTGGCTCCAGTTTTCCCGGCACAGGCTAGGTGAACAATGTCTCGGGAGATCTGCTGATGGACGAGGACTCAGCGACTGATAGCGCATTATACTTATACTTTTTTTGTCCTTCCGTAAATAGCCTTACCGCGATAAGTTGAGGTCAGTCCATGAATACCGCGGTTATATACCTATTCTTAGCAGTCAAAGATTTTTTTTTACGTATACAAAGTAAATGTGTTTATAAACTAAGAAAGTGCACTGATGACAAACACACAAAGAAGGAACACACACACAAAGCACATTAATGAACGGTAAAAGTGTACTGAAGACGAACACACAACAAACGAACATGCATATACACACACAAAAAAAAAAAACACATTGTGCATATTGTGACGACGCTTGCTTCACTTGCTAGTTTGAGGGTATGCCTCCAACTATCCCAGTTGCATAATTGAAGTTTTTGCGCACACACACAAGGACACAGAAGAAGGGAACACAAGGACTGCGCTGGTCCTTGTGTTCCCTTCTTCTGTGTCCTTGTGTGTGTGCGCAAAAACTTCAATTATGCAGCAGTACCAACTAGCCCGTCTTTCCGTATTATTGTATCCCAGTTGGAAGCACTGTCGCCTTCACACCCCTGTGAGCCGCTGACAGGATCCTGCCTGTCAATATTGAATGCTAAGCATTTCTTTGCATACTGCAAGCATTTTTGGCATATTATCTATCTACCTATCTAGATGCTTACGTCTGGGTGCTCTCGTGATCACCCCCTTGACTTGCCGTGAAACAAAATTGATATGGAAGGGTTAGATGGTTGAATATGACGCACTGGTCTAGATGTGAATAATGTCACAATCCTGTCGCATACGCCATCAAGCACTTTCCCGGACAGTGTCACATACATGCGGGCAGGTATCCGCCACTGGTATCCGGGTAAGTGCCACAGGTGACCGACACTCAGTATAATGGGGAGGACACACATGGGTGATTTGAACGCGTCAGTGCTAAGAAAGAGCTGAAATCGGCACCGTTGACCTGACGAATCCAAAAAATAAGTGTCAGAGTCCCAGCAGGAATCGAACCACAAAGACTATGGCAATTAAGTATTCTACCACACAGCCACACCAGATCTCTAAACTACTTTTCAAATAGACTTTAACGTTCGTGAAGCGTCAATTGTGGTTACAGTGCTCGCTATTCCATTTTATAAACATTACATATGTACTACTACGATACAGCGGTCACGTCGGATTAATGTCAATTGTGGTGTCACAATTGACACAAGGTGCTGAAGTTGATTTATGTAGCAGTGTCCAGAGTTACAATGTTCGCCAGCATCAGCGCTTCATATCAGCTTATCGCATCTAGTGTTCCTAATATTCATGTTCCGTTGGCATCGTTGTAGAAGTGTGAACAGCTGGTTATATAAACATGTACAACTGTTCAGTATATGTCTGTGCGTGCCACATTTGTATGTATATTCAGTGTCATTTCATAACATGTGGCTCAATAAAAATTACAACATAGTCACCTTCCCTCAACAAGCTTCACATGACTAGGTTGTCTAGACTAAGAAGGTGTGAAAAGCGCCCGCAAAAACTGGTCCCCAAAGAGCACCGATGCCACAAAATACACTGTACGCAGGGGGGTGTGGCTTTGCATGCTAGTAATATGGTTCGATGCATGTCAGACGTTTCAATTAATTTAAGCACTGTGTTTATTACTTTCTTGCTTCTGTCCTGCCATTTTGCTCATTATGTATCACTGAAAATTATTGAAGTCATATTCAATGCGTATGCGCATTGTTATAAACTTGTCTGCTCTTTTGGACTTGTTTGCTATCCCCTGGCTGCTGGTGAAAGCGTTGTGTGCGGTGAAAGCGTCCTGTGCATGTTTTGTCAACAGAAAAAAAAAACAATAGTTGAAAAGAAAACAATTGTTTGTGAAGCAAGTTACTTTGATCTGTGCAACAAAAAGCAGTCTCCAAACACAAGGCTTAGCTCACGTGGCTTTTCTTGCTCCTTTTGGTTTGCCTCATTTATAAATGAATGCAGCGAGTAAAGCAATACAAGCATCTAAGTGATTGCGTTAACATACTGACGCGCTCAAAGAAATCAACCTGTAACATTTTCTCAATATTTATACATGGGTTCAACAGGCTGTGCGTATGCAAGCCATTTAAAAAAGAAGAAACTCGCCTCCATCTTCCCAGGAAGGGGGGACTCGAGTAAATGCATGACAGAGTGGTGCGGTTGTCACATGAATGTTACATAATTGTAGGAAATGCTTAATCGTTATCTTGTCTTTATTATTCTTATATATAGAATGAAGGAGAAGCATTGGCTTCAACGAGTTGTGGGATGCTGATGTTGGATTGTGCCCCACTACTGCTTGAAGGTACTGTTGCTTCCATTGCACCTACTTGAGTCAAGCAAAGCATCAAGTCAAGCGAAAGCCAAGTAAAGACGCCTTTGACTGAATTCCGTAAGCCCGATCCAGTGCCTACATATACGGGGTGGCCAGTGAGCGGTTGTGGAGTAGGAAAGCGACAGTCTTGTGGGTGTCTTCCTGGGATGGCACGATACGTGAGCATGGACAGTGGGGCTGTGGACGGCGCCGCGGATGCCGGATCCGCGACATCATGCGAAGAAAAAATGTTCCGCATTTAAAAATGGTCAACTTGTTCTCAAGTAACAAAATAAGTGGTACGTACACCCCACCTGAGAGGTAGAGGAGACCGCCCACTGTGCCCCCACCAACAGAATGGGAGTGTCATTTTCTTTGATGCTGTAGCAAGCTACTTTGCATAGTTGCAAAGAAAATGCTCCTCTGTCACTTATAGCTCGCAACGTAACACAGTGGGCGCCACTTATTCAGCGTCAACTTTGTATTATATGAGCTCACATCTCAAACAGCTCTTTGCACGCCACTGCTCAGAACAGGTGCTTTTTCTGTCGACGACTCGTACCTGCAGGGCTTTGCGAATAGGAAGTTTTAGAACCAGATCGAATACGAGTGAAATAGCACATTTACATCAAATCGAATATGAATTGCGTATTATTCATATAGTAAGAGAACAATTTTCAGAACAGTTGCTTCAACAATATTTAATATGGTATTAACAGTTGGAAACATTAACAAAAGGATTGTTACGAGTAATTTTAACCATTAACATTGCCATTATTAGCTTAACTGGAGTCAACTCGTATAGGCAGTGACAGCCAATAAAAATTTTTTAATTGTTTGCTGAATACAGTGGTTAATATAGAACTCATGGGGGTGTTTTGTCGCAACCTTTTAAAGTGAGGCATAAAAATCAACAATATGTTTGCTGAATCAGCATAATGAATTTCAAGCATAGCAGATTGACATTATCGCATGGCAACTCCATTAAGTTTTAAATATAAGCACCTTCATTTATGAGCAGTGCGGAATCAATAGTTTATTTAAAGATTGCTCTGCAAGCATGCATCTTAATATTCTACCATTTGAAATGAAATTGTTGTCTGGTAATAAGCGTTCCTCCTCGGGGGTTTTCAGTGCTCAATATTTTTTAAAAATACTCGGCATTTCAAATATGTGTCATTCAATTCACGAGAAATGAATTGAAGAGAATACCATTCGATTCGTTATTACAGCTTTAAGAACTTTGAAGACCCCTACTATCACCCAAAGTTGTAGTCAGGAGTGAAGTAAAAACGTTAAGCTATCTTCGTCATTTTACAGGTTATTTTTCTTCCTCACTCCTAAAAATAGATAATGCACATGCAATAAAAACCAAGTGAACGCCTAAAAAAAGGGGGGGGGGGGGGTATTGATGCCGTGTTGTCGAATGCTAGGCTTCCTTCAGGTAATTTGCGAAGGCGGCGGCTGTCCCATACAGTGCCCCATGCAGCAGCACCCCTTGCAGCATAGGCGCGCAGAGGGATCCTCTCTGGCAAAGAAACCCGCCGCGCTCCGCACACCTCCCCATTCTAGCCACCCTACTATAACGTGGATTTCGAACGTATGTGGAATCTGCAAAGCTTTCTTTTTAAACCACCTGCATTGACGTAATTATTTCTGACCAACGCTGGCCACAGGCAGCACACCAAGCTGGCCTCATTTGTTTCAACATTAAACTCTCATTTTGTTTCAACATTAAAGGAGATAGTACATCAAAAGAGATATTTAGCATCATTTTATTGTGTCGCACAGCAAAAAAATTACAACGCAGCCACCTTTTCTCCTCATGCTTTGCATAAGGTTGACTGCAAAGGTACATGGGATCTGCCAAATTTTTTTTAAGGCATGGGCTCAGCATCCCGTCGTAATGGTATGTAGCACCCTCCCGTTAGTTCTTGAGCTGGCCGTAGAAGACGGTACTTGTACATATGACGAAATGCACATACACTGAAAAATGCAAATGGGACAATACTAGAGGACTTGCTGTATGATAAATAATAAAAATCACAGCACATCCATAGAGTGAATGATAATGAGTGGCGCAAAGCGTCCATCATTCCGTCCGTGCTTCCCGCCGTCCTCTCGTTCTTGCTTTCGTCCATCTGTGCATCCGTTTGTGCGTCCATCTGTTCATCCGTGTGTCCATCCATACATCCACGCATCTGTCCGTTCGTGCATCCATCCTCTCGTGCATCTGTCCTTGCGTTCAATCATGCGTTCATCCATGTGTTCATTCATGCATTCATTTATCCTTGCGTTTATCCATGCATCCGTCTGTGCCTGCGTCTGTCCCTGCATTCGTCCATGCGTCCGTCCATCCCCGAGTTCGTCCATTCGTCCAAGCGTCAGACGACGGACAGACAAACACGACCAGCGGATAATTCACAGTTTGCCGATAAAACGCATGATACGCGCAGAGCGACGGCGGCTCGTGTTCGAAGACGGAACCCCAATGTGCGAATGCGTGAGAAAATAGGAATGACGTCGCACGAAGACATTGATGATCGCGTGTTCGTCGGCGTTAAGATTGGGATGATGGATGTAATCCAGATGGTTCAAATGACCACGACGACACGTTGAAAGACTGGACTGCTGGCTCACTTCCTGGCGAACTGGTTTATTTACACATTGACACTTGTTTACAAAGGCCGGGATGGCCACTGAACCAACCGCACAGTAAGCACTGGCATGTATTAAAATCAACATTGGCATTACTTGCAGAGCCCTTCGTGTACTCCACACATCAACACCAACTTCTCGATGTAGTATCAACCTTGGATCAGAGTCTGCGCTAAGCACGACCTCTGTCCTTGCTTCCTGATCTTGTTCTCGAGCACCAAGCGCCTCTTCTCTCTATTTCTCTTCATTAAATACCTCTCGTCTTACCTGAGACAGCCTCGAGGGACGAACCCCTACTCGATGCTCCACCAATGAAGAAACAACTGTCCTTTCCTTCGAGAAGGGGAACCGCCTCTGCGTTCCCACACTTTGCTATCCTCGTAGCATCGGCTAAGAAGAACTCCGTCATT
Source organism: Rhipicephalus microplus (assembly GCF_043290135.1). Lineage (NCBI taxonomy): Eukaryota > Metazoa > Arthropoda > Arachnida > Ixodida > Ixodidae > Rhipicephalus > Rhipicephalus microplus. The sequence goes on from NW_027464586.1 coordinate 11,166,382, forward strand.
TCCTGGACATACAGCTTAAATGATACTTTCACGCGACAACAAGCCTGTCTAGACGGCCGGTCGGCTGTCTGGCGTTAGTAGACACGATTATGCTGTATATCCACACGTATTGTTACAGCATGGCACTACATTATCTTGTCGGGAGCCATGTCGCGACAGCGACCACTTATTTCTCAGTCTGGCTCACCGTGAGAGCGCTACCGCCGTGCGGGTGACTCCCCAGCACAAGGTGCGGTGAACAAAGGCTCATGGGGTTCGACGACAAAGATGCGTTCCAAAAAGAACGGCTTAGTCCGCGTCTGGGCAGCTTCTTTTCATTAACTTCCTTTTTCCTCGGGCGCCGTCTACCAACTAGCCATCTTTCCCATGCTCCAAACATAACTGGCGGGGTGTAGTAAAATAAACGCCGTTTTGACGCACACACACATTCAGAAGGTCGGCGGATGAACAAGGCTGCAGAGAGGCGTGCGCGCAAGGCGGCAGCGACTCTCGCTCGAAGACTGAACCCCGATGTGCAAGTGTGCGAAACAGGAGCATGTCGCGAAGCGGCGCCGACAAGATCCCGATGTATAAGAATGGGAGGCCGAAGCAGCGTGGCAGCGGCTTGCGGACCCACATTCGCTCCACTCTACATCATTTATCCCGTGGATATGCTGTCATTTTTTTCTCTTTTGAAACGAACTGCAACCAGAGACAATCATTTCTGACCAATTTCAAGAACACAGGCTTATTTTCACTAATGCTCGCCACAGGCAGCAAAGCAAGCTGGCCAAATAATGTCTTCTGGTGTTGGTTCTTGCAACAATGTTGTTTTCTATGCATTTTATTTTAACTATCACTCTGTTTCCACATCAAAGGAGATATCTAGTGTGATTTCATACCGTGTCAATTAGCAAAAAATAACACGGTCACCTTCCCTCCACATGCTTCGCATAACGATGGGGTCTGTCTTGCACAACACAGCTGATTGAGTTTTACCATGATTTAGCGTCCGAGGTTGATGACAACGGTCAAACAGACTGTTTTCTTATATTTCAGATAGGCGTTTGACACTGTGTGTCATCCCTTGCTTCTTCGCAAACTCGAAAAGGCAAATATTGATAAGAAAGTACTGAATTGGATAGCTTGTTATCTATCACAGCGTCGAATGTGTCATTCTCAATGGTATTACTTCTACGGTGGAAGTAACATCGGGTGTCCCTTCAGGGTCCGTTTTAGGGCCGCTACTGTTTTCAGTTTACATTATTGATATCCCTGATGGCATTACTTCTCGAACACGTTTATTCGCTGACGACTCAGTTGTGTACAGAAAAATAAAAAATGAACAGAATCGCATTGAATTGCAGGCTGACCTTACCCGAATTGTGCAACGGTGTGATAAGTAGAAAATGCAAGTTAATGTGAAAAAATGTGTGCACGTGTCTTTTACTAAAAAAAAAGAAAAAGGATGAAGCGCGTTACTTTTTGAACGGTGACGTCATTGATCATTAATCAATGTATAAATACTTGGGTGTAACACTTACGAGCTATTGTTCATGGAATGCGCATGTGCATGCTGTAGTTGCAAAAGCTGCCAGAGCCCTAAATTTCATTGAACGAAATCTGAGATCCTCCCCTGCTGTCCTAAAAAGTACTGTGTATATTTCATTTGTCCGCCCGATTTTGGAATATGCATGTTGTGTGTGAGATCCGCGCCAAAAGTCCTTGATTGATCTGATCGCGAAAATACAGAACAGAGCGGCAAGGTTCGTTCTCAGTCTGTATAAGCGAGGTGACAGCTGTACTGAAATGAAAAACGAGCTGGGATGGGAAGCGCCCTCCTCTCGCAGAAGAAAATTGCATTTGAAATTGTTATTTCAGATATACCATAAGAAGACTGGCATCAATAAAGACACTTACCTTAAACCACCACATTATCTGTCTAGAAGGTCTGATCATGACCTTAAGATTCAAGAATACCGGACTGAAACGAACCTTTATGCCAATTCTTTTTTTGTTCATACTGTACAAGAGTGGAATCAATTGTCTTGTGACCAAGTGTGCTGTCATAACGAAGACTTGTTTTTTTTTTTTTTCAAAGCTGTAACCCCCCCCCCCCCCCTTACACGCCTTTGGGCAAAGCAGGGTATTTCTGAATAAATAAATTCCCAAGGTATGCGAGATCTGCCAAATTTTTTTTTAAACCAGCTGCAATGACACAATCATTTCTGACCAAGTTCAAGTACACTAGCTTACTTTCACTAATGCTGGCCACAAGCTGGCCAAATGTCTTCTTGTGTTGGTTCTTACAACAATGTTGTTTTGAATGCATTTTATTACAACGCTCATTTCGTTCCGATGTCAAAGGAGATATTACAATACTAGCCGCAACAGTGGTGTTGCAAGATCAAAAAACTATTAGGGCTTGGTAAAAGTTTTTGTCCCATTTCAATGTATAGCAACAACAGCATCAAACTGCTTGTCCTTGTCACTTTGGTGTCTCTCATAACTATATCATGATTTTTGCATGTGAAAACCCACCAGCTAGTATTCATTATACAATATCAATGTCCTTAAACCTGCTGACTTCATTCTTTCAGCTTACCCCCGAATGCAGAGATGTTACTTGACTCGCACCTTCGACTTGACTTGAATAAGTCGGCACGAAGCAAGCAGCGGACTTGAAAACACCCAAGTCGGTCTTCGTGTTTCGTAGATGCTCAGGCTGTCTTGCTTGGTCAAATTAAGAATGAGCTTCAATGCAGAAACATGTTGCTCGCCTGGTATCGAGTTGTTTGTGCAAGGCATGTGTCACAGCAAAAAAAGATCACACAATCCAAAGTAACTATACGAACAAAGTGTCACAAGCATATATTTGCCATTTTATGGCTATCGAGCAGAACGTGGTGCCCGCCGCCGCACCGATGCAATGTTGCTTCTATAAAGCGTCCGTTGCCCGCTGGTTTTAGAGGCCACCCAACCTCGGCGCATTTTTCCATGCTTGCTTGTTTGGAGGCGGAACAAGCATCGCATTGGATACTTTCGCCACCTTTTTTTTTTTTTTTAATGGAACGACACGGCGCGTATTTGTGCTGACCTGGCTCGCGAGGTAACGCAATTTTCATTATATTTGCTTTTCTATTCACCTGTGCACATGCTTGTAGTGGGCTAGGTCGCAGTTTTATGAAAAAATAAAAAGCAACAAGTTCTGGAAACAAAAGCAATTCGTATCCTTTTGTTCATCTTGGTAAACAAGACAAAAAGCAGGGGTCAGGACATTGCCCTCGCAGAAATTTTGTCTCGCGAGGTGCAGCAATGTCTTGCTGCATGATGGTGAAGGGGTTACACGGTTAGAAAACTCGTGATAGGGGCACCTCTTTTTTGTGAAATTTTTCATAGCGTTGTGCTTCAAACGATGTCTGTCTGAGCAAGAAACAATGCCCTAGATGAGACGAAAATCTAGACGAGGCACACAGACATAGCGCTGAGTCAATTTCGTACCAAAAGAGACTAAAACGATGGGAAATGTCGTGTTTCCAAAAAACAGAAATAGCCTTTGCGGTTACAGAACACTTCGGCGACGTCACTATTAATACGCACGCGTGTGTGCAGTCGAGACATCCTGTAACGCCAGAGAACTCAGCCACTTCATAAAGGTCTCGCATAACTTTAGGAAGTGCCGCCAGCTGCGCAAAACGCTCCAGCATCTCGTACAGGTGCTTTGCGATGAGTAGCGTGAATTTTCTGACTGCACGGCACACTGTTGACTACGGAATGCGGACGAGATTCCCGGTGACTGTTTGGAATGTGCCAGTGCCATAAAGCCCGAGCGCCATCACTAACTATAACAAGGAAGGCACAGGCTGTCCTCAGTTGTCCCCACTTTCACGGAGCGTCGAAATAGCCAGCAGCTGCCGCACGGCGTTCTTCGTGAATCTGTATCGAGCGTGGAATTGTTCTTTTTTTGTACAACTCCATCTGATTTCTTCAGTCACGGAAAGCGGGTCCAGGAATCTTCAGCAGACAGTGTGCCTCAGAAAATGCTACGCTTATGGCATGGAAAGCAAACTCAAAAGTGGCCAACCTCCGTGCAACGTCCATTCGAGAGGTTGGAATAATGCACGAAGTCGCTTTCAAGCTAACCTCGCAGCTGACTGAAAACTTGTCCTGACTTCAGACGAGCCAAGTCGCCTTCAAGTCGTCTGCAAGTTCAAGAACAATTTATGGTGATCAACAAGGCTGTCTTGAGTCGAGAACGAGTTAAGTACGAGTCAAGTAACATCTCTGCATTAATGGGTTAGCCGAGGAAACTTTCTTTTATGCATGTGTGCATATTACCTGGAGAGCAGCTCGCGATAAAAGAAAGTTTCCTGAGCCAAGTTGAAAGGCTGAAGTCAATGACCTACCCTGATGCGGAAATCTTGAGGAGCTGTCGAAAGCTAATCTAGTGGGTCAAATGCTTAAAGGGATACTAAAGTAAACTATTAAGTCTGCGTTGGTTGTTGAAATGGCGGTCCAGAAACCTTGTAGTGTTGATTTTATGCCAAGGAAGAGCCTATTTTGAAACAAAATCATGTTTTAGTGCTCCGCATCGGGTTAGAGCACTTCAAATTACCCGCCTTAAGAAGCGGACCGACCAGGCAGTTTCACGTCACTTTTGCCGTGCACAACGTTGCCCGGCTTTACTGCGCTAGTAGCAGCAGACCGAAAGCAGCAGGAGCCACAGCAGCAACAACGGTCATTGATCAATTTTCTCGCCATTGGCTTCGAGATTGCAGATGCTTTTTTTTCAATTGCGCCCGCTAGATGGCACCACCTGTCCAGTGTAACTACGTGAAAATTAAATTTTTGAGCCACTCGCACCATTCCTCATAGTAACGTGCGGCGGTTCTTCTTTTTATGAATCAAACACAAACAAACAAGCACCATTTTATAGCGTCTCTTGATGCTTCGAAGGTTCTTTATTTACTGCAGTTAGATCTATTACTAGTGATTAATTGTAGGCGGTCCGTCTGATGTCATTGGGTTCATTTTGAAAGTGCATTTACCTTAACTTCTCGGTAAGTAGGGCACTGTTGTTGATAATATTGTCATTTTAGACGTTGTCATACATTGAGCTTTCACTCTGACGTAAATTGTTATTTGACTTTAGAGTACCTTTAAATGAGACTGGTAGAAAAACAGTGCGTGTGCACAATAAGGAAGAGACCAGTTGTCCCCTAAATGCATTAGTTTTCCCACTGCTAAAGGAATGCAGCCAGTAGGTATGGAATATGTGCTGTAATATCATCTCCCAATAAGATGTTCTTTATTTGCTCCCACTTGCATACAACTGGTGTAAGACAGCTGAGACTGAATTGGAAGCAATTTTTGAAGTAACAAAAGTTCAATTTCGGAGCAGACAACCCTTGCTTTGTAGCAGTCAGCAGCACTTAATATGACATCCTGGGAGCTTGAAAAAACATTTTTATCAACGTGGGGGCACAAGTGCATATTTTAGTTTACGAATAATACACATTACATTGAAACAGACTTTAAAGAAAGTTTTTGAACACATTATCGCCAGGTACGAATTGCTCTACCTTTTTACATACCACGCAACCTATCTGGCTCTTCTAACAAATGTGAAAGAGTATTTTGAAAAAGGTTTTGAAAACTATGTTTACCGGAAACATTTGAAAAGATAAACACATCACACTCATAAAGAATTTCAAAAATTGCGATTACACAAGAATCGTAGTTAGGTAACAGTGGACCTTCGCTTAAGAAAAGTGACATGTTGGGGTAAAGTCTACTGCAAGCTTTTAATCAACAACAAAAGTGCGATGCACCGCCGTTCGCGGCCACCTCGTGAGGAATCACTTTCAAAAGTGCGGCGCGGACGCCGAAAAACCTCACTGCACCAAATATCTCGTAAAGCGTGTGCGTATGGCACTAAGTGATAAGTGGATGGTACTAGGTGACAACGCCTCTCGACACACACAACTACGTGTTATTAGTACTGCACACGTCAGCCTGTTCTATTTTCTATAATATTGCCATGCTGTCTTGATGGCAGAAGAGGAGAGTGAAGAAGTGAATGATTGCTGTGGCTGAGTAAACAGTCGTTCGCTTCGATTTCCTGTCTATCGTTACCTCTCGTGACAGACTGGTGGACATGCTGGGCACTGTACTGCAACGTCTTATGCCTGCTGGTCCTGAACCAGAAGCAACCACCGCCAATGCACCAGGGTCTGCTGATATCCATCGAAGCAGCCACCGCCTTCAAAAACTACCACCACAGTACGGCCCCTTGGCAAGTTTCCCGAGGACAATGTTTGCCACATTCGCAACCCAAACCGAGCATGACCTATTCGCTAGCGTACCCTGTGTCATCAACAGGCCTCGCACACCCAACCCATTCCACAGCGATGCTGGTGAGGATGTCGAAGACTTGCTTGACCATTTCGACCGGGTCACTGCCATCAACGACTGGGACAATCGCCGTAAGTTGAACGTCTAAATCTCCCTCTTCGACGTGGCATGAGTGTGGTACAGGAACCACGAAGCTTAATTCTCGAGTTGGCAGGAATTCCATCGGCAGCTTCGCGAGGCACTTAGTAACCCCGAACGGAAAGAGAGCGCGAAGGAGGCACTTTCTTCACGGTTTTAAATGCCGAACGAGAACGTCACCATGTTTGTCGAAGAGATGTCACGATTGTTTCGACGAGCTGACCCCTACATGCCAGAAGACAAAAAGGTGCGCCAGCTAATGCGAGGCGTAAAGGAGCAACTTTTCGCGGGCCTTGTGCGCAACCCTCCCACGACTGTGTCGGAGTTCATACGTGAGGCCACAATTATGGAGCGCATGCTTCGGCAGCGGTTGTCGCAGTATGAGCGTCAGACGGCCATGTTCACTGCGTGCTCCCTTGTACCAGGAGGTGATAACAGGGAGGTCCTCTCAGAACTCATACGGCAGGTTGTGCAAAAGAACTCTGGAAATCTCACGCAGCGTCCCCTCCGAGTATCGCTGCTCTTACGGACGTCGTTCGGAATGAAATGAGACAGTTCGTTCATTCCTCACCACCATCGCAAGTCGAACTTCCCACGCTTTCCTACGCGGATGCCCAACGTGTCTCTATGCCGTCAACAGCACATTTTGCTCATCCACCTGCTGGGACCCCTAGACCCTTTCCGAATCCACCCCATCGCCCGCCTTCTCAGGCAGATTTTCGTCCTGGCCCGCGGAAGTCCACCGTCTGGCGTGCACACGACAATCGTCCTTTGTGCTATTGTGGCAAAGTTGGACACATGTACCGCGACTGTTACTATCGACGAATAGGCCTACGCAGATTCCACCCAGATGCCCGTTGTCCACGCTGTGGTGAGCGCCCGCAAGAAATTGCGGATTACTTGGAAGGTAGCCATCACGCTCCTGTCCCACCATGACAACAGTCGCGGTCACGATCACCTCGTCTGTCTGCATCAACGCACCGCGCCCGACCTGCCTTTGTGTCCCCTGGTGTCAGTGGGGCAAGCCCACGCCGGGAAACTGAAAACGGCGACCTCAGGAGGTGAGACCGATGTCACGCAAACCGACAAATACCCTCCGCCACTGCCTTACGACGTACTGTTAAAGCCCGTTTCTGAAACCGGCAACAGAACGTCCGCTGCCATTACCGTTTTTGTTGACTGTTATCCGGTGACTGCGCTTGTCGACACGGGAGCCGATTACTCGGTTACGAGTGCTTCATTGGCCACCCGTCTACACAAGGTGCTGACAAGGAATGGCCCTAAACTAATTACTGCTGGAGGACACCTCGTATCCCCTATAGGAAGGTGCACCGGCAAGCTTGAAATTTGTGCGTCGGCTTTTGTAGAGTCATTCCTTGTACTGCCCAATCGTTCTCGGCCGGTCATTTTGGGCATGAATTTTGTGCAAGAGTATGGAGGCATAATTAATCTGCGTGATTTGTTCGTCCAATTGGCTAACTGTTTTTCAAGATTCCGACATCGAGAACGAACATCGTGGTACGCCTTACGCGTAGATGATTGCGTCCCGTTGCCACCTCGCAGTAGTATCTTCGTGCTTCTTGAGTGTCCATGGGAGACGTCAATTACGGGCATCGCCGAAAGTAACCTGACGTTATATCTTGATCGGGAAGTCGTCATTGCTCAAAGTCTTGTTCGACTCCAAAATGGCCAGACTAAGCTTTTCGTTACGAACTTCAGTGGCGAATACAGGCATTGTGCGAAACGCACAACCATAGCTTACATGGAGGCATTTGATTATTTGAGCACTTTCCCTTTGATTACGACTATCTCGACTGAGAACAGCTGCGATGCTGACGTGACTAATCCCCTCAATGTCAATCGCCGATTAGAACAACCTAAGAGGGCAAGGCTCCTCAGTCCCCCCTCATCCTTTAGAGACTGTTTTGCCATTACGTCGGAAGTCCGGCAGATCCGTCTAATGAAGCACAGAATTATCACCGAGCCCAACGTCCAACCCGTGCACCAATACGCTTACCGAGTGTCGCAGAAGGAGCAGAATGCCATCCGTCATCAAGTGAAACAAATGCTCGACGACGACGTAATTCAACCATCAACTAGTCCTGGGGCGTCACAGGTTGTTCTGGTTAAAGTGAAAGATGGCTCACTACGATTCTGCGTCGACTAACACAAACTGAACAAGATAACGAAAAAAGACGTATATCCTCTTCCCAGCATCGATGACTCCTGGGATCGCCTGCGGCACACCTGTTCTTTCTCTTCCATAGATCTCCTTAGCGGATATTGGCAGATTGAAATAGATGAACGGGACCGAGAAAAAACAGTGTTTATTACGCCTGACAGTCTCTATGAATTTAAAGTTCTCCCTTTTGGCCTGTGCTCTGCTCCAGCTTCATTCCAACGAATGATCGACACAATTTTATGTGACCTGAAGTGGCACTCTTGTGTATTTAGACGATGTAGTCGCTCTTTCTACGACTTTTGAACAGCACATTGAGCAGCTTGAGGCGGTTCTTTCGGCTATTCACACTGCCGGCCTATCTCTGAAACCGGAAAAGTGTTATTTTGGATATGAGGAACTCAAATTCCTTGGCTACATTGTCAGCAGCAGTGGTGTTCACCCCGATCCTGAGAAGGCTATGGCAGTTGCTTTGTTCCCGATACCGAGAACAAAGCATGATGTACGCCGATTTCTGGACCTTTGTGCTTACTACCGCTGCTTCGTGCCGAACTTTTCGAAAATTGCCGACCCTCTACAACAGCTCGTCAAGGATGACGTCGCCTTCGTCTGGGGCCCCAAACAATCCGACGCTTTCTGCGACCTTCAACAATGCCTACAAACGCCACCGGTCACTTTGACACCGAAGCAGACACAGAAGTCCGACTGACGCGAGTAACCTTGGCCTCAGAGCTATTCTCGTGCAATATCAAGATGGCGTGGGACGCGTCATCGCCTATGCTAGCCACACGTTATCATCTGCGGAGAACTACTCGATGACTGAAAAAGAATGTCTGGCGGTTGTATGGGCCATAACGAAATTCAGGCCTTACTTATACGAACGCCCTTTCCGAATCGTCAGTGACTACCACTCTCTCTGCTGGCTAGCGAATCTGAAAGATCTTTCGAGCCGTCTCGCAAGATGGAGCCTTCGTTTACAGGAATTCCATATAACGATGGTTTACAAGTCTGGCCAGAAACACATTGACGCTGACTGTCTTTCCCGCGCACCCGTCGAGATTGCTGCAGAAGACAAGGATGAAGACTTCAGCTGCCTTGCTCTTCTCGCATCATTAAACGTGGCTGAGCAGCAACGTGAAGACTTAGAACTACAATCACTGCTCGAATACTTTGAGGGACGTCGCCCACAACCCCAACGTCAGTTTGCGCGTGATTTGTCATCTTTCTGTCTACGCCAAGACATCCTCTACAAGCGCAACTTTCATCCAACGAAAACTGTTTACCTCCTTGTTCCTGCTGCTCTCCGCGATGATATTTTGCGTGCTTGTCACGACGAGCCATCGTGAGGGCATCCTGGCTTCGCGCGTACTCTCGCGCGGATCAAGGACAAATACTACTGGCGGAAACTTACGAGAACCGTCCGGCAGTACGTCAAGACATGCACAGCTTGCCAGCACCGCAAAAATCCAACAACGAAACCAGCCGGTCTGCTTCAGCCTTTACGACCCCCTCACGCACCTTTTGAAAAGGTCGGGATGGATTTACTCGGCCCATTTTCGAAGTCTACGGTTGGTAACTGTTGGATTGTGGTTGCCACCAACTACTTGACCAGATACTGCAAAACACAAGCCGCCCAGCGTACTGCTTTTACGGCCCAGTTGCTCCGAGAGATGCTGTTGCTGAGTGGCATGACGCACCGAACAGCAACTGCGTACCACCTGCAGACTAACAAGTTAGCCGAACGCCTTAACAAAACGATTGCAGATATGCTTTTGATGTATGTCGCCAAGGATAAGAATCGGGACAAAATCGTCCCATATATAACATTAACCTACAATATGGCTCAGCAGGAAACCACCGGCTTTGCTCCTTTTCGTCTGGTTTACGGCCGCGACGCCACTACAATGCTCGACACCATGCTGCAACCAAATCTGCCAGACATGATTACCCCGGACGCAGATGTATTGGTTCAGCGTGCCAAAGACGCCCAGTAGCAGGCACGCTTTCACATTTTATTGTGGCAAAATCAAGATGCTTGCCGATACAACACCCACTACAGAGCAGTAATACACGAACCCGGTGACCTAGTCTGGTGTGATGTTTAGGACGCTTCGAGCACTTCCACTAATGTGCAGCGGCGCAGAAAACAAACAGGGAGACGTCTTCAAGCGTTTATATACAAAAGAAAGGATATAAAAAGGATATAAAAAAAACGATCACCACGGCACATGAGGAAGAAGAATCCCGTGGACTCGCGACTCTCGAGCAGCGGTGGTGTCTTCTAGGAGATGCCTGGACCAGCCCGACTTTGGACCTCGTTTCCGAGCTCTTGATCACCTCCCGGGTGTAGCGGTTCCACATGCGGGTTCTGGCCAGCACAGCACCGTCTGTGCCGTGCTGAAATGATGCTCGCTACAGCTGCGGTGCAGCAGCTCAGTCACAGGCGTTCCTTGCCTTGGCCAGGGCACAGCCAGGTACCCTCGGGTGCACAGCTCGTGAGCTCACGGCCCGCATCCGAGTCTGGCGCGTCGCTCGGTACGGCTCGGCACCGCTCGGCGATCCTCGATTCAGCCAGCAACTCCCCTGGCACCTGGATTCTCAGCCACCCTGGACCTCGCCCGGCTCCGTGGTCCTCCGTGCACACGCCCGCGTCTCGCCCGGCAGAACGTCTCGCTCGCCCGAGCTCAGAATTGCACGCCCCTGGCCCAAACACTGCTAGCGCGTCTCGTGCCACCGTGCCTCCGCGCTCTTCTTTTTTGTCCCTCTGTGCTCGGTGGTCCGCGTCGACGTTTTTGCGATATTTACATGTGACATTTTACCCCCCAGTTTAGAAAGTTGTTTCTTTTCAACAACTTTTCTAAGCATGAGAATAGAGAATGTTCACAGCCTGAAAGGCGAAAAGTGTGTGCATGTTAACAGTTTTTTGTTTTTTTCACACGCATTCACAGGTTGGTTTACACGCAGTTCACGGAGTTTACATGGAGTTCACAAAGTGTTCAGAAAGAAAAGCCTATATGTGCATAACGCTTCAAGTCTACACTCGGCTCATGTAGTCAGCTCCAACGTTGTCACTTCCTTTGATATATTCCACAGTGAAGTCGTATTGCATAAGTGTCAGACTACAACGCAGAATTCGGCTATTTGTGTGCTTGGCCGAGTTCATGTAGGCCAGCGGCTGGTGATCGCTCTGTAGTACAAACTGCTTGCCGAAGAGATAAATGTGGAATTTTTGGACAGCCCACACGAACGCAAGTTTTTTTTCGCTCTACGGTTGAGTACCGTGCCTCCCATGGAAGGAGCTTCCTGCTTGCGTAGGCGACGGGATGGAGAACATCGTCATAGCACAGCGCGAGCACAGCTTCCACACTGTTAGAAGATGCGTCTGTGCACAGAAAAAATGTCTTCTCCAAGTCAGGAGACCTCAAGATTGGACCAGTGGACAGCAATCGTTGAAGCTCGTCAAATGCCTCCTGGTGACATTGTTTCCATATTACCTTGTTCGGAGCACGCTTCCAAGTTAAGGGATGAGACACGTGGGAATAGTTGGGTACGAAGTCTCGGTAGTACCCCGTGAGACAGAGAAAGGAACGGACTTCTTTCTTTGTATTAGGTCTTTTTGCAGCTTGTATCTTTTCAAGCGTTTCAAGTTGCGGCCGTAAGACCCCATGTCCCACGATGTGGCCCAAGAACTTCATCATCGTTGAACCAACTTCACTCTTTGATGGCTTGATTGTGAGATGTCCACGCCGTACTTGTCGGAAAAAACTTTCGAGCGTGGCAAGGTGCGTCTCCCATGTGTCTGTGGCTATAAGAACATCATTGAAGTAATGATGTACGTGTGAAATGCCAGCCACAACTTTTCTCATGAGTCTAGTGAACACTGCTGGCACTTTTTTGATGCCAAAAGGCATAAAGCGGAACTGGTAAAGGCCCAACATTGACATGAAGGCTGTCATGCGTTTCTAGTCTTTGTGCATTGGGACCTGCCAGTACCCCTTTATAAAATTAAATTCAGAGAAATAACGAGCCTTTCCTAAGTTTGCAAACATCATGTCCACTCGTGGAATAGGCTCATTATCCATTTCTACGACTCTGTTCAACTGTCGGAAATCAATGCATAAGCGCATGCTGACATCTTTCTATTTTACTACGACGATTGGCAGCTGGTAAGGCGAGTCTGACGGTTCGATGATTCCCTGCGCCAGCATCTGCCGTACTTCTTCCTCTACCGTCTGTTAAACAGCAAAGGGTATCGGGTATTGGCGTACGTTCACCGGCACAGTAGATGTTGTCGTGATCTTGCACTCTACCAAGTTAGTCTTTCCCAGAACGTCTGAGAAAATATCTTGGTAGTTTGACAGAATCTTCTCTATCTGTGCCTTCTGGTTCACGTCCAAGTTGTCAAAGACCTTGACGTCATGATAGGTCTCGTTCTGGTGAAGCGCGAGCAACGATAGTTCCGGTTCTTCTTCCAGTTGTTCCGTTTGTACCATGACAGCCACGCGGTCCACCGTGTCTGTCAAAGGTGGTCTCTCCTCGTACTTCTTAAGGAGGTTGTAGTGGAACAAACTGGTTCAGGTTCCTAGATCAACGACATAGTCGATCTCGCTCCGTTCTCTAGTACAGTGAAGGGGCCTTTCCAAGTGAGAATCAGTTTGTTGGTGTCGAAAGGTAATAGTAGTAATACCTTGTCTCCGACGCAGAGCTGACGAGGCTTCGCTTTGCGATCGTAGTATTTCCTTTTTGTCAGCTTGACTTTCTGCAGCTCTTCGTGCGCAATTTGACACATCTCATACAAACGATCGCGAAGCTCCATGACGTAGCCGTACGTAGTCTTCGTTTGGGGATCCAAGGTTTTTCGCGTCCATAATTCCTTCAGTATGGACATTGGGCCTCTGATGTATCGACCATACAGGAGGTCGAACGACGAAAAGCCGATGCTTGACTGAGGCACCTCTCTGTATGCAAATAATAATGGTGCCAAGTATCTGTCCCAGTACTTTGGACTTTCGTGGCACACGCGCCGTATCATTTGCTTTAATGTACCATTGAAGCGCTCCACAAGACCATTTGCCATAGGGTGGTATGGGGTAGTTGGCAACTGTCAGAAAGACAGTAATCTGCTCACTTCCTGCATTAAGCGTGATGTGAATGACCTTCCGCGGTTGCTCACGATTTCTCGTGGTATTCCAACACGTGAGAACATTTCCACCAACGCTTCTGCTATCGTCTCTATTTCTATGCTTGGTAATGCAACAGCGTCAGGATATCACGTTCTGCAGCCGACCATTGTTAAAATGTGCAGTCGACCATTGTTAAAATGAAACGGTTTCCTTTGGCCGATGTCGGTGATAGTGGACCGATTATGTCAATCCCCACACGTTGAAAGGGCACGTCAATCACCGGCATTTTTCCGAGGCGGACACGTCCGACTAAATGCTTTGGCACAGTGCACTGGCAGATGTCACAAGAGCGCACAAATCGTGTCACCTCAGCCTGCACGTCCGGCCAATAGAAATCTTCTAGAATCCTATCAGTTGTTCGTTCAATACCTTGGTGGCCTGCCATAACTCCCTCATGCGCCATCCTAAGAACAAACTGGCGGAGGCTTTGCGGAACAACCAGTTGGTCAACTTCCTTCTCCATTAGCGATCTGTAGTGTCGATGAAGTATTCCCTTAAGCAAAACATACCCTATGTTTGCTGATCGCTTCGCCATCGTCTTTCCGATCGCCAAAAAACAGCTCTCCAAGATGCGATCTTCTCTCTGCAACTTTTCAAGAACTTGTGGGGTCACATCTAGTTCGTTAGATGTCGCCACATCTGAGTTTGGACTCCTATATGTCAACGTGGATGCTCAGAAAAATTGTTATGTTGATACTTCGGACCCTACCGTTCTTCATCGCCTCGAGGAAGTAAACTACGAAGTTGTCCCAGCAGACACGTCACGCCGTTCTCGTAGACCACGCTTCTCGGATGTGGTTCACATCTCCAGAATTTATTTATTTTATTTATTTAGCAATAATGCAGACTGTCCATGCAATAATGTGTGGTCCATGCAGGAGGGGCTATACAGTGATTACAAAATAATTTTAAAAAACATCGCAAACAAAGCGAACAAGCAAAAATAAGGGCAATGAGAAAAAGGAAACACAAAAGAAACATCGATTACAATGACGGCTCACAATACAAGTTTTCCAGTTCGCATACAAAGTCATTGGCATCAACAACAGTGGAGGGTAAGGCATTCGATTTGGACACAGTTCTAGGAAAAAAGCTGTATTGATACAATTTTGTTCTTGCGAAAATTGGGGCTAGTGATCTACTGTGGGTGTGTCTAGTTTTCCTAGTTGCGTGGGGACGTACACAATCAGGAATCATTACATTTGTATTTCCAGTGAGACACTTGTGAAGAAAAATCAACCTACTGAAGACTTCATATAAGGTGCTATTATCATGCGGGTGGGGGTGTATATAGGACAAATCAGGCAGCCCATCAGAGTGAGACTGAGGGAATACCTATCCTCATTAACGACTTTTGACGGTTTGCACTTGCCAGCCACATTTAGTGAGTGTGGCTGCACGCTGATGGCAGAGGAAACCACTGGTTTGTTTGGCCATCGGGACAATGCACTAAGAAGGCGATGGAAGCATTCTACATTGAAAAGAAAAAGAAAAGGTTAATGAGTAAACCCTCTGTGGCCCTTGATGAAAAGGAGGTTCGATACAAGGGTTCGGCAATTATTTTTCGTGTGGACTGTTATGCATGTGTTTACCATTCGAAGGTTTCTTCTTTATCCTAGGGTGTATACCCATGTGTAGCAGCATGTCATAATTAGGCAATTTTCGTACCCTGTTTGCTCTGCTGAGCAGATGCCCCAGTGTGCCAGGTGACTAGGTTGGCTGGTTGATATATGTGGGTGTGCCTTGCAATAAATTTTTAGCTGCAAGTGCGTCATCCTTTACTTATTACATGTCTTTTTCGTGCCATTTTTACAATCCAGGTATGAACCACCAACTAGCCCAACTTTCTCTTTTAGTGCATGCATAGAAGAATCAATACACAAAGGAATGACCTAAATAACTTATATGGTAAGAATGTTCAATTCAGTGATGCCACCTACACAAATTTTTCAATTCTGTTTGCCATTTCTAGCAGAATTCCTGTTACGCAAGCATCTAGCATACTTCCTGCATCTCCACAAATCCAAAGGGCTGGCTAATAGTGCAGGCAGGCTCATTGTAGCTTTTAGATAGAAGTTTTCGCACATACACAGAGATACAATGAGATATAAGGAACCCAACACTGGAGTTTTCACAACGCATGCAGCCCCACCCTGGCAGTCACAGCACGCACACCTTGGGGCACCCCTAAACAGAAGTGATGACTAATAGAGGCAGCCCATCAAAAGAAAAAAAGAAGCCGATGGTAATTCTACATGAGCCATAATTATATAGAAACGACACAATCCTTCTAAACCCCACAAACAAGAGCGAAGGCTGCATCAGATACAAGCCGTCGGGGGATTGCTAAGCTTTTGCCATTTAGCCCGGCAGCTGCTTTGCCAAGTGCTTGTCTTCTTCAATAGCGAAGACAGCCTGCAGTGAGAGCCAGGGACAAACACTAATCTGTAGCAGGCATTTCACCAGGCATAAAAGCAGTATTGTTGCAGTGTTCAGCATATCTAACAATCCTTTACCCCTCTGAATAGCACTGCCAAGTCCCTTCTGATGACACAGCATCAAGTGAACGATGTGATACGTACACTGCTCAAATAAAAACAGGAACAATTTAGCGTTTCCACAGTCATAAGTTCTGGGCATATCACCCCGATCTCTACTCGAGGCGCAGACCAGAGTTTACAATATTTTATTTAAAATAAAGTTGGTTCATCGTGACATGATTAAACCCTCTCGAGAAATCATGCATACCAGTAGTTATACCAAAAATTTGATGTATTTGATGTATCCATGTACAAGCATGAGCAAAAGTGTGCAGACCATGAAAACGCATGGCCGAAGGCAATCAATGTGCTATCTAGCGATGAGACGCCTGCTGCGGTGCACATGCACGTCCTGTCGTATTGATTGGCCCCTTCTGTCGATTTAACCAACGCGGTTACGGCGCTGATAGCCAAAACGACAAATGAATGTTGTTTTCTTTGCTCCATTGAATTTGTGCCATTTTTATTTTTTTTAATTTAGCTGGTCCGATGCAGCCGGTTCCCACGCTAGGCTCACATTATTTATATCGGTTGATTAGCACAACTAAATGTAGCTAGCATCACAAAACCTGATGAAGCTCAGCACACAAAATAAATTTTTTTCAGCTCAGCTTGCTATTGTCGAATCTTGATGCAAGCTGCATGGCGCTACAAGTGAAGAAGAATCCTCGAGTATCATTGCCGTTTGTTGAAGGCGCATTATTTTTACGTTTTCCAATCCCACAATCTAGGCATTTTGTTGCATGTCTTCAGACAAATTAAAACTAGAATTTCATAGGCTGCTTGTGCCGTTAAGTTTGTGTGATTTCCATTCAACACCTTTACTCCTCAAAGCGTCCTTTCCTCAATTTGCGTAATTCTGCAACATCAGACTCGTGTACTTCTGGGGAGCTTCAATGTCAAGGAAATTATTAGGTAATAATTATAAGTAGTTATAAGGCTAATTACATTAACTTTAAAATAATGAGACAACTCAATCAGAAGTAATTAGTATCTTTCTCGGCTTGAATTCTCTGAGACGAGTTTGATGATGCCATGATCAATTATGCTTGGTCAGATTTATTAAAGGGCCACTAAACAACCCCAACGTCCAAAAATTGTTGTAAAGAGCAATATGTGCACTTTTACTTCGTGAACATGTCGCCGCAAGAATTTTGCGAATATGTGCTACATTAAAGAAGTTACGCGGTCTAAAACATTGCGATGAGCTGGTTTCAAATTTTCGCGCGACCTCACCACCCTTCTCCTTGAGAAAGAGCTTAAGGCGTGGCCCCTCGTCATGACACTGCCCACTTCGGTAATGTGACAAGACGTCGGCGATGGACGTCATAGGCGAACTCGATCAGTCGCAACGCACTTCCACTTGCTGCGATGCCTGGTTGTTTGCTGTTTACCTGGTGCCAATGCTTTTGCGTAGCTTAGTCGCTTGATTTGCCACCGACAACGATTTGCAGCAAAACTGCATTCCAAACCCCAATATACGATGTTGGCTCGATTTTTCTGAAGTTTGATTTATTTAGAGCAGACTCTCGCGCCATCTGGGAGCAGCAACGCAATACACAAATAATGCGCTTAATAGTGAATGTGCTGATCAACAAGTGGTGCGACAATCTGCTCACTCCCAAAAACCGAGTCAGTGAAGCGTCCAGATTTCGACGCATGGAGCCTATGGGGAGTTTCGCAACTTGTATGATTGAATAGCTCTGTCGTAGCTGTGGGTGCCAACAGGAACTGTCTGTCGTTGATTTGTGGGGTTTAACGTCCCAAAACCCCGCTATGATTCCGAATTTATGCCCCAACGACAAATGTCGAATGTCTTGAATTTTCAGCTGTCATTCAATGTACCTAGCATATAGTTCCACCCTTCCATAAAATAAATTTTAACAGCAACCTTAATTTAGGCATTATGTCTGCAGCTGTTCCGTACAAGTATAGCTTTGAGGAGCGTGTCTGTGTCCTCACAGCTGATACGAGAATATATTATGAAATAATAATAGTAATAATAATAATAATAGTAACTGTACTGTATCGCGCCTCACTCGTGCGCTACGCACGATAAGCTAAAGGGGCTTCGCCCGATCTTGATGCTATCGCGTGTTGATCAAAGGGGCGTTGCCCAGAGTGTATTATAATTGTGACGAACTGAATAAACGGAGCAGCACTAGCTGCCTGACGCACGCACATGCTGTCACGCCGATTCCTGGTCCCATACAGTAACAATATTAACAGGGAGTTTTAGAATAAAGAGCTTTAGAATAGCCCACCGCGAGCCCTTGCAGTGCAGTCGCTGCTACTGCGCATGCGTCGTAACGCGAGTCAGCGTTCGCGGCTTGCGCGCAGAAAATCCGAAATAGCCTGTGGCAGTCGTGGCCCGCATGTGGCCCGCAAACGCTGTTTTCGAGGCTACGGTGTCGCTGCGATCAATGTTTTTAGAGCTAGGTAAGTTGCGAAACTCCCTGCGTCAGACAATCTATCACACAGCGCCAAGACAACTTCTGGTTTGGTGGCACCTGCGGCGCAACAAGCTTCCGCTAGCAGACGAAAACACGCAGTCGACGTGGCAAGACGCCGTGGCGGCCGTTCCAAAAGAACTTTGCCAACAGTACATTATCGGGATTTCTTGTTGTGCTGCCGCAGAAACTTAATACTGCGTAATATTTAGCGGTGTAAGGCAAATACAGTATAATTATGGCTTTCTGAAATGCTTGATAGCATAATATATGTGTCTGTCCGTGAGTTGCTAGTTGGCATATGTTCGCAAATAATGTTTAGGCACGAAAAACCCAAATACAATGTCTTGTATCCTCTCTTGTGACTGTTTTTCATGCCTTAAGATAAATTACAACTATATGGTGCAATCCCGTGGCTTTTGTCTGATTTTGTCAGTTTGTTTTTTTTTTTTTTACATGTCAGTCACATTGTTTAGAAACTTAAGCCGTCGAAAATTTGCATGTGCGACGTTTTTCTTAAGTATGTCTTCCCTCTGCTTCTTATCGAGTTCCTCTAATGAAACCTGTTAACACAGCTGAAGCCAAAGCTTCGAGCAGAGACCACACTTTAGGGTATCGGTGAGCACTTCATAGTCATTACTCACGAGGCTGCCTACTGACGCATTGGGACAACACACTTTCAGCTTTTCTATGTCCTCCAGATGTTCGGCCACTCGTGTGATGGTACCTGCATTTCCAGGCGACTTGGCTAAGCGATGGTGACCGCTGCTAATGGCAACTGTCATGTCTTCTGCGACTACGCATTTCTCCACAAACAGCACTCTTTTTTCTTCTTTGAGCACTAGAAACTCCACAAGACGTCTTGCCTCGCTATTCTCAACAACTTTTTCTCCAGCATGCAGACAAACGTTTTCTAGGTCTTGAAGCGAAATTATGACGCCATTCGTTGACGGCATGTCGGAACTTATTTCACCGCCTTCGAGCTCAGTGCTCGGAAATAGTCTATTCTTTCTCGCCGATGATATTCTGGAAAGTAACCCACTCCTATCGGGCAGCTTTCACTTCGTCGCGGGTTTTGAAAGGTAAGCAGGCAAATTTGAGAATATCCGTGGAACGCATCCTTTGACAAGGTCCCACTTTCATCTCGCGATTTGTACCTCCTTACTATTGATGACGTGAGTAAAAGTCTTCAGGATGTCCTCCTCATGAAAGTTCTATCACACACGCACGTGATGTACTGGGCATTTTCTTATCCGCACAAGGAATCGCGTGGTCCCATGCCCCTCGCTGCTCAGGTACACGCGGGGCACAAAAGAAATATAGTGGAGTCTCTCATTTCCTGTAGCCACTCGTACAGCCAGGAACGCAACATGCAGGAATGATGAAAACAGCAACACATAAAAGCAGAACCAGGCACGCTGAAGCACAAAACTGTTCACGCAGAAAGAAGCCTCCACAGCTAGCGACACACTGCAACATGCACAGCAGACAGAGGTTACGGGAGTGACACGAGCGAGCATGCAGTGAATGAATCCAGATGCGACCGCAGCACCACATTTGTCGCTGGCAACAGCTGCACTGCACAACATCACTCAGTTTTGCAACTTACCTTGTGCTACAAACATTGGCTGCGATCGTGCGCTGCGGTTTGCAGCAGGGCAAACGCTATTCTAAATCTTATAGGGCACCCGCTACGCCCGCAGCGCTTGCACACGGTATTCTAAGGATCCCTAATAACGTTTGCAGGCACTGCGGGCATAGCTGGCACCATACGAGCTTTAAAATAGCGTTCACTCTCCCTAGTAAAAAGTCTAGAGACCTTCGCTCCGACCGCAAACCTAAATGCCCAGAAGCTACACACAGCACTTCGCCGGCTGCGATCGCCACACGCTATTTCGGATTTTCTGCGTGCGGGCCGTGACTGGCATTACGACACATGCGCAGTGGCAGCAACCGCACTGCAAGGGCTCACGGTGCGCTAGGGAGCTTTAGAATAATGTTTGCAGGCGCTGCGGGCATAGCGGGCGCCATAAAAGCTTAAGAATAGCGTGTGCTCTTTCTAGAGAAAAGTCTAGGGAATTTCGCCCCGACCACAAACCCAAATGCAAGGAAGCTACACACAGCACTTCGCGGGCCTCGCGGGACGCGAAAGCGGACGGTTACTCGCGTAACGACGCATGCGCAGTGGCAACGACCACACCGCAAGGGCTCGCGGCGCGCTATTCGAAAACTTCCTAATCGGGAACTTTTTTAATAACGTGTGCAGACACTGCGGGCACAGCGGGTGCCATATAAGTGTTAGAAGAGCGTTTGGCCTCCTGCAAACCATAACACACACGATCGCAGCGACACCGTAGCCTCGTGGCCAACATTTGCGAGCTGCATGCGGGCTGCATACGCCGTCCCCTATTTTCAAATTTTCTGCGGATGGGTCGCGAACGCGAATAGAGATTCGCGTTCCGACGCGTGCGAAGTTCCAGTGACCACACCGCAGGGGCTCGCGGTGCGCTATTGGGGAGTTTTAGAATACCGTTTGCAAGCGCTCCGGGTGTTGCGGGTGCCATATAAGTTTTAGAATAGCGTTTGCCTTGCTGCAAACCACAACGCACGATCACTGCAACACCGTAGCCTGGAAATCGGCGTTTGCGGGCTACATGCGGACCCCGATCACCGCACGCAATTTCGGATTTTCTGCGTGCGAGCCGTGAACGCCGACTCACGTTAGGACGCATGTGCAGTGGCAGCGACCGCACCGCATGGGCTCACGGTGGGCTATTCTAAAACTCCCTATTCCAAAACTCACTGCAACTGCGCATGCGTCGTAACGCGAGTCGCCGTTCGCGGCCCGCCCGCAGAAAATCTGAAATAGCGGGCGGCGTGTGCGGCCCGCACAGTGCTGCATGTAGCTTCCGTGCATTTGGGTTTGCCATCGGGGTGCAAACGCTATTCTTAAACTCATATGGTGCCCGAAACTTAAAGCAACGCTGGCAACAACTGCAAATGTTATTCGAAAACTCCCTAATGAGTGATGTCGGGCATTTGGCTGTGATACAATAAAAAAAAAAAACATGGTGATAGTCGAACTTCGCATGCGCGGCACTACACACAGAGCATGCGCACCGGGAAGCCAAATTTAGATAGGGTCTATTCTCCCGGCAACCGGTATAATTGTTCAAAAAATTTCTCCCGGCAGCCGCCTTCCATTGGCTCTCATATGTCACGTGACTAACTGCCGGGGAGAACATCCCACCACCCGTTCTGTGACCACCCGAGACCGGACAGACGAAGCCTTGCATGCGTGACGAGCCCATTCATTCACCTGTCTCCGCTCGCAACACGTGCAATGTGTGTAGCTACTTCGTTGCCGTATTTATTTTGCTCGAGGTATGTGTTATTCATTACGAGACATCAGACCATTGAGTGTTTTACTAATGCAAGAGGCTGAGGATGGCAAAGTGCAGCTTGCGGTCAATGATCGCTTCGTCACTTTTGAAGACCTCGAAGCATGTATTTCCCGCTTCAGTGCATAAAACTGCGTGCAGTTATGGAACGGGACGCAAAGACCATTGCGGCAGCGAAATACTGTGGGGGGAAACTGGCCAGCAAGATGTCGCAGTCACTGAAGTATTACCAGCTTCGATACTGCTGTATCCAGGGCGGCGCGAAGTTTATCAGCACCAACAAAGGCGCACGGAATTCATCAAGCACTTTTATGCAGCTATGCGTGAGCTCTTCATTTGCATTTTGGGTCGAGTTACTCAACTGTGCTGCACTAGTAGGTGGCTCACCTTTTCCTGCACCTTCTACGCCGATGGTGCCGGCATAGTGCAGCCGCGCGTGCCGCTGAGCAGACAAGATAGCACTTAGGCGAAAGCGCCTTAACCGCCTCTACTTACGCGGTGTGTTTTGCCCAGATAGTTGCACCTCATAATCTGTGCACATGTACGGTTTGCCATCGGTGGGTGTTAGTTGAATGGTGTAATTAAGCAAACAAAAATAAGCCCTGCACCGTCTCGGCACCTTGTCATTCGCTTGGGGTGACGCATTGTACCTGCACCACTGAACTTGCGTTGCACATTTTCTGAACTTCTTGTGCACAGCCGTGAAGCGGTTCCGATCACTGCAGGTGATTCGAACAAACCTCTAGTGTTTGCGAACCGTCTACCACTTAAAAAAATAGCCTTGAAGGCCAAACTTCATATACGCAAAAATGCACGCGAGGCGACGTAGATCACCTTTGCGCAAGCACTCGCTTGCATGCGCAAATCGCAAACCCGGCGAGTCATCACTGTTGCTGGCATGAGAGCGTCTTCCCGTAACAAAAGTGGCGCGTCGTTAAACTGTTAAACTTGCCCATTAATGAGCTGCTATCGGAATTTCCCCCTGTAATGCATATGCTATTTCTATTTTCTTTCCCCCATTCTTTTTAGGACATTCAAACGAGACTGCAGCTTCAATATCTACATTGCTGCGGAGAAGGAAGAAAAATTTCTGGAAGTGAGGTCACTCGACTTGACACACAATCATCCCATTGACCAGGAACTCTTTCGGCATTTATCACAACAGAGAAGGTTGGCACCAGAGCTTCAAAGAAAGGCTCGTGAGCGGATGAAAATAAAGGCCAACAAGATGATGGTAAGAGAAAAAATGGATAAGGAGTGTGGCAGTGCTGTTCTTCTCAAGGACTTGTCGAATATTGCAGCCAAAGACAAACTGTTGCAACCAAGGAATGATTTGACCGAAGTTGTACGCATGCTTCAAGAGAAGCACAACGCAACAGTTCGTTTGCTTACAGATGAAAACAATGAGCTCCAGGCTGTCCACTTTCAGGATAATGTGATGAAGAAATCATTTCAGTGCTGGCCTGAAGTCATCTTCATCGATGCCACATACAAGTTGTTAGAGACAAGAACGTCTTGTTTTCTTGTCATCATTGAAAATGGTAATGGAGAGAGTTAAATTGTCGATGTTGGGTTGTTTAGGACTGAAGACACCGACACCCTTCTCTGGTTTTTCGAAGAGTTTAAAGATTTGAATCCCAGTTGGAACTCTGGAACCATGGCGGACAAAGATGTGAAGGAATGACCTGTAATAACTATTTCCATCCTCGGCACTCCATATATGTGCTTTTCATGTTCTGCAAGCATTTCGCAGAGAAGTAAGTGTGCAGAAATTTGGGAATTACAAAAGGTGAACAAGAGACTGCTCTGGACCTATTGCAGCAAATGGTCATGCAAAAAATGAAGACCAATACGATGAGCTTTTTGCCTTGCTGCAGCAAACAGCAGCAAAGGGAGTAGTGGAATATTTCACCACAAACTGGCATGTCATTTATACAGAATGGACAATGGGATCAAAGTGGTTGTGCAGAAACTTCTTCAACTCCACTAACAACCGAGCAGAGTGCTTAAACTCTAAGCTAAAGCAGATTGTAGAGCGCTTTAGTTATCTCGAATTGTTTGTTGAGCGATTCTTTACCTTGATCAACACTCAACAAAATGAGAAAGCTCACAAAGCAGCTGTTATGCTGCAAAAAAAGATGGTAATACCAAATGGCAATGAAGCAACCAATTTGTATGCCACCCTGCTGACTCCCTATGCATTTCGTCATTTAAATGAAGAGCTACAAGCTTCCATGACTGCCACAGAAAAATCAATTCTGCTATTACTGTTGGCAAGATTTGTACAACTGAAGATTGTTCGTGTGCCTTCAGGAAATCAATGCTGTTGACCTGCCGACACATTTTCGTTGTACGAACGGCATCCAACGTGCCCAAGTACGATAAAGGACTATGTGCTGAGAATGGTTTCTAAATACGTAGCCAATATCCAGCTAAGAAAGAGTGATATGTGCAGTGATGTAGAGCATGTGCAAGTAAAGCACTCGCAGCAATGAAAAAAAAAATTGTCAGCACATCAAAAGTTCAGAAAAGCAGCTGGCATTGAATCAAAGCTTGCAAGTATGGCATCGAACTGCTCCACTGAAATGTTCAAGGAGAGGCTGTCCCTCCTAGAGACAATTCTTGACCATTGGAGAAATGGCTCTAAAGTTCATGTTGCTGCACATAAGCCTGCACATCACTTGACAGCTGCAGTTGCAGCTGAAAGTGCAAACTCTGAAGGTTTTCCGGGGTCTGTTGTGGATGTACAGAGCAATGCTGATCAGAATTTACTGTGCAGAGCCTAGGAAGAGGCGAAACATCACCAGGAGCTCTCGGAGGCAAGCACTAAAGTCAGTGAGCATTCAAGCAGCCAACACTGCAATAGACAAGATGAAGCCAGCACAGATGAGAATTCTTTGTCGCAGCCCTCTGACCTTCAACATATCCAAGTGCCAGTTGCTATGAGAAAATGTGGTCGTCCTAAAGGTCATGTGCTAACAGTTATTGGTCTTCCAAAAAAACGCAAGAGAACAGCAAGTCTGGGATCATTCTCTGAGCTTACCATGAGAGACAAAAAGCTAGCCGTGCTCAGTTGGCTGGTGGGGAAGCAGCAAGCATCAGATGCTATCAAAGGCAAACTACTTGACGAAGAATCTGTGGAAGCAAGGCCTGAAGACATACACGATGGCATTCGAGATGAAATGGTCAACATTAATCTAGTACGGCGTTTTTTTTCACTGATGATGCTTGGAAAGCTGTGCTAATGGTCATTAGCGTAAAAAAGGACGAGAAGTGGAAGTGCACGAAATGCAAAACAAAACTAGATGACCATGATGCAGTATCCTGTGACTGGTGCTTGTTATAGTACCACCTTCCATGTGTTGGTGTAAAACAGAAGCCCAAGACAAAACTGAAAATATGGCTCGTTTACAGCCACTGCTACAGTGCAGTAGCACGTTGCCTTTGTGAAAAAAAACAGCACCTCCATATACAGGGTGTCCTACATAACTTGAGCCAAGAATTTGAAAGTGAAAGGCACTTCGGAGGCAAATTGAACCTAACGCATACTACTCGCACTAGCCCGTAGGTACTGAGGCTATTTTTTATTTCTCCCCATACAAATTAATAAATAATTCAGAGGCGAATTGAACCTAACGCATACTACTCGCACTAGTCTGTAGGTACTGAGGCTAATTTTTATTTCTTCCTATACAAATTAATAAATAATTCTTAATTACATATTTTTAATTATGGGCTGGAAACCCAAAACATGAACATTGAGATGTAGAGCACTTTCAGAAACAACCGACTAAATTGTTTCATGTAGGTTACGTTTTGCGCTGTTATTGTTTTCACGTCGTAAAGAAAGCCCGTAAAATGTGAAAAGGAGCCGTGTGACGGACTGCAAGCGCACTGCTATAGTGCAGCTATAGGCTTTCTTTACAACACGAAAGAATAACAACGCTAGACGTATCGTACAGGAAACAATTCAGTCGGTGGTTTCTGAAAGTGCTTTACATGTAAGTGTTCATATTTTGGGTTTCCAGCCAATAAAAATTAAAATAAATAATTATTAATTAGTATGGGGAGAAAAAAGCTAGCCCGAGTACGTACAGGCTAGTGTGAGTAGTACGCGTTTGGTTCAATTCGCCACTGAAGTGTCTTTCATTTTCAAATTCTTGGCTCAAGTTATGTGGGACACCCTGTATATCTTAATAATATTTTGGGATTGTGCAATAAAATATTTTTCTACACTTTTTCTGTTTTCTAATCTGATTGATATATGGGGTTTAACGTCTCAAAACCACCATATGATTATGAGGGACGCTGTAGTGAGAGGGCTCCGGAAATTTCGACCACCTGGGGTTCTTTGCACCCAAACGTGCACCCAAATCTGAGCACACATGCCTACAAAATTTCCGCCTCCATCGGAAATGCAGCCACCGCAGCCGGGATTCGAACCCGCGACCTGCGGGTCAGCAGCCGAGGACCTTAGCCACTAGACCACCGTGGCGGGGCTCCATTTTCTAATCTCACCTACAGTATTGGCTGGCCGTTACGGGCAAAGTTGGAATTACATATAAGTTGGCTTATGTGCTCTTGTAGAAATTAAATTAACAGTGCTCTAAACTTTTGAAAAAAAGGTAGTAGTACTTGCTAACTTTGGGGTAGTAATGGTTTGCCACATATGTTGCAACCCAGGTAGTAAGTGCAGTTAGCTATGTTAGGAGTGGTAACTCTTGCCACCTTTGCTTTAATTAACGGCATTTAGCAACTGTTCCTACCCTAGCCATTACTAATTACTACCATAGTTAGCATCTTTTAGAGGTTTTAAGAAAAAGAAAAGTAGTAACGGATACTACCCTGTTCATTTTGCCACATCATTTCACCATTGATAACACTGGCCAATTTATGTCTCATTACTATGCAACTTCGGGTAATTTTGCGTAGTGTCATCATGAACGCGAAGATTGCACGGCCGTAAAAAGTACACTAATGCTACAATACTAAGTAAACGAGTCGTGCGGTTTATATAGCCCCTACATTAGGATGCATGTCAGCACTTGTGTCAGGTTGCAGGTGTTTCAGGATGAATTATAAAAAATGCCAGCCTAGTAGACTATACCATACTAACTGTTCCTGCGTGTTTGGGTCAGCCGTGCTTATAAAAAATTATGTCGTATCTATTTCATATAAATGTGCCACAAGAAGGTTATATCTACAGCAGCCGAAACTAGGTACCGACTCATTAACACAGTCTCAGTGCAATTTAATGGTTGACTGTGCCAATATATTCTCTGTTAGAAAGTAATGATTTCTGGGATTTTATGTGTCAAAATCAGAATATTATTATAAGACATACCGTAATGAGAAAGTCTGCATTAATTTTGACCACCTGGTTAATTTCTATTTGCCTGTCATGTTAGTTTATTATAATTGTGTATAACAATGCATGCAGCACTTGCTTATGTTTCCTTAACTTGAACCTCTTCATTGTGATAATAGCTGAATGATGCTTAGATATCTCTGTTGCACAACTTTTTTTTTTTATCCAGGGATATCTAATGAATCATTTTTTCGTTTAAAGATGAGCCCCGCCGTGGTGGTCTAGTGGCTAAGGTACTCTGCTGCTGACCTGCAGGTCGCGGGCTCAAATCCCGGCTGCGGCGACTGCATTTCCGATGTGGGCGGAAATGTTGCAGGCCCGTGTACTCCGATTTGGGTGCACGGTAAAGAACCCCAGGTGGTCGAAACTTCCGAAGCCTTTCACTACGGCATCTCTCATAATCATATGATGGTTTTGGGACGTAAAACCCCACATATTAATCCATTTAAAGATGAAACGTTGAGACGATTTGTCTTAAATATAATACAATATGTGTTACTTATCTTAATTTGCATAGTTAATGGCCGGGTCGCAAAAATTTAGAAACAGCTTCAATCACTACCTATTTCATTCCAATTACTGGGTACTAATGCAGGTAGTAAACAAGTAGTAAAAAGTAAGGGTTGCAGCTAGTAACTTTACTAGCATAGGTAGTAAACAGGTTGCAAAAGGTTAGTAATGCTTCAAGAAAAGTAGTAAACTTTGTAGTTACTCCTTATTAGCTTGCAGTCTCTACCTTTTTACTAACTTTTTTTAAGAGTGTATGGGGAGTTTATGTTCGGCTGCTGTTAGAATGCTGACAGATTTTACGATGCCGGGAGGACTTTCAGAAGTTCTCCCGGTTGAGAATAATACAAAAAGATTTGTCCCGACAGTTACTCACCTGACATATGAGAGCCAACGGGAAGCGACTGCGGGAGAAATTTCCTTGAGTAATTCCCTCGGCAACCGGAATAATTGTTCGAAAAATTTCACCCGGCAGTCGCCTCCCATTGGCTCTTGTCTGTCAGGTGACTAACTGCCAGGAAAAATTTCAATAATTCTCCCGGTTGCCGGGAGAATAATACAAAAAAAATTCTCCAGGCAAATAGTCACGTGACATATGAGAGCCAATGGCAGGCGACTGCCGGCAAAAATTTTTTGAACAATTATCCCGGTTGTCGGGAGAATAGACACACCCCCAAATTTACTCAACCGTGTTTACCGAACAACCTCAATCATGTTGACGAACTTGCACTTAGCCATCGTTCCATACTCGCGGAAGAAACTTATAAGACTGCTCAAATACAGGAATGGTTGTTGAGTTTTGAAAAAGAAAAACGAAATTCAGTTCATTTAAACATCAACTGGCGAGAAAAGGTAGCAGAGAGACACGCGATCCCAAACCACGACCTCCTCTATAAACTTATAGAGGAGTTCGTGTCCCAAACACATGCAACAGATGAACAGGGTACTGCGCCGTGCCCCCACAATGAAATGCAGAGAACAACGCCATTTTTCACAACCGCTCTCGCAAACCGATAGCACGTGTACGCAAATACTCACGTTGCGGTTGGCTCAAACACACAAAATGGGCGGCCCCACTGCGTAGAACGTTGGACAACTTGATAATTTCCTCTACGACAGAGCGAAATGTCATGCTGAATCGGTGGGTGGACACTGCGAACAATATTTAAAGTCCTGATAAACGTTGAAGCTTAAGAGCTTAAGGTATCTTTGACTGGTCACAGGATGGATGGATGGTTGGATGGATGTGGCTGGCTGTACCCTTTAGATCGGCCGGCGGCTAACGCCACCTAGCCGTAATACTTAGTGAACTAACCATTAGTTTTATCTTTTTTTTTTTTTTAGGTAGTGAGGTTGAGAATTCGTACTTTGCAGTAAGGGGTTTAATTTTCACTCGTGCCTTGCCTTTAGCCACCAATCAGATAACCTCCTTCTAGTTAAGTCTACCCACTTAAAGTCTATCTTGCCCTCCTTGTCCCTAAACCCCAGCGCTTTGAAAAACTCTGCGCCATCATCCTGAACTATAGGGTGAAGCCCTTTACAGAACATTATCAAGTGTTCGGCAGCTTCTTCTTCCTCTTCACACGCACTGAATACTGTATCTACCCCTTCGTATTTGGCGCGATATGTCTTATTCGCAATACTCCCATCCTGGCCTCAAACAGTAGAGAACTACCCCGAGTATTATCCTAGATACTTTCTTTGGCAATTTCCTGCTTAAAAGTTCGATAGATCTCTAGTGCAGACTTCTTAATCATGCCGATTCTCCACATGTCAGTCTCCGTTTCCTTCACTTTCTTGTTAACCGATAGTTCTGCTTGCTTTGGCCACCTGCTATTTTCCAAGTATTTACCAGTAAATTTCCTGGTTTGCTTCCTCCATATAGTATCGACATTCTTCATGTACAAATAGCTGAAAACCTTCCTAGCCCAACCCTCCTCCCCCATTTCCTTCAATCACTTCTCAAATTTTATCTTGCTGCTAGCTTCCCTGCCCTCAAATGATGTCCATCCCATATCCACAAGCTTGTACTCCCTGATTTGGAGTTTTCTCGTGAGCACCTAAAGCAAGCCTACTTATTATACGTTGCTTAATTTCTAATCTTGCTTGAACTTCTGATCTCATCCACAAGACCGCATTGCCGAACGTCAGCCCAGGAACCATGACCCCTTTCCATATTCCTCACAAAAAATCATACCTATTGTAATTCCACAGTGCCCTGTTTTTCATTACCGCTGCATTCCTGTTACCTTTAGTCGTCACGTATGTTTCGTCTTCCCTTAGGTACTCGGTCCCATTGCTTATCCATACGCCCAGATATTTGTATTTATCTGTTATCTCTAGCGTGACTTCCTGTATTCTAAGCTCACTACCTTCGTTATCCATAAAAAAAATGACTGCTGATTTTTCCTTACTGAATCAAAAATCTGACCTATCTCCCTCATTACCGCAGATGTCCATCAATTTCTGCAAATCTTCCTTGTTGTCAGCCATTAGCAGTATATCATCTTCGTACAATAATGCTGGTAGTGCCTGATCATAGAGTTTTCCTTGTTTGACTGAAGAGAGTGTTGTGTTCTGGGTTTTCGGTTTCGGTTTCAGGAAGATATGTGAGGATGCCAGGAGGCGCCACTCTGGCATCTAGGATTTAAAGGCGACTGTAAAATAAAAGCAGTGTGTGTTGGGTAACCGTAGAGTGCGGTTGTTGTTCTTTCCTTTGGCGCTTCGCGCCAATCCGCGTGTTCGGGCTGGTCGGCGTCCCCGCCGGCCGCGTACGTCTCCGCCGGCCGTCTTCTTCTGCTTCGTCGGGACCAGCCAGCCCCCAACACAGCAATGGCGACGAAGATGGGATCTGCAGCTGTAGCTGCCTGAAGCTCAGCTTTAGTAATGCAGGAAGTAACTAGTGAAACAACTTCCTCATCCCACTCTTCAGTAACCTCCCCTATTTCTTCATTCGCCCGGAGACCCGCCACTTCCATGGGCGGACTGACGGAAATTGGTGTTTCAGGCCTACGCAGACGCAACCGGGGAGGACGCCAGCAAGCCCGAGCGTCGCAAGGCCCTGCTGCTCAACGCGTTGGGCCCTGCCGGGTTAAAGCTCTTCTATACTTTGGATGCCACCAACGCGTCGCCGACGCAAGCGTCGGGCGATGCCTTCAAGAATGCTGTTGCTCTTTTCGATGAGCATTCTAAAGATGTCTCGTGCGATTATCTCGCACGCGTAAAATTCCAAGAATGGCGACAATTGCCTGGCGAGCCAGTCGCCGAGTTCATTACTTCTCTTCGAACGCTCGCCGCGTCGTGCGGCTTCGGCGCGCTCGAGAACGATATGATCCGCCATCAGCTTTTCACCGGAGTAGCCTCGCAAAACTTCCGCTGCCGCATGCTTCAAAAAGGCTCCTCGATTTCATTATCCGAAGCCCTCTCGATTGCGCGAGAGGATGAGCTCATTCGCTCCCAGTTGGAGCAATTCGCTCCGCATTCAGTGCAGCCATAGAGAAATGATTGATTGATTTGTGGGGTTTAACGTCCCAAAACCACCATATGATTATGAGAGACGCCGTAGTGGAGGGCTCCGGAAATTTTGACCACCTGGGGTTCTTTAACGTGCACCCAAATCTGAGCACACGGGCCTCGACATTTCCGCCTCCATCGGAAATGCAGCCGCCGCAGCCGGGATTTGAACCCGCGACCTGCGGGTAGCCATAGAGAAATAAAGGTTAAGAGTGGACACTCCCGTAGAGCCCAGCGGCCCAATCGACCCTAGCACACCTAGTGGTTGGTGAGAGCAAGTGGCGTGCGCTTCCGGTTTCGGTTTCACTGGCGCAAATTTTGAATTACTTTGCAAAACCGACGTTTGGCTATGACGAAAGTTCATGATTTCAGACCACTTTTCATCGCCCAAATGGATAGTTTTTGTAGGTTGTTTTGATTTAGCGATTCCCTGTTTTGTTTTGTTCAGTGGTTCGTGCGAATTGGTCGTGACGTGATTTTTATTTCGATTAAGTTATAATAAAAAGAGATGCAGGTAATGATAATTCACTACGGTTTTATTCATCGCGCTTGTGTTTTTCTTTCGGAACAAGTGATCAATGTATATATCAGTCAAAGAGACAGAGTATCCGCAACGTTTTATTCAAAGGCAAGGTAGAGTCTCTGAATATAAAAAGCACAATATGACAAAGGTAGACAACAAACGCATCTCGCCTTACAAATAAATTGTAACAAATACAGCGAGAACACAGACAACGCACACATTGCTAGAGTTGGCAGAAGCCGAGAAGCTGGTGAAGTATGACACACCGGGCCAGAGGGTAAGTAAGGATCTATGGCAAAAACACGGCGCACAATGCTGATGAAGAAGGAAGAGGTGACATATACACAGTAATGAAGTCGCGAATCACGCCTGGGGTTAACCGAAATAATGTATAGAAAAAAGCGCACAGAAACCACACGATACAATATAGCAGAAAGGCAAAGATGCAGTGTGCTGGCTGTGCTTAAGAACAGCTAGTCCAAAATGAAAAAAAGAAGACTTGATGCCTGCTTGTCCTCAGATAGGTAGGGCTTTGCAGCTTGCTCACTACGTGAAAGACAAACTTTATGCTACAACACTGGCAGGTTTTGTGGCTTTTGTTATGCGTCGCCTTCATCAAAAACTTGAGATCCCAAGTGATTTGCGTCTGGGTGTTGCTGTGACGCTTGCGAGCTAAGATAGATTGTAGTCATCACTTATCCAGAATTGTGGACCTTAATTGGTGCTACGAGAGCGGTATTACAGGGCTAATAAATAGCAGAAGGAAACCACTTTGGCTCATTATTTTTGACAAAGGCTCTACATCGTACGTTATCACTCAAAAGCTATATAAAAATAAAATGGCAGCGTCCGCAGCCCCATCAAACGCTACAAGTTTGAGTATTCTTTTGAAAATTTTGATGGGCGAGATGAGGAGGTTGATGAGAAGCTAAAATACGAAAAGCGTGATAATGTGAACCGTGCCCACTTCATACTGTGTTTCTTACCCGCTCGAAGACATTTCAACAAGCGGTTTTGTTATCGATATATTACTTGAGCTGAAGAGATAAAGCATACACAGTGACCAAGCGAGCCACAATAAAGTGTACAGTTCGCCCGCATTTGCTACAAAAATACAGACAGGATACCCAACATTCTTTTTAAGGTTATGCAAATCACTTCGAGCGAATACACAGTGTCCTTACTCCTCATAGCGGGTAACCCAAACAATGTATGCAACGAAGGAGTGGCTAGTCCAGTTGAGCTGAATATAAGCATATAAGACCATAATGAAGTCTGCTGTAACGAAGTAATAACATAACAAAGCTATAGCAGGATTCGGCTCAACTCGAATACTTTAGTGTAAACCCGCCGCTAATTGCTAACCTTTGAACTTGTCAAGCTGTATGCCTGAGATTGAAGACTGGAACCTAACCCTATCTAAGTTTCGGTTCACAAAATGCACATGCCAACATAAATGAACCCGGCAAAACATTTTTAGAAACTTCGCGCGACACCCAGCAGAGCAGAAATGAAAATCGCCAACACTTGATAGATGGTGATACAAAACATCGCACACTTTCAGGTGATGTGCAGTGGCCTCAATTATGGCAAGAAAGTGAGATTCAAGTTGTTGTACGTATGCAAAAGCTGCTTCTGATGGCACAGTGAGATTCCCAAAAAGTTTGCTGGGGACGTGGTATGCTTTGAGCATTGTGAAATACTGGTGGGTACCCTTAAGCGTCTCACTGTCGTCTTTCAGTAACTGTGGGCAACTGCAACCGTCACGTGCATTCCGAAGGAAGTGTTCGATGAGAAAACCAGCTACATAATATGCAGCGGAGTCATCGATAATATGGGAGTGAACGTTTGTCGCAAGTTCAGAGAGATCGTCTAGAGCGGGAAAGTCGTCAGGCTGTGGCTGTGCACACTCCTCATTATCCACAAGAGACGCACTGGTGAAGGAGAATGGCGAGAGCTGCTCCTGGAGGAGGTCACATTCATCATCCTCGACATTTTCGTATTCTGACAGCTTGAAGAGTTTTCTTATACAGATGTGCTTCGGGCCACAAATAAATTGTGCTACATTGGGGTTGGTGTTGCAACCCTGTTTTTGCCTAATGTGGCCAAATATGTTCTCCAGAGGATCCTGTTGAAGCCTGCGTGTTAACAGGTATTCAAAATTGTAATCTTTGGAGAGGTCGTCCCATAGTTGACAAATTGCCTGAATTGTAATTTGCCAACCTACGATGATTTGTGGTTGACGTCTACCAACAAACTGCCATGATGCAATCCAGGGAAGCTGGCCTCGGAGGAAGTCAATCAGCTCTGAATCATTTTTCATGATTGCATGCCGCAGCTTTTGCGAAGTTCTTTTTTTACTCGAGCTGTTCAAGGCATCGAAAATCCTGTCCATACGATCACAAAATTGAGCTGTAGTGATGGCCGAGGCAGGCAGCACCTTCGCATACACCATTGCCGTGATAGCAATCGAAACTGATGCACTGAGGACCTGAGTTGCTCTGCTGACCTTCATATTAGAAAAAGGTTTCTGATGAACTTGCCGTTCACTCAACTTTGGAGCCAATCGCAACCGCAACTCATGTGAGGATTGGTAAAGGCATACAATGTGCGACCAGTTAACGATGTATAACTTGTGTGCTTGGACATTATTGCGCGTTGTTTTAATTAAATGCGGAACATCAAAAATGTAATATACCCGCTCACCATTAACTTCAAAAAAAGGCTTTGCTACAGTCACTCTTAGTTGGTTAGCGAGACTTACATTTGAACTGCCCTGGTCACAAATGACTGCTTTCACTGCAATATTAATGCTCCTAAGCTCCAATATGAGTGACACCAGCAAGTTATGGATAACAGATGATGGTGTTGATGTGTGCCCTATAGTAAAAGCAACCGGTTGAACCTACTTTCTCGAAACGCCAACAAGAAGAAAAACCAGTGCTCGATCAGTGATGGTTGAAGTGCGATGAGTGCCATCATCTGTAAAACCCTGGACAACGTCTTTTGCAGCATCATAGTACAAATTCTTTTTGAGTGCTATTTCGTCAAAAACTAAAGCGCACACTCGGTCCCGTTCATTCCAAGCTTGAGTATTTGTTGCAATGGAAGAAAGGATTCCTGGAATTATGCCTGGAGTCATCTTTACATTAGCTAGCCACCTCCTTAATGAACGCCGGGAGGGCAAAGAAAAATATGGAGCCAGAAATCGGTATGCTCGCGGACCTCGGAAGTTTAAGTGAAGAGCAAATTTCTTGAACCACACGGGAAACCGCTTCCCTTGCGTTTGGGCCTCAAGTGAACATGTGCAGAAAGAAGTTTAAAAACCTCCTCGGTGATGTGCGGTCGGATAACTTCAAGGGCCTTTGAAGTCGATGACGGTGCTTGGCGAGGCTGTCTCCGCAGTCTTTTGATAGTTTTCCGCTGTGCTGCTACTTTGGCTTGCAGATGTTTAATGGTTTGCTTGTACTTCATTGATGGAGACATTGTCACTGGCACACAGGAACGCACTGCAATAAACAAAAAAATGGATGTAAAAGCGAAGAACAACTAATCCCATACGAGCACTTTCCTCGCTCTTTCAGACCCAAGGTGCACAACTTTCTGTGGTGCGAAGTTTTCGATTCCACTACCTAAAAACAAACCATTCACAATGTTGACAATGCACAAAAAAAAATAAAAATCACTGAGAGCCCACCCTTACATTTTGTAAGTGCACACGTAGTGTCCTTTTGAGGATAGTTTCCTCAGAATCTCCTAAACATAAAATAGCACATTAAAAACAGCTGCAATAAAAGCATCATCACCATTTTCTCTAGGGCACTCAGGCGTGGAGCTGTTGGCGGAGACGTCTTCTGGAGGGTTTTGTGAAGCTTGTTCAGTGCCTCGGACAGTGCTGTCGGAACAATCTTGCGAGCGGCCTGCGGAAGTCTCTATATCAATCCACTCTGGTGTTGAAGTGAACATACAACTTACCGGTCACACAAGTTCCTTTTGTGACAGCTGAATGACTGGTTAAAGTTTTCTCGGGCAAGACGAAGTCAGCGGAAATTCTTTCACCAGCTACAAGGGAGCTGCCACCTGCAGAGGTTTGGTCAACAGTCAATTTCGGTAAAAAAAGAAATCGCGACACTGAACGCACCCTGTTCATCGGGGCACCTCAATGTGTGGGAGCCGCTTTTTGAAGCCTCTACCGCAGGTCCTGAAGAAATGAAATTACGACAATGTATCAGTAAGAGGCTCAAAATAACACAAACTGAAACTCATCCGCACCTTGCAGTGCAGCTTCTGCAGCCATGTCACAGTCACTACTTCAAGCGACGCTCAGAGAACCTGCATATATGTGCAGTTGGTACAAGTTACAAAGCTTGTAGCATGGGGAAACTTAAACAGCTCTTTCAAACGCATAAATTGGTCGAACGTGGAAGAAAAGAGAAGCCACCAACTAGGAAACAAGTAATTTGTGATTTTTGGAATTATCAACAGTGGCAGCTTTCACTGATGAAAGGTATACGTACATGTGCACTCAGGCTTGAAGATAACGTGAAATAGCCCTTTAAAGTCTTTTAAAACAAGTTGCGCAGGTCAAGAGCATCAAAAAACGACAGAAATGTAAAGCTGCTGTTAGGAAGGTAATAGCCCACAATTCACAAAATTTAAGACTTTCCAAGTGTTACTTCTATAGTGAGGCTTCTCCATCGGCTACAAAGATCTTCACGGTTAACTGTCGCCACTGATTCAATACAAGTGGCTGCTATAGCACATATTTGAGTTTCAGTCAATCACTCACATGGTGCAGCTGGTTGCACACTGGGAACAGCCATTCTTGTAAGCCTTGTGTCCCAGGGTCCATGAAACTTTGAGCAGTAAAATGGTCGCT
The DNA here is from genome assembly GCF_043290135.1 of Rhipicephalus microplus. NCBI lineage: Eukaryota > Metazoa > Arthropoda > Arachnida > Ixodida > Ixodidae > Rhipicephalus > Rhipicephalus microplus. The sequence goes on from NW_027464586.1 coordinate 11,203,396, forward strand.
ACAAACCCTGTACGTTGCGTACAATAGGCTGGCCGGCTTACTAAGGAGATTATCGCGTCCAGCATACTGCATCCATGCTTTCATCCTGCATTGGCAATGAACTATCAGCTGAAAGGGGAAGTGCTTGAATAGTGATTTTTTATTGTTACCCTCACTGAGCAAGTACGAACAGTAAGCCTAAAGACATGCAAACCATACAAAAGCTTTAACACACCTGCCATCCCGTGGTATGCGGAAGAAACTCGTCCCAGGCTTCTTGTGGGTTCTGCCATTGTTGAAGCACCACGATACACAGCAGTAGCTGCCGTAGCTTGGACCGCCGGACGGCATGGCATCAGCGCGGTCTGAAAATGTTAGTAAGTGGATGCTTCGCTGTCAAATTACGAAAAAGATATGTGCACGTCATAAGTGTACCAACAAACCCCTTTGAATGATTAGCTAATCGATGCACAATACAAAACCAGATATACATCTCTGACCCATAAAACTCTGACTTGCAAAGATATACGTCAAGAATAAGTACAAAGATCTTCAGAAGTTTCCAAGCCGCTATCCCTTGTAATGCAATGGTATCGCGGCCTGGGAACTTTAGAACACCTTCGTACGTACGCAGTATCAGCAGTACATTGGGAAGAAAAATCGTAGTTGAAATTTGTGCGGTAAAATTATATTGGAAACGTCAAAAAAATTTGTGAGCAGCTTGCACTGGTGACACAAGGCTAGCGAAGAAACGAAGATGATGGCCACTTGGCTGGTCCAGATTTGCCTCCGGCACACCAAGAATTATTCGTGTTCCGAGCCTTCGGGAAACGCGTCGTGAAGCATGCGAGGCCCAGCGAATGCTTCTCAATATTTTGCACCGAGCCTATGACCTAGCTGCCCAGATACGCTCAGCGCACAGACGCTCGCGTCCGTGGCAGACGCAGCACGCGTCGCCTCGGCTTGACGCCGTGCCGCCTTTGCTACACTGCATACGTTGCACAATGTTCCCGTCTAGCCGCCGCATAGAGCCACAAACTTTCTTTTTAGCGAACCTCCCAGTCCTTACAAGCTTCAGAAAAAGGTTACAACTGCGTGAATGAGACGCCACGTAAGAAACAAACTCGCACACTCCAAGCGCAACGCGTGTGTGTGCATCTTTCTATGTTTGTTGCATGGTGTCTTATTCGCGCAAGTGTAACCGTTTTCTGAAAAAATGACCCAACAAGACCAACAACATGTCATTCAACAAGCTTCGCTTGAAAGCGTGCCTCACCTGTTATCTCACGCACGAAAACGCCGACGCAGCCGACGTTGACGAAAGCTTCTCGCTGTCAGTCATGCATGGGCTTGTCGCTGGGTAGATGGTGTTTATGACAGTACGGCTGAAGAAAAATAATCGCGTAAGGAGTGTTGAATAAATTGTTTTTATGCATAAAAAACAACATACCAAATTTGGGCGTGTAATTATTATTTTGTAAAAACGATTTTGTTGCATTGATTATGACTGTTTTTTTTTGCGCTTGCGCCCTCTGACATTTGGTGAGAGCACAAGTTCGTTACGTAGTCGTGACGCACTTCCTGAGGCCAGGTTTCGCGGAGTGTTTTGTTTTGTTTTGTTTCCCTGGGAGGTTGGCTCATACCCACTTAGGGGGATTGGCCAAGAAAGTGTAGTGCAGTTTATCTATAATCATTTTAACTATGTGTAATGAATTGGTATTATAATAAGACTAATGTAAAAATAAAAACAACATAAAAAGAGCAAACGAAAAAAAAAATCAAGTTGAGCAATTTTGAGATTTGAGGTGTTATGTTTACCACTTAGCTGCGTTTACTTCACTCTGCCCTTGGGAGTAATAAATAATTTTTTTTTGTTTTTGATTGAAGATCACAAAGGTATACGCTTGGTTGCCTGAATATAATCGCAAACGGCATTGAAAGCATCCCTGTGGCAATGTCCCAAAGCTGAGGCGCCAAAGCTTAGCGCCGTTTCCGCCGTCAATGTAAGACCTATTTTCCGAAATGGCATAACTAGTAACCTTTTTCTAAGTATTTCGTAACGGCGACAATACAAAAAATAATGATCTAGTGATTCCATTTCTCCGCAGAATGCGCAGAGGGGTGATGTTGTCTGACCAGCTCTGTGTAGATATAGGTTTAGGGGGGGGACACGACATCGAAATTTAGTGATTAAGACTTCGATCTTTCTGGACTGACTCCAGTGGGGTTGCCATGGAAACATGAGGTGGTTATAGTCTGTCCATGTAATTACTTTTTCTATCGTATCAGTGGAGATTGCCGATTTTCGATATCTTATAGCCGTGATATATTCTACATCTGGCAGTAAGGACAAAACTGGCCCATCAAGTGCGGCTCGAGCTAAGGAATCGGCCAATTCATTTAATCTTAATCCACAGTGACCCGGAACCCATAGTAATCTAAGGAGTCTCAACTGCGGCGGTACTAATGTTTTGAATGTGCTTAGAATTCGAGAGTTCTCTGAAGCTGTCAGAGCTGCACAAACTGAAAGAGAATCCGTCATTATTACTGCATTGTTTTGATTTGATGGAAGTTTTCGAAGAGCTAAAATAATCGCCAAGAGCTCCGCTTCAAAAACTGGAGTAAAATCAGGCAGTCTCACTGAAAAGGACCAGTCAAGCAAATCAGAGGCAATGCCTACACCTGCCTTTTGATTATTTACGGAAGCATCTGTGGCTATTATATTTTTAGTTTTTGCATGCTCTAAGTAATCTAATAATATGCTATTTAAAAATTTGAGGGATTGTAATTTGGCGTTTTGCGGGAATATATCATCATACTCAATAATAACATGACAATTCGAGTCATTAGTCTCAATTACATTTCTAATGTTCACATTTATACTTTGTAGATTTTTTTGTACAAACATTATCTGAGGTGTGTGAAACCGTGGCCAATGAGCAAGGAAGAAGGCGTCTGGGTTTGCGATAAAAGCATATTGAGATCTTCTTGCCGGTAAGCTATAAAATTTTAAAAATGCTTGTACGGTCAAAATTCGAAATCGACAAAGCAGTGTAGGCAGGCGCGCTTCCTGGTACAGTACGTTGATAGCCACAAATCTAGGGAGTCCCAGACACATTCGCAGTGCTTCTCGCTCCAAGACAACTAGAGGTTTCGTTTTATAGGCAGGGCCACCCGAGAATAATATGCAGCCGAATTCCATGATGGGGCGCATGTACATCTTGTACAACGTTATCAAGGTGTGCCTCCGTAACCCATATTTCCGGTTACTTAGCTTGTGTAGTAAGCCTGAAGCCCGCTGTGCTTTGGTAGTTATATACTCTATGTGTGGACTCCAGTTAAGTTTGTCATTATAAATGATTCCCAAATATTTTATAGAGTCTACTTGCTGGATGGGTTCCTGTTTATATAGAATTGAAATTGAAATTGGTTCTGCAAGCGGAAACGCCATGAGCGCGCTTTTGTTGACATTTAACGATAACGAAATCGACTGCAACCAAATTTCCAACATGTTAATATATCTTTGTAATTTAAGTTGTAATGAGTAAATACCACAGTCAGCAGCAAAGAGTGCGATGTCATCAGCATAAATGTAGACAGTAACTTCTTGATCTGTTGGAATTGTGCTCATTAAAGCATTAAATAATACTGGAGATAAGACTGCTCCTTGGGGAACTCCGCGCGTTTGTTTAAATCTAGATGAGGAACATCCATCCTTGACGCAGTAGAATTCTCTTGATTTTAAGAATTCTGCCACCCACTCAATAAAATATTGTGGGAAGTTCAATCTCTCTAGCGTATTTAACAATATGAAGTGCTCCACACTGTCATACGCCTTGGCTATGTCAAGCGTTACTAAAGCAGCGTATTGCCTTCTTTTACGCGCGAGCTGTATTCGGCTCTCTAAATCAGCATGGGCACACCAAATTGAGAAATCACTACGAAAGCCGATTTGGTTCGGTTTTATTACTAAATTGTCTGCCATCCAGATACTTACTCGGCTATGTAGGACCCTCTCTACTAGTTTGACCATGTTAGATGTTAAAGAGATTGGCCTGATATTATCGACTGTTAATCCTCCACCCGGCTTTTTTAGTATAGGAATCACCTTTGCTATCCTCCAATCCTGCGGCACCCATGAGTTTTTTAAGGAGTAGTTAATAACATTGGCGACGTCTCGAGGCGATAAATTGAACAGAATTTTAATCATGGGTACTGTGATTCCATCTGGGCCAGGAGATGCACAGGGTAAATGTTTAATCACGTTGGATACCTCAGTCTGTGTCACTTCTTCAAAGTCAGACTTTGTCGTAGACTTGTGCAAGTTGTTTGGCACTACTGAAGTGAATCTGCTTTCCAGACCTTTACCGATAGCCTCTAAGGTAGTGGTCATTTCTTGTGCCGACAGATTATCAAAAGCTACATTAACTGGTGATGGCAAGATTTTCCGAGCTCTCATATATCGGAACAGTGCTTTCATATGTTTAGGCTTCGACAGGTATTCATAATGTCTTCTGTCATAATCTTGTTTAGCCTGAGCTACCGTTCTTTTAAAGCCCGCAGCAATGAATTTATAATCGGCCCAGTTTTGTGGGGATTGATTATGTAAGAGCTGCTTCCAAGCTGCCTGACGTCTTCGGTGCTCTCTTGTACATTCATCATTCCACCAACGGCTATATACTCTTTTTGTGGATTCAACAGTAAATTCGGCTCTTTTGTAGGATCGTTTAATGACTGCGTTTATTTTCAGTGCTTTTTTATCATCGCTCTCTTCCGAGTGAAAAGCCAGTGCTGACTTCAGGTCATTCCTAAATTTAGTGTAATTTACAAATACTCTTACATTTGAACAAGATGGAATTATCGGACAAGAAATTTCAAAACTTATCGGTAAGTGGTCACTGTTGGTGCCACAGTCCAGCGCTTTCCAAGAAGAAGTACTAATGGCTGAACTGACAAAACTTAAATCTAAGGCCGACCTGGAGTGATTACGAATGAATGTGGGGGTTCTGACGTTGAGGCACGTCAGGTCATTGTCCATTGTCCACTCCCACAAGCGTTTCCCACTAAGATCAGTTCTAAAACCCCAACTCGTATGTTGGGAATTAAAGTCTCCAACTAAAACTTTGTCTTTGCACCACGATTTTGTAGCTAGATCCAAACTTCGTGTGTCTTGAACTCCATCCGGAAAATACATATTAACTAAAGTGAAAGGAGAGCAGTTGGGCAGTGTAATGTCTACTGCCAAAATTTCGCATTCTGGCGACATATGTTTGTATGAGCATTTGACTTTCATACTAATTCTATTACTAATAAAGAGAGCTAGACCCCCACCTCTCGATGGACGGTCTAATCGAAAAGATTGGAAGTTATTTAAATGGAACAAATTATGTACAGATAGCCATGTCTCTTGTAATGCTATAATATCAGGAGCGAATTTAGAAGTCAAGTATATCAAATCCGTAGATGCAGAAAGGATTGATCGGCAATTCCAATGGAGAATCTTAAGCGACCCTATGGTTTCGAAAGAGCTGCTTCCGCTATAGCTTTCTCTAGAATGCTTTCTTTCAAGAAATCCCTCTTTGAAAGGCTGTCCTTTTCTTTCAGATACTTTTTGTTCTTTGTTTGTTTCGGTGAGTTAGTTTTCCTTGACACAGGGGATCTAGATCTCTTCAGGGACCTAGGGTCCAAATCCATGTCATCGGAATCTATTGTATATGCAGCTTTGTCTTCACTTACACTCTGTATATCTACTGCAGAGGGTGCTGTAGACGGAGAATATGATGGTGCGGTTTCAAATTCTTCATTTTGGCTGTGAACGCCTATTGCAGAGGCTCCTGCGGGCTGATAAGACGATGGCGCAGTTTCAGATTCACCGTCAGCTATTGGTCGTGAACTCTCAACATGTTGGGATACTAGGCCTGACTCTCCCGCTGTACCAAATATGCGAGTCATCTGGTTAGCCAAAACTTGAGTTAGAGAATCGCAAAGGTTAGAAGTCAGTCGTTCCATGGCTTTTTCTAGAGCCTTTTCTATGGCCTCCGCTATATTCAGGGAAATCGGCCCATTTATTTCCGAGAGATGTCGTGCTGCAACACTGGCATACCCCTGAGTTCTAGTCTGTATTTCCGCTAGGGCCTCTCGTCGAGAACAGCGCCTACGCCCTATAATTTCAAGAATTTGCATTTCTCGAGCCTTTGCAGAACAATCAGGATTATCTGCACAGTGTTGTTCGTTGCAGAGACAACATTTCTCTTCTTTAGCTTTGCAGTAATTTGTTTCGTGGTTGTCACCACACACTCGGCATCTGAGTTCTGACCTGCATCCTTTAATAGTGTGACCGTATCGCCAGCACTTCGTACACTGGAGTGGTCGCGGTGATAGCGGTTCCACTCTGTATATTAGTGGCCATGCCTTGATTTCGCTTGGGAGATTCACTCCAGCAAAAGTTACAATTACCGACTCAGTCGGCGTCTTCTGCTTCTCTACTAGTCGTGCACACCTATAAACGGAAATAGCACCAGTCATGGCAAACATCTCTAATACCTCAGACGGGGTCAAGTTAACATCGACACCGCGAACAATACCTTTCACACATGCCAGATGCGGGGGAATAAAGGCGCTCACCGGATTGGTCGCGAAACTCGAGCACTTCAATAGGTCTTGGATACAGAGCTGATCAGATGAAAAACATAGAACACCACCTCTGCCGAACTGGCGGACCTCTGTGATGCTGTGAAAGTGAGACGTCACAGCTCTAAGCTCCGCCTGGATCACTTTCGGATTCTTCATCCGAAATTCCGATTCTTCATCCGATTCTTCATCGCGGAGTGTCCGCTCTTGTCTTCTTCTTTCTCTATGGTGCAGCAACTTTCTGCTGCGGGGGGCCAAGGCGGCGGCTCTTTGTTTCACGGTACGCGTCAACATGGCGGCCTTTCATCTTCGTCTCGGTCCGGCGGCCTACATGGACGCCCGCCTGCACAGTCCTTCCGTGGTGGTCAACATGGCGGCCTCTCTGCGTTGTGGGGGCGAGGAAGCCGGCAATATGGCGACCCCATTCCGCCAAATTCTGGTTTTCAGGAACAGCACTGAGCTCCTAACTCACGTTCGCAATTTTCTTCTCCAAGCGCAACCACGCATTGCTTTCGTTGCGGATCGGCTCGGCATTTAGCTAATTTTGCGCAGTGTCCCGCGAGAAACCGCACTTGTCTTGCGTGCGGAAAAATCGGACATTTTCAGTCCATATGCAATTCGCGTCCAGCAAATCTTCCCGAACCAGTTTCTTCGTCCGCTCCTTCGAGCACTGCACAAACCAATGCGGGCACTGTTTTAAATGTCGATGGCATCCGCACTACGTCCGAGCCCAGCATCGTAGCTTCAGTGGGCCATGTGCCCTTGTCATTTCTCGTGGACACTGGTGCCTCAGTCTTTTTAATCAGTGTCGCTGACTTTCATAGTCATTTTTCCCACATTCGTCTTTTGCCTTCACCCGTCGTTCTACAAACATCTTTCAAGGAAACAATTGATAATTTAGGTCATTTTACAGCTCAGGTCTCCTATCGCAGTCGCACTGCTTCCATTGCTTTTTGTGTAACTGCCAGTGGCAGCTCGCTTTTGGGACGTGATACCATCAGGGCTTTGTCCATCAACACCCTCGGTGCGTCTATGACGTGTGCTCAAGTCGACGTCCAAGATGATCTTCCGGCCAACGCGCCTTCTGAATTCCACCACCTGTTCACCCGTGAACTGGGTTGTGTGCGCGGTTTTGTGCATAAAGTGATGCGTCGACCAGGTGTGTGCCCTGTGCGTGCCAAGCTGCGCCGCATTCCTCTTCTTCTCCGTGAGCAAGTCTCTGCGTAACTGTCTCGCCTTCAAGCCAGCGGAATCATAGAGCCTGTCTCTGCTTCCGACTGGGTTTCTCCACTGGTCGTCGTCAAGAAAAAAGATGGATCCCTTCGACAATGCGTCGACTTACGAGAACCGAACAAGGCGATCGTCGTAGATGGTTTTCCACTTCCTCACATTGAAGAACTGCTTCATCAGCTCTCCGGAGCGGTATGTTTCTCCAAGCTGGACCTCGCGTCCGCTTATCACCAAGTTGAACTTTCTGAGTGCAGTAGAGACTTTACCACATTTGTATCGAACGGAGGCTTGTTTCGGTTTCGCCGCGTGTGTTGTGGGCTTGCATCTGCCCCTGCAGTGTTTCAGAAAATGATGTCAATTATTCTTAAGGGTTGTAATGGTGCCCTTTGTTACTTGGATGACATTTTGGTGTGGGGACGTACCCGCGAAGAGCACGATGCTAACTTGCATACTGTTCTCAACCGCATTAGTAGATGTGGTATGAAACTTAATAACAAGTGCATTTTTTCTGTGAATGAGTTACAATTTCTAGGACATAATGTCAGTTCCCGTGGCATGACACCTGTTGAGTCTAAAGTTCAGGCCATTGTCAGTGCCCCACGGCCTACTGATGCCAAAACCTTGCAATCTTTTTTAGGTCTTGTTGGTTATTATGCCAAGTTTGTTCCTCACTATGCCGATATTGTTGAACCCCTTCGTACTCTACTTCGCCAAGCACAGCCTTTTAACTGGTCAGCTGAAGCTGAGCAGAGCTTCATTCGAGTTAAGTCAATACTGGCCTCAAAGCCAGCTGTTAGTATTTTCAATGAGAAGCTTCCCACTGTCATCACGACGGATGCGTCCGATGTTGGACTGGGAGCAGTGTTTCAACAACTCAGAGGTGATCAGCTGATCACTATCGCTTTTGCATCTCGTACATTGACCCCTGCTGAACGCAGATATTCAGTAGGAGAGCATGAAGCTTTCGCGTGTATTTTTGCCTGTGAAAAATGGCATGTTTACTTGTGGGGCCGGCACTTCACATTACGTACAGATCACCAAGCACAAGTTGCTCTTCTTTCTGCAGGATCCGAAGGCCGCCGCCCCATTCGCATTTCCCGTTGGTGTGCCAAACTCATGTATTATAATTTCAGTGTTCAATATTGTAAAGGTTCTAATAACGTGGTTCTATTTTGTCTGTTGTACTTGAGACTTTTATGATTTGACGCTTCTTAACTAGGTTCTTCGTTTCCTGGGAAAGCTTGCCAGTGTCCTGTCTAACTACCCTGCCTCCAACTTCCACTGCACACTCCGTAATGATACTCGTCAGATTATCATTCATTGTATCTACGCTGAGGAAACCAACCTTAGCGTAGATACAATGAATGATAATCTGACGAGTATCATTACGGAGTGTGCAGTGGAAGTTGGAGGCAGGGTAGTTAGACAGGACACTGGCAAGCTTTCCCAGGAAACGAAGAACCTAATTAAGAAGCGTCAAATCATAAAAGTCTCAAGTACAACAGACAAAATAGAACTGGCAGAGCTTTCGAAGTTGATTAATAGACGTAAGGTATGCGATGTAAGAAGGTATAACATGGAGAGAATTGAACACGCTCTGAAAAATGGAGGAAGTGTCAAAGCATTGAAGAGGAAACTTGGGATAGGCAAAAGTCGGATGTATGCACTAAGGGACAAAGAAGGCAAAATAACTACCAATATGGATAGGATAGTTAAAATAGCGGAAGAGTTTTACAGAGATCTGTACAGTAGCCGAGACAACCACGACCCTAATACTATAAGAACTAGCAGTAACCCAGATTACACCCCACCAGTAATGATAGAAGAAGTCAGAAAAGCTTTGGAGAGCATGCAAAGGGGCAAAGTTGCTGGTGAGGATCAGGTAACATCACATGTGCAGAAAGATGGAGGACAGATTGTGTTAGAAAAACTAGCCACCCTGTTTACGAGGTGTCTCCTGACGGGAAGAGTACCAGAATCTTGGAAGAACGCTAACATCGTCTTAATACAGAAGAAAGGAGATGACAAGGACTTGAAGAATTACAGGCCAATCAGCTTGCTCTCTGTAGTATACAAGCTATTTACAAAGGTAATTGCTAACAGAGTAAAGAAAACATTAGAATTCAATCAACCAAAGGAACAAGCAGGATTTCGAACAGGCCACTCAACAATTGACCACATTCATACTATCAATCAGGTAATAGAGAAATGCTCAGAGTATAACCAACCCCTATACATAGCCTTCATAGATTACGAGAAGGCGTTTGATTCAGTAGAAATATCAGCCGTCATGCAAACACTGCGGAATCAGGGCGTAGATGAAGTATATATCAACATTCTGGAAGAAATCTACAGGGGATCAACTGCTACCATAGTGCTTCATAAAGAAAGCAACAGAATACCAATCAAGAAGGGTGTAAGACAGGGGGACACAATTTCCCCAATGCTATTTACCGCGTGCTTACAGGAGGTTTTCAGAAGCCTAGAATGGGAACAGTTAGGGATAAGAGTCAATGGAGAATACCTTAGTAACCTGCGCTTCGCCGATGACATTGCATTGCTGAGTAACTCGGGGACGAATTGCAACTCATGATTACGGAGTTAGACAAGGAGAGCAGAAAGGTGGGTCTTAAAATTAATCTGCAGAAAACGAAAGTAATGTACAACAACCTCGGCAAGGAGCAGCGCTTCGAGATAGGTAATAGTGCACTTGAAGTTGTAAAAGACTATGTGTACTTAGGGCAGGTAATAACCGCAGAGCCGAACCACGAGATTGAAGTAACTAGAAGAATAAGAATGGGGTGGAGCATATTCGGCAAGCACTCTCAAATTATGACAGGTAGATTGCCACTATCCCTCAAGAGGAAGGTATATAACAGCTGTATCTTGCCGGTACTTAGCTACGGAGCAGAAACCTGGAGACTTACAAAGAGGGTTCAGCTTAAATTGAGGACGACGCAGCGAGCAATGGAAAGAAAAATGGCAGGTGTAACCTTAAGAGACAAGAAGAGAGCAGAGTGGATTAGGGAACAAACGGGGGTTAAGGATATCATAGCTGAAATCAAGAAGAAGAAATGGACATGGGCAGGGCATGTAGCGCGTAGACAGGATAACCGCTGGTCATTAAGGGTAACTGACTGGATTCCCAGAGAAGGGAAGCGGGTTAGGGGGAGACAGAAGGTTAGGTGGGCAGATGAGATTAAGAAGTTTGCGGGTATAAATTGGCAGCAGCAAGCACAGGACCGGGTTAACTGGCGGAACATGGGAGAGGCCTTTGTCCTGCAGTGGTCGTAGTCAGGCTGATGATGATGATGAATAACGTGGTTGCTGATGCACTGTCGCGCCTTCCTCTTCAGATACCGGTTACTGAAGAGTGGGATGAGGAAGATGTTTCATTAGTTACTTCCTGCATTACTAAAGCTGATCTTCAGGCAGCTACAGCTGCAGATTCCACTTTGTCTCAAGTTCTCACATATTTACGTGAAGGATGGCCTTCCAAATGTGCTCTTGCTTCTGAATTCTCGCCTTACTTCGCAGTCCGACAGGAATTGTCTTGTGTCGAGGACTTGCTTTTCCGCGATGAACGCGTGATTCCCCCTGCTTCTTTCCGTAACAAGCTAATACATCTTGCCCATGAGGCCCATCCAGGCATTGTCCGCACCAAACAGAATCTCCTAGACAGGCACTGGTGGCCAGCCTTAGACAAGCAGGTCGAGCACGCAGTTTACAACTGCCATATATGTCAGGCAGCTGACAAGTCTGCCAAACCTGCATTTTCTTCGTTGCAGCCAATCCAGTAGCCTGATCGGCCTTGGCAGAAACTCAGCATGGACATCATCGGTCCTTTGCATAATGCTCCGCAAAATGCCCGGTTCATTGTTTCTCTCATTGACTACCATTCCAAATGGCCTGAACTTTGTTTCACACATATGGTTACTTCTGAGGTCATCATATGGGCACGGCGGCACCCGAAGCATGCAGAGCGCTAATCCCTTCTTGTATGTCGTACAGATCGGCACTTTCCTGCTGCTGATACCGGCGAGGCATGAACAAGCGCGCAAACCGACGACAGCGTGGACAGCAAATCCAGGCCGTGATAAAGCCCGCCACGTGCAACACGCGCCGGTTGGACTGGATGGTCGGCCCCACAAATTGGACCCGTTGGGTTCAGCGACGTACTGCGCCGACGCCATCTTCAGCGCCCCCTCGGTACCTCACTCAACGTCGACAACCCTGGACATAAATACGGCCCCCCAAGCGACGGCAATCAATGGGCACGGCGGCACCCGAAGCATGCAGAGCGCTAATCCCTTCTTGTATGTCGTACAGATCGGCACTTTCCTGCTGCTGATACCGGCGGGGCATGAAGAAGCGGGCAAACCGACGACAGCGTGGACAGCAAATCCAGGCCGCGATAAAGCCCGCCACGTGCAACACGCGCCGGTTGGACTGGATGGTCGGCCCCACAAATTGGACCCGTTGCGTTCAGCGACGTACTGCGCCGACGCCATCTTCAGCGCCCCCTCGGTACCTCACTCAACGTCGACAACCCTGGACATAAATACGGCCCCCCAAGCGACGGCGATTAATGGGCACGGCGGCACCCGAAGCATGCAGAGCGCTAATCTATTCTTGTATGTCGTACAGGTGAGAAAACGCTACGGCGAATGCATGCGTTCTGACTGCCTCTTCTTGATTGTCCTGCCGTGCCCAAGGTTGCTTTGTGATCCCTTGTGTAACTTGTCCTGCTATTTGAGGGACCTGTTATTACTAGCAGGTGACGTCGAGACAAACCCCGGGCCCGACCTAAAACAAATTTCTCAACAACTAACGCAAATTGCTGGTGATATTAAAGAAATTAAAGAAGAACGACTAACCGCTATTGAGTCCAAATTAGAAAAACTGGCTGTCTTAGATGAGAAAATACTGGACTACACCACAAAAGTTTCCGCCTTAGAAAAAGTAGTATCAGGTCTAGAAATAAAGCTGGATGATTTAGAAAACCGGTCAAGAAGAAGTAACTTGATAGTGTATGGCATCCCTGAGGATGAAAAAGAAGATGAGGAATCACTAGAGCAAGTAATAAACAACACAGTTGCGAAAGGTGTTCTGAAAATTGAACCTGTTTCAATCGAAGGGATACGTCGGCTCAGTAAACCAAGCGCGAACAAAACTAGACCAATAATTTTCAAACTCCTTGATGATCAAGACAAAACAAAGATTTTGAAAAACTGTCATAAACTAAAGGATACCGACATATCAATTAGTGAAGACTTTTCCCAGCGTGTGCGTAATATAAGGAAAAAATTGTGGGACTCGGCGAAACCAAATAAGGAATCCGGACAAAAGGTACATCTTGTCTACGACAAAATTAGTATAGACCGTATTCTTTATCGCTGGGATGACACCGTAAACGATAAAGTGATGATTGGCGAGGCAAAAAGTCCCTCAACTGGAAAAAAAAATACCTGCCAAGCGACGGGCCGGCGTCTCGCACTCGAAACCGCCCCAGTTGAGGTTTATAAATGTGAATTGCCGAAGCGTCTTAAACAAATTAGAATCCCTTGAATGCCTACTTCTCGACCTTGAGCCAGACTTTGTTGCTTTAACCGAAACCTTGTTAAATAATGACATTTTAGATAGTGAAGTAACGCCCCCAAACTACAATATAATACGGAAGGACAGACTGACACGAGGCGAAAAATAAAACGCGAAATTCAATACACTGTGCTGCCAGAGGTTGAAGGCGTAGAAGCTGTCTTTTTGAAACTAAAATTTAGCCTTCACACAACAATTGTGGGCTGCTGCTATTGCAGTCCTACTTCTGGCGAAGATAGCATGCAATCGCTCTACAACTACATTGAACAAAACATACAAAGCGCAAGATTCATCTTGTTGGGTGATTTTAACCTTCCTGATATCGACTGGCAATCCATGAAATTTCATTCCGCATGCTCAGATGTCGTTATCGACACAATTCTGCGATTTAATCTTCACCAAGTAGTCAACCAACCAACACGTGTCCAGGGAGAAACCTCAAATATTCTTGACCTTATATTCTTGAGTAACCACTTCCCAGCCAATGAAACGAAGATTGAAGTTATGGATGGCATATCTGATCACAAGCTCACTTTGTGCACTGTCCCCTTTCGTGATAAAATAGAACCAACGAACATAAAAATTACTTACCCGGATTTTAAATATGCTGACGACACTAGCATACTAAATTATCTAATTATAAAGTTTCCGTCCTTCGAAGAATTGTCGAAAGATAGTTCCACGACCATCGAAATAATATGGTCTCAGTTAGAAGAAATTATGCACCACTGTATTAATACCTTTGTACCTATTAGAGTGAAATAAATTAAGAAACACAACCCGTGGATAACACGTGAGGTAATACATGCGAAACGCAAAGTAAAGCGAATACGAAAGAGAATGAAACAAATACCCGGAGCAGTAACAGTAAATAATTTGACTGCTGCTGTGAGTGACCTAAAAACAAAAATCAAAACAGCGAAGAGCAACTACTTCACTAAAACGTTGCCAAACTTTCTAAAAAATTCCCCCAGCAAGTTTTGGAGCTACCTAAAGCCTGCAAAAAACAACAAAAGCAACACACCCCCGGAAAAAGATAACCCGATCCCTGCAGACAAAATGAACAGCTATTTCAAGTCTGTATTCACTGTCGATGACGGAAACATTCCAGACATCGACTCTAGTGCGGAAGGTACCCTGGAATCGATTATTATCAATGAGGCCGGTGTCATAAATCTCTTGTTAAACTTGGACGCAAAAAAAGGAGCAGGGCCCGACAACATTCCTAACATCTTTCTTGTAAGATATGCAGAGTTGCTAGCTAAATATCTGTGCGTAATGTTTAACAAATCACTATCAACGTGCTCTTTACCTGTGGAGTGGAAAAAGGCCAAAGTTGTTCCTGTGCATAAAGGAGGAAGCGGAAATGATATATCTAACTTTAGACCTATATCCCTGTCATGTACAATCTGTAAAATCTTGGAGCACATAATTCTTAAACAAATAACTGTTTTCCTAGAAAAAAACGTATATTATCTCCCTATCAGCATGGCTTTCGCCGAGGTCTTTCAACCATAACCCAATTAGTGGAATTAACACATGAGGTATCCCAGAGTATTGACAACCAAAAACAAACTGATCCAATCTTCCTCGACTTTGCCAAAGCATTCGACAAGGTATCACACAAGAAACTACTTCAAAAACTTGAGGCCACCTCAGGAAATTCTACTGTTCTTAACTGGATCAAAAATTATCTTACTGATCGTACACAGTATGTGGAATTTAACGATGAAACCTCTGCTACCACCTCCGTCACATCTTGAGTTCCGCAGGGCTGTGTGCTGGCGCCAATTTTGTTTCTTCTCTTTATTATAGATTTGCCTACAAATATTAAGGAAAAAAATTCCGCCATATCCACGAAGTGAATGATGATGAGTGGGCGAAGCTCCGGAGGTAAACCTGGTGAACCATGAATCCTCTGTACATTTTGCCCACTCGATTTTATTACATCGCTCCCTCTAGCGTACGTCGCCGCACTAAATCGAACGATTGCCTTCAACCAATGACACGCGCCATATGTGACATCATTCCTATTTTACAAGATCTCGCGTCTTTCATCAACTACAAGTACCGCTTTCTAGTTTATAACATCTTGCATCTTTTCATCATCAGCTACAAGTACCACCATCTAGTAAACACTAAACGAGAGGTGGCTACATACAGGAGACGGTACCGCCATCTAGTGAACACTGCAAGAACTAAACTAGAGGTGGCTACATACAGGCTGCAGGGGACGCACAGCCCACGCCCTAAGGAGCTTCGCCCCTAAAAATCAAATTATTCGCGGATGACTGCGTACTATATCGAGAAATAAACTCAACGGAGGACCATGTAGCTTTAAATAGTGCTTTACAAGATGTTTCCTGCTGGTGCCGTAAATGGCAGATGTCACTTAATGCAAACAAGTGTACAATTTTATCAGTAAGTCGAAAAAAACTAGGTCAAATATTTTTACACTATCAATGACATTCCCATAACTAGAGTAAATCAGCATAAATATCTTGGAATTATTATAACTGAAGATCTAAGATGGGACTCACACATAAGTTACGTTACTTCAGCTGCACTACGCCGCTTGTTTGCACTCAGATACCGGCTTCGCCAGGCCCCGCCTTCTCTAAAACTGCTTGCATACACTTCCCTTGTACGATCATTACTTGAATACGGTAATATTATTTGGTCACTGAAGCGTACAGACACGAATGTACAACAGTGAACAACGTTTATTGGGAGCGAGGCTTTTTATAGCCTCTGAAGGGTATGCGCACACAACGTGCGCAGTGGCAGTGACATGTGCAAATGACGATGCATCAGCCTTCTTTCCCCTTAAGGCTGGTAGCGATCCGGCGGGCGTCGGTTTCTGGTGGACCTGCGTAACATGGTTTCGCCAGGATCGAACTCTTTATTGCCATCAGATTGCGCGCCGCTGGCGTCATTTCCAACCTGGTTGTCGTGCGTATTTGGTCGGCTGTCTGTGTCTGGCGCACCTGGGCTCTGGGGTTCTCTTGAGGTCAGTGGTGCACCGGTTTCGCCAGCTTCTGTCTGCGGTGCCTCAACCCCGGGCCCTTGCTTGACTTCTGCTTCACCGGCAGCGAGTCCCGTGCTGTCGGTTTCTCTTCCTCTCAACTGGTCATAATGCCGGCGATGATGTTCGCCGTCTGCGGTTTTGATGGTAACCATGCGGTGGCCTTCGGGGGTCTGTACGACGCCAGCCTTCCACCTGGCTCCTGTCCCGTGGTTCCTGTACCAAACAGAGTCTCCAACTTGGCGAGTGGTTCCGGGGTGCTCCGTATCTGCGTGAGAAAATGGCCGACATGACACGATGTTATCCAACTTGCATCGAGGCTCAAAACACAGCAGCATGAACGCTGGCGTTTTCCCGCTGGGCAGAGGGGTGCGGCGATACTGCAACAGAATTTGGTCTAATCGGCCTTGCAGTGTGCCTCTAGCGTTCTTGCGCAGTCCCAGTTTAATCGTTCGCACTTCCCTCTCTGCTAAACCGTTGGACTGCGGATGATAAGGCGCGGTGCGAAAGTGGCGAATTCCCTTTTCATTCATGAATGACTGAAACTGCGCGCTAGTGAACTGTGGCCCGTTATCGGAAACCACGGTTCGGGGCAGGCCAAACCTACTAAACATTGATTGTAAGGCTTCGATAGTCCGTCCCGCGCTGGCTATCTTCACTGGGCTCACCTCTATCCACTTTGTGTGCGAATCAACCGCGATGAGCAACATATGTCCGTCAACCGGGCCGGCATAGTCTACGTGCACCCTTGACAACTTTTCCTTGGTTTCCGGCCATGGCACAGGCTCCTTGGCATGTGGCATGCTGCTACACTGCACACATACAGGGCAAGTGTTTACCACACGTTCAATGTCCCGATCCAGCCCAGGATACCAAAATATGGAGCGCGCCAACTTCTTCATCGACGTCATCCCTTGACGAGTCTCGTGCAGCATGCGTAGTACGGAATTCCGGGCGGCGACCGGAATTATCGCTCGGTGGCCCCAGTAGACAATGTTATTACTGCACACAAGTTCGTGTTTTTTGAAAAAGAATGGACGTAAGGCTGGTTTTGATCTCGGTAGTTTCCTAGGCCAGCCGTCGCGAATATAGACAGCGACTTGCTTGAGGGTGCTATCTGCTTTTGTCGCCCGGGCCAAATCACTAGACGACATCAGGGTGGTGTCTAGTTGCTCAGCAAAAAGTACGTACTCACGGGCGTCGTTATTGATGGACTCCATGGTACTGGCATCGTGCTGGTAGCTTGCCTGGTAGGCGGCTCAGGGCATCAGCTACCGGAAGGGTTTTTTCTGCCTTGTACTCGATCGTGTACGTGTAGCCGCTGAGTAATAAAGACCAATGTTGGATCCGTGCCGCTGCCAGAGCAGGTACGGGCTTGTCCGGGCTGAGCAGTCGCAGAAGTGGCTTGTGATCTGTAATTAGCGTGAAAGTATTACCCAGTAGGTACTCACGAAATTTGGTCACCCCAAAGACAACTGCCAGCGCTTCACGCTCAATTTGTGCGTAATTCCGCTCTGCGGCAGTCAGAGTGCGCGACCGAAATCCAACTGGCTTCGCTTCTCCGTTGACCCGGTGGTATAAAACAGCCCCGATGCCGTAAGACGACGCGTCCGTTTCTAACACGAGGGGCTTTTGCGGATCGTAGTGCGTGAGGAACTTGGCGCCTTTGACGAGGCGTTTCGTTGCTTCGAAAGCGGCCTCTTGTCTTGCTCCCCACTGCCAACGGGCGTTTTTCATTAACAGTTCATACAACGGTGCAAGAACAGTGGACAAGTTGCCAAGGAATGCATGGTAATACGTCACAAAGCCGATGAATGACCGCAGCTCTGCCACACATGTGGGCCTAGGCATTCCTGATACTGCTTCAATGTTCTCCGCTTTCGGCAAAAGGCCATCTGCGCATATGCGGTGCCCAAGATACTCAACTTCTTTCTTCCGTATTTTGCATTTGCTTGGGTGAAGCTTCACACCGTAGTCTTGTAACCTC
The DNA here is from genome assembly GCF_043290135.1 of Rhipicephalus microplus. Classification (NCBI taxonomy): domain Eukaryota; kingdom Metazoa; phylum Arthropoda; class Arachnida; order Ixodida; family Ixodidae; genus Rhipicephalus; species Rhipicephalus microplus. The sequence goes on from NW_027464586.1 coordinate 11,221,845, forward strand.
TGGAAGACTTCGCGCAATTTTTCGCAGTTGTCTTGCTTCTCTGCCACAACCACGTCATCCAAGTAAACTTGAACACCCGGTATTCCTTGAAGGATGGCTTCCATGCGTCTCTGGAAAATTGCTGGGGCGGACGCTACACCGAAAGGGAGCCGGTTGAAGCAGAATAGTCCTTTTTGCGTGTTAACGACTAGAAGCTGCTTTGCGTTCTCATCTAGAGGTAGCTGACTGTAAGCGTCCTTTAGATCGATTGTAGAGAACACTTCGCCTCCACTTAAGCTAGCAAAGATGTCTTGAATTTTGGGCAACGGATATTTTTCCGTGTGGCAAGCAGCATTGACTGTTACTTTGAAGTCACCGCAAAGTCGTATAGACCCATTTTTTTTTACTACCGGAACAAGAGGCGTTGCCCAGTCAGCGCAAGCAACTGGTGTCAAGATTCCTGTCTGAACGAGACGATCTATCTCTTGGCTAACGGCTTCTCTCATCCCGTAAGGCACCGCACGTGCCTTAAAGAAACGAGGTACGACACCTTCGCGCAACCGTAACTCAACGGGTGGCCCTTTGATTAAACCTAGCTCTTTCGAGAACAAGTCCTGAAACTCGTCTAACAACTGCTGCACTTGTAAATCGTCCTTAGTAGAGGATGGCTTACCGGGGGCAGCCTTCATTCCGACGGCGAGAACCTGCTTTCCGTGCTGTTCGAGGGCTTTGATGACGTCCCGCCCACACAGATCCGGTCCACAGCACCCCAGCACCACCAAGGTAGCGTCCAGTGTGGTCCCGCCGTACGTCACCGAGATATTGAGTTGACCCTTGACGGGAAGTTGACCGAGGAAACAAGTCAGTTGCAAGGTAGTCTTCTGGAGCCGAGGCCAAAGGTGACGGTATTTGGTGTAGGTAGGCCATGTGATGATTGTCACGGGGGAAACGGTGTCTACTTGCATTCGGAGAGCCACGCCATCCCATTCCATGGTGCGATAAATTGGCGGGACCATGTTCACCGATGCCGCTTGCAAGTTGAGCAGAAATTGTTCGTAGTCGTCATTATCAGACCACTGCCTTTCACAGTGGAATACTTTGTTTTGCCGGGACTGGTGCTGCTGGCACACACGGGCTAGGTGTCCTTGCCTCTTATATGTGAAGCATTTAACAGAACGGAACTTGCATTTTTCCGCTGTATGACTACTTTTGCCGCAGCATGGGCACGTCCCTTCGTGCCGCCAGTCTTCCCTGCTCGCCGACTCCCGTAGTGACGGATGCCTAGTTGGTTGGCCTCTGCGCTTCATCGTCATAGCGTGCACATTGTCCGTGTTTTGCGCGCTGGCCATGTGGTCCACGTTTGCCGCTGTCATCTCTGCTGGACGCGCTGCCTCTTCCGCCTCCCTCAGCGTGAGTTCCGCTTGTGCCAACAGCTGCCGACGAACACTAGCGTCGCGCAGGCCGCAAACAATGCGGTCCCTTAGCATCGTGTCGAGGGCGCTACCGAAATCACACCTGCTTGCAATCTTTCGTATTTCCACGAGAAATTCATTTACCGACTCTCCTGCAAGCTGATTCCTTGTGAAGCACTTGTACGATTCTGCGATTTCGTTGCACGCCGGAGCAAATCGCTCACCCAGGAACTTCACAGCGTCTTCGTATTTCAGGTCCTGTATCTTCGCCGGCGCGCATCGTGCAGCCAATAAATCCACTGTCTTTGTGCTCAACGCCGTGACCAAAATTGCCCTGCGTTTCTTCTCGTCCGTGACGTCGTGAACCTCGAAGTATGCTTCCAAGCGTAGCCGGTAAGCCTCCCAGTTGTCCGTATCCTCATCAAAACCCGGTGGGCCCACGTGCGCAGCCATGGTCGCAGCGCGACCAACGGTTCGACCGCCTCGTCGCCACTGAAGCGTACAGACACGAATATACAACAGTGAACAACGTTTATTGGGAGCGAGGCTTTTTATAGCCTCTGAAGGGTATGCGCACACAACGTGTGCAGTGGCAGTGACATGTGCAAATGACGATGCATCAGTCACCACTCACAAAACAGCAAATCACGAAACTGGAAGGAATACAAAGGAAAGCTATGAGGTTCATTTACAACAAGTACAGACATACAGATTCTCCGACTAAACTAATTAAAAAAGCTGGATTACTTACTCTAATGAATAGAACAAGGTTAGCACGTGCGAAATTCATACATGAACTAATCCATGGTCATTTAAACATTGATGTATCCGCCTATCTTACGTTTGATCAAACTAGAACAACACGCCAAAAACACCCAATGAGACTTAACGAATACTCCTTCAACACAAACTGCTTTAAGTACTCATTCTTTCCGATAGCCACTAATGAATGGAATAAACTGGATCCGGGTATCTCCAGCACTACCGAATTAGCAAAATTTCTAACCCTTGTCGAAAATGAACTTTGTATTATGCAAACGGAATCACCTGGTTGATTTTATTATGTGTGTTCGTGTGAACATTGTACGAGCGAAGTATCATGTCATCATATTTTTTCTATAAGCAATTTTTAGTACTGAATCCAGGTGAAGAGAAATCGCTCTGTTGATTCTTGAACATGATTCTGTTTTTCAGTGTGTATAAATTTGCCCTTCCTTGAAATACTTCGCCATATTGTAGGGTAGTTTCTTATTGCTGTGATTTCTTGTTGTGTTTCTTAATGCATTTGCCAATATGTCCACCAATGTGTCAACCAAGTCGCTGCATTTATTTTCTTCTGACAACTTTTCTTTACACTAATGTTTTATGCCTGCTTTGATCTGAAATTGTTAAATGATCCGATTCTGTTAGTTTCATTCTGTACTTTATCGCGATGTATGTCTTTATTGTGTACTTATTCAAATTTTTATGTTCACGCCTTTCCTGCTAAAATACCTGATGGGATTGGCAGTATGTCGAAATAAAAATAAATCATTCAGTTTCTGTCTTCAATCTTCAGCCAGGAAGGTTTTCCAGGTGCCATAGTTACGGACAATGGTCCACAGTTTCAGTCCCAACATTTCGAGGCTTTTCTTTCACAACAAGGAATTCAGCACTTGAGGTCATCAGTTTTCTATCCCCAATCAAATGGGCAAATCGAGCGCTTTAATCGCGTTCTGAAGGAGCATATCCAGATCGCCCAATTAGAGCACCGTCCCCTCAAGCAAGTCTTGACTGAATGTTTAGCTTCGTACAGGTTCACACCACAAGGAACCACTGGAGTGTCTCCTGCTCACCTTCTCCACGGTAGGCAACCGCGAGTTGCTCTTGACATAGTCTCTTTGCCTCGTAACATAGCAGTGTCTCCTCCTGATCAAATCCGTACCAGGGTTTTTTTTCTCATCAACAAGCAATGAAAAAGTATGTCGACACCCGTCGAGGTCCAAAGTTCACACTGGCGATCTAGTCAAGGTTCGTGTGCCAGGCAAGCGCCCCAAGTATCGGGGTCCTTACAAAGTCTTGGGCCAGGTTAGCCCCACTTCATTTCGCTTAAGTGATGGTAACATCTGGAATGCTTCGTGCCTTGTTATTTTTCATACGGATTCGCCTTCAACCCCTAAAAGTATTCCCCATCACGTTCCGTCCGCGCCTTTAAACTATCCATCAGATTATTACATGTGGCCTCCATGTACAGGCATTTCTTCAAGGGGGGAGGAGTTACCAGTCGGTGTCGCTGGTTCAAGTGCACCAAGTCTTACGGTTCACTTCGAACCTTCAAATACAGCTGCGACCGTTGAACCGGACTCCGGTCCGCAAAATTCTTCCGAAGCTCATGCTGCGAGCTCTGACGAGACCGCGAATTTTAACGCTCGTTCAGAGCCTTCACAATCTTCCACTGCTCTTGATGTGTCACATCAGAGCACAAGTGACCAAGGTGCAGACACATCTGATTCTACACCCAAAAGGGCCCGCCCTAAGAGGAAGCGGCAAAAGCCGTGTCGGTTTGAAGACTACGTGATGTAGAACTCTTGTTCCGAACAGTTGTGTACATTTTTTTTGTCAGTGCATTTTCAGGACTCGTAGAGTGTGAGTTTGGTGTGCCGTGCTCTGAATTTTCATGTGTTCTAATGTACATACCTTGTAAAATATGTTGGTATCGATCATGTGTAAACAGTGTATAGGTGAACTTTATTCGAGGAGGGGATGATTGTTGTGTTCTGGGTTTTCGGTTACGGAATGACATGTGAGGATGCCAGGGGGCGCCGCTCTGGCATCTAGGATAAGGTCCCTAGATGAAACAAGGTAGCGTCACTCATTGTTCCAGAGCCGTCCTCCTCACTCTCTCGATTACTCCTCTTTTTCTCTGCCATCCGCGTCTGTAATTGGTGCATTACTTGCACGTGATCTTGCAAATGGCTGGTGGTGTTATTTATTATTATGCAAAAGGTTCAAAACGAGTACGCATGCGCATATGGCTCCAGCCGGATTCTCGCCGTGACCAGAAGACAACATCGTAGCCAGAACATAAACTGAAGAGGAGGAGCGTTTCGGTGTGCGCTAAGTCGACCAAGATTGTTTCGCCATGCTCGTTCAATGCAACATCTGCGTTTTTCAGCAATGCTGCGCTGCCGTAAACAACAGAAAATGGTTTCGCTCTCTTCAACTTACCTCGTGTTTTCCGAGATGAAGCGCACCATGAAGTGCAACTATGAACCATTTCACGCGAATGCTTTCGTGCAACTCCGTCAACGTATGTCGACGCGGATCTGCGAAGCGAGTTCACTACCTTAAGTTCACTTGTCGGTTTTTATTGAAACGCCAGGCACGCGTCTAATGCGTGTCTAGTGCATGCCAGTTGGTAAAAATACATGTGGGTATGCACGTATACAGAGCAGCTGCAGGTTGTAATCAACGCACCTTATGAAACATTTCACTCTTGACCAGTTCCCGCTTGAGCCGAAACGCGCTGCTTCGAGACACCTCACCAGTAGAACCCTCACTTTTCAGGAAGTTCCCAGCACCGCATCAGAATCACTTGGCATCACGATTGTCCAAATGGGCACATTTAAAAAAAACGTCATCGCAGTTCTGCTGGACGAGTGTTCGTACCAGTCTGGTCGTAGTTTTTTTTTTCTTGCGTGTGCACAAGCCGGTTGTAATCAATCGTCACAACGTCACGCCCTGTGGCCACTTACAGGATCCAGCAAGAAGCACGTTCACAGTGTCACAACACGAACAAAACACAATCGGAGAAGTGGACTAGTTAGAACTGGACGAAATACCGCGGCCGTGGAACTAAAATGTACTACGCGAAACGCCATGGCCAGTGGTGTAAAGTATAAAACTGCACAACGTTGTCGAATGAGTAACGCACATACCGCTTGCTCTTGTGTTGTGCCGTTTATGTTCATAAAGATAACTGTTTATTCTACGTCTTATTTCGTTCCATTTTGTTTCATTTACATCTATTCACTGTAGCAACAGAACCCAAACATTCGCTATTGGAGGAAAGTTGTGAACCTTCTAGGGGGCGCTTCAGGCAAATAAGCGAGGAGGAAAAGGGAGGGTGTCGCTACCTTGGAAACTTGTTTCATCTAGGGACCTTAATCTAGGATTTAAAGGCGACTGTAAAATAAAAGCAGTGTGTGTTGGGTAACCGTGGAGTGCGGTTGTTGTTCTTTCCTTCGGCGCTTCACGCCAATCCGCGTGTTCGGGCTGGTAGGCGTCCCCGCCGGCCTCGTACGTCTCCGTCGGCCCTCTTCTTCTTCTGCTTCGTCGGGACCAGCCAGCCCCAAACACAGCAGAGAGGTTGAAGCCAAGTCCACTTCCCACTAATTTGGCCTCTAATCCTTGTAGGTACATCATGAATAACAAGGGTGACAGTGGACACTCCTGCCTAAGTCCCCATTTCACCTCTGTGGGCTTGGATACCTGTTTTTCCCACTTTATAAATTTTATAGATATTGTTTAAAAGATTAGTGACTCCATCTTCCACACCCAGTGTGTCTAGTATTCCCCACAAGTCCTTTTGAACCACGCTATCATACGCTCCCTTGATATACAAAAATGCTAGCCACATGGGGCTGAGTTCCTTTTCTGCTATTTCGATGCACTGCGTCAGTGAGAACAGATTGTCTACCAACCTCCCGTATTTCCGAAACCCATTCTGCAGTTCCCCCAGCACCCCCTCATCCTCTATCCATGTCTGCAGTCTTTCCTTTAAAATCTCATCGCCAGCCGACCTGTAGACCACTGATGTCACTGTTATAGGACGGTAGTTGTTTATGTAATCTTTGTCCCCCTTTCCTTTAGAGATCATTCTCATCCTGCTAAGTTTCCATCCATCAGGGCTTCACCATCGATCATTGTTCTGCTCACTGCCTCTCACAAAGTCTGCTTGGACTTCTGACCCAATGTCTTTATCAGCATAATTGGGACGTTAAACCCCAGGTCGCAGAGCAGCGCCTGGCCACAGAACACTTATACACTACCACTAGAGAATGGAAACTGTACCTTTGACAAAGCAACGAAAATAACAGTAGTGGTGGCGTTGTGAACTAATTTATCCGACCTAGAGACGGCGCTGATAGGCCTATCATCACTGATGCAGTGCATCGAAATACTAGCAGAAAAGGAACTCAGGCCCCTGTGGCTAGCATTTTTGGATATCAAGGGAGATTGATTGATTTGTGGGGTTTAACGTCCCAAAACCACCATATGAGTATGAGAGACGCCGTAGTGGAGGGCTCCGGGAATTTTGACCACCTGGGGTTCTTTAACGTGCACCCAAATCTGAGTACACGGGCCTACAACATTTCCGCCTCCATCGGAAATGCAGCGGATATCAAGGGAGCGTATTGCCACGTTCCATTTCTCAAGTTTTGTTATCCCCCCAAAACACTACACAATTCTCATGGGGTCGTGACGTGGACGAATGGAGCACACTGCGAGTCGAATAATAAATTGTTTATTTGGGCGAATCTGTGCCCAGTAAACGGAAAGTCGGACTACAGTAGATGATTGATTTGTGGGGTTTAACGTCCCAAAACCACCATATGATTATGAGAGACGCCGTAGTGGAGGGCTCCGGAAATTTCGACCACCTGGGGTTCTTTAACGTGCGCCCAAATCTGAGCACACGGGCCTACAACATTTCCGCCTCCATCGGAAATGCAGCCGCCGCAGCCGGGAATCGAACCCGCGACCTGCGGGTCAGCAGCCGAGTACCTTAGCCACTAGACCCGGACTACAGTAGCAGTCTTGGACTGACAGCGGCGAACGGAGCGTCGGCCGTCGATCAACAGCTGACAAGCGGTGAAGTGCGTCGGCATTTATACTCTTGCCATCGAATGTTGTAGCGTTATCGCTGGCGGTGGCGTAGGTTCCAAAATAATCTGTACAGTTCGCATAGCGGGCGTGATCTTATCGAAATGATCTACTTAAGTCCGGAAGCATCTCGAAAACTGCACGCGTGTTTTGCGCTGAAAATTGTGTAGTGTTTTGGAGTGATAACAAAACTTGAGAAATGGAACGCGGCAATATTGGCAAATTGAAGTCGACGAAAGAGACCGAGAGAAGACGGCGTTTATAACACTGGACGGCCTCTTCGAATTTAAGGTGATGCCCTTCGGCCTTTAATTGCTCAGTGCCTGCAACTTTTCAACGCGTTATGGATACAGTACTGGCAGGATTGAAGTGGCAGACTTGCCTTGTGTACTTGGACGATGTCGTCGTGTTTTCCTCGACTTTCGACGAGCATCTTCGGCGCCTCGAAGCTGTACTTCAAGCCATCAAGACGTCCTGACTCACACTGAAGCCAGAAAAGTTCAGATTTGCGTACGAAGAGCTCTTGTTTTTGGGGCACGTGATTACCAATTCTGGAGTTCGTCCTGATCCACGGAAAACAGCCGCCATCGCCGACTTCCCGCCGCCCACTGACAAGAAGGCGGTGCGCCGATTTCTGGGCCTGTGCGCCTATTATAGGCGGTTCGTGAAAAACTTCGCCCGCATAGCCGATCCACTCACAAACCTTACCAAGGCCGACGTGGAGTTCAAGTGGGAAACGCAGCAGGAACACGCTTTCCAGGAGCTTGAACATCACCTCCAGACGCCTCCGTTACTTGCTGATTTCGACGAATTCGCCTAGACAGAAATACACACTGACGCAAGCAGCGTAGGTCTCGGCGCCGTTCTTGTGCAGAGGGCTGACGGACTTGAAAGGGTTATTAGTTACGCCAGCCGATCGCTATCCAAAGCAGAAGCAAATTATTCCACAACAGAAAAGGAGTGCCTCGCCATCATCTGGGCTACGTCGAAATTTCGCCCCTACCTCTACGGCAGGCCCTTCAAAGTTGTGAGCGACCACCACGCCTTGCGTTGGCTAGTCACCTTGAAGGACCCATCAGGTCGCCTCGCACGATGAAGCCTGAGACTTCAAGAATATGACATTACCATCGTTTACAAGTCCGGCAAGAAACACTCTGACGCCGACTGTCTCTCTCGTGCGCCTGTCGACCAACCACCCACCACCCGACGACCCGGATGACTACTACTTCTTGGGAACGATAACTACTGACGACTTCGCTAAACGACAGCGGGCCGACCCGGAACTTAAGGCCCTAATAGAATACCTCGAAGGCAGGACCACCGAAGCCCCGAAGGTATTCAAGCACGCACTTGCGTCGTTCTTCCTGCGAAACGGTCTTCTCCAACTTTTCACCGCTTCTATCCAAGTACCTCCTTGTGGTGCCTTCAGCTCTGCGACCAGAACTCCTGCAGACCCTGCACGACGATCCGACAGCAGGGTACCTCGGTGTTTCTCGCACGCTCGCGAGGATACAAGAAATGTACTATTGGCCACGTCTTACCTCCGACGTCACTCGTTATGTGAGGACATGCCGGGACTGTCAACGACGCAAGACACCACCGACAAGGCCGACGGGACTTCTGATGCCAATTGAACCACCTCGCCGACCTTTCCAGCAGATTGGTATGGACCTACTGGGGCCGTTCCCGACGTCGGCTTTCGGAAACAAATGGATCGTGGTAGCTACCGACTACCTCACCCGCTACGCCGAGACAAAAGCCCTGCCAAAAGGCAGTGCATCCGAGGTAGCTTAGTTCTTCGTCGAAAATATCGTCCTACGTCACGGCGCCCCGGTAGTCCTTCTCACCGATAGAGGAACGGCATTTACTGCTGACCTAACTCAAGCGATCTTGACATGCAGCCAGACAAACCACCGCCGGACGACAGCGTACCACCCACAGACCAACGGCTTCACAGAGCGTCTAAACAAGACGATCGCCGACATGCTGGCACTGTACGTCGATGTCGAACACAAGACATGGGACGCCATTCTTCCGCACGTGACCTTCGCATACAACATGGCGGTGCAGGAGACGACGCAGATATCTCCATACAAATTGGTCTACGGAAGGAGCCCGGCAACGACGCTCGAAGCCATGTTACCCAGCGTCACCGACGAAGAAAACCTCGATGTGAGTAAGTACCTTCAACGCACCGAAGAAGCCCGACAACTCGCGCGTCTCCGTATCAAGAATCAACACACGATCGACAGCCGCTGTTACAATCTTCGACGACGCTTCGTGGAATACCAGCCCGGTGAACGTGTTTGGGTATGGACGCCGATACGCCGACGTCGACTAAGTGAAAAGCTTCTGTGACCTTACTTCTGACAGTACAGGGTGGTTCGACGTCTCAGCCCACTTGATTACGAGGTTGTCTTCGACGGCATCACGAACTCTCAACGACGCCGATCACGACCTGAAGTCGTCCATGTCACGCGCCTCAAGCTGTTTCATGAGCGCTAACAAACTGAAACAGTGTGTTTTTTGTATTAATATTGTATCGTAATTTATTCATTGTACTTTCTTGCATTATTTTTGTACCTTCATCTTTAGTTAAAGCATCGGGACGATGCATTTTTCAGAGGGGGGCAATGCCACGTTCCATTTCTCAAGTTTTGTTATCGCCCCAAAACACCACACAATTTTCGGCGCAAAACACGCGTGCAGTTTTTGAGATGCTTCCGGACTTTAGTAGATCATTTCGATATGATCACGCCCACTATGCGAACTGTACAGATTATTCTTGAACCTACGCCACCGCCAGCAATAACGCTACAACATTCGATGGCAAGAGTATAAATGCCGACGCACTTCGCCGCTTGTCAGTTGTTGGTCGACGGCCGCCGCTCCGTTCGCCGCTGTCAGTCTGACTGCTACTGTAGTCCGACTTTCCATTTACTGGGCACAGGTTCGCCCAAATCAACAATTTATTATTCGACTCGCAGTGTGCTCCATTCGTCCACGTCTCGTTTAGACTTCTGACCCAATGTCTTTATCAGCATAATTGGGACGTAAACCCCAGGTCGCAGAGCAGCGCCTGGCCACAGAACACCCTTACACTGCCACTAGAAGGGAAACAGTACCTTTGACAAAGCAACGAAAAGAACAGTAGTGGTGGCGTTGTGAACTAACTTATCCGACCTAGAGATTGCGCTGATAGGCTTATCATCACTGACGCAGTGCATCGAAATAGCAGAAAAGGAACTCAGGCCCCTGTTGCTAGCATTTTTGGATATCAAGGGAGTGCATGATAGTGTGGTTCAAGAGGACTTGTGGGGAATACTAGGCACACTGGGTGTCCAAGATGCAGTCACTAATCTTTTAAAGATTATCTATAAAGGTAACAAGGTTGTTATAAAGTGGTAAAAACAGGTATTCAAGCCCACAGAGGTAAAACAGGGACTTAGGCAGGGGTGTCCACTGTCACCCTTGTTATTCATGAGGTACCTACAAGGATTAGAGGCCAATCTAGAGGGAAGTGGACTTGGCTTCAACCTCTCTTTATTCAAACAAGGAAAACTCATTGATCAGGCACTACCAGCATAATTGTACGCAGATGATATAGTGCTAATGGCCAACAACAAGGAAGATTTGCAGAGATTGATGGACATCTTGGGTAATGAGGGAGATAGGTTAGATTTTAGAGTCAGTAAGGAAAAATCAGCAGTCATGATTTTCAATAACAACGAAGGTAGTGAGCTTAGAATACAGGAGGTCACGCTAGAGATAACAGATAAATAGAAATATCTGGGCGTATGGATAAGCAATGGGACCGAGTACCTGAGGGAACACGAAATATACGTGACGACTAAAGGTAACAGGAATGCAGCAGTGATGAAAAATAGGGTGCTGTGTAATTACGATAGGTATGATGTTGTGCGAGGAATATGGAAAGGGGTCATGGTTCCTGGTCTGACGTTCGGCAATGCCGTCTTGTGCATGAGATCAGAAGTTCAAGCAGGATTAGAAATTAAGCAACGTGGAATAGGTAGGCTTGCTTTAGGAGCTCACGGGAATACACCAAATCAGGGAGTACAATGTGATATGGGATGGACATCATTTGAGGGCAGGGAAGCTAGCAGCAAGATAAAATTTGAGAAGCGATTGAGAGAAACTGGGGAGGAGCGTTGGGCTAGGAAGGTTTTCAGCTACTTGTACATGAAGAATCTCGATACAAAATGGAGGAAGCGAACCAGGAAATTGACTGGTAAATACTTAGAAAACAGCAGGTGGCCAAACCAAAGAGAACTATTGGTTGAGAATAAAGTGAAGGAAACGGAGACTGACATGTAGAGAATCGGCATAATTAAGAAGTCCGCACTAGATGTCACAAGTCCCGTTAATTAGGGAGGTGATCGCCGGGCTAATTCCAAGGGCCGAAGTATCGGCCCCCCGAACCGCACCACGAAAGCGTGGACAATTTAGAAGTGGTCCTTTTTGGCGCGCCAGCGGACGCCGGCTGTGGCCGCCCCAAAGAACAAGTCAGAGCCGAGAGTTGATAAACAAACAAAATTACATTCTCAATAATGGCAGATCGAAAACAATACACAAGTATGCACACTCCACAATAGTTGAGTACAATATGTCACCAATCAAACAACGTACTACACAGAGCAATCAGCCACACTCGAAACAACGGACACAGACAACAATACGCACTACAATGCAGTCGCATGCATTGAACAACCAAGACACCTAAAGACTAAAGAGTTAGAAAACTTATTCAGTCCAAAGTCCTCGGAACAAAAGTCTGAATGATACTCTTCCGAGAATCACTCACTCAAAGTCCTGCGTTGTTGTCGTTCCGCTGCCCCCCCGAAGTTTCTCTTCCAGGAAACCTCGCGTCTTCAAATGGCCACTCTCCAAGCTTCAAACTTCTTCGCCGGAAACACGTCGGCTTCACACACGCAGCTGTTGCCACGCGTCTTCGCTTGATAGCGGTAAACACACACACTCTTGCCTGTAGCTTGAGTCGTCACCCCTCAGGTGGAAATCATCTTCTTCTCATGCTTTTTCTCTACGGACAAAACCTTCGCCGACTCCACGGCGGAATCCCTACGTGCTCTGGCGCTAACTTCCGTCTTCTCCTGATCTCTCGTCTCAACTGCTCGATTAAATACCTTCCGCACGAGATTCCAGAAAGTTCTCATCATTTCGTCGGCGCGATGCACAGCGAAGGCTGGGGGAAAGGTCGAGACGATACGAGGGCCGTCCGCGACGGATGACTCAACCCGTAATCACCACGCCTCTTTCCATCGAGAAATTTCGAGTGCTTGCTCGGCCGCCGATGTGGGGTGAGGAGGTTCGTCGGTGAAGCCACGCTTCCGAGGGGAGAGTCGCGCGCCCGGGGGAGGGAGTCTTTGGAAGTTTGTTTCTTTTTTTTTATCGTCGACTTTGCGGCGTCACTCTGGCGGTTCGTCGCGAGAGTTTGGCGGCGCGCCCTTTTTGAGCGCTCGTTCTGTGACACTAGAGATCTATCGAAGTTTTAAGCAGGAAATATCTAAGGAAAGGATCTATGATAATACTCGGGGTAGTTCTCTATTGTTTGAGGCCAGGACGGGAGTATTGCGAACCAAGACATATCAGGCCAAATACGAAGGGGTAGACATAGTATGCAGTGCGTGTGGAGAGGAAGAAGAAACTGCCGAACACTTGTTGATGTTCTGTAAAGGGCTTCACCCTATAGTTCAGGATGATGGCGCAGAGTTTTTCAAAGCACTGGGGTTTAGGGACAAAAATGGCTAAATAGTCTTTAAGTGGGTAGACTTAACTAGAAGGAGGTTATCTGATTGGTGGCTAACGTCAAAGTACGAGTGAAAATTAAACCTTTCACTGCAAAGTATGAATCCTCATCCTCACTATTTAAAGGAAACAAAAGATAAATGTAATGGTTTCTTCACTAAGTATTACGGCTTGGTGGCGTTAGCCGCCGCCCGATTTAAAGGGTACAGCCACATCCATCCATCAATTCATCGAAGCTAGAGTCCCCTGGGTCCAGTCTGGAGCAAGAGCAGCGGCAACGCCTCCTCTAAAAAGATGCCTGAGGAACGGCTCGCGCTCCCAGCAGAGTTAGCCTGCCTTTAGTTTTAAACAAGCTCCGCGTGGTGGCGCTTGCGACCAACACCAGAACTACCCCGAGTATTATCATAGATCCTTTCCTTGGCCACACTAGGCATGAAACATGTAGTCACTAATCTTTTAAAGGGTATCTATAAAGGTAACAAGGTAGGTATAAAGTGGGAAAAACAGGTATCTAAGCCTGCAGAGGTAAAATGGGGGCTTAGACAGGGGTGACCCCTGTCACCCTTATTATTCATGATGTACCTACAAGGATTAGAGGCAAAATTAGAGGGAAGTGGACTGGGCTTCAACCTCTCTTTATTCAAACAAGGAAAACCTATTGATCGGGCACTACCAGCATTATTGTACGCAGATGATATAGTGCTAATGGCCAAAAACAAGGAAGATTTGCAGAGATTGATGGACATCTGCGATAATGAGGGAGATAGGTTATATTTCAGATTCAGTAAGAAAAAATTAGCAGTCATGATTTTTAATGACAATGAAGGTAGTGAGCTTAGAATACAGGAGGTCGCGCTAGAGATAACAGATAAATACAAATATCTGGGCGTATGGATAAGCAATGGGGCCGAGTACCTAAGGGAACATGAAATATACGTGTCGACTAAAGGTAACAGGAATGCAGCGGTAATGAATACCAGGGCACTGTGGAATTACAATAGGTATGATGTTGTGAGAGGAATATGGAAAGGGTTGATGGTTCCTGGTCTGACGTTCAGCAATGCGGTCTTGTGCATGAGATCAGAAGTTCAAGCAAGATTAGAAATTAAGCAACGTGGAATAGGTGGGCTTGCCTTAGGAGCTCAAGGGAATACACCAAATCTGGGAGTACAAGGTCATATGGGATGGACATCATTTGAGGGCAGGGAAGCTAGCAGCAAGATAAAATTTGAGAAGCGATTGAGAGAAATGGAGGAGGAGCGTTGGGCTAGGAAGGTATTCAGCTACTTGTACATGAAGAATGTCGATACAAAATGGCGGAAGCGGACCAGAAAATTGAATGGTAAATACTTGGAAAACAGCAGGGCGCCAAACCAAAAAGAATTGTCGGTTAAGAAAAAGGTGAAGGAAGCCGAGACCGATATGTGGAGAATTGGCGTGATTAAGAAGTCCGCACTAGAGATCCATTGAAATTTTTACCAGGAAATAGCCAAGGAAAGGATATATGATAATACTCGGGGTAGTTCTCTACTGTTTGAGGCCAGGACGGGAGTATTGCGAACTAAGACATATCGGGCCAAATACGAAGGGGTAGACACGGTATGCAGTGCGTGTGGAGAGGAAGAAGAAACTGCTGAACACTTGATAGTTTTCTGTAAAGGGCTTCACCCTGTAGCTCAGGTTAATGGCACAGAGTTTTTCAAAGCACTGGGGTTTAGGGACAGTGAGGGCAAAATTATCTTGAAGGAGGTTATCTAATTGGTGGCTAAAGTCAAGGCAAGAGTGAAAATTGAACCCTTTGCTGCAAAGTACAAATCCTCAACCTCACTATTTAAGGAAAAAAAATTAATCTAATTTTTGGTTCATTAGGTATTGCGGCTTGGTGGCGCTAGCCACCACCTGATCTAAAGGTTACAGCCATATCTATCCATCCATCTATTCATCATCACTAGGGTGACTAGACTGAGGAGGTGTGAAACGCGGCCGCTGAAACCAGTCCCCAAAGTGCGCCGATGCCACTTGGAGCGCTGCACACAGAGGCTCGGGTGGCCAGTGTTTAGGGACCGGGAGGGCAAAATAAACTTTAAGCGGGTAGACCTAACTAGAAGGAGGTTATCTGATTGGTGGCTAAAGTCAAGGCACGAGTGAAAATTAAACTCTTCACTGCAAAGTACGAATCCTCAAACTCACTTTTTAAGGAAAAAATAGATATAGTTTTTGGTTCATTAGGTATAACGGCTTGGTGGCGCTAGCCACCGCCCGATCGAAAGGGTTCAGCCATATCCATCCATCCATCCGGGTACCCTTGCGCAGGCGACATACGAATGAGCGCGCGCTGCTCTCCGCAGAAATCTATCTCACGCAGTTAGACGCAGGCCCGTAGCCAGGGGTGAAGGGGCTAGGGACCCCTTCCACCTAGTTTTTAGCAAGTGCCCCCCCCCCCCCGAAAAAAAATTCTGGCTACGGGCCTGCTCTCACGCTATATGGCGGTTGCCTATTTTCGGTGAAAACCTTTTTTATTGAGTCAATGTACGACAATACTTAGGATACCTAAGCCACGTAATGTCTTACGTGGCTTAAGTATCTCTGTTTTTTCTCGCCTCTGAAAACAATTCTTGAGAAAGCATATGAGCGAGACCTGACACCAACATTTGTGGATTTCGTAATATTACGGTTACTCACGGCAGAACTGCAGGGGTGTTACGAGACGTTGCGATTACTTGAAGGCTTCATATTACTTAGAGCATTTCTAAAAGTTCATTCGAGTGCGCAAACAGGACACGATCACTCACACACGCGTGTTTTTTCACTCACACACGCGTGTCGTGTTTTCGCGTTCGAATGAACTTTTAGAAATGATGTACCAACTAGCCCAACAACAAGTTCTTTTACTTAGAGCATGTTAAGTTCCTTCATCCACGAGCAGAAACGTCAGTACAAGAGCCTCGTTTTGTTGCTCCGCCGCGAACGCATAATCTTCCTTAGCAAAAATTCTGATAGAGGTCTGAATCAGTCTGATACAGTTTTCTATAAGTTGTACCAGTCTTGTACCCGACTGATGGAAATACCAGTTCTTATAGACATCTATATCAGTCTGATACATTTTCTTACCAGTGCTACCAGTCTCATATCAGGCTGACACACAGTCTTACCAGTGCTACCAGCTTTTCAATAAGTTTGATTGGTCATTTATATGGCATGTATTAGTCTATAGGTTTTTAGTCTTTTGTTCATTTATCGGATCTTCATAAGATGCATTACTGTCATTTTAACAGTAGTTCTTTTTTTGAACACACTGCCCACATATATGTGATTGGTCACTTTTGCATGTATATTAGTGTATTCGTGTTTTATATTGACGACTATTGACGACACTTGACGACCATTGTGTGAAATATTATGATAACTCAAAGAGTGCAACTGGCAGCTTTTGGATGCGTAGAATAAAATGTACAATGTTTCATGGTGGTGCATAATTGACAAACTGAGCTTTAAATATGCAAAGCAGCTTTTAGCCTAGATGAACGCTTTACTCTGTGTACAAATGGGATTGCAGGTTCCAGATAGCAACACAGTTAATACTGAAAATGATAGATGACATCTAGAAATTTCAAGATACTAGTATCCAAAGCTTATGAGATGACAGTATAAATATAACTTGAAACAATACAAACAAAACTTCTCATCACAGAGCTATATTGCCGCGTGCATAGCTGCATTTAGCGGCGAGATAGCGACGACAACGAAGAACGCGGATTCGCTCGAGAGGCGCAGCGCAGCAGAGTGAAGAAGACGACAATCTTAGCGGCCTTCTCTGAGAGCGTCTCTACAAGTCCTACTGTCCGTGTTTTTAAATAAACCCCCTGTCATTTATAACCCGCGACACTGGTGGAGGTGCTGGGTACTACCACCTCATGATCAGCACCCCTGTGAGAAGCCCCGAGTCCAGCCCTACGAGACAGCCACGCGTGGAGACGCCTGTGCACCGCTCAAGCCGTCGCCTTCAAGGTCTTGAACCAGAATTTGGCCTTTTAAAGGGAGCAACACTTCCGACAACCACCCCTACTCAAGAAATGGCAAGGAGTCCTGCGCAGGTGACGGTTCAGAATATGCGCATTCCTGAACCATTTCATGGCCGGCCGAACGAAGATGCACAAGACTGGCTTGAGCAGTTCGAACGGGTAGCTAAATCGAACTACTGGAGTCTCGATGGAAAGCTCTTCCACGTATACTTCGCCCTTGAAGACGGCGCGAAGACATGATTTATAAACCGGGAGGCAACATTGACGACATGGGAGGAGTTTTGTCGTCGGTTTCTTGACACCTTCGGTAACGCGGACCGACGCGAAAACGCACAACGCCTCCTTGAAGGACGCACCCAACAGCTGCATGAAAGCGTCGCCATGTTTGCTGAGGATATGGTGCGCCTGTGCCACCGCGCGGACCCCAACATGCCCGAGGCTCGAAAGCTAACCCATCTCATGAGGGGCGTCAAAGAGCAGCTATTTGTTGGTCTTGTGCGCAATCCGCCGACAACAGTGGACGAGTTCACCAGGGAGGCCACCGCAATAGAGCGTGCGCTACAGCAACGGTACCGACAGTCTGATCACCCGGCCACCGGCGCAGCTGCAGGCGCCGCCGCACTTACCGCAAACGACGAGTTTGCTCTACGCCACCTGATTAGACAGATCGTGCGTGAGGAGATCGCGAAGGAGAACGCAAAATACACGTTGCAGTCACAGGCGCCCCCGCAGCAGGAGTCCACGGTAGCCTCCATCGCTGAAATAGTTCGCCATGAACTTCGACAAGCGTTTGCCTCTCCTCAGCAATATTCCGCTCCACCGCACCGTCCAAACTCGTATACCTATGCAGATGCTGTGCGCCGTCCATTGGCACCAGAAGTATCGTACCAGCCGAACGGATACAGCTATGCAGACGCTATTCGTCGACCCACGCCCATGCCAGCGCCGCAGTACCTCGAACCGTATCCTGTGGCAGCCTGGGCTCAGCAGGATTCTGTCAGGCGACCCTATATGCGGAAGACCGACATATGGCGCACTGCGGATCGTCGACCACTCTGCTACAACTGTGGAGAGCCAGGGCACATTTACCGTTTTTGCCCACATCGCCGAGCTGAATACCGCGGTAGTGCACCTACAGCTACGCGCCGACAGTTCGACGAAAGCCGTGCCCCCATCGACGACGACCAGGCTGGCAGGCGGGAAGGCTCTTCTACCTTCCGGACGCGGTCACCATCACCGGCTCGCTTTGGTTCACCAAGCCGCCGTAGTTTTGCTGACGCCGTCAGAGGTCGGTCTCCCAGCCCACGGCGGGGAAACTGAAAGCAGCGACCTCTGGGGGGAAGGTTGCAAGCCGTCGAATTGCCGAAAAACCCCCACTGGAGTCCTTGGGCATCTCCAGTGGTACTCGTGTAAAAGAAAGACGGCAGCTTGCGTTTCTGCATCGATTATCGTAAGCTGAACCATGTTACAAAAAAAGACGTTTATCCATTACCACGGATCGATGACTCTTTGGACAGGCTACGGCATGCACGCTACTTCTCGTCAATGGACCTTAAAAGTGGATACTGGCAAATAGAAGTAGATGAGCGCGGCCGAGAAAAGACCGACTTCGTGACGCCAGACGGGCTTTATGAATTCAAAGTCCTTCCTTTCGGTCTATGCTCAGCCCCAGCCACGTTTCAGAGACTAATGGATACCATTCTGTCCAGCCTGAAATGGAAAACATGCCTTGTGTACCTCGATGACGTGATCGTTTTTTCGGCCACGTTTGAAGAGCATCTAAAGCGGCTACTGTCAGTCCTTCAAGCCATATGGTCCGCTGGACTCACACTCAAACCGGAAAAATGCCACTTCGGCTTCGAAGAACTCCAGTTCCTGGGACACGTGATCAGTCGCGAAGGTGTGAAGCCTGACCCAGATAAAACAGCAGCCGTCGCAAAGTTCGCAAGGCCTGTTGATAAGAAAGCGGTCAGGCGTTTTCTGGGTCTCTGCGCCTACTACCGGCGATTTATAGCAGGCTTTGCACACATCGCCTCTCCACTCACCCGCCTTACAAGGGAAGACATCGCATTTGTATGGGGTGAAGAGCAAGAAGCTTCATTCAACGAGCTGCGACAGCGTCTACAAACTCCACCTGTCCTCGCTCACTTCGACGAGAATGCACCAACAGCCATCCATACAGACGCCAGCAATGTGGGCCTAGGTGCTGTTCTTGTCCAATGCCAAGATGGTGTGGAGAGAGTGGTTGCCTACGCTAGCAGAACGTTGACACGTGCCGAGTCCAACTACTCAACAACGGAGAAGGAGTGTCTGGCCGTCGTTTGGGCAGTTGCGAAGTTCCGCCCGTACTTATATGGCCGCGCTTTCCAAGTCGTAAGCGACCATCACTCTCTTTGTTGGTTGACCAACATGAAAGACCCATCTGGACGTTTAGCACGGTGGAGCTTACGGCTCCAAGAGTACGACATGGCCGTAGTGTACAAGTCCGGAAGGCAACACTTAGACGCCGACTGTTTGTCAAGGTCACCGATTGAATCACCGGCTATAGAGGATGATGATTTCCCAGGTTTTTTAGGAGTTGTTGATGCAGCTATCATTTCTCGGCAACAACAAGATGATCGGGAGCTCAACTCGCTTTTAGAATTCTTGAACGGACGAGCCGCCAATGCACCAAGAGTGTTTTCGAAGAACTTATCGTCATTCTGTTTACGGGACGGAATTCTGTACAAAAAGAACTTTTCATCAACAGGTAGAAGCTATCTGCTGGTAGTTCCTGGAGCTCTCCGCAGCGAAATTTTACAAGCCTGCCATGACGAAGCCACTGCGGGCCACCTTGGCTTCACAAGAACACTGACACGCATCAAAGAAAAATATTACTGGCCAAGAATCGCAGCAGAGGTTAAACATTACGTCCGAACATGCATTGACTGTCAGCGGCGCAAGGTACCACCTGTCAAACCCGCTGGGCTATTACATCCTGTGCCCGTGCCAGAAACTCCGTTTTCTCAAATCGGAATGGATCTGCTGGGCCCCATCCCAACATCGGACAGCGGCAACAAATGGGTTATAGTGGCGACGGACTACCTCACCCGATACGCGGAGACCAAGGCAATCGCGAGTGGCACTGCAGCTGAAGCGGCTCAGTTCTTCATTGAGAACATTGTTCTGAGACATGGTGCTCCAGCTGTCGTCATAACAGACAAAGATACCGCGTTTACAGCCGAGCTTTTGCGCACTGTGCTTACGCTCAGTGGCACAGCGCATAGGAAGACGACAGCTTACCACCCACAAACTAATGGGCTTACAGAAAGACTTAACAAGACAATCGCTGACATGCTTTGCATGTACGTCGACGTAGAACACAAGAAATGGGACCGAATATTGCCGTACATCACATTCGCGTATAATACGGCGCGCCAGGAAACAACAAAAATGACGCCGTTCGCACTAATTCATGGCAGAGAAGTTACGACAATGCTTGACGCCATGCTGCCTTACGATTGCAATGATTCAGAGACAGACGCCGCAGACTTCACTGAGCGCGCCGAAGAAGCAAGGCAGCTTGCCCGCGTCAGAATAATGAACCAGCAGCAACTTGACGCCCAACGGTACAACCTTCGCCATCGATTCGTCATCTATCAACCAGGAGATAGAGTCTGGGTTTGGTTTCCTGTACGACAACGAGGCCTCTCAGAGAAACTTCTACGCCGATACTTTGGACCCTACAGGGTTCTGCGTCGTCTTAGCGACGTGACGTACGAAGTTGTGCCCGACGCCTCCTCCTGTTCAAAACGTCGCCAGCATCTGCTTGAGACAGTGCACGTGGTCCGCATGAAACTTTACCACTCCCAGTGATGTGAACACCCCATGGCCACATCTCTACCTGTTGAGCGTCGGGACGACGCTTACTCTGGCGGGAGGGTAATGCCGCGTGCATAGCTGCATTTAGCGGCGAGATAGCGACGACAACGAAGAACGCGGATTCGCTCGAGAGGCGCAGCGCAGCAGAGTGAAGAAGACGACAATCTTAGCGGCCTTCTCTGAGAGCGGCTCTACAAGTCCTACTGTCCGTGTTTTTAAATAAACCCCCTGTCATTTATAACCCGCGACAATATTAACACAATTTCTAAATTTTAAGTTATAGGGCCAGTAAACATTCCAAGGGAGATAACCTAATAATCAGTCCACTAAGTGGAATGAGCATTCTGATACAATAATTTTTCGAAACGGCGTAGATTCGAAAGCCTCGGGTGGTGCTGCAGTTTCTCCCTTTCACAACAAAAGCCAACCCCAGCTGTCTCTCCCACATTGTGCTTTGCCTTTAATGACGAGCCACTACATTAGTGTCATAATCCATACTGGATGAGATAAATTAAAGAAACAATGAAATGCTTCTTTGAGTAATCATTAATTGACCTCATCATCAAAACTTACTGCCTCGCAAATCCACTGCCAGAAATATGTCAAAGCAAGTTGAGGGGTTTATTGCGCACTTCAACCGCTTTCTTTTTTTTCTCGTCGGTCCCAACAAGCTGCGCCGAAAACTACAGGGAGTAATGGCAGTAAAGAAGTGCGATATGTGAGCACACATTATGAGCTAGAGCATGCTTGAAGAAATACAGTAGCTTTTTTGTGTTGCCATTCCCATGTGCGAGTGTGACTATGAAATGTTAGAAGACTTTGGACAGCAGTGCCGGCATGTGGCAGCACACTGTGGTAAGACACACATTAGATTAAAACGCTGCTCTTGATTTATTTTGGCTAATGGCCAATAGCATGCTTTCAGTTGTTTTACACCACATACAGGCATCCGAAAATTCGAAGTGAGCACAATCATCTATATGAAAAAAGTCACTTGCAGCTGCAAGATTTGGCTGATATGTTGATAGCAGCATCTGTTATTCACAGGTGTGTCTTTTCACAAAGCCCAAGCGGTGGCACAGACCTGTTATATTACTTGCCTGTAATCCTCACAAGATTGATAAATCAAAAACTATGTGCTAATTAAGGCTAAAGCATTTGACTACAAAACACACACACACACAAACACACACACACACACACACACACACACACACACACACACACACACACACACACACACACACACACACACACACACACACACACACACACACACACACACACACAAGAAACTGCCTACCAAGAGAAAAGTTCAGTTGTGAAGACAACAACAATAGAAAGGATCAAGCCAACATTTAGTTGTCCTACCTTGCTAAGATAAACTCATATTAGACTGGCTATATATGTCACAAGTTTTAAACAAGTTTGGTACATCAGCAACATAGCAAACACATCCAACTTTCATGTGCAAACACACTGGCCACATCCTTCGGCAGAAGCATAATTTTTTCTCTGTTTCTGAGCAAATACCAATGTGAGATATGTTCTTGAATAGTTTTGATGTAAGCATCACACACATGAGCACACACACAGAGCCTGGCAGCTTATTGACATGCACCAGTGTAAAGTACATGCAATTGTTGATTTAAAAAGTGTCGCTCATGCCAACATTGTCGCGAGCCGCATCTGCAGTCCGGTCGGAATCGCTGAGCGAGGTTTTCCCGAAGCCGTAAGTGTCGTCGAGATCCGGATTTTCATCGCTGTCACCATGCGCATCACTCAGACTTCGCGTGTCGAACGCCGCTACTCCAGAACATCCATTACCAGCTAAAGACTGAGGAATGTTCTTGCTGAGTGTAGCTGGTTGGCCGACTGCGCCTCCACCGCTCCTTGTCCGAGGTACTACATATTGCGATCCAGGCTCCAAATAGCCTTTCTTTCTTTTTGATCGAGGCTGGGGTTAAGTTGAATCCATCTCTCGTCGAACTTGACACAAACTTCAAATAGCGCGCTTGATGGTGTCCACGCAAAATGAGGCTGCGGGACTGATAATAAGTGAACGGGTAAAGATCGATTACATCGACCAAGGCTTCACATTCACAACCCGCTTGCTGAGCCTTGAATGTTAAGCACGCGGCGCGGATTTTGCCAAAAACTATAACATGTGCCACGAGATCACGGTGCGAGGTAGTGACCCTACAGAACACCTCGCGTGATTAAGGCGTATTGTACTGTGGCAACACCACCTAGAACTAGCTTTACATTTTGTCGCTCTCGGAAAACCTATCTGTCCTGACAGCCTCGTTTAACACACTATGCAAGCTGCATGAAGGAGAAAAAAATGAGCTTTTGCGACTAGCTCCAACTTTGTCCTTCAAGTCGCTGAATACATCCAATCTAGAGCGACAAAATGTAAAGCTCGCACTGAGGATCTTCAACAGTTCAACTGCTGCAGCACTAAGAAGCACCAAAGTCGCACTTGAGCATAAAGCTGGTACATTGGAACTTATTAACATTGTTTTGACATGGTGGAATGTGGTGAATGTCAAGACCCCATTCAAAGGTCAGCGTCTCCGAGACCCATTTCAAGAACCGATAAGTGCACTGCAATGCCACCAAATTGAGTTTCTAAACAAGATTGTAGATTGGTTGGACCACTGGCAGAGCTTGAAGCATGATGCTGGCCAGTTAACTCGCGAAACGCACATGGCACTGCGACATACCTCACATGCCCTTGTTGAGGTGTCAACGTATTGCATTGAAGAACTTCGGTTCAAATACGTTTTGCTAGGGAAATTTCAAACCGACAGTTTGGAAGACAGGTTTGGCAGGTACAGGCAGCTGTCTGGTGCCCAATACCACGTTTCGATACGTCAGATTTATGAATCCGAGCAGAAGCTGAGACTTCAGAAGCTACTTGATCTTCCCAACTTGGATACCATTGCACCTCGCATTCCTACCACTGATTTGAAATTCCTTGTTAAGCAGTTTGATGTTGCAGTGATGGACGATGATGTGAAGGAGAAGGAGAAAATGCTACCAGCTATTACATATGTAGCAGGATATTGTGCATATGCTGCAGTTAGGAAACTTGCCTGCTCTTCCTGCCAGGAAAACTTGACTGTTGAGAATCGGACCATTGAACTGGATGATGATGTGCTGATAGCTAATGCAACGCGTGGTGGACTGAAATTTCCACAAGCGGTAGTTGTGAATGCCGTGCTCACAATGGAAATTGTGCTTGACAAGCTGAGAAGTCCGAAGTACGCATCACAATTTTTTGCTTGCGCAAAACAAAAAGAAGTTCTTGTAAGCCTCGCGACTTCCCTTGTTGAGTGCAATGAAGACTTGGATTTCTGCGATGGTGGCCACTCACCTGAACTTGTCTTAAACTATGTTCTCAGTGCTGCTGCCAATACGCTGCTGAATAATTTGTGCAAAGTTCAAAATAACAATCTGAATGAAAGCAAGGCTGCAAAGCGGAACAAAGTTGAAAATAAAGGAACTGAAAGCAAGGCTGAGAAGCGGAAGCTCAGTACTCTTCAAGCATAATCTTCTTTCTTATGAATTGTTCTGCCTGTTTGGATTATGATGTATCACGAATAAATATGTCTCACAACGAAAATTTAAGCCTCTTTTAAACTGCACGAAATGGCTGTGCATGCTGTTAAAAATTTCACGAGTGCATGATGAATTATTTCAAGCCAGCGTTTAGATAAAACATACTGAAAATATTCCTTAATGCAAATATTCTGTGCACTCCAAAACCGCGAAAATAATAATAATAATGTAGGGAAAATGCCATTTCGGAAAGAAAAAGCGTAGCATTGGGTGAAGCCGACTTTTAAGCCGATCTCACTGCGGTGACGTCACGCAGCCCTGCACAGGCCTTCTCTAGTTCTAGGTGGTGTTGACTGTGGTCACCACGGAGCACGGCCACGGAGGAAGGTGGTCGCCGCCATGGTGGTCGCTGACTGCCATTATGGCTAGATGATTGTAGTCATAATGATGTGATAGATGAATGAATGGATTGATATGGCTGTACCCTTTAAATTGGGCGGCGGCTAGTGCCACCTAGCCTAACCAACGCGAATATGGCGACACAGCGCATGACCTCTGAAATCGCCGTTGCGCACCCGCCATTGCGCATTTGCCATCTTGGAGGCAATGCACAGAGTCACCATTTTACAGTAACTGCGTTCATTGTTTATACACTATTTGATGTGAGCTCTAAAAAAACTACCCTATAAAGTTGTAAAAACATGAAGTAAATATTTTTGCAAATAACTATTTTTCTTTTCAAAAACTAAATTGCGTTGTGTTGAGGAAGAAGTCGTGGACTCGTGGTTGCATAAACTACTCGGGAGATCCACAGAACCAACGTTTCTAGAACTAGGTAAGTTGCAAAACTGAGCGATGTTGCGCGGCGCCGCCGCTGCCAGTGGCAAATGTGGCGCTGCTGTCGCATCCGGATTCACTCACTGCATGCTCGCTCATGTCACTCTCATAACCTTCGTTGGCTGTGCATGTTGTAGTGCACCTTTATCCGAGGAGGCTTCTTTCTGCGTGAACAGTTTTATGCTTCAGCGTGCCCTGTTCTTCTTTGTGTGTGTTGCGTGTTTTCATCATGCCCAGATGTTGCGTTCTCGGCTGTAGAGTAGCTACAGGAAATGAGAGACACCACAACATTTCTTTTGTGCCCACGTGTACCTGAGCAGCGAGAGGTATGGGACCACGCTATTCTTCGTGCGGATAAGAAACTGCCCAGCACCTCACGTGCGTGTGATACGCTCTTTCATGAGAAGGACATCCTGAAGACTTTCACTGACGTCATATGGTGAGAAGGTACAAATCGCAAGAGGAAAGTGGGACCTCGTCGAAGGATGCGGTCCACAAATATTCCAGAATTTGCCTGCTTACTTTTGTTGCGGGGCCCGCGACGAAGAAGCGAAAGCTTCTTCGTCGATAGGAGTGGGGTCTTTTCAAGAATATCATCGGCGAAAAATAATAGACTATCTTCGAGCACTGAGCTCGAAGACAGTGAAATAAGTGCCGACATGCCGTCAACTAGTGGCGTCATTTCGCTTAAAGACATAGAAAACGTTTGTTTGCACGCTGGCGGAAAGTTGTTGAGGATGGCGAGACAAGATGTCTTGTGGTGTTTCTGGGGCTCAAAGAAAAAAAAAACGCTATTTGTGCAGAAATGCGTTTTCGTCGCAGAAGACATGACAGTCACGATTAGCAGCCGTAACAATCTATTAGCCAAGTCGCCTGGCAATGCAGATACCATCACCCTATGCGCCGAACTTCTGGAACACAAAGAAAAGCTGCAAATGTGTTCATGTTGTCCCAATGCGCCAGCAGGCAGACTCGCGAGTAATTACTACGAAGTGCTCACCGATACCCCAAAGTGCGGTCTCTGCTCGAAGCTTTGTCTGCAGCTGTGTTAAAAGGTTTCATTAGAGGAACTCCATAAGAAACAGAGGGAAGACATACTCAAGAAAATGGCCGCATGCGTAGCTTTTCGATGGTCTAAGTTGCCAAAGAATGCGACTGACATGAAAAAAAAAAAGCTGACTACATAACCAGACAAAAGCCACGAGATTGCGCCACATAGTTGTAATTTATTTTCAAGCCCGAAAAACACGGCCACAAAAAAGGATGCCAGACATTGTAATTCTTTTTTTCGGTTCTAAAAATCTATTGTGAACGTACACTAACTAGCAACTAACCGACAACTCGTATGCCATGCTATATATATCAAGCATTGTTTATTGTGGGCAGTTCAGAAAACCATAATTATACTGTATTTGTCTTACACTGCTTAATATTACACAGTATTAAGTTTCTGCGGCAGCACAACAAATCTCGATAATATACTGTTGGCAAAGCTCTTGCAGAACGGCCGCCACGGCGTCTTGCCACGACGACTGTGCGTTTTCGTCTGCTAGCGGAAGCTTGTTGCGCCGCCAGCGTCACCAAACCGGAAGCTGTCCCGGCGCCGTGTGACGAGTAGTCTGATAGAGGTGTGCGCCGAGGCGATTTCGACCGGTGGCGGCGTGGGGGTCGTCCAGAGTCGGCGGCGGCGGCGTTGTCGGCGCACGCCGGTTTTTTCATCGGCGGCGGCGTGCGGCCAATTTTCGTCGTCGGCGGCGGCGTCGGCGGCGCAGAAACCGAAACTGAAAATTCAAAAGGCTCTTCTGCCACAGGTTACTGAATTCGTTGAAATTCAGGGATTTTCATCCAAATAGCATAAATGACACTACACAGATGTGCCGACATCCCGATGAATGCAAAGCGTTTTGTAAAGTAGCTTTTATTTTGCCTTCATAAAAAAATAACGCGCATTTCAATATATGTCCATGTTCTACCGTAAATGTGCAGCACTTTGCTTTTTTTTAAATTTAGGATGCAGCAGTTTGTTGCTGCTGTTGGCTACGTCATACTTTATGAAACCTTCTTTCATCGAACAATGAGCAAGCAGTGACGCACGTCACTCATTTCGCTTTTTCCGAATCCGATCTTACTTTTACACTGTACGCTGCACAATAAAGAAGCACATCTGCTTGAAGTTTTCTTGTTGCGATTGCATGAAACCGCTTTTCTGAGTATCTGTCATGCTTTTAATGTAACTTTCCTTCAAACGAATGAAAATACCTTCTTTTCACAATGTGAGAATCTTTTATGCAGTGGTATAGGATGCGGAAGGAAACAAATCTGCGCATTTATTCATCTAGTTCTCAGCAGGGTGTTCAATGAATGAAGTGTAGACATGGGCCTGGGCGAGGCGGGCGGTGCAACACGAACACTTGACCCCTTCAAGCTCCATCAGCACTTGCTACCCACTCTAGCGACACCAACACGACCCGCTCCCTCAGTCGTGATGCAAGTTGAAAGAAGGGTTTGCATCCCCCAAGACAAAAACCTGTCGATGGTCATATGTGCAGATTAGAGAAAATGCAATATTTGCTCAGGTACACAGCCCATACTGGTCACGAGCTCGGTGTCCATTGACCACGCCTGCAGAGAACGTTGACTCCCCGACCCCTTGGTGTTTGGTCAGGGGAGGGGGACACCCCTTGCAAGTGGGCCCCATTAAAATTTCTCTTAAAAACGTCACAAATAAGAATGCTTGATAAGTATGTATAAAACATTCAACTTTCCAATGCTTTCTTTTTATAGCGTGTACACGTGCTCGATACCCATAAGATGTGTGAGACAATCAAAATAGCAACTGCCACTTTCGACTTGTTCCGGAAAGACTCAATAGAAGAATGCAATTACGAGTGCTGGGACCTATGTTTGTTTGTATATTTGATTTCTAGGCATGATTTAAATTCTTATATAAACAAAAATAAAACCTGCAACATATTAAAAAAAGGCTGCTATTGCAAGATGTGTGTTTCAAGACGTGATTTTTCTAGACTTACATCTCTGCAAGGCACATCTGGTGTCACAAACTTGCAAGTGCCCCCCCTTTTCCCCACGACATTTCCCGAACCCCCCCCCCCCCCCCACCACCTATCTAATAAAAAGTCACCAATGTAGGCCTCCGTGATTGCCTACTGGTGCGTGGCGGGCCATTCCGGTGGCTAGGACCAACAGTGCCGATTTCGACTTGCTTTATTGCAGGTGCTGAAGGATCAAGAAAAGGCCGATATTTGTAAATTTCTTGAGAGTACAGTGATAGTTTCTTCTTGAATACCATGGATTATTTAACTTCACTTTGAGTATAATCCTTCAATGAAAAAAAAATGGTTTCATCCTGTGTCACTGCAGAGTCAGAAGCCATCACATGTGCAGGCATCAATAAGCTTATATATAACATTGCTAATATTCAGTACATTTGTACAAATAATTCTCGTTAATTGAACATTTTGAGTATAATCCTTGCTTGGGTTAGTATGTGTGAAACATAAAGTTGAGTTTGAAAAATTCTCCTTGTGGGTTTCTGCAGCAAAGACACATTGATTAAAACTGATGACTTCGGAGCTACGGCAGAGGTAACATTCGTTATGTTTTTTTTTTCGGTTACGGTAACGATAATGCGTTACCTTTTTTATGTATTCATATAACGTGGAGCCGTGAAACGTTCCCCGTTTTCTTATTAGAGTAACGAGTGAGGTATTTAGTTACTTTTTACTGTAACGGATACATCACTAAATAGACTTACACGAGTGATGTCGGCCCGCACCGTTAGTTGTTGTTGTGGTCTATAGGTTGGCTGTAAACATTACATGAATATATTCCTTTCACCCAGCACGTGATAGGGAAGGGTTGCTTGACCACTGAGGATCTCGACCTTTGAGAAATACACAACAGCTTCTTGAATATGCATATCAGCCTGAATATGCATATCATCCCACTGAAGCGTGCACTTCGTTTCGTTAAAGTTTACAGTCAACGTGAGTGCTGTCGTCACGCCGTATGTTTTAGGTAGAAATTTAGCCTACTCAAAATACCCAAAGACGTCGATCCACCTTCCAACGCGTGGCCACCCGCTGACGGTTCTGTATGAAAATGACATCCACAGTGAAACATGCTGCATCTGCTGAAATTTTATCGCAACAATATTATACTGCCACGCTCGCTTGTATTTTTATGTCACTGTCTTGCGCAAAGGCACTGCCGTAGTGGTTCAGTAGCTAAGGTACTCGGCTGCTGACCCGCAGGTCGCGGGATCAAGTCCCACCTGCGGCTGCTTTATTTTCGATAGAGGCGAAAATGCTGTAGCTCCATGTGCTGCGATTTGGATGCATGTTAAAGAACCCCAGGTTGCCAAAATTTCTGGAGTCCTTCACTATACGGCATCTCTCATAATCATGTGGTGGTTTTGAAACGTTAAACACTACATATTAATCAATTGCCTTGCGCAAAGGACGCTTGGCTGTCTGCGAAAACTCTAGATTATTTTGGAATCTTCTGATAAGCTTGAGACACCTATGATATGGATGCTACGTGTATAAATGGCGACGTACCTTCGCGCAGATCATATTACCAACGACCAGTGCTCTGATTACCGCTATCTGTGTAAAGCACGAATTTCTAGTACTTTGCACTTTCCTATGCACATGTTCACTCAATAAAAAGTGTCGCCTTGAGCAACCCATGTACCATCTTCTTTGACGTCGCAACCACGTGGCAATACCGTAAGTGAAATGAGAACGCTGAAATGATCGATACAAAACAGTGAGATGGGGCGTAAGTGCACGCCGAAGTTTGATTTGAGATGCGTATACCACAAGCTATTTTCTTCTATAGAACCAATATGCTGCGGATCTGTTAAATTACTGTGAAGTTGAATGTCAAGAAAGGAAGAACACGAACTTGGAAAGAGACAGTAGAGACGAAAAGTGATAGGTATTGACGTAAAGTTTGATCGGTCATTCCACGCCAAACGTCCAAGGCGTTTTGGCGACTATCTCAGGTGTATTCGAAAAATGTTGGGCTGATTTACTCTATTGAAAGCAGTCTATTGCGAAAATGTTTTGCAGAGAAAAATTTTTTTGGTCACCTATATGTGACCGAAATTCCGGCAATAGGCTGGGCCCTATAACGAGTCCTAAGATAAAAGAGCATTTACTGAGTGAGTCTATGTGGGCTCCATTTATTTTGCCGACCTATGGTTCCGAATATTTAAAACCTATCACGATGGTGTGCCTTGTTGTCGTATTGACGTTCGGGCTTGTAAAGCCGAAAATTTTATTTTTCAAATTATAAGACTGTTCATATCTCCCCCCTCCCCGGAACTCGTTCTAGGGTTGGTCCTTTGATAAAAACCAGTCTTATATCTTAAAAAAAATGCTTGGATATCAACTATTTATAACTCTCATTGAAGATGTGGAAATGAATGGTCATCACTAAATGACTGATGAGGTGAAATATTTACATTAAAAAGCACAGTGAACGTGACTAAAAAGCTAATTCTACAAAAACAATGTAACCTGAACTAATGATGTCACCACACATCTAAAACCTCATGCAATGTATATTGCATACCTGCAAGGTGCAGTTATTCGAGCGCTTTTTGCAGTGAAATTCGGTCATGGAGTTAATCCCGTTCACGGTGGTGCTATTTTTAAATTTAACGGTTGAATATCTAACGAAGCATTAGGAAATTCTTTGCGTGAAACCCGTATTTTTTTTGACGTAATTTAGGATTGTATACATTGTGCTGGCACGAAGTTTAATGCAGGTGATGTGTTTATAGAGTACACCGTTCGGTGACTGTGGTAAAATAGAAACAGAAATTTATGTTAATTCATGCTACAAAACTCACGTGACCTGCTCCCAAAGAACAGAAGAATGCATAACGAAGGGCGTTACTAACGAACGGAAGAATTAAATAATTCTCGGTCTTTAATGTTGTTTCTGTAGTCCAATCTACAAACGTTCGTATTAAACGAGCATGACGGTATGAAGGCATGGAATTGGGTTCTGCAGCATGTTGTGACGCATAGTGCAACTTCAGGTCACCTTTATTACGTGACATTGGAATCCACACTGAGCTTGATCTATGATTATGTACCTAATCAACGGAGAATGAGTGCTAAGCTCCGGTTTCATTATTAATGTGGCTTCAAAGACGAGAAAGCAGCACGATTCGCAAGCAATCGAGCATCCGTTCTGTTTTTCTAATGCGTTGAACTGCTTGTGCCCTCAGATGCCACTTCAGTTTTTTCTTGAATAATTGTGGCGATTGGGAAAGTTGTGAGCGCCAAACAAGATGTTAACAAGAACGAGAGAGACAGGACGGATGCTTGTGAACGTCGTGTGGAACCATTAGTTTGCGCTCAAAATTTCCCGATAGCAATGCGCCATCTGGCTGGATTTCAAGTTTTGTTAAAATGTGGCGATGGCACAGACCAGGGGTTTTTGTCATGTCATTTACTACCATTTAAACAGCGGTGGCGTAATTTAGGGTACCATGAAAATTGTCGCGGTCATATTTCAAGAAGGAAGGAGGCAGAAACGCACCGTTCATGCCATACGTGATCCTTCATCACTCGTGGAAATAAATTTATTCAAGCTGTAACTTGATTGAAGAATTCTGTTACTTCTCGGCAATCAGAGAGGCTTTTAATTCTCCAGTCTCTTTATGAGATATTGCTGCCATCTTTTTCCAACAGGCCTGCTTTTCTGTTGTACCGACATAGCAACACCCATGTTTTTGAAGATTTTTTTTTCATTCCCATTCAAAAACGTTTCTATTCATAGTCATTTCTGAAGCACATAAGAACTGAATTCCTGTCGTTCGTCACCCGTCGCTGCGTTCGTCCAGTACGCACTGCAAAAGGCTTGGTGGCAAGGTCGTTTTCCACGCTCAAGTTCCTCGTACCCAACCTTCCGTGCTTTGTGCACTTCAAGGAATTCAGAAAGACTACAATACAGCCCAACGAGCTGTACACCGTGCCATCGGGACTGGTATGCATGGCGCAAACATGTTGCGAGTGGTCTCGCAGTGTTCTTCCATTGCGCTCCGTTCGCTGTTCCCAGAGCTCAAGTTGGGTCGACACGCGGCGTCGTTGCAGCGCCATTGGTGTCGTGTTTCCCGTGTCTTTTCTTATACACAGTGTTCTGCGAATAAATGTCTCTGTTTAGCCGCTGGCGCCAAGGTCACGGATTACGCTTTTCCTTTTTTCCTTCCGCAGGTGTGGTGACAATTGGTGGTTAGATTATCGGTTATTTCTTTATTTATTTTAGTTTTCTCGTTTAGCTAGTTTTCTGTATTCTTGCCCAAGAAAGGTGATTCAGAACATTTTTTTCTCGTGGGAATGATCATAGGTATGTGCGTATGTGGTTGCAGCTCCACATTTCCAAATCGTACGACTCGGACTGCCCTGCCGACGGCCCCTATTCTCTTTCTGCTCTAGCAGCCATGGCCGTCACGTTCTTCCAAACCTTCTCCTCCTACCTACTTCTAAACTCTTTTCTCCACTCTCCCCTTTCCCTTCAAGCGACTGAGCCGTGGTCTCGCAAGGAAAGATAGTGTCTTTTTTTCCTTTTCTTCAACCACACATTCATCCATTCAGGGGAAGCTTGCATCTAGTAACTGGTTTGGAAAGAAGGTAAGGTTCGTGGAAAGTCACCTCACCCTGAGCTGCCGAGCACAAAACAAAGCTTAGCCGAGAGCCATGAGGAGGCAAGGAGATTACACAGCAAGATGAAAAGAGAAGATACTTTGCCTAATGGATTATTGCGAAAGCCAGTGGGGAAACCCTTTTCTTTAAAACCATCCCCACTTCTAGTCGTAAAGTAACGAGAAAACTCCAACCAAAACATGTTTAAAAGAAGCGACGTTTTTAAGCCAATCTCTCACCCCTGAGGAAGAAGCCGGACCAGCTTCGAAACATCGGGTTTTTTTCTCTTAAATATATATTGGTTCGAGTTCTCATTCCTTCAGTATCTATTCAAAACAGGCAGACTTATATCGAATGTTTACCTTTGATTCCAGTCGTACATTATATCCTCGCTGCTCCGACAAACCCCCTCACACCGAGACGTTTAGAGAAGGAGTGACAGGTGCGCAACCATAAGCAGCCCCTCTTCCTTCTTGGGCGCTTATAGCTCTCGTGTGCGTGTGTGTGTGTGTGGGGGGGGGGTAGAGAGAGGAGTGCTGACGAATAAAATGTTACATCTTGGTTTGTTTGTTTTTTTCTGCGCCAGGTAGCTAACGACCTAGTCATTATTTTATTTTTGAGGAAGCAGCATACAATACAACACAATCATGCCCACCTAAAAAGACGCAAACACAGGCATTGTATTGCAACTGATGAGGTATTGTCGAAAGACTCAGCTTATGTAAGATAACACGTACATGTGCACTAACACCAGAGCATACAATGAAGACAAGTTTTCTTGCAGTGTTTTACAAGAAGACTTGATGAATGATGAACCATGAATGCACCTTACCTAATTTGAAACTCGGGACAGGTAACAGACTTTTTAAAGAACGCCACCCTGTCAAGTCATGGTTCTCAGATTTTATGCTGCAAAAATTTTATATTACACCATTCCGCACAATCACCAAATTACAAGCGTAGGCGAATGTATTGACCAGCATAGTATCACCAAATTTCAAAATAGCACAGGTATTTACAGCAGCCAATTCATGTGGTACTCATTGTATATAGTGCTATCAGCGCGCATGTGCCTGTCGCAGAAATTGCATGTTATGTTAGGTTTCTCTTTAATATTAATATGTAGAGGCACGGGAAATAACTTGTTTTTGTCTGTTGAAAGATTATATATATATATATATATATATATATATATATATATATATATATATATATATATATATATATATATATATATATATATATATATATATATATATATATATATGTCTACTTAGGGCAGGTAATAACCGCAGAGCCGGACCACGAGATTGAAGTAACTAGAAGAATAAGAATGGGGTGGAGCACATTCGGCAAGCACTCTCAAATTATGACAGGTAGATTGCCACTATCCCTCAAGAGGAAGGTATATAACAGCTGTATCTTTCCGGTACTTAGCTACGGAGCAGAAACCTGGAGACTAACAAAGAGGGTTCAGCTTAAATTGAGGACGACGCAGCGAGCAATGGAAAGAAAAATGGTAGGTGTAACCTTAAGAGACAAGAAGAGAGCAGAGTGGATTAGGGAACAAACGGGGGTTAAGGATATCATAGCTGAAATCAAGATGAAGAAATGGACATGGGCAGGGCATGTAGCGCGTAGACAGGATAACCGCTGGTCATTAAGGGTAACTGACTGGATTCCCAGAGAAGGGAAGCGGGTTAGGGGGAGACAGAAGGTTAGGTGGGCAGATGAGATTAAGAAGTTTGCGGGTATAAATTGGCAGCAGCAAGCACAGGACCGGGTTAACTGGCGGAACATGGGAGAGGCCTTTGTCCTGCAGTGGACGTAGTCAGGCTGATGATGATATATATATATATATAGTGGGAGTAATAATTCAATGGGCCAGTTAGTCTTCGTGAAGGTCTGGGATATGGCACAACGGGAGCGTTGTCAACAAGGATTACTATATCTATTTCCCAACAGTTTCGGGAGGGGTCCTCGCTTCATCAGGGGATGGTGAAGGGAGACCAAACACAAATTGCCCCAGACACTTGGGCAGACTTGAATATAATGTTAAGTTTTATTTGGTTGATTTTTAGCATTACCTTCGCAACAGAAGTACATCTGTCAGCGACAATCATTCTTAACCTCTCCCAGTGCCAGTGCCAGTAGGTCCGTTCAAGTTACGTTATGAAAACCAGTTTGCTGGACTATGTCATATATGACATGTCGCTGAAATTTCGGTCTCATGCATTTTTGATGAATACAGCCGTCTTTTGTAAAGTCTCTACTGGCAAGTTTTTTTTAATTTTGTTTTGTTATTTTTAAAACTGGTGGCCTCAGACAAGCTTATTACGCCGCTTCTCACCACTGGATAGCCGTTGTTACGCACGGCGCCTAGGCCGACGGGGGAGGGCCGCGTTCTTTGTTCATCAAACAAGTCACCAAAGGGCTGCCAGCCTGCTGTCCGCCGTGTATCGTCCATCTTAACCGGGAAGTGAGGTGGCATTCCGACAACATAATACGTTCGACGAGACGATCACAATTGTTTCTTGGTGTCACAGGTGCAGTGTGGTAGTCACGCCCCAATCAAAGATCTTAACTTGAGTGAGCGTGAGCGGCACCGTCAGAAATGGTGTGTATGTCTCGTGATTCAACAGCTCATTCTGGACCCATTCCCTGATTTAGTCAAAATGCACACTTTATAGTGAGCCACCCAGCTCATTCGCAAGAGATCTCTCGCCCTGTCTGTACAGAATGTAACAAATACTCTGTTAAGTTTGCCGTCTTACTCCTGAGTGCACATGCGTTTTCCTTTCTGTCTCTCTACACGCCCTTTCTTGCCCCTATTTCTCCACCCCCAGTGCTGGGCAGCAAACCAGATGCCAAGATATGGTTAATCCCCCAGCCTTCCTTTCTCTCTATTGCCATCTTACTGCCTTGTCATCTTCATCCCGGATATCCAATGTCTTAAAATACCGGTACAAATAGATAAATTAAAGAATAAAACAGATGGTGAATATTTTCCGCATGTTCAGACGCTGCATATAAGTGGTCATC
This sequence comes from Rhipicephalus microplus, assembly GCF_043290135.1. NCBI lineage: Eukaryota > Metazoa > Arthropoda > Arachnida > Ixodida > Ixodidae > Rhipicephalus > Rhipicephalus microplus. The sequence goes on from NW_027464586.1 coordinate 11,257,893, forward strand.
CTCGAAAATTATCAACTTTAACACCGCGGACAGGTGCTGATGTACCCTGAGTAGCTTCGAGCATGTATTTAGACTCGACGCTTTTAATCTTCATTAAACTTCTCCCTTTCGATTTCATCCTTCGGGGCTTTATGTAGTTCTTCATCTAACGCGCTGCATTCGTGCTGCACTGCTACCACTTCATTTCTTCTGTATATACTAACTGTTTCGGGCACAATTACAGGCTGCCATCTTGGACTGATAATGATGCCGTTTTGCATCCGTATGAATATTCGAATAGTGCTATGGTGAACTCGCACGCATCAAAACGCTGGGTCATTACATTCAACGTCGTATGACCATAATCATAGCTAATTACGACACAAAAAACAGCAAAAAAATTGCTTTTAAGCTTAAGAAGGCAGTGTCTATGCTTTACTGTAACTGTTACATTTATTTTTTTGTCAATTTGTCCAATATGTCATTTCATGCAGCGGCCGCCGAACTTGTGCCGCTGTTCATAGTGGTACTCTCGGTTTCTGAAGCTGGATGAAGATAACTAAGAAGCCTGATTTTTACTGGCTACATAAAATGTGAAACGAAGCTATGAATCAAGATGAAGTACCACTGCAGTGATCGTGGCCTTCGATGGACATCGTGTGCCCAATTTTGTGCGATACGGATCGGTGCTACTTCAATGTACACTATACCGTAGACAGATAGATATTTGCTACACCTGTGGTCGGCTCGGCCATCGAGCGGACGTGTGCCCGAACCCCGGAGACGTTATCTGCAGAGGCTGCAGCGTGCCGAACCCCGAAAAGGAACACCGCTGCACACCAACATGCAAGCTTTGCGGAGGAACCCACCTCACTGCCGACAGGGAATGTAAAGAACGCTACCACATTCCATACGTGGTGCGCCGACGACGATGGGAGCGAGTACACTCGACGCGACACAACAGTTACGATGCAATGAACGAGTTCAACCCAACCACTGACGACGACCAGGCCTCGAAGCTTTTTACAGATGGTCGATCCGATGGCAGCCGATCCCGGTCCCGATCCCGGAGTCGTCCCAGGAACCGCACAATGCGTGTATCGAGGTCCCGGAGCCGCCCTCGGACCCACTCCCGCAGCGCACGAAGTGGGACCCCAACCAGATCTATATCGCGAGGCTACTCCAGGTCTCGTTCTGGTTCACGTCACGGTTCCCGTTCAGGTTCCCGGCACGGGTCACGCTCCGGCTCCCACTCAGGTTCCGAGCCTCATGCCGGTTCCAGGCCTCACCCCAGTCTCACCGGGGTCTCGCGTCAACGATCGCCTAGCCCATCGGCACCACCATCGCCAGGCAACGTCAGCAAGAATAAGCGGGGACCTCTCACTTGGGCGGACGCCGTCCGGAGAAAAGGAAACACTACATCACAGGTAGGGTCGGGTTCACTCCCAGAGCATGATACACACAACACCTCTGAGATAGCGATCTTAAAGCAGGAAAATGCGATGATGAAAGAAACAATACGCAAACTCACAGTCGCAATTGCCGAACTAAAAACTGACAGAAACGCACGCGCTGCTATGCCCCCAACCGACAACGACGACAATGCAGTCACTCCGTTGCAGCCGCAACCTGTAGGCGTTGGTAACGACGACGGCGAGAGCGCACACAAGAAACGCGCGGTCGCCCACGACCAGCCAGCTTTAAAGGAAGAGTTAGACGACATTAGGAGCACGCTATCGGCGATTAAGGAAAGCCTTCGCTTTCTTGGCGAAAGCATGGCTCTCGTGCAGTCTACTCTCGCGGTACACGGTAATCGTTTGGGCCAAGTGGAGCAATATCTTGATCACGTCGTCGCCCCTGCCGTTGCGGCGGATAAGCCGTTGTCGCAACGTACAGCCGTGCCCAGTCCACCGCATCACGCGGACCTTATGCACCCGCCGGGTGCTCAGGCCAACTCCTAAATGCTTCAAGATGGCCAGGCCAATTGACGAGTTGCGAATCTGGCAATGGAACTGCAGGAGCTTCACCCACAAGAAAGCTTTCCTGCAGCAATACCTCCGTAGCCACGAAGCCAAACCTCACATCATGCTATTACAAGAGACTGTAGTACCAACCGCCACGTTTTCCGGATACCAGTGGTTGCCCGGCCCCTCGGGAGGACGCGGTATCGCCACCTTGGTCGCTAACAAGATTACCTGCACAGCGCACAGTCTCAATGTGCCCGAAATTGAGCACGTTATGGTCGAAATTCTCCCTGGAAATATATCACAACAAAGCGTATACATGCTCAATGTATACAGTAGTCCCAGCCACCATAGACAAAGATTCACACGCTTGTTCCAGAAAGCTGTCCGCCTCGCGGGGCCTAACCCGCTAGTGATTGCAGGCGATTTTAACGCTGCGCATAGCGCCTGGGGCTACACGTACGACACACCCAAAGGTAACGAGCTTTGGAAAAGTGCGAATGACATGGGCCTTATTCTCATTACGGACAAGGCCTTCCCCACTCGCACTGGTACGTCCACGCAAAGAGATACTACGCCGGATCTATGCTTCGTCAAGAATATCTCCGACGCCCACTGGTCCAACCTCGCGGTAGATCTCGGTAGTGACCACTTCATATTGGCTGTACACCTCCCCACAGTAAGCAGGAAGACCAAGTCGTACACGTGGGTCGACTGGGACCTCCTTCGTAAGACCCGTGCAGAACGACCTCCTCCCGATACCCCACCGAGCCTCGAGACGTGGACGGCCCAGCTCAAAGCTGATGTAAACAAGGCAACGAAAACTATCAGCACAGACCTTCCAACCGAAAGGATGGACAGTCGTCTCGCCCACCTACTAGAGGCCAAACAGTCTCTATTGGCCCGGTGGAAGGGCCAGCGCCTTAATCGGAGGTTACGCAAACGCATATCTCAGCTGAACAAGACCATGATGGATCACTGCCGCATCCTTTCAAAACAGCAGTGGGACGAAATTTGTAATTCGATTGATGGTCAGGTTCGAAATGGCAAAACGTGGAACTTACTCAAACACCTCCTCAATGAAACCAACACCCGCACAAATCAGCGTCATTCGATCGTGAAGATACTTCATCAGGCTAAACGAACAGTGTCACCGGAAGATGTTGTCAAGAACCTCGTGGAAAAATATCTCCCGCTCCCCACGGGCCCTGTGACCCCTCACCCTGATTACTCTGGCAGCGACAACACTAACTTAGACGCCGAGTTCTCTATTGAAGATGTGCGCCGAGCTCTCCATGAGCTCAATGGCCGCTCAGCCCCTGGCCCCGATGGCATCAACAACAAGCTCCTACGCAACCTGGACGATTCTTCCGTCACTTACCTCACTGACACTATCAACGAGATATGGAAAAAGGGTGAGGTACCCGATGCTTGGAAACTAGCTCACACGGTTCTCATACCCAAACCGGGAAAGGCGCCGAGCCTAGATAACCTACGCCCCATATCTCTCACGTCGTGCGTGGGCAAAGTGGCTGAGCACGTCGTCCTCAACAGGGTTGGTCGATACCTCGAAGATAACGACTACATCCCGCACCACATGATTGGCTTCCGACCAGAGTTATCCACTCAAGACGCCATGTTACTCCTAAAGCATCAAATTCTAGATGGCGGAAACACTCGGGACACTCGTGCAATACTCGGTCTCGATTTAGAAAAGGCCTTCGATACCATAACGCACTCGTCAATCTTGAAAGCGATCGCAGCCCTCGGCCTAGGTCATCGATTTTACTACTTTATCCGCTCTTTTCTCACTCGGCGCAGAGCCGTCCTCCGCGTAGGAGACCTAGTGTCGGAAGAAGTGGAGCTCGGACAGCGGGGCACTCCTCAGGGATCCGTCCTCTCACCCACGCTCTTCAACCTCGTGATGATCGGGCTTTCCGAACGACTTTCAAAAATAGACGGGCTAAACCACACTATCTATGCGGATGATGTAACCATATGGTGCTCCACAGGGTCGAATGGCTTCATTGAGTCCGCCCTGCAAGAGGCTATCGACACCACCGAGTCTTACCTCGACCACACCGGTCTCAGGTGCTCACCTGCGAAGTCGGAGCTGTTGATATATTTGCCCAAACGCCGGGGTGCCAAGCCCAAAGGGTGGAAACCTCCGGCGGAACGCAATATCACCCTCCACACCAGAGATGGTCGTACTATACCCAGGGTAGACACCATCAAGGTCCTCGGCATGATCATCGAGTCCCGCGGAACCAACACCCAAACAGTACACAAGCTCAGGGCTAAGACTGAGAATGCCATACGACTCGTACGTAGAGTAGCCAACAGGCACCGTGGCCTCAAAGAAGACAACCTGCTGCGTCTCGTACACGCGTTTGTTTTGTGCCATTTTACATACGTTGCCGCTATACACAAGTGGCTACGGGCTGAGCGCGATCAACTCAATGCGCTTATTCGCAAGGTGGTCAAACGAGCCCTTGGCCTCCCTATCACCACTCCAACGCACAAACTCCTCGAGCTTGGCTTACATAACACGCTAGAAGAGATCGCCGAAGCTCAGGAACGTGTGCAATTGACCCGACTCACTACAACCAAGGCGGGCCGCCATATTGTGCGCGAGCTCGGCTTCTTCTCCTCGAGGGCCAGGGACCCCCCAGAGTTGACTCTAATTCCCCGTGAAATCCGTGACCTTATTACGATCGCTCCCATACCACGAAATGTACACCCCGAATACAACAGAGGCAGGTGCCTTGCGCGGGCGACCGCCATTCTCAAGCGCATAGACATGGAAGCGGACAACGTCTCCTTCGTGGACGCCGCTGCCTATCGCAACAACCAAGCCTTCGCCGCTGTCGCGGTATCATCCACGCAGCAGACTCTTAACTCAGCCACAATCCTCACCCGAAACCCCGAAATAGCGGAGCAAGTAGCTATAGCTATAGCTATGCTCGACAGCAAACGGGAATTCATCTACAGCGACTCCAGGCCGGCCATCAAAGCCTTCGAACGCGGAGTCATCTCCGACCAGGCGTTACGTATCCTGCGCAATGTGGACCCGAGTGCCCTGAAGCACCACACTGTCATCTGGTTCCCCGCCCATCTCGGCCAGGTGCCGGGTGCCCTATCCAACCTCAACGAGATCGCCCATGATGCAGCGCGCGCACTTACCGACCGCACTGCCACAGGGCAACCTCATCTTGCTGGGTTGGATACCAATCGGGATGCACCAATTACGTACAATGAAATTACAAAGCACTTTTACTTGGAACGCCGCATTTTTCCACCTTCACATCCGAAACTTAACCGACCACAGGCATTAACCCTACGCCTATTACAGACACAAACGTACCCAAACCTTGCCACGCTTCACGTTTATTATCCCGATGCATACCCCAGCGACACATGCCCATCATGTGGACACACAGCGACACTCGAACACATGCTCTGGGAGTGTAGAACAACTCCTCCCGACTCTACCTCAAGCAAGTGGGAGAGGTCCCTCAGGAGCTCACTTCTCGCCGACCAGCGATGGGCCGTCCAGCAGGCCCACGAAGCGGCCGCCAGGTACTCCCTATCGGTCCCTACGTGGGAGACGCCCGCTACGCGCTAAGCGCGTCCTGCAGGACCGAAATAAAGTTTTTTCATTCCAATCAAGATGAAAAAGAAGACAAATCTGTGAAAAGTCAGTGCTGGCGCATAAATGGCGCGCCGATTGTGCCGATGAAAAACGTCGGCGGCGGTGGCGGCGGCGGCGCGCCGATCAGTTCGCGTCGGCGGCGGCGGCGTGGCGACAACTCTCGGCGGCGGCGCGCCGACCAGTCGGCGCACACCTCTATAGTCTGACGCGGGGAGTTTTGCAACTTACCTAGTCTAGAAACGTTGCAGAGAACACCTACCAGTTTGGAGATCCACAAATGTCACTGCCATCGTCATCAATAGCAAGTTCGTGGCGGCCTTGGTGCATGTGTAGCGCATGTGAACATTGTTGCGTCTCTTATTTTCTCAGTATCGCGCCTGTACACTCGCAATTCTCCAAGATGTTTGGTTTCGCGATGATAATTAAAAATAATAGTCCCGGTAAGTGCATGTAAGTACATCAATCCGAAGGATACGGGCAATTTTGATCCTCACAAGTGGTACCGGGTGTTCTGGAAGGATAACTCATGTGGGCACTATCACGCTCAAGTGATTAAGCTTTACGGTAAGTCCGTGCCTCTTGTATTCCCAATACGAAAACAAAGAGGAGGAAGCAGTCATTCTGAAGTGATTTACTGGTCATATTTTCTTAGGCACCGAGGCTGATGCAAGGAATGCAACAGAAAAACGACCATCCATTCCGCAGACCCGATTGCGACTCCTCCGATAGCTGCAGTTCAAATGAAGTGGACAATGAGTCGTTTAAAAATTAAGTTGCAATTGGTCACACTGCAGCTGATATGCTACTTGCAGCGTAATTATTACCGACAGCCAAGTTTGGCTATCGTTGACAATGCGGCTGATGTGCTACTGCGGCGCAATTACAATCGACAGCCAATTTTGCTCTGCACGTGGTGCCGTGTCACACATGAAGCACAAATGTTCTGATATACTCCCCGCCCCCTTGACGAATATATCAGAGCATCGCTGCTCCACTACTTCGCAGGCACCGGAACGTCGTATTGAAGGTGGTGGTAAAGTTGCAGTATGCTGAAGAGCTATTTTTATTTTATTCTATCGTGGTATGAGCGCAGTTTAGTCACATATTTTTGTACAAGTGACTGGTTTAAAATTATTTTTGCTTGTGCGGATACACGCCCTGTTTGTGCTTGTGAAGTAGCAGTGAAATTTGTGTGTTGGGTTGTCTGCAGTTGTAAGAAACACGATGTCAAGCTGCTGTTGAGCAGAAGACAAAGCACGTCAGCAGCCGTTTTAAGAAGCAGCAGGGAGGCCTGCTGTTTGCTGATACTGAAAAAAAAGTACAGAGAAAGAGCTTCTGAAAGAAGTGAATACATATGCTGAGGGCTGAAAATACAAAATTATTAGAAAGAATAAGCCTACTGTAAAATGCCCTTCGCAGCAAAAGTTTCCGAACAGGTTTATCATTTTTTCATAAGCTGTTGTAACGCACTGCTGCTAGGGTTGTATGCAGCAGCAAGTTGCCCTATTCTTATAGCGTGCAATTTTGCTGAAAAGCAGAATGCAATGTAAGCTCATGGGTGGCAGGGATGCATGCATGTAAATGTGCTTTTACAACTTTCACATTGTGGTGGATATTAAAAAGAACACCACTTGGTCAAAATTTCTTGAGCCCTCCACTACGGCATCCCCTATAATCACACAATGGTTTTGAGACGTCACATGCAACGTATCATTACACTTTATTTGCATATCTCTACTGCATACTATGTTTATCGTATATATTATTTGACCATGCACACCTAGGATGCTACAGTGAGAATTAAGGGTGCAATATACTTTATTTTTGCACACTCTAGTTTTTCATTGCAGCAAAGAACCTTGTCCTTTGCGGGTGTTGCAGCCGCAAGCCTCAGAAACAGAAACGACTTGCACCTTTGCCACCACTATGTGCTGCCACGCTGGAACCACCACAGCGACCACGGACAGCCCTGAAGTAGCACACTCAAGTGTGAGGGAGGCTGCACCGCTTATCAACTATGTGCCCACTGAAAGAGAGGTATCATAAAACTCTAGTATGCTTTGTCTTGAAGATATATTGCTTTGCTTTAATGAGAAAATGTGCATTGACAAACTGATGTGTGCACATCATCTTTGACTTGTTTTATAGGTGCATCGGAGCAAAGGAATTGCCGTTCCGAAGAGGTTGTACAATCACCTCATGGGCATGAAAAGAGAGACCCGTCTTGTTCGTGAGGCGGCCGTTGCCAATTTTTATACAGCAGGCCTAGTCGGTATAAGTGTTACTGGCGCAGCCTCCAATCGGTCTAAAGGGGTGGCGAAATCTTCCTTGGAGAAAGAAACATATGCTGTGTTTTGAGGTAGGTAAAATTTTGCAATCTGACCAAAATTCATGGAAGTTGGTGGCTCCATTTTTGCTCGTAATCAGCCGAGGTTTTACTGCCAACTTATGTTATAATTACTTACTAAAGCTTCAAGTGTAGCTTTTGCCTACTGGAGCTGGGTACTTTTATGCAAGAATCCACAAACTAATTTTAAACAATATTAGAGAGGCAGACTGGTAGCACTTCTACTTATTTCTTTGTCATATTGACTCCTCGGTTTAGAGTGCACATAACTTCGCTTAATAAGTGCTCGTAACTTGGTTTGTTTTTGATCATGCAGATTTCTTCAACCATTTTTTTGAAGCACACCGTTCTGATTGGAGAGGTTGAGCAAACGAAGAAGCTCCTCAATAAAGTTTTGGCAAACAAAATTAACGACTTTATGAAATAAAGAGATTAACCAAGGAATGGCACATTAAATAAAATATTTTGTTTGATTTCTGTGTTCATATTTGTGTCCTGCTTGCTCTGATGTAGCGGTGCACCTGCCAGTTGGCTAAGCACCGATTCGCTTGTGGGCCTATCAGAGTAGAATGCTACACTTATAGGCTGGTACACCAGTACTGGTACACTGATAAGACTGATACACTCATAGACTGATACACTCATAGACTGATACACCTATAGACTGATACAACTGTCAATAACCTGATAGCCTATAAGTTTTTCTATCAGAATTTTTGCTAGGGTTGTGCGAGTCGCAGCTTAAATTCTCACTTGGCATTCAATTATCGGTTTCCGAACGCAGAAGTTTTAGCGGCATACAATTGCTCATTAACTTAGACGAGTAACGCTGTAAGAGCGCTAAAACTTACGTATGTCGCGAAGCCTGTGACTCGAGAATTGTCCCCAGCAGCAGAAATAGAGAAGACACTTTTTTAACAAAAACATAACTTTATTTTCATGCATGCCAAGGTATTCAAGCTCTGCCACTAGAGTACACATGGCTTAACTCTCCACCCTTTCTTTTCGTCTTCTTTTTGGTTCATGCCTTTCAAGAAAAAAAGTGGACACGAGTGAGGCAATAAAATCGCACCACACTTTTGGTCAAGAGGGCACCTTGCTTTGGGCAGCCAATTTGTTGTGTCTCGCCAATCCCCTTCAGCATCTCATGGCCGACTTTGCGTGAAGACGTGCTGAGCTCAAGACACGAGTGATTTTGTCCTCAAGGTTCAGGATGAGGGTATAAAGGGAATTCGACAGATACAAAAGTCCGCCCAGATCCCACAGCTTGCTTGACTGGGCTGGGAGATTTCCTGGCACATTTTCTCTCGAGACAAGACAGGCGTTCTTGCACTCATCACAATTAATGCTAAGTATACGCTTTCTCGCAACGTAGCCTGCGACATAATATACAAGGCGGGAGTCACTTTGCTCAGCAGTCTACGATGCATGATCTATCGACACTATCGGCACCCAGGCACAAAGCACTGGGTCTTCTTCTTTACCGTTGACATCCTCGGGCATTTCAGAGGGACCTAGCGCAAATACTGACTGATGGCATACTTGCAATGTAACGACTGCTTGCGAAGAAAATCCCAGCGCACCTGCAGCAGACACAGGGAAGTGCGCCGCTCCCTACCCGCGCTGCTGCCATCAGCGCCCCTTGCGGCATCGGCGCGCCGCGTGATCCTCTCCGAGAAGCGAAAAGCGCCCCGCTCATCACCCCTCCCCATTCTAGCCACCCTATCATCACGGCGGCGGGCGGTACCAACGCCTCCTCTAGATAATGCCTGCCGCATGAAAAGAAAAATGGCTGCCACACCCTTTCCTTTCTTTATTTTAGAATGTTCTCGGTCGCTAGCGTCACCTGTGGCGGACGGTGCAACAACGCAACACTTTACATAGCCTCCAAAATAGCGGTGTACAGTTGCAGGTCTTGAACAACTCTCGACTGACGCGCCCCTATGGACCGCCGGTGAAAAACGTTAGCAGACGACGTTCGCGCAGCGCGCAGAAAAAAAGTGCGCGGTGTGCGGTTCCGCTTGATAATTACTGCAGACAAACAAACAAATAACTCGTAATATCGCAAAATTGGACGCAGAAATGATAAATATTAAGTTTTAAGACAGTGGAAAGTATTTTACACCGTCTTTACAACTGTTTTTGTCGTTTCGTGCGAGAAATCACGACAGCTAGCAGACGTACATTGCATTGCAGCGCGAGTGCTAGGGGTGCGCACGCTTGCATTACTGGTAGTACTTGCATTTTTTTATTTCGAAAGGTTTGTGCCTACTACTTGTGTTCTACGTGCGTCCGGTCAAACCATGCATATACACTCGGACATGCGCTATTGTTGCGTGCCAAAGCGCAGGTCTGGTCAGCGGCGAAAACAAGACGGCGTATCTTTTCATGAGATACCGGCTGAGAGCACTTCACGCGAGCTATGGTTAACGGCCATTTCAAGAGAAGAGTGGGCGCCAAACAATACCTCAAACTACTCAGTGGTATGTAGTCTGCACTTTCTTCCATCTGACTTCAAAGACGGTTGTACAAGACGACTTCTAAAACCGGGTGCTGTTCCAAGCGTGTTTGACGACCCGACTGGCGAGACTGTGGACATCGAAAGGATCGCAGTAAAGCGGGATAGAAGAATACGGAAAAGAAAGCGTGAGCCTTCTCCGAGCAACACCGGCAGCCACGACAACAATGATACCGCAGCCTTGTCGACAGGAGGAAGCGAGATTGAGGCAAGTTGTCCTAAAGCTAACGAGTCTCCAACAAGCGAGAACACGAACCTGAGTGACCCGTGCAAAAAAGTACCAGTTTATTGAGTGGCAACCACGACGTAGGTTTGCTCGCCATGACAGGGCCTGCAGTGGTGACGAATTTAGCATGCTCCCAGGATGCAAACAATCGAGATGTGCTTGCCGTGGTTAGCACAAGAAAGTGATCCAGAAAAAAGTGACCCTGTCCTACAAGCGCTCTGTGAAGACTCAAACAGCCCCAAGCGCGCGTTCATCGCATTTTTTTGTTCAGCGCAAGCGATGGCGCGAAAAAGAACGCGCTCTGAAAGCTAAAATTAAAAGGCTGCGAAAAACTGTGGATGCCTACAAGAACGAGCTCCAAAAACTTAAAGAAGAGTGCTCTGTAAGCGCATTTTTGGAAGTTGTGGCCAATGCCGAAGAGGGAAGCACAAAAGCTGTGTTACTGTTAGATCAAATGAAGAATTTAAAAAGAAGAGACCGTCGTGGTCAGAAACAACGATTAGGCACTGCATTGTCATTCGACATTTTTCTACCAAAGCATATGAATACATTAGGTGCGAGAAGTTACTAACTTTGCCATGTCGCACTACTCTTCAAAAATATATTGGCAGCAGCTCTGGAGAAGTCGGTTTCAGCGAGCTCGTTCGCCTGCGCCTCCAAACAGAACTGGAACGTTTAGACACGCCCCAGTCAAAGGTTTGCAGCCTCATTGTTGATGAGATGAGGATACAGCAAAAACTGCTGTATCACAAGCAGCGGGATGACTTTGTTGGTGACGTGGATATGGGTTCTGGATTGGAACAACTAACTCCTAAATCAGGAGAGTATCTGGCCAACTCGCTTTTGTGTTTCCTTCTGTGTGGCCTATGCGCCAGGTTCAAGATACCAGTAGGGTATTTTTTTTACAAAGGGCTGCACCGGTCAGCAACTTGCTCTGGTCATACGCCACGTGCTAAAAAAGACAGCAGACGCCGGTTTTGGCGTTGTCCGCCTTATGACAGATAATCACAAGATAAACGTGGCAGCCATGGACAACATGTGCAATGGCGAAGCAGCTATAAGAGCCCCACATCCCGCCGATTCCTCATAAGAAACCTACCGCTCCTTTGACCAGAGCCATATCATGAAAAATGTCAGATCGCAGTTTTTGGCAAAGGACTTCAGTAAAAATAATCAGGTGTCATCAAAGTATGTTAAACAATTGTATAGGATGCAGAAGCGTTCTTCAATGAGGCCGGTGAGATTTTTAACCCGCAAACATGTCTACCCTTCAAATATCGAGAAAATGAGCGTTATGCTTGCTGTGCAATTGTTCTCGGCAGCAGTGACCGCAGCTGTCAGCTATCTTAAAGACCAGGCCGGACACACCTGCGACTTGGAATTCGCGTCAGCGGGCCCTACCATCGAGTTCATGAAAATGATGCAAAAATGGTTTGCCCTCACGGACGTGAGCAACTTCCAAAAGTATATTCACTGCAACAACGAAGACTCTCGGCCGTTCACAGACGTCGAAGACCCGCGGCTTGAATGGTTGGAAACTGTCTTCCTCGATTACATCGAAGATTTGAAGAATGAAAGTTTGACAGGAAACTTTTTCAGTAAAGAGGCGTATCATGCCATTGTCTTCGCAACTAAATCAAACGTGGACTGCATACGCCATTGGCTCACCGTGAAGCATTTTAAGTTTGTGCTCACGCAAAAGTTGTCAAGTGATCCAATCGAGTCACTTTTTGGCTTTTTACGGCGAAGTGCCGGCAGCAACGACATGGTGGACGTGAGTAGCACTGTGTGTGGTCTAGAGAAAATGTTGAAAACTGGCATCGTTGCTGCTTCCAAAGAAAGCAACGTTCAAAGCTTGACGTCCTTTGCATCGAGACAACTTCTTCCTTCTCAATTAAGTCCTACTACCAACCCGGGTGCGGCTGAAAAGATCTTAGACATGGCAGTTGCCGCATTAAAGGAGCACTGCCTTTCGGAAGGACCATGTCGTTCAAATCCCGATGTTGCAAACGTGGCAATGGTGGGAGGGTTTATTGTCCAAGCTGCAAGCGAAAGTATTTCCTGTCAGAATTGTGTCGCACTGCTGCAAGGGCCCAAAGCCAACACTCCCCTTCTTGGGCTTATCGCGCATCAGGACCATGGTGGACTGCTATATCCAAGCCAAGAACTCTCGAAGCTTTTAGTGGGGCTCAGGAAGTTTGTAGACTGTGTTTTGGCACACAGAAGAGACATCACAAAGCCCCTTGAAGTTTGCGTGAAGCACACTGTTGAACTACTTGTGGTACTTCCAGTTCTGAGTGGTGGGAACGCAGACGTCGACCACCGAAAGCAGCTGTTCGAGCTCATTTCAAAAAAGTTCATAAAGCCAATGCTCAGTAATTATGCACTCGGTGTGACTGACAGAAATGCTGCTGTGAGAATCTTGAAGAACAAGCCTCTCTCTAAAAGTGCTGAAGTTGTAACACAGCTTGACTCATTACCTGTGCGTGTTAATTTATGTTGCTGCATGTGTTCATTTCTGCTTGTGTTCATTGCTGCTTGTGTTCAGATTTCTGAACATTCTTATAAAAATCATTGCTTTCGTTTTTGAAGCTGTTTATTGAATCTACTCAAATTTCACCCGGTGTAACAACTGAAAAACATAGGCACAAATACGTTCACTTCGATGTTCATTTCAAAGCAACGTATGCAGGCATTTCGAAAGGAAACCTTTTGTCAGTGACGCTGAAAATACCAACGTGGTTCTGCACGTATATTTCAGTGCTTTTTTGGAAGTTGCGTTGACTGTCGCTACATGTACTATTTCCCCACGACCGAGCGCTTGCTGCTCACAGTATGCCATTGCTTCTCCAGAGACATTTAAGCAACATTTAAAAAACGCGCTCATACAATCGTGCAGATCACAGTGCGCGGCTGAACGTCAGCAGCAGCCGACGCGGTGTGATACCGCCCGCTGCCGTGATAATGGATGGATGGATGGATGGATGGATAGATGGATGGATGGATGGATGGATGGATGGATATGGCCGTACCCTTTAGATCGGGCGGTGGCTAGCGCCATCAAGCCGTAATACTTAATGAACCAAAAACTAAATTTTTTTCCCTTAAAAAGTGAGTTTGAGGATTCGTACTTTGCAGTGAAGAGTTTAATTTTCACTCGTGCCTTGACTTTAGCCACCAATCAGATAACCTCCTTCTAGTTAAGTCTACCCGCTTAAAGTCTATTTTGCCCTTCCGGTCCCTAAACCCCAGTGCTTTGAAAAACTCTGCGCCATCATCCTGAACTATAGGGTTAAGTCCTTTACAGAACATTATCAAGTGTTCGGCAGTTTCTTCTTCCCCTCCATACGCACTGCATACTGTGTCTAGTCTTTCGTATTTGGCCCAATATGTCTTGGTTCGCAGTACTCCCGTCCTGGCCTCAAACAGTAGAGATCTACCCCGAGTATTATCATGGATCCTTTCCTTGGCAATTTCCTGCTTAAAAGTTTGATAGATCTCTAGTGCGGACTTCTTGATCATGACCATTCTCCACATGTCAGTCTCCGTTTCCTTCACTTTCTTCTTAACCGCTAGTTCTTTTTGGTTTGGCCACCTGCTGTTTTCTAAGTAATTACCAGTCAACTTCCAGGTTCGCTTCCTCCATTTTGTATCAACATTCTTCAAGTAAAAGTAGCTGAAAACCTTCCTAGCCCAACGCTCCTTCCCCATTTCTCTCAATCGCTTCTCAAATTTTATCTTGCTGCTAGCTTCCCTGCCCTCAAATGATGTCCATCCCATATCACATTGTACTCCCTGATTTGGTGTATTCCCGTGAGCTCCTAAAGCAAGCCTACCTATTCCACGTTGCTTAATTTCTAATCCTGCTTGAACTTCTGATCTCATGCACAAGACGGCATTGCCGAACGTCAGACCAGGAACCATGACCCCTTTCCATATTCCTCTCACAACATCATACCTATTGTAATTCCACAGTGCCCTATTTTTCATCACTGCAGCATTCCTGTTACCTTTAGTCGTCACGTATATTTCGTGTTCCCTCAGGTACACGGTCCCATTGCTTATCCATACGCCCAGATATTTGTATTATCTGTTATTGCTAGCGTGACCTCCTGTATTCTAAGCGCACGACCTTTGTTGTCATTGAAAATCGTGACTGCTGATTTTTCCTTACTGAATCTAAAATCTAACTTATCTCCCTCATTACCGCAGATGTCCATCAATCTATGCAGATCTTCCTTGTTTTTGGCCATTAGCACTATATCATCTTCGTACATTAATGCTGGTAGTGCCTGATCAATAAGTTTTCCTTGTTTGACTAAAGAGAGGTTGAAACCCAGTCCACTTCCCTCTAATTTTTCCTCTAATCCTTGAAGGTACATCATGAATAATAAGGGTGACAGGGGGCACCCTTGCCTAAGCCTCCGTTTTACCTCTGCAGGCTTGGATACCTGTTTTTCCCAATTTATAACTACCTTGTTACCTTTGTAGATACCCTTTAAAAGATTAGTGACTACATGTTCCACGCCTAGTGTGTCCAGTATTCCCCACAATTCCTCTTGGACCACGCTATCGTACGCTCCCTTGATATCCAAAAATGCTAGCCACAGGGGCCTGTGTTCCTTTTCTGCTATTTCGATGCACTGCGTCAGTGAGAACAGATTGTCTTCCAACCTCCTGTGTTTCTGAAACCCATTCTGCAGTTCCCCCAGCACCCCCTCATCCTCTATCCACGCCTGCAGTCTTTCCTTTATAATCTGCATCGCCAGCCTGTAGACCACTGATGTCACTGTTATAGGACGGTAGTTGTTTATGTCAGCTTTGTCCCCCTTTCCTTTATAGATCATGCTCATCCTGCTAAGTTTCCATCCATCGGGAACTTCACCATCGATTATTATTGTGCTCACTGCCTCTCTCAAAGCCTGCTTAGACTTCGGACCTAATGTCTTTATCAGCCTAATTGGAATGCCATCTGCGCCTGTTGATGTACTACTAGGAACCCTTTTCTCAGCCCTTTCCCACTCTTGTTGTGAAAATGGAGCCATTGCACCACTTGATTCGTCCTCGTCTATTGTGGTGCATAAAGTACTTCTTTGTGGAAATTTTTCTGTCACTTTTGTTCTTATATATTCAATAGCTTCGTCCCCTTCTAGCCTAGCACCTTGGGCTGTAGTTATAAATCTCTGCTCTAGGCTCGTCTCATTTCTTAGGGAGTTTAGATGGTTCCAAAATTTCGCAGCTGCCTTTCTATCTTTTTTATGTACTTCTGCCAGCCACTGAGCTCCCTTCCTTCTAATCTTTTCATTGATCAGAAGGGATGCATCCCTTCTACAGCTTAGAAACGTTGCCCATTTTCTTTCAACATCATCTGTCGGTTCACCCCGCTGCTTAGCATGTCTGTGTTCCCTAGAGGCTTCCTGACGTTTTGCTGTGGCTCTCTTAACTTCCTCATCCCACCAACTTTTGGGTTTGTGTCTTCTTTTCCGGGGTGACTTGTCACACGTCTTAGCAAGCTCAAGCTCAAAGAGTCTAATTAGATTCGTGTATGTCCACACTGTCTTATTATCCTCCGTGATTACTTTCTCAATTTGTTTAGTGGCTGTTTCAATTTGCCTTTCTGGATAAAAATTTTCCTGTAGTTGCTCATCTTGTCTCCTTCCCACTTTCACTCCTCTTCCAAAACTTAGCCTGATACGTTTGTGATCGCTACCCAGACTTCTGGAGCCACCTTCATCTATGTGCATTCCGCTGAGCTTATCATACATCCTATGTGACATCAGTGCATAATCTATCGTCGACTGAAGCCTTCCTACCTCCCATGTTATTTGCCCTTCACACTTCTCGGTACTGTTGCAAATGATCAAATCAAGCCTTTCACACATATCCATGATCATTTTGCTTGTCGGGTTTCATGAGAGAACACTGAAGGTATTTACAGGAGAATGGCACAACAATGATAACACTTTATGCGTCAAGCATAGACATACGTGAATGTACACATTGATGAGTTTATGTATGAACAGTCATGGTAATAACTTTGAAAAGCAAAATGAACTCTGCTTGCAGTGCAAGCTGAAGGAAAAATGAGAAGGGAGACAGGAAAGAGCGTACTCTTTCCTGTCCCCCTTCTCGTTTTTCCATCAGCTTGCACCGCAAGCAGAGTTTTCAAGTATGAAACCAACTAGTCTGCAAAGAAGTATTGATTCAAAACGCACAAAGTCTTTGTTAGAATTTCAGTGGAAGCGGCATAGCAGGCACGTATATTAAATGGACACTATCGACACGATGCTGTTATGCCAATGTGTGTAAAGTACACAGATGAAGCATGGTGCATACACAGGCAATATCAATTTGACTTTCTGTTGACCAGAAAGCACTATACTGCAATTAGGCTCAGCCATCTTGAGACTAGAGTAGGGCTCTGTTGTTTTGAGCTAAAATTGAAAATGCAAGTGGCACATCGGTACTAAAAATGTGGGCTCGGTAGTTGGCCATCATATAATGATGCACTGGATGATGTGGTGTTCACAGAAGGGCATACTATTGCTGACAGCACAGGTAGTTTGCCGGGTCAACACATAAGGGTGCATTGCAGGGAACTTGGTGGTGACAAGTGGTGTTCTGGTACCGTTTTATACATTGAGTAATGTGAGCCGACAGCACTGAGGACCAACCCACCACATCTAGTGGCAACCTGCACGTTACGGCATTGAAATCCCGGCCGCGGTGGCAGTCTCGATGCAGCACATTGGAATGAAAGAAAAAGGGTGAGTGCAATGGGACGGCGTGTCATAACGCAAAATAGCTCAATCGGCCGCTATCAAGCAAGGTATCAAATAAGAATAAACGGCAAACAACAAAATGGAGAAGATGAATTAAAAGAAACCATGCTAAGTTGTCAATACACTGTAATGTTGCTAATTAGACGAGTCGGAGCAAGAAAAGTACGGTTAAAGTCTAGAAACGCGCGCGACTACACTCTCTGGAAGCTGATAGCAGTTTCTTGAGGTGCCTTCTGGGAGAACCTCATAGGGTACTTCAGTGATTCGCTGTAAAACTTTGTAAGGCCCAAAATAGAATCATAGCCCAAAAACCTTCTCCGAAAATATTGCTACGGTATGAGCCGGGCTGTAGTATGTGCCGGGGAGGTAGAAGAGGAAGACGAAGTTGTCTGGTGCAGCCTGAGGACTCCATCTTTATCGCGACTGCCGAACTACATCCTCACCCTGTAAATAAATCCACCTATCCTTCAATTCAACCGTAACAGTTTTGTTGTGGAGGTGCTGGGTAATCAACCAATCAACACGACGCTTCAAGCGCCTGATCTACGACGAAGCCGCCGCCTTGCTGGACTACCCCCGTTACTACTGGCAGCTGAGATGTCTCACGGCGAAGAAGGAAACCGGATCCCCGCAGCTGCAGACCTTCTACCAGTCCCAGCAGCACCGCTAGTACCAGGTTCGCATGCGGCTGGTCCCTGGTTGCGTCAGGATCTGATAGTGCTTCGCACATTCGGTGGCGAATCTGGCGAGGACGTGAATGCCTGGCTCACACACTACAAACGGGTGAGCAAATACTACCAGTGGGATGCGGCGACCCAGCTGACCAATGTAGTATTTTTCTTAACGGACACAGCACTCGTGTGGTACGAGAACCACGAAGATGCCCTCACGCTATGGTATCGCTTCGTTTCTGAAATAAGAGCGTGCTTCGGAGACTTCGTAGCTAAGAGAAAGCAGGCGGAACAAACGTTACTGCAGAGAGCTCAGATCCCAGGGGAGACGTGCACGACCTATGTCGAGGCAATCTTGAAGCTCTGCAAGATTGTCAACCCTTCTATGTCAGAGGACGACAAAGTTGGCCACCTGTTGAAGGGCGTTGCCGAGGACGTGTATCAGTTCCTCATCAGCAAAGACAGCCTTGCTACGGTAACCGACGTCATAAGCCACTGTCGCACATTCGAGACATTGAAGATGCGACGTATCGCCCCCAAATTCGGTCACCTACCGAATGTAACCACCGTGGCAAGTGTTGACAAATACACGCCGCTTGATCTCGCGTCGACAATACGCCAGATCGTTCGAGAAGAGCTCACTCAACACGCTCGCCTGACGCCGTACGAACCTACACCCGCACCGCCTCCCTCTCGCCCTTCCGTGTCAATTGCCGCAGCAGGCAACGATGACTGCAACTACAGGCCACCCTCACCACCGAAGTCACAGCGCAATAACTACCCACTGCCGAGGTACGAAGACCGCTTCAGTTACCCCCATCAGCCAGCCAACACCTATTACGACCCGAACGAAGATGCACCCGTACCACCACCACGTCGGCGCAATGCCTTCCTGGAGTACAATGCATACCGCCAAGTCCCTGTGTGCTACCGTTGCTGTATCGCCGGGCATATAGCTCGGTTCTGTCGTCGACAGAGAGAGCCAACATCCCGATATCGTTCCCCATCAGAGTTTCCCCCAGCGGGCACTGGTCACAGCAACGGTCATTGGCTCGCCTATTCCAGGAGTACCTCACGGCGGGGAAATCCCCGTAGCAGTTCTCCCCCTTCTGATCGTAGTTTGACGCCTCCATCTGGCCGACTGCATCGTTCCCCTTCGCCGGGACGACGCCTGTCATCACCGCCACCGCCGGGAAACTAGGCAGCGCGACTGATGGAGGTGAGGTCGCACAACAGGATTTGCCTCAGATGCCTCCGCCAGTTATAATGTCCAAGAACAAGATACGTGTGGAAATAGATGGCTTTTGTACAAGTGCTTTGGTGGACACTGGTGCTACGATATCAGTTATGAGTCTTTCTTTCAAAAGTCGCATTGGCCGCAAAGTTATGTTTACTTGGGGCGAATCAACAAGGTTTCGTGGTGTTGGTAGGGAAGTACTTCATCCTGTCGGAGTTTGTGCCGTCAATGTCTTATTGGCAGGAAAGGTGTTCCGAACAGAGTTTCTTGTGCTGCAACATTATACCCACGATGTGATTCTTGGTCTTGACTTTCTCCAAGAATGTGGCGCTTTCGTCGACTGTAGAAGCGGTGAACTTTCTGTCAGCGGTGACATTGTTCCTGCCCTCGTTGATGAGGCACCGGAGGCCGCGAAGGATGCTCTGATTGTTTCCGATGAGCTGACGGTGCTGCCATGGTCAATGAGGTCAGTTGCGGTGTTCGCCCCAGAATCTGCCACATCTTTTGACGCCATCGTTGAATCTGCCATCGTTCAATGTGCTAAGAAAGGCATACTCGTCCCTCGTAGTTTGGTATCTGTTGATGAAGGAGCAACCTTTCTGTGGGCACTAAACTGTTCGCCAATGCCGGTTGTGCTTCCTCGAGGAGTGAAGCTAGGCGTCTTTGATGATTCCACTGAAGGTTCTGTAGCGGTCGTTAACGACTAAAGCGAGAAAGGTACAGTCTCTGGCAAGTGCAGTTGCTCTTACGAGTCGCAGATCCTAGGTATGATTAGCGCCACTTTGCGGTCACACGAGCAGCAAACATTACGCCATCTGTTGAGGCGACATGCTTCTGTGTTTGACTTTTGCAAGAGGAGAGGCCACTACCTTTACCATGTTCTCGCGCTCACCATAGGATTGACACCAGCACTGCCCATCCGATCCGACAAAAGCCTTACCGAGTGTCGTCATCAGAACGAAAAGTTATTGCCGACCAGGTTCAGGAAATCCTGAAGAAGGGTGTTATTGAAGAGTCATGTAGCCCGTGGGCAGCACCGGTCATCTTGGTTAAGAAAAAAGATCGTGCCTGGCGATTCTGCGTTGATTACAGAAGACTCAACACCGTGACCAAAGAAGATGTATATCCGCTGCCTAGAATTGACGATGTTATTGACTGCTTACACTCGGCTTCGTACTTTTCTTCAATAGATCTACATTCGGGATATTGGCGGATATCTATGCACCCTTCAGACAAGGAGAAGACCGCATTCGTGACGCCTGATGGACTATACCAATTCAATATGATGCCGTTTGGGCTTTGCAACGCCCCCGTCACTTTTGAAAGGTTTATGGACTCTGTCCTTCGTGGTCTTAAATGGGAGGTGTGCCTATGCTACCTGGATGACGTCGTCATTTTTGGGCGTACCTTCGAAGAGCACAACGTCCGTTTAAGCCTTGTTTTAGACTGTGTTGAAAGGCTGGATTGATTTTGAACTCTAAGAAGGGCCGGTTTGGTAAACAAGCTTTAGTCCTCGGCCACCTAGTTGACAAAGATGGTGTCAGGCCGGATCCCCGCAAAATCGAAGCAGTCGACACATTCAAACCACCCCAGACACTGAAGGAACTTCGCAGCTTCTTGGGACTATGTTCCTACTTTCGCCGCTTTGTGCCTCGATTCGCGGACGTAGTACACCCACTGACAAGCTTGTTGCGAAAAGACAGCCCATTCGAATGGACACCTGATTGTGATGCCGCCTTTCTGAACTGAAATTTCTACTAACATCTGAGCCTATTCTTCGTCATTTTGATCCTTCTGCTCCTACAGAATAGCACAGTGACGCAAGTGGAATTGGCATCGGAGGTGTGCTTGTTCAGCGCCATGATAATGCAGAGCATGTTGTCGCTTATACGAGTAGATCTCTAAGCAAGGCTGTAATGAATTATACGGTGACAGAGCAAGAATGTTTAGCGGCTGTATTCGCCATTCAGAAGTTTCGATGTTACCTCTACGGTCAATCATTCACGATTGTGACAGACCATCATTCATTATGTTGGCTTGTTACCCTCCGAGACCCTTCTGGCCGCCTTGCTCGATGGGCTTTACGCCTTCAAGAATTTGACTTCAGCATTTCGTACAGAAGTGGACGATGTCATTCGGACGCTGATTGCCTTTCTCGCCTACCTATGACCACGACGAAGGACAGTGCAGATACCCTTGACATCTGTTTTGCTGCAGTCTCTCACACGTTTCCTGATGCCAATATCTTCAAACGAGAATAATTGAATGATTTATCTTAGACCCATTGTTCGTTGACGCTCGGAATCTCAAAGGCAGTGGTTGTTTCGCATTCGTGATGAACTGTTGTGCAAAACGAATTACTCAGCAACCGGCGCACGTTATTTACTGGTTGTACCTTAAAGTCTTCGATGGGACGTTCTCCGTACTATGCACGATGATCCAACGTCAGGACACCTTGGGTTCATTCACACCCTGCATCGAGTGCAGCAGCGTTTTTACTGGCCTACAAACGACCTACCAGTGCACCGCACTGGTAGGTCGTTTGTACGCCGAAACCGCTGCAATACCATCTTCTACAGCTGGTGGCGTCGCTGCCTTTTTGTTACGCTCCGTTGTTCTTCGCCATGGTCCACCTCAAGTAATCATTAGCGACCGTGGTCGCCAATTCATTGCGGACGTTGTGGAAGAATTGCTTCGCCTCTGCACTTCACAGTTCAGACATTCGACATCATACCATCCCCAGACGAATGGTCTTGTAGAACGTACCAATCGAACTCTTACTAACATGCTCACAATGTACGTCGCGTCCAATCACAAAAACTGGGATGAGATCTTACCATTTATTACTTATGCATACAATACAGCGAAGCACGAGACCACGGACTTCACGCCCTTCTACCTGCTCTACGCTCGATCACCACGCAGCTCCCTTGATACAATCCTCCCATTTAAGCTCCATACCGATGAGTCCGTGGCCGAAACATTGTGCCGGGCTGAAGAAGCCCGCCAAATTGTTCGCTTGCAAACACTGGCATCACAAGATCGCTCCAAGCAACGATACGATCAACGTCATGATGCCATTTCATTCCGTAAAGGTGAATTCGTGTGGTTGTGGACCCCCTAACGAAAACCTGGCTTATGTCAGAAGTTTTTACCGCAGTACATAGGCCCCTACGTCATTGTAGATCGCTTGACTGACTTGACGTACGTGGTGGCACGCTTGACGACACCTTTTCGTCGGTCAAATCGCACGCAGTTGGTGCACGTGGCTCGCCTCAAGAAGTTTCATCCCTCCAGTGACATAAACTCGCCCAGCGGGCTTCGTCTGTGAATGGGGGATTGCTACGGTATGAGCCGGGCTGTAGTATGTGCCGGGGAGGTAGAAGAGGAAGACGACATCTGGTGCGGCCTAAGGACTCCATCTTTACCGCGACTGCCGAACTTCATCCTCACCATGTAAATAAATCCACCTATCCTTTAATTCAACCGTAACAATTCGTATTTGCCTCAGCGGGTGTTTTATAAATGATATTGTTACTGGTAGATGACAAAAAACAGGTATATTTACACTATTTACAGTCATAGTAATGCAAGTAAAAACAACTAAGATAGCGAGAGCAGGCGGCACATAACGTTACCCTCCGGCGGTGAAGGCACCGACTCGGTGCAGTCAGAGAAAAACGGTATAGTGGTGGTTATTATACATGTGTGTTGCGGCAGCCCTGTGTATGACATGGCTTCAGACGTACAACATAAACGATGTTGGTACGGGTTGAGTCGATGAGCACTGCAAGGGGGTTTATTAGCGATGCCAGGTAATAGGCAGACAGCCGGTACGGAAACAAATGCTCGGGCAGTCCAGCGTCTACAGCTCGTGCTCCCGCTCGCACTTCGCACTCAGCGATGGTCCCACTAGTCATTGCCTTGCGAATTCCCCACTACAATGCCCCGGCGACGAAGACGAGCCATCCTGGCGACTCAAGGTGACGAGAACAGGAGGGTCGTAACAGGGCTTGAGGCGACTGACGTGGACCGTCTCACGACCAAGGCGGCGCTTGTCCGTGGACGGCTTGAGTGGTTCAATCACATAAGTGACAGAAGAAGGGTGCTGTATGACGCGGTAAGGGCCCGTATACTTCGGTGCAAACTTGGGAGTCAGTCCAGGAGAGTGGAAAGGCAGTCGGAGCCACACGAGAGAACCGACGGGAAAGGTATTCTGAACAAGATCTTGGTCGTGGCGATCTTTTTGGAGGGCTTGGTTATCGGCTGTGAAGGACCGTGCAAGTTGACGACACTCTTCGGCATGTTCGGCCATTTCAGAAACTGGGCTGAACTCGGAGGCATCAGGATTGTATGGCAGAATTGTGTCGAGTGTGTTGCATGGGTCACGACCATATAAAAGAAAAAATGGAGAAAAGCCTGTTAATGATTGAATCGCCGTATTGTAGGCGTACGTCACGAAAGGAAGAACAACGTCCCAGTTGGAGTGGTCGGAATCAATATACATAGTGAGCATGTCTCCGAGGGTTCTGTTGAAACGTTCCGTTAGGCTGTTGGTCTGAGGGTGGCAGGCTGTTGATGTGCGGTGTACCATACGGCATGAATGTAGGAGCTGCTGCAGAACTTCGGACAAAAATACGCGTCCTCTGTCACTCAGGAGCTCCCGTGGTGCACCATGACGAAAAACAAACCGGTGCAAGATGAAGGTTGCAACGTCACGAGCACCAGCCGAAGGTAGCGCTGCCGTTTTGGCGTACCTTGTCAGATGGTCGGCAGCCACAATCACCCATCGATTGCCACCAACAGAGCACGGTAGCGGGCCGTATAGGTCAATCCCAACATGGTCAAATGGGCGTGCAGGACATGGCAAAGGCTGCAGTTGACCGGGTGAATGAGGGAATGTCTTGCGCAGCTGACACTGGGAACATGAGCGAATGTGTTTGCGTACAAACGTGTACATACCCCGCCAGTAGTAACGTTGGCGGATCCGCTCATACGTCTTTAGCGCTCCGGCGTGTGCGTGTTGCGGTTCAGCATGAAAATATTTGCAGATATCAGACCGCATATGGCTGGGTACGACTAGCAGCCATTTACGACCCGCCACTTGATAGTTGCGACGGTATAACAGGCCATCCCGTATTTTTTATTTATTTATTTACAATACTGCTAGCCCTTGCGGGCTGTAGCAGGGGTGGGAGGTGAACCGGTTAACAATACACAAACAAGACGTACAACATAAACGATGTTGGTACGGGTTGAGTCGATGAGGACTGCAAGGGGGTTTATTAGCGATGCCAGGTAATAGGCAGACAGCCGGTACGGAAACAAATGCTCGGGCAGTCCATTTCGCCTCGGGCAGTCCATTTCGCCAGTATGGCGAAATGCGTTGCTTGGCGGCGAAGAGCACGCGGGTTTGATGCGTCAGAAAGCATATTCAATAGCGAGGCGATCCAAGGGTCCTTCCGCTGTTCGGATGGCATGTCTGTGACGCTGACGGCAGAGAGGGGAAGGTCCAGGGCTGATATATCCGTATAATCAGATTTCACGGGTGATCGTGAAAGCGCATCTGCGTCGGAGTGCTTTCGCCCCGATCGGTAGACGACGCATATGTCGAATTCCTGGAGGCGTAGTGCCCAACGTCCGAGGCGGCCGGAAGGATCTTTCAGCGAAGCCAACCAACAGAGTGCGTGATGGTCAGTTACCACATCAAAAGTTTGGCCGTACAAATAGGGGCGAAACTTGTTTAACGCCCACACAATCGCGAGGCACTCTTTTTCCGTAACAGAATAGTTGGCTTCTGCCTTAGTGAGGGCGCGGCTGAAATAGGCGACCACATACTCCGTAAAACCTGGCTTGCGTTGCGCGAGTACTGCACCAAGGCCGACGCCACTTGCATCCGTGTGTACTTCGGTTGGCGCAGTACGGGTGGTGAGGTAAGGAGTTGGCACAGTGTGGCGAAGGATTCGTCACAGGCTGCTGTCCAATTCGAAAGATCTGCAGGGCCAGCAAAGAGTTTGGTGAGTGGAGCGATGGTGGAGGCAAAGTTCCGGAAAAAGCGACGAAAATAGGAGCACAGGCCCACAAAGCTCCGTAGTTCTTTAACAGTAGTCGGCTTAGAAAATTCGGCAACAGCACGAAGCTTGTCAGGGTCGGGAAGAATGCCGGCTTTCGAGACGACATGACCAAGTATGGTGAGTTGTTTAGCCCCGAAGTGACACTTCTTCAGGTTAAGCTGAAGCCTGGCGTTTGTAAGGCACTGTAGAATCTTACGCAGACGAGTGAGATGCGAAGTGAAATCGGGTGAAAAAACCACAACGTCATCAAGATAGCACAAGCAAATGTTTCATTTGAGACCACGTAAAATACTGTCCATCATTCACTCGAATGTGGCAGGCGCATTGCAGAGTCCGAATGGCATCACGGTAAATTCATAGAGGCCATCCGGTGTGACAAACGCCGTCTTTGGACGATCAGACATTGGGACCTGCCAATAACCCGAGCGAAGGTCAAGCGAGGAAAAGAATTCTGCTCTTTGGAGACAATCGAGAGCATCGTCTATGTGGGGAAGAGGGTAAACATCTTTCCTCGTAATGTTGTTTAGGCGCCTGTAGTCTACGCAGAACCGGATTGAACCATCCTTTTTTTTGACGAGTACAACTGGGGAAGACCGAGGACTACAAGAAGGCTTGATGACTCCGCGCTGTAGCATGTCGTCTACTTGTTCTGCAATTACCCGACGCTCCGCTGGTGACACACGATAAGGGCGCTGGCGCAAAGGAGTACTCTTTCCTGTGTCAATTGTGTGCACAACGGTGTTCGTTCTTCCTAGCACCGCTTGGGGAAAGTCAAACGAACGCTTGAATTTGTGCAGCAGGGTAACAAGTTGCTCTCGTTGAGCCGGGGCGAGATGGCTGTCAATAGAACGGTGAATTGCATCGGTAGACACGCTGTTCGAGGCAAAGTGAGGAACCAACGCGTTCAGCTCCATATTCGGCTTGGTGTCGAAGAAATCGGCAGGCACGATAGTACCTTCATCGATAAGCTAAATGTGGCCGAGCGTCTCGTTGCGGCGCAAACTGAGGGGGCACGAGTTGGGATTGGAAATAAATATCCCGGTAGTGTCTTGACAAAGCTCAAGAACAGCGAATGGCAGCGATGTGTGGTGGCGGCTACCGAAGATGTCAGAAGGCGTGAATAGGACGGTAGCGTCAGAAAGTGAAGCACAGCAGGCAGGGACAAACTGGGCGCTGAAAGGCGGAAGGTCTATGTCCGTCGCGACGACAAGGTTAGCCACACTAGATACGGCCGCATCAACAAAAGGCGCATCACGATACGGTAACAGCTCCACTTCGGCCCGAGCGGCGTGATGACGTGATAAAAAATCCCATCCTAGGATGACATCGTGGGAACATGAAGCCAACACGTGAAATTCAATGGTGTACAACACGTCTCGAATCACCACTTTTGCTGTACATGACGCGACGGGCTCAATTTGTTGGGTGCTTGCAGTACTAAGAGAAACCACGGGAGAAAGCATCGTCACTTTACGAAGAGAGCGGCAGAGTCTCTGACTAATCACAGATATCGCGGCAACGGTATCGATGAGTGCGAGTGTTCGTACACCTTCGACGATTACATCGATAAGATTGGCTGGAGACAGGCGAGGACTTAAACGATTAGACGATGACGCAGCTCGTGCCTCCGGAGCTGCGGCAGTTAGTTTTCCGTCTCAATGGAGGTTGGGCGTCGACGCATAGGCGACACGGAACGACGACTTGGTGAAGGTGAAGGTGAGCGGGAAGTAGAACGTCTAGAAGCGAATGTTCGGGCGCCGGAAGCAGTTTGCGCATCGCGTTCGTGAACTTCAGGTGGTACGTGAGGCGCGTGGTATGGAGGTCGAAACGAATAGTCAGGATATCTTGGTGCGTTAACTGTGAAGCGCCGATGACATAGACGTGCAACGTGACCTGGAATTCCGCAAAAGTAACATATAGGCCGGTTGTCAGCAGTGCGCCAAGGATTTCCGGCGTGTTGCTGTGTAACTGGAAACGGCGCGGTGGACGGTCGCACAGGTTGTGGCGTATACATTGGCAGACGAGATGAAGGAGGCATTGCCGCGACGGTTGCATAAGTCAGTGGCGCGGCAACAGGCGTTGGTGGAGAGGCAGGCGTAGGTAATGGCAACGCCTCGGAGACCTGCTCCTGAATAGCCTGTCTGATGGTCGGCGTTAGGCGGTTCGTTGGTGCTTCGGTGGTCGGCAGATACGAGACACGAAAGCTGTCGTGCGACCTCTTCGCGTACGTATTCTTTTATCTGCTCCAGCAGGGAGCTGTCACCACCGACGGCCAGGGCAGCGAGAGAGTCGTCTGCAGTCGTCGACCTCCGAACTGCTGCACGTTGTTTCCGAATCTCTTCCAAGCTCTGGCACGAGGTTACAAGTTCGGATACGGTACTTGGGCTCTTTGCCAGCAACATTCGATAGGCATCATCGTCTATGCCTTTCAAGATATGCCTGATCTTGTCATGTTCGGTCATCTCAGGGTTGAAGCGCCGGCATAAATTGATTACATCTTCAATATAGCTAGTGAAGCTTTCGCCCTGCCTTTGTGCACGTCCGCGTAGGCGCTGCTCAGCACGCAGCTTGCGCACTGCGGGGCGATCGAACACAGCTGCGAGGGTGGTCTTGAAACCGGCCCAAGTGATAAATTCAGTGCGGTGGTTTGTGAACCACAGGCTGGCGACGTCTTTGAGATAAAATGAGACATACTCCAATTTCGAGGGGTCGTCCGACTTGTTGGCGGCGCTCACCTTCTCAAACAGCTGCAACCAGTCCTCCACATCTTGGTCCTCGGTGCCGCTGAAGAAGGGCCGATCTCGTTGGCGCAGGGTGGTAGGCACGATGACCAGTTGAGATTGGGCTGTGCCTTGCTCGGTCGTCTGATCAGGCATTGTTGATGTAGTGGGCAGCTTTCGGCTTCGAAGTTCCAGGTTTGCGTACCCAGCACACTTCCACCACTTTGCAAGGGGGTTTATTAGCGACGCCAGGTAATAGGCAGACAGCCGGTACGGAAACAAATGCTCGGGCAGTCCAGCGTCTACAGCTCGTGCTCCCGCTCGCGCTTCGCACTCAGCGATGGTCCCACTAGTCATTGCCTTGCGAATTCCCCACTACAAGGACAAAGACAATTCAATTTCTTATGTCACGTTGGTCACTTGGCGGTGCGCAGAATACGGTTCGGAGGGCGGGAACAGTAGCTTTGTAAAAAGCCCAATACAGCATGCTGGAGACCACAGCACAGGAATCCTGGAGGAAAGTGGGTGTTTATATTGCCGCGAGGCGTATTGCGGATAGTGTTGCGCATGCCGATACCGCCGGCACGCGGCCTTATTGTGGTCCAGGATGCACCGCGACTCATTTGCGAAGATCATGGCCCGCACGTCGACCATTCGTTGATAACGAGATAGCGCCAGACGCTACGGCGACTGTATCACGGCCGTCGAACGCGCCTTGCGTTCTAGTGGGGCATTCCTGTTACCCGACGGCCGTCGAACGCGCTGTTCGCCTCCCGCTAAGCCGGTGTGTCTGTTTTCCTTTAGTGGGCGCAAGTCCGCCAAATAAACGGATCTCCTTCTATTTCTACTAACCTCCCGGTCTCCTGACTTTGGGCTACCCTCACTCTTACGTGACATCTGGTGGAGGTGCGGGGTATGCACAAAAACGACCTTAACACAGCCACTGCAGAGAACGAGGACGCTGAAGACACAGATACTCGAAGCAGTCGCCGCCTCCGAAACCTGCCACCTGAGCTGGGACCGCTACCGGACCCCACGCGACCACGAAAGGACGCTTCCACAGCCACCATGAGCACCCCGCAATCACCTACCCCTGTCATGCTGCAGCAGCCGCGGGTGCCCCCAACTTTCCATGGTTATGCCGCTGAAGACCTAGAAAAATGGCTCGACCAATTCGAGCGCGTGGCTGCCATAAACAGGTGGGATTAAGAAATGAAGCTGCGATACGTTTACTTTTCCCTGGACGGCCCCGCCAAAACGTGGTATGAAAACCATGAGACCACACTGACCACCTGGGAATTTCTGAAGAATGAGTTGCTCAAGACCTTCACCAGCATTATGCGAAAAGAAAGGGCCCAGCTGCTGCTAGAATCGAGGACCCAACAGCCCAATGAGACCCTAAACGTGTACGTCGAAGAAATGAAACGTCTTTTTAGGCGAGCGGACCAAGACATGACCAAGGACAAAAAGGTCGGATACCTAATGCGAGGGGTGAAGGAGTCACTTTTCGCCGGTCTCATAAGGAACCCTCCTAAAACAGTCGCTGAATTTACTGAAGAAGCGTACACCATAGAAAGGACCCTGGACGCCCGGACTCGGCAATACAACCGCCCGTTTCAGCTCAGCTCGCTCTACTCGGAACCAATTCGAGGTGGGCTAACCACGAACGATCTGCGGGAAGCTATTCGAGAAGTGGTTAAGAACTACGCCGATTGCTACCTCCTACCCCCCAGCCCCCCCCCAAGGAGCATCTCTCTTGGACATAGTGCGTGATGAAGTCCAGCAGGCGCTTGGCTCTTCATCAGTGACGACTCAAACAGAGGCCGAAGCAATGACTTACGCCGCTGCAGTGAACACTAGGCCACCCCGACGAAACGAGCCCAGTCCTCGACGGTACGCTGCAGCCCCAAGTAGCCGTCCGCCCTTACCCGCCCACCCTACATACGAGAGACGCCCGAGCCAAAGAAAATGCGACACCTGGAGAACTCCCGACGACCGTCCCCTATGCTTTCACTGCGGTGAGGCCGGCCACATTCTTCGACACTGCCCTTACAGGCGGATGGGACTGCATGGCTTCTCATCTCAGGCACCACGGCCACGCCCTGGACGACCTCCGACAATTGAAGACTACTTGCGCCATACAGAGTACTCGTCCAGCCGTTCTCCATCACCGCCATCCCCACGCTTCACGTCACCGAACCGCAGCAACAACGAACGAAGAAGGTCCCCAAGCCCCCGTAGGGGAAACTAAAACCAGCAACCTTTGGAAGTGAGGTTGCTTCAAGAGGAAAAGCTGAAGACCCTCCACCGACGACCATATATGGCGACAGCACATCATCTACGACGACGACAACGCACAACAACCCAAGCCGCGAGACGAAGCAAAACGAAGCAACAAGACGAAGCCGTGACCCGAACCCAAAACCAACGCGCAACTCCAGCCCACGTGCCACCGATTTTGAAGTATCTATCGACGGCCACCCGGTAACTGCCTTGATTGACACAGGAGCTGACTACTCGGTCATCAGCGGGCCATTGACAGCACAACTGAAGAAGGTTAAGACTGCTTGGGACGGCCCGCAAATCCGCACAGCGGGAGGCCACCTCCTCACCCCATCGGGGCGATATACTGCAAGGGTGACATTCGATGGTCACACATACCTTGCCACTTTCTTGGTGCTCCCACAGTGCTCCCGTGACGTCATTCTCGGCATGGACTTCTTGACTCAACATCACGCGGTTATTGACCTGGCGTCCAGATCCATCAAACTTTCCTCGGATGAAGCCATAAATTCATACTCGGCACCACATAATCGTGCAGCCCTCCGTGTGCTTGAGAATGACGTGAGCGTCCCACCCCGATCAACGACCCTAATCCCCGTAACCACTGGTACTGCCGAAAATGCTCATAACGTCGTCGAAGGTAACATACAGCTTTTGCTTGGCTGTGATATCGCAATCGCAAGAGGCATTGCGGACTTCCGGAATGGACAGGGCCCAGTGCTGCAAACAAACTTCAGCCAAGAACACTGTCACCTGGCCAAAGGCACGACCATTGCCTTTCTCGATGAAATCGCGGAAGTCAGTGACACCCTCGCCCTTTCGAATCCAGCGACCATCACCCCACAGACCCACAACTCGCAGCTGTCAATCGACATTAACCCTTCCTTGCCTCAATGCAAGCAGCAACTGCTCCAGAACCTCCTTCGACGTTATGACGACTGTTTCGCCACTTCTACACAGGTCCGACACACTTCTCTGGCACGTGAAGGTCAGGCCATCCGAGAGCAAGTTGAGGAAATGTTACACGACGATGTAATTCAGCCATCGAAAAGCCCATGGGCGGCACCAGTCGTCCTTGTCAAAAAGAAAGATGGAAGTCTTCGGTTTTGCGTCGATTACCGACGGTTGAATAGTGTAACCAAGAAGGACGTGTACCCTTTACCAAGGATCGCGATACCCTAGATCGTCTTAGTGATGCAAGGTACTTCTCGTCCATTGATCTGAAGACAGGGTATTGGCAAATTCAGGTTGATGAAAGAGACCGAGAAAAGACCGCCTTCATCACACTGGATGAATTGTATGAGTTCAAAGTGATGCCATTTAGACTTTGTTCCGCTCCAGCAAACTTCCAGCGTTTAATGGACACAGTACTGGCAGGTCTCAAGTGGCAAATATGTCTCGTATACCTGGACGATGTGGTCGTTTTCGCCTCCAACTTTAGCGACCACCTGAAAAGGCTCCGGACGGTACTGGACGCAATTAAGTCATCAGGGCTGACACTGAAGCAAGAAAAATGCCATTTTGTCTATGAAGAACTACAGTTCCTTGGCCATGTTATAAGCAAAGATGGCGTAAGACCAGATCCCGAGAAGACAGCCGCTATCGCACAGTTTCCTCAACCGCAAGATAAGAGAGCAGTGCGCCGATTCTTAGGACTGTGCGCCTATTACCGACGCTTCGTCAAGAACTTCTCACACATTTCTGCCCCTTTGACGCAGCTCACCAAGTCGAACGCCCCTTTGGAATGGAAAGCTGAGCAACGTGAGGCATTCAAAGAACTTCAACAACGTTTAAAGTCGCCGCCTGTGCTGGGTCACTTTGATGAAAATGCCGAAACTGAGATACATACAGACGCCAGCAGCATCGGCTTAGGTGCTGTTCTCGTTCAGAAGCACAAGGGCTGCGAGCGCGTCATCACGTATGCAAGCCGCTCACTGTCGAAAGCGGAAGTGAACTATTCCACGTCTGAGAAGGAGTGTCTTGCGATAGTATGGGCCACCTCGAAATTCCGCCCATACTTTTATGGCAGACCCTTCAAGGTCGTAACGGACCATCATGAGTTGTGCTGGTTGGCCAGTTTGAAAGACCCTTCTGGCCGCCTCGCTCGATGGAGCCTACGGCTTCAGGAGTTCGACGTGAAGGTAGTCTACACATCTGGTCGTAAGCACTCCGACGCAGACTGCCTCTCAAGAGCCCCTGTCGGCGCACCACCAAGCCATGAAGATGACGATGCCTTTCTTGGGCCTATCAGCAGCAGCACCTTTGCATTACAGCAGCGCTCAGACCCGATCCTACTACAGTTGATCAACTACATAGAAGGAAAGGCCTCCATACCGCCTGCACTGTTCAAGCGTGGGATATCCTCCTTCTGTGTGCAAAACGGGGTGGTAGTTAAAAAGAACTTCGCACCGAATAAGGCAGCTTACCTTCTTGTCGTCCCAAGCAGCCTCAGAGAAGAAATTTTACAAGCGTTACATGACGAACCCACTGCAGGCCACTGCGGTTTTACACGCACACTCCACAAAATTCAAGAACGATACTACTGGCCCCGCCTCTCCTCAGATGTTGCGCGGTACGTCAAGAGTTGCCGCGAATGTCAGCGCCGGAAGAGACCTCCAACAAAACCAGCTGGATTTCTCAAGCCAATTGAACCCCCGTCAAGACCATTCCAACAGATTGGTATGGACCTGCTTGGACCTTTCCCCACGTCAACATCCTGTAACAAGTGGATCATAGTGGCCACTGATTACCTTACCCGATACGCTGAAGCTAAGGCCCTCCTGAACGGCACAGCCGTAGAAGTTGGCAAATTTTTTGTCGAATCAATTCTCCTCCGTCATGGCGCACCTGAGGTGCTAATAACAGACAGGGGAACGGCATTTACGGCTGATCTTACTCAGGCAATCTTACATTACAGTCATACAGATCACCGAAGAACAACTGCGTACCATCCGCAGACAAATGGTCTCACGCAACGCTTGAACAAGACCATTGCCGATATGCTCGCTATGTACGTGGACACAGAACACAAGACCTGGGACTTAATTCTGCCTTACGTGGTCTTCGCCTACAACACCGCGGTGCAGGAGACCACCAAAATGACACCATTTAATCTCGTCCATGGGAGGGATGCTGTTACTACACTGGACGTCATGCTGCCTAATGTCACCGATGAAAACAACCTAGACGTGGCCGCCTACCTTCAGCGCGCAGAAGAAGCCCGGCAGCTTGCTCGTCTGCGCATAAAAGACCAACAGCGAAACGACGCAAGACGCTACAACCTGCGGAGACGCGATTTAACATACAGGCCAGGTGACAAAGTCTGTGTTTGGACGCCCGTTCGCCGCCGAGGATTAAGCGAAAAACTCATGCGCCGTTATTTCGGCCCATACAAAGTCATCCGTCAAGTGGGTGAAGTGGACTATGAAGTGGTCCCTGATGGGGCTAGCTCATCCCAACGACGCCGCGCACGACAAGAAGTGGTACACGTCGCCCGTTTGAAGCCCTATCATGCGCGCTAAAGGAGGCTCCCTGTTTGCATCTCTTGTTTTGTTTATGTGTGCGTGATTCGTGCTTATTTGCCATTTACTTTCGCCCAGGCTGTCCTTTTGTGTTGGTTTTATTTTAAACAAAGCATCGGGTCGATGCTTACGTTGAGGAGGGGAGCAACGCCGCGAGGCGTATTGCGGATAGTGTTGCGCATGCCGATACTGCCGGCACGCGGCCCTATCGTGGTCCAGGATGCACCGCGACTCATCTGCGAAGATCATGGCCCGCACGTCGACCATTCGTTGATAACGAGATAGCGCCAGACGCTACGGCGACTGTATCTCGGATGGTGAACGCGCCTTGCGTTCCAGTGGGACATTTCTGTTACCCGACGGCCGTCGAACGCGCCTTGCGTTCCAGTGGGGCATTCCTGTTACTCGACGGCCGTCGAACGCGCTGTTCGCCTCCCGCTAAGCCGGTGTGTCTGTTTTCCTTTAGTGGGCGCAAGTCCGCCAAATAAACGGATCTCCTTCTATTTCTACTAACCTCCCGGTCTCCTGTCGTCGGGCTACCCTCACTCTTACGTGACAATATGACTGCTCTCGTAACAAAATTGTTGGCCCGTTTGCGAGTCGGTCTAGTCGGTGCGAGACGTGCATGGTCGGCATGGGCTATACCTTATTGAGCGTATTCAGTGGGTGGGCATGTTGAAGGAGGCATCATTGGTGTCCATAGGCAACATTGGATTTCAGCCAAATAAAATGAAGGCGAACAGCCAGCTGCCTCGTGTTACGACGTATATGTTGCACAAGACTAAGACATCTTGTATGTAAACCATGTACGGCTCCGTTGAGGTTCCGGCACGGCACGAGAGTTCTTTATGTTGGCGTGCAACATGCTTTCCGAAAAGGTTTTTTTATTTTTTGAAGCACATTCGATGAAGCACGAGCCAAATAATCGAGCGAACCTCTTTGGAAGAACGTGTAACAGGGAAGTTGATGACGGCGCGTATTTTTGCTGGTACAGCTCATTTACTTGTAGCCTCAACAAGATGGCCAAGCACAGTGATCTCCAGGCGCCAAAAGCAGCATTTTGAAGAGTTGAGTTGAAGATCAGCAATGTGAAAGACTTGCAATATAGCCGACAAGTTTTGCAGGTGACTGGTGAATGTAGGAGAGAAAACGACGATATCGTACAGGCAGCAGAGGCATGTGGATCACTTGAAACCCCTCAGTAGAGAGTCCATCACACGCTCAAATGTTGCTGGCGCATTACACAACCCAAAGGGCATGATTTAACTCCCAATCATTTTCATCGACAGCTATTTGCCAATAGCCCAAACGAAGGCCACTGGAAGAAAAGTATCGTGCACCAGAAGGGAATCAATGGCGTCGTCTATTTGCAGCAATGGGTAGAAGTATTTCCTGATTTTGTTGATGTGCCGGTGAAATGCCGGTAGTTGACACAGA
Organism: Rhipicephalus microplus; assembly: GCF_043290135.1. Classification (NCBI taxonomy): domain Eukaryota; kingdom Metazoa; phylum Arthropoda; class Arachnida; order Ixodida; family Ixodidae; genus Rhipicephalus; species Rhipicephalus microplus. The sequence continues at coordinate 11,293,304 of NW_027464586.1, forward strand.
ACTGCCAGGTGTTGTCTGTTTTTACAAATACCACGGGCGACGCTCAAGGGCTCGAAAATGGCTCCATGATGTCCTTAGCGAGTATTTCGTCAACTTTCGTTTGAATGACGCTGCGCTCGGTCGCCGAGACATGCTAAGGGTGTTGATGAATGGGTGTTGCGTCCGCGTTGTCAATTCAATGCCTCACTAGATATGTTTGTCCAAGTTTGGGTGAAGCGAAATCAAAAGTTGCGGTATGACTCCAAGAAAAGGCGTCGGTCCTGGCTTTTAGAAGGGTCAGGGTCCGGAGCAATCATGTTTTCAAATGTGTCATCAGGTGTCGGGCCAGCGGCAGGGCTGCCTGGAGGCGACTGTGGGGCATCAATGGCCAGAGCAACATGGTTGTTTGCGTCTAAAGGTGATATTGCGCCCAGCGTGATAGCTTCAGGAAGCAGTTGTGGGCAGCAGCGTCCGAAGTTTAGGACAGGTCTGCAAAAATTGCTCGCAAAAACAGTCTCAAGAGAGTGAGGCAAAACTAATCTTCGCGTCAGTAGAACATCCAAGGAGCAACGTCCAGAACAGCAAAGAGAACCGAGGTGTTGTGGTCATCGAAGCTCACATGCGCAAAGCACATTCAAAGGACGGTAGGTGTACGGCTATTGGCTACACGAACAACAGGGGATGAGGCGGGTGTAACGACTTTACGAAGACGACAAGAAAGGTGAGCACTCATGAATGATGATTGGGCCCTTGTGTGGATGAGCGCTGAAACAGGCATACCCTCTGCATCTACATCCATAAGCTTTTGTCGAGATGCCAGAGTTAACAGAGGATTTCCGAGTCGATCAGTCAATGCAGCATCACCTTCCGGGAGCTGCACTGGTCTGTTTTCCCGAGGAGGAACGGCGAGGGGGAGCGACGGGACATAAGCAACCGAGAAAGTCGTTGGATCTGGGGAGATGGCGACGAGTCGTAATGTGGGGTCGATGTTCGGGCATTAGTGTTTAGTGGATTGCCATGCAAAGGGAGGGTGAAGTGTCGTCTGGGCGGTATGGTGCACGAGGAGACGATGGCCGACGATAGCGACAATAGAGGGAAATGTGATCGGCACCATTGCAGTTGAAGCATATCGAACCGTCATATCGCGTGCGCCACTGGTTCGAATCACGGTACCTGGAATAAGTCAGTTGTGGCTGGCAGTATGGAGCAGGGCTGACGTAGAACGACTTAGGGCACATACAGGCTGAATGCCTGCATTCACCAGTTCTTCGCGCACGGCGGCCTGGATTAATGACACTGTCGGGCGGGCCTCCTCGTGAGAATGAGCCTGGAGAGCAGATGGAGTTGCTGCCTCGATCTTACGCCGCACGAGACGCAGGAAGTCTTTGGTACTGGGTGGCGGCTGGATCTAAGACGTCTTTGCACGACGACGTGGCAGCAGTGTTAGGGAGCTGAACAAGTTGCTGCCTGACATGTCTGCTTTTTGCTTCTTTGAACTTTCAGCACTCCCTGATAATGTCGTAAATGGCGGAGCAGTCTTTGTACACGAGCAAGTGAAGGGCATCGTGAGCGATGCCTTCAATAATCTGGGTGACTTTGTTGGCTTCGGCCATTTGGCTATCAACTTGCTGGCACAAGGCTAAGACATCTTGTATGTAAACCATGTGCAGCTTCTTTGAGGTTCGGGCACGGCTTGAGAGTTCTTTCTCTTGGCGTGCAATGGGCTTTCCAAAAAGGTGTTTCATTTTTTTGTTTACATACGTCTTTTTTTGTTACGTACGTTTACATCCTCCTCGTGTGTGTCGAACGACACACTGGCCCTACCCCTGAAGTAGTACCTGACGTTTGCAAGCATCAAAGTCGAATCCCAGTGATTGGTCTTGCGCCTGCACTCATAGTTGGCCAGCCACTTCTCCACGTGACCGTTATCAGTCCCGCAGAAGGGGCCTGGGTCTCAAAGGTGGGTCACGACAATGTGACTAGGTGCATTCGGCATAGCGGGGGCTGGATCAGCAGAATTGCCTGCCGGCATGATGGACTGTCCAAGAATACGCCCGCTGCGAAGTTTCGTTGTGTGCTCCTGATGTGCCCAGCACCTCCACCAAAGACGTTACGGAAAGATGACAGAAAACAAGTGTATTTACAATATTCACAGTAACAGTACTGCGGGTAAAAACAACCACGATGGCCAGGACAGGCACCACCTAGTCTTCTCACTTCGTTTTCTAGGTAAGCGGCACATAACAATACTGTCAGTGTCGTGGTTTTGGGACATTAACCCCCCCCACCCCTCAAAAAAACGCAATTGAAGACCTCATAACTCCTGACGGTAAGGCGAAACAAAAGTCACTCATGGTGGAATAGCACAGTGTTACTGCACAACATTGATCAATATCTGATTGTGACTTCTAAGGGCCACACCTGGTGGATCCAAGGGACTAGTAGGATTAGTGGGCACCATTCTTTAACATCAGCTTTGACAAGGCTGTATGCATGATACTGAGGTAGTAGTGCAGAGCCAAATGCTTCTGCCTGTGGCTAAGGTGACCAATTGTAAGGTTATGATATTACAGCTAATGCGAGGAGTCGTTCTCGCTTTGGTTCAATGAAAGATGAAGCGTCAAGTGCAGCGGTGGCCATGAGCTGCTCCTTCGCTTAGATTTAGGGGCACTTTAAAAAATCCCACATGGCCTAATTTGATTCGAAGTCGCCCACTGTGGGCCCTGTCGTGGTGGTCTAGTGGCTAAAATACTTGGCTGCTGACCCGCAAGCCGTGGGATCGAATCCCGGCTGCGGTGACTATATTTCCGATGGAGGCGGAAACGGTGTAGGCTAGTGTGCCCAGATTTAAGAGCCCGTTAAAGAACCCCAGGTGGTCGAAATTTCTGGAGCCCTCCACTATGGCGTCTCTCATAATCATATGGTAGTTCTGGGACGTTAAACCCCACATATCATCAGTCGCCCACTGCGGTGTGCTTCACAATCATATCATCATTTCGCCACATAAAACCCTAGAAATTATGTTTGAAACTAAGTTGGCTCTGTGTCTAGAACTGTCGTGCGCCCAGTTGGTGGGAGGCAGCTGCCATTCAGTGCAGCCTTGCACCAGGCACATTTTTCTCTATGTTGCGGCTCAAAGAATGGGGCCTCTTTTTTGCTCTCTTGGCAGCTGGCTCAACTGCTGGGCACCCTGTAGGGACCCTCTTGGACCCCCTTGTAAGCCCGGGCCTAAGCCTGACGGTGCTGGTCGGTTGCACCCTTATGTGACGAGCCCGGCGACGTCTTGCTGCAGTGGTAGCCTTGAGTGCCAGCATCCGTCCTGTCCCATCGCTGCTGTTCTGAACACGAGCAAGCTCCTCTCCAAGGCTCTTCACGATATCGAGGTAAGCTGGATTGTGTGCCTTCATAGAATGCACACGCCGTAACTGGACCTGCAGGAACTCATATGCATGTTCTTGGGCCTGCACCAAAAGTGGTGAAAGAAATATACTTCACGTGTACAGCACACCAACAAGAACTGCACATTTATTTTGCTCCTCTCTTAACTGCAGACAACAGCTCGGGAATAAAGTTCAAGCTGAGGAGGCAGTTTAAGTTAAGTTTTTCCTGTCACCTGTTTTGACTATTCTGCTAGTGGAAGTGCTGCTAATACCAACAATTGTGGTGACCTGTAGTCCCAAACATGGAACAATACGACACCAGTAGTGTTGAAATCTTGAAATCGCTCTCAGAATGATGACATCCATCAATATGAAATTGTAAATTCGTTAGTGCAGTGGAGCACAATAATAAGCTTACAGGAATAAAAGAAGCATTGACTACTGTTCAGTAGCATTCCCTATGTTTAATTGAAAAGTATTTGAGGGCCCTTTCAAGGGGCTTGTCATACCTGGACAAGTTGGGGGGCATCAGGCACCGACGGTACAGGTGCGACGTGTGTGGCCTCTTGCATGCTGGTGCCTTGCATTGGTTGGAGTTCGTCTGGCTCCTCCTGCTGGGCACTGGTACCTTCCGTGGTTCTGGCACTACTGCTGGGCTCCTCCTCTTGGAAGGGTTCGAAAAATATCCTGGGGGGACACTTCTCGCCCAGGGCCAGCTGTCCCAGTTGGTAGCGGTCGTCAGTACGCAGTGCCCGAGCTTTTGGAAACAGTCCTCCGTACTTTTTTGCACCAAAGCCTGGTGCTTACAAAATGCACCTTGTTTATCAAAGAGACACGTGCATAATCCTATGTCGGCATAGACTTCATAACTGGAGCTGGGGTGGGTGGCACTAGGCACAACGTACTGTCTTTGGCCTACCACTTGGATGGCCTCGGCTGCGTCTTTTGGCATTCTCGACAGCAGCCGCTTGTACAGCAGTTCATGGGCTGCAACACGGCTGTAGGCGTGGCGGAGGATACGGCTTTTTAAGTACTTTTCCCACACCAGAGCCACCGAATCTACGAGTGCAACTGCGTGAAATGCTTCGAATCTGTTCAGTATAATGTCTTTGAGCATGCGCATGGTTGCCTTTGCAAAATTGTTGGTGTTGTGGCCCCTTGTCAACACGTCCAAACGGTAGCGCTGCACCCACTCTTCTTGTCGGCGCAAGAATGTCAGAACTCTAGACACGAAGGCCTCGTGTTGTAGGGCCTTCAGTTCGGCAGTGGCAGCTTCAAGTTTTTCTGCTGTGTCTGCATACATGACCTGCAGATAGCAAGAAATTTGTCAATGAAGTGCTCGTATTTGCATATTTTCACTTTTTTTAAACTGCACCATAATGCAGATTCATTAGCCTGCTTCACTGTCTGCATTGAAGTCACTTTGTGATCTGCACATGCTTGCCCCAGTTCCAAGGGCCAGTAAACAACTCCAAGGACCAAGAATAAAAAATATGTGCACCTTTGCTTCATGAACATGCTGCCTCAAGGATTCTGCGAATGCTTTATTAAGAAATTCACAGGGGTTAGAACATTGTTTTCAGCTGGTTTCAAGTTTTCGCGCAGTCTCGCCACCCTTCTCTTTCAAAGGTAGGAAAAAGCGTAGCCTGCCGTCGTGACTGGTTTAACCAAATCGATGAGCTGCGTGCTTCGTCAAGTCGCCGATCGGCGAATTTGTGTCACTGCGCATGAAAGGAGAATTAGTCAAGGTGTAGGAAAGGAGCGCGGGAATCGTTTTTCGAAATGGAGGCTTTGCACGGTGCGCAGCGCTGTAATCTGGAAATTGATTGCCGCGGTCTGCTCTACGAATTGCCAAGCGGTGGTTCATAAAAGTTGATGCTGCTGACATTTTCTGTATGCTTGTGCGAATAGGGAATTTTAGGTTCGAAGTGAATTCGAAGCAAATAGTAATTTTGGTCGAATAATTTCTAATTGAATTGTAATAGTATATATATTGCATATTATAAACAAAAAGGGTCATATTTGTCATGGCCAAACAAACTTGCACAGATCCTTAAAACTTGAAACAGGGTCCATGCAAAGGCCATTTTTTTTTTCATCTAAGGAAGTGGCAATAACTTTGAATTGTAGCAGCATTCGACTTTTGGTACAGTCCAAGTAATAGCCAGTAAAATATGCTGCGTTTTAATTTTTTTTTACTTAGAGCATATAAGTCTGTGTAACGAGCTTTTAAACTGAAAACAAGAAAAGCAGAATCGATGTCAAGGTAATTCTTAATTAAAACCTTGAAGTGGGGCTTTGCTGCCGTGCAAATTTCTCTTGATTACGTGTTTTGACTGCTTAGCACCAATTTACTGCAGTGAAACCACTTTTACATGTGGTCTAATATGCTTGGGTAAGTGCTTTCATGGTTTAGCATCCCTCCACTGCCGTGAAACCACCTTTACAGAGTGTTGCATGTGGACTAATATTAATATGCACCTATTTGTTCGTTTCGAATAATTCAAACTTTTCAACAATTTAATTTGATTCAGAGCAAATTTGATTACTGCATTATTCGTTTGAATATTCGAAGCATTTGAATATTTGTACAAGCCTAATTTTATGGCATTTGAAATTATTTGAATCCACCAGACGTTTACTGGTGTACTTTTTATGTGATTAAAATGGACACAAATGCTGTCAGCGTTGTCATCTGCAGATTAGGGCATCTTGTGCAGCATACACTCCAAATTATATCATGAGGAAGTGAAGGCAATTCATGAACTAGCCTTGCATGACAGCTGTGCTTTTTATACACCTATGCTTCAATGCCAGTGTCATCATGTCGGAAACACGAAACGAATGCCAGAATAGCAGACCGTTGTGAATTTGTTCACTAAGTGCAGATGCAACAAATGCACCTCGTATCTTAGAGCTAGAGTTACAACTAGATTGCAAAAAAACTTGCCAGCTCGAAGGCAGACATGAATCGTCTTCTCTGGTCGACAGAGTTGATATGTCGTCAGCCAGCGACACTCCGCTTGTGCCACATGAAAATGGCACAAAAGCTGCCTTGCTGACGGCCATGTCTGCTGCAGGGCCGCCTTCTCAGCACTTGAATTGTCACTCATGAGTACCTGTGGGGCCTGGCAGACAATGCAATAAAGTTGAAAGCTGTTCATAGTCATAAAGGCATAGAAAAGTCGTGGATGTTGTGAGAACATTTTTCGTGGTGAATCTAAAAATATAAATAGCCTTGGCTAATAATTTTTTTATTGAATTTGAGTTCGCTATTTGCTTTTTAATAAATTATAGAGAGCAGTAACATTTATGGTAAGTTTCAAGGTTAAAGACAAGTGAAGGTTTGCATCTGTTATCAGTATTTTAAAAAGAGGAGAGAGAGTGTGGGCAATATGTCGACGAGCTCACTCATCGGCCAACTCACACGGACTCACTCAGACTCACATTATGAGTCTGAGTCTGGATAAGCAATACTTTTGTGAGTCGAAGTCCGAGAGAGTTTGTTTGAAGAAAATTTTAGTGAGTGTGAGTCCGAGCGGGTTTGGCTAAGCAAAATTTTGGAGAGTCTGAGTCCGAGTGAGTCTAAAGCGCAAAATATATTTCTTGAGTGAGTTCCACTTTCTTTTGCCGACTTGAGGTTCCACCTAGACATTTTCAGCATTACTCAGCCTTACTTAGATTCACATTTATACCCGCATCTATTCACAGGTATTCCAAAGCAGTGTTGTTCATACACCGTTTCAATATTTATTAATTAGATGTGTGAATTATACAAGGGGGCGCCTCGACAGTCCCGAACTGTCTTCCAGGGAATTTCCTGACTATTGTATCTTATCATCTCCTCCAAGAAAAATGACTATACTGGTTTGAAAGCACTCGCAACTCGTTTTCGAATATGCTGTGTGAAGCGGCACCAAGAAGAGCACCGATTACGTCAGATATTGGTGTTAGAGCATTAACACCACAATCAAAGAAGCTAATTCTAGGCTGATGAACTCATAAGTTGACTCAGTAGTACTCACTCAGACTCAGGTCCAGCCGTGAGTCTGAGGCTGAGTGTGTGCGGTTGAGTAATGTTTTGGCGAGATTGAGTCTGAGTTAGTCTGGCTTAAGAACCTGTGTGGGCCTGTACAAAGCCTTACAGTATTGTTAAATAAATAAATATGTGTGAACGAGAGTTTGAGTGAGTTCAGCTCAGAAAAATTTTTGTGAGTCTGAGTACAATGAGTCCAAAGTTCAAAATACAAGGTCCATTTGATTTACCTGCACCAATTGAAACCGGTTAACGGCTGTGCATGCAAAGTTCAGAAATTGGGAAGCGCAAGTTCAGTGGTGCAGGCACAGTGCAACACCCAAAACGAATGACGATGTGCTGATGCAGGCCTTATTTCTGTTCGCTTAGTTAACACCGTTAAGCTAACACTGACCGATGGCGAAATGATTATGCATCCAGTTTATGAGGCACAAACTTCTTTGTAAAAAACACATCGTGTTAGTGGAGGCAGGTACTGTGCCTACACCAATGTGTTGCGTCGTCTGCTCAGCTGCACGAGCGGCTGCACCAAGCCAGGACTGTCAGTGTGGGAGGGGCGGGAAAATCGTGAACCAGCGCTGTATCTCTTCTGCACCTTTAGAAATGAATAGCAGGGTTCAGAGGTCGTAAATGCTGCACCGCTGAAACGAATGGCAAGGCGCAGAACATTGTGAACTGGTTCACGTGGTGCAGGCAAATTGAACAGACTGATATATTTCATGAATGAGCCTGAGTAAGTTCCACAAGATATGCCGACATATGGTGTGGGCACATGTTTTAGCTGGAGAAACGCTTATCTAGCCTGAGTGCAATGCACAGAACAGGCACACTTCACCTACAATGATGGTGTCACATGGGAAAGATTAGAATTCATAGCCTAATGTATGATGATGAGAGCATGTGGGTGATTTCTTTAAATGCCCACAAAAACCACAAAGGCCCTCTCTTGTGACTTAGTCTGTGCAGTAATATTTACTTTTGTTTTTGTCACAAATAATTTTTGTCCTGGTACAACTTTTTTTTTTTTGGTCCAGCTTACTGGGGCTATTTGCTATTGTGCCATTACTTACACTATGCAAATTCAGAAATAACTTCAAAAGTAGTTACAGAAGTTCTATAGGAAACTACAGATTTTCCCACTCACTTTAATCCAAGTGGCAGCTTAGATAATCTGCATGCCATTGAGATATTCTGAGCACCGACCTCTTTAATCCATGTGCCAAACATTTAATTCAAGCCCCAACATATTTAATCCAAGCGCCAACTCAATCAGGCCGGGTGCCAGTGATTTTAATCCAAGTGCCACCGTGTTTAATCCAATCGCCAATGGCTTCAATCCAGGTGCCAGTCAGTTTAATCCATGCACAAAAAGCACAATACGGGGCGTAAAAATGGCAGTGCACTTGAAATGCAGTTTCTACAATATAAAATACTATAGTGGAAAGGAGAATAAATTATTATTATTAGTATTCGCCGCTAGTATTTGTGGAAACAAAAATCACTGCCGCGGTTCGCTTGAGCCGTGTTTGGAGTGCTTATACTGTGCTATGTACAAGCTTGTAGATGAGTGTTTGGCCCGGGTGGAGTCATTTTATTAGCAACGAATGAAAAAAGCAAGAATATTTTGTGTTCGTCAACAAAGCTCATAATTAGATTTGTATAGCATTACATGTCTGGGCCAGGTCATGTATGGCGGCAGACATAATATTGTTATTGGAGTGCCGGGATGCATAACAAGATATGAAGAACTTGACTGTGAGCAATGATGAGTCAGAAACAGGTACATGCTCAATAAATTAGGGGGCCATCACAGGGCAGAGCAAGTCAGAAATCATTTAAGAGGCTTTCGTCCTGCAGGGCACATAAGACGTAAACTCGTGACCCTGATGTGGAAAACAGAAGTCATATTTTATATTCATATTGCTTGCTGATGCGGGTTACCGTCTATAAATCAGGTAACCCGCATCTTCCAGAAAACTATCGACCAATATCTCTCAGAAGCATTTCCTGTAAGTTACTCGAACATATTATTTTCTCTCATTTAATGGACTTCCTTGAAACAAATTCCTTTCTTCATCCTTCCCAACACGGCTTCAGGAGAATATTTTCATGCGAAACCCAACTAGTGTCTTTCACTAACGATCTCTTTGCCAATTCCGACGAAGGTTACGACACTCATTGCATTTTTCTTGATTTTCATAAGGCGTTCGATACCGTTTCTCATGAACTTCTCGTTAAAATAAATCAATTGAACCTTGACCCTAATGTGCTTGGCTGGATTAAGACCTTTCTCTCTAACAGGTCGCAATATGTCATTGCTAACAACTATTCTTCCGATACCTCTGCCGTAACATCAGGGGTGCCGCAGGGCTCTGTGTTAGGTCCATTGTTATTTTTGATTTATATAAACGACCTTCCTAACTGTGTCAAGTTTTCAACCATTAAATTATTTGCTGATGATTGTGTGCTGTATTCCAAAATCACTAACCCAACTGATTCTATCATACTTCAGAATGACCTAGATAACGTGTCTCTTTGGTGTCGTGACTGGCGGATGAAACTTAATTCAACCAAATGTAAAAGCATGCGTGTATCTCGAAATACTTCAGCTTCTAACAATTGCATGTATCTTCTTAATGATGCTCCCTTATCCTCAGTGCACTATAAATATCTTGGGTTTAACATTACTAACAATCTATCCTGGCAGGAACACGCCGAATACGTCACCAATAATGCTAACCCTATGCTCGGATATTTGCGACGAAACTTTTCTTCTGCACCCATGTCAGTGAAACTAAACCTTTACAAAACGTTAGTACGCTCTAAACTGGAATACGCATGGGCCATCTGGGATCCCGGTCAAGTAACCCTAACTCTCACCCTAGAAGCCGTTCAAAACCGCGCAGCCCATTTCATTTTGTGCAATTATTTCCGTCATGCCAGCGTCACAGCCATGAAAAAACTCTGAATCTAACTGACTTATCGTTCCGTCGAAAATGTTCTCGCCTTTCTCTTTTTCATAAAATTTATCATTACAATCCATCTTTAAAAGAGAGCCTTCTCTCTTCCCCCTCTTACATTTCACCTCGTTTCGATCATTGCTTTAAAGTAGGTGTGCCATTTTGCCGAACAAACCACTACAGGGATTCCTTCATTCACAGAACAAGCAAAGACTGGAACTGCCTTTCCGCTCCCACTGCATCCCTCATCGACCCTGCAAACTTCAAACTCTCCATTTTGCAGCAATTGTAACATTTCGCTTACTTTTTGTTGTATAACCCCCACTCCTTTCTGTAAAGCCTTCGGGCATAGAAAGTATTCAAATAAATAAATAAATAAATAAATAAATAAATAAAAGAAAGACTATGGCAGTTGTGCATGTGCCACGAAGGACTACGAAATAGACGAAAAAGAAGAACTCGCTTGCGCGTTCTAATTAAAAAGATCGACCTGCTTCTGGTGTCTCAATCTTTGCGGCAAGATCTCTGTTTTGGCGTCGTGACAATTAGTTGTTATCTTTTTATTCAAACAAAATTATGTGTATTCGATGAACGCGTGTTTCAAGCAAACACGCTTCAGGAATACTAGCGTCGTCTTTTACATGAAAACAAAAGTATATCCTTTGATGCTCTTATAAAAAACTTAATTCCACATGAACCGAAACAAATGAAACTTGAGTTTTAAATGGCTGTTTCTGATATCAAGAATGAATGAAGATCAAATCAAACTTTATTTATTTACCAGACAAAAATTGGAGGATCACCAAGGCTAAAAGCCGCGAGAAGGGCTTGACAAAAGCTTTGGTGATCATCTGTCTATCACCGTTATCACCAGGCTGAGCAGACGACTGCGAATGCCTCAGCGAATGAGTAGCTGAAAGCCGTCTGCTTAGCAGACGACACGAATCTATGCATATGCGATGGTGTACATGGTTAGCCAGAATAATGCAGTAGCGAAGAACCATAGACTAACATGGACTCTATGAGCAAATAGTTTTAGTACTCATAAATGCAATTAACACACTCTGTTCTTTTTTTATTTTGAAGCTATGACATCGAAATGATAGGAGCAAACAGCAATGGGCACTTCATTTCATAAGCGCAAGCATGTATAGTCGAAGGAAAACTTCTTCCTGTGACTTCATGTTTTGTTATTCTCATATTTATACTGTATAAAGCGGCAAACTTGTGTTTCTAGAGCATGGATTAAAATGACTGGCACAATTAGTCATTGGCAATTGGATTAAACTCACTGGCATGCGGCCTCATTGAGTTGGCGCTTGGATTAAATGTTTGGCACATGGATTAAATAGCTCGGCGCTCAGGTTATTTCAATGGCGTGTAGATTATTTAAGCTGGCACTTGGATTAAAGTGGACGGGAACACCTGTAGTTCGGATACTGAATTATATTGAAGCCACGCATTGAGTACTGGCTTCTACATTTTCTTCACTAGTTGCTCTTGTAAATTTGTGTTAACAACTCTATTGTAGAACATTGGGATGGCATTAATACATAGCAATTCACTGTGCACAAAATTTACAATTTTGTGCCTACTTCCTTACTCAATGGTTGGCCTCCAAAGCAGAGAGGATGGGCTTCCTTGAGAAGCTCGAAAGCAGCCAGGTAACCATCGTTGCTCTGCTCCTTCTGAATTAGTATTGCGAGTGGGACAGCACCAGCCTCGGTTGCAGTCAGCACCACTGTTACTGTGCATTTGGTGGTGTCGAATGAGACAGTCGAATCGACAAAGACGATCTCCCTTGCCAGCTTGAGGTTATGAGCTCGTCGCATGATGGGGGTAACCACGACCACTGCCCAGCAGGCACTGCTGCCACCACGGGTCACACTTATGTGAGTGCCTGGAAAGTTATGTGGAATGGCAGGTGGTCTTTTAATAACAATCTTCAGGCGCATGACTGACTGACCATTTTGCTCTCTGTACACTGCAAAGTGTTTCTGCAAAATAATTTTTAGTTCTAGCTTCACCTTGCCTTTTAAAAACATCCTGCACGCTTTTTTCAAGCAATCATAACATTACCTCATTGTCGGAGTTTGTTGCCTCACAAATCAATTGCAGCAAAAATATTTGGACTCCTTGAAGTACGAGTGGAGTTCAGGTTTATTGCAAGCTTTTTGTACTTCATTTATTGATTCTCCACGAGCACACTGTCAGCTACACAGCAATTAATGACAAAGGGGAAGAAGCTACATCAGCGAGCATTGTTACATATTAGTATCAGATAGAGCAGGGAAGATGAGCAAAATAAAGAGAGCATGGACCCGTGCAGGTGCCCGCATTCCCTTATAAATGCAGAGCATTTCTATGCGTACTGCATGCACTTTCGGTATCTATCTATGTATATATTTATCTATCTATCTAAGCCCTGCCGCGGTGGTCTAGTGGGTAAGGTACTCGGCTGCTGTCCCACAGGGTGCGGGATCGAATCCTGGTTGCGGTGGTGGCATCTATCTATCTGTCTGTCTATCTATCTCTATCTATCTATTTATCTATCTATCTAGCCGCTTACATCTGGGTGCTCTCGTGATAATCTCCTTAACTTGGTGGGAACCTAAATTAGTATGAGAGGGTTTGATGATTATGACACGCTGGTCAAAACACAAATAACATTACACACGCTCACTTATTGGCGAAATAATCTGGGAATTTGAACTGCTTGAAAGTGATCCAAATAAGGCATACAATTCATTTTTCGATAAAATGATTGCTGGTTACGATAAAGCCTTTCCGCAACATAGTGTTACAAAACGACCTAAAAAAATTAGGAAACCATGGGTTAGTGCTGCACTTCTCACAAAAAAAAAATCAAATGTACCACACATTCATTAAAACACGGAATATTAATCAATTAGCCGAATTTAAGACTTATCGTAACCAAGTAAATTCAGAGCTAAGAAAAGCGAAGGAAAAATATTACGAAAAGGTTTTCTCGCGTATATATATGAATCCAAGAAAAATTTGGCAAGAAGTTAAGAAGTTGTCTGGAGCGAATGCTACTTGTGAAAACGTATGAATATCTTCGGTAAATGGTGCTCTTACAGACGGTGAAGCTGCCAGTGCCTTAAATACTCACTTTGTTGAATGCTGTAACAGCAATTCCTTTGAAAATCCCGAGTATGTAAGACTCACTGTAACGAAACAATCTGTGCCAAATTCTTTTGTATTATTTCCCACGACTGCAGGTGAAGTTGAAAAGGTAATCAGTAGTTTTAAATGCAATGCAGCTGCAGGATTTGACGGTATACTGGCATCTCCCATAAAATATGTATCAGATATTATATCTACAGTCCTAGCCGATATTATCAATAGAATGTTCGAATGCGGAATTTTTCCAAGCAAACTTAAAATAGCTCGTGTCTCTCCAATTCACAAAGGGGGTGCAGAGAATTCTGTAAACAATTTCCGACCTATTTCAATACTACCACTCTTCTCAAAACTTTTTGAGGCTGTTATTAATTCACGACTGGAAGGTTTTTTAAATAAGTATGCTATAATTAGTACATCTCAGTATGGATTTCGGAAAAATAAATCACGTGAGGATGCACTCCTCAAAATAAAACATCAAATACTACAAAACATTGAAAATCGTTTATACATGGTCGGTTTATTCCTTGACCTCCGTAAAGCATTTGACAGTGTGAATCATGAAATACTGTTATCTAAACTTCATAGCTATGGGATACGCGGTACAACGTTAGATCTCATGCGAAGCTACTTAACGGATCGTTTTCAGTATGTTTCAGTTAATCAGGTGACCTCTCCAAATCTTAGAGTACAGACTGGCGTACCGCAGGGATCCATACTTGGCCCGGTATTATATAACAGATACATCAATGACCTCCCAAGCATTTCACCTACACCGAACATAATCATGTATGCAGATGACACTAATCTTTTCTTTTCAAATGCATCCCTACAACAGATTGAAAAAGAAATTAATGATTATTCAGATTTATTATCTGACTGGCTGAAGATAAACAAACTTCAATTAAATGTCAGCAAAACTGAGTATATAATATTTAAACTGATAAATAAGCCAATGCCTGTCAAGATTACTGTTTTATTTAAAGGAGAGCAGATAGAACAGGTCAGAACAGATAGAACACAAAAGCTTTTGAGTGTATGGTTTCAAGAAAACCTCTCTTGGGACGATCATATCAATAAACTCAGCAGCGACCTCAGTAAAGTAGTAGGCTCTCGTATAAAATTAGTAGTCTTATACCACTAACACTAAAGAAGGCAATGTACTATGCCCTCTTTCACTCAAAACTTAGCTATTGTGCATTAATATGGGGAACAACAACTGCAAAAGATTACAACAAATTAATAAAACTGCAAAAAAGGGCAATGCGAATTTTCGAAAACTATCACGGTAGACCGCGAAATTTACTCATACACTATCTTTTTGAGAAACACTCGTTAATCAGAGCAAACCAAATCTAATATTATAGATTACTTTTGCACATAAAAAAAGCGCAGGCTCCATGTTAGTAGCCTGCCCGTTTCTCCCCCTCGATATCAATTACGCCACCAAACGAGAATGCCACCACTTATGCGAACTAACTACTGGCGTCAGGACCTTGAGTATCAAGTACCCCGGCTATTGAACATTGTTGAACATCATATAGATTTTCATGCACCCCGCTTTAAAAATTTATAAAGAACTTCCTGTTACATTCCACGATAACTTATCAATAAAATATATCTGTCTAATTTTCTACGTGTACCGCATATACAGTTTGTGCTACAATTTGAAAGTTCACAATTTAATGCATATAGGTATATATCCTTGGAGTGTCTGTATGATATGTTTGTTTTTATGAAGAGTTTTCATGTATGATGTCTACCTGTAATGCTTTATTTGCAGTGATAATTATGTACATTCATGTTTTGATTTTTCTGGTTGCTCTATTGTTTGTATACTTGCAAAGCATGCAAACGTGTACACGCATGCCGAATGCGCATGGGAGTAAGAGCCTCTGTCAGGCAATACGGCCTTTAGCTCTTACTCCTCTTTCTGTATCAGAAAGAAATAAAATAAACTTCAAACTACATTGTTAAACACTTCTTGTTAAACAGTTAAACAGTGGCACATACCTGCGGGTGGGTGTGTGCCACAGCTGTTTGACACTTGGTATCTACCCAAAAAAGACGAGAAGACATATGGGTCATCGTAATGCGTGAACGTTAAAGGGACCCTGAAACACGTTTTTAAGTAACCGTGGAATGGATGCACTAAAAGAGCTTATTGCCTCACAAATTCAACGCTGCAAAAATTTTAAGAATACGTCCAGTATGAGCGGACTCTCAAAGATTTGTCATGCTGCAATCGCATTCGCTCTGCTCTCATCCCTGCGAAAGCTCTGGGAGCTAAGCCGGGTGGGGGGGGGGGTATGGCATGGGCAAAAAAAAAAAAAAATACGTCACACGTGTCTTGTGTCATTCAAAACTTTTTCTTCGTTTTTTTTTTCGCTTTGAATACGTGGCCTTTTCTGTGTGATTGCGACCGCACGCGGGGACAAGTTGCGGCCTCTCGAGGCGATCTCTGTAAGGACCGAGCGCGCCATGTTAAATTCAGCGAATGGCTGATAGATGGCCTTTGAATGATTTTTCAGCTTCCTCCGTCATTTGTTGAAACGAGAGAAAGCAATTTTTAGCTGACTTTGATCATTTATTTATTGCAAATTCCAAGCCGCGCGCTGCACTATAATATTTGGCTCGCATGTTCTCGGAAGCCTCTTCTACCAATTGGCAACATTTTCTGGCCATGCTCAGAAAGTGTTGCAGGGCCTCTTTAAGACAAAACTGACAGCGGCAGCGCTGACTCGACAAACGCAAAGAAAAATGTCAGGGTGCCAGCAGGGCCCCGCCGTGGTTAAGGTACTCGGCCGCTGACTTACACATCGCGGAATCGAATTCTGGCTGCGGCGGCTGCATTTTCGATGCAGGCAAAAATGTTGTAGGCTCGTGTGCTCAGATTAGGGTGCACATTGAAAAACCCCAGGTGGTTGGAATTTGCGGAGCCCTTCACTACAGCGTCTCTCATAATCATATGGTGGTTTCGGGACGTTAAACTCCACATATTAATCTATCAGGGTGCCAGCAGGAGTCGAACCCAAGCATAATGCGAGGCAATCAAGAATTTACCACAGAGCCATGCTAGATCTCGGAACTATTTTTCAAATAGACCGTAATGTTCGTAAAACGTCAATTGTGGTTGCAGTGCTGGCTATGCAATCTCATAAAGATTACATATTTACTCCTATGTTACAACCTTTATGTTGTGTAAACGTCCATTGTAGTTAGGTGCCATGCGCAGAAGTGGATTTATGTACCAGTGTCCAGGGCTACCATCCTTGCAAGCACAAACTATTCATATCAGCTTATCGCTTCTGGTGTTGCTAATACTCATGTTACTGATGGCACCATTGTGCAAGTGCAAACAACTGGTTATAGAAACATCTGCAACTGTTCAATATGCATCTGTTCCTGCAACATTTGTACATATATTTAGCATCATTTCATAACATGTCGCTGAATAAAAAAAATTACAACACGGCCACCTTCCCTCCGCATGCTTCACATAATGTTATTTCCTAAAGTACATGGGATCTGCTGAATTTTTTTTTAGTTTCGCATCTGTCAAATAAGGTGTTCTCTGTTTCGGCTCTACTTCTCAGTCTTCAATGGTATGGTGCCAGGACCAGGATAAGATAGGTTTAAGACACCTGACCATCTTCCTGAACGGTAAGAGCAATCGGTGCCACCAAGCTAGGCGGAATGTGCCGCCATGCAAACGAACAGGAAGGAAGCGGAGCAAGCTGTTCAAAGAAACATATCAAGCCGTTCATTCAGTGATCAACATATGTCATAATTCAGTGCTCGTGGGCTGTGTCTCTGTGGCACAGACTGGGTGGTGCATCCGTTATAGGCCTCGCAAACATGTCAATTCATGTAAAGATTGGTGTTTGTAGTAATTTAGCCACACATTGTGCTAGGCATGGGTGCAGCATGCCTCCGTCTGTGGTTGTCGCACATTTGACTGGGGCACCCCAGAGGTTCTTCAGCCGCCATGCCATCATGAAGATGATGGTAGTGTTGAGCAATCATTTGGCTTGGTGCACACCAGGAGACGACACTGATAGTAGCCCCATCAGTGCAGGCATAATTGGCAACTGGGGTGGCCTTAGAACATGTCCAGACTAGAGGGAATATGTGCACAAGCTTACCGTGGCTGTGCACCCACAAGGCTACATTTACAACAGTGGTCTCACCAGACATTAGAGAGACGTTAAGGGTAAATATCAAGTTGGTGTAGATTGCTGAAGTAGCGGTCCACAAACGTCGTAGTGCTGCTTCGGTGCCAAGGAAATACTGACTTTGAAAGAAGACCATGTTTGAGTGATCCGCACGGTGTTATTGCGCTTCAAATTTCCCTCCTGAAAAAATGGGGCTCCTGACATAGTTGCCTTGCCCAACATTGCCTGATTTTACTGCACGGCCGCCGATGCTAGTACCAGCAAAGCAAGAGTAGCTGGAGCCACAGAAGCAGCAATTGCCATTGAAGCTTACCGCGATAAATGTTGTTTGTGAACCTTGCAATGAGACATTGGCTTGCGACACTGGTACAGAGGCATGCCACTCAGCCACTTCAAGTATAGGGTTTGTTTTGCAGCACTCAGTGGAAAGTCGCATTAGTTACTTTGCTGCAGTTTAAGTGGCATATACTGTTCAGGCATCAGGTCACCGGCATGTGCATTTTTTTCTTTTGTTGAACTTTCCGTCGCAGCAACTTTTTTTATTTGATCTGCAGTGGCGGTCAGGCTTGGCAAAAATGGTCATTTTACGCTTTTTCGTGCAAACACACATAGACAGCTGGAGAAAAAAAACCTGACTCCCGATTGCAGCGTCACAGCTGTTCAAGTCTCTCATAGATCGCCTCGCTTCCTCCGTGCACCGCCTTGGCAGCGCGCTCCTGCAAGTAGCCGGTGCTATGAGGGTGAGACATTCATAAACAAAAAGAAGCATACTGTGTGGTTACATGAGGCATTCTGTCCACAACTTGCATGGGCATGCGTTCCGGCATTTATTTTATTGATTTAAGGAGCACGCAGCTATATTTTCTTGCTAATAAAACAGCAATGAGCTAGGAAAAGTTCATAGCCTTGGTCTTTAGCTCATTCTTTATTATGATGAGGTGAACTTATGCAAGGCTGCCTTTAAACCTAATGAGGCGAGTTTATGAAACATACCCTTGCCTTTTCTCACACTGAAACTTTTTTTTTCCTAATCAAAGAGGGCCGTGCAGTGTTACGAAAGGTTTGTGAATACGGGTCTAGGCTGGCAAGAGGCTACTAGTATCTTTAGAGGGGCACAGCACATTTTGCCCTTTAATTATGCACGAGTACATGTGCTGTATAATTACGAGTACCCCTGTAATTGCTTATGTCTTAGAAAAATTTTTTAGGGGCAATTATCTAGCTTCCTTCAGAAGTCCAGCGGTTAACTGGAACACTTTCGATAAGAAGATCTTGCTGCACATGAAAAAATAAATATTTATGGTGGCTTTACAGTAGCGGTGCGTAGTCTGAATGAGGAGCAGAACTGAGTGGTTTTCTTGTTTTTCATTATTTATTTCTACCTTATTTTTCTTTCTATTACTTTCTTTTCCCTTTCTCTGTGCTTCTTTCTCGTTGTTTCTTTTTATTTCTCTCTTTCTCCTGTCTTGCTGTCAGTTCTTCCTGTCTCTTTTGGTCTGTTGCCCTCTTTCTATCTTTTTACGTCTTTATTTCCTTTAGTTCTTTCTATTTTCTCTATTTTCCTGTTTCATTTTATGGCTGGCTGCCTTTCTCTTCCCATGTCTCGTGTTTCACAAGCTCCACTTCACCAAGCAGAGTTTTCATTTTAATGCTCACTCCTGCTGTATTGGTAGTGGGGCTTTCCCGAATCCTGTAGCGCATACCCACCTGCAGTTTTCTGCAAACACAGTTTTTACAGCTGGCTTAAAAGCCAGCTCTGCAGATTTTTCAACCATATCAAGGTAATGGTGTTTGTACGTTTCTGAGACAATAGCTGAAATTCTCAGAAAATTCGAAAAAGCTTTTGATAAGCAAAAAGGCGCAATACTGAAATCCAACCAAGCGCACTGTCTACGCATGACACACTATTTGGTAAGAACCGGAAGTCGCATATTGATCCCACTGGCGCAGAGTATGAAAACTGAAAGCCAGGCCAGCAAAGTGCCGGCCAAACACCACAGAGGAAGGAAGGAAGCTTTTTCGTACCAAACACTGCCGCTGGATTTGCCCAGCCGTCGTACTTCACGTTCGTTCTGACTTTAGGTGGCCTGATGCTGCTTTGTCATGAAACAACAATCGGCAAATGTTTCGCAGTTACGCTTCACCACCTTAATCTTTTAGGCTTACCATTTCACGTCGGGTCACGAAATGAAAAACTGTTTGTTCTCTCCTTCGAAACAATACTATAACACAATAATAAACAAAGACACAAGTTTGTCCGCCACCTGCAAGCAAATACGTGTTCTGCAAGCAGGAAGAGTAGGCGAATACGTGTTCTACTCATGATTCTCATGGTCGCCGAACGATCGTACTGTTAAAGTCTCCTCTAGTTCATTTTAGGAAACCCTGACTTCAGTTGACGTGCCAAACGTGATGTTACACGGACAGTGTTGCCAATAATTATGGCAAGTCAGTTGATCATTTCGAGGCAAGCTTCAAAATTTATTTGCAAACAATCAGTGTATCTCTCAATCCTGTCATTTGGCATAAATGACAAAAATCTGCAAAGGAACGTACCCACCGAATTCTATTGAGATCCATTGATGTCAAAAAATCACCGGAGTTGATCTTTAAATAGCTGAGCTGTTAAAGCATCCTTCATTTTCATTTTGTTGCATCCTCTGTGCTTATTTATGAATCTCCCAACAAACAAGGTGGCTTTCAGATTACTGTCCAAACATGATGTGACGGCTTCTATGATCAGCTCAGCACAGTATGTTATGGTCACTTTTGGTGATGTGATCAACGAAGCAGTTTCAGTGTAGCTTCTGCAGCAGCTAAAATCTCACTTTGGAGCAACATAACCTTTTGATGTTAGGGGCGAAGCTCCTTAAAGCATGGGTCTGTCCATCCTCCATCGTTGTCGTACGTAGCCACCGGGATGCGAAGTTGGAGGTGGCGGTACTTGGAATGTTCACTAGATGGACGCACAGATGGACAGAGAGACTAGCAGACGGATGGATGGACGTGCGGAGTGGGTATGTGCCACAGGGGATGGGAGGTGGTGGTACTTGGAGTGTTCAGTAGATGGATGCAGGCACGGACTTACAGACAGACTGAAGGCAACAGTCTTGATTGATTGATATGTGGGGTTTAACGTCCCAAAACCACTCTATGATTATGAGAAACGCCGTAGTGGAGGGCTCCGGAAATTTAGACCACCTGGGGTTCTTTAACGTGCACCCAAATCTGAGCACACGGGCCTACAACATTTCCGCCTCCATAGGAAATGCAGCCGCCGCAGCCGGGATTCGAACCCGCGCCCTGCGGGTGAAGGCAACAGTCTGTCTGTACAGACTGTTGACTGAAAGCAGCAAAGAATTATTCATTACTCACAATAACGTTAAACTTCAGCAATTATGACATATTTTGGACTCCACAACTTCGTGAATATTTTTTTGCCTGACTTGACAATGTGTTAAATAAGTTGTAGTTGGTATTGTTTGCGACGGTCCCCTCTTCCCCTCCTGAGCCAGAAAAAAAAGAGGCATCTAGAATTTGTGGCAGAATTGCATAGAGACGGGCAGCATATGAACGTGACATTAACATCAAGTTGGGTATTTATACCGAGAGCCTGCTACAACACATGGCAAGTTCAGCTACCACCCTTTTTAGCATCGCTGGTTAGGCCAATACTTGTAGCTTTTGCAGAGCCTGCTAGGTGAAATGACACATCATGTTGCAATCTATATGCACAAGGTAAAGTTTTATGGTAGGGCGCATGCTTCGGTGCTGAAGTTGCCATTTACAAGATACTGCAGTGTGTGCATGTCATTGCAGTAGTGCAAGACCGGTTGCAGCAGGCAAAGTTTCAGAACAGATGGTGGTTATACATGAATATTGTGAGCTCAACCAAGAGCTAGGTGGCTATTGTCAATTGCCTCTTCATTATCATTAGCTCAGGCAAATAATCTCTGTTGAGTATTCAGTTATTGAGTTAAGATGGCTTGTTGGGCAAGTTGGTCTTGGTGGGAACCCCAGCAGCATCAACAGAAAGCAGAAGCAACCAAGGCAAAAAAAGACAGGGACAGGAAGGATGCTAGGCTGCCAAGTGACGTGTCTACTACACTGTTGGTATTCCCACCTAGATGTTATTGGCCTGGAGAGATTTTAGCACTATGCAGCTCTTACCTGTGTTGTTCAATGAGCACTAAAATTTACAGCAGTAACTTAGAGACCCTGCTACATTTTTTCAAGTAGTCATCTAATGGCTATTTAAAGGAGTTCATTGTCGGACGAATCGACTGCCACAACAATTTTCAGTGTCAAGTATGGCCAGAGTTAATGGGGTTGGTCGCGTTTTTAAGTGCTTTCTGTACTAGCGAGCGGGCTGAAAGCTACACAAGCATGTATAAAAAAAAGGCAAGATCAGGCACACCTGTTCGCCAGCTTGCGTCGTTTTTTTTTCTGGAAATGCTAAGCTACTTGCAGCGCGAGCGAGCGACCATCGCCTCATATTGTGACGGCCGCGGTTACATTGCCCATCACGGGGTGTCAAATCAGCCAGTGGCCGTTCACTTTGAGTTTATGGCACGGTTAGGTTGATGGCATCATTGGCGGGAGAGAAGAGCAAACGATTTAAAGGTGTTTAAGAATTGTAAATTGTTTCACGTGCTGCGCTATGTTTGGATCACATGCCCTGAGGAGCCTAGACTACCGATTGGCAGCACAATTGAATATGATGCGCAAGTAGGTGCGTAGAGGACACGGGACAGAGAGCGTTTTTTTGCCATGGTGAAAAATGGCCGAGTACTCGTGTTTCGATCGCCTACCACTTTTTTTTTTCGCCTTAAGACCGCAAAAACGACGTCTTGGCGCACACTTAGCGTTAATTGTGCCTCTTCTGTCGAAATGTTTTAGTATGTAGCAGTTTTCACATCTCGGCGCAATCGTCGTAGCAACCTCATCACTGCAAATGGAGCTGCCGCCATGACATCAATAAAATCACCTTGTATCGCGGCGCGGAATTACGAAACTACGATTTCAGCTGTAAGCTGTAAACCCCGTGTTTTCTTATTCTGGTGTCGTTGCTATGTTGTTGAACTTAGACTAAGACTTCTTGCGGTCCCGACAATATCCCCAACATATTTCTGCGTCGCTTTGCAGAGTCTGTTGCAAAATACTTACTCGTCATTTTTCGAGTCTCTGTTGTCAGCGGAATTGCCAGATGACTGGAAGTCGGCACGAATAGTTCCTATATTCAAGAAAGGTGACCGCCTAGTACTACAAAATTATCGACCAATCTCCTTAACATCATCATGCTGTAAGCTTATCGAACACATAATAGCTCATAAATTAAATGAATTCTTAGAAGAACGCTCAGTTTTAGCAAATCATCAACATGGGTTTCGAAAAGTATTTTTTACTACAACACAATTGGTTACTATCGTTCATACCTTTGAAGCTTGTCTTGATGCTAGCGGCTAAATTGATGTAATATTATTAGACTACAGTAAAGCATCCGACACAGTTCCACACGATAAACTAATTATAAAGCTTCGATTAGTTGGTATACCAGAATTATTTATCTCCTGGATCTCAACTTATCTACTCAATCGCAACCAATATGTTCAGCTAGGAGAAAAACAATCGGGCTGCCTTCCTGTGACTTCTGGCGTTCCGCAGGGGAGCGTACTAGGCCCCCTTGTGTTTCTGGTCTACATTAATGACATTGTGAATGTAATTAGCACCCCGGTACAAATTCGTTTATTTGCTGACGATTTTGTTTTGTTTAGAGATGTAACCTGCATTAGTGACCAATGTGATCTTAATACTAACTTAGGCGATGTATCAAAATGGTGTGAACAATGGGGAATGCTTCTTAATGCAAACAAATGTGTGTATCTCCCCATAACGCACAAAAAAGTCCCATTAAACTACACATACAATTTAGCTGAAGCACCTTTACTTTAAAGTAGCCTCCTATAAATACTTGGGCTTAACGTTAACAAGTACCTTATCCTGGAATTTGCACATAAATAACATATGCTCTGCCACTTTCCGTAAATTATGCCTTCTCCGCCACAAGCTCAAGACTGCTCCGCCTAGTGTTAAACTCCTCTCCTACTTTTCCTTAATTAGGCCTAAACTTGAGTACGCCTCCATAGTTCGGGATCCCCACACAAAAATTAACGTTCAAAACCTAGAAAGAATTCAAAGAAAAGTAGTAGGACTCATATATAGTAAATTTATGTCAACCGACTCCCCCACTGCATTACTAACTGCAAATGGTATAGAACTATTACAAATTCGAAGAACAAAAAGTCGGCTACAGTTTCTTTCAGACATAGTGAACCACAGGCTACCCTTAGACACCGCAGCATACGTATCCCCCTTGTTAAGCAGACCCACTCGACACCACTTCCCACTCGCCACCATTTCCTAACGCCAATCTTCGCAAGGACTGATACAATCTTCGCAAGGACTGATACTTTTCGGTACTCCTTCCTCCCACAAACAATAGATGATTGGAACAAACTATCCGAAGCATTTCCTCAACGCCCTTGACCATTTGTGTAAATACTCTTCTTCCATGACTTCCTTGAATTGTATTATCACCTTGTTGCTCAACTGTTACTTTTTTTTTAAAGTCATAACCCCTCTGTCTTATAGCAAAGAAATTGTGTAAAAAACGCTTTGCAAGCTTGTTTCATTCTGTTATTTAGTGTGTTTCATGTATGCTCACCCTACTTGAACTTTTTGTCGGCAGTATTCTATAAATAAATAAATAAAATAAATAAATGATCGCTTAAACGGCTGTTGTGCAGTAAATGGCATCGACAAGACAACCCACCTTTCCCCAACTCTCTGGACGCGCCAGACAATCCAAGAAGTGTTGGTCCGTATGCTGTACGCTTGACGGCGTCTTTGTCGGCCAAGTTCGCTCGGAACACGGACTCGTGTTCGGTAGACTGCTGGTCATCTCTTACGACCTCAAGTGGCTGACGCATCTCCTCAATTGTGCCTGGATATTGTGCAACAACGCGATCGGCGCTCGTATAAACTTGACGGTCACAACCACAGTGGTAGGACGAACTTCGTGGAGCGATCGCCTTCGAAGGCGATGTCACCGCCGATCCAGCATGTACACTGTGGCCAGTGATGTTTTGTTCTACGCCGAAGAATTCCCATTCATAGACATGAAAATTCCCTATTTCGGGGATTTTCGCCTGTTAACGTTGACTAACGTTCCTGCATACTTCCCTGCATAACAGTACTAATTTCCACCCTCATCTACGCAAACACTATAATTACACGTGTATGACGTTCTGGCCACTTTTGAAATCATGACTAGCCCATCCGCTGCCGCACAGCAAAGCCATGGCATATTCATTCTTATAGTGATAGTACACTGCATATTGCGGTCTTCGAGTCTAACACCAATAATGAACTAGAAATCGCTCCGCGCATATCAAATCTCAAGGGTTCTGCTAGCGTGGTGCATGCACCAGAATCGATTACAGCAGATTAAAGCCCAAACTTCATAAGCGCGAAAATGCACGCGACAGCGACGAGCGACGCTATGAGCGACAAAACAGGGCGTTCGCGCGACGTGTCGCGTGCTCGTTTTTGCGCGATCGCTCGGTTCTCCAGATTTGGAAACCGTCGCTCATCGCCCGGAAGTGCTGGGCTCAAGCAGCCAATAGCGAAAAACCGGAAAAGACGAAGACTACATAGGTGCACGTGACCCTGCCCGAGTCACGTATGCACAACAAGAAATAACGCAATGTTTATTACGCATGCGCTTATAAAAAATGCTGCAAGGCAATAATAAACACTTTCCGTTCCATTACACAACAATATATCTTATTTTTAAATTGGAAACCACTCGCTACGCGGTTTTCTTGGTGCGAGTTGACGGCCTCATGCCAGCAACAGTGGAATTCGCTCGCCGAAGCCGTCGCGTGAATGAGGTTTGCCTGCGCTAGCGACTGATCGCGCGACGCCGATCTACGTCGCGTCGCTCGTCGCTGTCGCGTGCATTTTCGCGCTTATGGAGTTTGGGCTTAAGGCGCACTGTGACCGCTAATTATCGGTCGTCATATGAGAATTTAACCATTCCATAAATACCCTGCAATATCGCGAAGATTTCTTTTGGCTCAAAATGACAGGCGAAAATTCCCCGATAAAGCAAAAATTTTCTGCACGGAAAAATTTCTTGCCCATCACTGAGTGGCTTCGCCTGTGAGACATACTTCACAGTGTGTAACCGCTTTGAAAGGTGGTTTCACTGCTGCATAGGTTCTCTGTGCGGTGAAACCAACCACTTTGGGGATATTCGCAATGCCGTGAAGCGACCTTTCAAGACTGAGTTAGGTTAGAGTGCCTGCAACCCTGTTAATTTTAAACAGTGAAGTTCATTGGACATTTGTATTTATAGTGGGATCATATCATAACATTCATCTATATTAAAACACTTGTGGGCTCTTATCGCAATAAGAACAAAAGTTTATTGAGAAAACTGAGTTCATGTGTGTTACCACAAAAAAAATCAAGCAATGCTATTTATACTGCACGGCACGAGCAATGAGGTGGCACCTCGCTTCCAATTTTCTTTGTCCATTTGAATAGAACCATCATATGCATCATTTAAAAGTTTGTTGTACTGTTCTTGGGTCATTTATTCTCAAAATGTATATTCTGAATTTTCTTTGTTTTGGAAATTTTGGGTATATAGTGTTTTTATTACGTAACTTGATAAGACAGATGCTTGGGCTAGTTGGGTATAGGGAATAAACATATTTGTACAGGGCAAGACTACAAGTAGTTATGATGTAACTACAGAAGAAGAGACAAGGACATAAAGAGCACTGACTACAACTGAAATTTTATTAACGAAAATGCTGGAAATATATACTCATGACAAAACACTACCGCGCAATATATTGCATCACAGCAAGACAATCATCATCTCATTATATGGTTACAACGCCACAGCTCAGCATAAGTTCACAATCAATTGTGTCAAAGCCAGAAACTCGCTTTGTTTTTTAGTCAGAGCAAGTGAAGGCATGCTGATACATCGATCACCCAGCATTTGTATTTCATTGGCCTCCATAATCTCTCTTGTTAGCTTTTGACGGTGTTTGGCTGCAACAGTGCACTTTTCGAAGTGTTGGAGGGCCCTATTAAGTTTAAAAGCTTATTATATGGGCCAAGTAGGAAACCTTTAAACACAAGTATTTTACTGTGTACAACTTGCAATGTAGTCATATTTAAATCATACATTTAATAGAAACTTGCTGCCACTTTGCTTCAACCCAAGAAAGCGTAAGTCAGAAAAACTTGTGAAGCTTGCTCAGACTCGGACTCAATAAACATTTTTGGGAGCCGTACTCACTATCACAAAAATTTGTTCAACCGGACTCGCTCGGACTCACTGTCTTTTTTGACCACAATGCCAGTGCTTTTTAACACCGAAATTTCACGTAATCGATGCTCTTCTTGGCACCTTTTCATATGGTGCCTTCGAATACGAGTTACGAGTGCTCGTAAACCAGTAAGGTCATTTTTCTTGAAAGAGATGACAGCGCAATATATATTCATCACCAACTTCCATTTGTTAATGGTAAGGGAAAGGTCAAGGCCTTCCACCATGTAATTCATGCCACTGATCAATAAATACTCAAATAATATATAAAAGACACGGCTTTGAAATATGTGAGCATTGACGCAAGTATGAACGCTGATCTAGGTAAAGCAGATAGTAATGCTGAAGACGAGTAGATATGACCATGGCTTGGCAACCAAAAATCGAACTCAGATTCCCTCAAGAAATGTATCTTGCACTTTGGACTCGCTCGGACTCAGAATTGCCAAAATTGTCTAGAGACCGACTCATTTGGACGCACACTCACAGAAATGTTAAACTTGACTCTCTCATTTTGAGACTAGCGCCTCGATTCGAGTTGGAGTGAGCAGACTCTGAAGTGAGTTCTCTGATATCTACAAGAAAGAGACATTCCTGGTATAAGAGCAGAAAAAGACACTGTTAAGAGGTGAGGAAATTACACGCGCATGTGATATTCGTACAAGCCTAGTTCTTATTCGTAAAATTTTTAAGGTTACTGGATCATAATGAAAATGCTTGATTTTAAATGATTCAACCAAATTACTACTTTTTCGACCTCGCATAACTATTTGCCCATCACTAAACCTTGCAGTTCTTGCTTCTTCTGGCTATTTTGGACAGGTGCATGGAAGAAGTTGTGGCCGAAAATCCCATGCATGTTTTCTGACAGGGCGAACTGTTGGAGGCCTATGTTTTTCAATCAAATGTTGAATGGTAGAACTGAAAATTACCAAGCATATACAAGATGTCTTGTCAGGTTTCATGCATATTCAAAATTCGCTGTGAGGAGGGCTCGACATTTGTAATCAATTTCCAGAATTTCTAGTGCAATAAAGCTGTAATGTTCTGGTAAAATTTACTGGTACAATTTACTGGTGTAATGTTCAGGTACAAGGGACTGTCTACTGCACAGAACTTTTTTGCTCATTGTGGTGAAAATGAGAAGATTGTTAATCTCATCAGCACCAATGAGCATGTTTTTGTACCATATAAAAGAAGTAATTTTGATGTTGAAAATCTACAAAGCAACTGCTGGCATCACCCAGCAGCGATGTGGTTCTATTTATCCATACAGAAATGCTCGCAAGTAGGCTGATTTTGCTTAAAAACAAACATGTCTAACTTGAAATTGCATTTCATTTACTTGAGGCAACTTTAGACTGCACAAGAGAGTATTTTTGCTTGTTTTATCACGCGTTCAAAGAGGCACCGTGGCACTGCCGGCGAGACGGTCGCGTGCTTGCATACAGCGGAGAAAAGCGAGTGCTGCGTCTGGTGCCGCCGCTCTCAACAACAACAAAAAAAATGTCTTCGGCATGTATTAGCACAACTGACTTCAGTAAATTGTCAAACCTTGCCCGTGGGTCCAATGTCATCTAGTAATGTTGCGCGAGCCTTTGTGCTTAAAGTGCACAACAGTACTTACCAAAGTTCTACATTGCAGAACGTTTTGCCATCACGTTTTGCTTCATCATGTTGCCCATGCTGGCTCTCATCCCATATGCAACGTAGAACACCTTAACACAACTGTAAGACAGCGGGGACCTTCTGCTGTTTTGTGTAGGACATTTCATGTTTGTTTTATTTGCATGCACACTTGGCAGGAGTAAAACCACTACAGTTCGTTTCACAATGCTGGCGTACCAGTGTTGCTAAAACAAACTCTTCCCCTCAACTGTGGTGGTTTTTGAGGCTAACTAAACAAAGCTGGAGAAACTTCGGTAATACATTATCTGACAATTTCCATGCTTTATACGACAGGTACGGTGTACGTAGTGTTGGCATTTGTTACTTACATCGTCCTGATCCCTGCATGATCACAATCACCATCATCCGCTTGTCTCTTTGTCCTCATTGCCACTCTGGGTCATCATCATCGTCATCGTCTGTGTACTGGCTATGCCCGTTCGTTTTGCGAGGTCTTTCCTCAATTAAACGCTGTCGCAACCAAGACTACCAAGACTTCATACGTGGTGGAGGCGAATTTTCGGTCCTCTTACCTCCCGCAGCCCGTTCTACCCGCTGGAGCTTCGTTCAGGCCGCCGATTGCCCCCACTGTCAGGCAGCACGTCCCAGACCGAGCCTGCCGGCACTGATGTCATAAACCACGCACCGCCGCAAGCTGCCCCTCCTACTTACATACACGGACATCAGCGGGAACCCCCCTCTTAGCTGGTCTTCAGGGAGAAGATGTAGAAGACTGGCTTGATGACTACGACCGCGTAAGTGTTGCTAATCGGTGGGACGAGGCCGCCAAACTGCGCTACGTCCCCTTTTATCTGAACGGAGTCGCAAAGACATGGTATTTTAACCACGTCATTGACTTACCCGACTGGGCTACCTTCCAGCAGCAGCTACGACACGTTTTTGGGACCGCGGATATTCGATCTGCCGTCGTGAAGAAGACCCTTGATACTCACCGACAACATCCCGGTAAATCGTACACTTCATACATCGAGGATGTCCTCGCACTGTGCCGGCGTGTCAATCAATCCATGCCGGAATCGGACAAAGTGCGCCACATATTGAAAGGCATTGGGCCTGTTGCCTTCAATGCACTTGCTGTGCAAACCCCAGCTACCATCGCTGATGTCGTGACGACATGCCAGCGCCTTGATACGCTGGACTCTGTTCGCCTCCAACCGGACATTGACGACCACCACTCTACGTCTCATGGCCACCTGCGTGACCTCATCTGGGACATTAGTGAAGAATTGCGGTCTATGGGCTTCACACCTCCTACACCGCGTCCTACACAGTCTTCGGGAGTGCCCTTGCGTGACATCGTCAGGGAGGAACTTACATCCCTGACCGGCTTTGCGCCCGTACAGCCACCTGCTTCACGCCTGTCACGCGTATATGCTGAGGCCTGGTTCGCTCGTCGGGCGTTGCGAAATGAACCATAGAGGCTGATCGTACCAAACGAAAACTACCACTTCATTACCATGAAAATAAAAAAAACGAAACAACAACACAAACACGCACACGTTGAAAAACGCAGAAAAGGATATGTCTTCATGACGCGCGTTTCAACGTCCGATTTCGTTTGCGTTCTCTAGTTCTCGCGCTTACAGTTGTGGCGTGGCCCCCGGCCCCCTGGGAGTCTCTCTCAGGCGTGATGACACGCCATATCGATGGTCAACGGTGGCGACGATGTTGAAGAACCACTACAGCGGTAGCTCCAGTGGTTTCTCGCCAAGGCAGGTGCTCGGGCGGGATACACTGCAGACCAGGATCGGCGGTGGTTCTGGGGCTGCTCGCCGAGGTCGGTGCTCGGGCGAGAAACTGCAGCCCAGGATCGGAGGTGGTTCCGG
The DNA here is from genome assembly GCF_043290135.1 of Rhipicephalus microplus. Taxonomy (NCBI): domain Eukaryota; kingdom Metazoa; phylum Arthropoda; class Arachnida; order Ixodida; family Ixodidae; genus Rhipicephalus; species Rhipicephalus microplus. Next base: position 11,323,902 of record NW_027464586.1, read on the forward strand.
GGCTGCTCGCCGAGGTCGGTGCTCGGGCGGGAAACTGCAGCCCAAAATCCGCGGTTGCTCTGTGAGCTGCTCGCCGAGTCAGGTGCTCGGGCGGGAAACTGCCGTCCAAGATCAGCGATTGCTCCGTGAGTTGCTCGCCGAGTCCGGTGCTTGGGCGAGAACCATTGCCATTCAGGGGCAGCGGTACTTCCTTGCGCTGCTCGCCGAGTCGGGTGCTCGGGCGGGAGCCTGGAGCGAGACCCAGTGCGAACTTCCGCAGCCCTTGGCCCCTCGAACGCCACGTCCTGGCTCTGACGTTCCTCACTCGCCTCGCGCCCTCTTCTTTTTTCTCTTCTTCTCCCTCATTCCAGCATTTTAAATTACCTATTCAAGACTTCTTCCTTTTTTCTTCATCTTGTCATTCTTGACAATGGCCCCCAATTTTTTTGAGTTATCGCTCCACGAAAACTGTCGTCTCCACTAGCACCATACACTTCACTGTACCACACAACCCTTACCTGCACGACACAGCACTTCACTTCACGCCACACCACGTCACTGCCCGGCATACTTAAATCCACAGTGGCACCACGACTTGCCTACACTAACACGCAGATCCATCTTCGTGAGTCAGTCACGCTTCGCTGTCACCCCACATCATCCATGAAACAATGATACTAGGTATGTGTCCGCACGGAGTTTCCTACTTCATTATTCTACTCATAAAATCTACGCCAACATTGTCTCTCCCTTTTATGTACTGGACTGAGAAACTGTACTGTAAGATAAGGCTCCACCGCATGACTTTAGCGTTATTATGCTTCACCCGGTTGAGATACTCTAGCGGCTGGTGATCCGTTTGCACCACAAACTGGGTTCCATACAAATAAATGTGAAATCGTTTAACAGCCCATATTAAAGCATAACATTCCTTCTCCACCGTAGCGTAGTTTCTTTTGCGGTCATTCAGCTTCCGACTTGCGTACAAGACTGGATGCAAGATCCCATCAGATTCCTGCAACAGTACCGCTCCTACACCCCTTTCTGATGCATCCGTTCGCAAAACAAACGTCCTACTGAGATCTGGTGCCATAAGGACCGGGGGTTCAGCCATACACCTCTTGAGTTGCTCAAATGCCTGCTCATGACACTTCGACCAAGGCAATCTGTTAGGCGCGTTCTTTTTAGTGAGATCGGTAAGGGGACTCACTATATCCACGTAATGAGGGATAAATTCCTTATAGTAACCTGTCAGGCCCAAGAAGGATAACAACTGCTTCTTGTTCAATGGAATCGGCGCCGACTGTATCTTCTCAATTGTGTTAGGATGAGCTGCGATGTGTCCCATTCCCAGGGTGTGTCCAAGGAAGGTAATTGCTTAAAACCCAATTTGGCATTTTGTCGGTTTCACTGTGATCGCCGCCACTTGGAGCCTGCGAAACACTTCCTGTAATTTCTTTACATGTTCCGGCCAAGAATTTGTCGCCACTAGGATATCGTCGATATAATGCTCCTCGTTTTGGAGTCCATGCAGCACTATTTGCATGAGTTTAGTGAAAGTCTGCGCCGCAGTTTTCAGTCCAAAGGGCATGAATCTGAATTGAAATAACCCTCGTGCACATGAGAAGGCCATTTTCGCCTTTGATGCTTCATCCAAGGGTATCTGCCAGTACCCTTTACTTAGATCCAGCTTTGAAAAATACTTTCTTCCCGCGACCTTCGCAAATACCGCGTCAACTCGTGGTATGGGCTCTGCGTCATCAACCAGTACCTTATTTAGATGCCGAAAATCCACACAGACTCTGTTGGACCCGTCAGACTTCTTTACCACCACAAGAGGTGAGTTGTACGCTGTCACAAGTCCCGTTAATTAGGGAGGCGATCGCCAGGCTAATTCCAAGGGCTGAAGTATCAGCCCCCCGAACCGCACCACGAAAGCGTGGACAATTTAGAAGTGGTCCTTTTTGGCGCGCCAGCGGACGCCGGCTGTGGCCCAAAGAACAAGTCTGAGCCGAGAATTGATAAACAAACAAAATTATATTCTCAATAATGGCAGATCGAAAACAATACACAAGTATGCACACTCCACAATAGTTGCATACAATATGTCACCAATCAACAACGTACTACACAGAGCAATCAGCCACACTCGAAACAACGGACACAGACAACAATACGCACTACAATGCAGTCGCATGCATTGAACAACCAAGACACTTAAAGACTAAAGAGATAGAAAACCTATTCAGTCCAAAGTTCTTGGAACAAAAGTCTGGATGATACTCTCCCGAGAATCACTCAAAGTCCAGCGTTGTTGTCGTTCCGCTGCCCCCGAAGTTTCTCTTCCAGGAAACCTCGCGTCTTCAATTGGCCACTCTCCATGCTTCAAACTTTTTCGCCAGAAACACGTCGGCTTCACACATGCAGCTGTTGTCACGCGTCTTCGCTCGATAGCGGTAAACACGCACTCTTGCCTGTAGCTCGAGTCGTCACCCCTCAGGTGGAATACATCTTCTTCTCCTGCTTTGTCTCTACGGACAAAACCTTCGCCGACTACACGGCGGAATCCCTACACGCTCTGGCACTAACTTCAGTCTTCTCCTTATCTCTCATCTCCGCTGCTCGGTTAAATACCTTCCGCGCGACATTCCAGAAAGTTCTCATCATTTCGTCGGCGCGATGCGCACCGAAGGCTGGGGGATAGCGCGAGACGGTACGAGGGCCGTCCGCGACGGATGACTCAACCCGGCATCACCACGCCTCTCTCTATCGAGAAATTTCGAGTGCTTGCTGGGCCGCCGATGTGGGGTGAGGAGGTTCGTCGGCGAAGCCACGCTTCCGAGGGGAGAGAGTCGCTCGCCCGGGGGGGGGGTCTTTGGAAGTTTGTTTTCTTCTTTTTTTTATCGTTGACCTCGCGGCGTCACTCTGGCGCTTCATCGCGAGACTTTGGCGGCGCGACCTTTTTTGAGCGCTCGTTCTGTGACACTGCCCCACACTTTAAGAATATTATCTCATAATATTCAAAACCACACAAACGAGCGCGAACCGTCCCCACACACTTAAAGACTGGAACATAGTCCGTTGCTCATGACACGTCACATTCACAATAGATCACTCTATTCAATTGTCCATTGTAATTCAATCTCACACACATGAAATATAACCGCAGGTACATGAGTACAACACTCCATCACATATTGTAGACAATACAAATGTACAAAGTTCTCTCATTACAACAATTACTATACTCACATCATTACTATACATCACATCACCGTAACAAACATTTCGACTCACTCGACATACAGTTGTGGCACAGGAAAACAATCACATTAACTTAACATATAGCACTGTCAAACACATTCCAAATCGACTTCGACACCTATCCGGTGCATTTCGAGCGGCGCTTGCGCCCTTTGTTGCGGCGCTCTCTCGATCTCTTCTTATTGTTTTTGCTCGTTTTGTTCCGGCGAGCCCTTCCCAACGACGGTATCTGAGGCGGCGTCTCAGCCATCGTTGTCACTGCCGACACTGCTAGCGGGTCATGACGCTCAACCGATCCTGTCCGGTTATTCACCCCTTTGTTCATGTCCCGACATTTGGCCTGGCTGGCTGACTCCGTGATCTCTACATTGTCGATCAGTTGAGGTAGAGCCGAAGTAAGCCCAGCTGCCCAGCACGTGAACTCATTCGATACGATGATGTTCTCATTCACTGTCTCTTGTGCCCAGGCTTTACCTTGGGCTCGAGTGAAATCCTTCGCGGGATTGTTCTCCTCTGTAGCTCGCGGTCCCTGTGTCGGCGGGGGCTCCATCTTCGGGTCTTCCCCCAAACATTCTGGATCATTCGGCCCTCGCGCCCCGTCGATGTTTCCGATGACGAGGTCGTACAGGGGGGTCGTCATGCATAGAGCGGTAACCTTCCCGCTGAAGTACGGGGTTTCCACCTCAATCTCTGCTTCGGGAAGCATCCGAACCGTACGGTCAATTAGGCAAACTGGTTTCGTTTTGCTTGTTAACTCACTTTCCCGTACCAAATTTCTCCGCACGATAACCGTGGAGCTACCGGTATCTCTTAACACCGCAACCTTCTTGCCCGCAACTTTTCCAGGCATCACAGGCATTCCCTTCGTAGCACCCCTTTGCTGTTTTGTCACCACAGCACCCACAATAGGAATTTTCTCCCCATTTTTCAACTCTACGAATCCATCGGTGACGGCATTATCATCGGATTTCGGTGCTGCTAGCACACAGGATACCTGGTGAGTTTGACTCGCTCCGTTACGACATGCGTCTGCCTTGTGCACAGTCTGACCACATTTGAAACATTTTACAACCGTGGGGCTCGTGAAGTTAGTTCGGCAGTGGTTAGCACGGTGACCCACTCGGTAACACAGAAAATATCGCGGAATGCTCTCCGGTGCACGCTTCTTTTCTTCGGGAGCCGATTTTTTCGAATCTTCGGGACCCTCCTTCTTGACCTTGGCCAAATTAGTGCCACTTTGCGCTTCCAAGAATTGATCAGCTAATTCAAGCATGTCTTCAAGTGACTTAGCTCTCCTCTCTTTCAAGTACAGCGACAGGCTTGGGTGGCAACTAGTAAGAAATTGTTCTCTAATTAGGAGCTCTCTAAGCTCATCGTACTCCTGCGCTGTCCCTGAAAGTTCAATCCATCTGTCGAAATAATGGCAAAGTCGGGCAGCATACTGCGTAGCCGTCTCACCATCAGCTGGCTTTCCTGTCCGAATTCTGTCCCGGAATCCTTCCACAGTAAATCTAGATCGCTTCAGCAAAGCAGCTTTCACCTTTGTGTAGTTGGCTGCATCGGTCGGCGTCAGCCTGCCGTACACACTGAGCGCTTCACCACTCAAGCAGGTACTCAAAGCAGTTGCCCATTGATGTTCCGGCCAATTCTGGCTCCTTGCAATCATCTCAAATATGTGAAGGTACGCGTCAAGGTCGTCCTTCCTTTCATCAAACGCTACGAGAAGCTTGCTTGGGTTCAAGCGGAAGCCATGATCTTCCCGTTCGCTGCTTTCAACTCTAGCTTGGACGGGAGTTTCACTTCGCTGTTGCAAACGGAGCCGCTAGAGTTCCATCTCGTGCTGTCGCTGCCGTTCCTTTTCAGCCATCTCCGCTTCTCTTTCTTCTTTAAGCTGTCTAAGAAAGAGAAGCCTCGCTTCTCTTTCTTCTCTCGCCCTTTCGGCTGCCAACTTCTCTCTCTCCAACTCCAACTTCAATTGTTGCTCTCTTTCTACCTTCGCCCTTTCAGTGGCCAGCCTTTCTCTCTCCAACTCAGCTGACTTTTCTTCCTTAGCCCTCTCAGCTGCCAACCTCTCTCTCTCCACCGCCTCTTTCTCCTTCTGGCTTACCCACTTCCGTAGTTCGGCGCCAGAAAGCCCCATCTTCTCACCAAGAGCAACTAACTTTTCGAGATCCATTGTGTCTCAGAAATGAAGTCTTGCCGCGTGCAAAAAGTATCTGCCTAAATCGGTATATCGGAACACACCCTTGCACTCGTTAACCAGAACACTGAACAACACACAAAATCGTTCCGATAGCACTATCAACAACTCGAGGCTCCTTCTCACTACTTTGGGCACACTGTGCACCAAAAGGTCCTGTCGCGGACGCCAGATTAATTGTCACAAGTCCCGTTAATGAGGGAGGCAATCGCCGGGCTAATTCCAAGGGCTGAAGTATCAGCCCCCCGAACCGCACCACGAAAGCGTGGACAATTTAGAAGTGGTCCTTTTTGGCGCGCCAGCGGACGCCGGCTGTGGCCCAAAGAACAAGTCTGAGCCGAGAATTGATAAACAAACAAAATTATATTCTCAATAATGGCAGATCGAAAACAATACACAAGTATGCACACTCCACAATAGTTGCATACAATATGTCACCAATCAACAACGTACTACACAGAGCAATCAGCCACACTCGAAACAACGGACACAGACAACAATACGCACTACAATGCAGTCGCATGCATTGAACAACCAAGACACTTAAAGACTAAAGAGATAGAAAACCTATTCAGTCCAAAGTTCTTGGAACAAAAGTCTGGATGATACTCTTCCGAGAATCACTCACTCAAAGTCCAGCGTTGTTGTCGTTCCGCTGCCCCCGAAGTTTCTCTTCCAGGAAACCTCGCCGAAGTTTCTTTTTCAGGAAACCTCGCGTCTTCAATTGGGCACTCTCCAAGCTTCAAACTTCTTCGCGGAACACGTCGGCTTCACACACGCAGCTGTTGCCACGCGTCTTCGCTCGATAGCGGTAAACACACACTCTTGCCTGTAGCTCGAGTCGTCACCCCTCAGGTGGAAATCTTCTTCTCCTGCTTTGTCTCTACGGACAAAACCTTCGCCGACTACATGGCGGAATCCCTACGCGCTCTGGCGCTAACTTCCGTCTTCTCCTGATCTCTTGTCTCGGCTGCTCAATTAAATACCTTCCGCGCGAGATTCCAGAAAGTTCTCATCATTTTGTCGGCGCGATGCGCAGCGAAGGCTGGGGGAAGGTCGAGACGATACGAGGGCCGTCCGCGACGGATGACTCAACCCGGCATCACCACGCCTCTTTCCATCAAGAAATTTCGAGGCTTGCTCGGTCGCCGATGTGGGGTGAGGAGGTTCGTCGGCGAAGCCACGCTTCCGAGGTGAGAGGCGCGCGCCCGGGGGTCTTTGGATGTTTGTTTTCATTTTCTTTTTTTTTATCGTTGACCTCGCGGCGTCACTCTGGCGCTTCATCGCGAGACTTTGGCGGCGCGCCCTTTTTTGAGCGCTAGTTCTGTGACATACGCAGAGGTTTAACGCTCATTAATCCCCAGGTCCAACATCTGACTTCCATACCTATGTCTTTCTGTCCAGCTAGTGGCAGAGGATACCGTTTCACATGAACTGGCCTCTCCATGGTTAATCGCATACTGCACTTGAGCAACGTCGTCTTGCCTGGGAGGTCTGAGAAGATTTCGTCGAACTCTTGTAACACATCTTCTTTCCTCTGCGCCTCATTGAGATCGGGGTTTATAACCACCTTCTCTCGACCCATTTTTTGGTTATGCTGTACGTGGGTATTTCTTCTTCGTATGGATCTCCCAACTCTGTCTCCGTAACAACCATGCCTGCGACGTCATCTGCTTTGTTGGGTTGCCTGTCCTCGTATTTTTTTAGCATGTTGACATGCAGTACCTTTCGCCTTTCTCCAATTTCAAGCTCATAGTCGACATCAGTCACTTCCTTCTTCACCTCAAAAGGTCCCTTTCAACTCATTGTGAGCTTATTGTTGTCACTTGGTAGGAGTACCAATGCCTTGTCCCCAGCCTGCAAGACCCTTTTTCGGCTTCTATCATAATACTTCTTGTATGTTGCCTGGGCCTCGGCGAGGCTCTCCCGTGCGATGCGACAAGTTTCTTCAAGCTTGTCCCAAAGTTCTAATAAATACACATACGAGGACTTTTGCTCTTCTTTCAATTCACTTTTGACCAGACTTCCCTCAGAACCATTAGTGGTTCTCTAATCTCTCTTCCGTAAATCAACTCGAACGGCGAAAAGCCGGTGCTTGCCTGCGGCACTTCCCTATATGCAAACAAGAGTGCCGGTAGGTATCGATCCCATTCCTTGCGTTTCTCCTGGCACACCTTGAGCAACATATTCTTGAGCGTGCCATTGAACCTTTCAACCAAGCCGTTGGACATGGGATGATATGGTGTCGTCAAGAGGTGTCGCATAGACAGCAGTATACAAATCCCCCTCATCAATTCCGAGGTGAAATAGGTTCCTCTATCCGTTAGTATCTCTCTCGGAACCCCATACCTCGTAAACATTTCCACCAAGGCCTCCGCTATTGTTACCGTATCCGTGTTTTTCATTGGAACTGCATCCGGGTACTGAGTAGCCACATCCACCATTGTGAATACGTACTTATTTCTTCTGTGGGATACTGGTTTTATAGGTCCTACGATGTCCACTGCGACTCTTTGAAAAGGTTCATCTTTTCTTTATCTTGTCATTCTTGACAACGCCCCATACCTACGTACCCTGAAGTTGCTGCCGTGCCTCCCAGCGACGCCCACGCGACATTGCTGCGTCCATCCTACGCATCAGTTGCTGCCACTCCCCCGGTAAACTACCATTCCGTGCTTCCTGACCCTTCGGCCCACCTGACCGCGCTATCTCCAGGTGCCCCGAATGCCTTCTATTCCCCACCGTGGCGCTCGTCTCGCCCTGTATGCTACTACTGTGGCCATCGCGGCCACATATCTCGTTTCTGCCGAAAGCGCCAGCAAGATGAGCGTCGGAACGACGTGCGCGAACGGGATTTGTACACTGGGGCGTCTTATCAAGGTCAGCGTTATTCGTCTCTTCCGCACCAGTCTCCATCTCCTCCGGCATCGACTGCACCGTGAAACAGCCGAAACACGAGACGCCGCTCGCCTTCGCCCTTTCGCCGTTCCACTTCTCCACTTCGGCCCGCCTCATTCTCATCTAATATTCATTCGGGAAACTAAGTGATGCAGTTTGTGGAGGAAAAACTGCATTTGGAATTAGAGCTGAAATTCCACCACCAGGCCCGTGTAACATGCTTTCTGTGGAAGTGGAAGGAGTGCGAGTCGATGCTTTGGTAGACACAGGTGCGACATTGTCTGTGATACGTGCTGATTTGTGTGAACAATTAAGGAAGTAATGACGACTTACGATGGCCCCACGTTAGCTGCTGCCCAGGGGAACGTCATTCGCCCTTCCGCGTTTTGTACTGTGCGTGTTTTCATCGGCGGCATCCGCTGTTATGTGCAGTTTGCTGTCCTGTCCCGCTGCTTTCACGAACTAATTTTTGGGTGGGATTTTCTATCATCTACTTCCGCGGCGATTTGTTGTGGACAACGCGTCGTTCACCTCGCTGAAACCGACTATATGCTTGACGACGACAATCAGAAGCCACTTCGTCTGGTCGCTGCGAAACACATTGAACTGCCGCCACTACACGAGCAAATAGTGAGCATTACGTCCAACGACATCTATCACGGTGATGTATTGGTCTCACCGTCACCACTTTGCGTTCGTAAAGGTATAGTTCTTCCGTCCGGTGTCGTTCGTTTTTGCAATGGCTCTGCACTTGTCACAGCTGTCAACTCTACACCGGAGAAGATCTTACTGCTATAGGGCACTACTGTGGCCCGTGTTGCCGACTTCTAGCCTGTATTTGTCACGCCACTTCAGGCCATCGCATCCATAGAACCTTCCCTCGGTGAGCATGTTTCTTCCTCCGCCTTTACCACCGCTATCAGCAGCGAATTGACATATTCACAGAGGCAGCAGCTGCTCGCATTGTTAGAGAAACATTCAAATTCTTTCGATTTTTGCTCGTCTAAGCTGGGCCGCACTAATACTACAGCACATCGAATTCAAACTGTTGGGACATCTATCGTACACCGCCGACCCCACCGCGTGTCTGTAGCTGAAAGAAAAATTATAGAAGAAAACGTTGCGGACATGCTTAAACGGGAAGTCATCCGTCCCTCATCTAGCCCTTGGTCGTCTCCCATTGTTTTGGTCCGTAAAAAGAATGGCTCTGTGCGTTTTTGCGTGGACTACCGGGCGCTCAATAAGATCACACGCAAGGACGTGTACCCTATGCCATGCATTGACGACGCCCTTGATTCCCTACAAAGCGCGGAATTATTTTCAAGCATCGACTTGCGTTCTGGGTACTGGCAGATCCCCATGCATGAAGACGATAAGGAGAAAACGGCGTTTGCAACCCACGACGGGCTATATAAATTCAACGTGATGCCTTTCGGGCTTTGCAACGTACCCGCGACTTTTGAGCGCATGATAGATACCGTGCTGCGCGGCCTGAAATGGAAAAGTTGCCTTTGCTACCTGGACGACATTATTATCTTTTTGTCAACGTTTCCTGAGCACCTAGAACGACTGGATCAAGTTCTGACGTGCTTTGCCGGCACCGGGCTTCAAATAAACACTAAGAAATGCTCTTTCGCTAGCAAATCTATCAAGGTCTTAGGACATGTCGTTAGCAAAGATGGCATCTGGCCCGACCCTGACAAGATTTCCGCAGTCCTTCACCTTCCACGTCCCGAAAAACCAAAGGAGCTTCGCAGTTTCCTTGGCCTCGCCTCCTATTTTCGCCGGTTTATCCAGAACTTTTCTTCTATTGCTGCTCCATTACACCAACTACTCGCTACGAACGTCCCCTTTCTGTGGTCTCAAGAATGTCAAACAGCATTCGAGCTGTTGAAGCGGGCACTCCAATTGAACCTCTGCTCTGCCACTTTGACGAAGCCGCACCGACTATCCTTCATACCGACGCTAGCAGCCTTGGTATAGGAGCCGTTCTTCTACAACGCGACAAGTCTTTCCTAGAGAAAGTTGTTGCATATGCCAGTCGCGTACTCACCCCTGCTGAAAAGAACTACACTATAACTGAGCAAGAGTGTTTGGCAGTGGTTTGGTCGGTCCAGAAGTTCCGTCCCTATCTCCATGGCCGTCACTTCACAATCGTTACGGACCACCATGCCTTATGCTGGCTTTCTGCACTGAAGAACTTGTCCGGACGCTTGGGTCGCTAGATACTACGCTTGCAGGAGTACGACTTTGACATAGCTTACAAGTCAGGCAGAAAACATCAAGGCGCCGATGCTTTATCTCGTTGCCCGCTTCCAACTACCCATATCAGCATTGGTGAGACCTCAACCGCCACATCTACCAAAGTTCATATGCTCGCATCAATAACGCAATCCTTTTCGGTCGACGAGCCAACATTTATCCGATTCATACTGCAGACACATGATGGACCACCTTTCGGGAGTTTCTCATCCACCAAACGCGCTACTCCATTGTCAACTCCTGCACTTTAAGCTTGACAATGGGGTTCTCTACCGCCATGTCTACCACCCTGACGGTCAGCGCTGGGTTCCTGTACTGCCACGCTCTCTTCGACTTCAGGTGCTCGAAGCCTTCCACGACGACTTGACTGCTGGTCATCTTGGTTTTAAAAAAACTCTTGACCGCATTCGATGTCATTATTACTGGCCTGGCCTTTCTTCTAGTGTAGCGCGATACGTCGGTTCCTGCTACCCATGCCAGCGTCATAAACTCCCCACGTCGGCATCTGCTGGACTTCTACAGCCACTTCCGTGCCCTTCAAAGCCTTTTGAGGTTGTAGGTGTTGACCTTTACGGGCCCCTCCCCGTCACATCTGCTGGCAAACGATGAATAGTGACCGCTGTGGATCACCTGACACGCTACGCTGAGACTTCCATTGTTATTACAGGCTCAACTGTGGAAGTTGCAGACTTTATTCTTCACGTCATAATCCTGCGTCATGGGGCTCCTCGTGTACTGCTTAGTGATCGCGGCAAAGTGTTCCTGTCACAAATGGTAAATGAAGTACTGCGCGCTTCTGGAACTACTCACAAGACAGCTTCAAGCTACCACCCTCAGACAAATGGTCTTACAGAAAGATTTCACTGAACCCTTACAGACATGATAGCCGTTTACGTCCAACCCGACCACAAAAACTGGGATACTCTTTTACCATTCCTGACATTCTCTTACAACACCGCCGTTCAGCTAACAACTTGCTACTCACCATTTTACCTCGTGTACGGACGCACCCAGACTACCTTTCTCGACGTCTCCTTCTTCAGCAGCCATGCGAATTCATGTTAGTCTTCTAGCGAAGAATACATTTCCCGCCTGGCCCAGTCTCGCCATCAGGCTCGCATCAATACTGAAGCGAGACAGCACGAGCGGAAGATCATCTATGACAAATCCCACCGCGTTGTTTCTTTCCAACCTGACGAGGTGCTGCTTTTGACACCTAGTTGCACTCCTGGTCTCTGTGACAAATTCCAACCACGCTTCATCGGGCCATACATTGTTTTAGAACAGACTTCGCCGGTCAATTATCGTGTGACACCACTCGTCGCCCCAAGAGACCTCCGCTACCGCAGCACAGATTGTCCACTTTTGTCGCATGAAACCTTTCACGCGACATTGGCCGTCATTTGACTTACGGCGGCCAGGGTGTCCGCTTCCAAGTGGGGGGAGTTAGTGTGGGCATTTGTTACTTACATCGTCCTCATCCCTGCAAGATCACAATCACCATCATCCGCTTGTCTCTTTGTCCTCATTGCCACTGTGGGTCATCATCATCGACATCGTCTGTGTACTGACTCTGCCCGTTCGGTTTGCGAGGTCTTTCCTCAATTAAACGCTGTTGCAACCAAGACGACCAAGACTTCAGAGTAGTATTATTGGTGAAGGCCTTGCAAAAACTGCACACAGTTTCAGTTTTAGACTTTCACACCATTGTGATCACGTCCACCAGCCATCGTTCTGGGCGGTCATCACTCCGATGGAAGAAGACTGAACGCAGAATAAAAAAATCTTTTCTGAGGGTTTCTACACACTTGCCAGAGAAGCCGTCGGAATGTTGGACACTTCAGACGTATGCTTTTTATTGCGATACAAAACAGCAAAGCAGTGGAGGACTATCATAGTCATAGTGAACAATGATACTTAAACAGAATCGTTTGATACCAAAATTGTTTCCTGTTTATGTAAAACATATTCTGAATGTATATCATGTAGAAATAAGCTATGTAACTAAATAAGATATGTATAATGTCACTTATTTGTATATGTATGTTACTGATGTGTGAATATGTGTAATATGGCACTGATGCAGACTGTATCAGGAGGTTAAGACCTCGTCAGGCTATTTAGCCTTTAGTCTTTGCCTCCCGCAGGGAAGTTTTTGTATTTTCCTGCAAATAAACTTTGAAACTTTGAAACTTTGAAACTTGAAAGTGAAAGACTTGCTTGGGGTGCTGCCTTGCATTCTGGCCTTCAGAGCTTGCATTTGAATGACTGAATTACTTATGAGCCCAGACTCGGAGAGGTCACTGCACTTGTTTGCGCTTGTTTCATCATGAACCTTTACCAACACGCCCAACTGTCTCCAGCACCAATAAACCAGTCAGATCAGGCGTGCCGCAAAGGTCCGTAATAGGCCCTTTACTTTTTTCTATCTATATCAATGACATGGGTGCCGATTTTTCTCAGCAAATAGCTATAAACATTATGCAGATGACACCATTGTGTATGCGAAGATAAGCTCCACTGACAATCAGCTGAAGCTTGATAACCATTACAAAAAATTAGTCTTTGGTGCGGCGAATGGCAAATGGAACTGAATGCATCAAAAACTCTCTTCATGCGCATGACACGTAAAAAAGACCCGTTATCCTTTTTTACAGCATTAAAGGCACAGTGCTGACTGAAGTAAAGAATGTTAAGTATCTAGGTGTTCATCTTGCACACTACTTGAACTGGTCCATGCATGTTGACAGTGTTTGCAATAAAGCCATGAGTAAACTTTGGCCGTTACGACGAAAACTTCACGATGCCACCCCAGAAGCTAAAACAATGGCGTATAAAATGACTATTTTTCCAGTACTGACCTACGCAAGTCATCTATGGGAACCATACACCAAAACAAATGCACTAAAATGTGAGCGTATACAAAACAAAGCCTTACGGTTCATCTTCAACTCCTATTCCAGAACTCAGTCTATTAGTGAGCTTAGAGACAGAGCCGGTGTAATGACGGTGAAACGAAAAATGCAACATAATCGACTGATATTCTTTTTTCACATACTCAATGGAGACTACAAGGTTCACCTAAGGGAACACATCGCACTACAGTCATTTACCACATCCACAACAAAACACTCGAAACATATCACACCACTTAGCTTCAGAACAGATTTATTCAAGTATTCGTTTTTGGTACGGCGCATCGATGACTGGAATCAATTACCTCAATATATAGTCGAACATTGCGATTTACAAAAGTTCGAAAAGGCTTTGTCAGAATATTTGTAACCAAATGGCTTGTTCCTTGTTGGTTGAATGTGTTCAATGTAATATATCAATATGTACCATATCACTTCAAATCTTTTTTCTCTTTTTGGTGACGTGTACGAGATGTATTTGAACATGATTCTTTTATCCGTGACCTATGCAGGGTGTATTCGGATATAGTTTTTGCGTTTTTGTTTTGTTATTTCCATATAGTGTGCATCTTGCGTGTACAGTGTGAAATTTGTTTCCACATATGTTCTTTGTACATGCCAGATATGTAACCCCCACTCCTGTCTTGGCCCTTGGGCTGACAGTATGAATAAATAAAATAAAAATAAAAAGATAAACTGGCAGTCATCCTACATACTTATGAGCACTAAATAAAGGTAGAATAGAACTATCGTCATCGTACCCTACCCACCAGAAGCTTCAGGTAGTGTTGTCTAGCCTCTTGATGCCCAAGGGCTGTGTGAAAAATGATGCAAACACAGTTTTTATTTCACTTGTGTATTTCTTTGCTTATTTATAAATAATAAAATCACCAATGGTCATTTTAATGAGTTTGGTACAATAAGGACATAATAGTAACACACTGTTAATACAAAATAATTGAACTCTTTTTTTTTCTTGCAAATGGTGCTTTCATTCCTTATTGAGCCACCTTTGCTGCTTCTCAGCGCACAAGCTCCGCCATCCATTGCCACGCACCCCCACAATGCAGTCCTACATGCCCATGAAGCATAGAAAAATGTGAGCCATGTTAACTCAATACTGTGTGCCCACAGTTGACATGCATCTCCATGTGCAGTACCCAATGGGTGTGCTGCTTGCCGAAAATATATCTGGTAAGCTTAGTGATCAAAATCTGTCATCAACAATGCACTTCTCATAGCGTTGTATGCATTATGTCTTGGGGTCCTCTTTATTGTGCTGCTTGTGTGCTTCTCTGTGTGTTCAATTTCCTGCCTTCCTTTTGACTTGTACTATAGTTCTGATACATCTAGGATTGCTGACTGTTTCCATTTCCTCATATATCCTTGCAAAGTTCTGAGAAACTAGAATAAAAATTGACTTGAACGCAGGTCGCAGAACTCGGTACTTAAAAACACTTTGGTATCTTTCTTACTTGCAGGCTGGCCACCAAAAACAGTGTGAACCTTGGTGCTAAGAGCTTGAATGCCACTTGGTTGTTGTGCCACCAACAGCGAGGGGATTGCGTCGTGATGGAAGAAGAGGATGCGCGTGATCACATGCGATGCAGCAGCAATATTGGCGAGAGGGGGACAGAAAATAAAAAAAAAACATTGGTTGTGTGAAAATCTGTCGAGTCTTTTTTTCACATGTGCTACACAAGGTATACTAACGTTCTCCTCATTGTGGACATGTATTGTGATAGGGACAGCAGCTGCCTTTGTGTAGTATTTCTGAATGCTTTGTTGTTGTTACTAACACAAAGCTGTCACATAATTTAACCTTTTACTTCACTAAAATTATAAATGAACTGTAACAATTACAAGAGCAAGCCTGAAAATGTTGATACTTCATGTTACTTTGCCTGAAAAATGTTAGTTTTTGAAGCATTAAGTTGGTTTTGTTTAATCCCAAACAAGCGAACTCCACTTCTTAAAGGATTGCCAACCCCTGAAATCCGACTAAGTTTGCATAAAAAGGACTGAAGCATCGGCTTTCAGTGCTTGCAAGGAATGCTGCGTGAATGTCAACCGTTTGACACGCTATGTACACAATTGTGTACACCACTTGATTTTTCTATTTGTATTTGTAGGGGCTAAGAAACATCAAAATATATTGAATTTCTTATCTCTTCATTTAACTTCGTTTTGCAGCATACAGTTGAATATTTATTTTTATTTTATTTACTCTCAAAATCCTTACGGCATTAATAGAGGGGACTGGTTACAAAGTAGACAAGGGAAATGCAGCATGAAACGTTATTAAACAAAGAATAAACTCTTCATTATACAATGTTAGTTGTGTAAGGACAACAAACACAATACATAATTCAGCCTGTAAATACTGTCACGTGCGTACCGCGAAAAAGACTAAGGCTACAGCGCATACGCGCATTTGCACGCTTTTATGCAGAACGCAACAACAAGAAAGACGAGAAACTCTCTAGTGCGCGCGGTTAATAAAAAGACCGACCCGCTGCTGTTTTCTCAGCCTCTTCAAATACGACCTCTGTCTTAACGTCGCGACACTGGTAGAGGTGCTGGGGTCTGCAACCTGATGCAAGAAAGCGTTGTTCGGGACCGTACACCCAGTCCGGAGCCTCAACGTCTTGTTACGACTTCAGTACACCGATTCAGTCGGCGCCTACTAGGCCTAAGTCCAGAACGCTTGACGGCATCTCCTGTTACTAACATGACGGCCCTTCAACGTCTGCGAATCTTCCTGCAGCCAAGACGACACATCCTTACCAGGTAACTTTTTAGACTCCCCGTGTTCCCGAAGTCTTCCGTGGAGAACCGTATGAAGATGTCGAAGGCTGGCTCGACCAGTTCGAGCGGACCGCTGTGGTGAATCGTTGGAGCGTGCAAGAAAAGCTTGGCCGTACATACTTCGCAATGGAAAATAGTGCTCGCACATGGTACAAGAACAGGGAGCCTATTTCCAAACCTGGGAAAATTTCCGCCTAAAGCTTCTCGAGACGTTCCTGAGTGCAGACCAACGGTATCTCGCACAATAGATGATTGAAGCCCGCGTGCAAAAGCCGAACGAAAGCGTGGCGATGTTCACTGAGGATATGGCTCGTCTATTTCGCCGCGCTGACGCTGACATGCTCGAGGCAAGGAAAGTTAGTCACCTGATGCGGAGAGTTAAGGAACCGCTTTTCACCGGCCTTGTACGAAATCCGCCAACAACAGTGGATGAATTCATCAAAGAGGTGACTGTTATTGAGCGGGCGCTCCGGCAACGATGCCGCCACTTTGACCGCCTGCCCGACCGAACGCCTGTTGGTGCTGCCGCTCAAAACGCTGCCGTTTCCGAAAACTCTTTACGGCAAACGATTAGGCAAATCCTGCAGGAAGAGCTGCGTGTCCTCGGCCTTCTGTCTACCGAGACTCCAGTTGCTTCTGTTGTGGAAATCGTGCGCCAGGAACTACGACAAGCCTTTCCATCACCGGCGCCACCACCCGAACCACGTCCACTGACCTATGCTGATGCCGTCCGCCGTCATCCGCCTGCCCCAGAAGAAGCACCCTTTCAGCCACGGCCCGTTACCTTGCCATGGTGACAGCGGGAACCTGTGCGGCGACCACCAGTACGTCGGACCGACTTGTGGCGCACTGCCGATCGTCGACTCCTTTGTTTCTACTGCGGCGAACCAGGCCTTATCTCGCGCTATTGCCGTCATTGAGAAGTCCGGTTTGGAAACTTTTTTCGGCCCGCTTCATTTTATTTTAAAGAGCCTCGTGACCATGGTGCTGATCACCTGCCGACCAACCCAGCGTCTTCACCAAGTTGTCGCTGGCAGTATCCCTCACCTGCACGAGGTCAGAATTTCCCGAATCGCCAAAGATACGCTGGCGCGAACGTCTGAAACCGCTCCCCAAGCCTATGCCAGGGAAACTAACTGCTGCGACCTCCGGGGGCAAGGTTGCGAATCGCCGAGATGCCAAAAAGACCCCCTTGCCTCTACACAAAGACGTGACAACGGTGATGACGAAGACGACGACAACCCCGAGTACTACTGCCAATGAATTTGTACGTGCCGACCTTAGCGTTATTATAGACGGACACTACGTAACAGCACTGGTTGACACTGGTGCTGACTTCTCTATTATAGGACAAGAGCTCGCCGACAGCCTTAAGAAGGTCAAGACGCCATGGAGTGGGCCGAGCATAAGGAGTGCTGGTGGACAGCTAATGACACCAACCGGTAAACGCACCGCTCGGCTCGTAATCGGTGATTCGAGCTTCGTCGCCACTTTTGTCATTTTACCGGACTGTTGTAAAGAGTTGATTTTGGGTATGAATTTTCTGCGAGAGTACGGTGCTGTCATCAACATTCCAGAACGTATCGTCACCTTTTTCGCCCATCCTTATGTCTACGCCACCACTGAAGAACAACTGCAATGTTTACGTGTAGCCGATGATGTGATGCTCCTGCCGAGATCTTGCTGCCTTGTGTCGGTGTTATGTGAACGGCCGTGCCGTAATGAGGTGATAGCGGAGCGAATAGACACGCAATTGCTTTGAAAGGTGTCAATAGCGAGAGGCGTTTTGGCACTAATTGATGGGCGGGCAGAAGTGCTCATCACCAACTTCAGCAACGAGCGTCGTCACATCCAGAAGGGCACCGCGATTGCCTACTACGACGACGTGAACCGAGCCAGAGATTGCTTCGCTTTGCAGTCGGACGACGTGACCGTCCCAGCCTCGACATTTTTGTCAACATTTCTTTTACCCTGTCACCCTTGGATAAACAGCGCCTACTAGAGCTGATACACCAGTTCAAAAATTGTTTTTCGTGCACGTCGAAAGTCAAGCAAACACCACTGACCCGGCACCGAATCGTTGAAAAAAATACGAGACCGATCCGTCAAAACCCATACCGTGTGGCTCCGAAAGAACGTAAGGAGATCCAAAAGCAAGTTCAGACGATGCTCCAGGATGACGTAATACAGCCTTCCGAAAGTCCCTGGGCATCCACGGTGGAATTGGTTTTGAAAGACGGCAGCTTGCGTTTCTGTATAGATTACCGCAAGTTAAACCAAGTAACAAAGAAAGACGTCTACCCACTGCCACGCATAGATGACTCTCTTGATCGGCTGCGGCATGCACGCTATTTCTCATCGATGGACCTGCGATGTGGCTATTGGCAAATAGAGTTCGACGAGAGAGACCGTGAGAAAACTGCTTTCGTGATGCCTGACGGTCTTTATGAATTTAAAGTGCTTCCATTCGGGTTATGCTCGGCGCCAGCCACTTTTCAGGGTTTAATGGACACTGTGGTATCAGGACTGAAGTGGAAGACATGCTTGGTCTATCTAGACGACGTTATCGTCTTCTCAGCTACATTCGAGGAACACCTAAGTCAATTATTCACAGTTCTATAAGCTATACGTTCGGCTGGCCTGACTTTAAAACCAGAGAAGTGCCATTTCGGTTTCAGCAAACTTTGTTTCTTAGGCCACGTGGTCAGCCATGAAGGTGTCCGACCTGACCCGGGCAAAATCGACGCTGTCGCAAAGTTTCCCGTACCGCATGACAAAAGAGCAGTGAGACGCTTCTTAGGCCTGAGCGCTTATATAACCGAGGATTCATCGCCAACTTTTCGTCTTTCGCCTTTGACGCGGCTCACACGAGAGGGTGTCCCCTTTCTTTGGAGCGAAAAGGAACAAACAGCATTCAACGAATTACGCCAGCGCCTCCAAACACCTCCGGTTCTTGCGCACTTTGACCAGGAAGCGCCAACAGGCTTTCACACCGACGCAAGCAATGTAGGCCTGCGTGCCGTACTGATACAATAGCAAGATAACTCCGAGAAAGTGATAGCCTATGCCAGAAGAGCTCTCTCTCGCACGGAAGAGAACTACTCGACTACCGAGAAAGAGTGCCTCGCCGTGGTTTGGGCGGTTCTCAAATTTCGACCGTATCTGTACGGCCGCTCATTCAAGGTCGTCAGTGATCACCACTTGCTTTGCTAGCTGACTATCTTGAAAGACCCATCCGGCCGTTTAGCACGCTGGAGCCTTCGGCTTCAGGAGTTTGATATGACCATTGTTTATAAATCATGGAAGAACCAAACCGACGCAGACTGTCTCTCGCGGTCACCCGTCGAGCCTGCCGCTATTAATGACGAGTCTATAGACGCCGCATTCTTGGGAGTTATCAACGCGGCCACTATTTCACAAGAGCAGCGCAGTGACCCCGACCCGCTTCCGCTTATCGACTTCTTAGAAGGACGACGTGAAGATGTGCCACGAGGATTTGCGAGAGGAGTGCCATCTTTTTGTTTAAGGAACGACGTCCTATACAAAAAAAATTTTCTCCCACTAGCAGCCCATACTTGCTCGTCGTCCCTGCATCACTGCGGAAAGAAATTCTGGAAGCCTGCCATGACGAAGTCACCTCCAGTCATCTCGGTTACACTCGAACATTGTCCCGTCTGCACAATAGTTACTACTGGCCGAACCTACCTGCTGCTGTGAAACATCACGTCCAAACATGTGCCGACTGTCAAAGACGCAAAGCACCACCCGGCGACCGGCAGGCTTATTACATTCCAAGTACCAGCAAAGCCATTCGCCCAAATCGGAATGGATTTCTTGAGCCCATTCCCAATTTCTACCACAGGGAACAGATGGATCATTATCGCCACCGATTACTTGTCTCGCTACACAGAAACTAAAGCCATGCCGAGGGCCACAGCAGCAGAAGCGGCTCATTTCTTCATAGAAAACGTCGTCCTTCGGCACGGTGCTCCAACAGTTCTCATCACGGATAGAGGAACTGCGTTCGTGGCAGAACTATTGGAGTCGGTTCTCAGGCTCAGCGGTACAGCTCACCGGAGAACAACGGCGTACCACCCACAAACGAACGGACTAACAGAGCGGCTTAATAAGACCCTCGCAGACATGCCCTGCATGTATGTCGACACAAAGCAGAAGAACTGGGACGAAATCTTGCCTTATGTGACCTTCGCCTATAATACTGCCCGGCCGGAAACTACCGGAATGACGCCGTTTAGTTTAATACACGAGCGTGAAGTCACTACAACGCTGGACGCTATGCTGCCGCACTCACGTTGACACCGAAGAATTTGGTCAGCGCGCCGAAGAAGTCCGACAGCTAGACCGCGTGCATATTTGTCACCAGCAACACAAAGATGCGAAACGATACGACCTACGACATAAATTGGTAACCTACAAACCAGGCGACAAAGTATGGGTCTGGATCCCAATACGTCGATGCGGACTTTCAGAGAAGTTATTACGACGATACTTCGGCCCATATAGAGTCACCCGATGATTGAACGATATCAACTACGAAGTTATTCCCGACGGCAATTGCAGTTCTAGTCGCCGAAACCGCTCGCCTGAGGTCGTGCATGTCATCCGGATGAAACCCTACTTGTCCAGCTAACACTCGTTTGTCCTGTGGGTGCCGGTGCACATGTGCGTTCTATAAGTAGAGCGCCGTGGCTGCGCATCGGGACGATGCCATTTTTGGAGGGAGACAAATGTCACGTGTGTACCGCGAAAAAGACGAAGACGACAGCGCATACGCGCATTTGCACGCTTTTATGTAGAACGCAACAACGAGAAAGACGAGAAACTCTCTCGTGCGGGCGGTTAATAAAAAGACCGACCCGCTGCTGTTTTCTCAGCGTCTTCAAATACGACCTCTGTCTTCACGTCACGACAATACAGATTATTAGTTAGTCTATTTTGGATAATTACAGAATACTAAGTAAAGTTTATTGGAAAACAATTACTAATAGTGACATGTCTTCCAGTAGTTGGTTTCAATGTACCAATGTACTAGATGAAAACACTGGAAGTTGCATAATGCGATGCCAATCTTATGGCGAATTCACTGCAATGGGATATGTACTGAGGATTCAGGATTAGTTGGTCATGCAGGGTGGTATGACAGAATTTTTCGTGAAATGAAACCAAATAGGATATTTTCGAAGGGGGTGCAAAAGAAGCAAAACTTCGACAGGATTTCATTGAAGTTATACCAGCAATGCAATTATAGTGAGAAGGTTTCAAGCGGATGGAGTTATTCTGTACAAACAAGTGAATCAAGTTGTCCTGGCAACGGTCTCGCACAGAAGAGGCATATTCAAGTTTGGGGCGTAATAATGTTTCATATAGGAGCAGTTTTAGTGTATATCAAGGTTTTGGGAAGTTGCAATGTATGTAGCTTAACTTGTAATCGGCATTATTAGTAACATATTCAGTGTGAGGTGCCTGAGGTAAGTTCAATGTGATAAGAACACCTAATTATTTATATGAGCTGACCCGATTGTTTAGGACATTTACCTAGTATGTTAGCAAGATGTCTGCATATCTTCTTACACACATTTGCTTGCATTTACGCATGTTTCAATCTATTTGCCATGTGCCGCACCAAGCTGCTACAGTGTTGAGTTAAGATTGGAGAAACGAACTGCCATTACCACTAGTCACTTTATTGAAAATGACGCAGTAATCTAAAAATGATTAGGTAAGATCGGAGGAATGAACTGCCATTACCACTAGTTATTTTATTAAAAATTGCACAGTAATCTAAAAAAGATTAATGTTTGAAGAAGTTGAAGGTGTCAGGCTCAAGGTTGGCGTCGGGTATCTTTTTTGGCTCTGGAGCTGGGTTCATGGCTTGATGGGGGCACCCAGAACATGAAAGAAACCACCTCCACCAGATGTCGCATAGTTGTGATATGACTAAGGCAGCAGGCGGCATTTCCAAGATGATATTTTTTGTTTGGCCATACTTGTGGCCGAGAAACAAAGTCAAAGACTACAGCAAAGCACAAGTTCGGTTTCTTTTTGAACGCACCTCGTGTTCTGCCGCTATTTTTGTTGCAATAGAATATCGAGTGCCTTGAAATGTCAGTTTCACACAAGTACATACAGTTCTTCATAGGTGGTATCTGAAAGGGCTAAGAGAGCAGTTCTCTTTTATTACTTTTTTCTTCTCTCAAGAAACCCTTGCACCTTTGGGCCGTAGCCCAATCATTCGCAAAGTTTGAGATTAGCTAGTTTGTATGACGAGACCTCAATGTCGAGGTGTTTCATGCATTTGGCACTGTAGTCACTGCCCGCATTGCTTCATTTATGGTGCTGGCAACAGTGCTGTCACCAGGGATATTTTAGGGGGAGAGAGGAACACATGCTCAGTACAATAGTTGCAACAACCCTGAATGGCAGTGAAAAACTTGGGCAAAGACGCATGCCAGTCATGAGGCATATGAACATCGACACTTGTATAATGCCTTGCTGAATCGAAACATCGTATAGAGATTAAATAAGAGGTGTGAGCATAACATTTCACAGCTCTGCATCTGGATATCCTCGCACTTGTCGAAATTTATATTTTGGGCTTCTGGATTTATAGATGTCCACATTTCTTTGAGAAACATAAACTTGTATGCCAGCAGTTGTCAAGCTTCTAATCTTCATAACTGCAAAAATATTAGAAATGTATGCAAAGGAAAAAGCTATCTTTTATCCTCAATGCCAAAAGACATAAAAAACTGGGTGTATTATACTGTGTCTATAGGTGCTATTATGAATATCTTCATAGCATTACAAAGACTTGGCATCAATGTGTACAGCTGACTGAAATGCGTGGCCTCCGCATTTGACCAGCAGCTTCTGTTGGCAAGTATTTTTACATTTTCAAGGCCACTTGTAGCAGCCGCAGTTGGTCTACTTTTGTTCAGAATGCTTCTTCAAAATTAAGAAATGTTCAAGGCCACTTGTAGCAGCCGCAGTTGGTCTACTTTTGTTCAGAATGCTTCTTCAAAATTAAAAAATATATTGCTTTTTCTTTTTACAACAGCTTATAAATCTTAAAGCCGGTTTACTATTTCCTCTCACTTTAACATTACATTGCAGTGAAACGCCAAGTTCATAGGCTGAAGAGGTGTATAGGCATTTTAGACAACTCGTGCAAGAGCTTTCAGAGCTTTTCAGAAAATAGACATTGCTGGCATTAACCGTTATATTTGCCACCATGCCTATGAAAACTTTGCAAAACAATTTCCAGAATATATTTGCCTTTGCAGCATTTTCTACCTGGCATATGGTGTGTTGCACGAGGCAGTTGAACTATTTGCTGCATTGAATTTAATGTCTGTTTCTGAAGTGTATACTATTGAATTGTGAAGTCTTATTACATCTTATAATCCTTGCACAAATCAGGCAGTCATATGCACGGATGTTTATTTGAACAGGTACATGCGTAACGACTGGCTCTCATTTATACAAGGTTGGATGATGAGAGGTCTAAGCAAGCAATGATCCTGTGATACTTCGAATGGCATTTCACCAGCAAAGCATTGTTTTTAAATGATGCAAAAATAAACAAGGTGTAATTGCAAGATCCTGGGTGACTTTTATGGTCTCGTAGTTTCCCAAATGTAACTCTGGCACTGCAGTCGTTCAGTTGCCATGGAAATGATGGGTACTTCACAGATTTGCATAGTTTTCATGTTTGCAGGCTTCCCATGCACTTGTGGCTGTGTTTATAGCTATGCATTCATTTTAAACCTTTGCTAACTTTTTCTTGAGGCAAAGCGATTTCAGGCCACACGGAGCTAAATGAACGAACATTAGTCACATTCGTGTACTAGACATCCCTGCCATGCTAGCTGAAGTGCTGTGCGTTGCAGCTGCCACAGACACTAGCATCAAAGTTCCCTATGTTTCATTCAGAGCATGGAACATCCTCTAGTGTATCTCTATGCATGGTCTACACTCCTGCATTTATTCAATTTCATGTGACGACTATGTGGCACTTGTGGCCAGGTGTTTTTTTTACTTGCCATCAAGTTTGCATGACTGCTTGTTGGACAAGGGCGGGTTGTAGAAAAAAAAAGAGAAAAATATGTCGAGGTGCTCGGTCGCATATCATAACGTTGCGCGTGCCCTCACAGCTTCACCGCATTACACATTCATGCTGCACTGAAGCGCCAAAAAAGAAAATGAAACACGGGCGCTTTTTTCTGCAGGACGCACCAGAAAAATTTTGTTTTTGTTCGAACCTTACTTGCGCTGATAGGCAATATTTAAGCAGCGGCGTTTCTTTGCCTTAATGATGGCGTATTATCTTGTCCGTGTAATATACCAAGGAGGCGTTGAATATACGAACGAGGCCGGAAGCTTTACTTAAGCCGCACAATGGCGTTTGGAAGGTCTTCGTGTTGCATGGAATGTTCCTATTCATAATGCGTAGCTTAGAAGTCAGTGCTGAGCATCAGCTAAAGCTAATTAACGCTGAAGTGACGACCGCGACGTGGCGGAGTGTGATTTTTCCGAAACCCCCTTTCTAACCAGCGACAAGGCAAGGCTTGCACAAGTACATCATCGCGGCGTTTTGTGTTGATTGCATACGACTTAGTAAACATCCAAACTTACATCGTTGATAACAGGCCGGCAAAACTTTGGGCAGAGCGAGGAGCGCAGCGCAGCGGCGATACAAGGCGCGCGCACTGCTTGAAACATGAACGATTGCGAGATGTCAATCGTAGAGGGTTTTTCTTTTCTTGATCACATCGTTCTAGTGCCCACTTGCGTCATGAACGAGCCGGCTTTCGGTTGCGAGAGGCGACAGGTGGGCGCACACGATTTCTTCGCGAGTATCAAACTCAACTCGGCGCAGGTCCAAAAGCCTTGGCAGCGCTTTCCTTTGCGAGCAAGGCCCCCGCTGGTGCAGCAGCCTTCGGCAACACTATGCGAAAGTGCGCAGAGCGACAGCGTGATGACACAGTTAGGCCGGCGTAAATGCATAGCCTCCAAGAGTGCTAGGCCGCGGTGCATTGTGGGGGGCTCTATCCGCTCGCCTTTGTAAACTCGCGGGTAGCGGAGGCCAATTGTGTGATCAAGGGTTTGAGCCGGCAACTCGGATACAGCGTAATGGAAGTTAACCAAGACGTCTACGAGCCCGGCAATCGCCCCTCTGTACAGGATGGCATTCACTACAGTGGTGCGACGGGCAGGAGATTCGGTAACAGAATGGGTCGCCAAGCCACAGCTTTTTCAGGGGGACCCAGAGCCCTGAGACCACGTGCCTGAGGCCAACAGTGTAGCCAAAGACAGACCTAAAGGGGCACAAATATTCAAGCCACACGAAGTCCGTGGGAGAAGAAATCGACGTAAGCACAAGGGCCGAGCTAAGTCAGGCGTAAGCTATATTAACTTGCAGGGTGGCAGGAATAGGTTAAAGTGGGAAGAGATAGAAGAGCAGTTGAGGCAGGAGGAGCTGATGGCATACGGGGTTGTGGAGACACATCTTCGGGACATGGAGCAACCACCCTGCTATCCGGACTACGTATGGGAATATTGCAATACAACAGAAGGCAGCAAAAATGGGGGTGGAATTGGTGCATTTATACATAAGAGCGTGGGTTGGCAAAGAACCAAGCAGGGATGCATGGAACATTCATGGTTAAGAGGGAAAGTAGCTGGGCAGATGACACTCCTTGGTTTAGTGTACTTGTGGACGGGAGCAAAGGCCAGAGAGGAAAGCCAGGTAACGGTGGAGTGTATATCAAAGGACATTCAGGAGTTAGGAAGAGAGTGCGAGATAATTATACTAGGGGACATGAATGCGCACATAGAAGATATAGATGGGTATACCAACCCGACAGGCAAAATGATATTGTATATGTGTGAAAGGCTTGATTTGATCAATTGCAACAGAACTGAGAAGTGTGAAGGGCAAATAACATGGGAGGTAGGAAGGCTGCAGTTCATAGAATATGCACTGATGTCACATAGTATGTACGATAAGCTCAGGGGAATGCACATAGATGAAGGTGGCTCCAGAAGTCTGGGTAGTGATCACAAACGTATCAAGCTAAGTTTTGGAAGAGCAGCGAAAGTGGGAAGGAGACAAGATGAGCAACTACAGGAAAATTTTCATTCAGAAAGGCAAATAGAAATTCCTACTAAACAAATTGAGAAAGTAATCACTGAGGATAATAAAACTGTGTGTACGTACACAAATCTCATTATACTGTTTGGGCTAGAGCTTGCTAAGGCACGTGAGAAGTCACCCCGGAAAAGAAGACACAAACCCAAAAGTTGGTGGGATGAGGAAGTTAAGAGAACCATAGCGAAACGTCAGAAAGCCTTTAGGGAACACAGACATGCTGAGCAACGGAGTGAACCGACAGATGACGTTGAAAGAAAATGGGAAATCTTTCTAAGCTCTAGAAGGGAAGCATCCCTCCTGATCAATGAAAAGATTAGAAGAAAGGGTGCTCAGTGGCTGGCAGCTAGAAGTACATAAAAAAGACAGAAAGGCAGCTTCAAAATTTCGGAACCATCTAAACTCCCTAAGAAATGATACAAATCTAGAGCAAAAGTTTATAACTACAGCTCAAGGTGCTAGTCTAGAAGGGGACGAAGCCATTGAATATATAAGAACAAGAGTGACAGAAAAAGTTCAACAAAGAAGTGCCTCATGCACCACAATAGACAGGGATGGAACAAGTAACACAATGGCTCCATTTTCACAACGAGACTGGGAAAGGGTTGAGAAGAGGGTTCCAAGTAGTACATCAACAGGCCCTGATGGCATTCCAATTATGCTGATAAAGACATTGGGTCCGAAGTCTAAACAGACTTTGAGAGAGGCAGTGAGCGGAACTATAATCAATGCTCAAGTCCCTGATAGATGGAAACTTAGCAGGATGAGAATGATTTATAAAGGAAAGGGGGACAAAGATGACATAAACAACTACCGTACTATATAACAGTGACATCAGTGGTCTACAGACTGGCGATGCAGATTATAAAGGAAAGACTGCAGGCATGGATAGAGGATGAGAAGGTGCTAGGGGAACTGCAGAATGGGTTTCGGAAACACAGGAGGTCGGAAGACAATCTGTTCTCACTGACGCAGTGCATCGAAATAGCAGAAAAGGAACTCAGGCCTCTGTGGCTAGCATTTTTGGATATCAAGGGAGCGTACGATAGCGTGGTTCAAGAGGAATTGTGTGGAATACTGGACACACTAGGCGTGGAACATGCAGTCACTAATCTTTTAAAGGGTATCTATAAAGGTAAAATGGTAGTTATAAAGTGGGAAAAACAGGTATCCAAGGTACTTACAGGATGTAGATCCTCACAGGATTTTCAACGACGGCTGGACTTGTTTTTTGCCTAACATTGTTTGTGTATTGTTAACCTGTTCACCTCCCACCCCTGCTACAGCCCGCAAGGGCTAGCAGTATTGTAAATAAATAAATAAATAGCCCTCGTTTTTTCTTGCTCTGTCGCCAACGCAGTCTCGGGCTCGGTGATTCTCATCGGCATGTCACTCTGGGTAACCATCATTTTCTCCATTTTTTTCTCGACCTCACATTGCCTACACTTCGCGTCAGCCTCTTCTCCATCCGCTTCTACGCTTGGGTCCACTTTCAAACCCACTCCACATCCTGAACACTTTACAGTCTTTTTAACCATGCCTTTCTGACACCAATTGTCCCTATACTCGATAATTACTAAACTCGAGTCCTGCACTACGAAAAAAAAGAAAGTCTAAGCTCTACTACAAAAATTTGCGTGTTCAATGTACGCGCACCTCCCCCACGGGGTGGCAAAAGAAAAAAAACAACAACAAAAAAATTCAAACACACACACCCGCAATAACTAATAAATACCTGGTGACTGGCCCCCGAAAAAGCCGTACCATAAAATAAGTGCTACGAAGATTTCAACCGCTGCCTTATAATTATAAAGACAAGCTCAAAACATGCAAAAACACTTATCTGCGCAGTCGATCCGGAGCGCTCAAAAATCACGTCCATCCACCTTGACAGCCCGAACTGAACTGTTCTCGGTCGCTAGCGTCACCTGTGACGGACGGTGCAACAACGCAACTTTTTGCAAAGCCTCCGAAACAGTGGTGCACAGTTGCAGGTCTCGAACAACTCTCGACTGACGCGCCTATATGGGCCGCAGATGAACAACGCTTAGCTGGTAGTACAAAGGAGGATACATAAAACTTGCTGGAGTGGAAGGGGCGCTGTGCGAGTGAAGCCAGCTGCCGCCATCTTGCCAGTGGCAAAAAGCGTGCTCAGCGCCATGGTGAGCTGCTGATTTCGTCCGTTCTTGTTTCACCTTGTCGGCATGTAAAGAGAAATGGTTTACAATGGTTACCTCTTGCGTCGTTTACGGATGTGCCAACAGGTTGAAAAAATGTTGTTGCCTCACATTCCACCTGTATGTACACGAAAACGTCTTCTACATAGCCATTCCGCGCTCGTTTCTAAAGGTAGCTATAGCTGACGCGTGCAAAACATACATAATAGTCCAGATTTGTTTTACAGGTTTCCTAAAGCTGCATCACTGTTTCGGAGGCTATGCAAAGAGTTGCGTTGTTGCAACGTCCGTCACAGGTGACGCTAGCGACTGAGAACAGTTCAGTTCGGGCTGTCAAGGTGGATGGATGTGTTTTTTGAGCGCTCCGGATCGACTGCGCAGATAAGTGTTTTTGCATGTTTTGAGCTTGTCTTTAAAAGTATAAGGCAGTGGTTGAAATCTTCGTAGCACTTATTTTATGGTACGGCTTTTTTGGGGGCCAGTCACCAGGTATTTATTAGTTAGGGCGGGTGTGTGTGTTTGAATTTTTGTTGTTGTTGTTTTTTTCTTTTACCACCCCGTGGGGGATATGCGCGTACATTGAACACGCAAATTTTTGTAGTAGAGCTTAGACTTTCTTTTTTTTTCGTAGTGCAGGGCTCGAGTTTAGTAATTATCGAGTATAGGGACAATTGGTGTCAGAAAGGCATGGTTAAAAAGACTGTAAAGTGTTCAGGATGTGGAGTGGGTTTGAAAGTGGACCCAAGCGTAGAAGCGGATGGAGAAGGGGCTGACGCGAAGTGTAGGCAATGTGAGGTCGAGGAAAAAATGGTGAAAATGATGGTTGCCCAGAGTGAACTGCTGATGAGAATCACCGAGCCTGAGACGGCATTGGCGACAGAGCAAGAGAAAACGAGGCCAATGGGAGAAAGACTGAAGTCCGCCGAGGAAGCGCTAGCGAAGCTGAACAAAGAAGCGACCTACCGAGAGAACAGTAGGGAACCGGCAACCAGAACGGTGGAGAAGGAAAAGCAAGCAAGTTTGGAAAAAAACAGGTTTAGCCGGTTCAACTGTCGCAAGGCCCAGCTTCAGCGAGGTAGTGGTGGGGCAGGGAGGGAACAAAGCAGCCGGCGTCACAGGTGCAAGTAGCGCCCAGGTGCAGAACACTCCAGCTGAAAAGTCACAGCATGTGATAATCGCCGGTGACTCGAATTTAAATTGATGCACAGAAGCCATCAAAGAGAGGGTAAGAGGTGACAAGAGGGTTGCAGTAGGGGCATTCCCAGGACGCAAGCTGAAAGCAGTCATGAGGCAAGCAAGCGCAAAGCTCAAAACGACAGCTGATAGACGAAACCTCGTGATAATTTCAGGTGGTTTAAACGATGTCTTAAATGAAGATGCAGTAGGACTAGCAGCCACACTGGCGAAAGGCGTCGATGACATGCGCGCCACTTCTCCTAAGGTACAGGTAGTGATATGCACGATACCGGAGGTACCGGTGCGTGAGAGCAACCTGCAAAGAGCGGTGGTCAACGCAAACCAAGAGATATGGCGGATGAGTCGAGAGAAAGGCTTTGAGGTGGTGGAAATAAACGGAGAGGTGGATAGGTGGGGGGGTTTTCAACGAGACAGAATTCACTTCGATGGGCGGCTAGGCCATGAGGTGGGTTGGCGACTTGCAGGACGCGCAGTGGCTTTTTTTTGGGGGGGGGGGGGGGCAAGCGAGCCCTTCGGGGTGCAGGATAGCTAGTAACAACGAAAACAACCAGGGAGACTCTTCGACAGGTGGTATGGACAGATACGATTCCAAAGTGGCACCAATATCTAAGATAGGTAGAGTCCGGGGCATAAATAGACGTAGCCACGAGCGCCGAGCCAATTCAGACATAGGGTATATTAACATGCAGGGTGGTAGGAACAGGCTGAAGTGGGAAGAGATAAAAAAACAGCTAAGGAAAGAGAGGCCGATGGTATACGGTTTTGTAGAAACACATGTCAGGGACATGCAACAACCTCCGAACAATCCGGACTACGCGTGGGAATATTGTATTAGAACAGAAGGTAGCAGAAACGGAGGTGGTATTGGGGCATTCATTCATAAAAGTACAGACTGGCAAAGGGTCAAGCAGGAGTGCAAGAAACATTTATGGCTAAAAGGGAAAGTGGCAGGTCAAATGACACTCCTTGGTTTCGTGTACTTGTGGACGGGAGCAAAGGCCAGAGAGGAAAACCAGGCAATAGTAGAGTGTATATCAAAGGACATTCAGGAGTTAGGAAGGGAGTACGAGATAATTATACTAGGAGACATGAATGCGCACATAGAAGATATAGATGGGTATACCGACCCGACAGGCAAAATGATCATGGATATGTCTGAAAGGCTTGATTTGATCATTTGCAACAGTACCGAGAAGTGTGAAGGGCAAATAACATGGGAGGTAGGAAGGCTGCAGTTGATAGAATATGCACTGATGTCACATAGTATATACGATAAGCTCAGGGGAATGCACATAGATGAAGGTGGCTCCAGAAGTCTGGGTAGTGATCACAAACGTATCAAGCTAAGTTTTGGAAGAGCAGCGAAAGTGGGAAGGAGACAAGATGAGCAACTACAGGAAAATTTTCATTCAGAAAGGCAAATAGAAATTCCTACTAAACAAATTGAGAAAGTAATCACTAAGGATAATAAAACTGTGTGTACGTACACAAATCTCATTATACTGTTTGGGCTAGAGCTTGCTAAGGCACGTGAGAAGTCACCCCGGAAAAGAAGACACAAACCCAAAAGTTGGTGGGATGAGGAAGTTAAGAGAACCATAGCGAAACGTCAGAAAGCCTTTAGGGAACACAGACATGCTGAGCAACGGAGTGAACCGACAGATGACGTTGAAAGAAAATGGGAAATCTTTCTAAGCTCTAGAAGGGAAGCATCCCTCCTGATCAATGAAAAGATTAGAAGAAAGGGTGCTCAGTGGCTGGCAGCTAGAAGTACATAAAAAAGACAGAAAGGCAGCTTCAAAATTTCGGAACCATCTAAACTCCCTAAGAAATGATACAAATCTAGAGCAAAAGTTTATAACTACAGCTCAAGGTGCTAGTCTAGAAGGGGACGAAGCCATTGAATATATAAGAACAAGAGTGACAGAAAAAGTTCAACAAAGAAGTGCCTCATGCACCACAATAGACAGGGATGGAACAAGTAACACAATGGCTCCATTTTCACAACAAGAGTGGGAAAGGGCTGAGAAAAAGGTTCCTAGTAGTACATCAACAGGCCCAGAAGGCATTCCAATTAGGCTGATAAAGACATTAGGTCCGAAGTCTAAGCAGGCTTTGAGAGAGGCAGTGAGCACAATAATAATCGATGGTGAAGTTCCCGATGGTTGGAAACTTAGCAGGATGAGCATGATCTATAAAGGAAAGGGGGACAAAGCTGACATAAACAACTACCGTCCTATAACAGTGACATCAGTGGTCTACAGGCTGGCGATGCAGATTGTAAAGGAAAGACTTCAGGCGTGGAGAGAGGATGAGGGGGTGCTGGGGGAACTGCAGAATGGGTTTCGGAAACACAGGAGGTCGGAAGACAATCTGTTCTCACTGACGCAGTGCATCGAAATAGCAGAAAAGGAACACAGACCCCTGTGGCTAGCATTTTTGAATATCAAGGGAGCGTACGATAGCGTGGTTCAAGAGGAATTGTGGGGAATACTGGACACACTAGGCGTGGAACATGTAGTCACTAATCTTTTAAAGGGTATCTATAAATTTAACAAGGTAGTTATAAAGTGGGAAAAACAGGTATCCAACACCGCAGAGGTAAAACGGGGGCTTAGGCAGGGGTGCCCCCTGTCACCCTTATTATTCATGATGTACCTAAAATGATTAGAGGCAAAATTAGAGGGAAGTGGACTGGGCTTCAACCTCTCTTTAGTCAAACAAGAAAAACTTATTGATCAGGCACTACCAGCGTTATTGTACGCAGATGATATAGTGCTAATGGCCAACAACAAGGAAGATTTGCAGAGATTGATGGACATCTGCGGTAATGAGGGAGATAGGTTAGATTTTAGATTCAGTAAGGAAAAATCAGCAGTCATGATTTTCAATGACAACGAAGTTAGTGAGCTTAGAAAACAGGAGGTCACGCTAGAGATAACAGATAAATACCAATATCTTGGCGTATGGATAAGCAATGGGACCGAGTATCTGAGGGAACACGAAACATACGTGACGACTAAAGGTAACAGGAATGCAGCAGTCATGAAAAATAGGGCACTGTGGAACTACAATAGGTATGATGTTGTGAGAAGAATATTGAAAGGGGTCATGGTTCCTGGGCTGACGTTCGGCAATGCGGTCTTGTGCATGAGATCAGAAGTTCAAGCAAGATTAGAAATTAAGCAACGTGGAATAGGTAGGCTTGCTTTAGGAGCTCACGAGAATACACCAAATCAGGGAGTACAAGGTGATATGGGATGGACATCATTTGAGGGCAGGGAAGCTAGCAGCAAGATAAAATTTGAGAAGCGATTGAGAGAAATGGGGGAAGAGCGTTGGGCTAGGAAGGTTTTCAGCTACTTGTACATGAATAATGTCGATACAAAATGGAGGAAGCGAACCAGGAAGTTGACTGGTAAATACTTAGAAAACAGCAGGTGGCCAAACCAAAAAGAACTATCGGTTAAGAAGAAAGTGAAGGAAACGGAGACTGACATGTGGAGAATGGGCATGATTAAGAAGTCCGCACTAGAGATCTATCGAACTTATAAGCAGGAAATTGCCAAGGAAAGGATCTATGATAATACTCGGGGTAGTTCTCTACTGTTTGAGGCCAGGACGGGAGTACTTCGAACCAAGACATATCGGGCCAAATACGAAGGGGTAGACACAATATGCAGTGTGTGTGGAGAGGAAGAAGAAACTGCCGAACACTCGATAATGTTCTGTAAAGGGCTTCACCCTATAGTTCAGGATGATGGCGCAGAGTTTTTCAAAGCACTGGGGTTTAGGGACTGGGAGGGCAAAATAAACATTAAGCGGGTAGACTTAACTAGAAGGAGGTTATCTGATTGGTGGCTAAAGTCAAGGCACGAGTGAAAATTAAACTCTTCACTGCAAAGTACGAATCCTCAAACTCACTTTTTAAGGAAAAAATAAATATAGTTTTTGGTTCATTAGGTATTACGGCTTGGTGGCGCTAGCCACCGCCCGATCTAAAGGGGACAGCCATATCCATGCATCCAATTTGAAAATGAAGGAGGGAAAGGGTGTGGCAGCTGTTTTTTTATGCGACAAGCGTCTTCCTAGAGGAGGCGTTGTTTTAGCTCACTTACTGAACACCTACCAGTTTAGAGAACGGAAACTGTATCTTTGGGCTGTTGTATCAAAATAACATGCAAATACGTAGCGGCGGCATATCAAACTGCAATACCGCGAGGCGAGAAGGCGCTAGTAGTACTATCGTCATCAATAAACAGACGTTTTTTTTTTTGTTGCAGGTGGGGGGTTCGTGGCTGGTTCGCGCTGCTCGCTTCCTCTGTTTTTTTTCTTTCGTTGCCCAATCGCGTTTCGCGTCTGTAATTATCGCCAGGGGACCTAGCTGGCCCCGACTGGCAAAAACAACGTCAATCAAGTAAGGTTTGCATCGTTTATTGCGAGTGTCCAAGCCGTTACAATCCAACGTTACTAGATTAGGTTCGGTACAATCAATGTATACGGTTGGGTCAGGCCCCGGAAACTCTTAAGTTCAAGCGCTCACCTGTTGGGGGCAAAAAAATCAACCGCGGCGCGTTTCTGCTTTAAACACTTGGAGTGGATTTACTAACCTCTCTTGCCACTCGCGCTATTACACTTTTTTGTAGAGGCGCCTTCGTCGGGGCCAAGTTTTATTTTAAAATCATCAAATACTGCATGTTTGAGTACCGCTACACAAAAAAAAACATTTTTTTCTTCTAACAAGTAGTTTTTTAAACAAGTGCAGCGTCATTAACTTTTTGTAACAGATTTTGCTGCAGCTGACTGGATGTCCGTAGCAGCCTATCGACATCACTATCCTCAGTTCAAACTTTTCGGCGGCCAACGGTTGCGACGGAAGGTAACGTTTTTGCAAGGTGTTTCAGCGCGCGAACAAAGGAAAAAAGGACAGGGTAGACAGAAAAAGCGCTCTTTCTGTCTACCCTGTCCTTTTTTCCTTTGTTCGCGCGCTGAAACACCTTGCAAATATGAATACGCACCAACTAGCCCAAGCTTCCACTCTTGGCAGGTAAGGGCTCGCGGTACGTTCGGATGTGTCTCGGACTGTTTCGTTTCGCTGTAAATATTTCGAGCCTCTGCCGACCGACACGTTCTTTCTCATTCTGTTTATTTTGACTCTTTCAAATGCTTTCGGGAAGGGAATTCGAGTGACTCGGGAAACGAAGCGACCGTTGAAGCTTTCATCGGATGAACACCCGTTGCAAGCCCGGGGCGGTGAGTAGAAACCACTTCAGTTTTTTAAGGATGGTTGCTTGCGGGGCTAGTTGGTTCATTTCAACATATGTTGTTTTTTTGCCAATGACTGCGTAGGCGTCACACGGTGGCAGCGCATTGCAGTATTAAATTTTAAAAATGTTGAACGTCTCAATCTGTAAATGGAAAAACGTGCGTTACTTGCGGTGTGCATGGCTTCACGTGGGAACGAGTCGCTGACTCAATAGTTAATTCTGAAATTCTATCATCAGGTAACACCAACCAGGCCGTTGCGATAAAAGAAGGCAAATAAATAACTATCGCCTCGCATGTGTTGGGGTTTAACGTCCCAAAACCACTACATGATTATGAGAGACGCCGTAGTGGAGGGCTCCGGAAATTTCGACCACCTGGGGTTCTTTAACGTGCACCCAAATCTGAGTACACGGGCCTACAACATTTCCGCCTCGATCGGAAATGCAGCCGCCGCAGCCGGTATTTGATCCCGCGAAAGCCCATATATTAGTGCAAAAAAACCTACTAGTTAATAGTTTACTGCAGTCGCGTTTGAGAAACATCACATAATTATGGGTGTGGTTTTGGTAAAGGGGGACAAAGGAAGCGTCACATAAATGAGAAATACTTCTTTTTCTGCCACATCTCCTGGCCCACCTGAAATGGAAGCAAATGTGTACAATGGGCAAGGAACCTGCTACATGACATGCCTTGTGAAGAAGCAGCCCTGAGTGATATACGTGTTATGAGGTACCCCTACATATATGTATAAAATACTGCTGTTTACTAATTAACCGAGTTTATTTGTTTACTTTGGAAAATACATGCATTGATTATGCATTGATATCTGGTGATGTTACTTGTTTTTCCAGACTGCCATACAATGACAGGATGACTACCCCCGAATGTCCACTCTGCAAGCACGTTGAAACATCTGAATGTCCACTACAACATGTCATCTCTAACCTCACACATGTAATTCTGTATTTGTGAATGTTTTACCGCGCATATCGTGGAGAGGTGCTCTAGATTGGCTACAAGAATTGCCTGCCTACCGTGGCATGGAATCTACACTTCAATATTGTTGAAACTGTAACAGTATTAGTTAGATTGTGTGGCGCTGCTGAGCTCAACAACACACTGATTGATCCCAGCCACTGTAGCCATATTTCGATAAGGGTGAAACTCTAAGACGCTTGTGTGCCTAAGCGTTTATTTGATTCGCCTGCACCACACGATCGATTTTACAAAGTGCTGCACCTCGCCATTCATTTCAGTGGCGCAGCAATGGCATCTTCTAAACCATGCCATTCATTTTAAAAAGCGCAGGACAGGTACAGCACCAAAGTAGTTCATTACTTTCCCGTGCCTTCTGCCCTGACGGCACTGGTTTGGTGCAGGCGCACGCACAGCTTAACAAACAATATGCCAATCGACGTAGGTCTGCACATACCTCTGCAAATGCGGCGTGTTTTGCCAAGATGTTTGCACCTCATTAAATTAAGCGAACAAAAATAAGGATTCCAACTTGTCGGCACCTTGTCATTCACTTGTGA
The DNA here is from genome assembly GCF_043290135.1 of Rhipicephalus microplus. Lineage (NCBI taxonomy): Eukaryota > Metazoa > Arthropoda > Arachnida > Ixodida > Ixodidae > Rhipicephalus > Rhipicephalus microplus. Next base: position 11,360,576 of record NW_027464586.1, read on the forward strand.
TGCCGCACCGCTGAACTCCTGCCGCACAAATTCGGAACTTCTCGTGCACAGCTGTGAACCAGTTCCGATTGGTGCAGGTGAACTAAACTGACCCTTGAAAGATGGAAGCTTCAAATAACAAAAGTATGTTAACATAAGGGGTCAAAGAAAATGTTTCTACAAGCAGTCTTGTCTTCTGTGAAGCTACAGTGTCATTTGTTTGAACCCATGGAAGCCAGAATCAATCTAAATTTGCCCACTACTGTACGACTCACGATCACTTCATAGTTGGCATGTGAATCGTCGGAAATTATTATTTGCACTACATAATGAACACACCCACAGTGATGGGCATTAACAGGCTTTCCGACATTTAGTTGTGCCTTGTGACAGTTTACCAACAACACCCAGAACTGTTTTGTCTTAAGTAACTGTGTTTAGCTCATACAAGTTTACAAAAAGTTGTACCAAAGCTCACAAGACTGCACTCAATTGCTTCAGCTTTGCAGATATGTTCAATGGGCTCCTAAAATAATAAATCATAAAGGTGATGAGCAGTTGCTGCACAGCTTCCTCAAAGACGTGAATGCTGTCATGGAGAGCAAGATTGTGTTCATTGCATGTGGTACTGCTTTTTTTTTGGGCAGAAAAACGTTCCAGATTTCTTTGTGCACATCTGCTTCTGTTGAAATTAGGTTGTCGTAACTATAGTGTCTACCACTACGAAGTGAAATTCTGTTCACTACGGTCATGAAAAAAAATCTTGGAAATCGCACAGGTAGTTGAAACATACATGATCTTCACTTATCTACAGCCACACTGCAAGATATGTAGTACGTATTTCAAGTCCTAGCCTCTAAAAGTAGCAAGGAGAAAACAACTTCATTTTCAAGCACAAGTATACTGAAAAAGTAAACATAATAACAAGGGTGTAATAAATGCGACCTTTATTGATCCAGTATTCAGACAGATTCACATCACGTACCACTAATTGATTTCAGGAGTGCTTGCTTGCAAGAGAGTACTCAAGTTCTATGGATATGTCTATGCAAAAAAAAGAGATTGTGCTCAGGGCTGAGCAGATAGTGTGATGTAAGAATACCAAAAAAGATGTACAGACAACAAAATTGTACAATGCATACCTGAAGCTTATTTTCTTAGAATTGGGCCTTTTCGATCTGTAAGCACACACCTCATAAGTGTCCCTTTAGCGTACATGTTCACTGCATACTCAGCAGACTGGTCATATCCTGCGAAGAGAAATTCTAGCTGTGGTAACTGTGTAACTTATCTCTAACAATAAACGTAGAAAGCCTGAAATATTTTCAGACCCATCCCCTAAATACATAACCTATAATTGGGCTCACGGCTGAGTATTAAAACTAGTGCCTACCCTCTGGACACGACGCGACATTGCAGAATTGTGAAGTTCTCAATGTAGCATTCCAGAGCGAGAATGATTCAGAAATGCACGCATTCGCAATATCTTATTTAACAAATTTAGCAAAACTACATTGCTCTAACTGCGCGAGCTATCTATCCGCAATGTGCAAGTTTTCTTCTCGATTCCACATCATGCATTCGCTTCAAGATCAACCCTACGGGGCAAGCGCCACATCTGACGGCAGAATCGGACCCTTGTCCTGAAGCCACGCTATTAAACTCGAGCGCCGCAACACAATGAGAGCGACGTTCATTCAGTGATTTCGATGTTCAGTTATATGCATATGCTTGTTAGCTTTCAAAAGTCTTTACGCATGGGTTGAAAGCTTTCGATATGTATGAGTGACTTGTTTTGTTCGGACTTGACCGTATACATTGATTGTACCGGCTTGTACACTCGCAATAAACGATGCATACCTTGCTTGATTGACGTTGTTTTTGCCAGTGGAGGCCAGCTAGGTTCTCTGGCGATAATTACAGACGCGAAACGCGATTGGGCAACGAAAAAAAAAAACAGAGGAAGCGAGCAGAGCGAACCAGCCGGAGACCCCCACCTGCAACAAAAAAAATGCGTCAGCCTATTGATGATGATAGTACTACTAGCGCCATCTGGCATCGTGGTATTGCAGTTCAGTACGCCGCCGCTACGTATTTGCATGTTATTTTGATACAACAGCCCAAAGGTACAGTTTCCGTTCTCTAAGCTGGTAGGTGTTCTGTGGTTGGGTCCGAACAAAAGAAGTCACTCATACATATCGAAAGCTTTCAACCCGTATGTAAAGACTCTTGAACGCTAACAAGCATATGCATATAACCGAACATAGAAATCGCTGAATGAACGTCGCTCTCATTGTGTTGCGGCGCTCGAGTTTAATAGTGTGGCTTCAGGACAAGGGTTAGATTCTTCCGTCAGATGCGGCGCTTGCCCCGTAGTGTTGATCTTGAAGCGAATTCATGATGTGGAATCGGGAAGGAAACTTCCACATTGCCGATAGATAGCTCGCGCTGTTAGAGCAATGTAGGTTTGCTAAATTTGTTAAATAAGCAATTGCGGATGCGTGCATTTCTTAATCTTTCTCGCTCAGCATTGCTACATTGAGTACTTCACAATTCTGCATTGTCGCGTCGTGTTGAGAGGGTAGGCACTAGTTTTAATACTCAGCCGTGAGCCCATATTATAGGTGTTATGTATTTAGGGGATGGGCCTAAAATATTTCAGGCTTGCTACATTTATTATTAGAGTTAAGTCACACAGTTACCACAGCTAGAATTTCTCGTCGCAGGTAATGGCCAGTCTGCTGAGTTTGCAGTGAACATGTATGCTAAAGGGACACTTATGAGGTGTGTGCTTACAGATCGAAAAGTCCCAATTCTAAGAAAATAAGCTTCAGGTATGCATTGTACAATTTTGTTGTCTGTACATCTTTTTTGGTACTCTTACATCACACTATTCATCACACAAAAAAGAGATTGTGCTCAGCCCTGAGCACAATCTCTTTTTTTGCATAGACATATCCATAGAACTTGAGTACTCTCTTGCAACCAAGCACTCCTGAAATCAATTCGTGGTACATGATGTGAATCTGTCCGAATACTGGATCAATAAAGGTCACATTTATTACACCCTTGTTATTATGTTTACTTTTTCAGTATACTTGTGCTTGAAAAAGAAGTTGTTTTCTCCCTGCTACTTTTAGAAGTTAGGACTTGAAATACGTACTATCTTGCAGTGTGGCTGTGAATAAGTGAAAATCATGTATGTTTCAACTACCTGTGCGCTTTTCTAGATTTTTTTCATGACCGTAGTGCACAGGATTTTACTTCGTAGTGGTAGACACTATAGTTATGACAACTTAATTTAAACAGATGCAGATGTGCACAAAGAAATCTGGAACGTTTTTCTGCCAAAAAAAAAAAAAAGCAGTACCACATGCAATGAACACAATCTTGCTCTCCATGACAGCATTCACGTCTTTGAGGAAGCTGTGCAGCAACTGCTCATCACCTTTATGATTTATTATTTTAGGAGCCCATTGAACACATCTGCAAAGCTAAAGCAATTGAGTGCAGTCTTGTGAGCTTTGGTGCATCTTTTTGTAAACTTGTATGAGCTAAGCACAGTTACTTAAGACAAAACAGTTCTGGGTGTTGTTGGTAAACTGTCACCAGGCACAACTAAATGTCGGAAAGCCTGTTAATGCCAATCACTGTGGGTGTGTTAATTATGTAGTGCAAATAATAATTTCCGACGATTCACATGCCAACTATGAAATGATCGTGAGTCGTACAGTAGTGGGCAAATTTAGATTGATTCTGGCTTCCATGGGTTCAAACAAATGACACTGTAGCTTCACAGAAGACAAGACTGCTTGTCGAAACATTTGCTTTGACCCCTTATGTTAACATACTTTTGTTATTTCAAGCTTCCATCTTTCAAGGGTCAGTTTAGTTCACCTGCACCAATCGGAACTGGTTCACAGCTGTGAACGAGAAGTTCCGAATTTGTGCGGCAGGAGTTCAGCGGTGCGGCATCACAAGTGAATGACAAGGTGCCGACAAGGTGGAATCTTTATTTTTGTTCGCTTAATTTAATGAGGTGCAAACATCTTGGCAAAACACGCCGCATTTGCAGAGGTATGTGCAGTACCTACGTCAAATGGTATGTTGTTTGTTAAGCTGTGGGTGCGCCTGCACCAAACCAGCGCCGTCAGGGCAGAAGGCACGGGAAAGTCATGAACTAGTTTTGGTGCTGTACCTGTCCTGCGCTTTTTGAAATAAATGCCACGATTTAGAAGATGCCATTGCTGCGCCACTGAAATGAATGGCGAGGTGCAGCACTTTGTAAAATCGATCGTGTGGTGCAGGCGAATCAATAAACCCTTAAGCACACAAGCGTCTTAGCGTTTCACCCCCATCGAAATATGGCTACAGTGGCTGGGATCAATCAGTGTGTTGTTGAGCACAGCAGTGCCACACAATCTAACTAATAGTGTTACAGTTTCAACATTATTGAAGTGTAGATTCCATGCCACGGTAGGCAGGCAATGCTTGTAGCCAATTTAAAGCACCTCTCCACGATATGCGCGGTAAAACATTCACAAATACAGAATACATGTGTGAGGTTAGAGATGACATGTTGTAGTGGACATTCAGATGTTTCAACGTGCTTGCAGAGTGGACATTCGGGGGTAGTCATCCTGTCATTGCATGGCAGTCTGGAAAAACAAGTAACATCACCAGATATCAATGCATGAAATCAATGCATGAAATTTTCCAAAGTAAACAAATAAACTCGGTTAATTAGTAAACAGCAGTATTTTATACATATATGTAGTGGTACCTCATAACATGCGATGTAAGAAGGTATAACATGGAGAGAATTGAACACGCTCTGAAAAACGGAGGAAGTGTCAAAGCATTGAAGAGGAAACTTGGGATAGGCAAAAGTCGGATGTATGCACTAAGGGACAAAGAAGGCAAAATAACTACCAATATGGATAGGATAGTTAAAATAGCGGAGGAGTTTTACAGAGATCTGTACTGTAGCCGAGACAACCACGACCTTAATACTATAAGAACTAGCAGTAACCCAGATTACACCCCACCAGTAATGATAGAAGAAGTCAGAAAAGCTTTGGAGAGCATGCAAAGGGGCAAAGCTGCTGGTGAGGATCAGGTAACATCAGATTTGCTGAAAGATGGAGGACAGATTGTGTTAGAAAAACTAGCCACCCTGTTTACGAGGTGTCTCCTGACGGGAAGAGTACCAGAGTCTTGGAAGAACGCTAACATCATCTTAATACATAAGAAAGGAAATGACAAGGACTTGAAGAATTACAGGCCGATCAGCTTGCTCTCTGTAGTATACAAGATATTTACAAAGGTAATTGCTAACAGAGTAAAGAAAACATTAGAATTCAATCAACCAAAGGAACAAGCAGGATTTCGAACAGGCTACTCAACAATTGACCACATTCATACTATCAATCAGGTAATAGAGAAATGCTCAGAGTATAACCAACCACTATACATAGCCTTCATAGATTACGAGAAGGCGTTTGATTCAGTAGAAATATCAGCCGTCATGCAAACACTGCGGAATCAGGGCGTAGATGAAGTATATATAAACATTCTGGAAGAAATCTACAGGGGATCAACTGCTACCATAGTGCTTCATAAAGAAAGCAACAGAATACCAATCAAGAAGGGTGTAAGGCAGGGGGACACAATTTCCCCAATGCTATTTACCGCGTGCTTACACGAGGTTTTCAGAAGCCTAGAATGGGAGCAGTTAGGGATAAGAGTCAATGGAGAATACCTTAGTAACCTGCGCTTCGCCGATGACATTGCATTGCTGAGTAACTCGGGGGACGAATTGCAACTCATGATTACGGAGTTAGACAAGGAGAGCAGAAAGGTGGGTCTTAAAATTAATCTGCAGAAAACGAAAGTAATGTACAACAACCTCGGCAAGGAGCAGCGCTTCGAGATAGGTAATAGTGCACTTGAAGTTGTAAAAGACTATGTCTACTTAGGGCAGGTAATAACCGCAGAGCCGAACCACGAGATTGAAGTAACTAGAAGAATAAGAATGGGGTGGAGCACATTCGGCAAGCACTCTCAAATTATGACAGGTAGATTGCCACTATCCCTCAAGAGGAAGGTATATAACAGCTGTATCTTGCCGGTACTTAGCTACGGAGCAGAAACCTGGAGACTTACAAAGAGGGTTCAGCTTAAATTGAGGACGACGCAGCGAGCAATGGAAAGAAAAATGGTAGGTGTAACCTTAAGAGACAAGAAGAGAGCAGAGTGGATTAGGGAACAAACGGGGGTTAAGGATATCATAGCTGAAATCAAGATGAAGAAATGGACATGGGCAGGGCATGTAGCGCGTAGACAGGATAACCGCTGGTCATTAAGGGTAACTGACTGGATTCCCAGAGAAGGGAAGCGGGTTAGGGGGAGACAGAAGGTTAGGTGGGCAGATGAGATTAAGAAGTTTGCGGGTATAAATTGGCAGCAGCAAGCACAGGACCGGGTTAACTGGCGGAACATGGGAGAGGCCTTTGTCCTGCAGTGGACGTAGTCAGGCTGATGATGATGATGATGATGACCTCATAACACGTATATCACTCAGGGCTGCTTCTTCACAAGGCATGTCATGTAGCAGGTTCCTTGCCCATTGTTCACATTTGCTTCCATGTCAGGTGGGCCAGGAGGCTGTGGCCGAAAAAGAAGTATTTCTCATTTATGTGACGCTTCCTTTGTCCCACTAGAGCAAAACCAGACCCATAATTATGTGATGTTTCTCAAACGCGACTGCAGTAAACTATTAACTAGTAGGTTTTTTGCACTAATATATGGGCTAGCTAAGAAGACACAAGCCAGGCGACAGTGATTTATTTGCCTTCAGTTATTGGAACGGCCTGGTTGGTGTTACCTGGTGATAGAATTTTAGATTTAACTATTGAGTTAGCGACTCGTTCACACGTGAAGCCATGCACGCCGCAAGTAACGCACGTTTTTCGGGTTACAGATTGAGACGTTCAACAATTTTAAATTTTAATACTGCAATGCGATGCCACCGTGTGACGCCTACGCTGTCATTGGCAAAAAAAAAAAACTACATATGTTGAAATGAACCAACTAGCCCCGTAAGCACCATCCTTAAAAAACTGAAGTGGTTTCTACTCACCGCCCCGGGCTTGCAACGGGTGTTCATCCGATGAAAGCTTCAACGGTCGCTTCGCTCCCCTAAAGTCACGTGAATTCCTTTCGCGAAAACTTTTGAACGAGTCCAAATAAACAGAATGAGAAAAGTGTGTCGGTCGGCAGAGGCTCGAAATATTTACAGCGAAACGAAACAGTCCGACACACCTCCGAACGTACCGCGAGCCGTTAGCTGCCGTCGCAACCATTGGCCGCCGCAAACTTGGAAATGAGGATAATGATGTCGATAGGCTACTACTGACCTCGAGTCAGCTGGAGCAAAAACTATTACAAAAAGTTGATGACGCAGCACATGTTTAAGAAAAAATACTTGCTAGAAGAACAAAATGTTCTTTTTTTGTGTAGCGGTATGCAAACATGTAGTATTTGATCATTTAAAAAAAATTGGCCCCGATGAAGGCGCTTCTAGGCCCTCTACAAGAAAGTTATATAGCACGAGTGGCGAGAGAGGTTAGTAGATCCAATCGGGGTTTTGAAGCAAAAAACGCGCCGTGGTTGATTGTTTCGCCCCCTTCAGGTGAGCACTTGAACTTGAGAGTTTCCGGGGCCTGGCTCACTTTAGTAATGTCGCTGGCCACACGGCTTTTTCTAAAGCGGACGCCGCCATGGAAGACACCGCTAGGATGGCTAGAATGGTTTTCTAGCCACCCTAACCACACCGTGCTAGCCACACCGTGCTAGAATTGCAAATATTGCCACCACGAATGAGCGCATTCCTTCCTCCATGCCAGTGGAGAAATCTCGCGCTGTTGTGGCGATGTCGTACGTGTTTCTGTCGGCCAAAATATTAAAGCAACTGTGAATGACGTTTGCTAATGTCAGACCTTCAGGTCTCATCTCCCACGGTAAGCCACGTCCGTCGTTTTCCCGCAGCTTGGTAAAAGTGGTTATTCATTTCTGCTGCTTCTCGCCGAATTTTGCTAGTTAACGTTGAGCTTACCTTGAAGGTTTCCTTTTTGCCGTCAGATGCCTGGACGATCAATTACTACCGCACTTCCTGAGCGCGGCACGCCGAATTCATGGGCAGGTCGGCGCAAACTGCCTTCGTAAGGTAAGCAAGCTACTCCATTGTTTTATTTCGCTAAATATGCATCGGTAAGAAAGCAGCATGTGCATGTGTGCCGGCCCACGTGCTTCCCCACGTTGGAATTTCTTACTAATATCGTGTCATTCGGTTTCACTGTCCTCGTAGACGAATGCGTAATGTTTTAAAGCTGAACCACTCATGGCGAGCGTAAATTTGCCGATGCCCCAAACTTTATTCTCACTACAGGCGGCACTCTCTGTTCAGCTGCGTAGTTTTTGTGCCACTGAGTTGTGAGCATTTCTAGAATTGCGTCGTTTGATTTAAGTTGGGAAGCACGAGGAGCTGATGCACGTTATTGTATACAGTATAATCAGGCAAACACGTATTTGGAAAGTTAGTGTGTAGCATGAAGTCTAGAGTTAATGGGAAATGCTTCATTAATTGCGTTTAGGGTGTCAGCCAATAGATAGCTCGCCCGCGACATCATGGAAGCAGCTTCGGAATGTACTGGCACTCCACGATTGAGCCTGACAGCGAACGAGCGGCGTCACTGTGAAAAGGATGAGGCCGGAATGTGTGCATGTCCAACGAAGGATGTATGGGATGTTTTGATGGCATTGAAAGGGTCTGGAAACAAAAATGAAGCTTTCCGGCGGTAAATTGTTCTGCCTCAATGGACAGGAGACATACAGATCCCATAATATCTCTACCTAATTAATCATGCCCTTTTGAATCTCTCGAGCTCCTAAACGTCCTCGGGACCTTGCCTACCACCACAGGCAATTAACATGCGACATCAGTCGAACGTCATAGCCAGAAAAGTTACTAACCCAGCGGTAGCTTTCGTTTGCTCCAAAATGACAGATTGTTTAGGAAGCTACGACATAGCCAAAAAATAACAGCAATTCTCGTGCTCTCGGCTGTGTATACCATAGAAGTACAGAGAGTGATCTGATTATTTCTGCTTTCAAGTAAGTCTGCGCTCTGTCACGTGTTGCCTTCACTCGCTTGGTGCCGCATCCAAGTTTTTTCTTGCTGGTTTCATTAGATTGCGTTCTGCAGCGTGTTCTGGGTGGCTTCGTCCTCACTGTGCATACCACATGCGTCGTCATACGGTGCGGCACAACTTATCAAAGTGGAAAAAACATTTGTGACTACTTTGTGGTGCTGGCATCAAGACCATGTGATGTCGTGAACCTCGGTCAACTGTGACTCAGCAAACGTCACTGGGTTGCCATGTTTTGTCAACGGCAGAGACTTTGGCCGACCTAAAGCAACGTGAGCTGGGAATTGAATGCAACTATTAAATGAACTTAGTCGAGGTATAGTTGTGAATAGATGGCCACAAGTCTGAATACACACGCAGTTGAAGCTTTTTGGAAAACGTTTCATAACACCTTTTATTGGAAATGGCAAGTGATGTGTGTTCACATACTTCTGTCTCAACACAGCAGTTTCAGTGACATCAAGCCCTGCTATGTATAAGTGCAGCCTACTAAACATGCTCATAATTGACTGTGGTGAAGTCATGGGCTAATTAATATGTTGCGCTTGGCTTACGGCTGCACTGACAGTTGTTTGAATTCCGCGTTTATTAAGACGAAAGCCTTAAGCGCCCCTTGTGAAGCGTAAGGTTTGTCTTGAAAAATGTTATGTGGAGTACGAAAATTCACATGACCTTAGTGAGGTTAATAAAAGATAATTAATTAGAAAAGGCGAGCTTCAAGCCAAAATAGAATGCGGGCACTTGAGCATTCTGCTACATAGCCACTTCAGTGCTTAAAAAGTGCTGCAAGATCCTATAGAGTATTCACTGAGCTCATCTACAAGGTGTGTGGCTAGTGAGTGCCCAAATCTGGTCAAAATAGCCGTCGTTCAGTGATCTGACACCTGAAACTTTGATGTCTTGTTAAATGATGATGAAGCGAAAATCAACAGCAATACACTCAGGCCAAGCACCTTGTTTGTGGTATCAAAATTATTGCACGTGACCACTGTTACGGTAACTGTGGCACTAGAGCTCCTTGTGAATGACTTTAGTGAATACCTTCTGTACAGTTGTCACACCCAAGTTGTCTTGTTAACAGATGTAATCTCACATGGCAGAATTGCACCTGCCGTCAGGCTACATGATTTTACTTGGATGCTAACAACACTTTACAAAAGTGTTGCAAAGAAAGGAACATCTGTGAGGCCAACATTAACAGTTTAAAGCTTTCGTCGAATACTTACAAGTATTCTAATAAAAATAACAGTTAATGAAGGCAAGAAAATTACCTTCTCTGATTTAGAGGAGAACTGATGCAAAAATTGTGCAGCTTTTGTTTTGATTTTTTTACCGACACAGCAGGACAAGACTGTTCGCATGAAGCGGGCAGATGTCATTTAGATGTGCGCTTTAAAGCCTTTATGATCATGTATCCTTCACGGTGAATGTTTACATTCTTTGCGTTATGGTTATCATTTGGGGCGCTGCTGCGAAACGTATAGTTCGGAGTGCAGCATTGACGATTCACCTGTATCAGTCGGTCTGTCAGCTGCTGTCTACTTTATTTCTGGTTAACTGTAATGATTTAGTTTTTTTAGTTTCGGTATTGAGAATTGCATTGTTGTCGAGTTTTTTTTCCATAGGTAACCACTTGCATTCCGAAGGTGAAAATTGGCCGGCATCATGGTGTTCAGCAAGACCGCGCATATACGGTTTTTTGAAGTCTGCACAATTTCGTTGCAGTTGGCCTTTATGGCTGGTGAGTCACTTGAGTCGAGAGTTTAGTATAAGGTTAGTTCATGAATACGGTGACGAGAGTCGGGGGCTGAGACACCTGCTTTGTTCATATCACGGACCTGCAAGAGTGGCAGCTACAAACCTAAGTGAACGGAGCGGCTGCTTCTGGAAGGGGGCAGATGGAGCCACTATGTGACCAGTGCGTGCTACATCAAAGGACTCCCAAAGTGCAAAGCCTCCCACACATCAGCATAACTTCTCAGAAGGCATAATTGCTATTTCCTTGCTTTGTAGATTCCTTTAAGGTGGTCCCATTTTTACCAAACTTGACATTAATGCATGTAGAAAGTGTAGCAGATATAGAATTAGGAGACACAGCTTATGCAGTGGTGGGCTCTTGGTTACATAAATATCGAGGAGAGGGAAAGTATTTGTATCACTCCCAATTTATTATTGCCAAAGAACTGCTAAAATACATTTTAAAACCACAAAAAAAAATCCAAACAGTTTGCATTAAGTTGTGCACAGCAAAGCATGGGCCCGTTGCCACTCATACTTCCTGTTAACGGACATGTCTAGCTGCAACATGCTTGGGCTGCTCTATGTGTGTCTACTTTTTTTAACCGCATGGCCCTCTGGGCACAATTTCTCTCCCCTAATTTATCCTGTGCTATGCTTTTCTCTCTGTCTCCTCACCAACCCATCTCTCCACCACACACGCGCTTCCCTTTTCCTCTCCCTTGCTATGTTATGCTCTGCCAGTGTGCCCGTATAGACGAGTGGTTAGGATGCCCTCCTTCAGATAGAGGGTATGTGGGTTCGAATCCTGCCTTGTGAAGAATTTTTTTGCAGTTAGAATTCTTTTCTATGTCTTGCTCCCTGTAGTTCTCATGTGTATCATGCTAAGAGGCGGGTAGTGGGATTCGCCTAAATTCTGTGGAACATGCTTGAAAATGTTTGGTAGTTTTCAAGCACAATCACACACTTCATGCCACACTCGAACAGCTTCGGTGAATATATATGTAGCAAAGCATCCATTTAATGCGAAGCATTTCTTAGCAAACTTCGGCAACTTTGAGCGTATCTATCTATCTAGCTGCCTGCGACTTTTAGCTCTTCTGGCCGTTTCGATAATTGTATCAATACCAAACTTGGTATGGCATAACATGACTGTATGAAGAACATATTTAACTAGTCATAACATGTATGTCAATAATGTCATGATTTACATTTCATGGTCTTGCAGCTCTTGCAGTGATTTCGTTCACATGGCACGTTGCGAAAGTGGTATGGTATGGCATGATTGCATGGCGAACACAAGCGACAGACCCTAACATAAGAATCATGACATGCGTGTCATGTAACTACATGCCTACATGCCACGCTCGCGCTGCGCTCGCGGGCGTTTCGCTAGCGTCACGTATACCATATTTGGTATTACAGTGCGTGAATGGATGACGAAGGTATGATAGCGGTGCAAACATGATAAACATGATATGCATGTCATGTAACTACATGCTACGTTCATGATGCGCTTGCGGCTGTTTTGCTAGCTTCACATATACCAAACTCTGTATTACGAGACGCGCACACACAACATAGGTAAATGGCGCATCCAAACGTGATAATAATTCCATGCGTGTCATTTAACAACATGACTACATGCCACACTGATGATGCACTCGGGGCCGTTTTGCTAGCTTCACATATGCCAAATTCGGTATTACGTGACGCCAATCGATGATGAAAGCGTGTGACCGATGCAAACATGATAATCCTAACACGCGTGTCATGTAAGAACATGACAACATAACACGCTCATAGCGTGCTCGCAATTGTTTCGCTAGCTCCGCATATACTAAATTTGGTGCCGCGTGATGTGAATAGGTCACCAAGGTAAACGACACATCCAAACATGATAATCATGACACGGAAGTCATGTACGGCATCTTTTACCTCCACCTTGTAATATTGGGATGATGTTAAAGTGACATATCAACATTTCTCACAAATGCTTCACATATCATCGATTTCCACTGTACGTGGGATCTGCCAATTTTTTCCATAGTTAGAACTTGTCATCTTTTATTGAACATATGTGAACAAACTTCTATGGCACAATGAAGTTCACTGCCTGCGTCAAAGTTGCACTGTAGGTCAATTGAAAACTGACAGCCTTAGTCTGCTTCACTGTACAGTAAAACCTTGTTACTTCGAAGTCACTGGGACTGCGAGGAATCTTAGAATTAAGCGGGTTTCGGAATTAACAAATCATACAAAGAGCAGGTTGCAAGTAATTTGGAATCACTTGAAGTAATTGGGGCTGGTCGTTTGCTGTGCCGGCTAGTCAGCGGCTCCACGGTTATGTTTTACAGCAATACATAGTCTTGATTTTGTCACAAACACAAAGGAATGGCGGGGCTCGCTGCTGCCACCGAAAGAAAAACGCTGTTGTGATGAGCTGAAGTGCGCACTTGCGAAAAACATCTTCACTGCAACACAGTAGTGACACACGGGCAGCATGTTGCCTGCTCCTCGCTGCATCAGCACGCCATGATGCCATAATTCGGTCATTTTTTCTCGTAAAATAAAGAATTTAATAATGAACAGTAACAAAATTCGCATTGTGTGTTGGCTGGAAAACATCGCCGTTCAAGCTTTCTGCTCTAGTTTTCAATGTAAGCGTTGCAGGCAAGAACTCCACCAGCTGTGCAAGAGCCCGAATTGCTAGAGCAACCGGCACTCGTAGGTTCGCACACATCGCGGATTTCTCCAAACTGTCCTGTATTAATTCTTTCCCACAAAGAATGGATAAATTGTCACGCGTTGATGTTGCGAGAAGCATAAGACATGCTGCCCGCATGCCACTGGTGTGATGCAGTGAGGCACGTTTTGTTTTTCACAGGTGCATATTTTTATATTCTACTTTTACATTTTTTATATAATTTAATTTTTCGTAATGGAAGTAGCGAGCCAGACATGCTTCAGCTACCACTAGTTAGTATCGCTGAAGTGCATTGCCAAGTGGTCCGTCGTTTCCCCGAATTCACGGCGAAATCGGGAACGGGCACACTGCACCCCAAGTTTTCGAATTAACCAGACTTGTGCTGACTGCTGCTTCAAATTATCCGCTCAAACTTACATTGAAAAATACGGGACTGCGGAAATAATTCGAATTAAGTGAGATTTTGAAATAATCGAGTTCAAATTAACGATGTTTTATTGTAGTAGGACTTTTGCTGCTTGAAGGCAGTTCTATAGTCTTAACTCTGGCACCCTTGAAAAAGTACTGACACAAATTTTAAACTTTTGGGATTGTTGCACTAAATGACAACACTATAGAGTACTATTGTGCCTGGGAATACATTGAATATATAATTGGTACCGCTACTTCAAATCAGACATTTCCGGTTTGAATAACAAAGAGATGGCTGCTCTGTGATGTCACTTTTAGACAGCGATTCACGATGTACTAGCAGCAGATCTGCTATATGCTAGTGGTACACATAAACAACAATTTGTGCGGTCTCCGGCGACACAGTCAGTGATTTTTGTGATTAAGGCTGCATTTAGGATGCCGAGTTCGTAGAGTTAGTGAAACTGTGTTGACTTGTCAAAATAATGTCTATTGCAGAAGGGGCTGGCTTCCTGGTGCTCAGCAACAAAAATTAAAAAAAATCAAAGATAAAAATCTTCATCTGTTGGCTGATTCCAGTGTGTGGACGGTTTTGGTATATACCACAGAAACGAAAAAAAAATGTCTATTTTGCTAAGTTTCAAAACTGTGTCTGCACTCCTTTAATACGTACTTACTAAGGATCTGTTTGCTTGGGCATGTTGAGATACACGTTCTAGCAGCCTCTGTATGGATGCACAAGCTTGCATGAGCAAGCAATCTGATGTTTTCACTCCCAAGAACTTTAGACAATTATACAGGCTACTCAGTTGAGTGCCCTTCTATTACCTGCTGATAATATATGTCCTTGCAGTTTTTTTGCTTTTTCAATTATACCTGGTGTTTTTTCTTGACCAACAGCTGTATTGTACACAGTTATAGCTGCACGTAGGCAGCCGTACACGCGTCTCATCCAACTCCTGAGTCAGTCGCTTTACTTGCTACTTTTGGACTCTTATTCCATAGCCAAGTGTGTCTGCACAACTTTCCTTTTTCCATCGTAAAGTTTGCATTCAAAGTTCTCGTGGTACGTTAAGTTCATTAATGAGCCTAAGTTGGAAGTTCTCTAAGTATTGTGTGGTCTCTATACTCCTTGCACAACTTTGATTGTGGCTCAGCAGACTTGGTTCCCACCAAACTGACTAGCTCATTCACATTTCTCTCGAGCCCCGCCGTGGTGGTCTAGTGGCTAAGGTACTCGGCTACTGACCCGCAGGTCGCGGGATCGAATCTCCGCTGCGGCGGCTGCATTTCCGATGGAGGTGGAAATGTTGTAGGCCCGTGGGCTCAGATTTGGGTGCACGTTAAAGAACCCCAGGTGTTCAAAATTTCCGGAGCCCTCCACTACGGCGTCTCTCATAATCATATGATGGTTTTGGGACGTTAAACACCACGTATCAATCAATCAACATTTCTCTCGACTTGGACAGTGAGTGAGGCTTTCTGGTAACATGGGAGGATGGCTGCAGGCTCTTGTATTTTTGCATGTATCAGACATTGTCGTCACCGAATCGGGTCTTCCAGTTCTGTAGTTTACGTTTTTGCTTGCAAATTTCGCATAGTTCTCTACTTTCTGCCTTGTTTGATCTGCTGGTCATTTTCATAGATTGGTTGTCTGGTGTCTTTGACAAGGAGGGTTTGGCGCTTCCTTGGAATGTCTACCTGGTCTTTTCCACGGTAGTCTGCGTTTTCTCCTTTTAAGGTCTGAAGAGTGTAATGTTGCCAAGCAATTTTTGAAAAGTACCCTATGCAAAGGTTCAAATTCCTCTACTTTATCCCTCCACCTCAAAATATCATCATGTAATGATAACATACAGACTACAATGTGAGAAATGCAGACAAATGGTGATGCTGGAAATTTCAGTGGTTTGAGAATTAGTTTAAAAAGAAAGGCGAATAAATATGAAAGACGACAGATGGTTAAAAAAAAGCGTTCCAATATTTCTATGCTGAAAGCGCCGAGTCAAATTTGAGAAAAAAATTGAAATAGTAGAGTCATCAGCAAGTATGTATATGTCCAGCGATGCAAGAAAAATTTCATTAGTCCATAAGCAGCTCCATGTGTAGTGAGGTTTTGTCTGGAATGAGGTGAGAAGTCTACATTAGCGATGTCACTTTTGGCTTCTTAGCAGCCAGTTCCTGCTTTGGCGTGGAAAACGAGCAAGGCGAAGCCTTTGAGCTGGGCATTGTAAAACCAAGAACACCAAAGATAGGTCATTAGGCTGTGCATATTGAAGGCCATGTTTCTTGGGCGAGGTTCCATTTTGCGCCAATAATGAAGGAAAGGCGAACATTGCAACGAGGCTGAGTCACTTCTCATTCTGGTGCCCTCGGATATTGTTTACACTTAGGCTTGTGCTTTGAAGCAATTAACTTTTTATGCTTCGATGCAGTCTCCAAAGTAGTGAATTTTTTCCTGGGTGGGAGTTCGATATAGCAAATACTATACTTATTCTTGATCGACAGTATTTAAAAACTGCTTTGTGTCATCACTGTGAGCATGTTGCAGCTGCGCTGAAAATCAATTTTTATGGCAGCGAAAATCGTCAAGCGATGCTTTGTGCATTGTACACTCTTGAAGAGACCCTGAAACACATTTTAAGCATGCTGATCGGTAATAAAGATTCACTATAGCACTGCACACGATCTGGAATTACAATACTTTTTTCAGGTCAGCTTTTTGTGCCGACGAATGAAGCTACCAGCTCAAAAATCACTGCGTTATGAGCCAAGTATCGGGCATTGGCCGACTTGGGCATGCGCTCGGTTATTAGTAAAGCCGCTGCGGGATTCTGCTATTTTAAGAGCGTGTGCGATTTCACTGAAAAGCCTTGCATTTGAAAAACAAAAATGAACAAACGAAAATCACCGCCCAAGCACTCCATACAAGTGGTTAACCAGCAAAAACTGAAATGTGTGGCCCCGGTGTTCGGCAGTTGGTTCAACTCGATGATTCTCTGGAGCCTCTAACAATTATTGGTTACATCTGCGTACTTCTTGATGAGGTTAGACACATGTTTGGCTTGGGTTTACTGCAGTGTTTATTTCACATGCCACACAATGTGTCTCTCATGATCACGATCATGGAGGAGCGTAAAGAATGATTAAATGCATTTCGCAATGCCA
The DNA here is from genome assembly GCF_043290135.1 of Rhipicephalus microplus. NCBI lineage: Eukaryota > Metazoa > Arthropoda > Arachnida > Ixodida > Ixodidae > Rhipicephalus > Rhipicephalus microplus. The sequence continues at coordinate 11,377,784 of NW_027464586.1, forward strand.
TAATCACATTAATTGTTCTCGAACCGCAGGCGGTCACAGAGGTAGCAGCCAAAGTCAATGTGGCGTGGGAGAAACTAGCGAAAAGCTGCCGTTTGTTCCGGTGAGCACGCCCCCGTAATCATCACATTGACGCCGCGTTTATGTAAGCGTTTGAAATTGCAAGCTAATTCGGCTGCGTGGTTTGCCGGATCCGCCCGCGACAAGCGCTTGCGTTCCTGTTCTTCATTTAGCGCGGCTTGGAAGGCTGCCGGATTATCGGTACTGTTAGGAATTTTGCTCTGTCGCGATGGTAGCGGTGGCGAAGAGTGGCGAGCCGTCGAGCGGACTTCGCTGAAGCCTTAGCCCGCAGGCGAAACAGGGAGGCAATCCGTTTTGAAAACAGCAACAAAAGTAGCGTTTACTGTAGCAGGTTGTCGTTTGTACAGAGCCGGCCAGCACGACAACGTCGGCTGGGGCAAAATCCTTTAACATGGGGCCGGCACGGCCTTAAATAGTGTTTTTGGACTCTTCTGCGAGACCAGTTCTCGGGCTCGGAGGGGGAGACGTAGCCATACCCGGAACTGCAAAGTGGTTCGGCGGAGGAAGCGACGTTATCCCCGGAACTGCACGGTTCTTCTGCACGGAAGGCGGCGCTGGGAGGGGGGGAGACAGTTCGTCGAAACAGGGCTCGATCTTGTGAGACGTACTCCCGAACGAGGAACATGTCTGTGGCATAACAGCACCCCCGCCGCCAGACAATGCATCCGGAGTTTTGAGCCGTCAGCGCGGCTCGGAAGGAGGGATGCTGGTTGACCGTCGGTAGCCGTTCCGCTCTCTCCGCCCGTTGAGACTTCCATAGGCCTGCAGAGGTTCACTGGATCGACAGAGTCGAACACAAGGCCGAACCACTCTGACCAAAGCAAGCACCCTCCAAATGCTGATCGAATCGCCAGACCAGCAGAAACCAAACGTTTCCTCGAGATTACGCTGGGCTAACAATTAGCATCACGAGCAACGTATCTGAGGAGCAATACATAATGTGGACACTCCTTTACAGTGCATGACACTGCTAACCCAAACAGAATTTTTTTTTTTCGTGAGCGATTCTCGATTGTGACCCGGGCAGATTAGGGACGATCGAAGCTGCCGAGGTTAACTCAATTTGGCCCCGAATCTACAATTTAGAACACCAAGAACTCCCGAATCACGCACATTTGCGTCGCCTGCAAGCATAAGATTGTCAAACTTGACAAAGTTCGTCCTCCTCAAGCTCTCACTTCAATGCGCGCAGCCAATGATCATCAAAACAAGAGATAACACGCTCGATAAGGTAAGAAAGTAACACTAAATTTTAAACTTGCGCGCGTTACACAAAACAAAGTGAAAATTAACCTACACTGACACGCTTACCAACACGTAATGCCAAACAAAGAAGGTATTTTAAACAGGGCTTTTACTCAGCCTTCTCTGTTAAAATAGAACACGTCAACTGTTAACTTTCAAGCTATAAGGAAAACAAAAGTAATGAACCAAACATGTCAATAATGTCTGCTTCTGCGACGACAAGAAAAGTAAACTTACAAAAATTTAGATCCATTCCTTGCTCATCGGCAGAAGACAAAACTAGAAAAAGTTATTCTCAAAATTAAATACAAAAAATACACTCTTCGTATTAGCGAGGCGGCTTTCTCTCAAGCGAACTCTGAGAGTCGCGCACTGCACAGCTTCTGAGGGTTGCGGTCCGGACAAAAAGACGACGCATCAACCTGTTCGCCGAACTCAGTAGCAGCGACTTTTGACCAGCAGCCGCTGAACTCGAAGAAAGGGGCATCTGCACTGCATCGTTTACGCCACCCGTTCGACCAGTAACCCTCTCGCCCCGGTGGCGAACTACAGCCTTTGTTACAACTCAGAGGTACGCGATGTTTCCTCTCGTGGTTGCCTCTACGCGGCTTCAAAATTTGTAAGGCCCGACGAAGATCTCGGCGTCCGAATTTTCCCGAAAGCCGGTTTTTCTGAACACGCTGTCCGCCAAATCTTGGTCTGCGTGACAATCTGCGCTTCAAACATTTCATGGGGGGCCCTTTCGTGCGCCTAGCCTTGAACCTGGCGTCTCGAATGAAGACGTCACGGCGCTTAACAGCCGTCGTCTTTACCACGTTACGCTTACGCAGATGCCTCCTTTTGACGGAATGGCTAGGAATGCCGGCTGTTTCGACACACCCAATTTCAAGTGCGCTGCCTTTGACAGGTACTGCCAAAACTCTAGACTGGTTAGCTAGGCTTTCTTCGGGCCCGTTGCTAGCTGTCTCTGCTTGCGACAGAACGGGATTCCCGATGCCTTCAAAGCCAATAAACACGCCTAGAGAGCTTTTGATCTGTGGAGGTCTATCGCTGTCGTGGATAGCCCTAATTCTCTGGCCTTCGAAGTCGGCCTCATGCTCTCTTTGACGCGATTAATCCTGATCGCGTGCACTGTGAAGCGGCTCCATCTCCAGTGCTTTCTGATGTACCTCGGCGTCCTTAGCTATGCGATGGGCCTCGGCCCCTAACTCCTCGCGGTGCACCTCAGTGTCACGCTTTCTCTGGCGCACTTCAGCGGCTTGTGCTTCACGATGGGCCTCAGCCTCCATAGCTTTTCGGCGTGCCTTATCTTTACGCGCTTCTCGACGCGCTTCTACTTCTAGCGCTCTTCGGCGAGCCTCATTCTCACATGCTTCCACCTCCATCGCCTTACGCCGCGCTTCATCTTGCTCTCTCTGACGCACGTTGGCGTCCTGCACTTTGCGATGGGCCTCAATTTCTAGCACCTTGCTGCGTGCTTCAGTGATGTACTTGTATTCTCGACTTTCGCAGTCGACAGGACTCAGGGCAGCAAAGTGGCAGAACACAGCGTGTTTAACCCTATCGAAGTTATGCGCTTCCTCGGCAGATAAGCGCTCCAAAATGCTTGCGACTTTGTAGGGAAGCAACATGGCAAGCTTCTCCGACCATAAGTCTCGCCCAACATCAACATCGTCACAGACCTCTTCAAAATTAACCAAAAAAGACACAATGTTCTCGTCCATTCTGAAGAGTCCGAGTCGGTATTGTGCTCGTTGCCACTTAATCGCTTCAATTTGACGATCAAGCTCTTCCATTCTGAGAGCATACTCTCTCCTTTTTCTGCTCTCCTCGGCCTTCCATTGTTCGTGCCTTTGAGCTTCTTTGGCCTTCTGCTTTTGCTCACAAACGAGCTCCCAAAACTCGTCAGCTTCCTCGGCCGTCACATTCTCTGCCCGCATCACCTCGAGAATCGCTTCCCTTGTTTTAGCGGACCCGGCGGAAATCCCCATGGCTCCACAAATTTCAAGGAGGTCTTGCACCAGGTACTGCTCCATCGCGATCTCGTTCCTCGTGATGCTCTACTACTGATATTCACCGTACTCTAAACTAATCTCGTGGTTTAAAGTAGGTGAATATTAAATTACAACCACCCAAACAAAACAAAACAAAACACTCTCCTAACATCTGCCTGTGCTAGAGAGGTCTGGCGAAATGAACAGTAAACGTTGGGCACTCACCCAACCAAAGTAGCCGACGATGGTCCAACTCGTGGCTGCCGTCGAACAGTATCAGGCCTTCAGGGATCCGGTCCAACTTGCCAATGTTGAGATCCGGGGTTGCTTGTCCCAGCTTGCCGAACGATGAGAACAGGGTAGCGTATCGCAGCGTAGCTAAACGCTATCACGGCGGTCGTCCTCGCGCTCGGAGATCCGATCCAACTTTTCAGCCGTTGAGATCGGGGTAGCAGGTCCCAGAGCAGCAAAACGTTGAGGACAGGGGTCTGATCCGGCGTGCCAAACGTAGGATATCGTATCCCGTAGCTGCCAACCACTGTTATGAATTTCGCTCTGTCGCGATGGTAGTGGTGGCGAAGAGCGGCGAGCCGTCCAGCGGACTTCGCTGAAGCCTTAGCCCACAGGCGAAACAGGGAGGCAATCCGTTTTGAAAACAGCAACAAAAGTAACGTTTACTGTAGCAGGTTGTCGTTTGTACAGAGCCGGCCAGCACGACAACGTCGGCTGGGGCAAAATCCTTTAACATGGGGCCGGCATGGCCTTAAATAGTGTTTTTGGACTCTTCTGCGAGACCAGTTCTCGGGCTCGGAGGGGGAGACGTAGCCATACCCGGAACTGCAAAGTGGTTCGGCCAAGGAAGCGATGTTATCCCCGGAACTGCATGGTTCTTTCTTCTGCACGGAAGGCGGCGCTGGGAGGGGGGGAGACAGTTCGTCGAAACAGGGCTCGATCTTGTGAGTCGTGCTCCCGAACGAGGAACATGTCTGTGGCACAACAGTACGCAGTTGCTGCAGTCTCTCGGCCTCCCGGGTCTGTTTTTGTGCCCGGGCTGCCCCATCATCCCAGCGAATGCGAGCTGTCTGACTCCTCTACTGTCGCCGTTCTCCTAGAGTTGTCCTTTGCATACCCACATGGCAGGTTTCAGCAGAAACTGACGCACGTGTGCTCAGCGCCTCGGCTGCGACAGGATGGACGACGTCACAACACAGCCAACAGCACCCGTGCTTGGGTACGATGCTGCGAACAACGTAACTGATAACACAGCCAATGGAGACCGCTAGTAACACCACTGCCGGACTGGTTTTCCTTTCTGCTAGCCATGTACAGTTTTCGCTGTAAACAAAAAACTGCCCAAGGAACGCGCCACCTATTTTTATTTGTGAAGAAACTGTTTTGTGCAAATTGAGGCTTCTGACAATACGAGCCTTACCTTGAGCGACAAGCTGACAAGGTTGTGCCCCCTGATGAAACTTCTAAAGGCAAAGTTCCTGCAGCACTTTCAGCCGGTGCGTCATTTGAGTTACGACGAAAGAATGATAGAATATCATGATCGTCAGGGCTGCAAGCAGTCAATTCACGGAAAACCTATCCGCTTTGGCTACAAAGTGTGCTACCTGAATGCGAAAAATGGCTACCTTGCAAACTTTGAAGTATACCAAGGAAAATAAAAAGACACTGTAACATGCACGCCTTCGGAAAAAAACTTCGGAAGAGCGGCAGTGCGTTTCCTTGAAATGGTAGAATTTCCGGTTGGAGTTCGTCATCTGCCATTTCATTTTTATTTAGACAATCTCTTCACCAGCCTGCACTCAGGTGCCTGCAAGAAAAAAACTAGGGAGCAGCGAGCACAGTGAGGCAAAATTGTGTGCCGAAGGAACCGTGTGCCCCATCGCTCAGCCTGATTTGATCGAGCGCATGACCCATAGATACGAAGAGCACGCACTTTCGGATGATGGGATATTGGTCGTGCGCTATACGAACAACTCTGTCGTAACAATTGCAAGCGCCGTGCATGGCGTAGAGCCGATGTCCTCTGCAAATAGGTATTCTTGCGCGCAGAGTAAAATAATGAAAGTCCCTCACCCTAATGCCATTACTCAGTATAACAGCTTTATGGGACGCACTGCTCAGATGGACGCAAATGTAGGTACCTACCGAATTGCAATCCGTGGAAAGAAATGGTGGTGGCCTATATTTAACAGGCTCTGCGACGTAGCCATAAGTAATGGCTGGGTGCTTATCCGCAACTCAGAATCAAGCATCGTTCAACTTGACTTCCAAAGGCAAATTGCTCAAAGCCACCTGACAAGATGGAACAACAAGCCAAACGAACCTGATCGTTGAAGAATGTTGACTCTTCGTGACAGTGCTCTTTCTGGCCCACGGTATGACCTGACAGAGCACTTTGAACAGTGCCTGATGGCAAAAGCTGCAGGTGCGCTGGAGACAGCGCTGTGTACATACAGTGCATGAAATGTGACGTCGGCATGCGCATTCCATTCTTTTTACCATATCGCAGTATATACAGTAAATAAGTGCCCAGCAGATCAATGATTATATTTTTCACAATGTGTCAAGGCCGGAAATAACTTTTTTCGGTGTGATTTTCACTGGGCTTAAGGACCCAGCGCGACCATATTGTCACGGGCTTTAACTTCTAAACTAAACATACTTGCACATTGAAAATTTTAGTGCGCCCTATTTAGATGCATATGCGATAAAAATGAAATGTTTTGACAAATGTTAAAAAAACAAGAAACCGTACCTTAATGGGTTCAGTGAATGTCCTCCACAAAATTCTAAATGGCTCACTGACAGCCAATTGGGAACAGTTTGATAAGATCGCCGAAATTTGCGAAATGTCGAAAAACGAATTTTTTTTTCAGAATTGCCGATTTTTTTATTTTCACCTGTTTTTGTAAGATTAGTACCTCTACTGTTATGAAAAAATAATACAGGTCGAGGCTTAACTGGAAATGCATTAAAATTGCATTTAAAGAGCACAAGGTGCATGTTAAAAGGTCGAAAGTGTGCAGTCTTCGAGCACCTTGCCGCCGATAATGCGCCGCCGCTTGCCATTGTTGGTCGCATGAGTCGAGCCTCACTCTTCAAATAACAGTTTCTCTCGCTGATGCAGCGCAAGAAATAATAAAAAAAATGCACTCTTCTGCGCGTTTTTCGAGTGCTGTGACTGGCTTATCACAATGCTATCTGGTTTTCTGGCACATATCCTTACTTGGAAAGAGGTTGTTGTTCTTTCCACATTGAAACAGGGCAAGAACTCTTCCTTCTTGATTGATTGATATTGATTATGAGAGACGCCGTAGTGGAGGGCTCCGGAAAATTAGACCACCTGGGGTTCTTTAACGTGCACCCAAAAACTCTTCCTTCTTTACGAGTTATAGGCTCATCATGGCACTTGCTAGCTGCCTCTGTAAAATTTTGAAAAAATGATAAACCACTGACTTGTACACATTCTTCAAATAAACAATCTGCTCGACCAATTTCAGTGCGGGTTTTGAGAGGGTAAGGTGACACCACACATTATAATTAGGCGTAGGACTTGAATCCTAACTGCATGCAATGAACAGAAAGCAGAGATGTAAGGTGCACAAGTTTATTGGCCATTTACTGCTGATCAGACCTTTTTAAGAAATTGTGAATTGCCAACTGCTTCTTCATGATTTACCATACATGTGCTTCGTTTCAAACATTTGTTTACTAGCAAAGCCCGTTTCCTTGAAGGCCTGAGGTGCTTATTTTTCATTTTTACACTGTTATGAATTGCTTGTAAAAGCACGCAAATTTTGAAATAGCAGTGGCAAAGCAGCAATTTTTTTTATATAGGACCTCAAAAAGTATGTATTAACCGAATGGTGGGGTTTGAAAGAATAGAGGGCTAACCAAAAAACTGAATTTTCTTTTAATTAACCGAAAGAATAAATTATAAAAGCTTCAATTATCGAGAGTCTACTGTATATAAGAAATAGGTGCATAAAAGCCATGAATGTTCTGGAAGTGTTGTCACGGCTATGAGGGGTGGTGAGACGAAGTGTCTGATGAACCTGTATCACAGCTTAAAACACACTCGCCTATACTAAGGGACAATAACCTATCAGTCTGCGACACCTACTGCCCTAAAGATTCTTGACCCTTTACATCATTTAGGCATTCGCCTCTCTATGGGTGCTCCTCGCACCAGCCCCGTTGAAATCCTGTTCGTGGAATCCGAGTTGTCGCTCCCCTGCAGAGATGTTACATGTTCTTTCTATAAAGTGAATGCAAACAAGGAATGCCCTTCACATTTTACAATTTATGACATGTCCAGTTTTGCTCGGTTTGAAAACTGGCCTTCGTTTGAGGCCCCTAGAAGAGGAAACCGGTGTGCTACTCGAACACCGTTTGATGGCTCCTGCAGTGTGTCTGCCACCATGGAAGTGGCAGATGATAGATTGCCACGTGTCCATTGTACATATATCTGCACATACTTTCAGGGACTGTACCGAATACCTAACGCCAGGACCGTGGCCAGGATGATGCAACTTCAAATAAAAAAAATTTGTTACTTACTGCTAAGCAATTGACGTGGTCGCTGGCAACGCCGGCATACGCTTCCAGCTTTAGTTACTAACAAGCCACAGCCGTATTTTTAGGCTGGGAAATTTACATTTCCGGCGAAGCGTTGGTGGTTATAGCAACGCATTTCCGTCTTGAAGTTTGTCGTCCCGCCGATAGCGCTGCGGTCAGCGACTGATGGGCGGGCAGCGTTACTTTATTTGGTCAATCGCGTCTCACGAGTGCAGGGCGGGTGTCTAGAATATTTTAAGTATGTTCTTGGCATATAGTTTGGGTATAGGCGCTCTGAATGATGGCTCAAACTGCACGTAGCTTGCATTTTTCACTGAAATTAGTGCACCTGACGAAACTGAGGCTGGCTGGGCATTTTGGCACAGCGTGGCACAACAATTAGGAATTGTATCGAACTGGCGCAGCTGTTGCACCCCTACTCTTACCATGATTTATTTCATTAGTCATTAAAATTTCGTTCGATCACCTTTTTTAGTAATTTGGCTGTACAGATCCTGCTGAACGCAATTATTCTACAGCTAGCAAAGAGGGCAAAATGCAAGTTTTATGGCTCTAGCTTTTTTACAACCAAGGCTTTTTTATTTTATTATTATTAAAATTTGTGTTGTCCTATAGTTGCATATGGCACTTTCTTGCACTCGCTAAACAATACCAGCTGCGGCTACTGCACTTTCGATGTAGGCGAAAATGCTGTACGCCCGTGTGCTTAGATTTGGGTGCACGTCAAAGAACTCCAGGTGGGCGAAATTTCAAGAATCCTCCACTATGGCGTCTCTCATCATGTTGTAGCGATACTAAAGTGCAGAGGCTCATGAAAACAAATTTAATAGGGCGAACTTGTGCCCTCGAGTTGACTGTGAGAAAGCTGCGAGTCAGTCGAACACCAAGAAAATCTCGGAAAACCTCTTCTTTTCCTTCACCAGAACCTCGAAACCTCGAGTGCGTGACGCATGCAAGCTGGGTCTGGCCAAGTGCTCGTGCTGCCACGGTCTCTGTACGGCATGGTGAAGGGCGGTCTATTTGAATGTAATCAATATATCGCAGCAATATGGTGGTTTTGATACTTTAAACAATACAGATCAATCAGTACACTCAGTAAACATCCAGCTTTTGAACAAGGCAAAAATTATTAAAATTTAGTGTACCAAAGCTGAGAAGCACTCGACAGAGAATGAGAGGTAGCCGAAAAACGAACTGAGAAAATGACAAAAAGATGTCTGCGTATTTAAGAAACTGTACGCAAATGAGAATGCTTCACTTTGTATATAAGTGCCTCAGAAAACACCAGGACAGTAGTCTGGATAAGCAACTGGTCCCACTGGACGTGCAGGATTTAGCAGTCCTTTCAAGCAGCTTGTTAATTAACCATAGAGTAGTCGTGGATCTAGCCTTCTACAGGTCCGAGTCCTTGCGTACTGTCGCGAGCTTTTGCAGCTTGCACTAGCTCGCCGATAAGATGCAGATCTTATCGTCACTCACTTCCTGCTGTTGCACATGATTGGCGTTCTTCAAAAAGGTCGTGTCTATCCTTGTGCCGTGCTGCCTATCGCCGATGTCGTCCGAGGCTGCCGGAGAAACGGGCAGCAGAGATGTCGGCAGGGTTAGTTGGTGAGACATTATTTAACCATATGGTGCACCATTTAACCATATGGTGGGGTGTAGCGAGTGTCGTGTTTTCTTGTCCTCTTCGTCCCCGTGAATTTGCGCTACTACACCATATGGTTAAATAATAGAGATGTCGGCATTTCAACCGACAGATCGTGCTCCGTCAACGAACCTGCTTCCCCCCTCAAGCCGCAACTTGGTCATTGGCCACCAGTACCAAAATCATGACGCACAGAAGTAAGACTTGCGAGGCTAACAACAGGACCAGTTCACACTACACATTCATACCCTTTGTCTGGTGGCAATCCACCATTGTGCGAGAGATGTAGTGAAGCACTAACAGTGCTTCACATTTTAATCTAATACAAGGTATCGGTCACGCCCAGAAGAAAACGCTTTCCATTACCCTACTGACAACAGATACCACTTCAGCCAGCAATGTTCGTTGGTAGGGAATCACTTTTAATGTCATATACCCAGGCACTCTGTATGAAAAACTCTGAGAGGTCATTGCTGTGGTGGCTATATAAACAAAGCCCTTGGACACAAAGGCGTTCATAAGGCCCTTGCACTAATGCCATATGTTTCAACCATGGTTTTATAATCACAACCTTTTGCCATGAATTATCATAATCATTGTTCCTCTTGTCTCCTCCTTGCCTTTCCTCTCAATTTCTCTCTCTCTCTTGTCTCATGACCTGGCACTCTTTGGCCATCAAATTGCCCTTGCACCACAAAACACCAAACATCAACATGCTGGTAACTTACATTTCGGGGTCATCACAATGCAGGAATAGCTCAAATGATGATTGTGTGTCACAACATTGGGACTATGGGGTTGTCAAGCTCACACGCTGGGCAATATGTAGAAGTAGTGTGTTGCACAATTCGAAATCTGGAAGAGACAGGTCAACTGGGCGGTTGTATGTACATATTCGCTACTAATAAACAAATTCTACATGAAACATTATTGTTATGTTCATTAAGATGTGTGTAGTGTGTGCTCTACTTTGGTAACATTTGGTCAGTCTCGGGCATAATTCAGCGAATAGCTCTTGTATGGCGAGTTTTGGAAACCCTCATGTTTTGGCTTTCTGTGATTTTTTTTATTCCTACTGGCTGCAAAAGCTGTAAATCTTTTTTTTTGTTCCAGGTTTTGAAGGCTGGAAGAAATATGTAGCGAAGATTTCTCGAGGCCTGCAGACAACATTGTTTTAACCGACCTATTGAAGCACAAGTGAATAAATTATATTTTATATGTCTATTTCACCCATTCTTTGGTTTCCAGTCACTAAGAGCACATATACATTTCAATGTGTCAATTCAGTGAAGGTATAACATATCACTGTCATGTTGGCAGTAGCCATGTCTTTGTAACAGTTCACAACTGCAAATGCTGCTGTTCGAGCATTTTTACAATTGTTGGTAATGAATACATTTAATTAACTGAGCCGTGTCCTTCAAGACTAAAAACTAAAAAATGTATGTAACAAAAAAAAAGGGAGTGAAACTCATATCAGCAGCCAAAACGATAGTGGTTCTATGGCAGCATGATGTCTGGAATCGGAGGTCGGCGTAGTCTACACTATTTTGCAAAAGCCGGGCTTTTTTTATTTTTCTTACAAAACACCTAGATTACTGTACATCAAATGTTTGAATAGCTTTTGTGCTGAAAGTTTGCTCATTACAAACACCACCAAATAGCTGAAGCAATTAAAGTGCTATTTTTGGTTGGGTTAAGGTGATGAGATACTGTACCGGTGATGTTATCTGCTGAAGAATTGGTACCAAGGGTTGGGAAATGCTGTCGGGGAAGGCAGAGAGTTAGATGGAGTGAGGATATTAAGAATTTTGCAGGGATAAAATGGAATCAGCTTACACAGGATAGGGTAAACTGAAGATCCTTGGAAAACGCATCTGTCTAAGCACTAGACGAGAACAGGCTTAGAATGATAACTGAAACAAACTAGAGAAATTGCAGCCAACATATCAGTGGTAACACTTGAGTGGTGAAACATTCAACTGTCGCAAATAGATCGTATACAAAAGAGATTATAGAAATGTGTATACTGTGTGCATGTTTAGCTTTGCATCGAACACACAAATTGCGGCAAGAAAAGCTTCTTGAATGCCCTGTAACGAGGGCAGTGGGCATGGAGCTCGAATATAGAAGAGGAAGAAGACTTGCTGTAATCGCAGGCTTGCGTTCAGTTAGTACCTTGCGCTAAATAAAGCTCTTGTTCGCTGAGTCAACTCCTGCTTGTTCAACAACCCGTTTCAAGTGGTGGAGGTGCTGGGCGACGTTTCTAGACTAGGTAAGTTGCAAAACTGAGCGATGTTGCGCGGCGCCGCCGCTGCCAGCGACAAATATGGCGCTGCTGTCGCATCCAGATTCACTCACTGCATGCTCGCTCACAGAACACCTAGCTCGCTCGTGTCATTCCCGTAACCTCCATCGCTGTGCATGTTGCAGTGCGTCGATATCTGTGGAGGCTTCTTTCTGCGTTAAAGTTTTTGTGCTTCAGAGTGCCCTGTTCTGCTTTGTATGTGTTGAGTGTTTTCATCATGCCCGGATGTTGCGTTCTCGGCTGTAGAGTAGCTACAGGAAATAAGAGACACCACGACATTTCTTTTGTGCCCACGTGTACCTGAGCAGCGAGAGGTATGGGACCACGCTATTCTTCGTGCAGATAAGAAACTGCCTCAGCACCTCACGTGTGTGTGATATGCACTTTCATGAGAAGGACATCCTGAAGACTTTCACTCACGTCATATGGTAAGAAGGTACAAATCGCAAGAGAAAAGTGGGACCTCGTCGAAGGATGCGTTCCAACAATATTCCCGAATTTTATTTGTGGGGTTTAACGTCCCAAAACCACCATATGATTATGAGAGACGCCGTAGTGGAGGGCTCCGGAAATTTCGACCACCTGGGGTTCTTTAATTTGTACCCAAATGTGAGCACACGGGCCTACAACATTTCCGCCTCCATCGGAAATGCAGCTGCCGCAGCCGGGATTTGATCCCGCGACCTGCGGGTCAGTAGCCGAGTACCTTAGGCACTAGACCACCGCGGCGGGGCAATATTCCCGAATTTGCCCGCTTACCTTTGTCGCGGGGCGCGCGACAAGGAAGCGAGAGCTGCCCGATGGAAGTTGGGTATTTTCCGGAATATCATCGGCGAAAAAGAATAGACTATCTCCGAGCACTGAGCTCGAATACAGTGAAAATAAGTCTCGACATGCCGTCAACTAGTGGCGTCATTTTGCTTCAAGTCATAGAAAACGTTATTTTGCATGCTGGCGGAAAGTTGTTGAGAATGGCGAGACAAGACGTCTTGTGGTGTTTCTAGGGCTCAAAGAAAAAAAGAGCGCTATTTGTGAAGAAATGCGTTGTCGTCGCAGAAGACATGACAGTCACCATTAGCAGCCGTCACCATCACTTAGCTAAGTCGCCTGGTAATGCAGATACAATTACCCAATGGGCCGAACTTCTGGAGGACATAGAAAAGCTGCAAGTGTGTTCATGTTGTCCCACTTGATTGATATGTGGGGTTTAACGTCCCAAAACCACCATATGATTATGAGAGACACCGTAGTAGAGAGCTCCGGAAATTTTGACCACCTGGGGTTCTTCAACGTGCACCCAAATCTGAGCACACGAGCCTACAGCATTTCCACCTCCATCGGAAATGCAGCCGCTGCAGATGGGATTCGATCCCGCGACCTGCGGGTCAGCAGCCGAGTACCTCAGCCACTAGACCACCGCTGCGGGGCATGTGTTCCCAATGCGCCAGCAGGCAGACTCGTGAGTAATTACTACGAACTGCTCACCGATACCCCAAAGTGCGGTCTCTGCTCGAAGCTTTGGCTGCAGCTGTGTTAACAGGTTTCATTAGAGGACCTCCAGAAGAAGCAGAGGGAAGACATGCTCAAGAAAATGGCCGCACGCGTAGCTTTTTGACGGTCTAAGTTGCTAAAGAATGTGACTGACATGAAAAAAAAAAGCTGACTACATAACCAGACAAAAGCCACAAGATAGCGCCACATTGTTGTAATTTAGTTTCAAGCCCGAAAAACACAGCCACAAAAGAAGATGCCAGACATTGTAATTGGGTTTTTCGCGTCTAAAAATCTATTGCGAACGTACACCAACTAGCAACTAACCGACAGACTTGTATGTTATACTATATATATCAAGCATTGTTTATTGTGGGCAGTTCAGAAAACCATAATTATACTGTATTTGCCTTACACCACTAATATTACCCTCTATTAAGTTTCTGCGGCAGCACAGCAAATCTCGATAATATACTGTTGGTAAGCTCTTTCAGAACGGCCGCCACGGCGTCTTGCCATGACGACTATGCGTTTTCGTCTGCTAGCGGAAGCTTGTGGCGCCGCCAGCGTCACCAAACCGAAAGCTGTCCCGGCGCCATGTGCCGAGTAGTCTGACGCGGGGAGTTTTGCAACTTACCTAGTCTAGAAACGTTGGTGCTGGGTACATCTGGTCCCCACCCTGGAACTTCGAAGCCGCACACTCCAACGACCTCCTACAATGACTAATCTGGGGCCATCTCATGCCGCTACTCCAGATCTCGCACCTGTGCCTGTCTCCTGTGCTGGCGTTCTTCGGCAGCGCGACCCCCCCATATTTGGTGGCACAGAGGACCAAGATGTGGACAACTGGATTGCCGAGTATGAATTGGTGAGCGCATACAATAAGTGGAACGATGCCGATAAGCTCACAAATGTGAGTTTTTACCTGACCGACGTGGCAAAACTATGGTACAGAAATCATCAAAGTGATTTCAGTACCTGGTCGGAATTGGCAAAAACCCTCGCGGAAGTCTTTGGCTGTCCTGCTGTCCGCCGCCTTCGTATTGAACAGCGCTTGCGGGGCAGAGTACAGAGAACAGATGAAACTTTTACGAGCTACATTGAAGATGTGCTATTTCTCTGCAAGCTCGTCGATTCGACTCTGGACGAGGCAGGCAAGATCAAGAACATCATGAAAGGAATCGACGACGGTGCATTCCAAATGCTGGCTGCGAAGAGTCCCCAGACGGTTGCCGAGGTGATTCAGCTCTGCCAAAGCTATGATGAGCTGCGTAGGCGGCGCGCTTCTACACGTTGCGCTGCTCAAGACACCGCGGACATCTCATCCCTCGACTATCGCCATAACACCGCCGACCACTCTGCGTTGATGCCATTCATAAAGCAATTCATACGCGAGGAGGTCGCCCGGCAGCTATCTATAATCACAAGAACTACCCAGCCGATGGTACCCTTGTCGCCTTCGCTTCGCCAGGTCATTCAATCGCAAGTTGCTGAAGCATTGCCGCCAGCTCAGGCTCCACCAACTGTTACCGCACCACTAACATATGCAGCCGCAGTTGCTCGGCCACGTGCACCAGCGTCTCCGGCCATCTACGAAGCTACTCGCCACGTTTATTCGTCAACGCCACCTTCCCGCTCGCTGACCGTCCCGTCTCCGGCTGTATACGAAACAGGTCAGAACGTTTATATGACGCCGCCGCCTGCACGACCATTTGCGGTACCTTATTCAGCGAACAGTGCCACTACCGTCAGCCCTTGGCGCACTCCGGATAATTGGCCAATATGTTTTTCATGTGGCATCCCAGGCCACGTAGCTCGTCACTGATGTCGTCGCAGCTTCCCTTCTCACGACATTGCAGGGGCCTCACATTACATGCCCACCATGCCCACTCAGCCGCGATATCCCGTTCCTGCTGATCCACCTCTAGACGTACGTCCCGGTCACCGACCATCCGGTACAAACCATTCACCTTCTCCTCGTCGTCGATCTGTTTCTTCAATGTTACGTCGCAACAGCCCACCGCGAGGGGAAAACTGACAGGCGCAGTTCCAGAGGCAAGAACTGCGTTGGCAGCGAAAATTTCAAGACCTAACTGCTGTACCCCGACCGAAATTGAACTCTATATTGATGGCATTAAGGTGCACAGACTTGTTGACACTGGAGCTGCCGTATCTGTAATTAGAGAGAAACTGTGCCGAAGTTTGAAGAAAGTGACCACGCAATTTCCCGATTTATCTTTGCAGACAGCTACGTCCCATCATATTCAGCCTTCAGCTTTGTGCACAGCACGAGTCATTCAAGGTGCGATGTACGTCGTCACATTTGTAGTTTCATTCCGTTCTTCGCATGACGTTATCCTTGGGTGGGATTTTCTTTCGTCAAATTCGGCTTTGGTCGACTGTGCTCGTTCCGAACTCGCGTTATTTGTGCCGTGCTATGACCCCGACGATGGCGCTTCGTGTAAAGTGTTTGCTGCTTATGACGTTGACATTGCGCCTTTCTCAGCTGTTGTTGTCCCGGTGTCGTGTGCCTCACCTCCGAAATTGCCTGTGTTGTTTATGCCATTGGTCCCATCTGCGTGCCGTCGAAATATCATGCTTTCGTTTGCCGTCGTCATTTTTCTCAATTGTCACGCTGCCATTTATGTGTGCAATTCCTCGGACAGCCCGTCATCCCTACTACGTGGAGAATGCCTGGGAAGCTACGAACCTTACGAGTGCATTCTTCCGGCTACTATACCCGATTCCACAATTTCGCTCCCAATTTGTGCTGTCACTCCTACCAACGCGCCTAATGATGTTCTGGACGTATTCTCGGATGCCATCGACTCTGAGCTCGCACCAACTCAGCGCGAAGAGATTATAAATCTTCTACTCCGCTTTCGCTCTTCATTCGATCGTGACCAGTCAGGCTTAGGCCAAATCTCTGCGGTCGTTCACCATATTGACACCGGTCAACAAGCGCCGCTAAGACAGCGTCCGTACCGTGTGTCATCTGCTGAACACCGTGTCATCGACGAACAAGTAGACGACATGTTGAAACGTGGCATCATCGAGCCCTCCAACAGTCCCAGGGCTGCACCGGTTGTTCTCGTCAAGAAAAAAGACGGTTCTATCCGGTTCTGCGTTGACTACCGTCGACTCAACAAGATAATGCGAAAAGACGTATACCCACTCCCGCGCATCGATGATGCTTTGGACGGCTTACAAGGAGCACAGTTGTTTTCTTCGTTAGATTTACGCTCCGGCTACTGGCAGGTGCCCATGGCAGAGGGTGACCGCCGAAGACAGCTTTTGTAACACCGGATGGACTATATGAATTCACCGTTATGCCCTTTGGCCTCTGCAATGCGCCTGCCACTTCCGAAAGGATGATGGATACCATCTTGCGAGGTCTGAAATGGAAAACGTGCCTCTGTTATTTGGACGACATTGTGGTATTCTCAAGTGACTTTGCGACCCACCTCAGCCGCCTCGAGCAAGTTCTTACGTGCCTTTCCACGGCGCGACTTCAACTTAACTTGAAGAAATGCCAATTCGGTGCTCGCAAGCTTGTAATTCTCGGCCATGTGGTTTCTAAGGACGGCACTTTTCCGGACCCTACGAAACTTAATGCAGTCACGGCCTTCCCAAAGCCAACCACCATCAAAGAGCTTCGAAGCTTCATCGGCCTATGTTCTCACTTCCGGCGCTACGTCCGCAATTTCGCCTCCATTATCGCCCCCTTGATCAATCTTCTTGCCGGAAGTTCTGATTTGTCAGCATGGTCGCAGGCGTGTGAAGATGCATTTCAGGAACTCCAACGGCTCCTCACCACACCTCCCATACTCCGACATTTCGATCTGTCTCTCCAACGGAGCTTCATACGGACGCTAGTGGTGTCGGGCTAGGGGCCATACTGGCCCAACGCAAGGATGGCTTTGACGAGTACGTCGTTGCCTTTGCCAGTCGCACCCTCAGTAAAGCCGAGAAGAAAAACAGTGTAACTGAAAAGGAGTGCCTCGTCATTATTTGGGGAATCGGAAAATTTCGGCCTTAATTATGTGTACGTCCGTTTGATATTGTAACAGACCACCATGCACTTTGCTGGTTATCTTCACTAAAAGATCCTAATGGTCGGCTCGCTTGTTGGGCACTGCGGTTACAGGAGTTCGATATCCGTGTTATCTACCGTTCTGGCCGGAAGCATTCCGACGCCGATGCCCTGTCACGTGCGCCATTGGCTTCAGAGCCTGTCGGCTCGCCTATCTCCACCAGTGCTGCCTTGGCCATCAGAATTTCGGACATGCCTTCCAAGCAACGCAAAGATGCTTGGATTTATTCTCTTTTGGACTTTCTCTCAAACCGGACGCCCGCTCCAGTTTCCAGGACGCTTCGCCGTCAAGCAGGACACTTCGCTATTCGGGATAACCTTCTTTACTGCCGAAACTACAGCTCGATCGGCCGTAAGTAGTTGCTCGTCATCCCCCGACACCTGCGCTCTGACATCTGTGCCACGTTCCACGATGATCCGCAATGTGGCCATGCTGGTGTGTTAAAAACATACACTCGCTTGCAGCTGTGGTACTACTGGCGCGGTATGTACCGTTTCGTTCGCCGTTAGGTAAGGTCTTGCCTTACCTGTCAGCGATGCAAAATGCAGACTCAACATGCCACAGGTCCCTAGCAGCCGTTGCCATGTCCAGCACGAGCTTTCGATCGTATCGGAATCGACCTTTACGGTCCGCTTCCCTATACTTCGAGGAGCAACCGCTGGGTCATTGTCGCTATCGACCACCTAACGTGGTACGCTGAAACAGCTGCGTTATCTTCTGCTACCGCAAAAGACGTTGCATGTTTTATACTGCAAAACCTGGTTTTAAGGCATGTAGCACCTCGGGAGTTACTAAGCGACCAAGGCCGCGTTTTTCTCTCCGATGACATCAAAGCGTTTTTGAGCGAGTGTCGCATCATACACCGCACTACCACAGCCTATCACCCGCAAACTAATGGAATGACAGAGCGTTTTAATCGTACACTTGGGAATATGCTCGCCAAGTACGCTTCATCCGACCAGTCGAATTGGGATAGCATACTGCCTTTTGTGACATATGCTTAAAACGCTGCAACGCAAAGCACCACTGGATTTTCGCCTTTCTTCCTTCTTAAATGAACGCGAGCCATCATCAACAACGGATACCATTCTTCCTTATCGACCAGACCCTTCAGAGATGACTACCGTTTCTCGAGCAGCAGCACACGCTGAAGAATGTCGGAAGCTTGCTTGTGCGTTCACGTCACATGACCAGACGCGCCAAAAACATCACCACGACGCGTCATCTACGTTTATGAGCTTTGCTCCAAACTGACTGGTGTGGTTACGGATTCCTTCTACTCCTCCAAGACTCTCCCACAAGCTTTCGTCCAGGTACCATGGCCCTTATGGAGTTGTACGCCAAACATCTCCTGTCAACTACCTTGTCGAGCCGCTGGATGCATCTCCGGACAAGTGCCGTCGGGGACAAGAAATCGTACACATCTCTCGGCCCAAGCCATGCCATGACCCTTCTGTGTACATCTGTCCTTAGGTCGCCAGGATGGCTCCCTCATCGCCCGGGGGAAGGGGATTGTAACGAGGGCAGCGGGCATGGAGCTCAAATATAGAAAAGGAAGAAGACTTGCTGTGATCGCAGGCTTGCGTTCAGTTAGTACCTTGCGCTAAATAAAGCTCTAGTTCACCGAGTCAACTGCTGCTTGTTCAACAACCCGTTTCAGCCTCGTTTTTTTGTTTTTTTGTCCCCCCTAAAGGCTGCCATTCACCAAGCACTCGAAGACAAACTAATGACTGCCGCAAAGCAGTATTCAAGCTGTAAGACCAAAGGAGATGGCTGCTTCGGCACACTGTGGCCACCTACAACAACCACTTCAAGATACTTTTTTGTTGTGGCTGGAGCCAACACTGCAAGAGGCACTTACAAAGATTAGTGCTATCACGAACACAACAGTACAAAAATGGCATCAAAAAGAAAAATTCAGCTTCAGCGAACATTCTTGAAAAAAAAAAAAACGAAGGCAAGCCAAGGATGGCAAAGCGGGTCTTAGAATGCCGAAAATCGCAAAAAAAATCGACTGTTTGAAGCTGACATTTTCGGAATCTGCAATTATTTTTGCACCTATGTGAGAAGTTTATAGCTTCTCCCGTTATTATTTCTGGCGCAAAATCAATTTATAACATCCCTGTGAGGTGAATGTGAGCGCAAATTGGTGCTAAAATCGCGCCTTTTCTGCGCCCAACTATTGCCGTTACACACAAGCTATCGTTCATGTTGGTCTCGTTTGGAAGGGTCGTACTTCATCTCCAATTTCCCGCTACCGCTGGCTCGCCTTGCTCATTGGTTTTTTAGCAAAAGCGCGTCATCGTGAAGCACTAGCGCGCGATTTAATTGGCTGCTTGGGGCACGTGACAAAACCTAGGCATCCGATTGGCCAAAGGGCGCTTCCGGCGTCTGCTTCACAATCGTGACGCGGACGGACACGTGACATCACTGGTAGGTGTGCTGTGGCGACATTTTGTCAGGGTGCTACTCACTGCCTGCGGCAGTAAAGAAGTTTCGTGCTACAGTAATTTGTGAAGCGGGTGTTGCGGTCATTCGTTCACTGTGAACTTCAGAAGGAGCCCCGCTATGGCTCAGGACAACGAGGATAACGAACTCGACGCGGTCAACGGCGGTCGCCGAGTCACCGGTGTAGGCCTAACTCACGTACGAGACCGTTGGTTGTCGACAATGTTACTGAGAACGGCTGCGTTTTGCAGCCTCATCAGTTAGAGGACGGCCAGTAAAAAGCAGAAGTGAAGCTCCAAGAGATATCAATCTTTGTAGTGACGGAACGGAAACGCAGTCTTATCGCTAAACGCGCCGATGCTGCGGTTCCCCCCGCCTGACGAAAGGACCTTGAACTGCGCAACGGGTCGTCAGCCTAGTTCACACTGAAACATCCGCTTTCTACAGCGGCCTGCTGCCGAAACGCAACGCCGTTCGCACTGGACGCGCCCCGCGCCGCCGAATATGCCATCTACTACGGGGCGAACGCGGGATGGATGCGCTGTCACCCCGTTGTTGTCGCGGCTTGCAAACGCGACTACGCTATCCGGTGGTGTATATTTCGACAATTCTCGTACGCAAGAAGCAAGAAAAGACAGTACTGCTTACTTTGCTGGTAAGTGGCTGTCTCGTAATTCACGAAGAGCAGAAAAACCACCGACGCCAGCGGTGCTGGTGGGTTTGTTTTGCTCTGCAAGACCGCAACAAGCTTGGACACGCCAACAGCAAGCTCGGTCACCTCTTTCACGAAATACGGAGGTGAAGTAGGCACAGAGTAGGCTAAACTCTCATTGGTTTCAACATTCAGTTACGTGCACTGTGGCATAATAAGTGAGTAGGGCTTGGCCGCCATTTTTCAAAATTCCTTCACTAGCGCTCCTATTGGTTCGCGGTGACCGATTCGGCGGCAGACGCCGCAAAAATTGGTCTGAGAGCGATCGGCTCGGAGAGGGCCCTTTCGGCGGGACTCGCCGCCACCGAACCGGATTCGGAGCACTTTCGGCCTAGGCATCCTAGTCATCTGATTGGCCAAGGGGCGTTTCCGGCATCTGCTTCACAATCGTGGCGCGCACGGACACGTGACATTTTGTCACGGTGCTACTGACTGCCTGCGGCAGTAAAGAAGTTGCGTGCTACAGTAATTTGTGAAGCGGGCGTGGCGGTCGTTCGTTCACTGTGAACTTCAGAAAGAGCTCCGCTATGGCTCAGGACAACGAGGATAACAAACTCGACGCGGTCAACGGCGGTCGCCGAGTAACCGGTGTAGGCCTAACTCACGTACAAGATATTTGGTTGTCGACAATGTTACTGAGAATGGCGATGTTTTCCAGCCTCATCAGTTAGAGGACGGGAAGTAAAAAGCAGAAGTGAAGGTCCAAGAGATATCAATCCTTGTAGTGACGAAACGGAAACGCAGTCTTATCGCTAAACGCGCCGATGCTGCGGTTCCCCCCGCCTGACGAAGGGCCTTCAACTGCGCGACGGGTCGTCAGAGTGGAGTACGCCGTGCGTCGACGATCAGAAAGATAATCCGTTCGCAGCCAACATGCTCGCCGCCCCCGCAATGGAGGCTACTGGCAACAGGTAGACTGCTTTTTAACGACGTATTCGCAACGTTGTCGTGATCTCCGCTTGAAAATGCGTGAAAAGGAAAGCCTCGAAATTGATGAGCGAGGGAGCAACTTTGGTTCGCAACATTTACGGGTAACTCATTCTGGACAATCCGGAAAAATCGCCGTGTTATTCGACGGATCGCGGATGACGCGCGCACATTTGTCGCACATCGCCGTCAGTACAGTCACCGAACTGATAAGCGGCCTCGCGGTAGACGAACATACGGCGATAATTTGCTACAGGACTAGAAGAAACGACAAGCTCGTACAAACAATCAGTCCTATTACATTCCCGGTGCATATTAACTGACTAAAAGTATGTGTGCCATGATATTTATCCCTCAGAACGGCGAAATAAAGCTTTAGCAGCATTATTCTCGAAGCACAGATGCTGACCACTTTCTTTTGCTTGTTCGGTAAAAGTGGACCTTGGACAGCTAGAGCTGTAATTAATTTTGCACAATGTAGCTAAATGTGCACAAAAAACAATGCTGAAACCTATTTTGATGGGCAGCTTCATTTTTTTTATTTTAATATAAAAATTTTTGTATTTGGTTACATGCAATGAACTTTACTGTGCTGTAATTCAAGAAGTACTTGTTCAATTTTCGATCAGCTTGCAGCGTTGCACTCCTGAGGCTTTCTAGCATTCATATATATGTCAATGGCTATGTAATTCTAAGTACATACATTTTTACAGTTAAAAATGTTAGAATTCATTGTTTTCTTCATTTTCTCAAAATGGCAATTTCGTACACTCTGCATGAAAATTACTGCAATATATCTGAAACTATTACAGATAGCAGAATATTTTTTTTTGTAGCATGAAGCTATATGTTTGGAGCAAACAACATAGGAAGCAGATTTTGCTTTCTCTTGATGCAAGTTTTTTAAACTAGTCTTTTGTGTGACCACACAATGGCCACATTCAGGGCTGTGAAGATTAGTGTACTGTAAAGTAAGAAATAATGACCCAATAAAAAAAGTGCGTCCTATGTTGTATGTATTATGCTTTCTACTGACAATGCCTAAATCATTTACAAATTTTCGACAAGTGGTTATTTTTCTATTGTGGTAAGAACAATGGAAATTGTTATCTTGATTATTTAAATAACTAATGAAGCTACAGAAAAATAACTACATCTTTAGAATCAGGAGAACAAACTAAGTAAGCATGCCAATTTTTGGCACATTTGGTTCAAAAATAAATGAGAGAGCCCTAAGACCCACGTCTTTCCTTAAGTGAGCAGATGGCTATGCACGATCTCCTCAAAGGTGAAAACGCATCAGAGGGGCCTGCCGGCATCGCTAAGTAAAAAGAGCACAACTACAGTAAACCCAGCAGTGAAGTCATGCACACAATGCTAACTCTTCAACAGATGCCACACGCAACTTGATGCCCCAGCAATGTAGCACCAAAAAAAAAAGCACTATGTAATTCAGTGTAGTCACATTTCTACTTTAGCTGAGAGACTTCAAATGACACTCTGTTACTATTTTGCAGAAAACTATCGTAAACCGCGAAGTTGAAGGTGGTCAGACCGGAACACTGAAAAACGAAGATGACATTAGTGTCCCTATGACTCGATGGCTCATGTAATGAAACACAAATAAGTGAAGCAAAGCTGGGGACTAAAACAAAATTAACTTATGTAATGACACCAAGAACAGGGAACATCCGGGCAGCACAAAGGTTTGCTGGTGACTGATGTCTTCAAGATACTGCTGGGCTCTCCACCTTGCATCACACAGAAACCACTGACACTGATCGAAGCACGTGGGTTCTGTCTTATGGCCCACTTCGAAGGGTAAAACAGAAGCCGTTGAGACATGCACGTTTTTAATGGCTCGAAATCTCCCAAGAAGGTTGTCCGCGACAACGCTCATGCACTACTACTTCGTGTCCTTCTAAACACCGGTATTTTTCACCTGCGAACTTGTGTCTATGTTTCAAGGAATTCTTAGCGTATCAAGTCACTTACAAATTAAAAAAAAACAGTTTCAGAGCAAATGTTTGATCTGTGTTCTTGTCATTCAACTCTTTCAAATAAAAAAAAACTGTAAAAGATGCAGCTATACGACGTGCTCCGCTATCTCTAGCAAATGTTAAAAAAAGATGTCGGGGCACTTTGTTTTGACGCGAACCAAAACATGATTCAATTTTGTGGGTGCACGAGGACACAGCAAGGTTGAACTCCACTCCGCCGCCCGATGTTTCCGGCGATATTGAATACTCGCCCTGACTCAAACATTTGAGTCTAAGCCATTAAATGATAGTACGCGCATTATCCCTAACGTCTCTTGTTTGAATCCGTGAGCACTGATCACACTTGTCTGAAGAAGCGGAGCGCGTGGCTGTGGACGCAGTTGGTGTTTGCAGCTGCTACTTCACGCTAGCTACCAGCTTTCACTCATGCTAGAAATACACCATAAGGACCTAAAACGACCATGACGGTGTTGGCACATTTCGTCAGAAAACGGCAGCTGAAGCGGCCGGCTGGGTGCTCTAGACAAGTGCGACTCCGTCTGTATACATATTTATGGTGCCAGCTGCGGTCGGCGACTCAACGGCGCGTAAGCAACTTCAGCGGTATGCAATGGCACATTTCGTACACATGCAAGTAAAGGTGTACCCATACAGCTTTGACACTCACTTATTATAGTCCCTGTACCTTCAGTACTCAACACAGCTGAAAAATGTTCAGGCCAGAGAAAGGAGTCTTACCCGAGATCGTTGTTCAGGACAGCCTCGACTTGGCGAATATCAACGCGCCGCTCCTGCGTATGGAAGAAATCACAACTTGAACGCAAACGCCTGCTGTACGCACAAAACTCTAGCAAGAACGTAGAAATTAGCTCCACACGAAAAGTGTAAGTCGAAAACACCGGCGCAGGACTCCTACCATCTTAACTTCCAGAATGAAAACAAACATGGCGCATGCCGAACGTTTTTATGCGCATGCGCCGCTCTAAACTAATGGGCTATTTGAACGCAATTGACGTAAAAAAATGCACGGGCATAACACTGCATTAAAGGTAACGTGGAACGTCTTAAAGGGAACAGGTGCGAAGCCAAATCGGAGCACCATTTAGATTACTAAAAAAATTGCCCGCAGCTTCCCTCGGGGGAACACTGAGGAGGATGCGGACCATATAATTGGTTAACGGGGTGTTAAAGTGCGACTTACTTGGGTCGATGGCTAAATTGGTTAACGTGGTTGTGAAATGGGGTGTTAAATTGCGACTTACTTGGGTCGATGGCTAAATTGGTTAACGTGGTTGTAGAAGGGGGTGTTAAATGAGTGAACACGTACACACGTATGCGAAAGGGCGGTGCTGGTCGAAGGGACGTCGATCATTGTGTTTGTTGATTCGTTGGAATTCATTTCACCGCGACCTTGGACGTCTTCGCGCCGTACAAACCAACCGACGAGCGGCAACTGAGCGAGCGAGCGCCGACCTTGAGTATATATACAGCACGACGGCGCATGCACTGTCAGCTGTTGAATGTTCTCGAAGCGCGACGCCACATGCGCGTCCACTGGAGAATCAGGAGAATTGTAGATGTCGAACGCGGTGTGTAGAGGAGGAAGGGTGCACAGATGGTGGAGGAGTGAAGCACGCGCGGTGTGTAGAGGAGGAAGGGATGCACAGATGGTGGAAGAGTGGGCGACGGCGCGACGGCGCATGCGCGCGCGTCAGCTGTCGAGTGTTCGAGAAGCGGTGCGGACGGCGCACTACAAGGCGCGAGTATAAGATGCTCCCCATCTAAAAGGCAGCCGCGCTTTTTCTTGTGCGCACGCCTACGATCTCACGCTCACGGAAGTAATGTATGCAGTGCACTATGAATGAGATCTAGCCGACATTGCAGTATTAACAGATAGCGTGCACCTTATCCATTGCCATTGCCACTTAACATGTAACGAACCCGTTACTCCCTAGCACTAGCTGTGCCCGGATGTTGGGGAACCTTCCCATTTGTGTAGAACCTTTCGATGTGTTTAGGCACACAATCGAAACAGCTAGATTTCACTCTCAAACTAACACATAGTCGTGTGTGCATGTGCTCTGTGCATGCACGTGTATCTATTGGGAATTCAGATCGCAAAAACCAAAAGACATTCACAATAACAAGAGACAAGGCGGGAGCTACTTTCATCTAAATTTATTTAATGTTTTGCCCATAAACATATACAGAAACCATTTGACTTTGCATTTGAGTGTGTGGGCATGCGTTTTCCTGAAGACGTTTTTGGGCGAAGCCTCAATTATAGTTAGATAATAGTAGCGCCCATCCTGTATCTCGTGGTGAATGTTTTGTGCGAGTGCGCTTCTGTGTGCATGTTTGTGCGTGCATTCGTTTGCGTTTCTGGGTTTGGCTGCATTCGTATATGTGCGAGTCAGGAAGCTGCGAGTCATAAAACAGTTTTTCCCCAAAAATTATGTTTTTATTTTTACTTGCTTTCACAAGTTTGGGTTCTCCATACTTTGCAACTAAAACTGAATATTGCCGATAAGGTAGGTTAAGGCCACTTTTAAAGAGCACGAGGTCGTTACTAAAGAATTGGCCTCACACCTGCATGTTTGACTTCAAATGTCATTGAAAGACGACAGTCTTCTGTCTGGAGAGTGTGAATAGAATAAAATATTGTGAGCGCTGACTATGATGTTTTGCGTGAGAACATTGGTGAATGGGATTCTAAAGGCGCTGGGTGAGAAGTGATCGCCATCTGGCGGTAATCACAGAAAATGAAAGGATGGCCTCCGTTATAGTGGGAACGCACAATCTTGGAGATCATATTTTGTAGATTTCAAGGTAGGTGCCAGCACTGTATCGGGGTTGTGTTCGGGCTGTCAAGGTGGATGGACGTGTTTCTTGAGCGCTCCGGATCGACTGCGCAGGTAAGTGTTCTTGCATGTTTTGAGCTTGTCTTTATAATTATAAGGCAGCAGTTGAAATCTTCATAGCACTTATTTTATGGTACGGCTTTTTCGGGGGCCAGTCACCAGGTATTTATTAGTTAGTGCAGGTGTGTGTGTTTGAATTTTTTTGTTGTTTTTTTCTTTTGACACCCCGTGGGGGAGGTGCGCGTACATTGAACACGCAAATTTTTGTAGTAGAGCTTAGACTTTCTTTTCTTCGTAGTGCAGGGCTCGAGTTTAGTAATTATCGAGTATAGGGACAATTGGTGTCAGAAAGGCTTGGTTAAAAAGACGGTAAAGTGTTCAGGATGTGGAGTGGGTTTGAAAGTGGACCCAAGCGTAGAAGCGGATGGAGAAGAGGCTGATGCGAAGTGTAGGCAATGTGAGGTCGAGGAAAAAATGGAGAAAATGATGGTTGCCCAGAGTGAACTGCTAATGAGAATCGCCGAGCTCGAGACTGCGTTGGCGACAGAGCAAGAGAAAACGAGGGTGATGGGAGAAAGACTGAAGTCCGCCGAGGAAGCGCTAGCGAAGCTGAACAAAAAAGCGACCTACCGAAAGAACAGTAGGGAACCGGCTACCAGAACGGTGGAGAAGGAAAAGCAAGCAAGTTTGAAAAAAAAACAGGTTTAGCCGGTTCAACTGTCGCAAGGCCCAGCTTCAGCGAGGTAGTGGTGGGGCAGGGAGGGAACAAAGCAGTCG
The DNA here is from genome assembly GCF_043290135.1 of Rhipicephalus microplus. NCBI lineage: Eukaryota > Metazoa > Arthropoda > Arachnida > Ixodida > Ixodidae > Rhipicephalus > Rhipicephalus microplus. The sequence continues at coordinate 11,404,954 of NW_027464586.1, forward strand.
GCGTCACAGGTGCAAGTAGCCCCCAGGTGCAGAACGCTCCAGCTGAAAAGTCACAGCATGTGATAATCGCCGGGGACTCGAACTTAAATCAATGCACTGAAGCCATCAAAGAGAGGGTAAGGGGTGACAAGAGAGTTGCAGTGGGGGCGTTCCCAGGACGCAAGCTGGAAGCAGTCATGAGGCAAGCGAGCGCAAAGCTCAAAACGACAGCTGATAGACGAAACCTCATGATAATTTCAGGCGGTTTAAACGATGTCTTAAATGAAGATGCAGCAGGACTAGCAGCCACACTGACGAAAGGCGTCGATGACATGCACGCCACTTCTCCTAAGGTACAGGTAGTGATATGCACGATGCCGGAGGTACCGGTGCGTGATAGCAACCTGCAAAGAGCGGTGGTCAACGCAAACCAAGAGATATGGCGGATGAGTCGAGAGAAAGGCTTTGAGGTGGTGGAAATAGAGAGGTGCATAGGTGGGGTGGTTTTCAACGAGGCAGAATTCACTTCGATGGGCGGCTAGGTCATGAGGTGGGTTGGCGACTTGCAGGACGCGCAGTAGCTTTTTGGGGGGGCAAGCAAGCCCTTCGGGGTGCAGGATAGGTAGTAACGAGGAAAACAACCAGGGAGACTCTTCGACAGGTGGTATGGACAGATAAAATTCCAAAGTGGCACCAATATCTAAGATAGGTAGAGTCCGGGGCATAAATAGACGTAGCCACGAGCGCCGAGCCAATTCAGACATAGGGTATATTAACATGCAGGGTGGTAGGAATAGGCTGAAGTGGGAAGAGATAAAAGAACAGCTAAGGAAAGAGAGGCCGATGGTATACGGTTTTGTAGTAACACATCTCAGGGACATAGAACAACCTCCGAACAATCCGGACTACGCGTGGGAATATTGTAATAGAACAGAAGGCAGCAGAAAGGGGGGTGGTATTGTGGCATTCATTCATAAAAGTACAGACTGGCAAAGGGTCAAGCAGGAGTGCAAGGAACATTTATGGCTAAAAGGGAAAGTGGCAGGTCAAATGACACTCCTTGGTTTCGTGTACTTGTGGACGGGAGCACAGGCCAGAGAGGAAAACCAGGCAATGGTAGAGTGTATATCAAAGGACATTCAGGAGTTAGGAAGAGAGTGCGAGATAATTATACTAAAAGACATGAATGCGCATATAGAAGATATAGATGGGTATACCGACCCGACAGGTAAAATGATCATGGATGCGTGTGAAAGGCTTGATTTGATCATTTTCAACAGTACCGAGAAGTGTTAAGGGCAAATAACATGGGAGCTAGGAAGGCTTCAGTCGACGATAGATTATGCACTAATGTCACATAGGATGTATGATAAGCTCAGGGGAATGCACATAGATGAAGGTGGCTCCAGAAGTCTGGCTAGCGATCACAAACGTATCAAGCTAAGTTTTGGAAGAGCAGTGAAAGTGGGAAGGAGACAAGACTAGCAACTACAGGAAAAGTTTTATCCAGAAAGGCAAATTGAAATAGCCACTAAACAAATAGAGAAAGTATTCACGGAGGATAATAAGACAGTGTGGACATACACGAATTTAATTAGACTCTTTGAGCTAGAGCTTGCTAAGACGCGTGACAAGTCACCCCAGAAAAGAAGACACAAACCCAAAAGTTGGTGGGATGAGGAAGTTAAGAGAGCCATAGCAAAACGTCAGGAAGCCTCTAGGGAACACAGACATGCTAAGCAGCGGCGTGAACCGACAGATGATGTTGAAAAAAAATAGGCAACCTTTCTAAGCTGTAGAAGGGATGCATCCCTTCTGATCAATAAAAAGATTAGAAAGAAGGGAGCTCAGTGGCGGGCAGAAGTACATAAAAAAGATAGAAAGGCAGTTGCGAAATTTTGGAACCATCTACACTCCCTAAGAAATGAGACGAGCCTAGAGCAGAGTTTTATAACTACAGCCCAAGGTGCTAGGATAGAAGGGGATGAAGCTATCGAATATATAAGAACAAGGGTGTGAGAAAAATTTCAACAAAGAAGTACTTTATGCACCATAATAGACAAGGACGAATCAAGTGGTGCAATGGCTCCATTTTCACAACAAGAGTGGGAAAGGGCTCAGAAAAGGGTTCCTAGTAGTACATCAACAGGCCCAGATGGCATTCCAATTAGGCTGATAAAGACATTAGGTACGAAGTCTAAGCAGGCTTTGAGAGAGGCAGTGAACACAATAATAATCGACGGTGAAGTTCCCGATGGATGGAAACTTAGCAGGATGAGCATGATTTATAAAGGAAAGAGGGACAAAGCTGACACAAACAACTACCGTCCTATAACAGTGACATCAGTGGTGTACAGGTTGGCGATTCAGATTATAAAGGAAAGACAGCAGGAGGGGATAGAGGACGAGGGGGTGCTGGGGGAACTGCAGAATGGGTTTCGGAAACACAGGAGGTTGGAAGACAATCTGTTCTCACTGACGCAGTGCATTGAAATAGCAGAAAAGGAACACAGGCCCCTGTGGCTAGCATTTTTGGATATCAAGGGAGCGTACGATAGCGTGGTTCAAGAGGAATTGTGGGGAATACTGGACACACTAGGCGTGGAACATGTAGTCACTAATCTTTTAAAGGGTATATATAAAGGTAACAAGGTAGTTATAAGGTGGAAAAAACAGGTATCCAAGACTGCAGAAGTGAAACGGGGGCTTAGGCAGGGGTGCCCCCTGTCACCCTGATTATTCATAATGCACCTACAAGGATTAGAGGCAAAATTAGAGGGAAGTGGACTGGGCTTCAACCTCTCTTTAGTCAAACAAGGAAAACTTATTGATCAGGCACTACCAGCTATAATGTACGCAGATGATATAGTGTTAATGGCCAACAACAAGGAAGATTTGCAGAGATTGATGGACATCTGCGGTAATGAGGGAGATAGGTTAGATTTTAGATTCAGTATGGAAAAATCAGCAGTCATGATTTTTAATGACAACGAAGGCAGTGAGCTTAGAATACAGGAGGTCACGCTAGAGATAACAGATAAATACAACTATCTGGGCGTATGGATAAGCAATGGGACCGAGTATCATAGGGAACACGAAATATACGTGACGACTAAAGGTAACAGGAAAGCTGCAGTCATGAAAAATAGGGCATTGTGGAATTACAATAGGTATGATGTTGTGAGAGGAATATGGAAAGGGGTCATGGTTCCTGGGCTGACTTTCGGCAATGCGGTCTTGTGCATGAAATCAGAAGTTCAAGCAAGATTAGAAATTAAGCAACGTGGAATAGGTAGGCTTGCTTTGGGAGCTCACTGGAATACACCAAATCAGGGAGTACAAGGTGATATGGGATGGACATCATTTGAGGGCAGGGAAGCTAGCAGCAAGATAAAATTTGAGAAGCTATTGAGAGAAATGGGGGAAGAGCGTTGGGCTAGGAAGCTTTTCAGCTACTTGTACATGAAGAATGTCGATACAAAATGGAGGAAGCGAACTAGGAAGTTGACTGGTAAATACTTGGAAAATAGCAGGTGGCCAAAGCAAGCAGAAGTATCGGTTAACAAGAAAGTGAAGGAAACGGAGACTGACATGTGGAGAATCGGCATGATTAAGAAGTCCGCACTAGAGATCTATCAAACTTTTAAGCAGGAAATTGCCAAGGAAAGGATCTATGATAATACTTGGGGTAGTTCTCTACTGTTTGAGGCCAGGATGGGAGTACTGCGAACCAAGACATATCGGGCCAAATACGAAGGGGTAGACACAGTATGCAGTGCGTGTGGAGAGGAAGAAGAAACTGCCGAACACTTGACAATGATCTGTAACGGGCTTCACGCTATAGTTCAGGATGATGGCGCAGAGTTTTTCAAAGCACTGGGGTTTAGGGACCGGGAGGGCAAAATAAACTTTAAGCGGGTAGACTTAACTAGAAGGAGGTTATCTGATTGGTGGCTAAAGTCAAGGCACGAGTGAAAATTAAACTGTTCACTGCAAATTACGAATCCTCAAACTCACTTTTTAAGGAAAAAAAATAAATATAGTTTTTGGTTCCTTAGGTACGGCTTGGTGGCGCTAGCCACCGCCCGATCTAAAGGGTACAGCCATATCCATCCATCCATCCATCCAGCAAAGAGTAGGATTTGATTGATTGAGATCTGGGGTTTAACGTCCCAAAACCACCATATGATTATGAGAGACGCCGTAGTGGAGGGCTCCGGAAATTTAGACCACCTGGGGTTCTTTAACGTGCACCCAAATCTGAGCACACGGGCCTACTACATTTCCGCCTCCATCGGAAATGCAGCCGCCGCAGCCGGGATTTGAACCCGCGCCCTGCGGGTCAGCAGTCGAGTACCTTAGCCACTAGACCACCGCGGCGGGGCAGCAAAGAGTAGGAAACTTGCCTTTTCGTGCACAGCGTCTCATTGTCAGTGCAGCGTAATAAACGCTAAAGTTCTTAGAAGTACCTAAGTATAGCTTTTCTAGTATAAAAAAACACACTGCAGAATATTGATGTGTTGATATTGTGCCGCAGATATGCACAATATTTGCTTTTCAATCGACAGTCGCGCAAGTAATTATGCAGAAACCTGAACAATATTGTGGGCGCTGTGGATGTGGTTGTACTCGAGCAACAGACAGACTAAAATTTTTGCTTTTTAAGTATCCTAAGAAAGACTAAAGCCTTTAAAAAAACAAAGAGTGCTCAATATCTAGAGCCCTCTGGAAATGGTCACCTGACTGCTAGCCATTGCATTTTGCACGTTGGCCTCACTAAAGCTCTCATGATGAAAGAAGTCATCTGAAAAAAAAAACATCTTTTCTTCATAGATAAGCTTTCACTTATAGTTGTACGTCGCACACACGGAAGCCCTGGCTTGGGAGCAAAAGTTGCTTGACGTGCATAAGTCTTACATGGCTTGACAATATAAACCGAACAAATGAATCCGAGCGTCAAATGAAACCCGAACAGTGGCAAGCCTTCGCGATGGTATAGTGCACGCCGTCCTCTTATCACTTCGAACAGTCACGCATATATGCGCAAAGCTGCTGAACAGGATGCATGCAGCTGTCAATGGTGATAACGCACTACACCATCCCAAAGGCTTGCCGCTGTTCCGGTTTCATTTGACGCTGATGGTACGTTGGCGTCAGTGGTAGGCGTTTTCAAGTGTTGGAAGGCCATAAGCTAAGAGGGCTGGAAAGTTACGCTTCTAGATTCATGTGACGCTAACGTGAAAAAAAGTTATCGAGACAACTAGACTCGATATTATCGATTCTGTTTCTGTGAAGACAGCTTAGGAGACTGAATGAGTTGCTGCTGTTTGTGAAATAGAATGGGAAGGAATCTATTAAATATCCGGGCATACCAAATACTCTGCAGATGGTATTTTCTGCAATTGTTCTAGATTTGTCAGGACAACAGCTAGAGGGAAATGTTGGTGTTGAAAGAAGCTTGGACAAGGGAACAATTTCGGGAAGGTGTGCCTTGTTTAGTTCTTTGTAACGTGGTGTATCTTGAAACATATGCCAGTATGTTTGTTCGTCCACTGTTTCTTTTCGTGCCGATAAAGTATTAAAGTATTTTGACATGTTTAACGGGCAGTTGCCAGTAGCTAATTTCTTATGTATAGTGTTTAACATCCCTGTGTTTAGTTGATATTAAAAGAAATGAGTTTGAATCTACCTATGGATCATTTAAAAACAGGGTCGATTTCAAGTGTTGCTTCAGAATTGTTATTATATATTGTAAATGAGCCTATCATACAGCTAGATTGAAAATGAATAACCTCTGGTGGCTTTGTTCCTGGGTTTTTTGTGAGTAGACATGTACGGTTCTGAGTGTTGGTTGTCTGAAATGTCATCTTCACAAAAAATCAAGTTGTGAATTAGTAGTTCTATGTGTTGTTCCTCATCAGTGTGCTGGTGTGAGAAAACTTGTTTTATGGAAACAACTTTCTTGTATGGTGGGTTATTGAAATGAGTGAGGAAGAATGACAACGACTACTAAATTGCGAGGTAAGGTGCTTGGAATTGCAAGCCAACTGTGCGCCAATCGGCTGATGACTTGTGGTGGTCCATAGAGGTGGCGTACCACGATTAGGCCACCTGTGAGGATTATGTGGCGAGAAGCTTTGTGACTGCGGACTAGCCGAAGCAGCTGCAGACTGAAGACAGTGGGCCCATGTGTCAGACGCTGGCGATCCAGGTTCCGGCCAGGGAAACTGGTTGTCCACGCTACTGCCGTCCGACCACCAAGCTGGGGCGGCGTTGCCAGCACGAGTACTGCATCTAGGGGTGCGGCCAGGCCTGCTGCTCGCATTTGTTGTTTTCCTCATTCAGTCAGACAGTCTTCTTACTCAATTGATTTAACGCTTTTGCTGGTTCTGTGTTGTAAGTTTCAATTTTGTGTTTATCATAAATGTCGGTGTGTTTTTAACACAATTTCTCAGAGCCCATTTCTCTTTAGAAAGCATGAAAAATGAGCGTTTGTGAACGTAGTCAGGGGCCTCAAGCATTCTGCATATACCGAAACACAGCCACCTCAGCTGAGACTCTTTCCCGCAACCAGATGAACTTAAAGACATTCTCATAAAAAAAGTATGGCACAAGGGTGATAAAAAAATTGGCAGGTTTTTTAGGCTAGGTTGATGTGGTATTGCCTCATCAAGAATGAAGCAAAACAGAAGCCGAGTTTTATTTATGTACAAGATTTCGTGCTATCTACGTGCTGTCGACAGCACTTTACACCTGAAAGGCCAAGACTCCATTTCCTCAGCCTTTCCTTCTGTTAAAACTTCTCTGGAAGCCCAACTCCGGCAGACAAGGATTAGCTCCCTTCGATTCCTTCATTCTTAATATGCTTCGTAAGCATCAATATATAAGGACATCTGAAATTCTGGACGCTAAAAGTCTTTAGCATCTGATTTTTTTATTACTTTCTGGCCAAATTTTAGGTCAAAACACAGCACAGCATTATTTGAGCTCCCAATTTTACCCCATCAATCATTTCAATGTTAAGACCAGCAGTTCTAATCAATTATTCAATGTATTTGTAATTGTTGCAGAGCCTGAAAGGCAGCTTTGCCGCAATACGAGATGATTTGAGGCGAAGCATAATAAAACTAGGGCCACTGCAAAGCGGACGTTGACGTTGTCTTTGCGACGTCTGAATAGTTTCGAACAGGAAAATTCCAGTGCAAATTGAATTAAATAGCAAGCACATTAGAACCATATCCGCAATTTCAAATATTCACACACCCCTACTAGAAACCTTTTTTCAGGGGAGGGTTTCAACCAAAGCTTACGTGTGGTTGTGGGTGTGTTTGTATGTGTATGCATTATACACATTAAAAACTGAATATAAAGAAAATGAGCCCGCTGGCTCCAGTGCAGCAAAAGCACAATGCTGACTGTGATAGCACGATTTAGCTGAGCATCTCGGAGCTCGGTTGCAATGATATCGATCACAGGACTTGGCAGTCATTCACCTTCAGCTCACTTCGTGTGGTGTCAGTGTCGTCATGTGCAGTGTATAGCACAAGATAGGGCACACAATCTTCAAAATGCATGTAAATTACCTTCCAAGCAGTATTTGCTGTTTAGATTTTGTAGTTTATATGCACGTGTGATATACTTACACATCCCACAGGCTAGCTATGAAAGTTTGTGTCAACACTGTGCATGGGCACTTCCCTCAGAAAGTAGTGTACAAAGCATTTAACAATAAGGTGTGCAAAAGCATGTACATTCAGATGCAAAAGTGGCTTGGTTTTTCTCTGTGCAACCACAAAATATAACTACAAAAGACACCTGAATAAATTGAATGCAAGAAAATATGCATCATCAAACTCACGATTTTTTTAAAACAAAACAAACTTCTCTCAATACCTCCTTTTTTGGGGTTTTCGAATAGTAGTACACGCATAAAGTGCTCAAATGCTGTGCACAGTCATGAAGTCATATGGGCTTTCAGCAAACGGTGATGTACAATGCCAAAGTAGCCGAGGTCAGACTCGTCTACAAGAATAGCCAAAGAGGGACAGTCGCACAGCTTTAGAAGTATAAACAACACAGTCCATAGCTGTACAATATTGTATTGTGCAGTTTTGCTATGAAGTTCATGTGCTTGTCTAAAAAAATCCTCCCCGGATTCAGTCCTTCCTCGAGTCCTTGGTTGGCGATTCTTCCATGGCCCATTCGCACATGAATGTAGTCTGTCTAGGTTGGCAAGGCAACATAGTTTGTCTAAGTAGTGGTAACTTGCTGCATGGCCAACAAAGAAATAATTTTTTACATCAGTCCTCCCCCACATTCTCATGTCAGAGGCTTGCTTCGCTGTAACACAAGTACTAAAATTTTACAATCATAACTACATGGTTACTAGTGCAATATTTTTGTGAGAACTACCGCACTTACTCGTATAATTTGCGCACTTGTTTTTGCTATTTTGAAACTCCGCGAAGGGGGTGCACAAATCACGCAGGGACTTTACAGAGCACATCAGAAATAACATGCATAACGAAATAATACAGTAAAACCTTGTTAATACAAAATACCACTTGATTCTAAGTATTTACATGGTCCCGTATTTTGCAATGTAGGTTTGAGCGGGTAATTTATTGCGGTGGTAAGCAAAAGTCTGGTTAATTTGAACACTTTGGGTACAGTGTGCAAATTCTTGATTCTGATTTCGCCGCAAATCCACAGAAATGACCGCCCTTAAGAGCCACTAGGCAATGTACTTTAGCGATACTAATTAGTAGTGGCTGAAGCATTCTTGCCTAGCTACTGCGAGCCCGAAAAATAAGATTAAAAAAAATGTTTTTGTAAAAACAAAACACACTTGGGGAAAACAAGATGTGCTTCACTGCAACACATTAATGACATGCGGGCAGCGTGTTGCATGCTTCTGACAACGTCAGCGCGTCACGATTTATTCTTTCTTTCTGTAATTTAAAGAAACTAATAAAAGATAGTCTTCAGAAATTCGCGATGTAAGCGAACCTCCGATTGACGGTTGCTTCAGCAGCTTGAACACTTGCACTGCTGGAGGAGTTCTTGCCTGCAACGCATACTTCGAAAACTTGGGCCCCAAGCTTCCATGATAATGTTTTTCAGCCAAAACACATTACAAATTTCGTCACACCATCCATTCATAAATTCTTTATTTTACCAAAAAGAATGGGCGAATGGTTCCATCATTATGTGCTGACGCAGCAAGGAACAGGCGATATGCTTCCCGTCAGTCACTACTGTGTTGCAGTGAAGGAGTCTTGTTTTTCGAAAGCACGCATTTTAGTTCATCACTTTTTCTTTTTTTCGGTGATAGCAGTGAGCCCCGAATTCCCCCTTTTATGCGGCAACATTGTGACCAGGTATTGCTGGAAAACATAACCCTTGAAGCCTCAAGTTCAGGTTCCAATGAAACCTGAACTTGGCAACTTTTAACGCTAGAACCTTATCTAGTGAGGGAAGTCTAGCTGTACTATTCGAGGAGCTAGAGGGTGTTAAATGGGATATAATAGGGCTCAGTGAGGTTAGGAGGACAGATGAGGCCAGGGGTTCTACAGCTAAAATAGAAATTGAAGAAATTTGTAGTTCAGGAAAACTTTGCTTTTGGAGCAGATAAACCCAAATTTGGAGCAGATTACGGGAAGACATACCTTCATTTTGGAGCACGAAATTTCAAATTTGGAGCAGCTTAAAAAATATTTTTTTTGCCATAATGGACCTAAATAGCAAATAAACAGCCGAGAACATTAGCACAACCATAATAACACACAGCTGTGGTCTGTCTAGGTGGGCAAGGCAACATAGTTTGCCTAAGTAGTGGTAGCTTACTGCATGGCCAACAAAGAAATACTTTTTTACACCAGTCCTCCCCCCCCACCTTCTCATGTCAAAGGCTCTCTTCGCTGTAACACAAGTACTAGAGAGAGAGAGAGAGAGAGAGAGAGAGAGAGAGTGAGAAAGGAAAGGCCGGGAGGTTAACCAGATATTGGCATCTGGTTTGCTACCCAGCGCTGGGGGCGGGGAAGTAGGGGCAAGAAAGAGGGGGTAGATAGAAAGAAAAAAAAACGCACGCGCACTCATAAAAAAAAGAGAACACACACAGGAAGGGCGTCCTAGCTACAACCGTTCAGTAAGGCCGGTTGATCGCAAATGTGTAGTAGCGCTTTCAGGGCCCTCTTCTGTGATGTCGCATCCTGTCGATACTGCAGGATTCCCTGCTCCGACAGAGGTTGATCATCTAATTTGTTGAGTCTCTTGCGAAGGCATAGTCGTTTACTATACGCTAGGCAGTCACAAAGAATATGTTGGGTCGTTTTTTTTGCCACAGTGGCCACAGGCTGCGGTGTCGGTCATCTCAATGCGGAAAGCGTAGGCGTTGGTAAACGCAACGCCCAACCACAGCCTACATAACAGGGTCTGGTGTGCTCGGCAAAGCCTCGACGGAACTTGAAGACTTAGCGTAGGGTCAAGCGTGTACAGTCGGGCATGCTCAAAGTGTGGCTGATTTCATTGTGATGTGGTTTGCTGGCGAGCAAGCCTGTGGAGCTTTCGTGCAGCATCTGTCCTAGAAATTGGTAGTTGTAGTTTATGATCTTCTGTGTGAGCTGAGCGGGCAGCTTGATCGGCCCGTTCATTGCCGATGATTCTGCAGTGACTGGGCAACCACTGAAATGTGATTTGGTTCCCTTTCTCAGTCAGGTGCTGTATAACCTCTGCTATCTCTAGTACCAGCTGCTCGTGTGGTCCATGGCGTAAGGCTGATAGTAGAGACTGCAGTGCCGCCTTCGAGTCGCAGAAAATAGTCCACTTGCGTGTAGGTTGATCAACTACAAATTGCAACGTGGCACGAAGTGCTGCCAATTCTGCTGCCGTTGATGTTGTTGCGTGAGATGTCTTGAATTTAATTGTCGTGGCCAACCTTGGCATCACTACTGCTCCTGTAGAGCTGTCCGGCTAAACCGATCCGTCAGTGTATATATGTGTGGAGTCTTGGTATTTCTCATACAAGAGAAATAGTGTGAGCTGTTTAAGAGCCGGTGACGACAAATTGGCCTTTTTGTGGACGCCAGGTATGTTAATATTAATCATTGGTTGGGCGAGGCACCATGGCGGAGTCACAGGTCTAGCGGCAGGAGAGAACGAAGTTTGGATTGACTCACCATGTACGGTCACTGTTTTGCACTAAGATGCACACAAGTACTAAAATTTTACAATGATAACTACATGGTTACAAGTGCAATATATTTCGTGAGAACTACCGTACTTACTCACATAACTTGCGCACTTGTTTTTGCAATTTCGAAACTCCTCGAAGGGGTTGCGCGTCGCCCTGCAAATCATGCAGGGACGTTACGGAGCACATCAGAAGTAACATGCAGAACGAAATAATACAGGAAAGCTCTAGTAAAGCTCTTTTATTCAGCACGATACCGTGCAAGTAAAAAGCTGATATATACAGATACAGAAGGAGGTCCCAAAGTAAAAACTGTCAGGGGGACCTCCTGTGAATTCATGTAAAATATAGAACGAAGATTGGCAACTAAGGAAAAAACAGCAAGCGAGTAAAACAAAATGAACGTAATGAAAATTATAATTGAAACTTATGTTATTTCAAAATATTTACATGTAAGTGATAAAAGAGGAGATAACTAATTGAATTAAATGACTGTAACATAACACATACATATCACTAACTAATAAAGTGTAACTTCAGAACTTTACACGTACACATAAATGGATATAACCGTATTTAAACACACACACACACAAACACACACACACACACACAAACACACACACACACACACAATATATATATTGCCACAGGCATGGAACGAGGTTTAGCTATGCCAATGCGAGTATTATGTGCCATGGTGTGAAAGAAGAAGAGGGCAGTTGGTGTGCTCGTGCTCTAACGTTCGGTTCGGCTCGACGTCCAGTGCTGCTCCTGTGAACAGTCATTGGGGTTGTTCTGTAACCACGTGACATTTTCTGGTGGAGGTGCTGGGTAGTGTTGTATGCACTGCAATCAGCAGCAAGGTCCCGACACCAGTCGCGACTTGGAAGAACCAGCTCACCTACGGCGTGGCAGGCGACAACTAGGCCTACCTCCTGAATTCGGACCATTTCCACAACTCGGCAGTACTATGGTTAGTGCGGGAACGCAAACCCAAGAAACATCAACGCTGCCTCCTCCATGGTTCTTCAAGGTCCCGCGAACTCCGAAGCCGTTCCACGGTGACCCTTACGAGGACGTCGACGACTGGCTTGACGACTACAACCGTTGCGGCAGCGTCAACGAGTGGAACGAGCAGCGAAAACTTCGGTATGTCTACTTTTATCTCGAGGACTCTGCGCGCACTTGGTTCGAAAACCATGAAGCCACTATGACAACCTGGCCAGAGTTTTGCAACCAGTTGCTAAATACCTTCCGAAGCTCTGACCGAAAGGAGCAAGCGGAACGGCTCCTCAATTCCCGAAACCAGCGTCCGAACGAGAGTGTTGCCATGTTCGTTGAGGACATGTCGCGGCTGTTCAGGCGAGCCGACTCCTCAATGACGGAAGAGAAGAAGGTGCGCCTCCTAATGCGGGGAGTGAAAGAGCAGCTGTTCGCGGGACTAGTGCGGAACCCTCCCAGCACTGTAGAGGATTTCCTCCGCGAAGCCACGACAATGGAGAGAATGCTAAGGCAGCGTTCGTACCAGTATGAGCGTCCTGGCAGTCTTTCGTCAGTGTCGTCAGCCCTGCCAACACCTGACGTCGCGACTGTAAAAGACCTGACGGAGCTCGTGCGCAGTATTGTGCGCGAGGAGCTGCAAAAGCTGCACGTGGTGTCTTCTCCGCCCCATGTTGCTGCTCTAACGGATATCATTCGCGAAGAGGTCCGGCAGCTGGTGCACCCCATGACGATTCTGCGTGCAGCCGAAGTCCCACCCATGATGGCCCCGCGTCCAGCCGAAGCTCCGCTATTAACGTGCGCGGAAGCACTACGTGCTCCTGCACCGACTGTTGGCTATCCGTCCCGTCCGTCCACCCTGCAGACGGCACCGTCGTTCTACTCGGGACCACCGCAGTACGGCAACGAACCCCTTACACGGAAATCCAGTGTATGGCATGCTCCTGACAACCGGCCTCTATATTATCACTGTGGTGAACCAGGTCACATCTACCGTGAGTGCGCCTACAGGCACATGGGTCTTCCTGGCTTTCGTCCGGATGCTCGTAGACCCAGAGATGGTGAGCGGCCCCGTGCTATTGCCGAATGCTTGGCAAGCCAATGATCCTCAACCCTTCTGCGTCGCCAATCCCGCTCACCATCTCCACGGCGTTCCACGTCACCTGGCCAACAATCGACCTTTGCGGACGTCCTTGCAGGGAGATCGCCTAGATCCACAAGCCCACGCCGGGGAAACTAATAACAGCGACCTCTGGGGGTGAGGCTGCTGTTGATCGACCGTTACAAGACCCTCTCCCGATTTGCCTGCCGACATCCGACGGCATTCTTTCACCGACGTGTGCCATCGACGACAAACGGGTCTCTGCTCGTATCTCTGTCCTTGTCGACAGCCACCCGCTGACCGCTCTGGTAGATACGGGTGCCGATTATTCTGTTATAAGCGCTGACCTCGCTGCACAGCTAAGAAAGGTAACGACACCTTGGGGACATGGAACCAACCTCCGGACTGCGGGAGGTCACCTATTGACACCGCTAGGAATGTGCACTGCCCGCCTCCAAATTCGTGAGTCGACGTACATTGTTTCCTTCGTTGTTTTGCGCGAATGCTCCCAAAACCTGATTCTCGGAATGGATTTTCTCCGCAAGCATGGAGCCATAATTGACCTTCGCGACCTGCTCATAACGTTATCTAACGACCATACAGCCCTGCGAAAGGATGCAGTTGCGCCGACCACAACACTTCGAATTGCTAACGACACCATCGCACGGCCGCCGCGAGCCAGTATGTTGGTAACTGTGGAGAGCGACTGTGACGACAAGAGTAGTGGCATCGCGGAAACTAACCTCTCGGTGCTCTTGGCTCAGCAGATTTGTGTCGCGCGTGCTATCGTCAAACTGAAACATCGGAGGACTCAGCTTCTGATCACGAATTTCGGCGGCCAGTACCAACACTTGGCAAAGCGAACAGCGATCGCGAACTTTGAAGCCATTGATGACGAAGAATGTTCCACTATCACTCCGAATGCCACTGCTGCCGAAGGTAACACTGCATTAGCCAGTACAGTTGACGTGAATTGCCAGCTATCCTGTGCGCAGCAACAGCAAATACGCATGATTTTACGTACGTATAGTGATTGCTTTGCGTCCACCTCCAAAATCAGGCAGACCCCAACCGTGAAGCACCGCATTATAACGGACCCTACCGAACGGCCTGTACGACAACACGCCTACCGCGTGTCGCAAAAAGAACAAGAGGCAATACGGTTTCAGATGAAACAGATGCTCAACGACGACGTCATACAACCCTCGAACAGTCCATGGGCATCACCCGTCGTACTTGTTAAAAAGAAACACGGCACTCTTCGATTTTGCGTCGATTACCGGAAGCTCAACAAAGTGACGAAGAGAGACGTCTACCCTCTCCCACGCATAGATGATTCACTGGATTGACTTCGACATGCCCGATATTTTTCCTCAATGGATTTACGCAGCGGCTACTGGCAGATCGACGTCGATGAACGCGACAGGGAAAAACAGCATTCATGACTCCCGATGGCCTCTACGAAGTCAAAGTGTTACCTTTTGGATGGTGTTCTGCACCGGCAACGTTCCAAAGGATGATGAATACTGTCCTGTCCGGTCTGAAGTGGGAATCCTGCCTCGTGTATTTAGACGACGTCGTTGTTTTTTCCAAAACATTTGAGCAACATTTACAACCACTTCAGTCCGTCTTCGTCGCTATTCAATCCGCATGCCTATCACTTAAACCGGAGAAGTGTCATTTCGGCTACGAAGAACTAATGTTCCTCGGCCACCTTATCAGTCGCGATGGCATTAGACCGGACCCAGAAAAGACCATGGCCGTTGCTGCATTTCCTCCACCTTCGAACAAACGGGATTTGCGCCGGTTTTTGGGTCTCTGCGTCTTCTACAGGCGCTTTGTCCAGAACTTTGCCAACATCGCCGAACCCCTTACCCGTTTAACGAAGCAGAGAGCCGCTTTTTGCAAGCTTCAACAGTGCCTTCAGAGTGAACCCTTACTAGGGCACTTTGATGAAGATGCCGCCACCGAACTTCACACTGGCGCAAGCAACATCGGTCTTGGTGCAGTGCTCGTCCAGTGGCAAGACCGCACTGAACGTCCCATCGCTCATGCTAGTCGCATTCTGTCATCCGCGGAAACTAACTATTCTACCACGGAGAAGGGATGTCTTGCTGTTATTTGGGCGATAACAAAGTTCCAACCGTATCTGTATGGCCGTCCATTCAGAGTAGTTACGGACCATCATGCCCTCTGTTGGCTGGCCAATCTCAAGGACCCTTCAGGGCGCCTCGCGAGGTGGAGCTTACGCCTTCAAGAATTTGAGGTTACAGTCGTCTACAAGTCGGGCCGCAGGCACACTGATGCCGACTGCCTTTCGCGCGCACTCCTCGCGACGACATCGAGGGACGATGATACCGATGGCCATTTTCTTTGTGCAGTCAGTGAATCTGACTTGGCCCAGCAACAGTGGAATGATTCAGAGATCCAACAACTTATCAAATACCTTCAAGGTCGCAGCTCGAGTCCACCATCGGCATTCGCACGTTCAGGGTCATTTTGTCTCCGCAACGACATCGTCTACAAAAGGAACTTCGAACCTTATGCGACTGAGTACCTCCTCGTCGTTCCACCAGGGCTACGTGCTGACATTTTATCTTCCTGCCACGACGAGCCTTCTTCCGGCCACCTAGGATTCGCACGTACCCTTGCCCGGATTCGGACTCGCTACTACTGGCCAAAGCTCACCCAGGATGTCAAGCATTACGTTAGAACGTGCAATCATTGCCAGCGCCGCAAAGCCCCACCTCTGCGCCCTGCTGGTTTATTGCAGCCTGTTGCACCCCCGTCACAACCGTTTGAACGAATCGGCATGGACTTGCTTGGGACCTTCCCGAAGTCACATGATGGCAACCGCTAGATCGTAGTCACTACTGACTATTTAACGAGGTACTGCGAAACGAAAGCCCTACAACGAGGCACCGCCAATGAGGTTGCGTATTTTTTCATCAACAACATCATCCTCCGCCATGGAGCGCCAACAGTTCTTATCACTGACCGTGGAACAGCCTTTACAGCCCAATTGATGTAAGACTTCATGAGACTTAGTGGAACAGCTCATCGCAAAACGACCGCATACCATCCACAAACCAATGGTCTGACGGAGAGATTAAACAAGACGCTCGCTGGCATGCTATCTATGTACGTCGACCGTGATCACAAAAACTGGGATGCAATTTTGCCATACGTAACGTTCGCTTACAACACTGCGGTTCAAGAGACTACGGGTTTCACTCCCTTCCGGTTGCTTCACGGCCGAGAAGCAATTACGATGCTTGATGCCATGCTGTTGCCTGACACGACCAATATTACGACCGATGCGAACGACTTTATCCGGCTCGCCGACGCGGCCCACCAGCTTGCACTCGAGCGGATCCGAAAACAACAACGAATCGACTCACAGAGGTACAACTCCCGTCATCGCCATGTCATTTATCAACCCGGTGATCTGGTCTGGCTGTGGATCCCCGTTCGCCAAAGGGGCCGCTCGGAAAAGTTACTTCACCGCTACTTCGGTCCCTATAGAGTACTACGGCGCCTCACAGATGTCAACTACGAAATTCTGCTTGAAGACACAGCTCAGCAATCTCGACGTTCCCAACAGGCCGACATTGTTCATGTGTCACGGATAAAGCCACACTACCCCCGAGCCACCTGACACTGCTTCCTCATGCGTCTTTGTGCGTGTACGCGATTACTTTAACTTTTAATCGGCATTGATCATCGGGGTGGTACTTTTTCTTTCGAAAGGGGGGGGGGGGGGGGTAATGCCACAGGCATGGAACGAGGTTTAGCCTTGCCAATGCGAGTATGTGCCATGGTGTGAAAGAAGAAGAGGACGGGTGGTGTGCTCGTGCTTTAACATTCTGATCGGCTCGACGTCCAGTGCTGCTCCTGTGAACAGTTGTTGTGGTCGTTCTGTAATCACGTGTTAATATATATATATATATATATATATATATATATATATATATATATATATATATATATATATATATATATATATATATATATATATATATATATATATATATATATATGATTTAAAAAAGAAATTTTGTGGGTCCGGTGCAAATATATTTAGGAATAAAGGAGCACACTTACGAATATTTGATAATTGTTTAATATACGTTTCGGCCGTGGCACGGCCTTCGTCAGGATTAACAAAATACGAGTATGTGGCCGCTTTTATGGGCAGGCATGAACACGTCAGTACAAAACACGTGCGATCAGCATGTGAGTGTCACAAAAATTCTTTTAAACAGCCTTGACTACACTACAAACCATTAAAATCTAATACAATAGACAAGATTGTGGGCATGTAAAAGGCATTTGTAACATTCATCATTGACGACGAGGATCACGCATGAAAAAAATAAATATGTGATAACCTTTAGGAAGTATATTATACGTCAGGGATGCTTCTTTAAATATTTCTCAAAATTTCGGACGTCAGGGCATCGTAGAAAGGCATGCCACTTTGCCTACGCATTCGTTAATGCCGGATAACAGACTGTTGAACTTGTGCATCAAGAACGATTCTCGAATTTCGCGATCATGGTGCGATATAAAGCCCGATTCTAATAGTGTCACCATAATCTTGTCAAACGAATGACCTGGTAGATGACAATGCTTGGACAATGGAAGATGTGGCAAACTGTTTACGTGTGATTTGTGGTTGTTGAAACGGATGCGAAAAGATGTCTCGGTTTGACCGATGTATTGCATGTGGCAGATTGAGCATTCAAGTAAGTAAATGATGTTGCTACTATCGTAGTTTAAGTCCCCTTTAATCCGAAGTGAAAAGTTAGATGCCGTGTTTTTAGCAACAGTCGCAGTGGTCATGTGCGCACAAACTTTACATCGCGTTTTTTTACAGGGGTGACAACCAACGGGAGCAATGAATCTAGTCTTGGAAGAAGTTACCATGTCGCGCAAGTTCCTTGACCTCCGATATACAACCCGTGGTGATTCAGTGAAGATGTCCTTAAGCCGATCGCTCTGTGTCAGTATGTTGTAATGCTTTCTGAGTATATGCGACACGGTAGGAATAGATGCAGAATGCGTTAGAACGAGGTTGGTTCGGGAAGGTGGCGCTAATCGCTTGTCTTTACTGAGGAGCTCTTTCCGATAGAGACATTTGGCCCGTTGGAGAGCGTCGTCAATTACTTGCGAAGAATATTGTTGTTCGGTTAATGCTTTACGGAGCTGGTCACAGTTGCGAGTGAAATCCCTGTTGTACAAACAAATAAATTCTTTTAAAACGGATAGCTTGGCTATAGGGGATACTTGTTTTGCAGTGTTTGACATGGCTACTTTTAAAAAGAAGATATCTTTGTCGGTCAGTGGGCTTCCTGTATAGGTTTGTCGTTAGTTTACCATTGCTTAAAGCTACATTGATGTCAAGGAAGTTTATGGTGACTGGTGAATAAGAGTGGAAAATGAGATGAATGGTTCTACTTTGTTAAAGTCTGCAATGAAAGAATGTAATGGCGCTTCACCATGGTGCCAAGTGAAGAAAATGTCGTCAATGAAGCGTTTGTGATAAAGTGGTTTAAGGTCACGAGTGGCGAGAAAGTTATTTTATAGAATGCTCATGAAGATGTTCGCATAACTGGGACCTATTTTTGTGCCCATCGAGGTGCCGCTGGTTTGAACATAATGTTCACCGTTAAATTCAAAGTTGCTAAGCTCGAGTATCAGTGATAAAATAGTGCCCAAGGTGGAAGCGTCGATGGTTTTGTCATTTACCAAGTCATTGTATGCTTGAAGTACCGAAAGAATCCCGTCCGCATGGGGTATATTTGTGTACAGTGACACCACATCCTGACGAAGGCCGTGCCACGGCCGAAACGTAGAGTAAACAATAATCCAATTTTCGTAAGTATGCTCCTTTATTCTTAATTATATTTGCACAGGAGCCACAGAATTTCTTTTTTGAATCATCTATATATATATATATATATATATATATATATATATATATATATATATATATATATATATATATATATATATATATTGAATGAACTTGCAGATAGCACATTTGAAAAGGAAATCGTATTTACTAACGTTTCGGCCGTGGCACGGCCTTCGTCAGAGTAAGTGTCAAAGTATATATATATATATATATATATATATATATACATATATATAAACAATGAAGTGCTAACATAGGACCCGGAAGTAAAAGTTCAACAAAATCAAGCACGTACGAAAAATTGTTTTGTAAAGGACTGACGTTTCGGCCGCGGGACCGGCCTTCGTCGGAGTGATGTGAACAAGTGACGGTAACGCAATATAAAAAGGCCAGTAACGTATCATAGCGCTGTTAATGGCTGACAAGCAGTTGTTAAAAGCACGTGGGAAACAGTGCGTGTGATAAGACAAAAAAAACGAGATTACAAGCGTGCGAAGACGAAACGAATAAAAAATCATTAATAATGAGTAAAAAATTATGAAGCCACATAACGTGTGTATCACTGGCACAAACATCAATACACGTCATAGGTACAACTGCGAGCAAGTTATCGATAAACATAAACGCGGGTATAACATCTTGTCATGATCCGACAACAAGGCTGAAACAGGGAACTAATCTATCCGCGTGAAAGCATAGCGGCAATAATAGCGGTGGCAGTCAAGGGTGTTTAGGAAGCTAGATGGGCAAAAATGAAAGTTTGCCAGCGCTTTCATTCAAACCACAAGTGACGGCTTTAAACTTATAGATTAAATACGATTCTCGAAGCTCTCTTTCGTGGTGGGAACGGAAACCCGATTGAAGGATTGTAGCTGTAATACTATCAAATGAGTGGCCCGGAATGTGCACGTGTTTTGATAGCGGAAGGTTAGGAATGGTGGCAGCATGACACTTGTGGTTGTTAAAGCGATATCTGAAGGGCGTTTCGGTTTGTCCAATGTACTGTAATTTGCAGACGGAACATTCGAGCAAATAGATGCAATTGTAAGTGTCACACGTAAAATTTTCTTTAATTTTATAGAAGAAATCAGAAGCAGTGCTTTTAGCAATGTGTGACGTCGTCATATGCGCGCAAACCTTGCATCGTGGTTTTTTGCAAAGTCGACAACCAACATTATCGGGAACCCTTGTTTTAGATGAAGTTAGGATGTCATGCAGATTGCGAGACCGTCTGAAGACTACCCGAGGTGGCAATGGAAAGATTACTTTAAGATGAGCACTCTGCGCTAGTATGTTGAAATGTTTTTTGAGAATTGAGGAAACGTTTGGCACCGATGCTGAGTGTGTTAGAACTAGATTACTTTGTGCCTGAACGGATGGTTGCTTTTTAGCGCTGAACAAATCCTTGCGATTCAGCGCATCGGCTCTTTTGACGGCATCCTCAACAATGCGGGGTGGGTATTCCTGCTGGATCAAAGATTCGCGGAGTTCTACGCAGTTTGCCTAAAAGTCTGACTGCTCAGAGCAAATTCTCTTAAAGCGGAGCGCCTGACTGCACGGTATACTGGTTTTCCAATGTTTTACATGTGAACTTTTGAAGTGAAGATAACGGTGCCTGTCTGTAGGTTTCCTGTAAAGCCTAGTGGTTAATTTGTTGTCAGAGATGCAAACTGTGACTTCCAGAAAGTTAACGGTAGAACGAGAGTATTCATGCAAAAACGAAATAGATTGGTGAACAGTGTTGAAATCAGCTATAAAAGATAAAAGTTCATTTTCACTATGAGGCCAAATAAAAAAAATGTCATCTATAAGTCGCTTATAATAAAGTGGCTTTAACGCGCGGTTTCTCATAAAATCATTTTCCAGAACAGACATGAAAAGGCTAGCGTAATTAGGTCCAATGCGAGTGCCCATTGATGTTCCACTTACTTGAAGGTAGTGGGAGCCATCAAATTCAAAATTATTAAGCTGTAAGATTAATTTCAGTAAGGTAGCTAATGTGTCACTTCCAATGGGCTTTTCATCAGATAATTCTTCGTACGCTTGAATTGCTGCCTGAATGCCATCGCTATGGGGTATATTGGTATACAGTGAAACCACATCTAATGTCACGAGCACGGAATTATCTGGTATCACGAGTTCATCAATGTCCAACAAAAAATGATTTGTGTCTTTGAGATAGGACGAAAATTTGCATGGAAGGCTACTGATTATTACGTCAACGTAGCGGGAAAGTTACTCCGTAACAGTGCCAATGCCCGAAACAATGGGGCGTCCAGGACAGTTTTCTTTATGTATTTTGGGCAGCAAGTAGAACCTGCCAGGGACGGGACTGAGCGGGACGAGGGAGCGTACTGCCTTGTCGCCTAATTGATTAGCTTTTACGAGATCGTTGACGGTATCTTGGACAACTGCTTTAAACTCTTCAGTGGGATCATATTTTATGTGCTTATAAAAAACCGGATTGTTAGGCTGTCTATGGGCTTCGCTTATATAATTCGTTTTATTCATTATAACAACGGCACCACCTTTGTCGGCTGGCTTTATCACGATATCACTGCGTTTTGCCAGTGATGAAATAGCTTTCCTTTCCTCAAATGAAATGTTTGATTTAAACGGCTTTTGCTTTTCGTAGGCTTTAAGCACGTCGCGTTGGACGGCTTCAATATACATATCTAGATATTTGTCACGTTGGGCCGGAGAGGTCCAACGGTTGTTGTTAAACCCAACTGGCTGCCTGTCTCTAGAGGACGGATGATCATGGAAATATTCTCGTAGGCGCATGTTACGTGAAAAATTCTCTAAATCCTTAGCCAATTGAAAATCGTCATATCCATCAGTGGCAGGACAAAAAGTAAGGCCCCGTGACAAGATGCGGAGTTCGTCCTTATTTAGACTTACATGCGAAAGGTTCACTACGTTGGTGGACGGCGGCGTGCTATTATACAGCTCAGGAAACGAGTTTGTCGGGACCGCCGTTATTACCCGTTTTGGGAACAACGAGCGGTCCACGCCGTCACGGAGCAACTTTTTACATTTCTTGTCGTAAATCTCACTTAGCTTCTCCACTTTATACCTTTCCAATTCGGCAATTTCATGCATACTGAGGTCAGCACTCGCGTACAGCTGTAGTTCCGTGTTTAGAGTCTTTTACAGCATGCTGGTAATGGTTTTGAACAGTGCGGGTAAGATCCAAAGAGGCTTTTGTAAGGATTTCATGCCATTGAGCGATATTTTTAGCGGACATATGACTTGTGGCTGCTTTTATGGAAATACACAGTCCCCTAGGTGCAACACGAGCCGCTAAATATGCACTGAGGGTTGAAACATGCAGTTCGTTTCGGATGCGCTTTTCCACGGTTTTTCTCAACTTTAAGAATGCATGGGAGGTATTCGCCTTTCTGGCACAAGGCTCACCTAGTCAGTTTGTCGCTTTGTTTTTCGGTCTCCGAGTCTTTCGGGGACTGGTCCGCGTAGCGTTTTGCGTTGCTGGTTGGGGTGGTCTAGGTCGTAGTCTGGTTCCTAGTGGACGCTGATTGGGTAGAGGGCCTGGTCGATTGGTTGGCGGGCTGGTTGGGGACATGGTAGCGGAAGCCAGCTGTTGCACTGAAGGGTTCAAGTCCGTTGTACCTTGCACGGGAGCAGGGAGGCTTAGGTGGTGGGTCGGTTGGTTCGATGACAGTCGAGTTCCTGGCGCAAGCGGCACTGGTGGCGAAAGTTGTGATGCGGTTGCAGTTAGGGCAGGGAATTTACTGAGACTAGGAAAGTTTGAGCCATTGCGCGGCTGGCTTGCTGACTGCCGAGAGCGCATTGGCTCTATCGGCAGGCAAGAAGCCGTGTCTTTCCAAAAAGAAGAAAACGCATTTGTACTTCCAAAATTCAGTCTCTGGAGATGCGTAGCTATTAACGCGACGCCCTCGAAGCTGGGATGGATGCCATCAGCAGCGAGAACGCGAGCGGAAGGCAACCATTCAAATCCATGGTCGATGAAGTACACGAAACTGGAACGCTGGCAGAAGTTTTGCAGTAGGCTATTGAAAATGCAGGCCTCGCGATTGCAGTGACGAACAAGTCCATCATTTCGCTGGCCATAATGACGATTCGTAGCTCTCCGCAAGACCAGGCTGGCGTACACACGAGTGATACCTGGTCGTTCCTTGGCTATGATGTCAAGCAGGTCACGGTAGTTTTCGAAGGTTACACGTCTGGTAGAAGAGGTGAAGTCGTTGGTACCCAGCGCTTTTGATGATTGCATGACTTCCATTCCTTAGAATAGGCTTGACAATTTGAAGCTTGTTATGCACTTGAGCCTGCCACTTTTCTTGCCATTTTGCCCTAAAGGCTGTCCGACAAATGTTGAAACAGTCTCTGAATGGTGCCCTTACTTCTATTTTTTGATAACCTGCTCTTGTTGCTACCCTGTCTGCCTTTTCGTTTCCTGGGATACCAACATGGCTCGGCACCCATACAAGCCGTATTGTCTTGCCGTTTTTCTCAGCTTTTTCTAGCTTCTGTAGAATGTCCCCGAAAAAAGGTTCGTTCTCCGACCTTAAATGTAGGGCTTTTAATGCGCTAAGTAAGTCAGTGTATATGACAGCTTTTTTGTGATTTCTTGATAAAATTCCTTCGAGAGCAATCAAAAGAGCATATACTTCTGCTGTGAAGATAGATACGAATTGTGGCAGTCTTATACATGTTTCTGAGTGTTTTGATATGACAGCACTTCCTTTATATTATTTTGTTTTTGATCCATCAGTGTAGTATTCAGAATGCATGTTATATTTTTTTTGTACAGCTAGGAAATCCTGCATAATTTTTTTCTGTGGAGTTTCCTTCTTCTTTAAATGGGTCAAATCAAGGGCAGTGCAGTGCGAAAAGTCCAACCATGGAGCCAGTCTTTCCGGCATTTGAAAAACGCTTAGTGCCTGATTCGGTACTTTGTAGTGTAGACATATTTCTTCAAAGCGCAGGAGAAGTGGTCTTATCGTGTGCGGTCTGTTGATGTATTGTATTCTGGTACCGATGTGAGAGACAATAGTTTGACATATGTGGCTTGGTTTCGATCTGGTTCTTAAAACATAGGATACAGTAAGTAGCGCTCTTCTTTGTTCTAGGCACGGCTCGTTGCTCTCAGCATATAAGCTCTCGACAGGTGAGGTTCTATACGCTCCAGTCGCCAAGCGTATTCCGTGATGATGCATTGGGTCAAGACGTTTGAGGTAAGATTTTCTGGCTGAACCGTAAATAACGCTGCCGTAGTCAAATATGCTGCGCACGATCGAGCGGTATATGCGTAATAAACAGACTCGATCGGCACCCCAGTGTTTCCACGATAGTATTTTCAGAATTTTGAGCACTTTGTTTGCTTTCTTTTTTGTGTAATCCATGTGGGAACTGAAGTTTAATTTCCTGTCAAAGACTAGGCCTAGAAACTTGTGTTCTGACTTGAGTGGCAGTACACTGTTGTTGATTTTAAGAACAGGGTCTGGATACAAGCCACGCTTTTATGAGAAAAGTAGGGTAACGGTTTTCTGGGTAAAAAAGCGAAAGCCATTTTGATCTGCCCCTTTGGTCAGTTTGTTGATGGTTAGCCGCAGCTGTCTTTCACATGTGGATATGCTTAAGGCCCGACATGCTATCTGAAGATCGTCAACATATAATGAGTGCATGATGGAGGGTGGGATTAATTCAATAACTGAATTCCTTTTGACTGTGAACAGTGTAGTGCTCAACACGCAACCCTGCGGCACACCATTTTCTTGGAGAAAAACTCGTGATAGTGTGGAGCCCAACTGTACCTGAAAGTTTCGGTTTGATAGAAAGTCAGAGAGGCGATTAAGCATTCTTCCGCGCATTCCGAGATTAGCCAGGTCTCTCAGTATACCGTGCCTCCACGTGGTGTCGTAGGCCTTCTCCAGGTCAAAAAACACTGCTAGGCAGTGTTGCCAATGTAAGAAGGACTCACGTAGTGTGTGTTCGAGACGGACAAGATGGTCTATTGTTGAATGGTCTTTCTTATACCCACACTGATGATCATCTAGTAGGTTGTCTATTTCAAGGGTGTATGTTGGTCTTCTGTTTATTACGCTTTCGTATAATTTTGCCATACAGCTTGTAAGTGCTATGGGCCTATAGCTACACGGTGAAGTGGGTGGTTTTCCAGTCTTTAGAAATGGCACTATGGTTGCCATTTTCCATTTTGTGGGCATTTTGCCAGTTTTCCAAATCACGTTAAAGAACTTCAATAATGCTTGCACCGCAGCTTGAGACAGGTGCGCGAGCATTGCGTAATGAATTCTTTCTGGACCGACTGCTGTCTTTTTACCCGCTAAAAGCACAATGCTTAACTCTTGGAGTGTCAAGGGAGCGTTGTACGGCTCATCTAGGCCACCGGTTACTGGTAGTTTTTGTTTTTCGGTTGACTGTTTGTATGCCAGGAAGGATGGCGTGTAATTAGCGGAACTGGATATAGTGTAAAAGTGTTCACCTAAAATCTTCGCCTGCTCCTCTAGAGATGTCTGTGTGCTTGGTCTGTAAGTATGGGTATTGCGTATGAGGAATAGTCACCGCTGAATTTTCTAACCTGGTTCAACATTTTCTTGGATGTGGTTGTGCTATTGATTGCAGATATGTACTTCTGCCCGGACAATTTTTCTGCATTTCTACGAATATATCGTGCTTTTGCTTTAACTTGTCTGAACGCAAGGAGGTTGTCACATGTGGGGTACTTACGAAAGTGGCACCATGCTTTATTTTGTAGTTTTATGGCTTTGGCACACTCACTGGTCCACCATGGTTTTAGCTTTCTTTTCACTAGTCCCGATGACTGGGAAATAGCTTGCTCTGCCGCAGACAGTATGCAATTGGTGAACTTGTCATTTATTTCGTCTACTGTTAGGTGTTCAGAGAACTCATCCTGTAGATTAGCTCTCTGTGTAAATGGAGGCCAGTGAAGCTTCCAGTGAAAGCTTGAAGTGAAAGCTTTGTGAAGCTTCCAACGCTGTGGTCGAGAGCGTATGATCGGAAGTGGTGATGTTATTTTTACAATCAACGGTAGATGGTCACTACCGTAAGGATTGTTTATTGTTTCCCATGTAAAATCAGCAAACAGAGAGCTAGAGCACAGTGCACTTTCCTCACATAATGAACTGTCCTCA
The DNA here is from genome assembly GCF_043290135.1 of Rhipicephalus microplus. Lineage (NCBI taxonomy): Eukaryota > Metazoa > Arthropoda > Arachnida > Ixodida > Ixodidae > Rhipicephalus > Rhipicephalus microplus. The sequence goes on from NW_027464586.1 coordinate 11,431,305, forward strand.
CATAATAGTTTTCAGTAAATTGGGGTATATTTTAGGTCTTTAGTTAATAACATATTTTGAAATGTTTTCCTGTGACCAAGCAAATTCGTCATAAATAGGTGTCGGCATAGCTGGAGGAATTTATAAACGAGATCACACGGTAGATTGATATGTACATTGTAGTAGCCTAATTCAAGATGTGTAATATCAGAAATAATAATAATGCATACCAAGCATTGGGAATTATCAAACACACATAGCGCTGCACTAGATATGTGTATGATGTGGCTTATACAGGAGGATGAGGGAAAGAATACATGCCCCGATTTTCAAGCATAAGCCAATACCTCATTCTATGGAAACTGCATGAGGGTAAATGTGCAGAGCAATGCCTTACGCAGTTACTCAATACTGCAGCACAAAGGGAACAAACATGCTTTCACACTGATATGAAATATTTGAGGCTGTAGGCTATTTACGAAAGAATGCAACATGCAATGGAGTGCACTCACTGAAGTAGATATGCTTACAAGTTTGCAAAGTTTTTTACATGGACTGTGTAGTCCCTCTGGCTATATGAGGGTCTCTGAAAATTTGAACGTCTCTTGTCAGGCTTTCCTTTGTTATGGGAGTCTATTGACACGTTGAGAGGGACGTTGCGTGAAAGCATTGCCTGGATCGTGAGATGACCATAGGCCTACCCATGGGACAGCGCAGCTTCAATCGCAGCAGTGGCAATAACGCCACCAATGAAGCTTCGGAAATTGCACTCAAGTTTCAGCTGCTCATCAATGGCAACAAGAACAGCAATAGTCACTCAAAGTGCACCATGGCAAACTGTGCCGCTGCCAGTGTGTCGCACTTAGAGTTCACCACAACTGCAACCTACACAGCCGCCACATTGCCAGTGTAAACACAAGGGTGGTTCATCACGTTTGCCCATGCGTGGTCAACGAAATGAACGATATGAGATCACGCCAGAGTAGATTTTGAACAACATTTATAAGAACAAGGAACTCGATCGACTTTCGCAACGACAAGCACAAAAGTACACACTTAAACTACCTAAGGTCTGCATGGTTACTGTGTAACCTACGTGGCTACACAATTGCTCACAGTTTGTTGAACCAGCATCTCGAGGAGGCGACAGTCCACGCACGGCTACGACCCTTGCCCGTAGCGAGCAGCAGCAGACAAGGCCTCCGTCAGGCGTCACGTTCGTAAATGGCTTTCAGATCTCTTACGTGGCGACGGCAATCCGAAACCCCTCGTCCCTGTCGCGCACGCCGACGTAGCAGGGGCCGCACCCGGTGTCGGTAACCCCGGACAGGTACAGCTGCTCCCGAACCTCGATCCCCAGGGAACAGGCAGGAGGTGCTCCTCAGACAGCGCCCTGGTCCGGCGTGTACCAGCTGGAGCCACTGTCAGGACCAGCAGGCGAGCACCAGGCCCTCTATTAGCACGCCACAAAAACCTCCAAGGACCTCCTGGAGGTTTTTGGAGAGCCTCCTTGCGAACCTCCTGGTACGGCGCGTCCTTCGGCTAGGTCTTGATTGGCTCTTTGCGCGTCCCCGCGCCTCTCTTCTTTTTTCTCTTGTGCCACCTGTCGCTGGCTCGGCTTCTTGATCATCCTTCCTTTCTACGTACGCCCGCACTAACATTACCAAATTTCACCAATGTTTCCACGCACACACATTTGCGGCACACAAAGTTCGTCCATGCATTACAGCCAGGTCCCTGTGACAGTTGGCAGCAGGAGCAGAGGAGAGGCTGTCATCAACAGCTGCCTCAAAAAAGTGAGCTGGATCAAGATCAATTGAACATCTTGCGAATATGGTGCCCTGGTAATGAAAACCGCCACCTTACCTGAAACAGTTTCCCAGATGAAGCACACCATTAGATAATTAACAGCCGCATCTTGGCCCCTGGTTCTCTATTTTTGCCACCAATATGAATACGTTAATAAAATTTAGCAAGCAGTAGTCATTTATCAAAGTGATATGAAATTCGTTTTGGGGAATGTTATAGTTTTTGAGTTAGAATCACTCGGCTGTGATTTCCGAACGAAATGGACACATGTTTCTCAATATTTATTTATTTATTTATTAGAATACCCTCAGGGCCCGTAGGGCATTACAGAGGGGGTGGGTACAACATATATAACACACAAGAAAAAAGACAAAATAAAGAAACAAGTATCAGATGCGCAAATCAGGAAGGCAACATAAGTCAACTAAAAATGTATAAGAATTCAAGCACATACAAGACAAAGATAGATAATGGAAACTGCGTATAGTTACAAGCATTGCTGAGAAATTGCAGTCTTGAATAACAAAGGGTCTGTTATTGATATTCTCCCATAAACTGCAACCTTCACATCCAAAAGTTGCAAGTTATAGGTGTGAAGAACGTAAAGTGATTAAAAGAAAGACAACTTGCATTATACAGAGGCTTAACCTCCAACCTTCGTATTGAAATATGGCAGGTTCAGTCAAAGTTGCAGGTCTAGTTTCTGCTGGATTCAAGTTGTGTTCCTTTTAGTGCCTTTTACATTCTTCACACGCACACGCACGCACGTGCGCACACACACACACACACACACACACACACACATATATATATATATATATATATATATATATATATATATATATATATATATATATATGCGAAAGTAGATGCGCTTTCACATAACAACTGTTTATTGTGCCGACGTTTCGACAGGAACCCTGTCTTTTTCGTGGCAATATATATATATATATATATATATATATATATATATATATATATATATATATATATATATTGCCACGTTCAATTTCCCAAGTTTTTGTTATCGTCCCAAAACACCACACGATTCTCATCAGTCCCGCGAAGAGCTCCTGTTTGACTCCTCGCATGAAGAAACGAACTTTTTTCTCCTCAGGCATGTCTGGGTCAGCGTGACGGAATAGTCGGGTCACTTCTTCTGTGAAAATGGCGACATTTTTATTTGGTAGCTTAACCCGGGTCTCTAATAAAGCAGCGGCCCTCTCTTTGCGAGCGACGCTCGCGAACGTATGCAGGAATGCGCCACAGAAAACATCCCATGTTCGGAGCGTGGACTCTCGATTTTCGAGCCAGGTCCTTGCGGTGTCTTCCAAATAGAAGAACACACGACGCAGATTTTCGTCATGGTCCCAGTGGTTGAGGGCGGCCACACGGTCGTATGTTTCTAGCCAGGACTCCGGGTCTTCGAACGATGACCCATGGAAAATTGGTGGTTCCCTGGGTTGATGCATGACCATCGTGGGCTGGGACGCTGCGGTTGTCATTTTCGCTGCAGTCGTAGTCATGGCCTTGGTCTTCCGCGCCTTGTCTTGTAGAAGCCCGTACTCCGGTGGTAGCCCTTGCTGTCGGCGGCTTGTTCGCTGCTCCTGGTTGGCGTCGGTGTCTTCTCCGCGACGTGGGCTGGGTTCACGGCTTGACGGGGGCGTCCGGTACATGAACGTATCCAGCACCTCCACCAGATGTCACGGGGTCGTGACGTGGCCGAAGACAGGAGACTTCGTGTTGGGATTTAACTGTTTATTTGGGCAAACCTGTGCCCGGTAAACGGAAAGTCCAATTACAGCAGCAGTCTCGCACAGATAGCAGTCTTGAATTGATAGCGGCGAACGGAGCGTCGGCCTTCGATCAACAACTCACAAGCGGCGAAGCGCGTCGGCATTTATACTCTTGCCGTCGAATGTTCTAGCGTTATCGCTGGTGGTGGCGTAGGTTCCAGAACAATCTGTACCATTCGCACAGTGGGCGTGATCTTATCGAAATGATCTACTACAGTCCGGAACCTTCTCGAAAACTGCAGGCGCGGTTTGCGCTGAGAATCGTGTGGTGTCTTGGGACGATAACAAAAACTTGGGAAATGGAACGTGGCAATATATATATATATATATATATATATATATATATATATATATATATATATATATATATATATATATATATATATATATATATATATATATATATATATATATATACATATGTATACATAGCTATTACTACAATGCACTTAGAGGAGTGCCATGCCAATAGAAATTTTGAAGGCAAGATAATAAGTGAGATCTATTTATCTCAACAAACACACATCTACGAAATACGAAAGCCAAATATAGCCTAGAATATGTTCAAAATCAATTTTGAAGTACGTGCCACATGGCTGCAGGTGTAGAGCCCATTGCAACAACACCAACAAGACCAGAGTGTAAACAAGCCCGCGGCACAATATCGTGTTGTACCCCTGACAATGGTATAGTGGGTAAGGCGTTTGGCGGCTGGGTCGCAGGATAGAATCCCGGCTACGTGTTGTCAGGATCCAACTAAATTCATGTAGCCTGACGCCACGGGAGATTACATCTGTTAACAAGACTACTTGTGTTTGACAACTGTACAGGAAGTATTCACATGGAGTCATCCACAAGGAGCACTAGCGCCACAGCCGCCATACTTGTGGTCACGTGCAGTCATCTTAATACCACGACCAAGGTGCTTGGCCCGAGTATATTATTGTAGATTTTTGTTTCCTCATCATTTAACAAGACATCGAAGTGTCATATGTCAGAACACTGACCAACGGCTATTTCGGCCACATGTAGGCACTCACAGGCCCACCTTGTACATCAGCTTAAAGAATACTCTATAGGATCTTGCAGTGCTTTTTAAGCACTGACGTGGCTCTGTAGCAGAATGCTCGAGTGCCCGGGTTCGAATTTCGCTTGATTTCCCCTTTTTAATTTGTTATCATTATATTATTTTAATTTGTTATTATTGTTTATTATTATTAGTTTTATTTATTGTTTATTTTATTTATTAATATTAACCTCACCAAGGTCGTGGGAATTTTCGTACTGCGCGCAACAGTTTTCAAGGCGAACCTAACGCGTCACAAGGGGCTTAAGGCTTTCGTCCTAATAAACGCGGAAATCAAACTACTGTCAGCGCAGCCAAAAGCCAGGCACAACGTATTAGTTAGCCCATAGCTTCAGCAAGATCAATTATTGAGCAGTTAACAGGCTCCCCTTATACATGGCATGCTTTGATGTCACTGAAACCACCATGTTGAGACACAAGTATGTGAAGACACATCATCTGCCATTTCACATAAAAGGGATTATAAAACGTTTTTTCAAAAGCGCTAACTGCATTTGTATTGAGATTCATGACCGTTTATTCACAACTATACCTCAATAAGTTCATTTAGTCGTTACATTCAATTCCCAGCTCGCGTTCTCCTCCAGTGCAGAACCGACGGTGCTTTAGGATGGCCAATGAGAAGCTTCTATTGCCGACAAAACATGGTGACCCAGTTACGTTTGCTGACCGAGCTTTGTGGCATCACATCGTCTCGATAGCACCACCGCAAAGTAGTCACCAACGTTGTTTCAACTTTGATAAGTTGTGCGGCACCGTATGACGACGCATGCGGTATGCACAGTGAGGACGAAGCCACCCAGAACACGCTGCAGAACGCAATCCAACGAAACCAGCAAGAAAAAGACTTAGATGTGGCACCAAGCGAGTGAAGGTAACACGTGATAGAGCGCAGATTTACTTGAAAGCAGAAATAAGCAGATCACTCGCTGTATTTCTATGGTATACACAGCTGAGAGCACGAGAATTGATGTTATTTTTTGGCTATGTTCTAGCTTTCTAAAACATCTGTCATTTTGGAGCAAACGAAGGCTACCGCTGTGTTAATAACATTTCTTGGCGTGACGTTCGACTGACGTCTCATGTTCAATGCCTAAGGAGGTAGGCAAGGCGCCGCGGGCATTTAGGAGCTCGAGAAATTCAAAAGGGCATGATTAATTATACAGACATACTTTGGGATCTGTATGTCTCATCTCTATTGAAGCAGGGTAATTTACTGTTGGGAAGCTTCATTTTCGTTTCCCAACCCTTTCAATATTATCAAAACATCTCATTCATCCTTCGTAGGACATGCAGACGTTCCGGCCACATCCTTTTCGCAGTGACGCCGCTCGTTCGCTGTCAGGCTCAATCGTGGAGTGTCAGTACATTCCGAAGCTGCATCCAAGATGTTGCGGCCGATATATCTATTGGCTGACACCCTAAACGCAATTAATGAAGCGTTTCCCATTAATTCTAGACTTAATGCTACAAAGTTTCCAAATATGAGTTTGCCTGATTATACTGTTTCGCTGCTCTTCTGAAACTTAGCTTGATAATTTTGTGATCACTATCAAGACTTCTGGAGCCACCTTCATCTATGTGCATTCCCCTGAGCTTATCATACATCATATGCGACATTAGTGCGTAATCTATCGTTTACTGCAGCCTTCCTACCTCCCATGTTATTTGCCCTTCACACTTCTCGGTACTGTTACACATGATGAAATCATGCCTTTCACACATATCCATGATCATTTTGCCTGTTGAGTCTCTATACCCATCTATATCTTCTATGTGCGCATTCATATCTCATAGTATAATTATCTCGCACTCTCCTCCTAATTCCGCAATGTCCTTTGATATACACTCCACCATTGCCTGATTTTTCTCTCTGGCCTTTGCTCCCGTCCACAAGTACACCGAACCAAGGAGTGTCATCTGCCCAGCTACTTTCCCTCTTAACCATAAATGTTCCATGCATCCCTGCTTGACTCTTTGCCAACCATTGCTCTTATGTATAAATGCACCCATTCAACCCCCCTTTTTGCTGCCTTCTGTTCTATTTCAATATTCCCATACGTAGTCCGGATTGCAGGGTGGTTGCACCAGGTCCCAAAGATGTGTCTCCACAGCCCCACATACCATCAGCTCCTCCTGCCTCAACTGCTGTTCTATCTCTTACCACTATAATCTATTCCTGCCACCCTGCATGCTAATATAGCCTACGTCTGACTGAGTTCGGCCCTTGTGCTTACATCCATTTCTTTTCTCACGGACTTCGTGTGGCTTGAATCTATGTGCCCCTTTAGGTCCGTCTTTGGCTACACTGTTGACTTCAAGGCTCTAGGTCCCCCTAAAAAAGCTATGGCTTAGCGACTCATTCTGTTACTGACCCTGCTGCCCGTCGCACCACTGTAGTGAATGCCATTCTGTGCAAAGGGGTGAGCGCCGGGCTTGTACACCTCTTGTTTAACTTCCATTACGGTGTATTCGAGTTGCCGGCTCAAACCCTTGATCAGACAATTGGCCTCCACTACCCTCCTTTCAATCCCACGAAGCTGCCTCCAGACCTCTGGGACTGTGCATATGGTCACATGCACACTCCCAGAGGCTTTTGGGAGATTACGCATCTCAACCTCTAGCTTTTTCTGAAGGTTCGGATCCTTGCCCTTCAACACATCATTGAGCCCAGCATGAATTATGACTAGATTTTCGCCGTCCATGCTGTTTTCTACAACCTCCTGAGCTTTGGCCAGTGCATACACCATGCTCTTCCCTGACTGTGCCTCCACCCTTACTCTCCCATCTTCCTTCACTGTCTTGAAGACGCCATCCCTAACCCTGGCCATGTTAGAGTCCCCCACCACTAGGACCCGTCTACGCTCCAATCGCTGGCTTCCTGTTTGTGATGGCGCCCCTGTTTGCTTCACTTGTTTCTCTCTCTGCAGTCTGTCCTGTGTTTCTGCCCTGCTTGAAGACTGCTGCGCCACCGATCTGTATGTTCTCGGAGCCTCCGTGCTTTGGCCAGACATTGCGGCATCCTGACCTCCCTTCTCACCTGTTCCTACTGCTTGTCGCCTTCTCCGCTACCGACGCCTTCCATCTCACACCTCTCGGGGCCGGGGAAAAGCGCCATTAGCTCCTTTAGCCGCTGCTCTAGCTCGGTCCGCCCTTCCCGTTCTTTTCGAAGGTCACCCTTCATTTGCTCTAATAGGCTGGCGGTAGCCTCCTCCCACTCACGCGATGCTCCGAGCTGTTTTTGGAGTTCTATCCTCTGCTCCCGTTCCGCCCTAAGCTCCCCCTGAAGACCCTTGATGCTAGCCTTCATGCGCTGCACGGCCGCCTTCAGTGCCTCGCACAGCCTGCACATGAAGCTCACCTTATGCGCATCGGCAAACTCGTGAATGCTGTCTCATCTAAGTAGCACCAGCGCTTCCATTCTTCGCACTGCATCAGCTCACTCTCGCTCGTGGTTTTCCTAGCCTCCTTAGCCATCACCCGCCCAACCATCGGACCGTGTGCCCGACAGGCCTACGTTCAATCCTAATCCCACTATCCAGCCGCCTCCGTTAACTCTGCTACCTCAACAACTGTTTAAAGCTGCCGCCTACACCACACACATACGTGTTCAATTTCGCTAGTAGGCTCTCACTAGGCCCCCTTCGTGTTCCGCTCTAGCTCTTTGACTAACCGGGCGCCCCGACCTTCTTCAAAACAGCTGCCTAGCCCGTTCACGTGGTCAACCTCACTACAACGTTGCCCGTGTCCCATACCTACAGTACTCGCAACGCTAAATATTATTTAGGAGAGAAAAATAATGGTGTTCACAAACACAAACTTATCTCTCAATGCGCGCAGCTTCGGCACCAACTGACCTTGCACAACCTTGCACGACCTTGAATCCGCAGAATAGGTCGAGCACGCGAAAACACGTCCGCACAGCTCGGAAGTAGGGCAAACGAAACAGGGGCAAACAGTATGGGTGGACGGAAGGATATGGCTGTACCCTTTAGATCGGGCGCCGTAATACTTCATGAACTAAAAGCTATATTTATTTTTTTCCTAAATAGTGAGGTTGAGATTTCGTACTTTGCAGTGAAGGGTTTCATTTTCACTTGTGCCTTGAATTTAGCCACGAATCAGATAACCTCGTTCTAGTTAACTCTATGCGCTTAATGTCTATTTCGCCCTCCCTGTCCCTAAACCCCAGTGCTGTGAAAAACTCTGCGCCATCATCCTGAACTATAGGGTGAAGGCCTTTACAGAACATTATCAAGTGTTTGGCAGTTTCCTCCTCGTTTCCACATGCATTGCATAACGTGTCTACCCCTTCGTATTTGGCCCGATATGTCTTGGTTCGCAATACTCCCGTCCTGGCCTCAAACAGTAGAGAACTACCCCGAGTATTATCATAGATCCTTTCCTTGGCACTTTCCTGCTTAAATGTTCGATAGATCTCTAGTGCGGACTTCTTAATCATGCTTATTCTCTACATATCGGTCTCAGCTTCCTTCACCTTCTTCTTAACCGATAATTCATTTTGGTTAGCCTCCCTGCTGTTTTCCAAGTATTTACCAGTCAATTTTCTGGTTCGCTTCCTCCATTTTGTATCGACATTTTTCATGTACAAGTAGCTGCATACCTTCGTAGTCCAACGCTCGTCCCCCGTTACTTTCAATGGCTTCTCAAATTTTATCTTGCTGCTAGCTTCCCTGCCCTCAAATGATGTCCATCCCATATAACCTTGTAATCCCTGATTTTTGTGTATTCCCGTGAGCCCCTAAGGCAAGCCTACCTATTCCACGTTGCTTAATTTCTAATCTTGCTTGAACTTCTGATATCATGCACAAGACTGCATTGCCGAACGTCAGGCCAGGAACCATGACCCCTTTCCATATTCCTCTCACAACATCATACCTATTGTAATTCCACAGTGCCCTGTTTTTCATTACCGCTGCATTCCTGTTACCTTTAGTCGACACGTATATTTCTTGTTCCCTTAGGCACTCGGCCCCATTGCTTATACATACGCCCAGATATTTGTATTTATGTGTTATCTCTAGCGTGACCTGCTGTATTCTAAGCTCACTACCTTCATTCTCATTATAATTATGACTGCTGATTTTTCCTTACTGAATATGAAATCTAACCTATCTCCCTCATTATCGCAGATGTCCACCAATCTCTGCAAATCTTCCTTGTTGTCGGCCATTAGCACTATATCATCCGCATACATCATCTGGTACTGCCTGCTTAATGAGTTTTCCTTGTTTGACGAAAGAGAGGTTGAAGCCCAGTCCACTTCCCTCTAATTTGGCCTCTAATCCTTGTAGGTACATCATAAATATTAAGGTTGACATGGGACACCACTTCCAAAGTCCCCGTTATACCTCTGCAGGCTGGGATACCGGTTTTTCCCACTTTATAATTACCTTGTTATCTATATAGATATCCTTCAAAAGATTAGTGACTACATCTTCCACGCCTAGTGTGTCCAGTATTCCCCACAATTCCCTTGAACCACGCTATCGTACGCTCCCTTGTGTCACAAAACGAGCGCTCAAAAAGGGCGCGCCACCAAATTCTCGCGACAAAGCGCCGTTGAGACGCCTCGAGGTCAACGATAAAGAAGAAAACAAGCATCCAAGGACTCCCCGGGCGAACGTCTCTCTCCCTCGGAGGCGTAGGTTTGCCGACGAACCTCCTTACATCGGCGGCTGAGCAAGCCCTAGAAAGTTCTCGATGGAAAGGGGCGTGGTGCTGCAGGGTTGCGTCATCTGTCGCGGACGGCCCTCGAATCATCTCGCGCTTTCTCCAGCCTTCGCTGCGTATTGCGTCGATGAAAGGATGAGAATTTTCTGGAATCTAGCACGGAAAGTTTTTAACCGAGCAGCAGAGGTGGGGGATCACAAGAAGAAGGAATTTTACGCCAGTGTGCGTAGGGTGTTTCCGCCGTGTTGTCGGGGAAGCCTTTGGTTCTTAGTGACAAAAGAGAAAAAGAAAGTATGCGCCAGAGTGCGTAGGGTGTTCCGCCTTGTAGTCGGCGAAGGTTTTGTCCTCAGTGACAAAGCAGGAGAAGAAGAAATTATGCGCCAGAGTGCTCTGGGTGTTCCGCCATGTCGTCGGCGAAGGTTCTGTCCTCAGTGAAAAAGCAGGAGAAGAAGAGGATTTCCACATGTGTGGTGAAGACTCGAGCTACAGGCAAGAATGTGTGTCTACCGCCAGCGAGCGAAGACGCGTGGCAACAGCCGCGTGTGGGAAGCCGACGTGTTACCTGCGAAGAATTTTGGAGCTTGGAGAGCGGCCAATTGAAGGCGCGAGGTTTCCTGGCAGCGGAACGACAACAGCGCTGGACTTTGAGTGAGTGATTCTCGGAAGAGTATCATTCAGACTTTTTCTCCAAGGACTTTGGACTGAATAGGTTTTCGAACTCTTTAGTCTTTAAGTGTCTTGGTTGTTCGATGCATGTGATTGCATTATAGCGCGTATTATTTGTGTCCGTTGTTTCGAGTGTGGCTGCTTATACTCTGTATTACGTTGTTTGATTGGTGACATATCGTATTCAACGATTGTCGAGTGGGCACATTTGTGTATCGTTTTGATCTGCCATAATCGAGAATACAATTTTGTTTTGTTTATCAACTCTCGACTCTGACTTGTTCTTTGGGCTGCAGCCGGCGTGACTGCGATATCTCCTGTCGGTAATCACACGTGAATGCTTATACCAAGTTAAACCGTTCAGTTCTCTACACTTTTGTGGCCTCTACTTCTTTAGCTGCTGCTTACATGACAATGCAAGAAAAAAGCAGTCGACTAATTACATCCAAATTACGCAGAAACGGTGCATCATACTGAGGCAAGCCTCTAGAAAATATAAACCATCTGCAAAGAAGCCAACGTACATGTTAGGTCTTGCAAACAAGCTTATTGCTCACGCTTTTGGCAAATTTTGTTGTTAGGGTTCTGCTGACATGAGCTGCAGTGGGCCACCGCATTATACATATATTGTATAATTAGTGTGTCAAGTGGTCCTGTAAATTTCGATCTGCCTAAAAAGCGAGTGCTTTGCCTTCAGCGCAACTTTGGCATGCTCACTATTTGCTTATCACCTAAATCTAATCCTCGTCGATCATTGAAGGTGTCATCATCATCAGCCTGACTACGCCCACTGCAGGGCAAAGGCCTCTCCCATGATCTGCCAATCCACCCGGTCTTGTGCTTTTCGCTGCCATGTTATACCTGCAAACTTTTTAATCTCATGGACCCACCTAACTTTCTGTCTCCCCTTCGTGTGGTTGCCTTCCCTGGGAATACAGTCAATTACCCTTAATGACCAGCGGTTATCCTGCCTACGTGCAATGTGCCCGGCCAATGTCCGTTTCTTATTCTTGATTACAACTTCAATATCCTGAACCCTGGTTTGTTCGCTGACCCACTCTGCTCTCTTCTAGTCTTTTAAAGTTACACCTGTCATTTTCCTTTCCTTCGCTCACTAGGTCATCCTCAATTTAAGCTCAACCCTCTTTGTAAGACTCCAGGTTTCTGCTCCGTAGGTAAATACTGGCAAGATGCAGTTGTTGTATACCTTCATTTTGAGGGTTAATGGCAGATTACCATTCATGATTAGAGAATGCTTGCTGAAAATGATCAGCCCCATCTTTATTCTTCTAGTTACTTCACTCTCATGGTTCGGCTTCGCGGCTCCTACCTGTCCTATGTTGACATATTCCTTTACAATTTCCAGCGTCTCTCCACCTATCGCAAAAGTGAAAGTGGTGTTTTCTGCCGAGACTGTAGCACATTAATTTAGTTTTGTGGACATTCATTTTTAGACCTACTTCTCTGCTTTCCATGTTCAGTTCTGTAATCGTGAGCTGTAAATCATCTCCTAAGTTACTCATCGAGGCAATGTCATCAGCGAACTAAAGGTTACTAAGATACTTTCCATTAACTCTTATTCTTTACTCTTCCCAAGCTAGGGTCCTGAAAACCTCCTGTAAGCACGAGATGAATAGCACTGGAGAGATTGTATTTATCTGCCTTACACTCTTCTTTATGGGAATTATGCCGCTTTCTTTATGGTGGCTGTGCATCCACTGTAGATTTCTTCCAGTATGTTTATGTAGCGTTCTTCGATGCCCTGATTCAGTAGTGCCTGCATTACTGCTCATGTCTTGACTGAGTCAAACACCTTCTCGTACTCTACTAAGGCTATGTATAGGTGCTGATTGCATGTGAAGGTGTTGTTTGATATGTTTATGGCAGAGGATAACGTTAACGTTGTGGTACATTCCACAGTGCAGTGAAGTGCGGCGTATTTCAATCTGTGCATCTTCTTTTCATCATCTAGCAGTAATTTATTCTGGGGAAGAAATATAAGTTATGGTTTTGTTGCTTTTTCCCACTTTATAATGCAAATTATTTAATAAACGACCACATCTCATACAATAATAAAAGGACCAGGGCAGTGGAGGGCCTTGACACTTTGATCATGCACTACCATATTGCAATTTTCAACAGCAACTCAAAGACTACTGCTTGGCAGATTTAATGCATAATAAATTCTATTCTTGTAACATTTGTCTGTGTAAACTTTTGGTTGTGAAAACATGCTCAGAAGATCGACAACAGCTGATCCAATAATTTTTAAAAAGCACTCAAATGGTACTCCATGCCTACTGACTATGGCACAGCGTAATAATATTTGTCTAAATATGTGGTCTATAGGTACGAAACAACAGCTGCGGCACTTTAAGCAAGTTATTTGCAGTTAAATAAAAGCTGGAAGCACTTGATCACAGCACTATTGGGAGTCTGTCAACATGTACAGATTTTTTGTAAAAAAAGCCTTTGCTAGTCTTTGGAACTGTAGTTTTAACGCCCTTCGCTAACACGATGGAAAGTCAACTGTTTTTCTAGGTCTTAAGCTCTTTGTCTGGCCTCCGAACAATGCTATACTGAGCTCTATTTTTCCTCTTTATATAGCTTCTTTCCTATCCTTTTATAACAAACTGCTAATACCTGAACATTAAATGTCTAGAAATCTAAATACTTCTGAAGTCAAGATTGTCACAAGTTATCCAGATTTTCTTTAACGTGTCAGGATGGTGTCATAACATATTGAACTTCACTGTAATGAATAGAGTATCTTTGCTCTGATTTAACAGGTGCTGTTTTAATTGCTATGCATTTTCAGAGATTGTCAAACAGATCACAAATGATCTGATAAGAAATGCCTCAACTTAGTAAACAGAAAACTTGTATATTTCAAATGTGGTGTTTTATTGTATCTCATGAAGAGGGTAACATCATTCAGTAAAAGCATTGCTGGTGATCTCCACAGTCATAGAACTAATGGAATTAGAGTAATTAGTATTGAGGTTCCACTTTGTTGCATGTACATGTAGTAGCACCATATTTATCCTTTTCTTTATGCCCCTGCCTTTCATTATAGACATTTGAACAAACCGGAAGTGTCCTATTATTATTGCCTGTCTTTGTCGTATTTCACCCTGACTTTGCATAGTATTTGATGCTAGATGCCAAAAAAGAGGTTAATATTGCACTTCTCCCATTCACCACGAAGAGGTTTTTTTAAGCTATTGTTCAAGGCAGTGATGTTATTTCAGCATTCTGCTGTAGAGCACAGGAGCAATACTATTTGTTTGTACAGGACGCTGTACCATCGGTCACATATGCATGCTTTTTCGGTCTACACATGTAGCTTTAAAAATCATCAGCGTAAATGCGGCTGCCTTTATTTAAATATGAAATAATGCATTAAAAGAAAGAAAGTCTGTATCTCTAATCTGAACCTAAGGTAAAGGGAAATAGTACCATACAGTCAAGGGTGGATCCAGCCAATCATTTTAGGGGGAGGGGGGTTGCTCAAAGTAACACCGAAGAGAGGGGCAGGTTCATTACTTTTTGTTTTTTTACTAGCTTAAAAACTCCATCATAGCATAAGTACTAATAATGTGTGCTTAAAGGAATCCCAGTAATTTGTCCTAATTGGTGAAAACAGGTGGACGGCAAGCACTGAAGACGGGGAGTGGATACTCACAGGCTTTAGGTTAGAGGGCGACCGCCTCTAGCGCCCCCCTTCTGGATCCGCCACTGCGTGTAGCTCTGCAGAAGATCACAGGATTGATTCCGAACCTCAGGAGTCTCATTATAATAGTTGTAATATGTGCTTTTTCCCTAGTTCCATGCACTCAGGGAGATTATGAGGTCAAAATAATTAGGCTCTAACTTAAAACAGTGCATCTCATAACCAAATTTTAGTTTTGTGACATGAAACAGCCGAACTTAATTTTATTAATTTTTCTTTAAACCAGCGTAGATGTACAGTGCTTGCGAAATTCTGCTCCAAGTATTTTTCATGTGAATGTGTGGTTCATCACAGAATTTATGGCATTATTTAGCAGTGCGATTTTTCAAGGCCTTCCCTATTGCGATGACCTTTTTTCGCATTTGTTCAAACCAGAAGACAAGTTCACCAGGGAATATTTACTGCGTGGGAGGATGTTTAAAACAGTTGGTTATGTGTTCAAGTTGGCCCATGCACAAACCTTTTGCAAATCAACGAATCTTCTTCATCTTCATTAGACAAACTAATTCTATATAATTGTGCAGCAGTCATGCAGCTATACTGTCAAAGAAATAATGTTTCAGGACAAATAGAAATGTTTAATAAAAGTTACTTGCAAGAAAATGTGAAGTTAGGCGTCTGTCATAATCATATGGTTGTTTTGGGATGTTAAACTCCACATATCACCGAAAATGATAAGGTAAACTTGCCTGAAAAAGTTGCTTGTTATTTACTACACACCTCAAGAATCAATATGAATTCTCTACAATTAGAGACAAGTGCAAATCTATAAAAAAGTGCATCTTAAAACCAAATGAGGGAGCAGATGAACATTAATGCCACTGAGTACTTTTACTAAATATCCTATCCAAGATTGCAGCAAAATAAGCTCCTGCAAACATATGTGCTAGTAATAACATTAGAATGCTCAGCTTGAGGTTTTTGATGCAGGAGAAATAGAGACAATATGAAAACAACCCCATGTTGGATGATGAAGCCAAGACAATGCTTTATTAGCAGTTATTAAAATTTTTATCTTATGTTTCGTTTCAATAATGTTGCTGACTTAGCTCGTTGTGCACTTGGCTGGAGTGCAGATTAATTTCCGCCACTGTAACTTATCCTGCTTTGAAATCCTTGGAAGCAAGTACACCTGCCTATAACAGACATGACAAATTACCCCACCTCTTCCTTTATTTTCCTGTACAATTGAAGCAGCAGCCTATCTTTCCACTCCTAAATAAAGGTGGCGGTAGGTAATTTGTGCATGCATGAACTTCACTGCATGACTCGGGCTGCAATTCAAAGCATAAACTCTCATAAGAAACTGTAATAAGTGTCCACTTTGTTCAGACTGCAGATATTTAAGCAAAACTGGTTGAAACACAAAAATATGAAAAGAGGTGTGCATTTTTACTGTAAAGTATTGCACAGTTAAAATAGTGTGAAGAGAACACTCGCAGACAGAGCAGCTGAATCGGTGGCAAGCGTTCCTTGGTTGTACGGGTCTGTAATGAGCCTGTTGTGCAGCCCTGGCAATGCTATGAAAAAAGCACATGCTAGTGTCTCCATTCTAACTTCAATTGCGAGTGGGCACTGTAAAATACAAAGCAAATGCCCCCTCCCCTCCCGCAAATATTTTTAAACCTGTTCTCCACTACGGAATTCCGCAGCAGCAGTTCTTTGGAACCAAAGTTCTGAGAGTCCTTATATATGCACGAGATTTTTTAAACACTTTTACAATGTGATGCCTTGACGCTCCATTCTGAGTTGTCACAAATTGTCTGAACATTTGTAGAACATCTTTCCCGCCTTGTCATAACACCTGAAATTTCACACAAGGATTCTCCTCCGGTCTGTAAAACAGTAAATGCGTGTGTATTCAATACAGCATTTCATTAGAATTACAGGTGTGGATTTTTCTTAAAAGCACTTTTATATTGAATAAGTGTCCGAGACAATGCAAGGGCCCCCTTCCAGATCATTTTTCGGCACCAAGGGAGTGATTTCTCAGGATTTTACAGTAGTATGAAGTTGTAGGTAGTGCTTGGGCCAGTGTGCATCTCTCACTTTAAAGTACTAAGAACTTGGAAACTTTTACCCCTATGTAAAGAGAAGAAACACAGCATACCAAATACGTTTGCACTGTTTCAAGTTTTAGTTCACCATGGTGAAACTCGCATGTCCATCAAACAAGTTGTGTGAATGAGGGCAATCTTCAGCCATGTGTAGCCTTTGAGCTTGTGAGAGCAGACTTCCTACGTTAACAGTTGTTTTGTTTTTATCAGGAACGGGGGCAAGACAAGAACCGCTGCGTCCGGACATGGAGACAGACGGGTCGGCAGGAAACGCCACAGCACAAAAACCGTCCTCGAAGGCAAAGAGCCACACGACCCAAAATATCCCAATACAGGAAGCTGCACAGTCTCCGCTGGGGTCAGCACTGCCTCCTCATACGCCAAGCCCACCACGGCCTCCAACAACGGGGAACACGACCGCAGGACTGGGTGCTGAACATGCCGACGAACCAGAGGTCGTCCATCAGCCAGAAGAGCAGCCGGTGCCCCTCCATCGCTCTACACGGGAGCGAAGACCACCAGAGAGACTCGGGGACTATGTGCAGTGACTTGTTTACAGTGGAGACTTATTGTAGTTTTCTGTCACGGGTAGTGACTGTTTCTTTTCTATGCACATAATCTGTGTTTTATTATTAAGGGAGGGGGTAGATGTAGTGTTGTGCGTTTACACCAAATGGCCTTCTGAGTCATTGGACTCACAATAGATGGCGCCACTGCGCTCATGTGTATATAAATGTTACTCGCTGATTAAACTGGGTTAGTGTCATGGATCGTACAGTGGTGTAGCGTGGTTACTTTCACGTGTCGCCGTGCCGGCTACACGACACCAGTCTTAGTCAGCATGGCTATACGCTGTCGTCCTTTATGAAAGGGAAAACGTGAGCCTGCGCTCAGCGGCGACTGGCTACAGTACCATCAACCTACAGCTGAAGAAAGCATGCCTGCTTCTGTTTTTATCAGCTCCTATCTAACATCCCTGTCCTTCCTCATTTATTCCTCCTCCTCTGTCTATCTAGCAGCATAAATAATTCTTTTTTTTGCGAATAGATGCCTTCAAAAAGCGATGTGCTCTGTTTAGTGGTTGTTCCTATTCAGTTAGTAAATAATGGTAAGAGAGTACCGACACAAAAACTGGACGTGTCATTTCTCTTGTTGCAGGGAGACTAAAGAGCGAAATAATTTTTCGCATACTGTTGAAGTTTGATTTCACAACACCACTCTTACAAAGACACGACGCTTGGCAAGTGCGAAACCAGGCAAAGAAAATGTCTCACCAAACACAATGACATCATTAATTTTGATGGTGTTTGCTGGGTTCTACATAGCTTATAATCAATAAAAATGAAGGACCTTGTCATCTGTGGGTGTCATAGACCTAGCATACGAAGTTTCAGAAAATAGCACAGAGCCAATTGCAAAATTATGAAAAATACATTTAAAGACTTTTGACGTCACGCATAGACATTTCCGCACAACTTTCAATAGTGAAGCTTCAACCTTAATTTCCTCTGCTAATAATGAACTTGGCATAGTGAAACATATGGCATTAGCATTAGAGTTCTCAGAGTGCAGCTTCTCAATCTAAACAAGGTCACTGTTTCTCTTTAATATCTGTGTAATGATTTTGTAAAATACACACAAGAAGCTTGTGAATCAAGTGCAAAACTGCACAGCAAAGTGTTGTTGGGAGTACGGAGTTTGTACATTGCGATTTCACTCATGTCGCATTGCTGCAGTGAAGAGAACCAAAATGCTGGAGACTACAGCAGCAGAGGCCTATAAATCTCTCCAGAGTTTCCTTCCACAGTTTCAACCAATGGGTTCAATAGTGGAAAAACATGACATTTATTCTACTTGTTCTTTAAAACTCTGTCATAAACAGATACTAACAAATGCATTTTTCTTGGTTTAAATGTTGTTTTTTAATCTTTCGGTGGATAAGTTGTCTTGAGATAACACTGATGTTATTGAAAATAGAATCATTTTGAAGAATAGATTCAATAGCTTTGCAGCTAGCCTCCTCTCTGACACGGATTCATGCCGATTGCAATAATTGGGAATGGTAAGAAGTTTCACCTTAGTAGTAAATTTACCATGCTCCACCCTTTCAGCAATATTAACTTAATAGATATGACGGTATCTATTGAAACATTTTTAATGTGAGGCATGAAAAAAAATACAAGTCCTCTGCCCACACCATAAACACATAGCCGGCAATGCCAATCAGAAAAGAAAAATGAACAGGGCAGATGCAAGTGAAATTTTGAGGGGGAAGGGTGTTCAGGGGAAGCGGACTCCACCCCCAGTCACACTGGACAAAAAGAAGAAAAAAAAAAGATCTTGGTTTCGTTTACAATGTTGTTCTTGCTGCTAAGATGTTAGGCGAAATTTAATCTTCAGTGGCGAATTCTTGTGATGCGCATCTTAATGGGGCTGTCTTGGAGTTTTTTCTTTAACAGACAAATCAAAGGCTATGCTCTACACAATGTCAACAAATAGCCAACAATAAGACATTGACTACACAAGCCATCATTTATGACACGGCAAAAAACTAATATTCATCCGACAGGCAGAGCGTTTAAGTAGCGTCTGTAGCGACAACGATCACTATGCTCATCAATTAAGCAAGCCAAAGGAGACATTTGGCGAAATGACCTGCACAACACTCTGAACAAAATCAAAAATGAAGCTTGAAAATGAGGAAATCATCACTTGCTGAACATTTCCCATAGCACAGCCTAACCGGCCGCTAGCCTTTACAATGAAATACCGAAACGCACTTCCAAACTTAAATATTATCTTTCGCAAGTACTACCCGACATTAACTAGCAGCGAGCCGCTTCGGAAAACGTTCCCCGACATGTTAGCGCATGCAAAAGTAAACCCGCATTTTTTTTGTATTCATAGTACTTAGTTGTCATCTAAGATTTAAGACCTGCAAACACCTTCAAGATTATGCTAGAATTAAAAGAACTAGAAGTGATTTATGCATAGCATAAAATATAGTTTTACCTGCCCTAGTTCAAACATTATCTACATGATTAACTATACATATTGTCACAAACAGGACAAAATTTTAACATGGTGTAGTAGCACAACTTCGACAGGGACACAGAGTACAAGAAAACACGACACTCGCTTTTCTTGTCCTTTGTGTCCCTGTCGAAGTTGCGCTACTACATCACATGTTAAAGTAATATCTCACCAACTAGCCCAGCTCTCAACCATACAGAACAAATAGGACAACCTGTTAACGTTTCATTAAATAGGCATCAAGCAAGCATGGCGAATAACTGCAAGCAATGGTACATCATTTTATAGTGGCAGGACATATATTCAACGTTCTTAAACCTTATATACAGTAACCAGCTTTTTGAAAAAGAAAAATTGCCGCACCTTATTCACAAGTATAATACATTCCAGCCAACAAGTAGAAATGTTTCAAAGGGGGCACTTGAACCAATTTGACATGACACTTACACAACGAAGACCTATAAAAAATAAGCCGTTTTTCAAGGAATTTCTAAAGCTAATTATCCCCATTGCCAGGTGGTGCTTCCTCGAGGCAAAAACAATTCAGCAAAATGTCTTCTCCTTTTCTACCCATCCATGCAAAACACTTGCTCCCTCCTGCCCCTTATTTTTTTCCGTTTCATGGGCTTTTGATTGATTGCCTTTTTTACCCTGGCCCAACCCATTACGGGAGATTGGCCATTAACTCACCCAATTGAGCATGCCAACTTCTAGTTTTCATTTCCCGTTTTCGCATGTGGCCTTCCCTGCTTTGTTTAAGTTGGAGGAGAGGGTATGAAGAATATACAAAATGCTCTAAGATAGGCAAGGGATGAATTTTCGCCTGTTGGTACAACATATGTGAAATGTTTTGTGGTCATTTTTTGATTGTTTGCACCAGTGTATCCCACATTACCTTCATCTTGATAAAACTGCCCTACACAATTCAGATTGGTTGGCAGTTGCAGCCTTGAAGAAGTCTGCATGTTGAGACGATGGCTCTAGCGACAACCCTTGTTCAGAAATGTTTCATCTCTTTAGCTTGTCTTTCTCACAACTTCTGTGTTTTTTGCTTTCATAGCATGACACTTCTGATTTTTTAAAAATAATAAAATTGGTACTACCTTGTATAATCGTGTAAATATTACTTCAGTTTTGTTTGTATTTTAATAGATTTTCAGTGCACCCATTGTTTTGATTTCTTGAAAGCAATCAATTGACTGAGTTAGTGAAGTAATGATTGCTCTTCATTTATTTCCTGTCATCTTGCGTCTACAGACTATTTCGTACTGTACTAAGACTGAAAATATGAAAGAAACAAACAGAATGATGTTTTTACACTGTAGCACCGAAATTAGTATATTTAATAATTGCGTCTTTTTATTTCATTACCAGCATGTAAAGTGCCGCAGGCATCACTGCTGGCTAACCATTGAAGAGTTCATTCATATTATATCTTCGTCTAAACAGGGGCGAGACCGGCGGGCAGCACACGGTGGCTAAGTGCAACACATGTTTATTCAGTCACACAACCAACCGTTTTACAACCAGGAAGGAAAAGGGGCGGTTACTTATATACATGATGGAGCCACTATCACACCGAGCATTGACGTCACGAAGCCCAACAGTCCGAGTCCGGGGTCACCGGTGATAGCGAAGCGCGTCTGTGTCATCTCCCCTATGCACAAACACGATAACACAACACTCCTCTCCCCTCACGAGGTCTCGTCTCACAGCACGTAATGGTCTGGCGGTCGCCTAAACCGGAGGCACTGCGCCGTGTCGCCTGTAGGCAGACAGAAATTAGGTGCCTTCTTCCTTTTCCTCATGAACCACTAACAACAACAACAACAAACCGGGTAGAACGTCGAAGCTGCGGTGTTGATTGTCCTGAGGGGTTGCCGTTCTGGAGGCCACTGTAGAGCGTCGGCCCGCTGTCGTGTAAAAGGCCCGGAGAAGGCTCAGTAGAAGGCCCTGCCGATTGAGCTGCTGGTGACGTCAAGTTCGATGCTGGTTGGTCCTGATCGTTGAGCCGAGTAGGCGTGCTGGTCAAGGTGGGCTCTCTAGTGTCCCTGAAGAGCGGACCCTTGTTTTCCCTTCTCGGCCTGTCAAGCACTGTTCCCTCCGCTTTAAGCCAGCTGCAGTTCTCCTGGAATGTACGCAGTCACCGGTTATCAGCGTGAACGTATCGGTCATCCTCTCCGACGCGAACAATGTACGTGTATGCGCTGCACCGCTGAGCAATTGTACCCAACAGCCATTTGTCGTCGTCCGGGCGGAGCCCTTTTACCGAAACCTGGTCGCCTTCCCTAAAGTCTCTCCATGGCCCTCGTTTCTGGTCTGCTAGGAGCTTCGCCTGCTCTCCCCTTTCGCGCATGCGTTGTTTCATTTCAGGGTGCAGCAGACTCAGCCTGGTTCTTGGCTGCCACGACAAGAAGATCTGGGCCGGGGTCTCACCAGTGGTGCTGGACGGGGTGTAGCGATAACTGAAGAGAAATTGGTCTATGCGATGTTGTATGGACTTCTTGTCTCATTTTCTTTCTTTGTCTAGTATCTGTTTAAACAAGTCCTTCTTGACAGTATGAACGCACCGTTCGGCGCTACCATTCGAAGCTGGGTGATTGGGAGGAGATTTGGAATGACGAATTCCATTCCTGCTCAGGAATGTTCCGAAGTGCTGCGATGTGAATTGGGACCCGTTGTCGGTCACGATCTCCTCTGGTAGTCCGTAGGCCGCAAAAACACCTCGCAATTTCTCTACCGTCTTTTCACTTGTTGTTGTTGTCATGACAAACACCTCAACCCACTTCGAATGAGCGTCCATTAGGACCAAAAAGTAATGCTGGTCCCTTTGCGCAAAATCTAGATGAACTCGCTGCCATCTACGCGTTGGCCAGCCCCATGACATTAGTGGCACTCTAGCTGCCGCTTTCTGTGACAACTGACAAGTGATGCACTCTTTCACCGCTTGCTCTATGTCTAGCGTTAAGCCAGGCCACAAGACATGACTCCTTGACAGCATTTTCATTCGAGTCATCCCCGGGTGACCTTCGTGCAGCATTTCTAGAACCTTCTGTCGCAACGAACCTGGTATAACCACGCGATTGCCCCATGCTACGCACTCTTGGTCCACCGACAGTTCGTTACGGCGAACGAAGTACGGTGAAAGATCGTCTTCCGACACATGCGCAGGCCACCTGTTCTGCTTAAAAAACAACACTTTGGACAGCAATTGATCTTTACGAGTTTCCGATCCGATTTCCTTTGCCGATAATGGAGCCTCGTCTAGCACCGAAAAGAAATAAACACCCTCCGACTCCTCTGCTGTGTCTCGGAGCGGTAGCCATGAAAGGGCATCGGCATTTTGGATTTCGCTTACCTTTCGGTAGACCCATCGGTAGTCATACGCTGCAAGGATTAAGGCCCAGTGCTGTATCCGTGCTGCTGCCATTGTAGGGATTGGCTTGCCATGCCCGAAAATTCCAACCAGGGGTTGGTGATCTGAATATACGGAAAATTTTCGACCAAACAAAAAGTTGTGGAACTTCTTTAGACCGAAAATAACTGCAAGAGCCTCTTTCTCCAGGTGGGCGTAGCCCTACTCTCCCCAACGTTTCTAAGTCTAGAAATGTTGGCTCTGCCTGACTTGGTGTCCTCGATGCGAACGCTATCGGTCTTTCGACCCCCACGATTTTATGGAATAAAATCGCCCCTAGTCCATATGCCAAGGCGTCGCATACCATACCCTGTTCACGATCCGGATTGTAGTATGTTAGTTCTCTGGGATGCATAAGCCAATCCTTAGATCTCTTAAAGTATCCGCCACCTTGTCCGTCCATTGCCACTTAACAATTCCGCCCAACTCGTACAATGGTTTCAGCTCTGCTGACATGTTCGGAACAAATTTGGCATAAAAATTGAGCATGCCCAAATATGCTCGAAGCTCCTGTTTGTTCTTGGGTGTCGGCGCGTCTTTGATAGCGCGCACCTTATCCTCGAATGGCCGAATGCCATTTTCGTCCAGCACGTGACCCAGATACGCCACCGATGTTTCGAAAAACTTGCACTTTTCTTTGCGCAATTTAATGCCTTGTTTCTGGAACCTTGTCGGCACGCTTTCTACCTTTTCCCAACACTCCTCGAAACTTTCCTAGGCAATCAACACATCATCCAGGTAGCAGGCGACTTTATCTAGGCCTCCTAGAACATCGTCCATGACTGCCTGGAATATCGAGGGTGAACTGGTTATCCCATACGGTTGGCGCGTAAACGTAAACAGCCCCATGTGCGTATTTATCGTGAGCAAAGACTGCGAGTCAGGGTGCAACTGCAGCTGCTGATTGATTTGTGGGGTTTAACGTCCCAAAACCACCATATGATTATGAGAGACGCAACTGCAGCTGCTGATACGCGTTTGAAAGGTCAAGCACAGTGAAATATCTGCACCCATGCAAGGCTACAAAAAAAAATCTTCCATGACTGGCAGCGGATAATGATCGGCGCGCTAGCAGAGATTCACCGTCATTCTGTAGTCTCCGCAAATCCTGACCGTTTTGTCTCCTTTTGGAACCACCACCAGTGGCGTGGCCCAGTCGCTTTTCAGGACGGGAACAATCACCCCTGCGTTCTGCCAGGCCCTCAATTGTTGGGAAACGGGATCTCGGAGTGCGAAGGGCACCGGTCAAGGTCTACAAAAGACCGGTGTTGTGCCATCCTTGAGCAACAAGCTTACTTGACAATCCGTTATCTGTCCGAGCTCTGGTTCAAACACTTCCGAGAACCTTTCAAGCAAGCTAGCTACTCAATCAGTCTCCACCCCACTCACACTAAACCAATCCAATTTAAGAGATTCCAACGAGTCTCGCCCTAGCAACGCAGTGTCACTCTTTTGCAACGTACGGATCACGATCAGAGGCAGCGACGCTGTCTGGTTGTTGTGCTCTACCGGCATCATCAGCTTGCCCAGAACCGCTAACGGCGTTCCCCCATAAGCTTTTAGCTTTAGGCTACACGGCAACAACAGTCACCCGGCCCAGTGTCGCTGATGGAGAGTCTCGGGGACGATAGAAACAGACACGCCCGTATCTATCTGCATCGGCACATTACTACCCCCGACCCGTACGTTTACAGTATAGTTTCGGACACTCTCGTCACACGAAAATACATTCTGTAGCTAAATATTGTCTGCACCACTACTGTCTTCCGCATAGTGCGCTGTGCTGGCGGACGATCGGCACGCTCTTGCCAAGTGACCCACTCATTTGCAGGCGCGGCAGCGGTATTTCCTGAACGGGCACCTCTCGTCGGTGTGGGAGGTGGCTCCGTAGCGGTAGCAAGCCCAACCGGTTGTTTCTTTCGTTGCTTTGGTTTTATGTAGTCTCCACGCGGCTGTCCCGACCTTGAACTCAGAACTTGTCGTTGTACGGCGTGGACACTCAGTTCTTGCCTCTCCGGCTGGAATTTCTTCGTCTCAGAACGGGCTAGTTCAATACTTCGGGCTAGTTCGCACGCCTCTGCAAACGTCAGTGTGGCCCCCTTCAGAAGCTCTGCTTGCATTGTCTCGTCTTTCAGCCCGGCAACGAAACGGTCCCACAAAGCTTCATCCAAAAATGCCCCGAAATTGCAGGAGGCAGCCAGACTCTTCAATTCTAACGCAAAGCCCACCACCGGTTCTGTGTTCTGCTGAATCCGGCGGTTGAATCGAAAACGTTCCGTTATGACAATGGGTTCCGGAGCATAATGCTTCTCGAGGGCTTGAATTAGTTGCGCATATTCTTTCTCCTCGGGCTTCGCAGGAGCTAGTAGAATTTTAAGCGTGCGATAGGTTTTCTTCCCAATCGCGGTAACCAGCATTGAAACTTTGAGGTCGTCGCTCACTTGGGTCACCCGAAGGAAGTGCTTGAACCGCTCGATGTACGCTTCGAAATCCTCGTCTCCGTCCTCGACGAAGGTTTCTAACTTGCCAGCCATTGCCGTGTTGAAGTCTTCCGCTCCCAAAAGTGCCTGGCGTCTGTCGGCAGTGCAGATTCACACGGATCCCATCTTCGTCACCACTATTATATCTTCGTCTTAACAGGGGCGAGACCGGCAGGCAGCACACGGTGGCTAAGTGCAACACATGTTTATTCGGTAACACAACCAACTGTTTTACAACCAGGAAGGAAAAGGGGCGGTTGCTTTTATACATGATCCAGCCACTATCACACCGAGCATTGACGTCACGGAGCCCAACAGTGCCAGTCCGGGTCACCGCTGATAGCGAAGTGCGTCTGCGTCAGCCCCCCTATGCACAAACACGATAACACAAGTTTTTGTCTGTATTTTGGTAGATTTTCAATGCACCCTTTGTCTTAGTTTCTTTTGAGCAATTATTTGACTGAGTTTGTGAACTAATGATTGCTCTTCATTTATTTCCTGCCATCTTGCGTCTACAGACTAGTCCGTACTGTACAAACGCCTCCTCTAAACAATGCCTGGGTAATGGCTCGCGCTCCCAGCGGAGTTGGCCGGCCTTCAGTTTTGAGCAAGCGCCGCGCGGTGGCGCTCGCGACCGAGACTATTATCACGGTGACGAGCGGTACCAGCTTAGCGTTTTTCATCTGCGGCCCATAGGGGCGCGTCAGTCGAGAGTTGTTCGAGACCTGCAACTGTGCACCACTGTTTTGGAGGCTTTGCAAAGTGTTGCGTTGTTGCACCGTCCGCCACAGGTGACGCTAGCGACCAAGAACATTTTCAATGTGAAGGAGCGAAAGGGTGTGGCAGCTGTTTTTTTTTCTCATGCGGCAGCCATCTTCTAGAGGAGGCGTTGACTGCACTAAGACTGAAAATATGATACAAACAAAAAGAATGACGTTTTTACACTGTAGCACCGAAATTAGTACATTTAGTAATTGCGTCTTTTTATTTTTTTTACCAGCATGTCAAGTGCCGCAGGCATGACTGCTGGCTAACCATTGAAGAGTTCATTCCTGGGCGAAAATGAAAAACTCCCCCCCCCCCCGCCGACGCTCATCAGCATTTTTTCGGCGGATCATTATTTCAAATAGCATAACGATTTGAAAAGTGGGCTGAATGTGACGTATCACACTAATTTGTTATGCAGCACTGAGCAGCTGACTCGTCCGTCACTCAGTTTCAGTTTTTCAGTTTCAGTTTCAGTTTTATTGAGCATTTTCTTCACAGAGTTGCGAAAAAGAAAACGCAAGGATAGGAGAAAAAAGCTGCTATATTAGCAGCTTGACGAGGCTCCTACCCCTTTTCACTTGGCATTACAAAATCAGCAGAGCACAAAACATGAAAAAACAATTTGACGTCGATTTTCAAAACTTCAATAAATAAAAAGAAAATGCATCAAAATTACATCAGTTTCAGGTTTACATAAAATAAGCAAACCACATAGAGAGAAAAACAACAAAAAACAAAAGAAAACAGCGTGCGGCCAATCATGAAACAATGCACACGTTGCTAAACGGCTACCAAAGTATTACAAAATGATTATACAACGTTTACAACACTGGGTATGCGAAAAGCACGAGTTTTAATGCACAAGGGAAACACTGACGAGTGAAATGTTGTAGGTTTTACTCGTAAAAAAAAGCAACGAAAAAAAATGTCAAAGAAAGCAAACATTATACGATGCCATGTTACACAAGCACTATTATAAGGTGTTCCTTTTACATATAGTACTGTAGCCGGACAACTAGAAGATGCTAAACTACACGGCGCCATTTTGGATGAGAAGGTTCTTAAGTTGTTTTTTATGTATATTAAAGATGTCGATGTTTTTATTTTCAAACAAGTTAAAACAAGCTGGAATACAGTGTTCAAGTCTTCTCAAACCGTGATTAGTTCGCGAATAAGGAACAAACCAGGAAGGCCTTTTCCGAATGTCATAATAGGATTGTGTATTTTTCCTGAGGTTACACAGTTTAAGAAAACAAGCATTGTTTGATAGCAAGCTTTGTTTGTATTTCATAATAAGGTTGAAACTGTGTATGTGATCGATCGGTAAAATCTTATATTCTCTGAATAAATGACTTGTATGTGCGTCGTATGGTACGTTTGCAATATGACGAATCGCTTTTTTCTGCAGTAAAAATATTTTGTTCCAATTTGCTTTAGATGTATCTGCCCACACTAGACTACAATAGTTTATGTGAGATGAAAACAACGTATTATAGAGTAAAAGTTTAATGTTTGCTGGAAGTATCTGTCGAAGTTTAGAGAGAGCACCACACGTCCTAGCTATATTTCTAGTTACTTTATTAACGTGTTCATCCCAATTAAGATTTTCATTAAAAATTACTCCTAAGGATGAAACTTCTTTGACAACCTCAATTTTTTCGGGCCCGAGATATATATCCAAACCACGACAGACAGCCTCCTGAACCGGTGCGAATACCACAGCTTTGGATTTTTTTGTGTTGATCGTTAAATAATTTGCAGTACTCCAAATGAAGATGTCGTTAAGAATGTTGTTGGCTGAGTCTGCAAGCTTACCTAAATCATTACCATGAAAAAATATACTAGTGTCATCTGCATAAATTATAAAGTCCACATATTTGCTGACACTTGTTATGTCATTTATATAAATATTAAACAGTAGGGGCCCTAATATGCTGCCCTGAGGTACACCTGACGTTATGGTTAGTAGGGAGGATTGGCTGTCATTTATAACTACAGATTGCTTTCTTTGTGATAAATAAGATTTCAGAAAGTCAAGTGGGGTTCCCCGAAAACCAGTGTCAGCGCAGCCAATTTTACCTGGTTAAAACGCTCCCGCTGTAGATCGGGCACAGCAGAAGAGCGACATGTGATCCTAAAACCAGCAACGTGTTTAAATTACACAATAAATGTACATCTTGAGTACACGTATCGCAACAAGAGATGTACGCAACACGTATGGCGGAGGTACGGTAAACAATGAAAGTCTTACCATTATTGTCAAGAACTGTATCAGCCTTTACAATAATCTCATCAGGCTGCTGTACAAACTGAGCAACTTGCGCAGCGACAACGTTTTCGATTTGTGGTACATTAACGTAGAGTGGTATTACCGTGACCACCCCGAAACTAACGGTGCAAAAGCACGTTCACGCGGAGATTAGTTAGAGCAACGCCTCCTCTAGAAGATGCCTGCTGCATTAGAAGAAAAACGGCTGCCACACCCTTTCCCTTCCTTATTTTAGAATGTTCTCGGCCTCTAGCATCACCTGCGGCGGACGGTGCAACAACTCAATACTTTGCATAGCCTCCGAAATAGCGGTGTACCATTGCAGGTCTCGAACAACTTTCGACTGACGCGGCCCTATGGGCCGCCGGTGAAAAACGTTTAGCAGACGACGTTCGCGCAGCGCGCAGAAAAAAAAGGGCGCAGTGTGCGGTTCCGCTCGATAATTACTGCCGACGAACAAGCAAATAACTCGTAATATAGCAAAGTTGGGCGCAGGAATGATAAATATTAAGTTTTAAGACAGCGGAAAGTATTTTTCATCATCTTTTCAACTGTTTTTGTCGTTTCGTGCGAGAAATCACGACAGCTAGCAGACGTACATTGCATTGCAGCGCGAGTGCTAAGGGGTGCGCACGCTTGCATTACTGGTAGTACTTGCATTTTTTTATTTCGAAAGGTTTGTGCCTACTACTTGTGTTGTGCGCGCGTCCAGTCCAACCATATACACTCGGACATGCGCTAATGTTGCGTGCCAAAGTGCAGGTCTGGTCAGCGGCGAAAACAAGATGGCGTATCTTTTCATGAGATACCGGTTGAGAGCACTTCACGCGAGCGATGGTTAACGGCCATTTCAAGAGAAGAGAGGGTGCCAAACAGTACCTCAAACTACTCAGTGATATGTAGTTTGCACTTTCTTCCATCTGACTTCGAAGACGGTTGCACAAGACGACTTCTAAAACCGGGTGCTGTACCAAGCGTGTTTGACGACCCGACTGGCGAGACAGTGGACATTGAAAGGGTTGCAGTAAAGCGGAATAGAAGAATATGAAAAAGAAAGCGTGAGCCTTCTCCGAGTAACGCCGGCAGCCATGACGAAAATGATACCCGCAGCCTTGTCGAGCAGAGCCGAAGGTGCAGAGCACAGCGCAGAGCACAGCGCGCGGCTGAACGTCAGCAGCAGCCGACATGGTGTGGTACCGCCCGCTGCCGTGATAATAGATGGATGGATGGATATGGCTGTACCCTTTAGATCGGGCGGTGGCTAGTGCCACCAAGCCGTAATACTTAATGAACCAAAAACTAGATTTATTTTTTTTAAAAAGTGAGTTTGAGGATTTATACTTTGCAGTGAAGAGTTTAATTTTCACTCGTGCCTTGACTTTAGCCACCAATCAGATAACCTCATTCTAGTTAAGTTTACCCGCTTAATGTCTATTTTTATCTCCCGGTCCCAAACCCCAGTGCTTTGAAAAACTCTGCGCCATCATCCTGAACTATAGGATGAAGCCCTTTACAGAACATTATCAAGTATTCGGCAGTCTCTATTTCCTCTCCACACGCACTGCATACTGTATGTACCCCTTCGTATTTGGCCCGATATGTCTTGGTTCGCAGTACTCCCGTCCTGGCCTCAAACAGTAGAGAACTACCCGAGTATTATCATAGACCCTTTCCTTGGCATTTTCCTGCTTAAAAGTTCGATAGATCTCTAGTGCGGACTTCTTAATCATGCCTATTCTCCACATGTCAGTCTCCGTTTCTTTCACTTTCTTCTTAACCGATAGTTCTTTTTGGTTTGGCCACCTGCTGTTTTCTAGGTATTTACCAGTCAATTTCTTGGTTCGCCTCCTCCATTTTGTATCGACATTCTTCATATACAAGTAGCTGAAAACATTCCTAGCCCAACGCTCCTTCCCCATTTCTCTCAATCGCTTCTCAAATTTTATCTTGCTGCTAGCTTCCCTGCCCTCAAATGATGTCCATCCCATATCACCTTGTACTCCCTGATTTGGTGTATTCCCGTGAGCTCCTAAAGCAAGCCTACCTATTTCACGTTGCTTAATTTTTAATCTTGCTTGAACTTCTGATCTCATGCACAAGACCGCATTGCCGAACGTCAGCCCAGGAACCATGACCCCTTTCCATATTCTTCTCACAACATCATACCTATTGTAATTCCACAGTGCCCTAACTTTCATCACAGCTGCATTCATGTTACCTTTAGTCGTCACGTATATTTCTTGTTCCCCCAGGTACTCGGTCCCGTTGGTTATCCATACGCCCAGATATTTGTATTTATCTGTTATCTCTAGCGTGACCTCCTGTATTCTAAGCTCACTAGCTTCGTTGTCATTGAAAATCATTACTGCTGATTTTTCCTTACTGAATCCAAAATCTAACCTATCTCCCTCATTACCGCAGATGTCCATCAATCTTTGCAGATCTTCCTTGTTGTTGGCCAATAGCACTATATCATCTGCGTATATTAATGCTGGTAGTGCCTGATCAATAAGTTTTCCTAGTTTGACTAAAGAGAGGTGGAAGCCCAGTCCACTTCCCTCTAAGTTGGCCTCAAATCCTTGTACGTACATCATGAATAATAAGGGTGACAGGGGACACCCCTGCCTAAGCCCCCGTTTTACCTCTGCAAGCTTGGATACCTGTTTTCCCACTTTATAACTACCTTGTTAGCTTTATAGATACCCTATAAAAGATTAGTGACTG
Organism: Rhipicephalus microplus; assembly: GCF_043290135.1. NCBI lineage: Eukaryota > Metazoa > Arthropoda > Arachnida > Ixodida > Ixodidae > Rhipicephalus > Rhipicephalus microplus. The sequence goes on from NW_027464586.1 coordinate 11,462,815, forward strand.
CATGTTCTACGCCCAGTGTATCCAGTATTCTCCAGAATTCCTCTTGAAACACGCTATCGTACGCTCCCTTGATATCCAAAAATGCTAGCCACAGGGGCTTGTGTTCCTTTTCTGCTATTTTGATGCACTGCGTCAGTGAGAACAGATTGTCTTCCAACCTCCCGTGTTTCCGAAACCCATTCTGCAGTTCCCCCAGCACCCCCTCATCCTCTATCTATGCCTGCAGTCTTCCCTTTATAATCTGCATCGCCAGCCTGTAGACCACTGATGTCACTGTTATAGGACGGTAGTTGTTTATGTCAGCTTTGTCCCCATTTTCTTTATTGATCATGCTCATCCTGCTAAGTTTCCAGCCATCGGGAACTTCACCATCAATTAATATTTTGCTCACTGCCTCTCTCAAAGCCTGCTTAGACTTCGGACCTAATGTCTTTATCAGCATAATTGGAATGTCATCTATGCCTGTTGATGTACTACTACGAACCCTTTTCTCTACCCTTTCCCACTCTTGTTGTGAAAATGGAGCCATTGCACCACTTAATTCGTTCTTTTCTATTGTGGTGCATAAAGTACTTCTTTGTTAAAATTTTTCTGTCACTCTTGTTCTTATATATTCGATAGCTTCGTCCCCTTCTAGCCTAGTACTTTGGGCTGTAGTTATAAAACTCTGCTCTTGGCTCGTCTAATTTCTTAGGGAGTTTAGATGGTTCCAAAATTTCGCAGGTGCCTTTCTATCTTTTTTATGTAGTTCTGGCAGCCATTGGGCTCCCTTTCTTCTATTATTTTCATTGATCAGAAGGAATGCATCCCTTCTACTGCTTAGAAAGGTTTCCCATTTTCTTTCAACATCATCTGTCGGTTCACCCCGCTGCTTAGCATGTCTGTGTTCCCAAGAGGCTTCCTGACGTTTTGCTATGGCTCTCTTAACTTTGTCATCCCACCAACGTTTGGGTTTGTGTCTTCTTTTCCGGGGTGACTTGTCACGCGTCTTAGCAAGCTCTAGCTCAAAGAGTTTAGTTAGATTTGTGTATGTCTACGCTGTCTTATTATCTTCCGTGATTACTTTCTCAATTTGTTTAGTGGCTATTTAAATTTGCCTTTCTGGATAAAAATTTTCCTGTAGTTGCTCATCTTGTCTCCTTCCCACTTTCACTGCTCTTCGAAAACTTAGCTTGATACGTTTGTGATCACTACCCAGACTTCTGGAGCCACCTTCATCTATGTGCATTCCTCTGAGCTTATCATACATACTATGTGACATCAGTGCATAATCTCTCGTCGACTGCAGCCTTCCTACATCCATTGTTATTTGCGCTTCACACTTCTCGGTACTGTTGCAAATGATCAAATCAAGCCTTTCACACATATCCATAATCATTTTGCATGTCGGGTCAGTATACCCATGTATATCTTCTATGTGGGCATCCATGTCTCCTAGTATAATTATCTCGCTCTCTTTTCCTAACTCCTGAATGTCTTTTTATATACACTCTACCATTGCCTGGTTTTCCTCTGTGGCCTGTGCTCCCGTCCAAAGTACACGAAACCAAGGAGTGTCGCCCCGCCGCGTTGGTCTAGTGGCTAAGGTACTCGGCTGCTGACCCGCAGGGCGCGGGTTCGAATCCCGGCTGCGGCGGCTGCATTTCCGATGGAGGCGGAAATGTTGAAGGCCTGTGTGCTCAGATTTGGGTGCACGTTAAAGAACCCCAGGTGGTCTAAATTTCCGGAGCCCTCTACTACGGCGTCTCTCATAATCATATAGTGGTTTTGGGACGTTAAACCCCACATACCAACCAACCAACCAACCGAAACCAAGGAGTGTCATTTGACCTGCCACTTTCCCTTTTAGCCATAAATGTTCCTTGCACTCCTGCTTGACCCTTTGCCAGTCTGTACGTTTATGAATGAATGCCCTAGTCCCACCTCTCTTTCTGCTGCCTTCTGTTCTACTACAATATTCCTACGCGTAGTCCGGATTGTTCGGAGGTTGTTCCATGTCCCTGAGATGTGTTTATACAAAACCGTATACCATGGGCCTCTCTTCCCTTAGCTGTTCTTCTATCTCTTCCCACTTTAGCCTGTTCCCACCACCCTGCATGTTAATAAACCCTATGTCTGAATTGGCTAGGCGCTCGTGGTTTCGTCTATTTATGCCCTGGACTCTACCTATCTTAGATATTGGTGTCACTTTGGAATCGTATCTGTCCATACTACCTGTCGAAGAGTGTCCCTGGTTGTTTACCTCGTTACTAGCTATTCTGCACACCGAAGGGCTCGCTTGCCCCTCAAAAAAGCTACTGCGCGTCCTGCAAGTCGCCACCCCATGGATGGATGGATGGCTATGGCTGTACCCTTTAGATCGGGCGGTGGCTAGCGCCACCAAGCCGTAATACCTGATGAACCAAAAACTATATTTACGTTTTTTTCCTTAAAAAGTGAGTTTGAGGATTCGTACTTTGCAGTGAAGAGTTTAATTTTCACTCGTGCCTTGACTTTAGCCACCAATCAGATAACCTCCTTCTAGTTAAGTCTACCCGCTTAAAGTTTATTTTGCCCTCCCGGTCCCTAAACCCAAGTGCTTTGAAAAACTCCGCGCCATCATCCTGAACTATAGGGTGAAGCCCTTTACAGAACATTATCAAGTGTTCGGCAGTTTCTTCTTCCTCTCCACACGCACTTCATACTGTGTCTACCCCTTCGTATTTCGCCCGATATGTCTTGGTTCGCAGTACTCCCGTCCTGGCCTCAAACAGTAGAGAACTACCCCGAGTTTTATCATAGATCCTTTCCTTGGCAATTTCCTGTTTAAAAGTTCGATAGATCTCTAGTGCGGACTTCTTAATCATGCCCATTCTCCACATGTCAGTCTCCGTTTCCTTCACTTTCTTCTTAACCGATAGTTCTTTTTGGTTTGGCCACCTGCTGTTTTCTAAGTATTTACCAGTCAACTTCCTGGTTCTCTTCCTCCATTTTGTATCGACATTCTTCATGTACAAGTAGCTGAAAACTTTCCTAGCCCAACGCTCTTCCCCATTTCTCTCAATCGTTTCTCAAATTTTATCTTGCTGCTAGCTTCCCTGCCCTCAAATGACGTCCATCCCATATCACCTTGTACTCCCTGATTTGGTGTATTCCTGTGAGCTCCATAACAAGCCTACCTATTCCACGTTGCTTAATTTCTAATCTTGCTTGAACTTCTGATCTCATGCACAAGACCGCATTGCCGAAAGTCAGCCCAGGAACCATGACCCCTTTCCATATTCCTCTCACAACATCATACCTATTGTAATTCCACAGTGCCCTATTTTTCATGACTGCTGCGTTCCTGTTACCTTTAGTCGTCACGTATATTTCGTGTTCCCCCAAATACTCGGTCCCATTGCTTATCCATACGCCCAGATATTTTTATTTATCTGTTATCTCTAGCGTGACCTCCTGTATTCTAAGCTCACTAACTTCGTTGTCATTGAAAATCATGACTGCTGATTTTTCCTTACTGAATCTAAAATCTAACCTATCTCCCTCATTACCGCAGATGTCCATCAATCTCTGCAAATCTTCCTTGTTGTTGGCCATTAGCACTATATCATCTGCGTACATTAATGCTGGTAGTGCCTGATCAATAAGTTTTCCTTGTTTGACTAAAGAGATGTTGAAGCCCAGTCCACTTCCCTCTAATTTTGCCTCTAATCCTTGTAGGTACATCATGAATAATAAGGGTGACAGGGGGCACCCCTGCCTAAGCTCCCGTTTTACCTCTGCAGGCTTGGATACCTGTTTTTCTCACTTTATAACTACCTTGTTACCTCTATAGATACCCTTTAAAAGATTAGTGACTACATGTTCCACGCCTAGTGTGTCCAGTATTATCCACAATTCCTCTTGAAGCACGCTATCGTACGCTCCCTTGATATCCAAAAATGCTAGCCACAGGGGCCTGTGTTCTTTTTCTGCTATTTCGATGCACTGCGTCAGTGAGAACAGATTGTCTTCCAACCTCCTGTGTTTCCGAAACAAATTCTGCAGTTCCCCCAGCACCCCCTCATCCTCTATCCACGCCTGCAGTCTTTCCTTTATAATCTGCATCGCCAGCCTGTAGACCACTGATGTCACTGTTATAGGACGGCAGTTGTTTATGTCAGCTTTGTCCCCCTTCAGTTCAGTTCAGTTCAGTTTATTACCTTAAAGGCTCCCCTTTCTAGGAGGGGCATTACATAAGGGGTGGGGTTTTATTTAGGTTAACAATAAGCAGTAAAAGTTGTTTTAGTATTGAAGATGATCAATAACACGGTCTTGAAAGGCAGATGATGAGGCGATGTTGGCGATGTCCCGGGGGAGGCCGTTCCAGTCCGTGGCTACTCGAAAAAAGAACGAGGCAGAAAAAGCAGTGGTGCGCGAAGAAGGGCGGGAAACCTGAAATGGATGACTGGTTCGATGAGATATGCGTGCTGCGGCTACTATATAAGGTGGCTGATTGAGGAAAGAATGAAATAACTTGTGATAAAGCACGAGAGTTGCAGTGCGGCGGCGCAAAGAAAGGAGTGGTAGTCCAGATTTCGCGTTCAAAGATGAAATACTGATATCGTATGAGTAAGATGAGTGAATGAATCTGGCAGCACGGTTTTGTACCGCTTCTAATGCTTTGATTAAATACGCTTGATGAGGGCTCCATATGGCAGATGCATATTCTAATTTTGGTCTGATTAAAGATTTGTACGCAAGTAATTTTACATGTGGGGGGGGGGGCTAGGCGGAGTTGGCGTTTGAGAAAACTAAGTGCTTTATTAGATGCTGAAACTACATTAGCGATGTGTGTATGCCATGATAAATCATAAGACAAGGTTATTCCAAGATATTTATAAGACGGTACTGATTCAATTGCGGTGTTAACGATGGAATAGTGGAAGCGATATGGGCTATGGCGACGAGAAAAGGACACGAGTTTACATTTAGAAGGATTAAGGGTCATTAACCATGTGTTACACAAATTGAGCCGTTGTTAAGGTTGGTTTGGAGATACAGGTGATCATGCTGGTTACTGATAGTGTGACAGATGGCACAGTCGTCCGCGAACATGCGGATGCTGCAGGATACATGGTCGGGCAAGTCGTTAATATATATTAGGAAAAGAAGGGGACCGAGGACAGATCCTTGGGGAACGCCTGATGTGACTGGGAGAGAGTTAGATAGGTGGCTATTAACAAAGACTGACTGAGAACTGTTAGTGAGAAACTGTTCAATCCAACGAAGAATGTTAGGGTCTAGGTGCAGGTGTGAAAGTTTTAGCAAAAGGCGGCAGTGAGGAACTTTATCGAACGCTTTCGCATAGTCTAGAAGAATTACATCAGTCTGCATGTTACGGTCTAGGTTAGTGTGCAAGTCGTGAAGAAATAGCGCTAATTGTGTTTCGCAGGAGTGACCTTCACGAAATCCACGTTGTGATCGATGAAAAAAATTACATGAGTCCAAGAAACTTGCGATTTGAGAGTAAATGACGTGTTCCATGATTTTACAGGGTACACTAGTTAATGAAATGGGGCGGTAGTTCAAGGGTGAGTCTCTGTTACCTGATTTGTACACTGGAACGACCTTCCCCGTTTTCCAGTCATCTGGGATGATTACTGAAGTACAGTAATCCTGTTTCGAGCAGAGACCGCACTTTGGGGTATCGGTGAGCACTTCATAGTCATTACTCACGAGTCTGCCCGCTGACGCACTGGGACAACATGAACACACTTTGAGCTTTTATATGTCCCCCAGAAGTTAGGCCGATTGGGTGATAGTATCTGCATTGCCGGGTGACTTGGCCAAGCGATGGTGACGGCTGCTAATGGTGACTCATGTCTTCAGCGACGACAACTCGTTTCTCCGCAAATAGCGTTTTTTAGCACTAGAAACACCACAAGACGACTTGTCTCGCCATTTTCAACAACTTTCCACCAGCATGCAACAGGCAAACAAACGTTTTCTATGTCTTGAAGGGCAATGACGCCACTAGTTGACGGCATGTCGGGACTTATTTCACTGTCTTCGAACTCAGTGCTCAGAGATGGTCTATTTTTTTTCGCCGATGATATTCTGAAAAATACCCCACTCATATCAGGCAGCTTTCGCTTCTTTGTCGCGGGCCCCGCGACAAAGGTAAGCAGGCCGATTCGGGAATATTCGTGGAAGGCATCCTACGATGAGGTCCGACTTTCTTCTGGCGATTTGTATCTTCTTACCATATGACGTGAGTAAAAGTCTTCAGGAGGTCCTTCTCATGAAAGTGCATATCACACACACGTGAGGTGCTAGGCAGTTTCTTATCCACTCGAGGAATAGCGCGGTCCCATACATCTCGCTGCTCAGGAACACGTAGGTACAAAAGAAATGTTGTGGTGTCCCTCATTTCCTGTAGCTACTCTACAGCCGGGAGCGCAACATCTGGGCATGATTAAAACACGCAACACATACAAAGCAGAACAGGGCAGGCTGAAGCACAAAACTGTTCCCGCAGAAAGAAGCCTCCACAGATATCGACGCACTGCAACATGCATATGCGATGGAGGTTACAGGAATGACACGAGCGAGCATGCAGTGAGTGAATGTGGATGCGACAGCAGCGCCACATTTGTAGCTGGCAGCGGCAGCGCCGCGCAACACCGCTCAGTTTTGAAACTTACCTAGTTCTAGAAACGTTGGTACCAGCTCAGCGTTTTTCATCTGCGGCCCATAGGGGCGCGTCAGTCGAGAGTTGTTAGAGACCTGCAACTGTGCACCGCAGTTTCGGAGGCTATGCAAAGTGTTGCTTTGTTGCACCGTCCGCCACGAGTGACGCTAGCGACCGAGAAAATTTCAATATGAAGGAGGGAAAAGGTGTGACAGCTGTTTTTCTTCTCATGCAGCAGGCATCTTTCCACAGGAGGCGTTGGTTCAGCTCGCGATCGCGTACAGCTCATCCCACACACGCACGCATGCACACACGCTACAGTGTACTGTACCAACGCCTCCTAGATTTCCCGTGCCTGCCGGATTATCGGCAGTCACTTGGGAAACGGCGGTCGTCGGAACTACGTAGTGGCGTCACTCAAGTAGGGGGTGTCTTCAAATAAATATTCACGTTTTTGGAGCTTATATGCAACAAAATAACGTAAAAAGTTATAAAGAAAGCGTAAACATAAATATAATTACCCTACGTAAGTGACGCCGTCATTCAGGAAGCAACTTTTAAATACAAGGCACCCTCTAAAATTAGTAGCAAACGCCAAAATTCGTCAAAGGCCAAGTACAAAGACCCTTTCCCCTACGTAGGCAGCGCCGTCACAGTACGCCACACGGGAAAAAAGTATGCCAGGACAACCAGATTTAACTCTGTAGAGAACCTCAGGTTCCCTGACCCACCATTCTCCAAAAGCCATAGCTTTCTACGAATTCAAGCCAAGTTGGGTGAATGTTGCGTTTGCGTTATTTTCACCGGGTCGTAGCCATTGAGTTTCTCTGCAGCCTGAGGTTCTCTGCAGAGTTCAATCTGGTTCTCTGGGCATATTTTTCTAGCGTGTGGCGTGCTGTGGGTTTAGGGTAACATGGGGTCAGGCAACCTCAGGTTTTCTCGGCGTGTGTGCATTTGCGCGTGTGTGGAATGCGCTGTACGCGATCACGACCTGTACACATTTGTGTTGTGCTGGACGTGTGCTGATTGCGGTGTCTCTGTGGTGGACACGAGTCCTGCGATTGTACTTATCGTTGCCCATGTGCTTGACGAACGCGGAGGGTGTTCGCAGCGCTTGAACTTGCACTATAGTCCCTTGCACTAGATTCCCTACTTGCAGTGTCACTGCGTGCTTCAGCGTTATTTTTGTGATTGCTAATATTTGATTTTTTTGTGTGTGTGAGGTAGCAGCGTTCGTTGTACAAATTTTACTGAGCGTGAAAGTATGTTTTTCACTGTGCTTGATCGGCAACTTGCTTTGACTGTTTTGCCGCTTGCTCATTGAATGTATGAAATAATGAGTGGCATTACTGCTGTTTTATTGGTCAGCGAGGCCGATTGTCTCTGTAAGTTAAGCCATGCAAGTGTTACATTATGTAATTTGCACGAACGTGGACAAATACAGAAGTGAGTCGTTCATGGTTGAGTAACATGAATCAAATTGATAGAGCCTGTATGGCGCTACTCAAGCCCCATACCGCTGCACGATCGATAGTTGTACATAAACAGGTGCTCGACGCCTGGGTATGTAGTACGAGTGGTTTGCACCCGGTAGGTTTTCCTGCCCATGCGTGCCTCAGTTTCGGGCGTGAAATGGCACCCTTGTAAGCAAATAACAAACTAGTATCAATCCCTATTGAAGATTAAAAACTCAAGTAGACACCTGTTTTTCTTTTTTTGTAATTAAAAAGTAAGCGAACTTCTAGGAAAAAAAAAGCTTCATCGATGTAGGATAACCGCGAAAAAAAGAAAGCGCTGAAAAAGTGGTGACTTCTTTCAATGTATAAGAATTTTGTACAATAACATAATTTACCGTTTGAGACTTACGTGTATAATTACAGAAGATGACTGTGGTGTATTTAGGAAAACAGACGAATGCTGTACGTACAGATGTATGCTCAACAGTCACATGTGTTTTATATAACTGGTTGTTTACATTTGCACATTGATGCCAGCAGCAACACGAGTGCTAGCAACATCAGACATGGTGAGCTGATATTCAGCGCTTGTGTTCTCAAGGATGGTAGCCCCGAACACTGCTACATAAATCTACCAATGTGTATGGTGCTTAACTACAATTGATGTGAACGGGTCGTGACGGCTGCATTATAGGAGTGCATCTGTAATTTTTATAAAATTCTATAGTTAGCATGCAATCGACATTGTGCCTGAGTTGTGTCTATTTCCACAGCAGTGTTGAGACCTGGTGTGGCTATGTGGTAAAATACTTGATTGCTACTCAGAATTTTCGGTTTTCATTCTTGCTGGGGCCCTGATATATATTCATTACATTTAGAAGGTCAACACTGACCTTTTCCTGGATGTTGTGTTAAAATTACCAATATTATTGCGTGCCATTCTTAAGTAGGCAAACTGTCAGTCACCTGCGGCACATAACCGCATACCTGCCAGATGTGTGCGACTCATCTGGAAGAAAGGGTTTGACAATATACGCAACGACATTACGCCATCATTCATGACCTGACGAGCAATCGCATTCGTCAAACGTTGTTACCCTCCCATACTAATTTGGTTTACCCAAAGCTAAGGGTGTGATCACGAGAGTGACCACACGTAGTGGCTAGATAGATAGACCATTGAAGTCCATTTCTCCTTCTTAGTCAATTGAACGCTGCACGGTGGAAAATTTTTGGTATGAGCGTGATGTAGCTAAACACTCAATTTCTCGTTTTATTCAATGAAGTTATTTTTTTCAGCATTGTATGAGCAGACCAAGTTGTATGTGCAGACTCCTATCTTAGAACAAATAAAGCATCTTGTGAAAATAGCCCACTTGTCTGCATCCACTGTTGCTCACGATTCCATCATCCCCTCCCCTCTCCACCTACACTTTTTAGATACCAGACATACAACTGGCAGATGACTGTTTTCTCAGCCGCAGCTTGCTACAACAACAGTGCTAAGAAAAAAGACATACGCTCCAGTGTTTTCAGTTTTACAACTTAAAGTGGCATACTACAGAAGAATGCCCACCAAGTCTTAGTGCTGCATGCTCAGTTCATTTCTACTTCTCACTATGCCTTTCTTGAGAATACTGAATATATGACATTAATGTATAAAACGATTGAATTGTGAAATCCCGCCCTTCCTTCGCAGCATGAAAAACTAAGAGCAAGACCATATATTGTGCTCCACTTATTACCTTATTGCTTTGCCGCGTCACTCTTTTAGTTTATTGAATACAAAGCATTTCTTGGCAAACTTCGGTGACTTTGAGCGTATTCTATCTATTTAGCCGCCTCTTAGCTCTCCTGGGCGTTTCAATAATGGTATAAATACCAAAATTGGTATTGTGTAACATGAGTGTATGATGAGCATAAGTGACTAGTCGTAATATGAAAATCATCACATGTATGTCATGAATGTCTTAATTTACATTCCATGTTCTTGCTGCTCTTGCACTGGTTTCGTTCACGTGACATATTGCAAAACTGGTATTGTATGACATGACTGCACGGCGAACATAAGCGACTGACCCTAACGACGAAATCATGACATGCATACCATGTAAACCACGACTACATGCTACGCTCTTTGGTTGTTTTGCTAGCTTCATATACACCAAATTTGGTGTTACGGGACATCAATAGATGATGAAGGTACATCACTGGTGCAAACATGATAAACACGACATCATACCGTGCTCATGATGCAATTGTGGCCGTTTCGCTAGCCTCACATATAACAAATTTGGTAATTATGTGTTGTGAATGAACAATGAAAGTAAATGCCACGTGCAAACATGCTAATTATAATATGCATGTCATGTAAAACATCTCTTTATGTTATGCTCATAGCGCGCTCGCGGTGGTTTCGCTAGCTCCACATACCGAATTTAGTATCACAGGACGTGAATAGATGAAGAAGGTAAATGACATGTCCAAACATAATAATCGTGACATGGAAGTTGTGTTCGATATAATTTACGTTCACTTTGTAACGTTTTTCTGGATTTAAGCAACATATGAACCTTCCTCATTCGTGCTTCGCACATCATAGATTCCTACTGTACGTGAAATCTGTCAATCTGTTTACATTAACAGACTCATTAGCCTATTTCTCATTTTCTAAATTCACACTTTAACGTCTTAGACTCTCGGTGCATTATCTGGAATTGCACACATGTGCCTAGAAGCCACATACAATGTGGGTTTTAATAGGCCTGGCCTACCTTCGATGCGTCTTTATCCACTATTTCTTTACTATGCTTCCAAATTACTGATGCGTCTTCACTTTTTTGCCTTCTTGCTAAATGAGCTCGTATAACAAATAACTTTTCTATTTCATTCAGAGTATGTACTAAAATATTTGTTTTTTTCATTTCATACTTGTAAAGTGGAATTCATACCCTGGTTTCCTCTATGGCGCCAATTACACCAGGGATGCATGCGTAGTCCCTGTGTAGCTCTAGCCATGCAGTACGAAACACAAACATAGAACTTCTTCTCTAAGCAGAGGTACGTGTAGGAGGGAGTATAGATTAAGTGACAAATAACTAATAGTGTTTTTAAGGTGGGGTCACCTCGCTGAGCCTCCATTCTCATCCAGCCTCTGCCACTTTTGAACTACAATTAAGTTCTTACTAACTCGAGAAACCAGAGTTATGTGTTTTGTCAGCATGGAAGACTATAAAAGCAGCAGAGACCAAGGTGAGAAGCAATATTGCACCTCCACCATCCTAAATATAATTATTTCTTTTGGTGAGTGATTTCTCCAGTCATTATTCAGCATGTGGCTATGTCAGGAAATCTTATAATGAAAAATAGTGCCAAAATGTTCTAAGTCAAGTCCGGGCTGTGTTTTCTGGGGCATAGTAATTTCGCTCGTGTGTAGGCTGCATTCGCATTGGACAGGTTGAAGTTGTGTATTGCTTGATGGGTAAAAAATGTATTAGCGCCGTAAAGGAAAGGTGGGTGAAAATCTCAGAGACAACAAATGCGTCTTTTGCCTTCTCTAAATTTCATCTACAGCACTGTTTGATACCCCCTTAAGAAAACCATAATCAGTAGTACGCCTGCAGTTTGGGCTGCCGTGCACAGTTGAAAAAATTGCTCCTAAAATCTGAAAAAGTCATTCATTTAACAGTACTGGAGTAGAGGCACCACATCTAATATGTAAGGATTACATCATTGAAAATGAAAATGAGTATACTACACTTGCGAGAAAGTTGCAATATTGTCAGCAATACTAAAGTTGGAGAAAAAGGGCGAAGGTTTCCTGTGCTATATATATTGGTGAGAAACCTTAAACACATTTTTCGGAGAGAAACAGGTTCTCGAGAACTGCAGGGCTATAGGCACTTTTACTTTGTACTACGGATGATCTGAAAGTATGGTACGTCACATATTCCGGTTTACATATTGTGCATGCACATCTGCACTTCAATGCAAAAGTTGTTGCAAAATGAATTCAGCCAACAAAGTTTTCTGTAAATATTTGTTGCAGCTACAGAAACACGGCTCACCGCGGGTTTTCTCTTTGAACCTTGTATAGATTCCTACTGCAAGAAAAACAAGTTGTGCAAAGTATTTAATGGCGTTTACGTTAACGCGTAAACGAAGTCTGAACAACTACAGCTTCATTTATTTCATTTCATTTATTTTACCCTCAATCCCAGATAGCTTTACAGAGGGGAGTGGGGTACAGAAAAAAAAAACTAACCAAGAGCAAACATAGTAACATCAAAATAATAAAAATTACAAAACATTACAATTCGATGTTAGGCAGTACAATGAATGTATGTGTAAGTATCATCAGAATGGGGCAAACAGAGTACAAAAATATATATGTACAATATACACTTCACGTGTCATCACGTAAGTAATTCTGTACTGTAGATGAGAACAAGTCGTGACTTGAAATGGAAACCATGTCTGAGGGAAGGTGGTTCCAGTCGTTGGATGTGCGTGGGACGAAGGAATGATGAATAGTGTTAGTGCGGCAGCTAATGACGTGTACCTTATGTTGATGATCTAAACGAGCTGAGCAATAGGCAGGAGTGGTAATGAACTGAGCTTTCAAAAGTGGATGATTGATTATCTTGTGAAAAAGTATGAGACGAGATGCTTTGCGACGTGATTCAAGTGACTGTAGTGAAAGGCTCTGTTTCATTGACGTAATACTGCTAGTGCGATGGTAGTTAGATAGAATGAAGCGTGCTGCGTTGTTCTGTACCATTTCAAGCGAGTGAGTCAAGTTCAGTTGAAAAGGATCCCAAATGGAGCATGCATATTCAAGTTTTGGACGAACTAGTGTTTTATACATGGTTAGTTTCACGGCTTGAGGGGCACGGCTAAAGTTGCGTCGTAGGTACCCTAGCATACGCTTGCTATTGTTAATAACATAGGTAATATGATGTTTCCAGTTCAAGTCAGATGTTATATGAATCCCCAAGTATTTATACGAAGTTACAGACTCTAGATCAACGTCATTTAAGATGTAGTTAACAGGGGGTCCGGTAGTTCGTGAGATACGTAAAACTTTACAATTGTTAGTATTGAGGTCCATGTGCCAAGTTCTACACCAGCTGGCAATATTATTAATGTCACTTTGCAAAGAACTAGCGTCAGAGTTAGATGAGATTTCTCGGTAAACAACGCAGTCATCGGCGAAAAGGTGAATCGAAGAAGTTACAACATCGGGTAAATCGTTAATATAAATAAGGAATAGTGAAGGGCCCAACACAGAACCCTGGGGCACACCAGAAGTAACGGGAGAAGAGGGTGAGCTGTAGTTGTTAGCAACAACGAATTGTGAGCGATTAATTAAGAAAAACTCGATCCAAGCAAGAATGCCGCCATCAATATTAAGGGTCCTAAGCTTATATAGTAGTAGGTGATGATTAATCTTGTCGAAAGCCTTCGAAAAGTCTAAAAAGATGCAGTCGACCAGTGAACTCCGATCTAGAATGATATGTAACGAATGGGTAAAACAAAGCAACTGTGTTTCACATGAGAATGACTTCCTAAATCCATGCTGTGACGTGCTAAAGAACGATTTTGATTCTAGAAAGTTGACCAAGTAAGAGAAAATTATGTGCTCCAAAAGTTTGCATGGTATAGAAGTAAGTGAAATAGGTCGGTAATTAGTAACAGAATGCTTGTTTCCTGATTTGTGTAGCGGAACCACCTTTGCCTCTTTCCAAACGCGCGGCACCACACCTTCATTCAAAGACTGTTGGAATATTTTACACAGGAACATAGATGAGGCATGCTTAGTTTCTTTAAGGATTCTTGCGTTTATGTTGTCAACACCACAAGCAGAAGATATTCTGAGCGATTCAATTAGTTTTACAATTCCATGGGCCTCAGTCACTATAACAGACGTTGATGGATAGTTGCGCGCTGGTAAAGAGACGGTAGCAGAAGTGGACGACCCTGAAAAGTTCCGGACAAAATTTTCGTTCAGGCGTGCTGCACACATCTCGGAAGATACGGGAAGGCCGTCCGAGTCAACAAGTACGATTTCACTGTCGTTGGTATTTGTAATAGTTTTCCAAAACTTTCTAGGGTTGCTTACAAGCATTGATGGCAGAGTGTTAGATAGAAAGTTAGCCTTAGCATCCGAAACTGCTGACGAGTAAACTCGCGCAGCACTCTCGTAGGAGCGCCAGCGTTTCTCCGTACTCTGGAGTTTCGCAGCACGAAACAAGCGTTTCTTTTTGTTAGAAAGTCGCTTTAGGTATTTATTGTACCAGGGTGAGCAAAAGCTCGCCGGTATAGACTTTAAGGGAACAAAGGTACGAGTAAGTTCGTAGATTTTGTTAACAAACAGATCCCAGTTTTCCTGCACGGTTCTATTATCAAAGTCATGTAAATAAGTGTCGTAAAATACAGAGAGTTCGTTGTTGATTGCCTCAAAGTTCGCAGCATTGCAGTTATAGATAACCTTGCGTTTCTTAGTAGCAGTTGGCATGCTGTTGCGTATGTAAAAATGTAGCAGACAGTGATCGCTGAGACCAGGAAGTGAGTTTAGTGCATGAATGTTGTCGGGCATTGTTGTAAGAATCAAGTCAAGAATGTGCGATGAAGAATTGGTGACGCGAGTTGGGTTATTCACCATCTGCGTAAAATTAAACAGGTTGCAAGTATCGAGAAAACATTGGCCATTTGAAGAAAATGGTACGACTTCTGGTAACGATGACGCCCACATTATGGTAGGATAGTTGAAGTCACCGAGAATAGTTATCGAAGAAGATGGGTACCGCGTTGTAATTTCATTAATGTTATTGTGAAACTCCTGAACAAAGCTGATGTCTGTATCTGGAGGGCGGTAACAGACGCCAAGATCAAGCGTTTTATTATTCACAACCAACCCGCACCATATCACTTCCAATGTAGACGTCACGTTTATAAGAAAGGACTTGAAACGCTTCGAAATGGCAAGCAAAGTGCCACCACCTTGTCTTCCATTTCTATCGCGGCGGTAAATGTTCAACGATTTGGAAGTAGTAAAAATTTCGTTATCGCAAACATGAGCATTCAACCAAGTCTCGGTCACGGCAATCACGTCGGCTTCACAAGAATCGATAAAAGCGTCAAAAGCGTCCCGCTTTCCCATTATACTACGGATGTTCGTGTAGAGCACCGAAATAGGACGTGATACGATACGGCCACTTCCCCTTGCTGATTGTTATGAGGAGGCATTAGATGTCCGCGCACGGAACAAAAGTGCGGCATCAGGCAATAAACGTGCGTGAAGGTCATGGCTGTGATCAGAAGTTGAGTGCGCCCCATTTTCGATGCGGGATTTGCTGCCATTACTGCGAGAACGCGCAGTAGTCTCGCGAACAATGCCCGCGGAAGCATCATAACAATAGTTTCTGTGGTTAACAACGAGCTTGTCGTAACGAAGCTGAAAAGCGGGTCGGCCAGGATGATTTTGCATAATTGTGCAGCATCTTGCGCGCTGTTCTTGTAGCCTGACAGTAGTCCTCCGATACAGAGACTTTATGACTTCTCAGCCTCGATCGACGTGCCAGCACAAGTTCTTTTGCTTTAAGGCTTGCAAATTTTACTATCACTGGTGGAGTTTTCTCGCGTATATAAGGACCACCTAAACGATGGGCCTTTTCTACTGCATGCGGGTCGAACTCGGCGCCTAGGCTACTAGAGAGCAAGTTCGTAAGTGCCTCTTCAGTAGCTTGCCAGGTCTCATTTTTATCGGGCATACCGAAAAACACTAAGTTGCACCTTCCGGCTCTGTCCTCGAGGTCGTTTAGACGGGACACCAATGCGTCGTTTGTTTGAGTGATGCTGCCGATAGCTTCATTCGCGACCTGCAATTCCTTCTCAATGTCCGCAACCGAGTTAGTCCGCAGTTCAACCGTCGAAAGCCGCCTTTCAATCTCGCATAATTTGCTCGCCACAAGTTGCTGGTTGGCTTTCACCTCGTCGATCGCCTTTGCCAAATTGGACTGCTCAACGGCAGATGAATCACAGCGGGCGCTTATCTTAGAAAGCATTGCCATAACTTCTTTATGACGCGCATCAGAAGAAGCTGTGTTGTTCTCGACATCATCTTGTGGCCCAGGGGTCTTTTTTGGAGGCCCTGGGTTTGCTTCAACGTCACCGCAACACAAGAGTAGTGAGCAAAGGGCGTTAGTACACTCTCGCGACAAGACGTATAACACTTGTGGGCGTGGAAGCCGCAGTCTTAGCATATAATGAATCGATTTCACCAACCTGTATAACGTGAAAGCGAAGCTCGTAAGCCATTGCCACAGTTGTGCTGCCGCCACACCCACTAAACCACTGACGTTCGCTGTTGCCGCTTTTGTTGCTTGATAAGAACGATGTCTCTGACGATGACGATTTCCCGAATGGCCTGAAAAGCTCAGGTGTGTCAGCGCAGGCACTCGGATCCGTAGAAAAGCCGCAGTCTTCTGGAAACTGCAGCTGTTCGGCAGGGGTGTCAACCGGCCTTCTGGAGTGAACCACGAGCGGCAGCCAGACCAAGACGACCAAAAGGAGTGGCTAGTGCATGGCCAATGCGCAGGGGCGATAACCCAAGGAAATTACGTACTCCTGTACATGCAAGGCGTACATGCACTAAGTCGCTGCATAATATATTATGAATTGCTGTAGAGCCCACGTGAAAGCCACAATTGTAGTTTATAACAACTGAGTTCATTGTATAGTTTTTATTATTGCTTTTGCTGCAACTGCTGAGCACGCTCATTTTTAGGCCTTCGACCGTCATGGCCGTACCAGAATCTTTGAAAAACTTCTACTAAATTGTTTTAAACTATTTGCACCCGCAGCACGAGTAGTTAAAACGCGAGCCTCCGCGCTAAAGACGCGTATTCTCAGGAGTCTCAATCAGTCAACTCGGTGCATGGAGTGGGGACTGTCACCACTTATTAAATATCGTGACTGGACGCGTTGACGGGCTAGTTTTTATCATACTTATATGCACAATAGCTCAATGTAACCACATCACATCACCACGTATTTGGTCTCTAAAGATAATGCTGACTCTGATCTACAGGCTGGAGTCAAAATTACACTGATTCGAGCCGACGTGAAAACTGTTGAAACGAAAGTACGTGCGTTACTTAGCCCTAATTTGCCCTGTCTTAATTGAGACGGAGTGCTGTACAACTATACCCGTATAAAAGCGCATGAAAATATCACTTTGATGCGCACGAGGGGATAATTTTTATTGGCATGCTTGTCAAGAGCCACATCACAGAGGTCCGACAACGATATTGTCAATGTAATTAACTCTTGACAAGCACACCTTCGTTCAATGCTCATGCGTGCAGTTGGTTAAGAATTTCGCATCGATCAGCCGCAGTCACAATCTAATTCACGATTCCTTAGGTTCTCTTCCACAACATGCTTAAATTCCAAGATCGAAAATGAAAGATATTCGCCTAAGTTGTTTTAAACCGAGTGCTAGCACGCACTCGTTCATATTTACATTATCTTTTACGTAACCTGATCAAGCAACGCGTCACTCACATGCAGCATTCACGTCAAAAGCATTTTCTCTCGCATTTATTCAGGAATTCACGTGCCACAATGTTTCACAATGAATATTTAATGCACGTGTGCTGGCATATATTCGCATGATTATTCGTCATTGTGCATAATTTTGATTCACTAGTGCAGTGGTGCATGTAATTATTGGGTATATATGAACTATATCATTTTAACATATGTGTGTATCAGTTTTATTTATCAGAGCGTTATTTAGTTTTCACATGGACTTATCATGTTTTTTGTTTTTTTTTTGCGTATGTGTACGCGCTTTTTTTTGATCCTGCACGCAACGCGTGCAAAACATCTCAGAAATAAAATTCCAAGTAAACTTCCATTATCGAGGTAGAAAACGGGGCTGGAGCTACAGATACTAACGCAATCATAGAATACGCCAGTGGTCTTTAAACACATGGATATCTAAACATGGGGAAGGGCCCATCGAATGTGCACCTAAAAACAACGTAGAATTTGTTTGGCTTCACTGCCACACTGTGAAGCATACTTGCTTAGTGGTAGAGCTTGTTTGCTGTGAGCATATCGAGAGGGGCACTCCCTGATGTATACAACTTGTAAGAGCTTCTTGCGCAAGCTCCCACTAAATTTGAACAGCGCGATTGAATGTGGACAGAAGAGAACACGCACATACATGTGCACCCTCACCGAATAAACATCCTTGATGCACGATCATTCATTGATCGAACGAAGGTGTGCCTGTCAAAAATCTAGCTATATATGTAACAGAAGCTATTGGGCATCTTGGGTTGCTCATGGCAAGCAGACTAATACGAATTAACACCCCTTGCGCATGAAATTAGTATTTACATGCGCTTTTACAGGCGTGAATGCACACAGGAATGCACGGATTGTAACATGACAATTCAGGGCTAAGTAACGCGCATGTTTTCGTTTCCACCGCTTTCAACTCTGGTCGAAATGGCGCAAGTTTTACTCGAACGAGTAGATCATAGTCAACATTATCTCTAGAGACCAGATTCGTGACGACATGACGTAGTTATCTCAAGCTATCACGCATACAAGTATGATAAAGAAAGTAGCTAGCCTTCCAGCGCACTTCAGCTCACGCGCTTTGCGTCTAGTACGTAGTTCATCATTCGTCAGGCATTCAGAACCGCTTCTCGTCTGACAATCTAAGTCGTGCAGTACTATTGTAATGTGTGTTGATGACGGCATGACGTTCGGCCATCAGCTCTTTACTGAAGAAACTTCTAAATTGAGTTGACTTGTGCCCTGAAAACCAAGTTCACTCGATTACACGTACACTCGCAGTAGTTCACGACCACAAATAATTTAACCAGAGGTGGAACGAGCGTTATCGCAGAGGCTCGCGTTGAAAGCACAATGATAAAAACTGTCTTGGTAACCTCTAGTACGTGTCATACACGCAAATAGCCTAAAAGAATCTAGAAGGTTCTCAATTATTTTGGCGCGGCCTGCACCGATCAATTTTTCATGTGACCAACTTGATCCTATAAAAAAAGAAATTAACCAGCGTGGAATATCACAGCTATGCTGTATACAACCAAATCTCTTTCAATGACTCACTGACAACTTTTCTCCACCCACCGAAAAAATCAAACA
This sequence comes from Rhipicephalus microplus, assembly GCF_043290135.1. NCBI lineage: Eukaryota > Metazoa > Arthropoda > Arachnida > Ixodida > Ixodidae > Rhipicephalus > Rhipicephalus microplus. The sequence continues at coordinate 11,482,111 of NW_027464586.1, forward strand.
TAAAAATTAGGTCGTACATTGAACTCGGCTGTTATAACTATGCGGTTGTGATAGTCACGTTGGTTTCACAACATCATGCTGTTAATTATCGCCTGTACCTATTCCTTGCACGACTTGTCTGATTTGCAGTACAAGTATCTCTTGCAACAATTATACATGTTCGGGTACAAAGTGTATCTTGAACCCAAGATGAACTAAGCAGTTTATGTACCTGCAATCGATACAAAAAACTTGGTTCCCTGATTCATATACTGCAATGAGTTTTTTGTTGTGCAGTGACGATGCACATGTATGTGCACAGTGCACCCTTTAAAAGATATTTGACCATATCATCCAGTACCGACTAAACAGTACTAACCCTGCAGTTCCTTGTAAATCTGATTCTTTCATAAGGTTAAATTCAAAGTCTTTTGCCATTTAAAGACCTAGCATTTGAAAGACATTTCCTTTCTGTCCAGCTTTAGAATTGCTGGCATATGCTTTTATAACTTTTTGGCAAAAGTGGCATACTTATTACATACCAGATGTAATTGGCTCTGAAAGGAATGACTAACACAGTATTTGTGAAGCATTCGTTTGGAATGTGCTTAGTGGCACATGTGCTTAGTGGCACATGCACAGTGTATGCAGGTGTAGTAATGAATACTTTTTTTAGGAGGGAATAACAGCGCTGTCGATGAAATAAAGAGATGAAAATGGACACACATGCTGTGTCTGTATATCTCACCACACGTTATTTTTATATATATTACTGAAGAATGTCGTCCTCCTAAATTTATGGCTAAATCAAGTCTACGCGAATGCAGCCTAATTATTGAGACACTTGTATAATATGACCTAGCAAACATTGCCCTAACTTGATGCAGCATATTCTGGCTCTATTATGAGTCATAAGATTGCTTGGCATAGACACGTAATAAAGAATGATTGGTGTATAAATGATGACAAAGGGAAATTCATGACAAAAAATCTTGACATTGAAGATAGCATAGGTGCAACATCGCTTGTAACATTGGTCTCTGGTTTTATCTCTTTCCCTGTCAAATCAACCACATATACTCTGTTAATTCTTTGTTCAAAATAGCCCAATTGGTAATTAGTTACCAAATACCTACTCCTTCCTGGACCGTACTTATACTGCATAGAAGAAAATGTTTTTCTTTGCTGTTTTTCGTAGATGGCCAGAGCAGTAGAGGGACAATGCATACATCCCTGGCATCAACAAAGCCGTAGAGGAAATCAGAGTATGAATATCGCTTTATTTTAAATGCACTAGATCGTAATATCCTATTTCATATGAGTGCTAGGTCTGCGGAATCCTTTGTCCTTTCTTCTTCAGCTTTAGAACTACTGGCATGCTTTTACTTTCCTGCAAGAGTAGTATACTCATTTTCTGTTTTTTTTTGTTGTAGAACCTACGCATACCAAAGTAAAGTTTCTGCTCCTATTCTGAACTCCTAAATGAATAACTCGCTCATTTTTTGTGTGGAGCACTTTTTCACAATGTGCTTAGTAGCATGCACTAAAGGTATACTGCTGCAGAATACATCTATTTTAGGGAAGAATCGGGCAGCACTGTAGATAAATTAGAGAGAAGGCAACAGACAAAACATAAGTTTGCCATTTTCACCTTATCTTTTAATTATGGTGCTATTTGATTTCTTTCTCGTAAAAAAGCTGCATGGCAAAAATTCAGTCTTGGCAAATGCAGCACAGTCCCATCTTTAAGCAGGCTACTGTACAAAATTTTTGTAGAGCAGGCAGGCCTGCGAAAAAAAAGAGCTTGATTGAAGCTGCAGACGCAGCTTGTTTTTGCCCCATTGTGTATCAGAAGATGCTCAGCATAGACACGTAATAAAGATTACTGGAGAAATTAGTCATACCAATAGAAAATAATTATACTCAGCAGGGCATTAATGCAGTATTGTGGAAACGATTTTTGTTTGTTTCTTCGTTGATGCAACCATATAATTCTGTATAACATGGAAAAATCTCGGCTAGCAATTTGTCACCTGATTTGTAATCCCCACACGGCTTCCTTCATCGTACATTTAGCGTGCAGCAGAAAGTTTCTTTTTATGTGCTGCATTGCATAAACCATGGATAGAACTGTACATGCACTGTGCTTGCAAGTGTGGCATAAACAAGCCTACACGAGAAACATAGTTATGAATATCAGATTCTTTTAATGCACACAAGAATGTCACATTCTACTTTGATGCTGACAGGTCAGAGATTGAGGAAACTAAAGTTTTTCATACACACAGTGAACAAATTAGAAATTCCTCGTTGTGGCAAACTCGTTCAGCAAGAAGGCAAAAGCCAGTGATTTGTGCACCATAGTACTCATATGAAATAAGACACACTGATTACGGGCTCGTTACAAGCCACTTTATGGATGTTTCCCGGGAACACACGCTTTTTTAGCCCCTTTGCCATAGCAAGCATGCAGTTATAAACAAGGCACCTAACATGGGAGGCTTTAAATGTATGAGTGTTTTTGGGTGCATTGAAGACCACAGAGGACAATAAATCTGTGATAAAATACAGTGTACACCATGGTATAAATGACAATGCATCTTCTCTTGCTCCCTGCAACAAGGTGAAGCATAAAATAAGGCACATCTTTCCTTTAAAGTTGAATACATGTGGTAATCAAGCTTTCAGAATCGAGAAGTTGTAAGGCACTGATTTCATATATAAGCAAATAGTATGTGCCAGCGTGAAGGAATACGATGTTCGTGTGGCTCGTGCTTGCTGGGTTTCTGCCTGAACCAGCTCGTTGTGGGTAACGCTTCGTCAATGTTAATAACTGTTTGTAGGCATACTCGCTTGTTGCATTATGACAAGTCCCACAGAGTAACTGTCGTGACCGGATCAAACTGCCGAACTTCGGGTCAGCAGGTGAGCATCTTAGCTCCTGATCTACCATGGTGGACGCAACTATAAGCAATCGTACAACTCTGGGGTGGAAAAATTGACTGCTTCACAGAATGCGTGAATTCACTTTTGGGTTTATTGTGATTTTTATTTTTTATGGTCTACAAATACTTTACTCACCAGCATTGTCAATGAAACGGGCAGTGGATGTTTTTTTCACGCAAGCTCTTTAAAGTTATTATGGTAAGATTTACCATGTCTGTTTTAGCTATACTTGAGAAGGCAAAGCCTTACTGTGGGCTCATAACCTGTGGGCCATGCCCGCACTTCTTGGGTATGCACCAGAAGTGTATAGAAAAGGGTTTCATGATTTACCTGACAGGTATTTCATGTCATTCAAGTCCTGATGCGTCAGTCATGTTTGTCATACACTCATACTTTTGCATGCCAGTTTTGGTATGTACTAGTAAAAGAGGTGAACACGCGAGCACCCAGACATAGGCAGCTAGCTAGATGGACAGATAAAACGGTCAAACTACTTTTATTTATCTAAAAAATGCTTTGATACTCAGATGGTGTGCACCATGATCAAGACCAAATTGGAAGGTCACTTGGAACATAGTATAAGATTGTGCATGTGACAACCTTTTTTATATTTTAGGAGTAGAGCTGTTTAAGCAGAGCATTGGTTTGCAATGTGAGAATAAAAATAACATCATATTGAACCGGCACATGCTTTTTGGCCTCTTGTTAATCTTGTCTTCCTGCTATGCTTCGCTCCCAGTACACATGCGCCGATACGTCCGGCACGGGATTCATGAACACTGATGGACTAGAGATTGAGTACAAAAAAAACTAAATGTTAGGAAAAAAAATTCTCAATAAAATGGCATTCGAATCTATGTACTGACAATTCGAAAACAACCACTCGGCTATATAGGCACGCTAGCAGAATTTATCATAGCTTTTTACAGTATAGTGTGCAAGGGGGTTGGAAAGATAAGCGAGAGTGAGGAACGGGGAAAAAAAGTGGGGAGAGAGAAAGGTGTCGCATAGAAAGAATGACGAAGAAACAGAATAAAAAAGTGAGAGAAAAAGGTGAAAAAAGGAAATAGAATGTATTATATATAGAAAATAAGATAATTTAAAAGAAAGACGACAGCAAGAATAAATAAAAAATAAGAGGAAGACATAACCTATTAACTCAAAACAAAGAGGGTTGTTCAGTTTCACTTTTTTGAGGCTTGGCACAACTAATGGAAATCTGCCTCAAATTTTTTGTCCCATTGTTATCACGTGAGAACAACACTCTGCACTGGTTACAGATTAAATCAGGTGCCTGAAAAACGTGTCCCGCCAACCTTTCTAGAGTGACCAAGCCTGCACAAAAGACTCTGAAGCCGATACTTTTATTCTAATTAAAAGTCAGTTCTCTAGTTGAGGCTGACTGACGAGGCCCTGCGATCGACCATGAGAATCGTCTCTGCAGAAGAATTAATACGGAAATTTTTTCTTTTGTCACTGCTAAATTTCGCAAGGTGTCAAGCGAGCATGTTCAGAACTTCAGCAGCTGTTTTGTACTTTGCAAGAAAGAAAGTTGTGTCACTTTGCTAAATGACACTTGCACTTATTTCTTGCCTCTTGACCTTGATAATGTGTTCAAGTAAATTACACAGATGTAACTGGTCTCAAGCTTGTGTTCCACAAGCACCCTAAGCACCCCGTGCAGCCAGAACATAACGGAGTAGATGTTTTTTATTTCATAATGAGCATGCATATTTCAGCTGGTCTTAATGCCGGCATCGTAATCTCTCTCAAGTTTTGATGACAAATTTCTTTTAAAAATGTTTAAAAATAAGATGCGGTAAAAAGGCCTTTTAAATTACAATATTTGATGTTTGTCATCCCCTCTTCCACTTCAAGTTTCTTCACTGTGCTAGCCTTTCAGGACTAAACTTTGTGATTGTCATACACCAGATCAGGGGAGTTTGATACCTTTCGTTTTCTTCTAATGGTGTGCTTTGCTATAAGGATAGTTGCTAGACAAAGTGGTGTGTATTTGCTGTTCTTGCATTCTAGTTTTTTCGCTGTGTTGATTTCAACATGCATACAACGCATCTGCACAGAGATTTGAAAATAGTCAGCACAACAGTGGATAAAGCAACACCAGTGACACGAGGGCAAGCACAGGCTTCCAACTGAAGTATTATACAACATACAATATAGAGCTCCCACCCAAAATAATAACATGCGCACAATAGGAGAAAAAAAATTAAGTAAAGGGGCACTGAAACAAACTAAAAAAAACTAAAGCAAAATAGCACATGACGATGAATACAGGTAAAACAGTTCTTTAACAGACAGTAACATCGAAGGTTCAATGTCACCAGCTTCCTTTAGCTGTTCATGCAGCCTCAATGATAATCCTGGTTCTATCATAAAGGTGAGAGGTGATCTGCAAGAGCTTGTGTTTTTTCGAACAGAGGCTGGCAACCACATTGTGAACAATCAGAAGCCAAAGAACCATCTCTATGATTTTTACTTTTTGACAATATTCCTGCAACCCTATATTTAGGCACCCGTCTATTTGGCCCGCATAACTGTGTGCACAGAACCAAGGTATGCTGTAATCGATGCCTACTGTACAGTCAACAAAGTTTTGCAGTGCATAGTTTGGCTATGGTTCAAAGGTTTTTCAACAACACTAGTTCAAGCACATAACTGAGATGACTTATTCAGTGCGTTGGTAAAACAGGAAAGTTGCTAACCAAATGGCTACAGAAAAATTTGCAAAAAGTAAAATACTTGGGTAGAAATGTTTGTTTGGCTTCTCATAATTAGAAAACGAGTGCCAGCACCTGTCTGAGAAAACACAAGTTCTTACCACTCATCCTCATGATGGCACCTGTGCCCCGCCGCGGTGGTCTAGTGGCAAGGTATTCGGCTGCTGACCCACAGGTCGCGGGATTGAATCCCGGCTGCGGCAGCTGCATTTCTGATGGAGGCAGAAATGTTCTAGGCCCGTGTACTCAGATTTGGGTGAACGTTAAAGAACCTCAGGTCATCTAAATTTTCGGAGCCCTCCACTATGGCGTCTCTCATAATAATATGGTTATTTTGGGACGTTAAACCCTACAAATAAATCAATCATCATGATGGCACCCAGAACCTTCCATACTTTTTACTGCAAAGAACTGGCTTACCTGGCTTTATTGGGTAGTTATGTCACCGCTTTTCGTTTTTTTTGTGGTCTCTTTGATTTTATGCTTTACTTCGATTTTTTTGCTTTCAGGATAAGCATCTTGCTTTTGTTTCGGGCGTAGGCAACACATTTGGGAGTGGAGATAAGTTTCAATTGGATGTCGGCGCTAATCCACGTCTAACTTGTGTTGCTGTGTTTAGCGCTGAGCAGTTTGAAGTATGGAATACCAACTAGTCAGCAGCCGCATATGTTGCTCCTAGCGCAGAAACCCTGGAGTGCTAGCCGCACGCTCAAAGTCGAAAGTTTTTTCATTGCTCGTGCAGCCATGGAAGCGAATAACGAGGCTTCATTAAGCATGCGGGTGACTCTGACTCTGACTCTGACTCTGACATGGGCATTTTCTATCGAAAGTTAACTTAAGGACCGTGATTGACTCATCTCCGCATCTAGCGCAATCAGAGAATTTGGACTGAATAGCCATCAAAATTATATTGTGTCATGCCTGTACTTTGAAATCTGGAATGGTCGGCAGCTTTTATGAATGATTTAGTGGTTAAAATACCGCGCATTTAACAGCTCAGGTAATACGAGTTTGATGCTATTACGCATGTAAAATGAAGTATTCGACGAACAAGCGCAAGAATCTGAGCAGGTTGCCGACCAGCGCGCAAACCACAAAACTACAAGCGCACCCAGCAAAACTGGCAACACGTACGGACTACCCCACTGTCACTACCGCACACACAACAGAAGTAAATATCACGGATGTCAAAGAGCCCTGAAACAGGTTGATGAGCCCTGGACATGGGGCCTTCACGCAGGCTCAAGCGAACCACAGAACACGGCTTAGTGACTACATCTTCCACGCCTAGTGTGTCCAGTATTCCCCACAATTCCTCTTGAACCACGCTATCGTATGCTCCCATGATATCCAAAAATGCTAGCCACAGGGGCCTGTGTTTATTTTCTGCTATTTCGATGCACTTTGTCGGTGAGAACAAATTGTCTTTTAAACTCCCGTGTTTCCGAAACCCATTCTGCAGTTCGCCCAGCGTTCCCTCATCTTCTATCCATGCCTGCAGCCTTTCGCGTATATCTGCATCGCCAGCCTGTAGACCACTGATGTCACTGTTACAGGACGATAGTTTTTATGTCAGCTTTGTCCCCCTATTCTTAAGAGATCATGCCCATCCATCGGGAACTTCACCATCGATTAATGTTTTGCCCACTGCCTCTCTCAAAGCCTGCTTAGACATCGGACCTAATGTCTTTATCAGCATAATTGGAATGCCATCTGGGCCTGTTGATGTCTTGGAACCCTCTTCTCAGCACTTTCCCACTCTGGTTGTGAAAATAGAGCCATTGCGCCACTTGATCCATCCTTGTTTAATCTGGTGCATAAGGCACGTCTTTATTGAAAATTTTCTGTCACCCTTGTTCTTTTATATTCAATAGCTTCGTCCCCTTTTAGGCTAGCACCTTGAGCTGTAGGTATAAACCTCCGCTCTAGGTTTGTTCCATTTCTCAGGGAGTTTATATTGTTCAAAAATTTGGAGCTGCCTTTCTGTTCTCTTTATGTACTTCTGCCAGCCATTGAGCATCCTTTCTTCTAATCTTTTCATTGATCAGGAGGGATGCTTCCCTTCTAGAGCTTAGAAAGATGTCCCTTTTTCTTTCAACATCGTCTGTCGGTTCACCCCGCTGCTTAGCATGTCTGTGTTCCCTTGAGGCTTCTTGACGTTTTGCTATTTATTATTTATTTACATTTCACCAACATCGCCGTAAAGCAATACGTAGGAGAGGTACACATAATAGTTTGACTACGTAGTTTTCAATCAAAACAACAGATACATAAACACAAACGCATTAAAAAATTTTCAGAGAAGAGAAAAAAAAACACTTGAATATTGGTGAGCGAAAACAACGTCATAATCAAGCATTTGTAAACACACACACGCTTCGAGACAACAACCCATTCTTAGTGGCAGTGATATTAGAGGCGTTGTTAGAAGGAAGAAAAAAATGATTCATCTTCAGTTTCTTGGTTCTCTTAACTTCCTCATCCCACCAGCTCTTGGGCTTGTGTCTTCTTTTCCGAGGTGACTTGTCACGTGCCTTAACAAGCTCTAGCTCAAACAGTCTAATTAGATTTGTGTATGTCCACACTGTTTTATTATCCTCAGTGATTACTTTCTCAGTTTCTTTAGTAGCAATTTCTATTTGCCTTTCTGAATGAAAATTTGCCTTTAGGTGCTAATCTTGTCCCCTTCCCTTTTCACTGCTCTTCCAAAACTTAGCTTGATACGTTTGTGATGACTACACAGACTTCTGGAGCCACCTTCATCTATTAGCATTCCCCTGAGCTTATCATACAATCTATGTGACATCAGTGCGTAATCTATCTTCGACTGCAGCCTTCCTACCTCCCATGTTATTTGCCCTTCACACTTCTCGGTACTGTTGCAAATGAGCTTCACCCTTTGCCAGTCTGTACTTTTATGAATGAATGCCTATATACCACCCCCCGTTCTGCCGGCTTCTTTTCTATTACAATATTCCCAAGCGTAGTTCGGATTGTTAGGAGGTTGTTCCATGTCCCGGAGATGTGTCTAATTCCATATACCATCAGTTCTTCCTGCCTCAACTGCTCTTCTATCTCTTGACTCTTTAACGTATTCCGGCCACCCTGCATGTTAATATAGCCTATGTCTGACTTTGCTTTGTCCTTGTGCTTACATCGATTTCTTCTCCCATGGACTCCGTGTGGCTCCAATATTTGTGCCCCTTTAGAACCGTCTTTGGCTACATTGTTGGCCTCAGAGCTCTGGGCCCCCCTAAAAAAGCTCTGGCTTGACGACCCAACTCATCACCAACCCTCCAGCCCGTCGCACCACAAGAGTGAATGCCATTCTGTGCAAAGGGAGAGCGCCGGGCTCGTACACGTCTTGGTTCACGTCCATTACGCTGAATCCGAGTTGCCGGCTCATACCCCTGATCACACAGTTGGCCTCCACTACCCTCCTTTCAATCCCACGAGAATGCCCCCAGACCTGTGAGACTGTGCATGTGCTCACATGCGAATTCCCAGAGGCTTCTCGGAGCTTCCGCATCCCACCTTTTAACCATCTTTGAAGGTTCTGACCCTTGACCTTAAACACATCATTAAGCCCAGCATAAAAAATGACGAGATTTTTGCCCTCCACGCTCCTCTACAACATCCTGAGCTTTGGCCAGTGCATCCACCATGCCCTTCCCTGACTGGGCCTCCACCCTCACACTACCATCTTCCTTCACTGTCTTGAAGACGCCATCCCTAACGCCGGCCACGTTAGAGTCCCCCTCCCCCAGCACCCTTGTACGCTCTAATCGCTGGCTTTTTGTTTTTGATGGCGCTCCTTTTTGCTTCCCCTGTTTCTCTCTCTGCCGTCTGTCCTGTGTGGACAAAGCTGACATAAGCAAGGGAGACAAAGCTGACATAAACAACTACCGTCCCATAATTGTGACATCAGTGGTATACAGGTTGGCGATGCAGATTATAAAGGAAAGACTGCAGGCATGGATAGAGGATGAGGGGGTGCTGGGAGAACTGCAGAATGGTTTTCAAAAACACAGGAGGTTGGAAGACAATCTGTTCTCATTGACCGAGTGCATCGAAATAGCAGAAAAGGAACTAAGGCCCCTGTGCCTAGCATTTCTGGATATCAAGGGAGCGTACGATAGCGTGGTTCAAGAGAACTTGTGGGGAATACTGGACACACTAGATGTAGTAGATGGAGTTACTAATCTTTTAAAGGATATATATAAAAGTAACAAGGTAGTTATGAAGTGGGAAAAACAGTTATCCAAGCCCACAGAGGGGAAACGGAAATTTAGGCAGAGGTGTCCACTGTCACCCTTGTTATTCATGATGTACCTACAAGGATTACAGGCCAAATTAGAGGGAGGTGGACTTGGGTTCAACCTCTCTTTAGTCAAACAAGGAAAACTCCTTGATCAGGCACTACCAGCATTAATGTACGCAGATGATATAGTGCTAATGGCCGACAACAAGAAAGATTACAGAGAATGATGGAGATCTGCAGTAATGAGGGAGACAGGCTAAGTTTCAGATTCAGTAAAAAAAATAAGCAGTCATGGTTCCTAATGATAATGAAGGTTGTGAGCCTAGGTTAAAGGTGGTCACGCGAGAGATAACTGCATCTGCACCAAACTCAATGCTGTACAGCGCAGCAGCGACAAAGTTGATGCGTGCGATCAAAATTTATCGAGGAAAACCGATATTAGTCACCGCTATACGGTCCGCATCAAATACAGTGCAGCGCGACCACATGCAGCAAGTACCTGTGTGACAGCGTTCACTGAAGCGCGTCAGAGCGCACCGCGCTTTCAGAAAAAAACGTCCACCAGAACAGTCAGCACTCAAGCATCACCAAATTCGCAAGAAATAATATCACCATAATACAAAACGCCGCACAACACCGAAATAAAGGAAGCGCTGACACAGACATAACACACCCAGTGGTGCCTTTACATACCCGCACCGCTCCAGGCAGTGCGGGCGCTCCGCTAGGGACTAAAATGCCTAGAGATGTCGCGAAAGTTGGCACTTAGGCCGCGCGTGGTCGTGAGAAAAGCACCTAGCGGGGAGGCTACTCTTATTAGTTCGCACCATAGCTCGCCGTGGCGCATCAGTCACCTGTCTGGATAGGTGCTGGAATGTAATGTCGCCTCCTGGCTGAGGTGTCCACTGTCACCCTTGTTATTCACGATGTACCTACAAAGATTAGAGGCCAAATTAGAGGGAAGTGGACTTGACTTCAACCTCTCTTTAGTGAATCAAGGAAAACTTATTGATCAGGCACTACCAGCATTAATGTACGCAGATGATATAGTGCTAAAAGCCGACAACAAGGAAGATTTGCAGAGATTGATGGACATCTGCAGTATTGAGGGAGATAGGCTAGATTGTAGATTCAGTAAGGGAAATTCAGTAGTCATGATATTTAATGATAACGAAGGTAGTGAGCTTAGAATACAGGAGGTCACGCTAGAGATAACAGATAAATACAAATATCTGGGCGTATGGATAAGCAACGGGACCGAGTACCTAAGGGAACACGAAATATACGTGAAGACTTAAGATAACAGGGATGCAGCAGTGATAAAAAATAGGGCACTGTGGAATTACAATAGGTATGGTGTTGTGAGAGGAATATGAAAAGGGGTCATGGCTACTGGGCTGACGTTCGGCAATGCGGTCTTGTGCATGAGATTTGAAGTTCAAGCAAGATTAGAAATTAAGCAACGTGGAATAGGTAGGCTTGCTTTAGGAGCTGACAGGAATACAACAAATCAGGGATTACAAGGTGATATGGGATGGACATCATTTGAAGGCAGGGAAGCTAGCAGCAAGATAATATTTGATACGCGATTGAGAGAAATGGGGGAGGAGTGTTGGGCTAGGAAGGTTTTCAGCTACTTGTACATTAAGAATGTCGATACAAAATGGAGGAAGCGAACCAGGAAATTGACTGGTAAATACTTAGAAAACAGCAGGTGGCCAAACCAAAAAGAACTCTCTGTTAAGAAGAAAGTGAAGGAAACCGAGACCGCCATGTGAAGAATTGGCATGATTAAGAAGTGCGCACTAGAGATCTATCTAACTTTTAAGCAGGAAATTGACAGCGAAAGCATCTATGATAATACTCGGGGTAGTTCTCTACTGCTTGAGGCCAGGATGGTAGTATTGCGAAATAAAACATATCGGGCCAAATACGAAGGGGTAGACACAGTATGCAGTGCATGTGGAGAGGAAGAAGATACTGCCGAACACTTGATAATGTTCTGTAAAGGGCTTCACCCTATAGTTCAGGATGATGGCGCAGAGTTTTTCAAAGCACTGGGGTTTAGGGACTGTGAGGGCAAAGTAGACTTTAAGCGGGTTAAATTACCTAGAAGGAAGTTATCTGATTGGTGGCTAAAGTCAAGGCACGAGTGAAAATTAGACCCTTCACTGCAAAGTACGGACCCTTAGCCTCACTATGCAAGGAAAAAATTATTTCTAGTTTTTGGTTTATTAAGTATTACGGCTTAGTGGCACTAGCCACCGCCCGATATAAAGGGTAAAGCCATATCCCTCTATCCGTCCATCCATCCATCCATCCATCCATCCATCCATCCATCCATCCATCCATCCATCCATCCATCCATCCATCCATCCATCCATCCATCCATCCATCCATCCATCCATCCGTCCGTCCATCCGTCCGTCCGTCCGTCCGTCCGTCCATCCATCCATCCATCCATCCATCCATCCATCCATCCATCCATCCATCCATCCATCCATCCATCCATCCATCCATCCATCCATCCATCCATCCTGTTTACCCTTTTTCCACCACCTTCCTCCGTGTCTTTTTCCGCTTGTCCTTCTTCCGAGCTGTGTGGACGTGTTTTTGCGCGCTCGGCCTGTTAGGTGGATTCAAAATCGTGCAAGGTTGAGCAAGGTCAATGGGTGCAGAAGCAGCGCGCAACGAGAAATAGGTTTCATTTCATTTTTTTAGTTTGTGAACACCATTATCATTTGTTTTCGCTCCTAATCAATAATTAGCGTTGCGAGTACTGTAGGTGCTGGACACGGGCAACGTTGTAGTGACGTTGACCATGTGAACGGGCTAGGCGGCTGTTTTGAAGAAGGTCGCGGCGCCCGGTTATTTGTTAAAGGGCTAGAGCCGAACACGAAGGGGACATAGTGAAAGGCTACTAGCGAGGTTGAACACGTATGTCTGCGGTGTAGGCGGCAGCTTCAAACAGTTGTTGAGGTAGAAGAGTTAACGGAGGCGGCTGGATAGTGGGATTAGGATCGAACGTTGGCCTGTCGGGCACTCAGTGCGATGGTCGTGCGGGTGATGGCTAAGGAGGCTAAGAAAATTACGAGCGAGAGTGGACTGGTGCAGTGCGAAGAATTCAAGCGCTGGTGCTACTTAGATGAGACAGCATTCACGAGTTTGGCCGACGCGCAGAAGGCGAGCTCCGTGTGCAGACTGTGCGAGGCACTGAAGGTGGCCGTGCAGCGCATGGAGGCTAGCATCAAGGGGCCTCAGGGGGAGCTTAGGGCGGAACGGGAGCAGAGGATAGAACTCCAAAAAGAGCTCGGAGCGTCACGTGAGCGGGAGGAGGCTACCGCCAGCCTATTAGAGCAAATGAAGGGAAACCTTCGAAAAGAACGGGAAAAACGGACCGAGCTAGAGCAGCGGGTAAAGGAGCTAATGGCGCTTTTTCCTAGCCCCGAGCAGTGTGAGGCGAAAGGCGTGGGTAGCGGAGAAGGCGACAAGCAGTAGGAACAAGCGAGAAGGGAGGTCAGGGGGCCGCAATGTCTGGCCACAGCACGGAGGCTCCAAAAACATACAGATCAATGGCGCAGCTGTCTTCAAGCAGGGCAGAAACACAGGACAGACTGCAGAGAGAGAAACAGGTGAAGCAAACAGGGGCGCCATCACAAATAGGAAGCCAGCGATTGGAGCGTAGAAAGGTGCAAATGGTGGGGACTCTAACGTGGCCAGGGTTAGAGATGGCGTCTTCAAGACAGTGAAGGAAGATGGGAGAGTCAGGGTGGAGGCACAGTTAGGGATGAGCATGGTGGATGCACTGGCCAAAGCTCAGGAGGTTGTAGAAAACAGCATGGAGGGCGAAAACCTAGTCATTATTCATGCTGGGCTCAATGATGTGTTGAAGGGCAAAGATCAGAACCTTCAGAGAAAGCTAGAGGATGGCTCGCGTAAGCTCCGAAAAGCCTCTGGGAGTGTGGATGTGACCCTATTGACGCAAAGCAAACTCAGTATTCAAACTACGCGCGCTAGTTCGTGCGCCCCCCAAGAGACCAGCGGCTTGATGATTAAACAAGAAAAGGCCGAGACGGCGCGCACCTCCTCTGTACGGGATTTTGATGAAAAGGAAGTGGTGCACCACTCGAGGGCTTCTCGGAGATCGATCCCCTTTAGCTGATCGCCTGTTAGAAAGGCCTCTAGATTTTCCTTTACTTGTCGGGCACAAGTTAGCCACAATAAACAGTTATTTGTACATTATTTAGATTGTACGTAACAATTCTGGCGGAGGAGTCGGGTATTGATCCCCAACCCAGTTGGACTTCGAGGAAGTAGCCCGGAACCACGAGCAGTCAAACCAACTGAGCTCACGCCAGTTCATCAGCGCTCCAGCCATCGTCTACGTAGTGAGCCGCCGGAGTTTCTCCTGCCACCAGAGCCCAGAGTGTCTCCAGCTGTCTCCGGTGAGAGTATCGAAATGTCGTCTCCAACCGCGGCCGCACACGTCGTTTCGTCTCCAGTCACTGCCATGAACGTCGTTGTCGATGAGCCACGGACGCTGGACCCTTGGCGATCCCCATGAAGACGCCGAGGATCGGCTGGAGGGTTTTCAGCGCGTCGCCAACTGCAACGGATGGACTGAAAAACGGGAGCTCCGCCGAGTTTATTTCGCATTGCAGGACAGCGCACGAACGTGGTTCGAAAACCATGAAGGTACATTCGATTGTGGGATGATTTTCGACGGGAGCTACTGGCCACATACCCGAGGTACAGACCGCAAGGAAATAGCTGGAGCTGCCTTACAAGCAAAACACCAGCGCAACAATGAAAGCGTCACAGTGTATGTGGAAGACATGTGCCGGTTATTCCGCTGGTCTGATCAAAATATGAGCGAGGACAAGAAACTTTGGCACCTGACACGTGGGGTGAAGCAGGAGATTTTCGCTGGTTTGCTCCGATGCCCCCCGCGGAACGTTGCTGAATTTCGCACTGAGGTGACAGCGGTTGAAAAGACTCTGCAACAGCGAGCGAGGCACTACGATCGAGATGTTAACGTCGCATCCGTAGACGCGGTGTCAGCAGTCTTCGGGAATGGCATCGACGTATTACGAGAGCTCATTCAATCGGTGGTTCGAGAAGAGCTCCAGAAGCTAAACGGCAACCCCTAAACGGTCTCGTAATTAGCGGAAGTTGTTCGGGAGGAGGTGAGACAGGCGGTCCATGAGCAGCAGCCACAAGCCCAGCCTGTTCAAGCGTCGGTTCCGATGCAGCCCGCAGTCTCGTACGCCGTGGTACTGAGAGGCACCCCTGTACCTCATTTCGTCGCCCCTGGACCTCTTTTCACCACCCCTGGACCTTATTTCGCCGCAGCAAGCACGCATCTACCGAGACCTCGATTTACGCCGTTCCCAGCCGAGACTAGGATCCGAAAAGCTGATATATGGCGCACTCCTGATCGAATTCCGCTTTGGTATCACTGCGGTGAAGCTGGCCATCTTTACCGGATGTGTGAATATCGCCAAGCTGGACTTCGGGGTTTTCCTGTAAACGCTGCCTGTCCACGGAATGGGGAGCGACCTTTTAAAATCGAGGAGTACTTGTCAACGCGTCAAGATGCTCACTCCTCACAGGAGCATCAGTCTCGGTCGACAGCGCCAATGAGGGATCGGTCACGAAGTGCGCGCCTATATTCGAACTCTCCGAGGCGACTTCCCCAAAGCCCGCTTCGGGAAAACTATATTCTGCGACCTTGGGAGGTAAGGCCGCTGCCGATGCAAGAAAACAACCTCCAGTGCCGATTTCAAATTGTGATGATGGACACGAGACTACGTGTGAAAACGGTAACGTCGCTTCTGATTTGTCGGTAAATTATAGACGGTTACGAAACGAATGCTTTGGTAGACACAGGCGCAGACTATTCCGTCATGAGCAGGGAACTTGCGAAAACACTGAAAAAACTGCTGACCCCTTGGGTAGGACCACAAGTACGAACCACCGGGGGACACCTTATCGATCCGGCAGGCATGTGTACCTCTAGAGTCAGGATACGCGGCTTCACCTACGTCGCCAGCTTCATTGTCCTGTCGGAGTGTTCAAGAAATGCAATTACCGAAATGAAATGTTTGTAGGCCGATGGCGCAGTGATAAACTTGCAGGAAACGTGTGTCTCTTTCTCGACAAAACACGCCATCGCGACATTCGAGAGTAAAAAATGCTTCGATGCGCTCCAGATTGCAGGTGATTATGTAACAGTACCTACAAAATGCATCATCGTTGTCACCGTAAAAACAATGTGTACAACGACTATGAAGGAATGGCAGAAAGCAATGCTGAGCTATTAGTCGAGAAAGGGATCTGTGCAGCAAGAGGTATTGTACCACTGCGTGATGGGTGTACGAGTGTCTTCCTGACAAATTTCTGAAATGAGGTGCTGCATCTTGCGAAGGGAACTGTTGTAGGTCACTTGCACGATTACGTTCCGATTACAGATTTGAATTCTTCCGAGACTGCACCACTACACCATGACGCTATATATTTCATACTCGCATCTATCCACATCGAAGCAGCCCTATCACCGAACCAGAAATAAAAAATCGAGAGCCTTATACGGGAGTCCGCCTCATGTTTTTCCACGTCATCGAAAGTGCAAAGAACATCTATCACCAAACACCGCATCATAATCGATGAATCTGTTAGACCTATTTGCCAGCACCCGTACCGAGTGTCACCAAAAGAGAGAGAAGTCATCAGAGGCCAAGTTGAAGAAATGCTCAGGGATGACGTAATTCAACCGTCGGCCAGCCCATGGGCCTCACCTGTAGTACTGGTAAAGAAAAAGGACCAGACCTTGCGCTTCTGCGTTGACTACCGAAAATTGAACGTCGTCACAAAGAGGGATGTCTATCCCCTTCCTAGGATCGATGACACCTTTGACCAACTACGAGACGCGAAATTCTTCTCTCTAGACCTCAAGAGCGGATACTGGCAGATAGAGGTGGACAAACGAGATCTCGAGACCCCAGATGGTTTATACGAGTTCAAGGTACTCCCATTTCGCCTGTGTTCATCACCCGCCACATTTCAGTGGCGGGTGATGTCCGGGTTAAAATGGTTCGGGTTAAAATGGCAGTCCGGCCTTGGTTATCTCGATGACGTCGTGAACTTTTCGGCCACCTTCGATCAGCATGTGGAACGACTACGGACTGTGCTCGAAGCGATTAGTTCAGCAGGGCTGACCATAAAACCCCAAAAGTGTCATTTTGGTTTTCATGAACTGCTTTTCTTTGGTCACGTGGTGAGCTCTGAAGGCATTCGACCTGACCCCGAAAAGACAGCAGCTGTAGAAAAGTTTCCTAGACCGACAGATAAAAGGGCTGTGAGACGATTCTTAGGGCTTTGTGCCTATTAGAGAAGATTCATCAAAGATTTTTTGAAGATTGCGGAACTACTAACCCGACTGACGATAGAAGACACGCTTTTCACCTGGACAAGCGAGCAAGAAGACGCGTTCAATGACCTACGACAGCGACTCCTAAACCACATAGTCCTGGCACATTTTCACGAAGAAGCCGAAACAGAGATTCACATGGACGCAAAGAATTCGGGACTAGGCGCCGTCGTTGTGCATCTGCAAAACGGAGAGGAAAGAGTGGTCACATATGCTAGTCGCATTCTTTCGAGAGCTGTTATAAATTATTCAGCGATGGAAAAAGAATGTCTGGCAGTAATATGGGCCATACAGAAATTCCGACCGTACTTATATGGTAGACCATTTCGAGAAGTGAGTGACCATCACTCGCTGTGCTGGCTCGCAGGCCTAAAGGACCCTTCTGGGCAACTTTCTAGATGTAGCCTCAGGTTGCAAGAAAACGACATAACAGTCATATACAACTCGGGTCGCAAGCACAGCGATGCTGATTGCCTGTCACGCGCACCATTGGAATCTGCACCTGTGGAAGATGGAGACGACTTTCCATTTCTTGGGGCCGTCAGCACCGCAGACATGACTATCAACAATCTGACGTGGAGTTGCTTAAACTGATCAAGCATCTGGAAGGGCAACACGTGTGTGTTCCTCGAGTTTTTGTCCGGGGATTGTCCTCGTACCTGGTGAGAAACAACGTTTTTTACAAGAGAAAGTTCGAGCACAGCGGGGAGAAATTCCTACTCGTCGTTTCTTCGGCCTTGCGACCCGAAATGCTGGAAGCCTGCCACGATGACCCAGCAGCAGGACACCTCGGAGTGAGTAGAACATTGGCCCACATCCGCACCAAGTATTACTGGCCAAAGTTACTGGATGCTCTACAGCATTATGTGAGGACATGGAGAGATTGCCAGAGACGCAAAACACCTCCATTGAAACCTGCAGGATTTCTCCAACCGATAGAAACCCCTACATCTCCGTTCGAACAAGTAAGAATGGATCTACTTGGTCTATTTTCTACGTCATCAATGGGCAACCGATGGATAGTAGTGACGACAGACTACTTAATCCGGTATGCCGAGATAGCCTCTCTCACCAAGGGCACGGCTATAAAAGTCGCTGAATTTTTTGTCACCAACATTGTACTACGGAATGGTGTGCCCCAAAGGTGGTTATCACGGATCGAGGAACTGCATTCACAGCCAATCTGACGCAGTCTAATATGAAACTTACCCACACATGTCATAGGAAAACAACGGCTCACCACCACCAAACGAATAGGCTAACCGAGCGACTCAACAGAACTCTAACCGATATGCTGTCCATTTACGTTGACTTGGAGCACCGTACGTGGGACAAGATACTGCCGTACGCCACTTTCGCTTATAATACTGCTGTGCAGGAGACTACTAAAGTGACGCCATTCTAGCTAGTCTATGGTCGAATAGTTACAACACCATTAGATGCAACGCTGCCTGTAGGCGATAATACAGAGCACAAGCCGGACATCAGCGAATTTATTCAGCGAGCCGAAGAAGCAAGGCAGTTGGCGCGACATCACATAAAACAATAACAACGCGTGGATGCAAACCGTTACAACCTTCGTCGGAGGGGAATCAACTACGCACCTGGTGACCGAGTTTGGATTTGGACTCCCGTGCGGACGACTGGCCTTTCCGAAAAGCTCATGCGCCGCTATTTCGGCCCTTACCGAGTCCTTCGTCACATCAGCTCCTTGAACTACGAGGTGTCACCGGAAGGACATGTAAGCTCATCAAGATGCCGAAGGAGCACAGAAATCGTGCATGTAGTCAGAGGGAAGCCATACTATGACAGGCAATGAACACCGAACTACACACACGCGATCATGAGGAATACCTATTTCTCCAATGAAGACCGCGCATTCAGACCATCTCAGCAACACTGCTTTTAAGCATCGGGATGATACGTTTTTGGAGGAGAGATAATGGAATAAGGCAAACGCAGTATTCAAACAACGCGCGCGTGTTCGTGCACCCCCCTAGAGACCAGCGGCTTGATGATGAAACAAGAAAAGGCCGTGACGGCACGTGCTTCCTCAGCACGGGATTTTGATGAAAAAGAAGCGGTGCACCGCTCTAGGGCTTCTCGGAGATTGATCTCCTTTTGCTTATCGCCTGTTAGAAACGCCGCTACATTATCCTTTACTTTTCGGGCACAAGTTAGCCCCCAAAACAGTTATTTGTACACCATTTGGATTGTACATAACACTATGTACAGTCCCAGAGGTCTGGGGGCAGCCTCGTGGGATTGAAAGGAGGGTAGTGGAGGTTAATTGTGTGATCAAGGGCTTGAGCCGGCAACTCGGATACAGTGTAACGCAAGTTAACCAAGACGCGTAGGAGCCCTGCGCTCACCCCTTCGCACAGGATGACATTCACTACAGTGGTGCAATAGGCAGGAGGGTCGGTAACAGAATGGGTCGCCAAGTCATAGCTTTTTTAGGGGGACCCAGGGCCCTGAGGCCAACAGTGTAGCCAAAGACGGACCTGAAGGGGCACAGATATTCAAGCCA
Organism: Rhipicephalus microplus; assembly: GCF_043290135.1. NCBI lineage: Eukaryota > Metazoa > Arthropoda > Arachnida > Ixodida > Ixodidae > Rhipicephalus > Rhipicephalus microplus. The sequence continues at coordinate 11,501,994 of NW_027464586.1, forward strand.
CACGAAGTCCGTGAAAGAAGAAATCGACCTAATCCCAAGGGCGGAGCTAAGTCAGACGTAGGCTATATTAACATGCGGGGTGGCAGGAATAGGTTAAGGTGGGAAGAGATGGAAGAGCAGTTGAGGCAGAAGGAGCTGATGGTATATGGGGTTGTGGAGACATATTTTCGGGACATGGAGCAACCACCCTAATCCGGACTACGTATGGGAATATTGCAATAGAACAGAAGGCAGCAAAAAGGGGGGTGGAAATGGTGCATTTATGCGTCAGAGCATGGGTTGGTAAAGAGTCAAGCAGGGATGCATGAAACATTTATTGTTAAGAGGGAAAGTAGCTGGGCAGATGACACTCCTTGGTTTGGTGTACTTGTGGAAGAGAGCAAAGACCAGAGAGGAAAAGCAGGTAATGGTGGAGTGTATATCAAAGGACATTGAGCAATTAGGAGGAGAAAGCGAGATAATTATACTAGGAGATATGATTGCGCACATAGAAGATATAGATGGGTATACTGACTCAACAGGCAAAGTGATCATGGATGTGTGTAAAAGGCATGATTTGATCATGTGTAACAGTACCGAGAAGTGTGAAGGGCAAATAACATGGGAGGTAGAAAGGCTGCAATCAACGATCGATTACGCACTAATGTCACATAGGATGTATGATAAGCTCAGGGGAATGCACTTAGATGAAGGTGGCTCCAGATGTCTGGGTAGTGATCACAAACGTATCAAGCTAAGTTTTCGAAGAGCAGCGAAAGTGGAAAGGAGACAAGATGAGCAACTACAGGCAAATTTTCATTCAGAAAGGCAAATAGAAATTGCTACTAAACAAATTGAGAAAGTAATCACTGAAGATAATAAGACTGTGTGGACATACACAAATCTAATTACACTGTTTGGGCTAGGGCTTGCTAAGGCAGGTGACAAGTCACCTCGGAAAAGAAGACACAAGCCCAAGAGTTGGTGGGATGAGGAAGTTAAGAGAGCCATAGCAAAACGTCAGGAAGCCGCTAGGAAACACAGACATGCTAAGTAACGGGGTGAACCGACAGACAATGCTGAAAGAAAATGAAAAATATTTCTAAGCCCTAAAAGGGAAGCATCCCTCCTGATCAATGAACAGATTAGAAGAAAGGGTGCCCAGTGGCTGGCAGAAGTTAATAAAAAGAACAGAGAGGTAACTGCGAAATTTCGGAACCATTTATACTCCCTAAGAATTGAAACAAACCTAGAGCAGAGGTTTATAACTACAGCTCAAGATGCTAGGTTAGAAGGGGACAAAGCTATTGAATATATACTAACAAGGGTGACAGCAAATGTTCCACAAAGAAGTGCCTTATGCAGCACAATAGACAGGGATGGATCAAGCGGCACAATGTCTCCATTTTCACAACGAGAGTGGGAAAGGGCTCAAAAGAGGCTTCCAAGTAGTACATCAACAGGCCCAAATGGCATTCCAGTTATGCTGATAAAGACATTGGGTCCACAATCTAAACGGACTTTGAGAGAGGCGGTGAGAAGAACAGTAATCGATGGCGAAGTCCCTGATGAATGGAAACTTAGCAGGATCAGCATGATCTATAAAGGAAAGGGGGACAAAGTTGACATAAACAACTACCGTCCTACAACAGTGACATCAGTGGTCTACAGGCTGGCGATGAAGATTATAAAGAAAAGACTGCAGACATGGATAGAGGATGAGGGGGTGCTGGGTGAACTGCAGAATGCGTTTCGGAAACACAGGAAGTTGGAAGACAATCTGTTCTGGCGCAGTGCATCGAAATAGCAGAAAAAGAACTCAGGCCCCTGTGGCTAGCATTTTTGGATATCAAGGGAGCGTACGACAGCGTGGTTCAAGAGGATTTGTGGGGAATACTAGACACACTGGGTGTGGAAGATGGAGTCACTAATCTTTTGAAGGAAATCTATAAAAGTAACAAGGTAGTTATAAAGTGGGAAAAACAGGTATCCAAGCCCACAGAGGTGAAACGGGGACTGAGGCAGGGGTGTCCACTGTCACCCTTGTTATTCATGATGTACATACAAGGATTAGAGGCCAAATTAGAGGGAAGGGGACTTGGCTTGAACCTCTCTTTAGTCAAACAAGGAAAACTCATTGATCAGGCACTATCAGCATTAATGCACGCAGATGGTATTGTGATAATGGCCGACAACAAGGAAAATTTGCAGAGATTGGTGGACATCTGCGGTAATGAGGGAGATACGTAAAATTTATATGCAGTAAGGAAAAATCAGCAGTCATGATTTTTAATGATAACGAAGGTAGTAAGCTTAGAATACAGGAAGTCACGCTAGAGATAACAAATAAATACAAATATCTGGGCGTATGGATAAGCAATAGGACCGAGTGCCTAAGGGAACACGAAATATACGTGACGACTAAAGGTAACAGGGATGCAGCTGTGATGAAAAATAGGGCACTGTGGAATTACAAAAGGTATGATGTTGTGAGAGGAATATGGAAAGGGATCATGGTTCCTGAAATGACGTTCAGCAATGCGGTCTTGTGCATGAGGTCAGATGTTCAAGCAAAATTAGAAATTAAGCACCGTGGAATAGGTAGGCTTGCTTTAGGAGCTCACTAGAATACACCAACCAAATCAGGGAGTACAAGGTGATATGGGATGGACATCATTTAAGAGCAGGGAAGCTAGCAGCAAGATAAAATTTGAGAAGCAACTGAGAGAAATGGGGGAGGAGCGTTGGGCTAGGAAGGTTTTCAGCTACTTGTACATAAAGAATGTCGATACAAAATGGAGGAAGCGAACCAGGAAATTGACTGGTAAATACTTGGAAAATAGCAGGTGGCCAAAGCAAGCAGAAGTATCGGTTAACAAGAAAGTGAAGGAAACGGAGACTGACATGTGGAGAATCGGCATGATTAAGAAGTCTGCACTAGAGATCTATCGAACTTTTAAGCAGGAAATTTCCAAAGAAAGGATGTATGATAATATTCGGGGTAGTTCTCTACTGTTTGAGGCCAGGACGGGAGTATTGCAAACCAAGATATATCGGGCCAAATACGAAGGGGTAGATGCAGCATGCAGTGCGTGTGGAGAGGAAGAAAAAACTGCTGAACACCTGATAATGTTCTGTAAAGGTCTTTACCTTATATTTCAGGATGATGGCGCAGAGTTGTTCAAAGCACTGGGTTTAGGGACAAGAAGGGCAAAATAGACTTTAAGCGGGTAGACCTAACTAGAACGAGATTATCTGATTGGTGGCTGATGTCAAGGAACGAGTGAAATTTAAACCTTTTACTGCAAAGTACGAATCCTCAACCTCACCACTTAAAAGAAAATAAAAGATAAATCTGATAATTAGTTTACTCAATATTACGGCTAGGTGGCGTTAGCCGCCACCCGATCTGAAGAGTACAGCCACATCCATCCATCCATTCATCCATCCATTCATCCTGGATGTGCCCTACTTCTGAGCTGTTCGGACGTGTTTTCGTGCGCTCCATCTGTTCAACGCATTCAAGGTCGTGCAAGGTGTTGCAAGGTCGATTGGTGTAGAAGCAGCGCACAACGAGAGATGTTTCTCTCCATTTCTTTGTTTTTGTGAACAACATTATTAGTTTTTTTTTCTCCTATTCAATAATTAGGTTTGCGAGTACTGTAGGTGTGGGACACGGGCAACGTTGTAGTGACGTTGACCACGTGAACGGGCTAGGCGGCTCTATTGAAGAAGGTCGCGGCGCCTGGTTGCGACAGGCACCCAAATCGCGCGAACATCCCTAGGCGCTTTAGTCCCTAGCGGTGCGCCGACGTCGACTGTCAGCGTTTCTACTAGTTTGGTCAAGGTTGATTTTGGTGTTGTGCGGTGGTGTGTATGGATTGCGGTATTCTTTGCGTTGCGAATCTGGTGATGTGGCTGTGATTCTCGGCCCACCGATCCTTCAAAGGGGGTAGATCGAGCGCTGTGGGTGTTTGGAGCAAGCGGTAGCGTTGAATGACCGACATCCCACGTCGATGTGATATGCTCAAGGTCTAGCTGCCTTGTGTGTGCTGTGTGGTGGTTTATTTGACAAATTTTGTTTCCAGCTCATTTGATGATACGTTAGTGTTGGCAGGTTATGGGAGCCGTAGCTTTGATTTACACGCGCGCAGGCGTGATCATGTTTGTGCAGACATATTTTCGAATGAGATTTAAGGTCTGACACACTGTACTGACAACACCACTGTCACACGGGTTTTTGTTTGCTATGTGGTACCCTTTTATATCACAGTTAGATGACGGCTGCACCGTATTTGATCCGATTAGTTTGGGTGGTTAGCGGTGACTAATACTGGTGTCACTCGAATACTTCTGATCGAAATCGACAGGTCTGTCGCTGCTGCGCCGGATCGATTTGGCGCAGACGCCCTTGCTTATTGGAATAAACGTGCCCGTGTGACACCGGTATGATCGCACGTGCGAATGCTCCAACCCTTTCTGTGCGCTTTTGTGGTCTCTAGCTTCTTGGCTGCTGGTTGCGTCAGAAAACGAGCATGCAAGAAAAGCAGTTTACTGCATATACAAAGCTATTCTATCAAAATTATGCAGAAAAGGTGCATCATACTGGGTAGCCAGGTATGTAATAATGGGACGTCCGCAAATAAGCACATGTACACAGGACTCGAAGCTGGGCCAGTTGGTGACAGTACTTTAACATATTTCAACACAGCGCACCACTATGTGGGCACAAGAGCGATTTGTCCCTTCTCTAGTGTCTGTGTAGTCCTTCCCTGTGTTCAAGCACATGTATGTGTTCAGTCTTGCTAAATGAAGTATCACATGTAAAATTGAAGGACATTTCTTTCTTTAGGAATTACAATGTCATTTTAAGTCTTATTACTAGTTTTCCTGCTTGTTATTTTTTAGTCAAAAGGATGTGATGTTTACTTCACTATAAGATTAGCACATGTGTCCCCGCTTATTAGTGAGTGCACAATACAAGCATTTGGTCTTCGTTGATGCGTGTGCGCAATATTAAATAGCGTAAAGTTACATTTCTCGGCTCCTCTATATTATAAATAACTTCATTTCTTGGGATAGGCACAATGATAAAGTAATATGGCTCTTGTATTGAACGAAATTTCTCAAAATTTTGTTGAGCCTTGTAAAAGACAAGTCCACTTGTCGAAACGTCGTCTCCAGCACCCACCCCACGTTTACAAAATTTTCATGGGTCCCCAGTGTGTAATTTTTAGAAATAAATACTAATAAAACTTTATCTAGCAAACCCATCTTACGATGTTTCTAAGTTAGTGAAGAATTTCCATTCACCAGCAAAAATCTGTAGAATGTAATGTTGTCTTCAGACTGATTTAAAGTTTTTTTAAAATGACTGTGTAAAAAAGCAGTAATTTTTTGATAATTTTCCTGCAACAGATTTGAGTTTGCGCTCTGACACTACCACATCGAAGCATTTATGTGCCCTCGCTTTACTTTTATGTAGCTGAATGCCGTAAGCCTGTGCGGAAGAACAATGAATGCAGCCTGTGGTAGTGTTTTTACGTTCCAGATGGTGGCGGAGGTGACGGTGGTTGCTGTTGTTATTTCATGGCTTATGGGACAGAAGGCACTGGTCACTCTTAGCCTTTTTCTAGCTTGGAATGCTCGCACAATCACTGCATTAATTCTCCTTGACATTGCATATCGGTAACTTGTCATAGCCTCATGTCTGCCTAGTCTGCATTACCCAGACACGGTGTCCCTCTATGTGATATTTCCCCTACAGATTTTTAAGACACAAAAGTCAGGCTAGAAGTACTATTTGCTATTTTAACCGGTCCGTGTTCTTGTAGAAGCCACAAAGATGTGGCTGTTTTTAATGACCAACTAATGACAAAAGGGGTCTAGGGGAGTTCAAAGTTTTGACAGTTTATTCATCATATCCTGCATAAAAAATATAGGCACACGTGTGGAGCAAGCTAGGCTCACATTGAGAGCATACTAACTAATCACAATCTGTAAAATTCTTCTCTACCTACCAGAAAGACAAAGTATTTATGATACCTAATGAACCTCGTGATTTTATACAGAATGCATCCATGCACTCACGAGTAGTTGTGTCCCTGCTTCTGCCAATAATCCAAACCTTATCCAGGTACGGCTCACACTTATGAGAATCGCATGTGTGAGCAAATGTGCCCCATCTTTATCTTTTAACGATGGATCACGTTTCTGTGCATGCTCATTCACGCATATTCTTGCCCGGTCAACGTTCATCTTTTGCCGTAAGATAGTGCAAATTCATAAACGACCACGTTGACACATTGTGTCCATGATTGGCGTGCCTTTGTTGCTTCCGTCATATAGTATACATGGGAAAGCTGAGATGATTTTCATGGCGCAGAAAAAAGAATCGGCATACCATCTCTGTTTGCAACCATTTTTAGGTCGTGTGCAGCTCGGTGCATACACGGTACAACCTCAGGTCTCACTGTTCTGCGCTCTTGTTCTACCCCAGTACCGTGGTGTTCTCTCTTGATAGTCTGGTGGAGCAACTCAGCTACAGCGTGAAGGAGCATGTGAAGGAAACCAACCACAGACAACCTGTCCGATTGGTTTAGAAAAGTCTTCTGCATAACGTGCGAGCACGACCCTGCACATGCATACTCTGGGCATTGTTCAGCTATGGCCCTTTTCACTGTTTTGGAATGCGTAAAATCGTATGTAACAAATTTTTCCTTACACCTACACAAAAACGCCAACAGCCATGAGGACTCTGCAAGGTAATGCGCTGAGCCAAAAACTGCAAAAAGCCACAAGCCTTCATTTCATTTCATTTCATCTATTCTACCCTCAATCGCACATAGCTTTACAGAGGGGAGTGGGGTACAGAAAAAAACTATAACCAAGAGCAAACATAGTAACTTCAAAAAATAATAAAAATTACAAAACATGAAAATTTGATGTTAGGCAGTACAATGAATGTACGTGTAAGTATCATCAGTACGGGGCAAACAGAGTACAAAATTATATATGCACAATATACACTTCACGTGTCATCACGTAAGTAATTCTGTACTGTAGATGAAAACAAGTCGTGACTTGAAATGGAAACCATGTCCGAGGGAAGGTGGTTCCAGTCGTTGGATGTGCGTGGGACGAAGGAATGATGAAAAGTGTTAGTGCGGCAGCTAATGACGTGTACCTTATGTTGATGATCTAAAGGAGCTGAGTAATAGACAGGAGTGGTAATGAACTGAGCTTTCAAAAGTGGATGATTGAATATCTTGTGAAAAAGTATGAGACGAGATGCTTTGCGACGTGATTCAAGTGGCTGTAGTGAAAGGCTGTGTTTCATTGACGTAATACAGCTAGTGCGATGGTAGTTAGATAGAATGAAGCGTGCTGCGTTATTCTGTACCATTTGAAGCGAGTGAGTCAAGTTCAGTTGAAAAGGATCCCAAATGGAGCATGCATATTCAAGTTTTCGACGAAATAGTGTTTTGTACATGGTTATTTTCACGGCTTGAGGGGCACGGCTAAAGTTGTGTCGTAGGTACCCTAGCATACGGTTGCTATTGTTAATAACATAGGTAATATGATGTTTCCAGTTCAAGTCAGATGTTATATGAATCCCCAAGTACCTGTACGAAGGTACAGACTCTATTTCAACGTCATTTAAGATGTAGGTAACAGGCAGTCCAGTAGTTCGTGAGATACGTAAAACTTTACATTTGTTAGTGTTGGGGTCCATGTGCCAAGTTCTACACCAGCTGGCAATATTATTGATGTCACTTTGCAAAGAAGTAGCGTCAGAGTTAGATGAAATTTCTCAATAAACAACACAGTCATCGGCGAAAAGGTGAATCGAAGAAGTTACAACATCGGGTAAATCGTTAATATAAATAAGGAATAGTAAAGGGCCCAACAAAGAACCCTGGGGCACACCAGAAGTAACGGGAGAAGAGGGTGAGCTGTAGTTGTTAGCAACAACGAATTGTGAGCAATTAATTAGGAAAAACTCGATCCAAGCTAGAGTGCCACCTACAATATTAAGGGTCCTAAGCTTTATAGTAGTAGGTGATGATTAATCTTGTCAAAAGCCTTCGAAAAGTATAAAAAAAGTGCAGTCGACCAGTGAACTCCGATCTAGAATGGTATGTAACGAATGGGTAAAACAAAGCAACTGTGTTTCACATGAGAATGATTTCCTATATCCATGCTGTGACGTGCTAAAGAACGATTTTGATTCTAGAAAGTTGACCAAGTAAGAGAAGATTATGTGCTCCAAAAGTTAGCATGGTATAGAAGTAAGTGAAACAGGTCGGTAATGAGTAACAGAATGCTTGTTTCCTGATTTTTGTAGCGGAACCACCTTTGCATCTTTCCAAAGGCGTGGCACCACACCTTCATTAAACGACTGTTGGAATATTTTACCCAGGAACATAGATGAGGCATGCTTAGTGTCTTTAAGGATTCTTGCGTTTATGTTGTCAACACCATAAGCAGAAGATATTCTGAGTGATTCAATTAGTTTTACAATTCCATGGGCCTCAGTCACTATAACAGATGTTGATGGATAGATGCGCGCTGGTAAAGAGACGGTAGCAGAAGTGTACGACCCTGAAAAGTTTCGGACAAAATTTTTGTTCAGACGTGCTGCACACATCTCGGAAGATACGGGAAGGCTGTCCGAGTCAACAAGTACAATTTCACTGTCGTTGGTATTTGAAATAGTTTTCCAAAACTTTCTAGGGTTGCTGACAAGCATTGTTGGCAGAGTGTTAGATAGAAAGTTAGCCTTAGCATCCGAAACGGCTGACGAGTAAACTCGCGCAGCACTTTCGTAGGAGCGCCAGCGTTTCTCCGTACTCTGGAGTTTCGCAGCACGAAACAAGCGTTTCTTTTTGTTAGAAAGTCGCTTTAGGTATGTATGTACCAGGGTGAGCAAGAGCTCACAGGTATAGACTTTAAGGGAACAAAGGTACGAGTAAGTTAATAGATTTTGTTAACAAACAGATCCCAGTTTTCCTGCACGGTTCTATTATCAAAGTCATGTAGATAAGTGTCGTAAAATAGAGAGAGTTTGTTGTTGGTTGCCTCAAAGTTTGCAGCATTGTAGTTATAGATAACCTTGCGTTTATTAGTAGCAGTTGGCATGCTGTTGCGTATGTAAAAATGTAGCAGACAGTGATCGCTGAGACCAGGAAGTGAGTTTAGTGCATGAATGTTGTCGGGCATTTTTGTAAGAATCAAGTCAACAATGTGTGATGAAGAATTGGTGACGCGAGTTGGGTTATTCACCATCTGCGTAAAATTAAACAGGTTGCAAGTATCGAGAAAACATTGGCCATTTGAAGAAAATGGTATGACGCCTGGTAACGATGACGCCCACATTATGGTAGGATAGTTGAAGTCACCGAGAATAGTTATCGAAGAAGATTGATTGATTGATATGTGGGGTTTAACGTCCCAAAACCACTATATGATTATGAGAGACACCGTAGTGGAGGGCTCCGGAAATTTAGACCACCTGGGGTTCTTTAACGTGCACCCAAATCTGAGCACACGGGCCTACAACATTTCCGCTTCCATCGGAAATGCAGCCGCCGCAGCCGGGATTCGAACCCGCGCCCTGCGGGTCAGCAGCCGAGTACCTTAGCCACTAGACCACAGTCGAAGAAGATGGGTACCACATTGTAATTTCATTAATGTTATCGTGAAACTCTTGAACAAAGCTGATATCTGTATCTGGAGGGCGGTAACAGACGCCAAGAACAAGCGTTTTATTATTCACAACCAACCCGCACCATATCACTTCCAATGTAGACGTCCCGTTTATAAGAAAGGACTGGAAACGCTTCGAAATGGCAAGCAAAGTACCACCACCTTGTCTTCCATCTCTATCGCGGCGGTAAATGTTCAACGATTTGGAAGTAGTAAAAATTTTGTTATTGCAAACATGAGCATTGAACCAAGTCTCGGTCACGGCAATCACGTCGGCTTCACAAGAATCGATAAAAGCGTCAAAAGCGCCCCGCTTTCCTATTATACTACGGATGTTCGTGTAGAGCACCGAAATAGGACGTGATACGATACTGCCACTTCCCCTTGCTGATTGTTATGAGGAGGCATCAGATGTCCGCGCACGTCACAAAAGTGCGGCATCAGGCAATAAACGTGCGTGAAGGTCATGGCGGTGATCGGAAGTGGAGTGCGCCCCATTTTCGATGCGGGATTCGCTGCCATTACTGCGAGAATGCGCAGTAGTCTCGCGAACAATGCCCGCGGAAGCATCATAACAATAGTTTCTGTGGTTAACAACGAGCTTGTCGTAACGAAGCTGAAAAGCGGGTCGGCCAGGCAATGATTTTGCATAATTGTGCAGCATCTTGCGCGCTGTTCATGTAGCCTGACAGTAGTCCTCCGATACACAGACTTTATGACTTCTCAACTTAGATCGACGTGCCAGCAGAAGTTCCTTTGCTTTAAGGCTTGCAAATTTTACTATCACTGGTCGAGTTTTCTCGCGTATGTATGGACCACCTAAACGATGGGCCTTTTATACTGTATTCGGGTTGAACTCGGCGCCTAGGCTACTAGAGAGCAAGTTGGTAAGTGCCTCTTCAGTAGCTTGCCAGGTCTCATTTTTATCGGGCATACCGAAAAACACTAAGTTGCACCTTCGGGCTCTGTCCTCGAGGTCGTTTAGACGGGACACCAATGCGTCATTTGCTTGAGTGATGCTGCCGATAGCTTCATTCGTGACCTGCAATTCCTTCTCAATGTCCGCAACCAAGTTAGTCCGCAGTTCAACCGTCGAAAGCCGCCTTTCAATCTCGCATAATTTGCTCGCCACAAGTTGCTGGTTGGCTTTCACCTCGTCGATCGCCTTTGCCAAATTGGGCTGCTCAACGGCAGATGAATCACAGCGGGCACTTATCTTAGAAAGCATTGCCATAACTACTTTATGACGTGCATCAGAAGAAGCTGTGTTGTTCTCGACATCATCTAGTGGCCAAGGGGTCTTTTTTGGAGGCCCTGGGTTTGCTTCAACGTCACCGCAACACAAGAGTAGCGAGCAAAGGGCGTTAGTACACTCTCGCGACAAGACGTATAACACCTGTGGGCGTGGAAGCAGCAGTAAACAACGGTTACTTGTCTTCTTAGCATATAATGAATCGGTTTCACCAACCTGTATAACGTGAAAGCGAAGCTCGTAAGCCATTGCAACAGTTGTGCTGCCTCCACGCCCACTAAACCACTGACGTTCGCTGTTGCCGCTTTTGTTGCTTGATAAGAACACTGTCTCTGACGACGACGATGTCCTGAATGGCCTGGAAAGCTCAGGTGTGTCCGCGCAGGAACTCGGATCCGTAGAAAAGCCGCAGTCTTCTGGAAACTGGAGCTTTTTGGCAGGGGTGTCAACCGGCCTTTCGGAGTGAACCACAAGCGGCAGCCAGACCAAGACGACCTGTATAACGTGAAAGCGAAGCTCGTAAGCCATTGCAACAGTTGTGCTGCCTCCAGGCCCACTAAACCACTGACGTTCGCTGTTGCCGCTTTTGTTGCTTGATAAGAACACTGTCTCTGACGACGACGATGTCCCGAATGGCCTGGAAAGCTCAGGTGTGTCCGCGCAGGAACTCGGATCCGTAGAAAAGCCGCAGTCTTCTGGAAACTGCAGCTGTTTGGCAGGCGTGTCAACCGGCCTTCCGGAGTGAACCACAAGCGGCACCCAGACCAAGACAACCTGTATAACGTGAAAGCGAAGCTCGTAAGCCATTGCAACAGTTGTGCTGCCTCCACGCCCACTAAACCACTGACGTTCGCTGTTGCCGCTTTTGTTGCTTGATAAGAACACTGTCTTTGACGACGACGATGTCCCGAATGGCCTGGAAAGCTCAGGTGTGTCCGCGCAGGAACTGGGATCCGTAGAAAAGCCGCAGTCTTCTGGAAACTGCAGCTTTTTGGCAGGGGTGTCAACCGGCCTTTCGGAGTGAACCACAAGCGGCAGCCAGACCAAGACGACCTGTATAACGTGAAAGTGAAGCTCGTAAGCCATTGCCACAGTTGTGCTGCCTCCACGCCCACTAGACTTTAAGCACTGAGTTAGCCACTGTCAGCAATGGCTCCCACCAGAACACAGGCATCTACCTGAGTTCACCGGGAAGACTAAGATGCCGACACCAACCACAGCAAAGATGATAGCCTTTGTGGCACCCTTGAACTCATGTGTAAACACCAATCATTTTTCAGTCTGCGCAAGCCTGCTAGAACATTGTTAACAATTAGCTAATATGTGACGGTGGTTAGTTTCTTTAAAATAATAAAAAATTATCATCATACGTAACAACTTCCAAAACCTCCCACAAATTAAAATGTTGGTGGAACATAATAAAAGCAGTTACGTGCAAACATAAGAAATTGCACAACACGGGAGCAACATACGAGCTACCTTTAACATAAAACTTGAGACGGGCCACAAAAGCTTATACTGCCATGCCCGCGGCATATCTGAAGGCAACCACACCACTCTCGTCTGTGCAACTTTTTATGTAGAAAAACAATTCGTCGTGCAGGACAGAATAAAATGAGTCCTCAACATCTACCAAGAACAAGTACCCATCGAAGGATTCTTTGAAGAAAGTGGATGATGCATGAAAAATTCAGTTTAAAACGGGTCTCTCATGGCAACTGAGTCTAGCTGCTTCATTAAAGACTAATCATGTTCTGCCAGATACCTCAATCACTCACAATTGTCCTGAATGAAACACCCGGCTTATGCGTCTTGGCCGTAGCAAACACACAAAGGGTGTTCTTTTTGCTAGCTGCAGTATGCAATAGACTCTGCTAGTTGTGCAAGTTCCAAGTACTTACTCAGAGCCACTGCCTTGCTTTTCAAAACTCTTGTTTTGATGACTTTTTACTTGACGAAGTTAATGTAGACTGCTTGTCTTGCCTTGAAAGTTACACAAATCTACATTCGTTACTACGAAGCCACTACTTTTATCCACTTAAAATGGGCATAAATTGTTGCACTTGAAGAATGACAACACCCACCAACGTATCCTACTGACGAAGAGGGTTTTCCATTTTCTTGCTACAGCTTAGACATTGTCTTATAAGCTGTAGTCCCAAACTGCGACATCGACTTTTGCCGCAACTCGTCGGTGCAATGCCAGTAATTAGTGAGCCAGGTTCGTGGCTAAAATTTGGGCCTTTGTTGAGTACATAGCGTACATTTTCTGCAATGTGAACATTTACCAGCCCAGTGAAGCCTTCCCGGGTCGTGCGAGCAGGCTTCTTCAGTATGAAACAGCAGGCATGCCTCATCTTCATGTTCTAGTTTGCCTCAGTGATGTAAGCTGCTGAACACTTGGCATTGCGAAACTTCTTCAGTGCCAACCACTCCAGGTCCAAACTGAAACAAATAGAACGAAGCAAGTAAAGAAAGCACACCTGCTGCTACAAATTATGATTTCACATACTTTCGTAACATCGCCAAATGAAGGTGCAACTCCCCAAAAAGAGCACTCACTTCTTGTAGAACATGGCCTTTCGGGGAAGTCATGCCTTCGTTTGGTTGTGTTAGCAAATATGTAAAATTTTAAAATCCGAAATGCGGTGGCAGGTGCGCTAATTTTTTTACCTCCTTCATACAACGTCCTTTAGTTTAGAACTGGAGTGGTCGGTGCTTAAGAAGTCTTGCAATGCCGACCGTATCATACTTGACCCCGCACAATAACAACTGTCTAGTCAGGCATGTGTTATCAGTCGAAACGCGTCATCTCTCAGAATTCACATGTTGAAAGCACCCATAGGAACCATGCATCTGGTTAAACAGGCACACCTTTCAACATGGTCACTCTTGTTCAAAGCAGCCCAGCATGTCTATTAGGTCACGCGTGCTCCTGGGCACACCACTTCGGAGCCCACAACTTCTGCGAGGTACCACGGATTAAGCCTGGCTGCAGATGCACTGTACAGAGTCGGGGACATGGCTGTACATGGTTCTGGTAAATCTTCCAGATATGTTTCAACGTTGCTAGAAACATGTAGAAAAGTAGTTGGTAGTACAACTACAATGCGTAAGCAGTAGCAGTGCGATGCGAGTTGAATAACCTGTTGGTATTGAAACCAACATGCGATGTGCAACAGCTTGATAACGCATGCTCTTTTTGTATATCAGCCTTTTTTTTCTGTCCAATGCTATACAAAGGCTTCTCCCAGTTACCTACAATTTTCCCAACCCTGTGCGAGCTTATTCGATCTTATGCATGCAAATCCCATCTGGCCTTCTGCCTTTCTCAGTTATTTTCCCCATATTTTCGTAGCCACACAATCTCTCTAACTGGTCACTTGTCTCTCCCTCACATTGATTGACCTGCCCAGGTCTACCTTTTTTTTCTTAATGTCAGCTAGAATATCATCTAGCCCTGTTTGTTCTCTATCAAACTCTGCTGTTTTAATATCTCTATGTGATGCTAACCACTTTCTGTTTCTATTTTGCATAGTTCTTAATCTATTCTGAACTTTTTTCTTTTTTCTTCTTTTTTTACTATCATTCAAGTTTCTGCACCATATGTTAGTACTCACAGCATACAATAGTTGGCCACTTTCTGCTTTAGGGACAGTTGTTAATCGCCTTTTTATGATTTGAGAATGTCTGACATTAAAGCTTTAGCCCATTATTATTGTTTGGTGAATTTCCTTTTCTTGAGTTGTGTGTCCTGTGAATATCTGGCTTAAATACATATATATTGTAAGGATTATAGTGTGCCGTTTCGAACTCTCGCTCTTTTGTTTGGCCTCCTAACATTAGATCCTTGTCTTTTACTTATTTATCTGTAACCCTACTTGAACACTTTTTCAATTTGGACCCTCAGTTCATTGTAGTTCAATGGCACCACTGCTGAAAAGCAAAATGTCATTTGCAAATCGCAAGTACCGAGATATTCCTTGTAAATGTTTATTCGTGTTTCTTATCAACATGGTGGCTCGAATACTTCTGCTAAGCAAGCTGTAAGTATTGCTCAGATTTCGTCTCCTTGCCAGATCCACTTCACGAATAAAATTTTTCTGCTCTGCGACAGCTCCTCCCCCATAAAGAGACTTTTGTAGTCGCCCCTCAAGACCTAAATAAAGTTCGATGTCTGCCTGCTGTGGACTCGCTGTAGATGTTGGCTAAGGTATTCATGCATGCTATATGCACTAGCTACTCTAAGACTGCTGGAATCTCTACCGAGTCGAATGCCTTTTATTAGTCTCTGCAAGCTGAGTAAATAGATGTATTCTATTTTGCAGATTTTTCAGGAAGACAGCGCATGACTATAATCCACAGTGGGACATCTGTTGATGTGTGTATAATTCTTCGAATCTTTCAACTCTTTTTTTCTGTATTTCTTTGGTATTGACATTTTTACAGTTCGGTTGTACATTTGATTCACCAGTACGTGAAGCATTGTGCAGAAAGTGTCACAAGCGAGATCTCCATCTTTGATCGGGTCAACAATTTCGCTGCACGATTTTTCGTTGGTCATGTTTTGTAGGGCTCTATTCAATTTTTTCAGGGTAGGGTATCCAAGGAGATTCGTTCCTAGTTCGGCTTCTGATTTTATGTTTCTTTCTAACTTTGTTTATATTCACTCATGGAGTTTAAGTGTTTTGTTGAACTGTGGCTTGTTCCTCTGTTAGGTGGCTTATTTGTGAGCTGTAGTCTTCTACCACCTTACTATAGATGTTGAGACTGCTCATTATGTTACTCTCCCTGTTGGAGTGTGCATTCGTATTTAGTTTTCTTTTGTCATGCTCTGGCCTTTCTTTGAATTCTTCATCTATTTCTTTGGTGCAATAAATCCCCATGTCGGCAAGTTTCTTTTTGTTAATCAGCCCTCTTTGCTCAGTTAATTAAACTTTAGATTTTAAGTGTGTAGCTTTTGCAGATTGTTGTTTCTTTTTTATTTTTTTTTCATTTGGGAGAGTTTTCTTACTTCTTGCCTAGGGCTTTAACCTAACTGCAGTTGTGTTTTAGGAATCAATGTACTTAAGGTTTTGTTCATTTCCTCTATGTAATAAATTTTTCTTGTTAAGGCCTCGCATACGAGTGTTCTAGGGCAGTGCTGAGAATGCGTGTGACTGCGGCTCTGCTCCATTTTCAGAGGAGCCTTGCAATTTCTCTGCAAGTTAGTAATAATAATAAAATTAGTATTTTGGGTGCCTTATTGGTCCGCATTCAAATTTTGCGGGCTTACTGATGATGATGACTATGGTATTCAAGCATGTGAAGAGAACGTTTTCGTCAAACATTTAAAATGAAAGATTAAAAATGAAAACGTATCGAGCACGAATCGCCGGTCATCGCTTCTGTATTTGAGGTGATAGCTGCGTTGAACTTTGTTTGCTACAACTTAGGCTTACGTTGGCTCGTTAGCACTGCGTGTGTTTCCTGTGAGGAAAAGTGTCATGGGTGCTTCCGGTTTTCTCGTTAGACAAGCGCGAAGTTTAAGCTACGTGTTCATTTGCGGAAAGCACTCATTCTCGCGATAAATCTACTCTTGAGTGACGACAGTGATGAACGCAAATGTTCACAGCTTCATAGTGCACCTCGTGTCAAGGACGGGTAAGCTGTCAACCTCTAACTAATCTCCGGGTTAACGCGCTTTTGCACCATTAGTTTCGTGGCAGTGATGGTAATAACACTCTGTGTTAATGTACCACAATTTGAAAACGTTGTTGCTGCGCAAGTTGCTCAGTTTGTACAGCAGCTTGATGAGATTATTGTAAAGGATGATACAGTTTTTGACAATAAAGGTAAGACTTTCATTTTTTACCGTACTTCGCTGTACGTGTTGCCTACTTTTCTTGTTGCAAGATGAGTACTCATGATGTATATTTATTGCGTGTGTAATTTAAACACGTTGCTGGTTTTAGGATCATATGTCGCTCTTCTGCTGTGCCCGATCTACAGCGGAAGCGTAACCAGGTAAAATCGGCTGCGCTGACACTGAGTAACGGACGAGTCAGCTGCTCAGTGCTGCATAACAAATTAGAGTTATACGTCACATTTGGCCCACTTTTCAAATTGTTATGCTATTTGAATTAATGAACCACAGAAATTGATCAGCGTCGGCGGGGGGGGGGGGGGACATTTTTTCATTTTCGCCCGGGAAAGAACTCCTCAACGGTTAGCCAGCAGTCATGCCTCCGGCACTTGACATGCTTGTAATAAAATAAAAAGACACAATTACTAAACATTCTAATTTCGATGCTACAGTGTAAAAACATCGTTGTTTTTGTTTCTTTCATTTTTTCAGTCTTAGTATAGTACGGACTAGTGTGTAGACGCAAGGTTGCAAGAAATAAATGAAGAGCAATCATTAGTTCACTAACTCAGTCAAATTATTGCTCAGAAGAAACTAGGACAATGGGTGCATTGAAAATCTACGAAAATACAGACAAAAATGAGCTATTATTAACACGGATTATACAAGGTAGTACCAATTTTATCATTTTTTAAAACCAGAAGTGTTATATTGTAGAACCAAAAAACACAGAAGTTGTGAGGAAGATAAGCTTTAAGAGATGAAACGTTTGTGAACACGGGTTGTCACTACAGCCATCGTCTCAACATGCAGACTTCTTCAAGGCTGCAACTGCCAACCTATCTGAATTGTGTAGGGCATATTTATCGAGATGGAGGGAACCCACATACACTGGGGCTAACGATAAGCAATTGACCACAAAACATTTCACATACGTTGTACCAACAAGGCCAGAAGTCATCCCTTGCCTACCTTAGTACATTTTGTATATTCATACCTTCTCCTCCAACTTAAACAAAGCAGGGAAGGCCACATGTGAAAACGGGATGACGAAAACGAGGAGTCGGCATGCTGAATTGGGTGAGTTAAAAGCCGATCCCCCGTAATGGGTTGTTCCAGGGTAAAAGGGGCAATCAATCAAAAGCCCATGAAACAGAAAGAAATGAGGGGCAGGAGGGAGCAAGTGTTTTGAATGGATGGGTAGAAAAGGAGAAGACGTTTTGCTGAATTATCTTTGCCTCGAGGAAGCACCACCTGACAATGGGGATAATTTGGCTTAGAAATTCCTTGAAGAATGGCTTATTTTTTATAGGTTTTCGTTGTGTATGTGCCATGTCAAGTTAGTTCAAGTACCCCCCCCCCCCCTTGAAACTTTTCTACTTGTTGGCTGGAATGTATTAGACTTGTGAATAAGGTGGGGCAATTTTTCTTTTTCAAAAAGTTCGTTACTGTGTTTAAGGTTTAAGATCGTTGAAGATATGTCCTGCCACTATAAAATGTTGCGCCATTGCTTGCAGTTATTTGCCATGCTTGCTTGATGCCTATTTAATGAAACGTTAACAGGTTGTCCAGTTTGTTCAGTAGGATTGAGAGCTGGGCTAGTTGGTGAGATATTAATTCAACATGTGGTGTAGTAGCGCAACTTCGACGGGGACACAAAGGACAAGAAAAGTGAGTGTCGTGTTTTCTTGTACTCTGTGTCCCTGCCGAAGTTGTGCTACTACACTATGTTAAAATGTTGTCCTGTTTGTGACAATATGTAAAGTTAATCATGTAGATAATGTTTGAAATAGTGCAGGTAAAACTAGATTTTATACTATGCATAAATAACTTCTACTGTGTTTATTTCTAACATAATCTTGAAGGTATTTGCAGGTCTTAAATCTTAGATGACAACTAGGTACTATGTGTACAAAAAATGCGGGTTTATTTTTGCATGCACTAACAGGTCCGGGAACGTTTTCCGAAGCGGCTCGCTGCTAGTTAATGTCGGGTAGTACTTGCGAAAGATAATATTTAAGTTTGGAAGTGCGTTTCAGTATTTTATTGCAAAGGCTAATGGCTGGTTAGGCTGTGCTATGGGAAATGTTCAGCTAGTGATGATTTCCTCATTTTCAAGCTTCATTTTGGATTTTGTTCAGAGTGCTGTGCAGGTCAATTTGCCAAAAGTCGCCTTTGGCTTGCTTAATTGATGAGCATAGTGATCGTTGTCGCTACAGACGTTACTTAAACGCTTTGCCTGTCTAATGAATATTTCTTCTTTACCCTGTCATAGATGATGGCTTGCGTAGGCAATGTATTATACTTGGCTATTCGTTGGCATTGTGTAGAGCGTAGCCTTTGATTTCTTTGTAAAAGAAAGAACTCCAAGACAGCCCCATTAAGATGCGCATCACAAGAATTCGCCACTGAAGATTAAATTTCGCCTAACATCTTAGCAGCAAGAACAACATTGTCAACGAAACCAAGATCTTTTTTTTTCTTCTTTTTGTCCAGTGTGACTGGGGGTGGAGTCCGCTTCTCCTGAACACCCTTCCTCCTCAAAATTTCACTTGCATCTGCCCTGTTCATTTTTCTTTTCTGATTGGCATAGCCTGCTATATGTTTATGGTGTGGGCAGAGGATTTGTATTTTTTTCACATCTCACATTAAAGAATGTTTCAATAGATGCCGTCATATCTAGGAAGGTAATTTTGCTGAAAGGGTGGTGCATGGTAAATTTAACACTAGGGTGAAATTTCTTACAATTGCCAGTTAATGCGATTGTCATGAATTCATGTCAGAAAGGAGGCTAGCAGCAAAACTATTGAATCTATTCTTCAAAATGATTCTATTTTAAATAACATCAATGTTACCTCAAGATAACTTATCCACTGAAAGACAAAAAAATACATTTAAATAAAAAATGCACGTGTTAGTCTCTGTTTATGATAGAGTTGTAAAGTACAAGTGGCATAAAGTTATGTTTTACCACTATTGAACCCATTAGTTGAAACTGTGGAAGGACACTCTGGAGAGATTTATAGGCCTCTGCTGCTGTAGTCTCGAGCAGTTTGGTTCCCTGCACTGCAGCAATGCGACATGGTTGAAATCACGATGTACGAACTCCGTACTCCCAACAACAGTTTGCTGTGCAGCTTTGCACTTGATTCACAAGCTTCTTGTGTGTATTTTACGAAAGCATTACAAGGATACTGAAGAGAAACAGTGACCTTGTTTAGATTGACATGCTGCACTCTGAGAACTCTAATGCCAATGCCATATGTTTCACTATCCCAAGTTCATTATTAGCGGAGAAAACTAAAGTTGGAGCTTCACTATTAAAAGTTGTGCGGAAATGTCTATGCGTGACGTCAAGAGTTTTTAAATGTATTTTTTACAATTTTGATAATTGGCCCTGTGGTATTTTCTGAAACTTCGTATGCTTCGTCTATGACACCCACAGATGACAATTTCCTTCATCTTTATTGATTATAAGCTATGTTGAACCCAGCAAACGCCATCAAAATTAATGACGGCATTGTGTTTGGTGAGACATTTTCTTTGCGCGGTTCCGCTCTTGCCAAGCGTCGTGTCGTAGTAAGAGTGGTGCTGTGAAATCATACTTCAATAGTATGCGAAAAATTTTTTCGCTTTTCAGTGTCCCTTCAACACCCAAAGAAAAAAACTAACAAGAATGATGTAAAGTAGCTGACCAGCTCATTCACCTGGCCCAAAGAGAAGTGAAAGTCAGTGTAGTTGTAATGTTAGGTGTACCACATCTCAATGCGTATAATCCTAGGAGGATGGATTTATTTATTTATTTATTCATGTTACCCTACAGGCCCCAGAGGAGCATTGATTAGGGGGGGGTTACAGAAAGATCACAATACATAAAGCATAAAAAGAAATATATCGAAGAAAACAAAGAAAATTGTACAATGGAAGGGAGAAGAACAAACACTATAAGCAAATGCAACAAAATACAAAATGAAAAAAAATAAAGCATCTTTATACAAAATCAAGAGAACATATAAATTTGCAGTAGCTCACGAAATTTGGCCGGATCTCTCAAAGAAACAATTTCATCCGGAAGGCTATTCCAAACTGCGATGGCGCGGGGCAATGCAGAATTATTGAATGACTGTGTGTTGCCGAAGATGCGTCTGAAACTGAGATGATTATGAAGTCGACTAGATGTACGCGAAGGAATGTCAAGCGATAGACGACTGGTCCACGAGTTGTAGTAGTACTTATGGAGGAGGCCTAAACGGGGGACAAAGCGGCGGGAACCCAAGTTACTAAGTGCAATATCGCGTTTGATTTGGGTGATGCTGGAGTGGTGGGTATACATTGAAGTGATGAAGCGGGCTGCACAATTTTGGATGGATTCCAGTTTATCTATTAGGTGTTTTTGATGCAGAGACCAGATCGATGAAGCGTATTCTAGCTGAGGACGTACAAACGTTTGGTAGGCCTGCTGTCGATTGGGAGATGGGGATTGATGCAGATTCCGGCGCAACAATCCCAGAGTTCTGTTTGCTTTCGCGCATATCTTGTCGATGTGAGTGCACCAGGCAAGATTAGTACAAAGATGGACACCAAGGTATTTGTATGTAGATGAACGGGGAATTACAGCTGAACAGATGGAGTAAGAAAAGTTAAAAACCGACTTCCTACGGGTGAAAGAAAGTACGCAGCACTTAGATGTGTTAAGCGTCATTTGTCAACGGTCACACCACAGATTTATTAAGTCGAGGTCCTTTTGTATATGTACGTGGTCTTCTTCAGAGTTAATAGTTCTGTACACAACGCAGTCATTCGCGAAAAGACCAATTGAGGAAGAAATGTTACAAGCAAATCATTAATATAAATCAGAAAAAGAAGAGGGCCTAATTCACTGCCCTGGGGCACACCTGATGAAACAAATGAAGTAGACGAGCTGAAGTTATTGACAAATGTATACTGCTGTCGATTGAACAAAAATTTCCAAGCCAAGATAATGTTGATGAGTCGAGTTTAAGTGCAGACAGCTTAGCTATTAGGCGACAATGGGCAACTCTGTCAAATGCTTTCGCATAGTCTAAAAAGATGCAGTCAACAATTTTATTACTATTCATGCCGTTATGTAAATCAGACGTAAATTCTAATAGCTGAGTATCACAAGATAACGCTTTCCGAAAACCATGCTGATCTAGAAAGAAGAAGTTATTTGACTCAAGATGGCTGTATATATGAGAGGTGATGATGTGTTCAAGCAGCTTGCAACAGATGCATGTTAGCGAAATGGGGCAGTAGTTACCGGGTGTGTGTTTGTTACCATCGTTGAATATCGGAATAACCTTCGCTATCTTCCAGCCAGTGGGAAGTTGACCAGAAGATAAAGACTGTTGAAAAATGTGGCATAAAATTTGACTGGAGGAAGCGGACGTGTTTTTAAGTACTTTGGAATTAATATTGTCAACACCACACGATGTAGACAGCTTTAGACCGTGTATAAGTTTTGATATGCCTTCAACAGTAACAATGATAGGAGACATGAAGCAGTACTCACGATCGGGGACACAGGGAACCGAAGAAAAGTCTTTATTAGTAAAAACCGAGCAAAAAAAAAAAAAACGAATCGAAGGTTGAAGCACACTCAGATGCAGAGATAGGAACATCATCGGTGTTATGTAATGTAACAATGTCACTGCCACGGTCAGGCGAAATGGCATGCCAAAACGTTTTAGTATTAGTCAGTAAAAGTGAAGACAGGTCGGCGGAAAAATATTTCTTTGTCGCTTCGCTAATCGCAAGACAGTAAGATTTTAAACAGTCTTTATACATAGACCATGACTTAGAAGATGATAACCTTTTAGCTGAAGCGTATAACCTTTTCTTTTTATTTCTGAGCGATCTAAGCGATTTATTAAACCATGGGTTGGATTTGTCGTTAGAGATTGTTATTAGTGGAACATATTTATCTATGAGGAGCGCTATAATGTTTCTAAAGGAATTCCAGTTATCCTGAACAGACCTGTTGGTGAATGAGGGAAGAAATGTATTGTGTAGGAAGACATCAAGTTCAGAGTTCATTAGATCGTAATTTGCCTTGCTATAATCCCTGATTACCTTGCGCTGAACACCCGGCAATTTTAGTGGAATATTTTATAAAACTGTAGAAGGTTGCGATCGCTAAAACCATCTAATTGCACAATTGTACCTATGGTATGTGGCTAGGAAGCGTGACACAGAGGACAATTTATTGCAACAAGCACACAATACACGTAAATTCAAACGAGCCCGTGCACTGATTTTCTCAAACAAGCAAAAAATAATATCCAGTCTCACAAGGCTTCAGCACTGTGGTACCTTGTGAGGTGACGCTCATACGCCCGAGCAGAGCACTATGAAAATGTCTTTAAACAATTTAACTGTTGTGCGCTCCGTTAAAACAGGTTTGCAGTCAAGATAACTGGGTCATTAGCCACTCATTGCAACAAAAGAAATGACACGCCCAGTTTTTGTGTCGGTACTCGCTTACTATTATTTACTAACTGAATTGGAACAACCAAAACAACCGCTAAACAAAGCACATCGCCCTTTTGAAGGCATCTATTGGCAAAAAAAGAATTAACTATGGCCGTTAAGTAAGCGCTGATGAAAAAAGAAGCAGACACGCTTTCTTCAGCTGTAGGTTGATGGTACTGTAGCCAGTCGCCGCTGAGCGCAGGCCACGTGCTCACGTTTTCCCTTTCATAAAGGACGACAGCGTATAGCCATGCTGACTATGACTGGTAACGTGGGAAGTCTGCTCTCACAAGCTCAAAGGCTACACATGGCTGAAGATTGCCCTCATTCACACAACTTCTTTGATGGACATGCGAGTTTCACCAGGGTGAACTAAAACTTGAAACAGTGCAAACGTATTTGGTATGCTGTGTTTCTTCTCTTTACATAGAGGTACAAGTTTCCAAGTTCTTAGTACTTTAAAGTCAGAGATGCACACTGGCCAAAGCACTACCTACAACTTCATACTACTATAAAATTCTGAGAAATCACTCCTTTGGCGCCGAAAAATGATCTGGAAGGGGGCCCTTGCTTGGTCTCGGACACTTATTCAATATAAAAGTGCTTTTAAAAAAATCCACACCTGTGTTTCTAATGAAATGCTGTATTGAATACACACGCATTTACTGTTTTACAGACCCGAGGAGAATCCTTGTGTGAAATTTCAGGCGCTATGACAAGGCGGGAAAGATGTTCTACAAATGTTCAGAGAATTTGTGACAACTCAGAATGCAGCGTCGAGGCATCACATTGTAAAAGTGTTTAAAAAATCTCGCGCATATATGAGGACTCCCAGAACTTTGGTTCCAAAGAACTGCTGCTGCGAAATTCCGTAGTGGAGAACAGGTTTAAAAAGATTTGCGGGTGGGGAGGGGGCATTTGCTCTGTATTTAACAGTGCCCACTCGTGATTGAAGTTGGAATGGACACACTAGCATGTGCTTTTTCCATAGCATTGCTAGGGCTGCACAACAGGCCCATTACAGACCCGTACAACCAAGGAACGCTTGCCACCGATTCAGCTGCTCTATCTGCGAGTGTTCTCTTCACACTATTTTAACTGTGCAATACTTTACAGTAAAAATGCACACCTGTTTTCATATTTTTGTGTTTCAACCAATTTTGCTTAAATATCTGCATTCTGAACAAAGTGGACACTTATTACAGTTTCTTATGACAGTTTATGCTTTGAATTGCAGCCCGAGTCATGCAGTGAAGTTCATGCATGCACAGCTTACCTACCGCCATCTTTATTTAGGAGTGGAGAGATAGGCTGCTGCTTGAATTGTACAGGAAAATAAAGGAGGAGGTGGGGTAATTTGTCATGGCTGTTATAGGCAGGTGTACTTGCTGCCAAGGATTTCAAAGGAGGAGAAGTTACAGTGGTGGAAATTAATCTGCACTCCAGCCAAGTGCACAACGACCTAAGTCAGGAACATTATTGAAACGAAACATTAGATAAAAATTTTAGAAACTGCTAATAAAGCATTATCTTGGCTTCATCATCCGACATGTTGTCGTTTTCCTAATGTCTTTATTTCTCCTGCATCAAAAACCTCAGGCTGAGCATTCTATTGTTATTACTAGCACATATGTTTGCAGGAGCTTAATTTGCTGCATTCTTGGATAGGATATTTAGTAAAAGTACTCAGTGGCATTATAGTTCATCTGCTCCCTCATTTGGTTTTAAGACGCACTTTTTTCTAGATTTGCACTTGTCTCTAATTGCAGAGAATTCATATTGATTTTTGAGGTGTGTAGTACATAACAAGCAACTTTTTCAGGCAAGGTTACCTTATCATTTTCGGTGATATGTGGGGTTTAACATCCCGAAACCACCATATGATTATGACAGACGCCTAACTTTACAGTTTCTTGCAAGTAACTTTTATTAAACATTTTTATTTGTCCTGAAACATTTTTTCTTCGACAGTATAGCTGCATGACTGCTGCGAATTATATAGAATTAGTTTGCCTAATGAAGATGAAGAAATTTTGTTGATTTGCAAAAGGTGTGTGTATGGGCCAACGTGAACACATAACCAACTGTTTCAAACATCCTCCCACGCAGTAATTGTTCCCTGGTGAACTTGTCTTCTAGTTTGAACAAATGCGAAAAAAAGTCATCGCAATAGAAAACGCCTTGAAAAATCGCACTGCTAAATAATGCCATAAATTCTGTGATGAACCACACATTCACATGAAAAATACTGGGAGCAGAATTTCGCAAGCACTGTACATCTACGCTGGTTTAGAGAAGAATTAATAAAATTATGTTCGACTGTTTCATGTCGCAAAACTAAAATCTGGTTATGAGATGCGCTGTTTTAAGTTAAAGCCTAAATATTTTGACCTCATAATCTCCCTGAGTGCATGAAACTAGGGAACTAGTACATATTACAACTATTATAATGAGACTCCTGAGGTTCGGAATCAATCCTGTGATCTTCTGCAGAACTGAAAGCAGTGGCGGATCTAGAAGGGGGGTGCTAGAGGCAATCGCCCTCCACCCTAAAGCCTGTGAGTATCCCCTCCCCGTCTTCAGTGCTTGCCGTCCACCTGTTATCACCAATTAGGACAAATGACTGGGATTCCCTTAAGCACACATTATTAGTATTTATGCCATAATGGAGTTGTTAAGCTAGTAAAAAACAAAAAGTAATGAACCTGCCCCTCTCTCCGGTGTTACTTTAAGCAACCCCCCTTCCCCGAAAGTGATTGGCTGGATCCACCCCTGACTGTACGGTACCGTTTCCGTTTACCTTAGGGTCAGATGAGAGATACAGACTTTCTTTCTTTTAATGCACTATTTCATATTTAAATATAGGCAGCCGCATTTACACTGATGATTTTCAAAGCTACATGTGTAGACCGAAAAAGCATGTATATGCGACCAATGGTATAGCGTCCTGTACAAACAAACAGTATTGCTCCTATGCTCTACAGCAGAATGCTGAAATAACATCACAGCCTTGAACAATAGCTTAAAAAAAACCTCTTTGTGGTGAATGGGAGAAGTGACATATTAATCTCTTTTTTGGCATCTAGCATCAAGTACTATGCTAAGTCAGAGTGAATTATGACAAAGACAGACAATAATTATATAAGTCACTTCTGGTTTGTTCAAATATCTATAATGAAATGCTGAAGCATAAAGAAGATGATAAATATGGTGCTACTACATGTACATGCAACAAAGTGGAACCTCAATACTAATTACCTAAATTCAATTAGTTCTATGGCTATGGAGATCACCAGCAATGCTGTTACTGAATTATGTTACCCTCTTCATGGGATACAATAAAACACCACATTTAAAATATAAAAGTTTTCTGTTTACTAAGTTGAGGCATTTGTTATTAGATTATTTGTGATGTGTTTGACATTCTCTGCAAATGCATAGCAATTGAAACAGCACCTGTTAAATCAGAGCAAAAATACTCTATTCATTACAGTGAAGTTCAATATGTTATGCCACTATCCTGACACGTTAAAGAAAATGTGGATAATTTTTGACCATCTTGACTTCAGAAGTATTTGAATTTTTAGACATTTAATGTTCAGGTATTAGCAGTTTTTTATAAAAGGATAGGAAAGAAGCTATATAAAGAGAAAAAATAGAGCTTAGTATAACTTAGTTCGGAGGCCAGCAAAAGAGCTTAGGACCTAGAAAAACAGTTGACGTTCCTTGGTGTTAGCGAAGGGCGTTAAAACTCCATTGCCAAAGACGAGCAAAGGCTTTTTTTTACAAAAGATCTGTACACGGTGACAGATTCCCAAGAGTGCTGTGATCAAGTGCTTCTAGCTTTTATTTAACTGCGAATAACTTGCTTAAATTGCCGCAGCTGTTGTTTCGTACCTTTTGACCACATATTTTAGACAAATACTATTACGCTTTGCTATAGTCAGTAGGCATGGAGTACCATTTGAGTGCTTTTTAAAAACTAATGGACCAGCTGTTGTCGATCGTCTGAGCATGTTTTCACAACGAAAAGTTAACACAGACAAAAGTTACAACAATAGAATTTATTATGCATTAAATCTGCCAAGCAGTGGTCTTTCAGTTGCAGTTGAAAATTGCAATATGGTAGTGCATGATCAATGTGTCAAGGCCCTCCACTGCCCTGGTCCTTTTATTAATGTATGAGATGTGGTCTTTTATTAAATAATTTGCATTATGAAGTGGGAAAAAGCAACAAGACCATAACTTATACTTCTTGCCCAAAATAAATTACTGCTAGATCAAGAAAAGAAGATGCACCGACCGAAATACGCCGCACTTAACTGCACTGTAGAATGTACCATAATGTTAACGTTATCGCGCGCGATAAACATATCAAACAACACCTTCATATACAATCAACACCTATACATAACCTTCATAGAGTACGAGAAGGTGTATGACTCAGTCAAGACATCAGCAGTAATGCAGGCACTACTGAATCAGGGCATCGAAGAACGCTACATAAATATACTGGAAGAAATCTACAGTGGATGCACAGCCACAATATAGAAAACGATTGAATTCCGATAAAGAAGGTTGTAAGGCAGAGCGATACAATCTCTCCAGTGCTATTCATCTCGTGTTTACAGGAGGTTTTCAGGAACCTAGCTTGGGAAGAGTTAGGAATAAGAGTTAATGGAAAGTATCTTAGTAACCTGCGATTCTCTGATGACATTGCCTCGATGAGTAACTTAGGAGATGAATTACAGCTCACGATTACAGAACTGAACATCAAAAGCAGAAAAGTAGCTCTGAAAATGAATGTCCACAAAACTAAAGTAATGTGCTACAGTCTCGGCAGAAAACTGCACTTCGCGATAGGCGGAGAGACGCTGGAAGTTCTAAAGGAATATGTCTACTTAGGACAGGTAGGAACCGCGAAGCCGAACCATGAGAGTGAAGTAACTAGAAGAATAAAGATGGGGTTGATCACATTCAGCAAGCATCCTCTAATAATGAATGGTAATCTGCCACTAACTCTCAAGAGGAAGGTATATAACAACTGCATCTTGCCAGTATTTTTCTACGGAGCAGAAACCCGGAGGCTTACAAAGAGGGTTGAGCTTAAATTGAGGATGACCCAGTGAGCGAAGGAAAGGAAAATGATAGGTGTAACTTTAAAAGACAAGAGAGCAGAGTGGGTCAGCGAACAAACCAGGGTTCAGGATATCAGAGTTGTAATCAAGAATAAAAAATGGACATGGGCCGGGCACATTGCACGTAGGCAGGATAACCGCTGGTCATTAAGGGTAATTGAAAGGATTCCCAGCGAAGGCAAACACGCGAAGGGGAGACAGAAAGTTAGGTGGGTCCATGAGATTAAAAAGTTTGCAGGTATTACATGCCAAAGAAAAGCACAAGACCGGGTGGATTGGCAGATCATGGGAGATGCCTTTGCCCTGCAGTGGGCGTAGTCAGGCTGATGATGACACCTTCAATGTACGAAGAGGTTTAGATTTAGGTGTTAAGTAAAAAGGAAGCATGCCAAAGTTGCGCTGAAGGCAAAGCACTCGCCTTTAATGCAGATCGCTATTTACAGGTGACCACTTGACACACCAATTATACAATATATGTATAATGCTGTGGCCCACTGCGGCTCATGTAAGCAGAACCCTAACAATAAAATTTGCCAAAAGCGTGACCAATAAGCTTGTTTGCAAGACCGAGCATGTACATGGGCTTCTTTGCAGACGTTTTATATTTTCTAGTGACTTGCCTAAGTATGATGCACCGTTTCTGCGTAATTTTTATGTAATTAGTAGACTGCATCTGCACCAAACTCAATGCTGTACAGCGCAGCAGCGACAAAGTTGTTGCGTGCAATCAAAATTTATCGAGGAAAACCGGTATTAGTCACCGCTATACGGTCCGCATCAAATACAGTGCAGCGCGACCACATGCAGCAAGTACCTGTGTGACAGCGTTCACTAAAGCGCGTCAGAGCGCACCGCGCTTTCAGAACAAACGTCCACTAGAACCGTCAGCCCTCAAGCATCACCACATTCGCAAGGAATAATATCACCATAATACAAACCGCCGCACAACACCGAAATAAAGGAAGCGCTGACACAGACATAACACACCAAGCGGCGCCTTTACATACCCGCACCGCTCCAGCCAGCGCAGGCGCTCCGCTAGGGACTAAAATGCCTAGGGATGTCGCAAAATTTGGCACCTAGGCCACGCGTGGTCGTGAGAAAAGCACCTAGCGGGGAGGCTACTCTTATTAGTTCGCACCATGGCTCACCGTGGCGCGGCAGTCACCTGTCTGGATAGGTGCTGGAATGTGATGTCGCCTCCTGGCAGAGGTGTCCACTGTCACCCTTGTTATTCACGATGTACCTACAAGGATTAGAGGCCAAATTAGAGGGAAGTGGACTTGGCTTCAACCTCTCTTCAGTCAAACAAGGAAATCTCATTGATCAGGCAATACCAGCATGAATGTACGCAGATGATATAGTGCTAATGGCCGAAAACAAGGAAGATTTTCAGAGATTGATGGACATCTGCGGTAATAAGGGAGATAGATTAGATTTTAGATTCAGTAAGGAAAAATCAGCAGTCATGATTTTTAATGATGATGAAGGTAGTGAGCTTAGAATACAGGAAGTCACGCTAGAGATAACAGATAAATACAAATATCTGGGCGTATGGATAAGCAATGGGGCCGAGTACCTAAAGGAACACGAAATATACGTGACAACTAAATGTAACAGGAATGCAGCAGTGATGAAAAATAGGGCACTGTGGAATTACAATAGATATGATGTTGGGCGAGGAATATGAAAAGGGGTCATGGTTCCTGGGCTGACGTTTGGCAATGCGGTCTTGAGCATGAGGTGAGAAGTTCAAGCAAGATTAGAAATTAAGCAACGTGAAATAGGTAGGCTTGCTTTAGGAGCTCATAAAAATACACCAAATCAGGGAGTACAAGGTGATATGGGATGCGACATCATTTGAGGGCAGGGAAGCTAGCAGCAAGATAAAATTCGAGAAGCCATTGAGAGAACTGGGGGAGGAGCGTTGGGCTAGGAAGGTTTTTGAGCTACTTGTACATGAAAAATGTCGATACAAAATGGAGGAACTGAACCAGGAAATTAATTGGTAAATACTTAGAAACCGCAGGTGGCCAAACCAAAAAGAACTATCGGTTAAGAAGAAAGTGAAGAAAATTGAGACCAATACGTGGAGAATCGGCATGATTAAGAAGTGCGCACTAGAGATCTATCAAACTTTTAAGCAGGAAATTGCCAAAGGAATGATCTATGATATTACTCGGAGTAGTTCTCTATTGTTTGAGGACTAGCTGGACGGGAGTATTGCGAACCAAGACATATCGGGCCAAATACGAAGGCGTAGATGCAGTATGCAGTGTGTATGGAGAGCAAGAAGAAACTGCCGAACACTTGGTAATGTTCTGTAAAGGGCTTCATGCTATAGTTCAGGATGATGGCACAGAGTTTTTCAAAGCACTGGGGTTTAGGGACAGGGAGGGCAAAATATATTTTAACTGGGTAGACTTAACTAGAACGAGGTTATCTGATTGGTGGCTAAAGTGAAGGCACGAGTGAAAATAAAATCATTCACTGCAAAGTACGAATCCTCAACCTCACCATTTAAAGGAAAAAAAGATAAATATAATGGTTAGTTCACTAAGTATTACGGCTAGGAGGCGTTAGCCGCTGCCCGATCTAAAGGGTACAGCCACATCCATCCATCCATCCATCCATCCATCCATCCATCCATCCATCCATCCATCCATCCATCCATCCATCCATCCATCCATCCATCCATCCATCCATCCATCCGTCCGTCCGTCCGTCCGTCCGTCCGTCCGTCCATCCATTCATCCATCCATCCATCCATCCATACATCCATCCATCCATCCATCCATCCATCCATCCATCCATCCATCCATCCATCCATCCATCCAATCATCCTGTCTGTGCCCTACTACCAAGTTGCGCGGACGTTTGTTCGCGCGCTCCGCCTGTTCAACGCATTCACGGTCGTGCAAGGTTGTGCAAGGTCAATTGGTGCAGAAGCAGCGCGCAACGAGAGATAAATTTCTCTTCATTTGTTTGTGTTTGTGAACACGATTATTATTTTTTCTCTCCTAATGAATAATTAGCGTTGTGAGTACTGTAGGTGTGGACACGGGCAACGTTGTTGTGACGTTGACCACGTGAACTGGCTAGGCGGCTGTTTTGAAGAAAGTCCGGGCGCCCGGTTAGTTGTTAAAGAGCTAGAGCAGAACACGAAGGGGACCTAGTGAGAGGCTACTAGCGAAATTGAACACGTATGTGTGTGGTGTAGGTGGCAGATTTAAACAGTTGTTGAGGTAGGAGAGTTAACGGCGGCGGCTGGATAGCGGGATTAGGGTTGAACGTAGGCCTGTCTGGCACTCGGTCCGATGTTCGGGCGGGCGATGGCTAAGGAGACTAAGAAAACCACGAGCGAGAGTGAGCTGGTGCAGTGCGAAGAATGCAAGCACTGGTGCTACTTAGATGAGACAGCATTCACAAGTTTGGCAGACGCGCAGAAGGCGAGCTTCGTGTGCAGGCTGTGCGAGGCACTGAAGGCGGCCGTGCAGCGCATGGAGGCTAGCATCAAGGGGCTTCAGGGGGAGCTTAGGGCGAAACGAGAGCAGAGGATAGAACTCCAAAAAGAGCTCGGAGCGTCGCGTGAGTGGGAGGAGGCTACTGCCAGCCTATTAGAGCAAATGAAGGGGGACCTTCGAAAAGAATGGGAAGGGCGGACCGAGCTAGAGCAGTGGGTAAAGGAGCTAATGGTGCTTTTTTCCGGCCCCGAGCGGTGTGAGACGAAAGGCGTGGGTAGCGGAAAAGGCGACAGGCGGGAAGGAACAAGCGAGAAGGAAGGTCAGGGGGCCGCAATGTCTGGCCACAGCATGGAGGCTTTGAGAACATACAGCGTGGTGGCGCAGCAGTCTTCAAGCAGGGCAGAAACACAGGACAGACTGCAGAGAGAGAAACAGGTGAAGCAAACAGGGGCGCCATCACAAACAGGAAGCCAGCGATGGGAGCGTAGAAAGGTCCAAGTGGTGGGGACTCTAACGTGTCCAGGGTCAGGGATGGCGTCTTCAAGACACTGAAGGAAGATGGGAGAGTCAGGGGGAAGGCACAGTCAGGGAAGAGCATTGTGGATGCACTGGCCAAAGCTAAGGAGGTTGTAGAAAACAGCATGGAGGGCGAAAATCTAGTCATTATTCATGCTGGGCTCAACAATTTGTTGAATGGCAAGGATCAGATTCTTCAGAAAAAGTTAGAGGATGGGATGCGTAAGCTTCGAGATGCCCCTGGGAGTGTGCATGTGACCATATGCACAGTCCCAGAGGTCTGGGGGCAGCCTCGTGGGATTGAAAGGAGGTTAGTGGAGGCTAATTGTGTGATTAAGGGTATGAACCGGCAACTTGGATACAGCGTAATGGAAGTTAACCAAGACGTGTACGAGCCCGACGCTCGCCCCTTTGCACAGGATGGCATTCACTACAGTGGTGCGATGGGCAGTAGGGTCGGTAACAGAATGGGTCACCAAGCCATAGCTTTTTAAAACGCGATGCAGCGATCTTTTTTCTGCATGCAGAATAACCTGCTCTTTATATATTTTTTTAAATGAATTGAATCTTTATTTTCATGTTTCATGCTAGATGAACAATAGCGGCAGTAAAAGCGGCACTGAAACAGCTGAATTGGCTCCCGCTACTTAAGCTGAAAGGGTCAGAAGCATTGACATACAAATAAGATAACAGCATACTATCCAGAAATATCATAATTTTATTCAATTATGTAATCTAAATGTAAGCAGGATACAACAGTTCTCATAACGAGAAAAAAAATCAGAAACCTAAAAGGCTATGTATATATACATGTGTTACAATATGCGTAACAGGTGAAACATACAAAAGGGTAAACGACATCATATACAATTTATAAGGATAATGATGCAATATGTTTTCTGGTTATAAAAAACTGATGCAACTTACAGGTTGTAGCCATGCATGAAATCAGGATGAGCCTCAAGAGAACCTATGTGAACGCGGAAAAGTGGGCTCTGTCATTTTGGAGACGCGATACCAGAATACCACTGCATTACTGATACCAGAATTACCATTACAGATACCATTCCAGATACCATTCCTGATACCATTCCACTGATACCAGAATACCACTGCATTAGAATACCACTGCATTCCTGTGCTGCCCTGCAAGGCACAAGTGTTACGTGAAAAAGGTGGCCTTGATGCATTTGTTTTCTGGGTTGTGCTCGTTTCTTAGATGATACAACCACCTCGGTAGTACTATTACTTTTTCGTTGCTCTCGAGGGTTGTCCTTCTGGTTCTTCTCATTATATGGCCACTGCGGGACCATTAGGCACAGCAAGTATGTGGTATTAGGTATCATGCATAATATTCGGTATGTGAAAAAGCGTTGGCGCTAGCCATTACACAAGCTCATTTGGCATTTTCAATGGAACATTATTTTTTCTTATACCAGGCACTTTACAGCCGGTGTAAAAGTTGCTCTCCTCCCTTATTTCAGGCTTCTTTAATGAAAATACTAACATCCTGAGGGTGATTGTGAAGCTTGGTATATATCGTACTGTGCCTGAACGCTTTCCTGTCCACATCCATGCCCTTTGATATTCAGCTATAAATTGATTCCACCTTCAAATTCTGCTGTACTAGAATTGCTTACCAATGGCTAATGTCATCTATCGTGTAAAACAATTTTTTTATTTTCGCTTTTTCACATACCATTCTCACTGCAGGTGTCTTCTGAATGTCTTTAAAGGCCGACTCCGGCGATTTTTCGACCGTGTCAATGTGATTGTGTTTCTAGGTTCCTGAGACACTCTTGTCACGAGCCCAGTAGCTGAAATGCTTTGAAAATTCGAAAATAATTTTTAATAAGCAAAAAGTTGCAAACCAAAATCCGACCGCGCGTCCTGTCTGCATATGACATGCTATTTCGTAAGAACCGGAGGTCGTATACTGGTTACACCGGCACGTGGTACGAAAACTCTGAAAGCCAGACCAGTGAAGCACCGGCCACACTACCGGTATCGCCTTGTGGCCAGCACAATAAATGCTGTAGCAGCCAAAGCAGCGATGCCATCGGGTGCGTCACTTCCGTTGACAAGCTAAACATGACGTCACAGAGACAGCGTTGTGAATAATTCTGGCAAGCGAGGTGAGCTTCTCGAGTCAATCTTTAAACTTCTGAGGGAAACAGCACCAGCCTCAGTATCGTATGATAACTAACCCTTTGCTATGTTGTGATATTCTCGTGAAAGCGCATTCAAGCCTTGTGAAACCTTAAAGAACAATGTCAATTAGCGAGATACAGCGTTCTGTACTGTACCAAGTTGGTGAAAAACTTTGAGTTCATGCAAATATCGTAATTGTGAACGAAACAGTGTAACAGAGCGTTTTTAGATACAAGTGTGAAGGTTAGATTAGGTTAAGATATGAAGCGTCATAAAACCGCATTAAACAATGTCAGCTATTGAGGTGCAGTTTTTTCACCATTACAAGTCGGAAACTGCGATATCTAATGTGAAAGCGCATGAAACCGTCGTAATGTTGCAGAAAGCATTGTAAAGTAGCGAGTAAAACGTTTACTAACGATAGATGTGCGAAGGTTAGATTAGGTTGAGTTATGTTAGTTTAAGCTAGGTAGCGTCATGAAACCACCAAAAACGACTTCATCTAGCGACATAGTGTTGTTTTGTTGCGAGTACGAAACTGCGATAGGTGAAATATTGTGAAACCACACAAAACGGCATGAACTAGCTAGATATTGCGTCTTGTACCGTTACAAGTGCGAAACTTCTATATTGTGATATTCTCGTGAAAGAGCATGCAAGCATCGTGAAACCTTTAAGAACGATGTCATTTAGCGAGATACAGCGTTCTGTAGTGTAATAAGTTGGTGAAAAACTGTGAGGTCATGCAAATATCGTAATTGTGAACGAAACAGTGTAACAGAGCGTTTTTAGATACAAGTTCGAAAGTTAGGTTAGGTTAAGTTATAAAGCGTCATAAAACCGCATTAAACAATGTCAGCTATTGAGATGCAGTGTTTTTCACCATTACAAGTCGGAAACCGTGATATCTAATGTGAAATCGCATAAAATTGTCATAATGTTGCAGAAAGCATTGCAAAGTAGCGAGTAAAATGTTTTCTAACGATAGAAGTGCGAAGGTTAGATTAGATTGAGTTATGTTTGTAAAAGCTAAGTAGCGTCATGAAACCACCAAAATTGACTTCATATAGCGACATAGTGTTGTTTTGTTGCGAGTACGAAACCGCGATAGGTGAAATATTGTGAAACCACACAAAACGGCATGAACTAGCTAGATATTGCGTCTTGTACCGTTACAAGTGCGATACTGCTATATTGTGATATTCTCGTGAAAGAGCTTGCAAGCGTCGTGAAACCTTAAAGAACGATGTCATTTAGCGAGATACAGCGTTCTGTACTGTACTAAGTAGGTGAAAAACTGTGAGGTCATGCAAATATCGTAATTGTTAAGGAGACAGTGTAACAGAGCATTTTTAGATACAAGTGCGAAGGTTAGGTTAGGTTAAGTTATGAAGCGTCATTAAACAGCATTAAACAATGTCAGCTATTGAGATGCAGTGTTTTCACCATTACAAGTGGGAAACTGCAATATCTATTGTGAAAGCGCATGAAACCATCGTAATGTTGCAGAAATCATTGTAAACTAGCGAGTAAAACGTTTTCTAACGCTAGACGTGCGAAGGTTAGGTTAGTTTGAGTTATGTTAGTTTAAGCTAGGTAGCGTCGTGAAACCACCAAAAACGACGTCATATAACGAGATAGTGTTGTTCTGTTGCGATTACGAAACTGCGATATGTGAAATATTTTGAAAGCCACCAAAATGGCGCGAACTAGCCAGATACTGCGTCTTGTACCGTTACAAGTGCGAAACTTCTATATTGTGATATTCTCGTGAAAGCGCATGCAAGCATCGTGAAACCTTGAAGAACAATGTCATTTAGCGAGATACAGTGTTCTGTACTGTACTAAGTTGGTGAAAAACTGTGAGGTCATGGAAATATAAAAATTGTGAACGATACAGTGTAACATAGTGTTTTTAGATAAAAGTGCGAAGGTTAGGTTAGGTTAAGTTATAAATCGTCATAAAACCGCAATAAACAATGTCAGCTATTGAGATGCAGTGTTTTTCACGATTACAAGTCGGAAACTGCAATATCTAATGTGAAAGCGCATGAAACTCGTAATGTTGCAGAAAGCATTGTAAAGTAGCGAGTAAAACGTTTTCTAACGATAGAAGTGCGAAGGTTAGGTTAGCTTGAGTTATGTTAGTTTAAGCTAGGTATCATCGTGAAACCACCAAAAACGACGTCAACTAACTAGATAGTGTTGTTTTGGGAAGTGTTTCGGTTCCCCCGGTGGCACGAACCTTTTCGAGGTAAAAGCGTTCGGTTCACCCAATAGCCGCTTAAAACCGGCTTGACTTGGCCTAAAGTGTATGAATAGATGGCGTTAGAATCGGTGTGTTGGAAAACATTTTTCAGGCGATTTGCGCGTTCTTTATTGTGTGGTTCAGGTAGAGTTCCTCACTAGCTTGTGACACACAGTCTGTGGCGGGTTCATTGTATTCTAGTTGTGATGTTTTTTTCTCCGATGTTGGTGTTGGATTGGACTGTAATCTATTTGAAATGGCGAGAACCGCCCCTGCCCGTGGGGTCGTGGTCGCTTTCTGTTATTAGAAAGTGATTCATACGCAAATCGCTGCCGCTTTTGTTAATTCCTGTGATGTCGTCGTGTTCAGGAGCTTCTCATCCGTGCTTATCGAGTAGTTAACGTCATTCGCCCGAAGCACAGAACACCTACAAGCCCGTAGTGTTTGCCAGCAAATCTACAAGCAATGATAACGAGCATAAAATAAAGGCCTTTGGAACGAGATTTGTGAATGATGGTCTGACGCATGTACTACGCGGATGTATGGTAGGTGCATGCGTGTTGCTTGAGGACCGATCAAACAGCTGGTGTCACTTGGGAGGAAGTATATACTGTGCCAACGGTTTCGTTGAAGCCCTTTCTTGCGTAAGTGCGCGAGATAGATACGGAATGCACAAGTTGGAATTAGAGAACGTTCTTGTCCGAGTGGCTTTATTAAGCAGTCGCAGATGATGACAATTTGTTCGCTTAGCAGTGTGTGTTTAGATTGGGGTAAGCAACAGTGAAAGTAGTTGTGTGTGGGTGAGGAAATTAGTTTTCTTTGTTGCGGTGCCTTTCTAAACAAATCCGTTATTTCTTCTCTTCATTGCGTTGGTCTCTAGATGTGGCACTAAATTTTGCTATGTGCTCTTCGTGACACTTCCCCTCGCTCAAGAATGCTGTAGTAAAAGTTGACGTTCAGCTGAACTGTTTAAAGTTCCTTGCAGCTAAACACAGCAACATTTCTTTGTCTATGTGATCAGTTGGACGCACGTTATTTGGCATGCCTTTTATAACGCAAAACGTTTCTTTTTTTTTTCGTGTACTGAACAGTCCGGAAAAAATCGGGGACATCTGTCCCGACTGCGACAGCGCGGGCAAAGTCTTGGACAGTCCAGCCAAATTCGGGACGGCTGGTAACACTAGTTTAGGCAAGTGTATAAAAATGAAAAAAAAAATGTAATAAAATAGAAATTTCATTACTGGGAGCATTGCCGAGCTTCAATTGCTAACACGTGAAGGTCTTTTTAAAAGTTAACATTGCCGCAATACAGCAGTGTCTTGGGGTGAAGTGCTTGCAGTGTATTGCAGTAAAGCATACATTATGCGCGCGCGTGCGTGTGTGAAATGGAAGCGTAGCACTGCTATTAGGCCTAATGCGATGCGCCGTGCTTTGTCTCATTACTGTTCATGCGACAGACGGCATCAGCACCAACTTCAACCTTTGTAAAGAGTCCATATGTTCCCCCCATATTATTTTTTTTAATTGTGGCAAGTGATTCACACTGCAGTAAACTTCTAGTATATCGCATGAATAATTTAAAATTGTTGCATGGCCCCCAATAAAGAAGTGAAAAATACCTGTGACAGACTCCTTGGTACTCCAGATTTTGTGCCATCAGATATGTGCTCTAAAATGAAAATGATCATTATTAGTGAAATATATACTCAGGCTAGGTATTGGAGGCGATTGTGCATGTTTTGCAAATTTCCTTTTAAAAGCTCATGCTTCACTTTATCGGGCTTTCTTTAGGTATTAAGAAAATAGCTCCCCGAGAATGGTCTAAAATTAAACACACAGTTTGTCATGGGGCAAGTTGAGCTTAGCAAGAAAATGAATTATGAAAACCATTCTGTCGCATAACTAAGAGCAAGCTGGTTTCAGGAAACATGTTGACCTGAGATGATGGCACGTGTTCACGCATCTTACAAAGGCTGATTGTTGTTATAATGTGGTTGTAATTGGACAAATGTCTGTCATCAGGTGTGGAGATACATCGCATCTCTGATGATCAAATTTTTAAAGAATGGGTTTTCAGGGGATGCTAAAAACTTTTTTTGAAGGGGTGAGCATTAGAGAGCATTACTTTATTAAAGTCTCCAATTTCATTAGGTTAGCACTGAGGCTTGCAGGTATGGTATATGAGCATGGTCACTTGAGTAACACTCAGAGGTCAATAATTATAGGGTGAGCAGCAAGGTATGTATGAAACAGGATTATGCAAATTGCAAAAATAGACATAATGAAGTTGTCGAGAAGACTGTTAACAGTACATTTACAGGCTTCACGCACAATTTGCTTTCCAGCAGGGTGAATTTACTTTTGCTGATGCTTCCGATGGCATCATTGCACTTCATAAGCACTGGTTTTATGCACTGCACGTGACGATCTTGTTTTTTCAAGGTTCATGTACTGATTAAAGAGTATAGGATCAAGAAACTTACATGCTGTCTTGAGGCATAATCAGGCTCACCATAGAGGTAATTGGTGACATTTTAGTGAGTTGTATGTGGCAGGTCTGTGTACATAACATCATGGTAATCTTGCAATGCTGTAGCTTTATTTGTGTAACGAGTGAAGCTTCTTTTCCTGTTTAAAATTTCTGCCAAGCAAACAAGTTCCAACAGTAGGATTTGCCCTTGGGTAAAGCAGGTGGTAAGAGTGAGCTTATTCAGAAGCCCTTCAAGAGTACCCACTGAAGGAATTAGTACCTATAGGGCAAAAATTCTAGTGCACCAAGAAGGGCAAGAAAGAACGGTGCAGGTTAACATTTCAGGAGGGCATCTTCTGGACATGATCCTTCTCTAGCCACAAGCTTGTATGGCCAATATTTAGCAGACTCCTACTAACATAAACTAGGTATAAATGTTGCTTCTCTATTGCAAGATGACACACCATATACCTCTTGAGAGTCTCCTCACCACAAGCCCTTACATTAGCCTAAAAATATTTTTTTCTATGGTGCCCTTTTTTGTCCTAAACAGTTGTCTGAAGCAACAATATGCACATTGTGAAAGTCTAGCTGGTGACCACAGAGATGGCTCCCGCCATCACGATGTACACTCCACTCAAAATGTAAGACACTGCAAAATCATAGTCCGGTGTGCGTGCATACGACCTTGAACATGTAAGCAGTGACCACTTCTCTTGTGTTCTCTGCACTGGAGCATACTTGTCGCACGCCTGTTCAAGATTGTGACAGTGAAATTAGTTCTGGCAGTGCTGTCTAAGAGTTAAGACTGTGTACACCCTTAGGAACACCATGGTGGAGCGAGCAGAGGTTCATATCAAATGTAGCAATAAACTGGCAACACCATGGTGATATAAGCACACTTGCAATAATTTGTTACATTTTTATTGAGGCAGACATCACACAGCTAAGCCTAGTTGTGATCTCTTTTCATTATTGTCTACATAGTTTTCCCGTTGGTCACAGCACAGGAAGAAAACTTTCTCTGTGGGAGCACCATATTTTAAGCTTGCATGACTCCAATGAAGCACTGTGCGAACAGATATATTGAAAACGTCAATAATTCGGGTCCTATAAATGGTGAACTGGTTGTCACATTCAGCCGGTGATCCTGCAGGAGCTTTAGCATATACTCTAAGGTCATTTTGCATCAGCAATGCCACATACAATAGTTCAACAATGGTTGTTAATGGGCAAGATGATGCATAGCTTCAGGGGGGGAATTAAGCTAAGGGGGAAAATTATAGATACCTAAGCACCACTGGAAAAATGAAAAAGCACAGAAAAAGAGCGTCAATCGCAGCTGAACTACAGAAAATATTTACAATGCACCACACATTTGCGTCGTCTAGAAATTTCTCTAATAATGTTATACCAACCTGCATGGCAACAAGTACTTCTAAGGTAATAAAGTGCAGAATGACACTTGCATAAGATAGGAAACACAGGACGCGAGTTAGCTGCCATCTATCTTTGTTTGAGGCTTTGGTAGAAAATATATAAGGAAACAGACACATGTGCAGAGTGATAGTGTGCAATGTCACAGTCATCAAAAACATCACTTAACATTGCCTGCTCGAGAAACTTTCCTGATTTTCAAAGTTTCAACAAATGTGTCACAATTAAATACCCCACTTCTTTTCCAGCTTGAACTGCTTCCAACAGTTCACATCTATCAGGACTGCTGCCTGTAATCTTTGTCTGGTATTTATTCTGAACTGACATGCCCTAATACTTGCGCACAATCAGCCAGATTTGTCTATCTAACCTTAACAGCCTGTAAGTCCACGTGTAACAACACCCGCTCCACCCTTCCAGTGGTCATGGTTTATACGGGTCATTACATCATTCAGTTGGCTGCCTAACTATACTTTCATTCGTTTCATATTTCTTGAAAATAGAGATATGTGAGCCCTACAACTGCTTTGCAAAAAACGAATGAAGTACAACACTTGCTATGATGGCTTAATTAAAAAAATTATTTGACGATGATGACCCAGAAGCTTTCTCTAGAAAACATGTGAAGCCCATATGGAGAAGTATGTGTCCCAGGGAAATTCTGAAACTGCCAAATTCGAAGGGTGTGCAAAATATTGTATGATTTCACTTACCAAGTTGAATACTGTTCTATTTTATTCAGTCGTCAATATTTGTAGAACTAAATACTTTTTACTTGTTTAATAAAATTTAAAATGTTAGGTGCACTGAAATAAAGACAAAATGTGTAAAAGTATCATACATTTCATCCCTGGCAGGTTATACGCAATAAACATGACAGCTTATCTAGTGCAGCTGGCTGCTTCGCTCTAGGAAAGTGATTTTGCTACCTATATAATTGGCACTTACCTTTTCTTAACACTTCTGTACATTTTAAGGGCTTGCTGTTTTCATCAGATACTCGATTCCTACTTTAAAGATTGCTAGGAGTCCTTATTATAGCTGCAAAGGGAGATTGTGATAAGTGAAGTGCGCGTTTCGTGAAGTGCGCGAATGCAACCAGTGTTCGGTTTAAAATGTGCGTGAGTGCACCGGCATAAGGAAGAAGACGACGACGACCGATGGTGTGGACGCGCGCTTTCGCGATGTATTCGGTGACAAAGACGATGGGCAGACGAGGCGCGTGAAGTTCGGACCAATGAGAGGCCCCCACGCTGGTTTGGAAGAAGCCCGAACGAAGAGCGGGGCAGACGTGGCCGGGACGCGACGGAGGCAAGCAGGCTACCAGGGCGCGGGGGTGGCGGCCGACTTCCTGAGGCAAGGCTGCTGCGGGCTCCCACCTGGTGGGGCACCCGAGCATCATCTATCGTCTGGCGTTGGCCAGGCCGCTCGTCGTCTGGCGTTGGCCAGGCTGCTCGTCGTTTGGCGTTGGCCAGGCTTCTCACCATCTGGCTTTGGCCAGGCTCGTCCCGTTTCCAAGGCTACGTCCCAGCGTCGGAGGACGAACGCTGAGAGGTCACTGACCTTGGTGCGCTCGGAGTTACCTTCAACCCGAGCAACGCTTAGACCTCTGATCTACCTTGTCTGCACCCCATCGCATCAACCTTCGCCGTCTACAAGAGTGCCGCGACCGAACGGTGACAGTCGCTTTTGCTATTGCGGAACTTACGCATCCTTAGCATTTCATGGTCATTAGGTTAATTTCTCCTCCAATTTGTGTGCTTTGTTTGTTTTTCCTCTTATTCCTTTCTCTTTATCTAGTTTATTGAAAATATATTTAGTTGTTGTTCTTGTGTGTATAAACGGTCTCGTGTTCTCTTTACCGATGTGGGTTTCTCATCGGTTTGTATGCACAAGAACCTACACGAGAGCTTGTGGGTTGACTAGCCTCGTGACAATTGGCGTCCGCGACAGGACGAGATTGTTTATGCAATTAAGGTTTCTACAGAAGGAGAGAAAATGACTACGTCTAATTTAACGGTGTTAGCGATACGCATGGGGCTAGAGGGCGATGAGTTGAAGGCATGGCTTGATGAGCGTGAGGCACGAGCTCGCGAAGAAAGGGCAGCTGAGCGAGAGGCAAGAAAGGAGAGGATGGAACAGGTGGAGTTGGAACGAAAACTTGAGGCCGAATTCCAGAAGACGATTCAACCGCGTCTTCAACTTGCTCAGGTGGAAGGGGCCAGGGGATCCGCGGCGTCGGACCATGGTCGACAGGTGCGAGAACCGCGTAACGTTAACCCGCACAATTTCATACCCGGATTTAATGAAAACCGGGATGACCTTGATGCTTATCTCAAGAGATTTGAAAATGTGGCCGCCGGTCAAGAATGGCCTAAGGATAAGTGGGCCACGGCACTGAGTCTGTGTCTGAGCGGAGAAGCTCTCAAAGTATTTGGTCGCTTGTCTCCAGAAGAGGCACTTGACTACGAGAAAGCCAAGCTAGCATTACTGCAGCGTTTTCGTTTCACGGCGGAGGGCTACCGGGAGAAGTTCCGGCATAGCAGACCTTAAGATGAAGAAACAGGCAAGCAGTATGCAACCAGGTTGGCAAGTTTTTTCGACAGATGGGTGGAGATGTCCAAGACAGCAAAAGAATATTCGTCTGTTCGAGATCTCATAGTAGCTGAACAGTTTATCAATCAATGCCATAACCGCGTGGCGCTTTTCCTACGTGAGAAAAAATGTCGTAAGCTAGATGAAATGGCTGAGGCTGCGGACAATTTTTTAGAGGCCCAACGACAGTCAAATTTGTTGGTTTTTCGCGACAAAACGGAGAACGGCGCCGCAGGAAAATGCGGAAGTACAGCGGGGAAGTCTTGATGATTGATTGATTTGTGGGGTTTAACGTCCCAAAACCACCATATGATTATGAGAGACGCCGTAGTGGAGGGCTCCGGAAATTTCGACCACCTGGGGTTCTTTAACGTGCACCCAAATCTGAGCACACGGGCCTACAACATTTCCGCCTCCATCGGAAATGCAGCCGCCGCAGAGCGGGGAAGTCTCCCACTCGATGTTTTGCCTGTGAAAAAACAGGTCACAGGGCAGCAGAATGTCGTGCTCGGACAAGACCATACTGTGACTACTGTCGCAAAACGGGGCATGATATTAATGTATGTACCAGAAAGCAGAACGTCACGAAGAGGACTTCTTGTATCTTGTCGCCAGAGGAAAAGGCAGAAGTAGTGACTGAGATACCTGCGGACAAGCAGGAGGAGAATATGACCAGTGCGGTAAAT
The DNA here is from genome assembly GCF_043290135.1 of Rhipicephalus microplus. Taxonomy (NCBI): domain Eukaryota; kingdom Metazoa; phylum Arthropoda; class Arachnida; order Ixodida; family Ixodidae; genus Rhipicephalus; species Rhipicephalus microplus. The sequence goes on from NW_027464586.1 coordinate 11,545,975, forward strand.
ACGCGGCCAAAGTCAGAAAAACATCCGATGCCAGTGCTGCAGGGCATTATATTCGGCCAAGCTGCTTCCGTCCTACGGGATACGGGAAGCAATTCAATGGTGGTTCGGCGTTCTTTGGTGCCAGATGAAGCACTGGCAGGAACCACGACGGCCTTGTTCTTAGCAGACGGGAGCCGGATCACGGTACCAGAGGCGAAGGTGGAGATTTTTTCGCCATATTTTTCAGGCACGTGTATCGTGAAATGCATGTCCTCCCCGCTATATGATATCATCGTTGGCAATGTGCCAGGATCTCGTGCTGCTGATGACCCTGACAAGAAATGGAAAGAAAAACTGGCTGAAGGGAACTTCACTCCGAACGGCGTAGCCAAGACCTTGTATAAGAAGAAAGAAGACCATCGTTTAAAGACATCACTTGGTAGTATGAAGAGCACAAGCGTCCGGCCGGATTCAGCTGCAGTTAGCGCCAGAAGTTTGAAGATGAACAGGAGGGAGCTCGAGAGGGCCCAAGCAGAAGACAAGACCCTGGAAGCTTGCAGGGACAAAGTAGGGCAGGTTTTTTATGGCAGAGGATCGACCCAGTATTCCTTTGTCATGGAGAAGTCATTGTTGTATCGAAATTACCGACTATCCTCTGGCAAATTGATACAGCAGGTCGTAGTTCCTCCCAAGCTACGAAGTCAAGTGTTGAAGATGGCCCATGAGAGTTTGATGTCCGGGCATCAAGGAGTAACAAGAACGATTGATCGGGTGTTAGGTTCATTCTATTGGCCAGGGGTCCTGGAAGAGATTAAAAGATACGTGCGGTCCTGTGACACGTGCCAAAGAATGTATCCAAAGCACAAAGTAGGAAAGGCTCCTCTTGGGAAAATGCCCCTGATTGACACTCCTTTTGAGCGCGTGGCCGTGGACATTATTGGACCCTTAAAGCCGGTCTCAAATAGGGGCAAGAGATACATACTGACCATGGTCGATTTCGCTACGCGCTATCCTGACGCCATTGCTTTGCCGGCGATTGACTCCGCGACTGAGACAGACGGGTTGGTCGAAATGTTTTCCCGCGTTGGATTTCCCCGCCAAATCCTGTGCGATCAGGCCTCGTGCTTCACGTCGGACCTGATGAGAGAAGTAAACGATCTGTTGGCAATCAAACATCTGAGTTCGACGCCCTATCATCCCATGTGCAATGGTTTGGTAGAGCGATTTAATGGGACTTTGAAACAAATGCTGCGCAAGCTATGCCAAGAGGATCCAAAATCATGGGATCGATTGCTTGCACCACTTCTATTTGCATATCGAGAAGTTCCTCAGGCCAGCATGGGGTTCTCTCCTTTCGAACTCATTTACGGGAGATACGTCCGAGGACCACTCAACTTGTTAAAGGAGCTGTGGACTGGAGAAAAGATCGAAGAGGAGGTGAAAACGACCTACGGATATGTCCTCGATCTCCGGGATCGTCTGGAAAGAACGCTAAAATTAGCCCATGAGAACCTGTACAAGCGAAAACGACTCAAAAATATCACTATGATCGGAAGAGCAAGAGCCGTCAGCTGAAAGTTGGAGACCGAGCTCTTGTTTTGCTTCCTACAACAGCGAATAAGTTGTTGATGTAATGGAAAGGGCCGTTTCCGGTCATTGGGAAAAAGGGCGACTACGACTATTGGCTGGACTTGGGGCATGACGCCAAACGTTTCCATATTAATATGTTAAAACGATATGAAGACCAGCAACCAGACACAATTCCACAAACAGCATCTTTTGTGGTTATGAAAGAGGAGGAGACAGATACCCCTCTACCAGCTTGCACAGTTAAGCCGACTGTGGGTGTAGAAGCGATTCCGATCGGCAGTAGCTTAGAAGAAGACAAACGTACAGAACTTCGGAAGATTCTAACCACCTACCAAGATGTATTTTCTGAGATACCGGCAAAGACAAATCTGTTGGAATGCCGACTTCAATTGACGACCTCTGAACCGATCAACGCACCGCAGTATCCTTTGCCGTTGGCCATGAAGGGAGTAGTAGAACAAGAAGTTCAGGACATGTTAAGACTGGGTGTGATTGAGCGATCCCATTCGCCCTACAATTCGCCCTTGGTACTTATTAAGAAGCCGGATAACACCTATCGCACATGCGTCGACTTCCGTCGCATCAACGAGATACTGGTTTCCGACGCTGAACCCATACCTAGGACCGACCTAATGCTTACAGAGGTGGGCACAAAGAGATACTTCTCAAAGTTTGATCTCACAAAGGGGTATTGGCAAGTCCCACTTGACCGGACATCGAGGACAGTAACGGCATTGTCAACGCAATCCGGTCATTTCCAATTTATATACATGCCGTTTGGCATGTATATAACAAACAAAGCACACAAATCCGAGGAGAAATTAACCTAATGACCGCGAAATGCTAAGGATGCGTAAGTTCCGCAATAGCAAAAGCGACTGTCACCGTCCTGTTGCGGACGCCAATTGTCACGAGGCTAGTCAGCCCACAAGCTCTCGTGTAGGTTCTTGTGCATACAAACCGATGAGGAAATCCACATCGGTAAAGAGAACACGAGACCGTTTATGCACACAAGAAAAACAACTAAATATATTTTCAATAAACTAGAGAAAGAAAAAGGAATAAGAGGAAAAACAAACAAAGCACACAAATTCGAGGAGAAATTAACCTAATGACCGCGAAATGCTAAGGATGCGTAAGTTCCGCAATAGCAAAAGCGACTGCCACCGTTCGGTCGCGGCACTCTTGTAGACGGCGAGGGTTGATGCGATGGGGTGCAGGCAAGGTAGATCAGAGGTCCAAGCGTTGCTCGTGGTTGAAGGTAACTCCGGGCGCACCAAGGTCAGTGACCTCTCAGCGTTCGTCCTCCGACGCTGGGACGTAGCCCTGGAAACGGGACAAGCCTGGACAAAGCCAGATGGTGAGAAGCCTGGCCAACGCCAAACGACGAGCAGCCTGGCCAACGCCAGACGACGAGCAGCCTGGCCAACGCCAGACGACGAGCGGCCTGGCCAACGCCAGACGATAGATGATGCTCGGGTGCCCGACCAGGTGGGAGCCCGCAGCAGCTTTGCCTCAGGAACTCGGCCGCCACCCCCGCGCCCTGGTAGCCTGCTTGCCTCCGTCGCGTCCCTGCCACGTCTGCCCCGCTCTTCGTTCGGGCTTCTTCCAAACCAGCGTGGGGGCCTCTCATTGGTCCGAACTTCACGCGCCTTGTCTGCCCATCGTCTTTCTCACTGAATACATTGCGAAAGCGCGCGTCCACACCATCGGTCGTCGTCGTCTTCTTCCCTATGCCGGTGCACTCGCGCACATTTTTAACCGAACACTGGTTGCACTCGCGCACTTCACGAAACGCGCACTTCACTTATCACAGAGATACAGCCAGTATTTGACGTACTTGTTTTTATATTGCAATGGAAATAATACATCAACTGGGAAATAGCAATGAAATATTTTGTATTAAAATTTATTTCAAATTCGTTTTGCTGCACAACTTGTGTACCAAACAGTGGCCGACAACCATTGGGTTTATTTGCGCCGTGCTCTGCCATGACGAAGCACATGCATGAAACTTGAGAAACACGAGCTCATGCATGCAGGTGTAATTATTATGTAGTCTTCCCTTGAAACATCCTTGGTAATTTTAAATACTTGGCTGGGCAGATGTCTGTTAAATTATTCTCGAATGTTCAGGCTGACTACAAAATGAGCAATGCTAATAATGTTCTTGGCTTGTGCCACAAATTTTTTACCACTGATTCTTTAAAAATATTTCCTAACGCTGCTGTTGTACAACCAAACAAGAATACGTACATGCTCTTTAGCATACTGTTATTCACAAAATAATTGCCAGTTCATTAAAGCTCAAGATAGTTAAACATTCATATTCCATAATTACGATCAAACGGCAGGTGAGTTACCACAACAACCAATCTTGTACTGATGTCATTATATTTTCATTATGAATTTACTAATTTGCATTTTTGCTTCTTTTTCACAGAGTATGCATATTATTATACAAGACACCACAACTAACTCATTTATCAACTTCAGTATTTTATCACTTTCAATCAACCGTCATATTGCAAAGTCTTGAAACAAGTCACTTTTAAGACCCACAAGTTTTCTTGTGCCCTTACAGTGCATCGAAGGCCCTGAAGTGTCAAACAGGCCAAAAGGCATTGGTAAGGCTTGTTCATAGGCATTGGACAAATCTGTTTACAAAATGTGTTAAAGGCACATGCGTGCACATGTTTTGGTTTGATTGTACGTTAACATTAAGAAAGAAAGGAGTGGTGCGACATTTCTGGCACAAGCTCAGCATAGGGTTAGCATTGCTAACTTTCACTTCACTTCACTTTATTACTTTAAAGACCACGGTGAGGGGGTATTACACAAGGGGTGGGTTAACAAATGGAGGTTACAGAGAGTGATCTTCTGACAAACAATATGTATTTATGTTTTGCGCAAACGTTTATGAACACGTGATGGCTGCAATGCCACGGGAAGGCCATTCCAGTCCACTGCTGTGTGAAGAAAAAATAAGGCAGCAAAAGTAGTAGTGCGTGCGCGTGCAATTGAAGAAGGATGGGTTGTGCGGTGAGATATGCGCTTTGGTGGGATGATATAAGGTGCTTGATTGAGGGAACTGTGAAAGAACTTGTGAAACAAACAGAGGCTGGCGATGCGGCGACGCACAGAAAGATTAGCAATATCAATGTCACGTTTTAGGGATGATATGCTTATGTCGTATGAATATGAAGAGTGAATGAACCTAGTGGCACGATTTTGTACAGATTCTATTTCGTTTATTAGGTATATCTGGTGCGGGCTCTAGATGGGCGCTGCATATTCTAGTTTAGGTCTGATGAGCGATTTGTAAGCCAGAAGTTTTATGTCTAGTGGTGCGTGACGCAAATGACGCTTTAGGAAACCGAGGGATCTGTTCGCGGATGATATGATGTTGTTGATGTATGTGTCCCAGGAAAGGTGATATGTTAAGGTGACGCCTAGGTATTTATATGACTGAATTTGTTCGATAGCAGAATTAGAGATTAGGTATGGAATGATGAAGGATTACGCTGACGTTGAAATGAGACGAGTTTGCAGTTAGTGGGGTTAAGCTTCATTAACCAAGGATCACACCACTGATGCACGAGATACAGATTTTGTTGGAGTGTAGTTTGATCAGAAACGTTAGTAACTGTGTGATAGATGACACAGTCGTCGGCAAATAAACGAATATGGGAAAATACATGAACAGGAAGATCATTAGTATATATTAGGAACAAGAGGGGTGCGAGTACAGATCCTTGGGGGACGCCGGATGTTACTGGGAGGGAGATAGAACGGGTATTTTTAATGGAGACGAACTGAGAGCGGTTAGTAAGAAATTGTGTGATCCATGCAAGAATGTTGGGGTGCAGGTTCAGCTGGGAAAGTTTTAACAGCAGGCGTTTGTGCGGTACCTTATCAAAGGCTTTTGCGAAGTCGAGAAAGATTGCATCGGTCTGAAAGTGACGGTCGAGAGAAGAGTGTATATCATGAATAAATATAGCAAGTTGGGTTTCACAGGATAATGATTTACGAAATCCATGCTGGGAAGAATGAAAAAAATAGTTGGTGTCAAGAAAGCTCATGAAGTGTGAATATATGACATGTTCCATAATTTTGCAGGGGACGCTTGTTAGAGAGATGGGTCAATAATTTAGGGGGGACTGTCTGTTACCTGATTTGTGGACTGGAACGATCTCTCCTTCCTTCCAGTCGTCTGGTAAAATTCCTGTTTTGAGTGACAATGAGAACATAATCGAAAAGTACACTGCAATAATTTCCTTAGTATTTTTTAACAAGTTAGAGTTAATATTGTCTACGCCAGCTGATGATGAAAGTTTTAATTTGTCAATGAGTGATGAAATGCCACTAAAGGATAACACAACAGGGGCCATCACTGGTATTGTCGTAATAGGTGGCGTAGGAAACGGTACGTTGGCTTCTTTAGTGAACACTGATGAGAACGCGGTGTTAAAGATATTGGCACAAACAGTGTCGCTTACGTCTTCATTTTTATCGTCTGTAAGCATGATGTCTCGTGTTAGTTGCGGGTTTATGATTTCCCAGAGTTTTCTAGGGTTAGATTTCAGAATTTTAGAAAAATCATTGTGATAGAATGTCTCTTTCGCTTTTCTAATTTCAGCATAATAAGCATCTTCCGCAGCATAGTACTTGCCCCATATGTACGCATTACCATTAAACTTCGCAGCTCGGAAGAGGCGCTTTTTTATTTTCAAGTGTTTTCAAACTTTTGGAAAACCAGGGTTTATTTTTATTGGCAGTAAAGCTCACTGTGGGGATGAATTTATTAGTCAAGTCAGTTATCTTGTCCTTAAGCATTAGCCAGCTGTCATTGAGAGAACAGGAACCGAGATTGAGTTCGAAGTATGGTAGGAAACCTCGTAATTCATAATTATCCTTATCATACAAGTGAACCACTTTGTGGAAAATGGGGCGTCTTTGTGGGTTGAAGTTAAATATGGTATGAATGACTTTGTGATCGCTGATTTCACGTAAGTATGCAATAGATTTTAAGCTTTCGGGGCTATTTGTTAGTACCAGGTTTAAAATGTTTGAGGATTCACTAGTGACGCGCATTGGTTCGGTTACCTGTTGGATGAGGTTAAAGTTGAGGCAAACATCGACGAATTTTCTTGCTTCAGTATTTACCGAGGTTGCTGAAACCTGATTGAGCCAATTAGTGGAGGGAAAGTTAAAATCCCCATAAAGCAGAAAACGTGCGTTAGGGTGTTTATTAGTTAGCTAGGATAAGATTTCGTTAAGTTTGCAGGGGAAGTCTGGGTCAGTTCGAGGGGGCCTATAGCATACGCCAAGTATTATTGCTTCGGGAGGGGCACGGCATATTACCCATAATGATTCTAGTTGTGAAGATGTGTTGATTAGAGAGCATGATAGTTCTTTTTTAGTGGCGATGAGTATACCTCCGCCACGTGTATTTTTATGATCGTGACGAAAGAATATGGTATTTATCCCGCACTAACTTTATAGTTAGTGCGGGAGTTTCAGATTAATTCCAGCCTATTTTTTAGCAATATATCTATAACATGTTGTACAAATAGTTTCTGTTAGTAATTTCACAAATGACAACACTATTATCAGCAAATCATGACGAAATTTATATGATAGCAAGGAAGGGGCATTGGCAGCTAAAATGAGAAATAAGCTTGGCTTAGCTGAGCTCAAAGTGAGTTCAATTTCATGCGAAGCATTCAAAGTACTAAACTTTGTTCGGTAGTGCCAAGGTCCAGATGACTTCATTTTAAAGCAAATGTTTATAACTGACCTTGTCAAATGTGTTAGAAAATTCCAAAATAATTCAGTCTATGAATCACTGCATCAAAAGAATGGCACAATTTATGAGTAAATAAGTGGAGTCTAACTTTGAAGCGTAGTTTTAAATCTATACTGGGTAGTGTTGTAGGAAATGTAGGGCGATATAGACGTACTTAGCTGCTGAATAAGCTTTGTTGAATATAATAATAGTAGTGGTATTACGACATATGTGCAAGTTAATATGTGAAAAAATAATATTAATAAATTTTTGAAATCCCAAAAGAAAAAAAAGAAAATTAAAAAAAATCACAGCATATTCATGGAGTGATTGACGATGATTGGGGTGAAGCGTCCGTCCGTGCATGCGTCTATGCGTCCGATCACGTTCGAGAATGCAGATGACGCATGGGTAACACCGATGAGACGCGTGCCAAAGGAGCCGAGCGCAAGCGTCTTTAACGTGCCCGCCACTCTGCTTTGTTCATGCCCCACCAACGATCCACTACGTATGGTGACTATAAAGGAGACTGAGAGATCCGCTCGTTCTATGCATACACAGACACAGCCCCCATGCAGCCAATCTGAGAGTAGGGGTACAGCGCCATCTAGTTATCTTTACCCAACTGCAGTTTCTATGTAATTCTTAAGAAAGCGCTGTCTATTATACTGTTTGGCAAATACTGCCTTCTTTTTTTGTTTTCTCTTCTCTTAGTTATGCATGACGCTTGTACCATATCTAAGGACACAGTGAAAGATGAGGCATCAGTACCAAAATGACTTATTTGGTTTGCATTCTTTTATGATTTGGGGGAAGTATGAGTATTTATAGCAACTTGATTTGAAAGTGTATTTATTAAGTGTTTGTGAGTGCCTGTAATGTGTTAACTTAAAACGACAGAAAAAATCACTTTTGACGTGTCGATCTTTATGTCACTATGAATTAATTGAAACAAAATCTTTAGTCTCGCTATTTTTGCCCTACATTGTAGTGTTAATAGACCAGCTTTCGTTTGCAACGCAGTAGGAGAATTCGTTAGATTACATTTGTTATAAATATACCTCATTGCCTTCCTGTGCACCCTCTTTTAATCCTCGCAATTAGTTACATTATATGCAGAAACCAAGCAATACAATTATAATTATGTTAGTAATATATTCATTTATTATTATTATTATTATTATTATTATTATTATTATTATTATTAAATATTATTATTATTATTATTGCATTGATAACCTTGCACTTGATTTGCAGTTTACTTATTAAATCTGTATTTCACTGTTACACTGTTCAAGGCAGTATTTTTAATGTTCTTACGGAGACCTACATATTTTAACTGCATTTAATGGACTCAGATATATCAGCCAGTCTTGTGGCACACCCTACAGGACAAGAATATTTTTGTCATTTCAGGACATTCCGGGGATGTTTTGGATTTTTAAAGGAGGTACATATTAGGGAATGACAGATGCGCGGCTACCTGTTTTTCATGCAACCTCACCTTATCTCCAAAAGATTAGGTGATGGCAGTATGAGGCAAAGCAGTTAGACCTCTTTAGAGTAGCTTTATGCCTTTCTATAAATTTCAGTGCCATGTCCTCTTCTGGCAGAGAGGTGCTAGGCAATAGGAGGTAAGGGAGTGCCAGCCCCTTTAAACTTCGATGCAGCACACAGCAATATTTGGTTGTGCATATGTCCTGTGCTTTACACAAACTGTTTTTTAGTTGTTTGCACTGCTTGAAATACCCTGTGCCTTTTTGAAACGAAACTTGTACTGGCATACAATGAACTGTAAATGTTGTCAGCATTAGATGTACAAAAAAAAACCCTCATGAAGGCAGTGAGCTCTTACCACTTATTTGCCTTGCACCAGAGCTATTCTGGGATGAAGAGAATGGCCATAAGAAAGATAATAATAATAATAATAATAATAATAATAATATTAATAATAATAATAATAATAATAATAATAATAATAATAATAATAATAATAATAATAATAATAATAATAATAATAATAATAATAACAATAATAATAATAATAATAATAATAATAATAATAATTATAATAATAATAATATTTATAATAATAATAATAATAATAATAATAATAATAATAATAATAATTCACACCAACTGGTTTCATTATAACAAATGATTCCAGCTGATTCTATTTTCAGGCCAGCTGGTTTCATTTTCAGTCTCGAGTGGTTCATGCTGGGACAAACTGGAACATGTTGCTAATCTGTTGGCTTGTCCTTAGTCCCAGCTGTATACAGCCATGGTTTCAGTTAAAGTGAACTGAAACCATGGAGTATTTTCACCTGGAAAGGAAAGAATGTAGAAAGTGATGCATCCAAAGGCAGAAAAGAAAACAATGAGGAAAGATAAAACAGGGAACAGAGCAAGAAAAAAAAAGGCGAGCTCTCAAAGAAAAAGAGAGAAGAAAAGAGAGAAAGAAGGAGGCACACGCACACTGAACTTCTCTTGCCCTCATTTTTGAGGGCTCCTCGTTTTTTTCCTATGCGTCACTTTTTTACCATTACCTGGCTAAATTTTCGCTCCTAAACACAGATAGACTTAATTGATGGTGCACTCAGATTTAGCGTACATGCTCGTTGTCACGTCCTGTCCCGAAATTCTCATGCCTGTCGTGCCAGAAAACAGCCATGCAAGGAAATGTGGTCGGACGTTGCACGGAAGTCCGATTCTGCTACCATACAATGTCACAGTGCGATGTCAGTGACACCTAAGGTTGCAGAAACACACACTGTTCATGGGTACCCTTCACTGCCAATAACTGCAGTGGCATGCACCAGGGCTTCAGCTGTGACTGTTTTCGCTCAAGTAAAACGGCGCCCTGTGCGTGCTCTTGCACTTGTCGGTGGTGTGTGGATGCAGCACAAAGTGAAGAAGACTGGGCGTACTGCCGTGCCACTGTGCTCTGCTGCTTTTGAGCAGAGCCCACCTTCTGACTGAGGGCCACCCGACGTCTGCGGCGTAACATCCACGGTGAGCCCCCAGTCAAAAGGTGTGGCTCTGCGCAAGGACTGCAGTGCGGCTGGCACCAGTACTTCCTCACCTCGTGGTGAAGAGCCTGAACAGGAGCAGAAAGCAACATCAGCAAAATTGTCACACAGCCATATTTGCACAGGTGGAGGAAATTTTTCTGTAGGGAGCACATTCAGCCCTTATAAGGAGTTTAGAGCTAGCTTTGAAGAATGGAAAAGTGAAGGGTTCCATCTGATGCGTATTGAAAGATCAGATAAAAACCCATTGTGTACTGAGAAAGCTTTAAACAAAGCAGATTTTCCTTATGTTCGAGTTAAATTTGTCTGTTGCCACGCAGGATATCCAAATCCGAGGGGACAAAATATTCGACCCAATCAACGCTTCAATGGTACAGGTTGCAACGTTGAACTTAAGCTTGGGCTGCGTGTTTCTCTACAGCCCTATTATGAAGTTGTAAATTTAGTGGATGTGCACAACCATAAAATAGGTCCCAAGATTTTTGTATGGTACAATAATAATCATGCATTAAGTGCTTCTGAAAAAGAGCAACTTCAGGAGTTGATTTCTTGTAATGTGAAATCTAAAGACCTAAAGGATGCCATTCTGAGGAAAACGGAAAAACACGTTACTTCTCGTGATATTATAAACATGAAGCATAGAATAGTTAAAAAAATTCAGGACAATGCTCATCATGGAGCCCTTCTGTTAGAAAAAATCAACGAATTGTTTTCGGAAAACTCTGGGTGGAAGGTTCATATTGAAAAGAATACAAAAAAATGGTCTCTTGTACATATTGCTTCAATCAGAGCATATGGCCCAGTTACTAGAAAAATACCCTGAAGTATTGTTCTTTGATGGTACGTATAAAGTTAATAAAGAAGAGTATATCTTGCATTCGATTCTGTGCGAAGATGGAACAAGCCAGGGGAGGCCTGTATGTTATGCATTTGTTCAGCGGGAGACATCAGAAATATTAAAGTCTGTCCTAGAGACATTCCTTTGTTTGAATCCTGTCGTAGAAGAGAAGTGCAAAATTGTGGTAATGGACAAAGATTTAAATGAAGTGAATAGAATTGAACAGCTTCTGCCCAAATGTAGAATCTTGTTGCGTTCTTGGCACGTGTTAAAGTACTTACACACGAAAGTGATGCAGCATAAGTCAACCAGTCTAGATAAGAAGTATGTTAAAGATATAATTACGAAACTGGTTTTTGCACATACCGTAGATATATATCAAGAGCACTTGCAGGACTTTGAAGAAGCACTTGAAGATGACAAAGCCCGTCTGCAGTACTTTTATAAAAATTGGCACAGCTGCAAGTTCATGTGGATTCATGCTTATCGTGCAAATGCATGTAGTTTAGGAAATAATACTAACAATCGAATGGAAAGCCATAATCAAAAATTAAAAATTATCTAGCACGTGACATGCACTTAGTGGAAGCAGGGAAAGCTCTGATAAGGTATGTGACCCATGATGCTCTAGCACTCAGCCATACACAATATAAAGAAATGAGAACTTGCATTGACACCAGTAAGACTGATAAGTTTTGCATTGAGGTGTCAGGAAAATGCACCGAATATGCTAGAAAATTGGTTTGTAAAGAATATGGGCTGTTTATGAAATGTCCAGGAGACTATGTTGTCTCTGATGGCAAATGCACCGTTTTTGTTGGCAGTAAAGTTTATGAGGTTGGTAATAATATGAACACATGCATATGCACATTCAATGCGCAGTGCCAGCTGCCCTGCAGGCACATTCTCGCAGCTAGATCAATAAATAATATGGAACTGTTTGATGAAAGTTGTGTGCCAAAGCGCTGGCTTAATTCTGATTTTGTGCAGACCAACCAGACAGTGTCACCAGACAAACTAAGCATTTTAGCTACAAGCATGGTAAAAAAGGTACAGCCAAAACTTGATAACTCAGAGGCCAGATATAAATATGCATATGCACGTCTGTTGGAACTTTCAAAGGAAGCTGCTAATGTACTAGCCCAATGTAGCGCAGCTGAACTTTGCAAAAAATTGATCGAGTGTGAGGACTTTTTTTTTCAAAAATCTCGTTACTTACCCTAGAAATAAGAAACATGATTCACCACTTCCTAAAATAGCACAAAGTAATGAACAAGTTAGTGGGGAAGGAAAAGGCTTAGAAAAGTCAAAAGAAGTAATTCGTGGAGTGTAGACCTGAACGACTATCTATTGGCCTAGTCTGTAGATGATGACACTATGAAGAAGGGCTCCACAGAAGATAAATCGGAACTGAAAGTGCAATCTGGTCAAGTTAAATCTGATTCAAAACATGAAATGAACTTTACTACAGCCTCGCCTGATGATAAGGTATATCAGGTTGTAGCAAAGACATCGAACACTAGCTCTTCGCCTAGTGATTTTGCACAGCAACTGACAGCGCTTAGCATACCTCTAATTAAATCCACTCGCGGCCGACCACGTAAGAGATGTGCACATGATACGAAGCGGGGAGAAAAAAGACTACGTTTGCATCTTTTGAAAAGCTCTCAATTTAAAGAGAAGGCACCTGTGATAGTCGTTGGTATAACAGTAGAAGAAACTAGTGACCCCATAGCTGACGCGATTTGTGGTCCCAATAATTACAAACCGTACAAAATAGGTTGCTCTGATTTAGTGGCCTTACGAGGCACGGGATGGCTGTCAGAAGCAATCGTAAATGCAGCGCAATTTATTATTTCGCGTCAGTTTCCTGGTCTGTGCAATTATCAGGATGTTCTTCTTGGGGAGAGCTTGACATTTGAGAAGCGAGACAACTTTATTGAATTTCTGCATATTCCTGGGCATTGGGTTACAGTGACAAATTATGGTGCCCCTACAAACAGTGCTCTTCTGTATGATTCGTTAGACCAGGACATTATGCCAAGTGCAGCAACTCAAGTTATGAACATAATGAGTCTAGCTTCTAATATTCTCACCATTCACGCTAAGGCAGTACAGCGTGAAGAGAACTGTTATGACTGTGGCGTTTTTGCCATTGCTAATGCATTCACCATTGCATCTGGCGTTGACCCGTGCACCGTTGTTTATGATAAGACCTTAATGCGCAGGCATTTATTATCATGTCTTGCAGACAATGAGATGGTGCATTTCCCTATTGCTACAATGCAAGTGTCCAGGGTAAAACCAAAGTCAAGTTGCTTTTTTGCTCCAAAGTAATATTACATGTTTAAACCATTAAAAAAATCAACCTTAAACTGAAACCATATAGTTCTATAGCTGCTGATTTGAGACCTTTCTATAGATTCCAACTCTAGGTTATTAATATACTCGGTCATCATCATTAGCATTCTTAGTTTTTCTGTCCCGCAAAGAATTTTAAAATGACATTCTTCGGTCCGTGTTATCCAGTGAGATAACTTTCTACAGGCGTTATTTATCCAGAAAATAATGCTAACCATTTTACTATATGCACCTTGCTTTTAAAAACTAAGTGGTCTGAGGAAAAGTTAACAAATTTTGATGCCTATCGGTCAATAAAATGAACTGTGTAAATAACACAGGCCAGAAAGTTATTATTTTTGCGGTATATTTTAGGGACCATGAGCATCCTAGCATGTTACAACCTTTTTAGATGTTTAAGTATATAAATGTATGAAACCTTTTAAAGGGGCCCTAAAGGCATACTGTTGGTACACTGTTTGTGGTGCACTGTTTGTTCCGTGCTAAGAAAATGCCTTGTTTAAAAAGAAGTTATATATTGAGTGGTCAGCATGCTACAACTGGTATTTAAACAACTTTCCAAGTAGGTCTTCTTGACATTTTGTCCCTTAGGTGGCGTGAAATACACTAGTAGCAGGCGTGGTAGAAGGAAAGTTTTGCTATTATGAGCAGACACCGGTCAGTAGCTTCAAAGACGCTTCTGTGGCACAGCTAGGTAATTTGAGAAAACTTTCACTGCCCCCCCCCCCCCCACGTTTTTGGGGGATGATTGAAGCTAGCCATGAGTCTTGTCGGCGGCTTTTAGTTCAAAGAAAGAAATAGAAAGAACCAAGCAGCATTTCATACCAGATTTGGGCGCACGTTAAAGAACCCTAGGAGGTAGAAATTTCCGGAGCTCTCCACTACGGCGTCTCTCATAATCATATGCTGGTTTTGAGACGTTAAACCTTACTTATAAAAAAAGCATTTCATACCAAATTTTAATGCGCTGAAATCGTCTTTTCTACTGTGGACAGTTTCAGTAATTACTTTATCTGGGACTCGACTACGTCATTTTATAGAGTTACAGAATTCGCAGAATATGGCATGCGTGACTGGAGCCTTATCATACATTTACTTCTTTCTTGGTGAACTACGCCCTGTAGATAATACTGACGTGTGGGCATTCTTAAACTTTCACTCATCATTCGAACAAGAGAAATGTTTTGCCTTTAGCGTCTTCAGATGAAGAAAATTTGTTCCTTTGTGATTGACTGCCTGACTTCATTTTCTGAGCTGTGCTATGTGGAAACACATACTTCAGCAAAATGAAAGCTAATGCGGGCAGCTGGTGAAAATTTACTTTTCCAACTGTAAATAAATTTTATGTGATTGTATTACAATGTAAGATGTTCCTAATGCATTAACAAATAGTTCATATTCTGAACATTCCCTAGAAAACAGCATCATTTCTCGTAAAAGCCTAAATGTTTGCCATGGCAAAGTTTGATTCCATTAAAGTGGCTGCAGTTCAGCATGGCCTGTATTAGTTTCATATTGTCTAAGTCTCTGGGTGGAGCCTGACCGCTACTTAGCGCGTTCTCGGGTGGCGGATAGAGAAACGTTTTTATGAAGTGAAGTTGCAGAAAGCTGCTTCATATCATGGTACAGGCAGTTATGCCCGCGGACCAACAGGCATATAGTCATGGTTTATATTAATGACAACCATATTTTTGCTGCTGTTAGCGGCCAGTGGTTTTTACACATCACCCAAATTTAAGTCAGTGCATATACTTAGACATTGTGATGTGCGTGTAACATCAGTGCTCTGCTCATGTTGGTTACCATTCACGAGACCATAACAAGGACCTGCGGCCAGCCATCATATCCTGGTTCTGACCTGCCTTTGGGAGGCTGACTCAGCCGTCTAGGTTGGCGAGCGGGTTCCTGCTTCTGGTCACCAGCCACGATGGTGCAGTGACCAGCCACCATGGTGCATGCATGGGTAGATCTGTCTGATATAAAGTGTTAATGCAGGCTTGTTAATACGTCGTGAACTTGCTATAAACAGCACTACAACTAGACAAAGAAAGAAGAAACAGAAGCTGCAAGGGACATCCTGTCTCTTGCAGCTCTATCTATCAGATGTTCTGATCTCTCTGCTCACATTTGGAGATTGTTTTCACACTGTGACTGAAGCACTTCTGCCCATGACTTATGGGTGAATTGGGCTTCTCATCTGCTTCAGCCAACAAATACACCTGCAAAGAATGAGTCTGCCACTGTGAATGACACCAGCCCTAAAACTACTAGTGACTGGTTTTGTTTCAAATGTTCAGCAAAACTTCATTTAACTACAAAGCTATGCTTGTCTTAGTAGTTTGGTAATGGGTGCAGTTTCAGTGTGATTGTTTTGCTTTCATTTAAATTACTTTAATTTTAAATGTTTGACATTTTTGTGTGAAAAACTGGCTCATCCTTTCCTGAAACGAGACCCTGCTTCAGTAAAACGATCCTGCATCGCAGGCATGAGGGCTGAATGGCTGCAGATGCTTCAATGCTGCCCAAGGATTAAGTGTTGATGTTTGAGAGCAGCAGCCATAGGCCGGTAGAAAAAGTGGAACCTATTCAAACTCACTCAAGAAATACATTTCACCATGGAAACTCACTTGGACTCAAATTCACTTAAATTTAGCTCAACAGAACTAATTGGGACTCGCTAAGCTGCTTGTCAACCACTCTCACTCAGGCTCAAACTTACCAACATATTCACGCTCAGACTTGCAATTTGACTTGTGTCTGAGCGAGCGAACAGCTGTCACTAGTCGCAATCCAATAAGAATATTTTTATGAAATATGCAGCTCACATCAGAAATTTTCGCCATGAATGTCCCATGAGCGAGTTTGTGAAGGGAGGTCTTGGCGACCCCCTTATCTCCTAACTTGCGCCTCTGTGCAATAACCGCATGAACGGTTGTGTGTTGATGTATGCTTGAACAGACTTGATTAGCAATGTAAGCAAATATGATGTCGATAGTTATGCTGATAGGCGGGTATATAGGAACATCGGTCAGAAATAAAATGTGGTGCTCACTAAGGCTCACCCAAGAAATACACGTTGAGCTTAGGGCTCACCACCTCAGACTTGCAAATATTTTCCTCACTCGGATTCAAGCTCATTAAAATTTTCCTTAGCCACACTCACTTTAACTCAAACTCATGTAATATTACTCAGCTGTACTCACTCAAACTCACGACTCGATCATAGTCCAAGTGAGCCTGGCCCCGTTAACGTCCAACGTGCCATTCTCGAATCAGCCAATCGCTGATACAATGACTGTAATGGGTAATTTTTGAGCTTGTAGCGCAATTTGTCGAGTGAAAGGAAAGCAATTTTCAGGTGAATTTGAACATTTATTGAGAAATTGTGGCCTTGTGCTGCACAACAATATTTGGCTCACCTGTTCTCGGGAGTCTTGACTACCGATTGGCTGCATTTTACGACCATATTCAATAAGAGTTGCAGTGCTTCTTAAACTTTGAAGAGGTTTTGCGGCAGTGCGAATTCTCTTGGATAGGTGCTTTCACAGCATAGCACTCTATGCTTAGTGAAATCACCTTCACAGGAGGTTATGTGCAGATCAATAATAACTATTTGTTCATTGCAAATACTTCGAAATTTTTAATAATTTAAAATCGAGTCGAAGTGAGTTTGAATACAGTACTGTTCCTTCAAATATTCGAAGCATTTGAATATTTGCACAACCCTGCTTTTTTAGCTAATATATTTGTATTTTTGCTCTCTCTACGCAATTGATTTCTCCCCTTGTTTTTTTCTCTTTCTCTTCTTTCTAATGGTTCTCCATCTTCTTTTTCACTGTCTCCTTTGCATCCTCCCTTGCCTTTCCCACCCCCTATACTATTTACTATTTAAGGCTATGATTTCTTCTGTCACCATGCATAAATAGCTGAAGAGTTATTATGCTCAGCTTTCAATTCGCTGGTTCAATTATTGCCTCGGGTAAGCAAAAAAAAACCAAAAAGTATTCTTGTTTTCTTTTCTTCTGCTGCTAAGAAGTGGTTCATTGCAGAGGGACCCGTCTTCTAAAGCGGCACAGGTTCGGAGGTGCCAGTTAGCTTGCCAGTATCCATTCAAATGTTATGACTGGCAGTGCAAGGACCAAGTCTGCAATAGACGCTCATTGGCGTACCAGTCAAATGTGGTACGCGTCCAGCAGAAACGCAAGAGGTGTCTGGGTGTGCTGCAGGGAACACCCATCAGCGTTGCTGGGACAGACAGTTCGTGTTTGAGGAGAGGCGCATGCACGGACCGAGGATATGAAAAGCGCGTCGCGTGTGCACTCAGGGCTCTCTCTGTGGCCTTCGTTACGGCCAATCCTGTCTCCTGTAAAAGCGCATCTCGACGCCTTGTGTTTTTTACACCTGTAAATATGTAAATAAATTGTGTGTTTCTGTCGTCAAGAAGCCTCTCAAAGGTGTCTTCTTCCCCGGCACCTGGGTGAAAGCCTGTGCCCCTAACCTCGGTCACATCAAGGTGTGCTTCCCAAAAGTATCACTGTGGTATGTATTGTGTGCTCACAATTGACAACAATGAAGGCATGGCTAAACTTGTTCCTGGTTTATTAACAGCCTTCTTGCAATATGTGCCTGTTTCAAATATATGAGGACTAGGTTTTCTTTTTTTTCAAGTCCTAATTTGTTCGAGATAAAACTGCAGCGAATTCAAGACACTCATATTTGGAAGATTTAAGTAGACATTCCAGCTGCCCCTTTGCATAGTTGCCACTGCAATTAGGGCATCTCTTTTGGCCCTGTAGCAGCTTTTTTTATGCCCAGCCCACCCCCCACACACACATTAAAGACAGCCAAGTCAATTCTGTATGCCACTCTCTGTCTGTAGATTGTTGTCTACACAACCTGCTTCAATATTTTTATACTGTTTTCACACTTTGAGGCCACCAGGGTTGCCACCTTTTCTTAAACAAAAAACAGGCCCTTCAACGAGGGAAAGAGGGAGGGCCGAGGATACCTGGAGAATAATGTCCAACAATAGACACCATGTCAGGTCTTTGGCATACAGTGCCATTTGAAAATAATATTGCTTTCCTTGAGTCAAATAAACCTGATATAAACGCAAAAATGACTCACTGAGCTAACCTTCTAGTCTAATTGCTGGCATAAAAATATCCATGGTTAGAATATTGCTTCATTTCCATCACTTAAAAAAGAAAAATTGGGCGTCATTAAGGTTCGCTTTCAAGAATTGAACACGATAATGATACCCTGGCCCTAGTGCGTACTTCAAGCACTTGGTGCATGAAATATTTTCGAACTTGGTATGCACTCACTATGTGGTCTGAAGGAAATGTGTGCAGCAAAATGTGTGCGTTTTGTTATGGCTGGCCACCTTTTAACTATGAAGTACTTAAGATAATCACATGTTCTGATGCCTGATTACAATGCACACTTGTATCAAGAAATATTACTGTGATATTACATATTGAATTGTGAAGGCAGTATACAGGACACATGTGTTTGCAAAGCCTAACATTATTTTCATGCATTTTCAAGCAGATGAACTTATTTTCCTTAATTTCCAAGCAGATGTGTGGCTGTGCGGTAGAACGCCTGCTTGCCATGCAAACGGCCTGGGCTTGATCCTCCCGCAAACTGGGAAATTTTTTCTTACTTACTTTATTTGCATTTGCATGATTTGTGTGGTGTTGAAATCCCTAGGTTCATTGTTAGACTACCAAATGTCATGGTTTTCACTTTTATGTCTGTTTAGGGGTACAGTAATTAACTGGCCAGGAAGTGTAAATAGATCTTTCTTTATTTGGAAACATGCAAAAGTATGATAAAGTCAAGCTCCCTTTCCCTTGAGTAATTTGAGTTGTATATGTATTTTGAAATGGTGTTTGAAAATCACAGCACCTGTGCCATTACACCGCTTCGTGGCAAAAGCTTAGTATCGAGTTCTGGAGAATTTCTGCACGTTGCCTGCTTCAGCTCAGACAATCGTTAATCTGGCTTAAAATTATATAGTATATATACTGCATTCTCATCACTTTCAATTTTGCTTATGATGCAATTTAACTTACCCTTCGTGAATTCATCGATATTTTTCACATAATAACAGAAGTTTACAGAACTTCATGGCTAAAAATAGTGTGACACAATCTTCACTAAAATATGGCCATCAGTTTATGAGAAAAAAGTGGGACGCATGTGGCTCATCGACCCATGAAGCATCTTTGAATAAGTGGGGTAACACATGTCACATTGTCTGATAAGGGCACTAAGCTGTAATTCTGCTGCCAAATTTCTTGCGCAAAAAAGCCCAGTGGAAGCAGTACAGAGGAACACTTCTAAAACTGTGGGAGAAAAATTGCAGTGAACCTTAATTTCAGATTTTCTACGCAATTCTGCGCCTCTGCCTGTGGCATTGAGTCTAGCGGCTCTGTCCCAAGGTCTTCACATACACGTACCCTTTCAGCTTGTGTCTGTCTTGTCGGTAGGTGGCGATAATATTGAAACTCGTCGAAAACAAGGAGAAAACAGCAGGCATAGATGAGTGCACGCATTCATATGAAAATAAAGAAAAAGGAGAATATTGCTTTTCATCCACATTTAACGAAGCTGTGTCTATGCATGTCTTGTCTTGTATCTGCAATGAATAAGGGCGAACATCTCAGTTAAGCCTGCATTTTCGCTAATAATTAAAATTGTGGTAATGAATCATGGCAAGCCAATTTGACGTGGTGTCAATGCACTGAATGCTGTAAGTATGTTAACAAATGCTGCATCATATTCGGGAACTCTACTCAGGTGTGACATATTTGCTTTTCTCATATATCTTGCATGATTTGATGATCTTGAAATTTCGTGTTCTCTTTGGCTTCCTGGCTGTATGAAGCAGCAATTTTGCCACATTTTTCCTTTGGCACGCAATTTTAGCAACCGTGTCTTAGCCACAGCTTTTGGTCTCATTGCCTCTCCTCATAATGATAAAAAATATCAAAGAATGTGCTGTTTTGTGGCATCCATCAAACATGAAAAAACAGTTATGCATGTATGCTATGTTGTTAAGCTATGCAAGGAACTGCTTCATTTTTCATTCGAGTGCACTTCCACAATGATTTTAGGCAGATATAATTTTTGCAAATTAGAAAGAAAATCTATAGTTGCATGCTAAAATTCTTTAAAAAATCTGAACAGAAGAATCCATAAATTTGAAACTTTAGCTTCCTGGTACGCAATATGACACCGGCTGAAAAAAAATATTAACAGAATAAAAGATTTTAAACTCAACGTATCCCTGATACCATGCATTGTAAATGTGCAATATATAGTTTCTCAGTTTCCTTAATGTTTCTAGTACACCACAACTGGAAGGCATTGTGCTGATGGCAACGCAAAGTGGCAGAGAAAGTTTTACTGAGGAAAAAGTGGGATGCATTCATCCTATTAACCATCAAAAGGTTAGGAAATTGATGCTCAGCAGTGGAGCTTCCTCCACAGCAACAAAAAACCTGCATTGAACCACAGTGCATGGATACACCATCTCTCCAGTACTTTGCTCATGCACTCTGTCATGGCAGAATTTGGTACCAATGCAGTGAACAGCTGTAGCCCACTATTTTCAACATGTGTTGCATATAATACTCCATCAGCAACAACGGTTGGTGAAAACTGTTTCATTGCCTTTTTTGCGTTGCCAATGCATGATTAGACATTCTGAATTACGAGCTTTCCAGTGACATAAAAGAAATGTACATTAAAAATTGATTGGCCGTAGGAAATAATCAGGCCCTCGAAATCCACAGAACCGTTAAGAAAGGGTAAGTATTCATTGGTACAAGCACATTCCTGGAGCTGAGTAGCCAGCTGCGCTACACAACTTCTCAAGTCTTTTTTCTTTTAATGTGCCAGGGCGGATGCTGTGTATCATACTGTTGCACAAGTTTTCTTTTATTTTGGTGCACTTAACATTTTAAAAGTAAACTTTTAAAACATATACAGTTTTGCAAATCACTGTTGAATCGAACACAACAAAATTAAATTTGGAGTGTTAAATCACTTAACATTTTTAGAGATCGATTCACACTTGTGTAAAACACCCAGCCGACCGCTCCAGTTGCTGTTTTCTGCAGAAATATGTTAATGCTGGCGCCGTATGAATATCTAACATGGCATACAGTGTGCTAGGCCTCTGTGCGATAATTTAAGCGTGAACAGAAGCATGTAGCTAAGGTGACGTAGAAGCCGTCACTAACACTAGCCATGCGCTCCGCTGCTCTGGAAAAGTATGATTCCACCTGTACAGCTGCAGTGTTAGCATTTTTTTGGTGCATGAAATTCTCCATGTTCACTTTACATCTGGTCTATTATATAAAAACATGGAAATAAAAAGAATAACAAATAAAACCTTCTAGGTCTGAGTGAGAATAGAAGCCAAGCTGCTTGTGTGGCAAGCAGGCATTCTACCACAAAGCCACGTGCCTGCTGAAAAATAATTTTCATGCTTTACAAATACACGCGTCTAGTATACACGCTTCACAATACAATATGTAATATCGCAGTATTTCATGGTACAAATGTGCATTGCCACTGGCCATCAGAACGTGTGGTTATCATATTGACTTCGTTGTTTAAAGCAGCCACGAAAAACAAAAGGCACAAATGCTACTGGAGTATTCTCTTAGGACCATGTACTGGGTGCATATCAAGTGTAAAAACATTTCATGCACATAGTTTTTCGTGGTTTAAAGCATACTACACAGTACCTGTATTGCGTGGTCTATCCTGTGTCCCATCTCTGTGCTCTTCGAAGTAACTATGTGTACGTATCAACATGCTCACTTAGCCACCATTTAGAAATCCATTACGCAGACTGCAACTATATGCGAAACCCTTACTAGCACAAACCACCTAAAACATTGATTACGTAGTCTTAATCTGCAGTATAAACTTTTCAAGTAATGTTACCCTGCAAAAAGTATGCACTAGGTGGTTGGAGTATGCGCTAGGGATAGGATATCACTGTTGTGTTCTACTCAAACCTTGAGGGTCCCCTAATTTTTTCACCAAACAATTGTAAGATTCATAGATAGTAATGTTCCACTAGCATGGTATTGTAAATAATCACCCTTTTGGCCTATACTGGAAGAGTGGAGGGGGTGTTGTTAGGAGTGAATTTACAGGCTGTTAAGAGTGTATGGAAAATTTGACAGATTGTTGTGTAAGTATGCAAGCTTTAGGGCATGTATGTTAATATTAAATACCTGAAAAAGATCACAGGCAGGGGTCCTGATAGGACTCTTGAAAGCAATTCATCCTAGGAAAGAAGTGATGTGTCATTGACACATCTGTTGAAACTTGGAAGGTCAGAAAAGTATTTCAAGCGTAGGTATGTGACGTTCCTTGACAAATACATGACTGTGACATTGCACACTTCCATAGTGCACATGTGTCTGTTTCATAACATACTTGTTAGCAAAGCCACAACAGGGTGTTTATCAATTTAAATTTTTGCAAATTTAGTGATTTTTCCAGGTTTTTCACATAAATTAAAAGCAAACTCCATGACCATAATGTCTTATTGGAAAATGTGCGGTGGAAAGAACGCTTTAGCAGTAAAAAAATAAAATAAGAGGCACTCATATAAAACAAATGAACACATTTTACACATACACTCATAATGTTGTGAGTCTATGTGTTAAATATGAAAAAAATGTGTGTATCTGGCCAAAAGAAAACTTGTGACCCAGGCACTGAGGAAGTTGGCTGTTTTGTTTTCGGAACAACCAGAACACAACCACACAAATAAAATCAACTGCAGCTGCAAGTTTGAAGGAGCCTGCATTAGTCCAACAGGGCAGCCAATGTTAGGAAACGTAAAGGTGGCGCTATGTCGCGGCGTTCGTATGAAACAAGGATGCAACAGCCCGGCCAGTTGGCTTACTGGAGCACATTCTAGTTCATTTTAATGGCTATAGCCTGCAGGCCATTTAGGACTGGATTAGATTACCTTGATCTAGACTACTGTATTTACTAATGATTTGCATCCCCGTCTCATTTGTACATGCCTAAAGTATACTTTTTAGCAAAAAGGAGCACTTACGTATTTTATGCGACCTTGTCTTGACAACGACTAACAACAATGTCGCAACAACGAAACTGTACAGCAAAATTTACTTTATCCTTTCTTTCACTCTTCTTTTTTTACACAATGCACACATGCTTGTTGGTGTTTTATTTCTTTGGGTTCTGACACGTGGAGCACAATGAAAGTACTCAGACACCTGCAATAAAAGCTGCGGTAGCGTTTGAAGTGCTGATGTCTGAATATGAAGTGGAAAAAAGGAATCTGTCAGACCGCAACTGCTCCCCCGATTCCATAGGTAAATAAAAGATGCAGAATCGTGAGTTAGGCAAATTGGTGAGTGTTCACCGTAGAATATTTTACAAAGGAACGGGTTAGAAGCAGTCAGAGAGGGTCACAGCGCTGATTTCACAACTGAAATTTATTTGGAAAAGGAAAGAACATATATAGAAAATATTGACTCATCAAAACTATGCACATGTACACATGTGTTACAACACAGAATGATTCATGTCTTCTCTAAGACCTTATGTTCTTCATCTAGACGGGTGTTACATGAAATACTTATGCACTTGTTGTTAGATCTAATGAAAATGCTTCGGCCACTTCACACATGCGCTAATCAACATGTTAATATTTGATATTTGTTTTCTACAAGTGGGGTACACACAGGGCTGGGTAGTATCGCAATAGTATTTAAGAGATACTTCTGAGTGTCTGTATTGCTGTATCGAGGCACTTTCAAAAAATATATTTTTATCTCAGTAGTGAAATACTTTTACGGTGTATCGCATGTATCACGATACTATCCAGGACACGGGTATCTTGTAACTTTTTTTTTCGTGAATGAGCTGAGACGTGTTGACAGTGGGGAAAACAATTTCTGCTGTGACCTTGGCAGTCCACGGCAAGATATGCACCCACCATTTCTACATTTCTGCTGAGGGCGAAACTGACTCCTACCTTCTTGAAAGCGAGCTAGTTGCTTTGCTACCCGCATCCCATGATGTGTTTGAATGATGGCCTGCTTCAGCGTGACAACAATGTTATACTGCTATATTGAATTCCAGCACAGATATTTTCATTGTGAGGAGTATTGTATACTGCACAATGGGCACCATTTTTTAAATGTATATCCTCATGCCAATAACGAGCAGTGTTTGTTTTTCTCGTTTTTTGTTACACTTTTCTTTTGCAGCGCCCATTTGAAAAACTGGAGCTTATTGCGGAAGCCACAAAACACCCAAAGAGAATTTGGTGCCATGTGCCATCTACGATACTTCTTTCTGCAGAGCATTTCTGAAAAACGCCAGCATGGCCAAACAGCGATTCGAAAGAGGTCTTTTTGAGTTTCCTTTCGCATTTCTTGTTTTGTCCGTTCTTAATTCTTTCTGCCTTTCCTAAGAAGTTTCTAGAAAACACTAAACCTTCAACTGGAAGTTCGTTTGTTTATGGTTCCAGCACTTCGCTTGAACTATGCTCCTTCTAGCATAACTAATAGTGTTGCTGTTGAGTTCCGGATTTCAGTGTACAATGCGTGTGACTGATGCTCTCATATGGCATAGTTTTTTATTGCAACTGATATCTGTAAATATGTGGTTATTAACAATTATGTGCAGTGTAAGCATCCTTTGTAATGCCTTAATGACACTCGGAGAATGGCGAAAATATAATAAATCAATTTCATTTGCAAGTTTCAATGTGCTGCACATTTTAAATATTATGCTGCACATAACAAATGTTTGTATGGAGTATAACTATCCCCGACATAGAGAAAAGTATTTTAGTATATGTATTCTGGAATACTTTTTGGTCTTTTTGCAAACGTATCTCTGAAATATCCTGTCACATGAATTACAAATTTATCCCAGTATCTGTATTTTATGCTTCCAAACCACGCATTTCGATATCTGCATTCCAGAAAACTTTTTCGGGCATCTCTTCCCAGCCCTGAGCACACATCCACATGGCCTACAACGAGCTGCCAAATTAGACGTGATTTTAGCATCTGATAGCATTAGCCCATGCTCCCTTAAGCACACGTTTATGTAATGCCTCATTTCACCTAAATATTCGCAGCTGCAAGACAGTGGAATCCCATAAACCACGCCAGTAGTGCAAGGAGCATATCTGTGGACATGACTGGAGACACATTTGTTCCCTTTCCCTGGCTGCTGACACAATGCTCTATCCACCAAAGTACACACATTATACATTTTATTACGTGCTGAGAATGACATGTTTATGCAAAAACGAGCACCAACATTTTTCAAACCATGTGCTATTTCTGTGTATGTATGGGATAACTGCCTGCCTCTTTTTCTTGCTATTTCTAGTGCACTAGAATTACAATGATAAAACTTTTCGATCTTCGATCTTTGAAATAAGTTTTTCCGACAAGGAGCAAATCACGTCACTCTGAAAGCCAGAATTTGCAAGGCGAGCAACTTGTGCAACAAATGCATGTGCCATAAGTGCTTGTGTAACTTCTGAAGAGCGGCACCCAGCACAGTTGACGCAATGGCTCCCTGTATGGTTTTGAGTGGCCAGAATTAAAATTTAGAATTGGCTTTATGAATCTAAGGTGGTATTGCTATATATGTGATCTTTGACGAAAGCCTGTCTTAAATCGAGAAACTGTAGCTCATCAATTTTTTGAAACTCCAAAGTGAAACGCTGACATTTCGTTTTCCTTAACATCTTTCTTTATATTAGCAACCAGTAAAGAGCAATTGTTAATGGCCAGTAGAACTAAGAGGTCATGGACATATCAAACAGCGTGTGATGATAACCAATTCAAATGCTTTTGCAGCTGCCCGTTTACACACCCAAGAAAAATGTAACTAATTACAGGTATATTCATGATTCAATGCAGATACCAGATTTTTGGACAAAATTATTTCCCTTCCAAGACACAACAGTAGAATATAGGTGGCCTGCATGAGCTCTAAAAACGACGCAATAGAGATGCTACACTGGCACTGAAACAACAACTCATCATTATCCTCTTTCATGCACTGCTTTATACACTTCAAATCTTCACATTGGGGCAAACAATAATATAAATCTTTTACGTCTATACCGAATGCGTTACGGCACAAAGAAGGTTGTTAACTTAGTGATAAGATGATATATTCTGAGTTAGAATTTCTTAGCGAATCACAAGTCTTCAAACGCTCCGAATTTCTTTGAATATACTCTGAAACATTTATTTACCAAGTGTCTTTTTCTGAAACAACAGCTCTTAGTGGCAACATGAATCTTCACTTAAATAAAAACTGATAGTTTTTGCCTTTTTGCTTTTTTCACACTTGTCGCTACATGTTCCTAATTAAGCGTTAGTAACAGGGCATAAACGTATTCGTTCAGTCACCCGCTTTGTGCATCAACACTTTTTTTATTAATATATACCCTAAAGGCCCATTCAGGCATTACGCAGGGGGTTTTAGTTATAAAATAAATTTGTAAATCAGAACATTGCCATTATAAAATTAAAGAGGTAAACAATGTAAAATATAGTTCATAGACAAAGATGCAAAAGGAAAAAAAATTGTGGCAGGAATGAAAACTCAATAAGAAAGACACAGCTATAGTGCAAAAAAATATATATACAGAAAATTGCCATGAAAAAAATTGCCCCCTATCTGCATATTTGACCAAAAATGTCGTCGAAAGACTATTGTATATCGCCTGAAACGAGTGAATAGACAGAAATATTTATTTGATGTTTTGCACAAAGAAAACTGGTGAATGGGAGCCTGGAGGTGTTTCGTGAGACATGAGTGCCATCTGGCGGTAATCTCAGAAAACGAAAGGATGACCTTTGTTATAGCGAGCACGCAGCACGCAGCATGCGTGCAATCTTGGAGGCCATATTTTGTAGATTTCAAGACAGGTAGCAGCACAGCATCGTCTTAGCAAAGCGTAGGAGACTCGCCTTTCTATGCGAAGCGTCGCATTGTCAGCTGCAGTGCTTAGTATTACTTATTTATACCTTTTCTAGTATAAATAAACACAGTGCACAATATCAACGTGTTGATATTTTGCCTCAAATATGCTCATTATTTGCTTTTTATTGACAATCGTACAAGTATGAACGCAGAAACTTGAGCAATACTGGTGGATGCTATGGATGTGGTCGTACTTGAGCCTTTTTGCTGACAGACCAAAATTTTTGCATTGGAGTATCCCAAACAAGACTATATTCTTTAAGGAGAAAATATATTTACAATGAAAGAAGAGTAAAAGTAAGCACATACATGCACTTACAAACTCACACAGATAGGTAAGTAATATGTCCAAGATAATATCGAATCGGTTTACAAAGGTGGCACGATCAATGAATCAAGCGATGTCTCTTGGCAGTGTGTTCCAGTGATGTGTGCTTCGAAGTAATGGTGAGTGTTGATACATAATTGTGCGTGCCAAAAAGGGTGTATTTTAAATTGGTGATCAATATGTTTCAAAATATTATGAGGTGCGTTTGTACAAGCTTCATGAAGGCACATTTACGATGATAAAATGTACGAAAATGCAACAACAGTGACGACAGTCTGCGTTTTTCAAGAAGGGGTAATGAAAGTGAGTGTGTAATATCTGTAGTGCTGCAGTTGCGAGAATACCACTTGGTGATAAATCCTGCTGCTTCATTTTATTTTAATTCTAGTTAATCGATGAGATATGATTGATGTGGGTTCTAGATGATGGATGCATATTCTATCTTTGAACGGACAAGTGTAGTGTATGCTAGCATTTAAAGGTATAGTTCACCACGTAAAGGTTTCGTTTAATAAATCCAAGTGCTTTTGACACCTGACCAGTCATGATATCGATGCGCTTATTCTAAGGCAGGTCAGAAGATAAATAAATTCTAAGATACTTAAATAGGGATACTTTTTCAATGGGGAGAGCTTGAATTTCATATTGACTCATTTCTGTTTTATGTTCTCTTGTAAACGTCATGGCCTTCGTTTTGGAAGTGTTAATTTGCCATGGGAACACCAAAATGCGAGTTTATTAGGGTCCAACTATAAGGACTCGTTAGCTTAGGTACTGTCAATTTTTCTATAAATGATGTAGTTGTATGTAAATAATTTGATAGTAGATGACAAACCATGTCCAATGTTGTTGATGTAAATGAGAAACATAACTGGTCCCATGATTGATCCCTGGGGAACACCAGACTTTGCATGTGAAAGTGAAGATGCATGTCCATCCACATAAATTGATTGGCTGCAGTTGCTCAGAAAATGATTTATTGAGCTTTTTTCCAAACCAGTGGCTACGTTATCATTATACATAGAGCCATCTAGAGTTGAAAAGAAGCCTTCCTTGTCAGCAACCAAAACATGCAACTTAGCTTCCAGATGCGTCTCAGACAGCATGAACACCGTTGTGAGGAGTGACCAGGCTATGTACAACAAAGACAAGCTGAAAAAGCCAGTAGGCTTTTTTTGTGAAGCTAAGTTGCGTGTTTTGGTTACCTTCATGCTACCTTCATTTACGTACTCTTCTATGAACATAATGATAAAAAATACTCATGGATCTAATAACACCATCTCAAGGAAATGAAATGAGAAGAGAGTGTGCTACTCTTGAAATATCTGCAATAAGTGCATAGCGGAGGACGTTTGCAGCTGCATCGCCAATAATAATAATAATAGCAATAATATTATACAAGGCAAGACATAGCCCAGCAAACCTTTTGTGATGGCAGTTCTAACATAAGCACCAAACTAAAAGGCCTTCAAGCCAAGCCAAATTTGTGGCCACGACAAATATGCACAAATTCACCGATGTGAGAAATGCTGTGCTTGGAAAGTCAGATATGATATGTGATATGTAGAAGGAACATACATCAAAATAGTGCATGTACCAACATGGAAGCTAAGGAATGCTTTAGTCAATGGGAAGAATAAGCTGCCGAGCGAACTTTCTGTAGTCTTCTTTACACTGTAGTCTGCCACGAGTGTGACAACATGTCAGTCTATGAGACCTGTGATTTCAATGAAAGAGTTAAACAACACAACAGTTCAAAATGAAGTCGCCAAATCATGGGTGGCCTTGGATGCCCTCGCTGAACATGCGGCATATACAGGCTTTTAAATTGACTGATCAAGCAACCGTGTTCTGGTCGAAGAAAACAAGCTTGCATCATGCCAGCACCTGGAATCCCTGCACATTCACACAGCTGCACATATACTCAATAAGATTTATGGAACGCTCACCATATACTTTTGGTGCTTACATCACGCACCTAGTCATACTTAAATACGATGTACCTTTCTTATGGCTGTCATTCAGAACAATATCAGGTGCCCAAACATGAGTAAACTTTGTGTTATTTTGGTCGGTGTATCCTTTTGTTTGTACACTAAGAAGAAGCAGTTATGCATTGCCTTTATTAGGCCTCTTCTAGCTGTTCACTGTAGTTGCAGTCGAAGGAGTGACTTTTTGAGTATTGATCAAGGGTAATGCTTATTTTTGTGATGGTGGCACAGACTGCCGCCAGTTTCCATAAATTAGCCAGGTTTTACCAAAGTTCCTACAGTTTTCCAGCAAGGCCTCAATTCCCTGACTTTCCCAGGTTGGTAGACACCCTGCACAAACAAATATAGATGGCAGTTAACTCGCGTCCTGTGTTTCCTGTCGTATGCAAGTGTCATTCTGCACTTTATTACCTTAGAAGTACTTGTTGCTGGGCAGGTTGGTATAACATTATTAGAGAAAATTCTAGACAACGAAAATGTGTGGTGCAGTGTAAATATTTTTTGTAGTTCAGCTGCGACTGACGCTCTTTTTCTGTGCTTTTTCATTTTTCCAGTGGTGCTTCGGTATGTATAATTTTCCCCCTTAGCTTAATTACCTCCCTGAAGCTATGCATCATCTTGCCCATTAACAACTATTGTTAAACTATTGTATGTGGCATTGTTGATGCAAAATGACCTTAGAGTATATTACCGCGTGCTTAGCTGCATTTAGCGGCGAGATAGCGATGACAACGAAGAACGCGGATTTGCTCGAGAGGCGCAGCGCAGCACAGTGAAGAAGACGACAATGTTAGCGGCCTTCTCCGAGAGCGTCTCTACAAGTCCCACTGTCCGTGTTTTTAAATAAACCCCCTGTAATTTATAACCCGCGACACTGGTGGAGGTGCTGGGTACTACCACCTCATGATCAGCACCCCTGTGAGAAGCCCCGAGTCCAGCCCTACGAGACAGCCACGCGTAAAGACGCCTGTGCACCGCTGAAGCCGTCACCTTCAATGTCTTGAACCAGAATATGGCCTTTTAAAGGGAGCAACACTTCCGACAACCACCCCTACTCAAAAAATGGCAAGGAGTCCTGCACAGGTGACGGACCAGAATATGCGCATTCCTGAACCATTTCATGGCCGGCCGAACGAAGATGCGCAAGACTGGCTTGAGCAGTTCGAACGGGTAGCTAAATCGAACTACTGGAGTCTCGATGGAAAGCTCTTCCACGTATACTTCGCCCTTGAAGACGGCGCGAAGACGTGGTTTATAAACCGGGAGGCAACATTGACGACATGGGAGGAGTTTTGTCGTCGGTTTCTTGACACCTTCGGTAACGCGGACCGACGCGAAAACGCACAACGCCTTCTTGAAGGACGCACCCAACAGCTGCATGAAAGCGTCGCTATGTTTGCTGAGGATATGGTGGGCTTGTGCCACCGCGCGGACCCCAACATGCCCGAGGCTCGAAAGCTAAGCCATCTCATGAGGGGCGTCAAAGAGCAGCTATTTGTTGGTCTTGTGTGCAATCCGCCGACAACAGTGGACGAGTTCACCAGGGAGGCCACCGCAATAGAGCGTGCGCTACAGCAACGGTACCGACAGTTTGATCGCCCGGCCACTGGCGCAGCTGCAGGTGCCACCGCACTTACCGAAAACGACGAGTTTTCTCTACGCCACCTGATTAGACAGATCGTGCGTGAGGAGATCGCGAAGGAGAACGCAAAATACACATTGCAGTCACAGGCGCCCCCGCAGCAGGAGTCAACGGTAGCCTCCGTCGCTGAAGTCGTTCGCCATGAACTTCGACAAGCGTTTGCCTCTCCTCAGCAATATTCCGCTCCACCGCACCGTCCAAATTCGTGTACCTATGATGATGATGATGAAAAACATTTATTATAAAAGAGAGAGGTACGGGGCCAAAGCATGACCCTGCTACATGGTCGGCGTCCTTAATCCGGGACAGCGCATGACGAGGCCCCTACTCGCGCCCGTCTCACCAGAGCCCGTTGAGACTCTAGTGATGAGCAGTTTAGGAGGGCAGTCTCCCATGCCTCTCGGGAAGGGGTAGGGGAAGGGGATAGGTGGGGATTTTTCGGACATGCCCATACCATGTGGAAGATATCACACGTCTCCCCACAGTGTGGGCACCGCCCATCTGTGTTCGCATCGAAATGCTTTAGGATTGCAGGACAGAGTAGAGTACCTGTCTGCAGGCGCCTTAGAGTTCGCTCTTCCGCCTTACTAAGCCCCTTTGCAGGAGCCGGGTAAAGGCGGTGAGTGTCACAATAATAGGTCAGAATTTCTTTGAACCGCAGCAGTGGTGTATTGGCGTCCGAGTCATAAGAGCCAAGGTGAGGAGCCCGGTGGGTAAGCGCTCGGGCGGCCGCGTCAGCGGCCTCATTACCTCGTAAGCCCTGATGGCCAGGAGCCCATACGATGCGTTTCGGGGCTGGATCAGCGAGAGCCCGTTTTAGAATTTGGCTGGCTAGGGGGGATATCTCTCCTACCAAGTAATGAGTACATGCTTTCCGGGAGTCCGTGATGATAACTTTCGAGTTGGGGTCCGCAGCAGCAAGCGCTATCGCGACTTCCTCAGCGCGCTCTGGATTTTGTGCTCGGAACGAGAGCCCATTGACATGCTTTTCCCGGTGAACTACAGAGGCCGTGTAAAATCCCGTGGGCGAAGGCCCTGCTATATCTACGTAGAATTACGTAGAATACACCAGGTCGGGAGCCGTGTTGCCTCTCAAGCGTCCGAGCCCGCGCCTGTCTTCTGCTTTCGTGCGTGTGCTTATCCATGTTACTGGGGAGTGGAGCAACCGAGAGCATATGCCGCCACAGTTACGGAATACGCTCCGCCTCCTCTGCAGTGCAAGTGTGCTGTATATGTAAGTGGTTTAGCAGGCGGCGCCCGGGAGCCGTCTGCAGGAGCCGCGTATATTGATTCATAAGGTGGGCCTCCCGCAACTCCTGGTAGGAGTTGAGCACACCTAACGCCCTCAGTGTGGCGTTGGAAGTGGCCACCGGGAGATCCAGAGCTCGTTTAGTAGCCTTACGAATGATGGCATCTATTCTTTCGTCTTCTTGCTTGTTAGTGCGAAGGTATGGGACGGTGTAGAGGATCCGGCTAGTCACGAAGGCATGCGCGAGCCGAAGCGCGTCCCTGCCCCGCAGACCACCCGGGTTGTTGGAAACGCGGTGGATCATGCGCCCTACCTGTTCGACTATTCTCTTGAGTTTCGCTATAGTGGAGTCCGGTCTGAGTCTGTGGTGAATGAACAGGCCCAGAATCCGGAGCTCCTCCACCTCTCTGATGGGAACCCCAGACAGAGAGATGTGTATGGCTGACTTATCTCTTGGCTTCGCTCTAACGTGCAGAAGCTCTGATTTGTTTGGAGCACATTGGAGTCCACAATCGTTGGCATACGCCTCGACTATGGATGCGGCCTGCTGAAGGCATTCCTGCATTTCACCAAGGCTCCCTTCAGTGGTCCAGATTGTAATATCGTCGGCATATATTGCGTGTTGTGTGCCTTCCACCCTGGCCAATTCGCTTGGAAGGCGCATCATAGCAATGTTGAAAAGGAGTGGTGATAACACTGCTCCCTGTGGGGTACCCCGTGTTCCCATAATGTACGGGCCATATTCCTCGTCATCGATCCGAATAAGTGCCTGGCGTTTAGAGAAAATCTCTGACATATGCAAAGGCCTTAGCGCCGCAATCAGTGGAGCTCAAGTTAGCCAGGATGCTGCTGTGTTTAACATTGCCGAAAGCCCCCTTCAGAAGATGGAGAAGGACGTCCTGTGCAGACATGTGTGGGCGAAACCCAAACATGGTGTCTGCGAAGAAGCCCTTGCCCTCAAGGTATGGGGAGAGGCGATCCCGCACCATCGTCTCCATAAGCTTGCCCACGCACGAAGTCAGTGATATGGGCCTCAGATTTTCCGTATTCACGGCCTTGCCTGCTTTGGGGATAAAAGTCACAAGTGACGTTTTCCATTCGGAAGGGAGCGCACGGCCGTCCCAGATCTCGTTCATGTATTCCAATAAATGGAGGTAGGCTGTGTCAGGGAGGTTCGCCAACAGCTTTACTGTTATGCGGTCCAGCCCCGGAGTCGTACCCCTGCGCATTTTAGCTAAAGCCGCTTTAAGGTCATGCAACTCAAAACGGGCATCGAGTTGGTGGTTAGGCTTACCAGAGTACGTGTACGCCGGCCCAGGCGGGTCCTCCGTACGACAGAGATACCTATCGCACAGAGCATCCGCAAGCTGTGCCGGAGTGCCTTGGTACCCTTGCAGAGCTTGCCGGAGCTACTTCTGCACCTCCCCTCTCGTTTGAGAGGGGTCTATGAGACTGCGAAAGAGACGCCATGTCCCCTTCGAGCTCATCTGACGAGCTGCGGCGTCGCAGCGGGCTATCCAATTTGAATCTGAGAGTTGGGCAGCATACGCTGCAGCTTGTTCCGTGAGTTGGGCTATGCGGATACGTAATTTGCGATTAGTCTTCTGCTTTTTCCAACGTTTTGTTAAGCTTCGGCGCGCCTTCCATAAGTGTAGGAGGTGAGTGTCAACTGCGGGGATTTCTTCGTTGGTTTGGAGGGTAGTAGTAAGTCTTTTCTGAATGTTGTTTACGTGTTGAGCCCATTCTGCATAGCCTCCAGAAAATAGTATGGGAGGGATAGTCTGATTGCGAAATGGGGTTCAATCGGTCAACTTGGCTTGACCGCATTTTTTATGAGCTGACTTTTCCAGGAGTGTGACCCGGAGAAGGCAGTGATCACTGCCTAGAGAATCGCCCAAGTTTTCCCAGGTAGCATCCTTAGCGTTTTTTACGAGAGAGAGGTCCGGACACGTGTCACGGGTTACCGAGTTCCCCACTCGAGTGGGGTACGCCGGATCCGTGAGCAGCGTGAGGCGAAGCGTGGAGATAGGCTCCGCCAGCTTACGTCCTCTGGCCTTCTCGTAGTGATATCCCCAGTGAAGGCTGGGAGCATTGAAGTCTCCCACGATCACTAAGGGGTCCTTGTCTGCCAACTTGATCGCCCGGAGGAAGATTTCGCTAAAAGTTACGCGGGGCTTATGCGGGGGGCTGTATATATTTAGGATGTGTATTGACTGATCGCGACGTCTGAGAGGCAGTACTCTGACCATTGTGTATTCTTGTTCAGTACTTAAGTTTAAATCGACCTGAATCGCAGTATATGCCTGGTTCACCAGGATGCACGACGAGGGCCCCCCCTGGAAAGTGCTATAGCCAGAGAATTTAACGCGCAAACCGGGCTCCTGCAAAGCAAGCAAGGCGGCCATGTTTCCGAGGGACTGCAAGTAGAGCTGGAGGTGCGACCGTTTTTTCCAGGCTCTAAAACCCCTGCAGTTCCATTGTATAATCTCAAAATTTTGTAGATATTTAGCTTGTTTATTAGATCGGCTAGCCATCTTTTAGTATTTATTTACGGTGCAGAGGACCAGTCCGGACCTGGAGCCGGCCCCGAAAAGCCTTCTTCTGCTGCCTGACGGGAGGCCGGCTTGCGCTTAACCTGCGGGGAGTCGCTCTGAGTGGTGTTTTTAATTTGGGCGATAACCCAGGGCTGCATGGCTTTAAGGACTGAGTTAGAGACCTGCGCCACAATTTCGGGAAGTGCTTGCGTTAAGGCTGCCGTGAACATGTCCTGAAAGGACTCGCGGACTGCCGACATGATTTGAGTGGGGAGGGCTGCCACGCTCGCCTCTAATTGCTCGGTTTTATGCTCTAGGGACTCGATGCGACCGATGGATCCGGTAATGGAAGCTGGTCCAACTACCGTGTCCGCGTCCTGCCGCGAGACGCTAGTGAGGCGGGATATGACGGAAGAGCCGTCATCCCCGTCCTCTGCCTCGGCTTCCTGCACTGGCTCGGATGACCCAACCTGCTTCGCTTCTAATTCCTGAATTTTGCGCGCAAGAATTTGGTTCTGGCGCCTGAGCTCTTCTATCTGCTGCTGTAGGGCGGTTTCGGTAGGGGAGGGAGAGGAGGAAGGTCCAGAGACTGCCCCACCCCAACAGCTCACCTGTGCTTGGACAGGTGTCAAGGGCGGGAAGTCCTTGACCAAGACAGGAGGCTCCGACGGGGTCCCAGGCTTTACATTGGTGGAGTGCCCGGTGTCGGTCTTCTTGAGTTCTGGCTTATTCGACTTGGCGGCTGGTGCTTTCTTGGGGCCAGTCTTGGGAGTCGGAGCCTGTTTGTTCCCCCCGTTCCCCCCCCCCCCCCGTTGTCCTCGGCTTGAATCCGCGTGGGGATCCCGACTTGACCGGCTGCCGGAACCGTCCAGCACAATCGGGAGCTCCAGTCTTGTGGCCACCGCCGCAGAGGAGGCAGCTCGGAATGCACTGGTGTTTCATAGGGCCGTCAGGAGTAGCAGCAGGTACCTGAACGCCGCAGCTTGTGCAGCGGCCGGGCTGCGGGCGCGGGCAAGTATCTGCTCGATGGCCTACTGTGCCACAAAGTGGGCATGCAGGCACTGTCTTCTTATACAAGCGAACAGGCCGCTCGCAGTTGTATAACACCGTCCGTGGAACCTTGGTCCCCGCGAAGGTGATCACCGCAACCAGGGTGTCCCCAAGCTTGCGCACAGACACTATATTTGGCTCAGCACTGAGCTTGCTTTTCACAGTTTCGGACGTTTCCTCTTGAGAGACATGCACGATGCCCCGACAGAACTCACCGGAGAGTTTGGGATATCCCCGGAATGTTAGCTGGCGGCCCCCGACTGGCAGCCTAATGTCCCGGAGGAGTCTCTCGGCAGCGTCCACTGATTTGAGCGTGCACACAAGTACATTTTGATCCCAGAGGGGCCACACCGCAAGTCCCACAGTTGCGTCGGCTCCGAGGATGCTGCGGACTGTAGCGCCGGCTTGTCCAGGACCAAACGTGGCCTTGAGGTCGAGCGTCTCCCGCGGTTTCAGCACCACTATGATGTCGTCTTCTTCGATGCGCGGCGTGTTCTTCGGCCGCCACTGGAGTTGCTTGGCGCGCTGCGAGGCGACGCTCGGTGCGTTCTTGCCCTGTGCTTGCTGAGGGCGAAACGCTGCTTGTTGTTTGGCTGCAGGAGCCCTGGCGTCTCTCGACGCAACTGCTGTGTTCTTCCTTCCGTGCCAGACGCGGACCATATCCTTGAGGTACTCTTCCTCGGTTGGTAGAGGTGTCTCGGTTTGAGCGGTATCCATCTGTATTATCTGTAGGGACTCCGGATCGTAGCCGGTGACTTGATTTGGAGACGCCATTACCGGGGAAACCCCGGGCAGGGCCAGCGCGGCCCTTACTGCGGTTAGGCTTAACTCCACGGTGTTTTGGCGAAAGTTTCAAGTGACCTAAAAAGGGTCAGAAGACGGCCCACCTTGACAAGACGTGATGTCTTCGGTTGCGGCTGACGTTCTTGGAGACGGTGGTAGAAGGCTTGCAGGAGAACGACTTGATGTGACGCAAATAATTGCGATATTTCACAGAGCCGACGTGGTATGCGACCGCTCCCGTCGATCGACGCCAGCGCCCCCTCTGTACCTATGCAGACGCTGTGCGTCGTCCATTGGCTCCAGAAGTATCATACCAGCCGAACGGATACAGCTATGCAGACGCTGTTCGTCGACCCACGCCCATGCCAGCGCCGCAGTACCTCGAACCGTATCCTGTGGCAGCCTGGGCTCAGCAGGATTCTGTCAGGCGAGTCTATATGCGGAAGACCGACATATGGCGCACTGCGGATCGTCGACCACTCTGCTACAACTGTGGAGAGCCAGGGCACATTTACCGTTTTTGCCCACATCGCCGAGCTGAATACCGCGGTAGTGCACCTACAGCTACCCGCCGACAGTTCGACGAAAGCCGTGCCCCCATCGACGACGACCAGGCTGGCAGGCGGGAAGGCTCTTCTACCTTCCAGACGCGGTCACCATCACCGGCTCGCTTTGGTTCACCAAGCCGCCGTAGTTTTTCTGACGCCGACAGAGGTCGGTCTCCCAGCCCACGGCGGGGAAACTGAAAGCAGCGACCTCTGGGGGGAAGGTTGCAAGCCATCGAACTGCCTAAAATTCCCCACTGCTGCCGAAACACGTGAGAGACGACGATGAAGACTTCGCCGAGAAAACTGTGACTGCCGACCTCGCTGTGACGATTGACGGCGTTGAAGTGACGGCCTTAGTCAATACGGGTGCATACTTCTCCATAATGAGTGAACGATTGGCAGATGAACTCAAGAAAGTCAGGATGGAATGGACGGGCCCTTATATCCGAAGTGCTGGAGGCCAGATAATGACTCCCACGGGAAAATGTACAGCAAGACTCACTATTGAGAATGTGGCTTTTGTAGCCACATTTCTGATTCTACCGGAGTGCTGCAAACCTATGATACTGGGAATGGACTTCTTAAGAGAGTACGGTGCTGTGGTCAACATACGCGACGGTGTGATCACATTCGCCACTGACAAGTCTGTGACCACTGATCCAGACCAAGAACCCAGGGTGTTACGTGTGGTCGACGACGACGTCTGCGTGCCACCACTGTCATGTAGTCTTGTTTGCGTGTGTTGCGCCATGCACTGTAATGAATACGCCATAGCCGAACGCATCACTGACCTTCTTTTTCACCAAGGCATCGCCATCGCTCGCGGTATCGTCAGCTTAGTGGATGGGCGCGCAGACGTGCTTCTGACCAACTTCACTAATGAGCGCCGGCACATCGGTAAAGGCACGGCTGTGGCGTACCTCGAAGAGCTCGACTACTTTCACGACTGTCTTCTGATGCAAGGGGAAGCCACAGCTCAATCACCTCCACACACACCACCAGTTGATATCGGTCCGAGTCTAACCCCGACTGAAAGATGCCGTCTTATGGAGCTGCTCGACCAGTTCAAGGACTGCTTCTCATCGACATCACGAGTAGGTCGAACGCCTCTGACTAAGCATCGCATAATTACGGAAGACACAGCAAGACCAATCCGACAGAACCCATATCGCGTCGCTCAGAAAGAACGTGAGGTAATCCAGCAGCAAGTCAAGAAGATGCTAGAGGATGACGTTATCCAACCATCAAAGAGTCCTTGGGCATCGCCAGTGGTACTCGTGAAAAAGAAAGACGGCAGCTTGCGTTTCTGCATCGATTATCGTAAGCTGAATCATGTTACAAAAAAAGATGTTTATCCATTACCACGGATCGATGACTCTTTGGACAGGCTACGGCATGCGCGCTACTTCTCGTCAATGGACCTTAAAAGTGGATACTGGCAAATAGAAGTAGATGAGCACGACCGAGAAAAGACCGCCTTCGTGACGCCAGATGTGCTTTATGAATTAAAAGTCCTTCTTTCGGTCTATGCTCAGCCCCAGCCACGTTTCAGAGACTAATAGATACCATTCTGTGCGGCCTGAAATGAAAAACATGCCTTGTGCACCTCGACGACGTGGTCGTTTTTTCGGCCACGTTTGAAGAGCATCTAAAGCGGCTACTGTCAGTCCTTCAAGCCATACGGTCCGCTGGACTCACACTCAAACCGGAAAAATGCCACTTCGGCTTCGAAGAACTCCAGTTCCTGGGACACGTGATCAGTCGCGAAGGTGTGAAGATAAAAGAGCAGCCGTCGCAAAGTTCGCAAGGCCTGTTGATAAGAAAGCGGTCAGGCGCTTTCTGGGTCTCTGCGCCTACTACCGGCGATTTATAGCAGGCTTCGCACACATCGCCTCGCCACTCACCCGCCTTACAAGGGAAGACATCGCATTTGTATGGGGTGAAGAGCAAGAAGCTTCATTCAACGAGCTGTGACAGCGTCTGCAAACTCCACCTGTTCTCGCTCACTTCGACGAGAATGCACCAACAGCCATTCATACAGACGCCAGCAATGTGGGCCTAGGTGCTGTTCTTGTCCAATGCCAAGATGGTGTGCAGAGAGTGGTTGCCTACGTTAGCAGAACGTTGACACGTGCCCAGTCCAACTACTCAACAACGGAGAAGGAGTGTCTGGCCATCGTTTGGGCAGTTGCGAAGTTCCGCTCGTACTTATATGGCCGCGCTTTCCAAGTCGTAAGCGACCATCACTTTTTTTGTTGGTTGACCAACATGAAAGACCCATCTGGACGTTTAGCGCGATGGAGCTTACGGCTCTAAGAGTACGACATGGCCGTAGTTTACAAGTCCGGAAGGCAACACTTGGACGCCGACTGTTTGTCAAGGTCACCGATTGAATCACCGGCTATAGAGGATGATGATTTCCCAGGTTTTTTCAGGAGTTGTTGATGCAGCGATCATTTCTCGGCAACAACAAGATGATCGGGAGCTCAAGTCGCTTATAGAATTCTTGAACGGACGAGCTGCCAATGAACCAAGAGTGTTTTCGAAGAACTTATCGTCATTCTGTTTA
The DNA here is from genome assembly GCF_043290135.1 of Rhipicephalus microplus. NCBI lineage: Eukaryota > Metazoa > Arthropoda > Arachnida > Ixodida > Ixodidae > Rhipicephalus > Rhipicephalus microplus. Next base: position 11,586,291 of record NW_027464586.1, read on the forward strand.
CGGGACGGAATTCTGTACAAAAAGAACTTTTCATCAACAGGTAGAAGCTATCTGCTGGTAGTTCCTGGAGCTCTCCGCAGCAAAATTTTACAAGCCTGCCATGACGAAGCCACTGCGGGCCACCTCGGTTTCACAAGAACACTGACACGCATCAAATAAAAATATTACTGGCCAAGAATCGCAGCAGAGGTTAAACATTACGTCCGAACATGCATTGACTGTCAGCGGCGCAAGGTACCACCTGTCAAACCGGCTGGGCTATTACATCCTGTGCCCGTGCCAGAAACCCCGTTTTCTCAAATTGGAATGGATCTGCTGGGCCCATTCCCAACATCGGACAGCAGCAACAAATGGGTTATAGTGGCGACGGACTACCTCACCCGATACGCGGAGACCAAGGCAATCGCGAGTGGCACTGCAGCTGAAGCGGCCCAGTTCTTCATTGAGAACATTGTTCTGAGACATTATGCTCCAGCTGTCGTCATAACAGACAAAGGTACCGCGTTTACAGCCGAGCTTTTGCGCACTGTGCTTACGCTCAGTGGCAAAGCGCATAGGAAGACGGCAGCTTACCACCCACAAACGAATGGGCTTACAGAAATACTTAACAAGACAATGGCTGACATGCTTTACATGTACATCGACGTAGAACACAAGAACTGGGACCGAATATTGCCGTACATCACATTCGCGTATAATACGGCGCGCCTGGAAACAACAAAAATGACGCCGTTCACACTAATTCATGGCAGAGAAGTTACGACAATGCTTGACGCCATGCTGCCTTACGATTGCAATGACTCAGGGACAGACGCCGCAAACTTCACTGAGCGCGCCGAAGAAGCAAGGAAGCTTGCCCGCGTCAGAATAATGAGCCAGCAGCAACTTGACGCCCAACGGTACAACCTTAACCATCGATTCGTCCTTTATCAACCAGGAGATAGAGTCTGGGTTTGGTTTCCTGTACGACGACGAGGCCTCTCAGAGAAACTTCTACGCCGATACTTCGGACCCTACAGGGTTCTGCGCCGTCTTAGCGACGTGACGTACGAAGTCGTGCCCGACGCCTCCTGCTGTTCTAAACGTCGCCAGCATCTGCCTGAGACAGTGCACGTGGTCCGCATGAAACTTTACCACTCTCAGTGATGTAAACACTCGATGGCCGCATCTCTACCGTTTGAGCGTCGAGACGAGGCTCACTCTGGCGGGAGGGTATAGCCGCGTGCATAGCTGCATTTAGCATTGAGATAGCGATGACAACGAAGAACGCGGATTTGCTCGAGAGGCGCAGCGCAGCAGAGTGAAGAAGACGACAATCTTAGCGGCCTTCTCTGAGAGCGTCTTTACATGTCCAACTGTCCGTGTTTTTAAGTAAACCCTCTGTAATTTATAACCCGCGACAATATGCTAAAGCTCCTGCAGGATCACTGGCTGAATGCGACAACCAGTTCACCATATATAGGACCCGAAGTATTGACATTTTCAATACATCCGTTCGCACAGTGCTTCATTGAAGTCATGCAAGCTTAAAATATGGTGCTCCCACAGAGAAATTTTTCTTCCTGTGCTGTGACCAACGGGAAAACTATGTAGACAATAATAAAAAGAGATCACAACTAGGCTTAGCTGTGTGGTTTCTGCCTCAATAAAATGTAATAAATTAATGCAAGTGTGCTTATATCACCATGGTGTTGCCAGTTTATTACTACATTTATATGAATCTCTGCTCGCTCCACCATGGTGTTCCTAAGAGTGTACACAGTCTTACCTCTGAGACAGCATTGCCAGAACTAATTTCACTGTCACAATCTTGAACAGGTGAGCAACATGCATGCGTCAGTGCAGAGAACACAAGAGAAGTGGTCACTGCTTGCATGTTCAAGGTCGTATGCACGCACACCGGACTATTTTTTTGCAGTGTCTTACATTTTGAGTGGAGTGTACATCGTGATGGCGGGAGCCATCTCTGTGGTCACCAGCTAGACTGTCACAATGTGCATATTGTTGCTTCAGACAACTTGTTTAGGACAAAAAAAGGGCACCGTAGAAAAAAATATTTTAGGCTAATGTAAGGGCTTGTGGTGAGGAGACCTCAAAAGGTATATGGTGTGTCATCTTGCAATAGAGAAGCAACATTTATACCTAGTTTATGTTAGTAGGAGTCTGCTAAACATCGGCCATACAAGCTTGTGGCTAGAGAAGGATGATGTCCAGAAGATGCCCTCCTGAAATGTTAACCTGCACCGTTCTTCCTTGCCCTTCTTGGTGCACTGGAATTTTCGCCCTAAAGGTACTAATTCCTTCAGTGGGTACTCTTGAAGGGCTTCTGAATAAGCTCACTCTTACCACCTGCTTTTCCCAAGGGCAAATCCTACTGTTGGAACTTGTTTACTTGGCAGAAATTTTCAACAGGAAAAAAAGCTTCACTCGTTACACAAATAAAGCTACAGCATTGCAAGATTACTATGATGTTATGTACACAGACCTCCCACATACAACTCACTAAAAATCACCAATTACCTCTATGGTGAGCCTGATTATGCCTTAAGACAGCATGTAAGTTTCTTGATCCTATACTTTTTAATCAGTACATGAACCTTGAAAAAACAAGATCATCACGTGCAGTGCATAAAACCAGTGCTTATGAAGTGCAATGATGCCATCGGAAGGATCAGTAAAAGTAAATTCACCCTTCTGGAAAGCAAATTGTTTGTGAAGCCTGTAAATGTACTGTTAACAAAGTCTTCTCGACAACTTCATTACTTCTTCTTCTGCAATTTTCATAATCCTGTCTGTTCATACCTTGCTGTCAACCCAAAAATTATTTACCTATGAGGTGTTACTCATATGACCATGCTCATTTAACATACCTGCAAGCCTCAGAGCTAACATAATAAAATTGAAGAATTTAATAAATTAATGCTCTCTGCTACTCACCCCTTCAAAAAAAGTTTTAGAATCCCCTTCAAACCTGTTTTTTTAAAGACTCAACAGGCACAGTGACGTGACTCATAAAGGCATATCCCGAGCTTGCGGTACAACTAAAATCTTTTCGGAGCAGCATAAAAGCTGCCTGAAGCTTTTAAGCTAGAGCTGTTGCACCACATGTTACAGGGAACTAGTTCATGAACATATGCATGCATGTTCACTTGGACTTCTGCTCAACATAAACGTAGGCTTTTTGCTTTTTTACAGACATCCCCAATTTATATAAAGCTACCTAGCGTTTTCCGCGAATTCACATGGCATTTGTGAATGACTCTGGCTTTCAACAATTGTTTAGCTACAATAATGAATCACGGACTGGTAAGACTATTTATGCATTGTATTTACTTTCCAGAAAAGAAGAGTGATTATATTAATGCTTTTATTAGTACAACCTAATCATTCAATCTGTGGAGAAACGGTTGCTGTCATCGTTAATGTACAGAATTGTTAGGTCCCTTAATAATGAGCACTTCATAAAAAAAAAGGGTTTTGTAACTAGTCCTTACTGCCAATAATTTATTATGGCTTGACAAAATTTAGAGTTATGGGGGAGTAAGTAGTTACACTTGGCAAACTGTTTGACATGTACAGTCGTCGAGGTCGAGAAGCCCAGCCGAGACATACCGGAATAGTGGAACACCATGCTTTCTAGGAGAAGTAAAAGTGATTGTACAGCATGCGGTACTGCTGATAAAATTTGCCCACTGTATGGACTTAAAACTTAACCACCTTGTATGAAATATTTTGAAAGTAAACTGTAACAAATAGGACCACAAATAAAAAAAATAACTAAGTGGTCAGTTCTATATGCAGGTACTAAATTACTGTATTTTAATACAGCAAAGCAAGACTGTTGCCCAAGCACAACTAGCTCATTATTACTTTTATCTGACAGTAACCACAACAGTTAGAAACTATTTGGCTGAAGTCACGTGGTAACTTTTGTAGTATAAGCGGGTTCAGATTGTTAAGAAAGTTGGTGCCCAGCAACGTTTTCAACTACATTGCACGTTCATGTGCACTGTGATAACATCTTCAAATCGCAGGGGTAACGTATGGATTTCAAGCGTATGCCACATACATGCTCCTTGAGAGAACACAACAACGAAGAGTGCATGCATGCGTGACACAAATAATGAAATTTATGAAAAATATGTAGCAGGTTTCGTCTCTTGGTGCAGATCCCTGCAGGCACTTACCTAATTCCCACCCCATTTTGCCAACAAGCAGCCCATGTAAAACGTTCGAACATGCGCTATTATGTCGGGTCATAACCAGTTTCCTCTAACCACCTTGCACTTAGTTCTGGCATGACATACGTTTCAAAGATCTATTTCTTGCAAGCTGTGTGAGTAATATTAGACCATTCTTCAACAGTTATTTTTGTGCTTACTCGATAGGAAAACATGAACTAAAAATTTTCTAAGTTTCTCAAATATGAATGGTAATTGAATTGTGAATGGTAATCTACATCCAGCCTTAGCATATATTTCCTTTGTAATCATTTTCAATTTGAGGCATGGCACAAATTTTGAAGTACGACTGAAGCCTTTCATATGCATGTTTCGTTTATTTGAAGGTGCCATTTAACAATCTTGAATTAATCCTGCAATGAACTAACATCTGAATGCCTTGCGAATTGCCTGCCACAAAATATACTTTACTAGGTAAATTGTTCTGTGCTTGTTACACAAGCTGAAGATGATGACGATACTGACTGCCGCATCGTCACTGATGAGGCACAGAATAGCGCGTGTACAATTTAGGCGCACACACGAGGCCCAATGTCAGTGCTACATTTTTAATTTAAACACGAGCGCGCGCAATTTGTATGCTTTACCGCAATACACAGCGTGCACTTCACCGCAAGGCAAGACTGCCTTGCGGCACTGTTTAATTTTAAGAAGACGCTTAAGGTGGCAATTTTGAGCAAATATTTATAGTGCTCCCAGCATATCTTCAAACTTATTTCTTTTTTTCTTTGTATACACCCACAAGAAAAGACATAGCTTAGAAAACCGATTATCGTAATCGGCGGCAACATATTTAAGCCACTTGGAAAATAACGTCATGTGAACGCCTGGTAATATTCCATCGCTTCCAACTTGTGCATTTCGTATCTCTCTCACGCAGTTACCCAAGAAGAAGCTTCAATGAAAGTTTTGGCGCAAGCATACACTTCACCGAAGCGACACATCGATCCTTACGCTACACACGCACTTACCAGACATACACCTACGGCATACATCCACAAATAGCACAACACACGGTGTTCATGATCGGGCAAGTCGTTACCACATTGCTTATAGACAGTATTACAAAACGAGACCACGTATCCGTGCGCAGAGGCGGTTCTCGCGAATGCATAAGGCTCCCGGCCAAGCAAAGACCACGGATAAATAACCACCGCACGGTAAAGATCCTCACAAGTTAGTGAGGAACCTTAGACCTTTCGTTCCCACCACCTAAACGTCCCCAAAAAAATGTCCAACACGGCGATTCTGTCGCCGTCTATTCATACGTTTTCAGCCAAGTCAAGCCGGTTTTAAGCGGCTATTGGGTTAACCGAACGCTTTTGCCTCGAAAAGGTTCGTGCCACCCGGTGGCAGCAGACGCGGCCGTGTGGTTGTTGCGAGTACGAAACTGCGATAGGTGAAATATTGTAAAAGCACACAAAACGGCATGAACTAGCGGGATAGTGCGTCTTGTACCGTAACATGTGCGAAACTGCTATATTGTGATGTTCTCGCTAAAGCGCATGCAAGCATCGTGAAACCTTAAATAACGATGTCATTTAGCGAGATACAGCGTTCAGTACTGTACTAAGTTGGTAAAAAACTGTTAGGTCGTGCAAATACCGTAATTGTGAACGAGACAGTGTAACAGAGCGTTTTTAGATACAAGTGCGAAGGTTAGGTTAGGTTAAGTTATGAAGCGTCAGAAAACCGCATTAAACAATGTAAGCTATTGAGATGCAGTGTTTGTCACCATTACAAGTCGGAAACTGCGATATCTAATGTGAAAGCGCATGAAACCCTCGTAATGTTGCAGAAAGCATTGTAGAAGAGCGAGTAAAACGTTTTCTAACGATAGAAGTGCGAAGGTTAGGTTAGGTTGAGTTATGCTAGTTTAAGCTAGGTAGCGCCGTGAAACCACCAAAAACGACGTCATCTAACGAGATAGTGTTGTTTTGTTGCGAGTACGGAACTGCGATAGGTGAAATATTGTGAAACCACACAAAACGGCATGACCTAGCCAGATACTGCGTTTTGTAACGTTACAAGTGCGAAAATGCTATGTTGTGATATTCTCGTGAAAGCGCATGCAAGCATTGGGAAACCTTAAAGAACGATGACATTTAGTTAGATACAGCGTTCTGTACTGTACTAAGTTGGTGAAAAACTGTGAGTTCATGCAAATATCGTAATTGTGAACGAAACAGTGTAACAGAGCGTTTTCAGATACAAGTGTGAAGGTTAGGTTAGCTTAAGTTATGAAGCGTCATGAAACCGCATTAAGCAATATCAGCTATTGAGATGCAGTGTTTTTCACCATTACAAGTCGGAAATTGCGATATCTAATGTCAAAGCGCATGAAACCGTCGTAATGTTGCAGAAAGCATTGTAAAGTAGCGAGTAAAGCGTTTTCTAACGATAGAAGTGCGAAGGTTAGGTAAGGTTGAGTTATGTTAATTTAAGCTAGGTAGCATCGTGAAACCACCACAAACGACGTCAACTAAGGAGATAGTGTTGTTTTGTTGCGAGTACGAAACTGTGATAGGTGAAATATTGTGATGCCACACAAAACGGCATGAACTAACCAGATACTGTGCCTTTTACCGTTACAAGTGCGAAACTGCTATGTTGTGATATTCTCGTGAAAGTGCATGCAAGCATTGTGAAACCTTAAAGAACGATGTCATTTAGCGAGATACAGCGTTCTGTGCTGGACTAAGTTGGTGAAAAACTCTGAGGTCATGCAAATATCGTAATTGTGAACGAAGCAGTGTAACAGAGTGTTTTTATATACATGTGCGAAGGTTAGGTTAGGTTAAGTTATAAAGCGTCATAAAACCGCATTAAACAATGTCAGCCATTGAGATGCAGTGTTTCTCACCATTACAAGTCGGAAACTGCGATATCTAATGTGAAAGCACATGAAACCGTCGTAATGTTGCAGAAAGCATTGTAAAGTAGCGAGTAAAACGTTTTCTAACGATAGAAGTGCGAACGTTAGGTTAGGTTGAGTTATGTTAGTTTAAGCTAGGTAGCATCGTGAAACCACTTAAAACGACGTCAACTAACGAGATAGTGTTGTTTTGTTGCGAGTATTAAACTGCGATAGGTGAAATACTGCGAAAACACACAAAACGGCATGAACTAGCCAGATACTGCGTCTTGTACCGCTACATGTGCGAAACTGCTATATTGTGATATTCTCGCGAAAGCGCAAGCAAGCACCGTGAAACCTTAAAGAACGATGTCATTTAGCGAGATACAGCGTTCTGTACTGTACTAAAATGGTGAAAATCTGTGAGGTCATGCAAATATCGTAAATGCGAGCGAAACAGTGTATTACAGCGTTTTCAGATACAAGTGCGAAGGTTAGGTTAGGTTAAGTTATGAATCGTCATGAAACCGCATTAAACAATGTCAGCTATTGAGAAGCAGTGTTTTTCACCATTACAAGTCGGAAACTGCGATATCTAATGTGAAAGCGCATGAAACCATCGTGATGTTGCAGAAAGCATTGTAAAGTAGCGAGTAAATTGTTTTCTGACGATAGAAGCGCGAAGGTTAGGTAAGGTTGAGTTATGTTAGTTTAAGCTAGGTAGCGTCGTGAAACCACCAGAAACGACGTCATCTAACGAGATAATGTTGCTTTCTTGCCAGTGCGAAACTGCGATAGGTGAAATATTATGAAACCACACAAAACGGCATGAACTAGCCAGATTCTGCGTCTTGTACCGTTACAAGTGCGATAATGCCATATTGTGATATTCTCGTGAAAGCGCATGCAAGCATTGTGAAACCTCGAAGAACGATGTCATTTAGCGAGATACAGTGTTCTGTACTGTACTAAGTTGGTGAAAAACTGTGAGGTCATGCAAATATCAAAATTGTGAACGATACAGTGTAACAGAGCGTTTTTAGATACAAGTGCGAAGGTTAGGTTAGGTTAAGTTATAAATCGTCATAAAACCGCAATAAACAATGTCAGCTATTGAGATGCAGTGTTTTTCACCATTACAAGTAGAAAACTGCGATATCTAATGTGAAATTGCATGAAACCGTCGTAATGTTGCAGAAATCATTGTGAACTAGCGAGTAAAACGTTTTCTAACGCTAGAAGTGCGAAGGTTAGGGTAAGTTGAGATTTTAGCTAGGTAGCGTCGTGAAACCACCAAAAATGACGTCAACTAACGAGATAGTGTTGTTTTGTTGCGAGTACGAAACTGTGATAGGTGAAATATTTTGAAATCATACAAAACGGCATGAACTAACCAGGTACTGTGCCTTTAACCGTTACAAGTGCGGAACTGCTATGTCGTGATATTCTCGTGAAAGCGCATGCAAGCATTGTGAAACCTTAAAGAACGATGTCATTTAGCGAGATACAGCGTTCTGTGCTGCACTAAGTTGGTGAAAAACTGTGAGGTCATGCAAATACCGTAATTGTGAACGAGACAGTGTAACAGAGCGTTCTTAGATACAAGTGCGAAGGTTAGGTTAGGTTAAGTTATGAAGCGTCATAAAACCGAATTAAACAGTGTCAGCTATTGAGATGCAGTGTTTTTCTTCGTTACAAGTAGGAAAGTGCGATATCTAATGTGAAAGCGCATGAAACCATCGTAATGTTGCAGAAATAATTGTAAAGTAGCGAGTAAAACGTTTTCTTACGCTAGAAGTGCGAAGGTTAGGTAAGGTTGAGTTATGTTAGTTTAAGCTAGGTGGCATCGTGAAACCACCAAAAACGACGTCAACTAACGAGATAGTGTTGTTTTGTTGCGAGTACGAAACTGTGATAGGTGAAATATTGTGAAACCACACAAAACGGCATGAACTAGCCAGATAATGCGTTTTGTACCGTTACAAGTGCGACAATGCTACGTTGTGATATTCTCGTGAAAGCGCAAGCAAGCATCGTGAAACCTTAAAGAACGATGTCATTTAGCGAGATACAGCGTTCTGTACTGTACTAAGATGGTGAAAATCTGTGAGGTCATGCAAATATTGTAATTGTGAACGAAACAGTGTAACATAGCGTTTTTAGATACAAGTGCAAAGGTTAGGGTAGATTAAGGTATGAAGCGTCATAAAACCGTATTAAACAATGTCAGCTATTGAGATGCAGTGTTTTTGACTATTACAAGCCGGAAACTGCGATATCTAATGTGAAAGCGCATGAAACGTGGTAATGTTGCAGAAAGCATTGTAATGTAGCGAGTAAAACGTTTTCTGACGATTGAAGTGCGAAGGTTAGGTTAGGTTGAGTTATGTTAGTTTAAGCTAGGTAGTGTCGTGAAACCACCAAAAACGACGTCATCTAACGAGATAGTGTTGTTTTGTTGCGAGTACGAAACTGCGATAGGTGAAATATTGGGAAAGGACACAAAACGGCGTGAACTAGCCTGATACTGCGTCTTGTGCCGTTACAAGTGCGAAACTGCTATATTGTGATATTCTCGTGAAAGCGCATGGAAGCGTCGTGAAACCTTAAAGAACGATGTGATTTAGCGAGATACAGTGTTCTGTACTGTATTAATTAGGTGAAAAACTGTGAGGTCATGCAAATAATGTAATTGTGAACGAAACAGTGTAACAGAGCGTTTTCAAATACAAGTGCGAAGGCTAGGTTAGGTTAAGTTATGAAGCGTTGTAAAACCGCACTAAACAATGTCAGCTATTGAGATGCAGTGTTTTTCATCATTACAAGTAGGAAAGTGCAATATCTAATGTGAAAGCGCATGAAACCGTCGTAATATTGCAGAAAACATTGGAAAGTAGCGAGTAAAATGTTTTCTTACGCTAGAAATGCGAAGGTTAGGTTAGGCTGAGTTATGTTAGTTTAAGCTAGGTAGCGTCGTGAAACCACCAAAAACGACGTCATCTAACAAGATAGTGTTGTTTTGTTGCGAGTACAAAACTGCGATAGGTGAAATATTGTGAAACCACACAAAAGGGCATGAACTAGCCAGATACTGCGTCTTTTACCGTTACAAGTGCGAAACTGCTGCGTTATGATATTCTCGTGAAAGCGCATGCAAGCATTGTGAAACCTTCAAGAACGATGTCATTTACCAGGATACAGCCTTCTGTGCTGTACTAAGTTGGTGAAAAACTGTGAGGTCATGCAAATATCGTAATTGTGAACGAGACAGTGCAACAGAGCGTTTTTAGATACAAGTGCGAAGGTTAGGTTAGGTTAAGTTATAAAGCGTCATAAAACCGATTTAAACAATGTCAGCTATTGAGATGCAGTGTTTGTCACCATTACAAGTCGGAAACTGCGATATCTAATGTGAGAGCGCACGAAACCGTCGTAATGTTGCAGAAAACATTGAAAAGTAGCGAGTGAAACGTTTTCTAACGATAGAAGTGCGTAGGTTCGGTTAGGATGAGTTATGTTAGTTTAAGCTAGGTAGCGTCGTGAAACCACTAAAAATGACGTCATTAACGAGATGGTATTTCTTGTTGCGAGTGCGAAACTGCGATAGGTGAAATATTGTGAAACCACACAAAACGGCATGAACGAGCCAGATACTGCGTCTTGTACCGTTACAAGTACGATATTGCTATATTGTGATATTCTCGTGAAAGCGCGTCAAGCATCGTGAAACCTTAAAGAACGATGTCGTTTAGCGAGATACAGCGCACTGTACTGTACTAAGATGGTGAAAATCTGTGAGGTCATGCAAATATCGTAATTGTGAACGAAACAGCGCAACATAGGGTTTTAGATACAAGTGCGAAGGTTAGGTTAGGTTAAGTTATTAAGCGTCATATAACCGCAATAAACAATGTCTGCTATTGAGAAGCAGTGTTTTTCACTATTACAAGTCGGAAACTGCGATATCTAATGTGAAAGCGCATGAAACCGTCGTAATGTTGCAGAAAACATTGTAAAGTAGCGAGTAAAACGTTTTCTAACGAAAGAAGTGCGAAGGTTAGGTTAGGATGAGTTATGTTAGTTTAAGCTAGGTAGCGTCGTGAAACCACCAAAAACGACGTCATCTAACGAGATAGTGTTTTTTTGTTGCGAGGGCGAAACTGCGATAGGTGAAATATTGTGAAATCACACAAAACGGCATGAACTAGCCAGATACTGCGTTTTGTGCCGTTACAAATGCGAAACTGCTATATTGTGATATTCTCGAGAAAGCGCATGCAAACGTCGTGAAACCTTAAAGAACGATGTCATTTAGCACGATACAGCGTTCAGTACTGTACTAAGTTGGTGAAAAACTGTGAGGTCATGCAAATACCATAAATGTTAACGAGACAGTGTAACAGAGCGTTTTTAGATACAAGTGCGAAGGTTAGGTTAGGTTAAGTGATGAAGCGTCATAAAACCGAATTAAACAGTGTCAGCTATTGAGATGCAGTGTTTTTCACCATTACAAGTAGAAAACAGCGATATCTAATGTGAAATTGCATGAAACCGTCGTAATGTTGCAGAAATAATTGTATAGTAGCGAGTAATTCGTTTTCTGACGATAGAAGTGCGAACGTTAGGTTAGGTTGAGTTATGTTAGTTTAAGCTAGGTAGTGTCGTGAAACCACCAAAAACGACGTCATCTAACGAGATAGTGTTGTTTTGTTGCTAGTACGAAACTGCGATAGGTGAAATATTGTGAAAGGACATAAACGGCGTGAACTAGCCTGATACTGCGTCTTGTGCCGTTACAAGTGCGAAACTGCTATATTGTGATATTCTCCTGAAAGCGCATGCAAGCGTCGTGAAACCTTAAAGAACGATGTCATTTAGCGAGATACAGCGTTCTGTACTGTATTAAGTAGGTGAAAAACTTTGAGGTCATGCAAATATCGTAATTGTGAACGAAACAGTGTAACAGAGCATTTTCAAATACAAGTGCGAAGGCTAGGTTAGGTTAAGTTATGAAGCTAGTTAGTTAGTTAGGTTTGTTGCGTTTTGTGGCGCAAGAGCAACTAAGGCTATGCTGCGCCAGACTCATGGTGAGAATACTTGCAGCAAACAAGGCTATGACAATGACTCTGAAATGTCTTAACGGCGATGACATATGAATATAATGAGCGGTGAGGCGTGGCTGTATAAAGGTCTAAAAGGATTGGCTCCGTAAACGCGTGAAGTATATATCTCTTCTAAGATTATGTGTGTGATGCTCGGGGTGGTCAATGTGTATGGTTGGTGCATGAGGTTATGTTAAACCGTAACGGCTTTTACATAGCACTAATACCATACCCGTGTCCTTATACCTAAGGGCAGGGAGGCAAGTGCCTCGTTGTAAATTCGAGCTGCAGCAGATGCCTCTCCGAAGAGGCTGTGCTACGAGTCACATCAGTCAAGTTTTGCCATGTCTAGCAGTAGCATAGTTTAGTGTAGTTACACCTTGTTCAGAAGTTGTGCTTCATTTAAAAAGCTGATCACATCAGCTATAGGTATTAGGGCGTCATCGCCCAAGAGTAGCATTGGATGAAAGGGAATATTTAACCTGTAAAACATACGGAAATGTTTTTCTCTTAATGTTTCCTTATGTGGGCAAGCTATTAAAATGTGCATTACAGTTAGTTGCTCCTGACACTTATCGCATGTTGGGGCTTCTTCGCCTGCCAATAGGTAATTATGTGTGATGTGCGTGTGACCTATTCGTAGTCGACATATAACTACTTCGATAAAACGCGCTTGATGAAGACAGGTCTTCCATTCACCAAGAACAGGTTTAATTAGGTGAAGTTTGTTGTTTTGTTGTAATTTCCATTCCTGCTGCCAGTGAAAGGTGGTCGCCCGGCGAACAGCTTGAATCCCATCTCTGGCAGGTATGTTGGTTTTCGACTCTCGCATCTCTTTTGCTGTTGCAGCTAGTTGGTCTGCCCTTTCATTGCCTGGGATCCCGACATGACTCGGGACCCAACAGAGGCGTATGGTGTGGTCATCAGGTGTGTGGGATAGCATGTTTAAAATATCACCTATGAATGGCTCATACTGAGATTTATAATTGAGACTTTTCAGCGCGCTTAACGAGTCTGTAAATATTACGGCTTTTTTATGTTTTGAGCTTATAATGTTGCGCATAACGCATAGCACTCAGCGGTGTAGATGGATACGAACTGCGGTAGTCTAGTTATTTGCTCGTGTGTTGCTCCTACCACACTGCTTCCGACATAAGCAGATGTCTTCGAACCATCAGTATAAAATTCTTCGTAGGGGTTGTACGTTTGTTGTAATGTAAGGAATTCTTGTAGTATATGTTCACGTGGGGTGTCTTGTTTTTTTATATGTGTGAGTGAAAAATCTAAGAATTTGGAGAAATCACTCCATGGGGCCAAACTGGGTGGCCTTCTGGCAATGGAGAGTGCTTCGTTAGGAATATTCAGGGCATGAAATTTTTCTTCAAATCTTAGTATTAGTGGCTTAATTATGTTTGGTTTGTTAGCGTAGTGTTGTCGTAGGTATCAGCGTGTGACAATACTGTGGCATATATGATCTGGTGAAGAACGAACTCTAAGGACATACGTGAGCATTAGTTTCGTTCTCCTATATTCCAAGGATGGTTCGTTACTTTCGGCATATAAGCTCGAAATAGGTGAGGTTCAATAGGCACCTGTTGCGAGGCGTAACCCTTTGTTATGGACAGGGTCTAGGCGCTTTAGGTAAGAGTCTCTTGCTGAACCGTAGATTATACTACCGTAGTCTATTTTGCTGCGTACTAAAGAGCGGTAGATGAGCAGGAGGCACTTACGGTCGGAACCCCAGTGCTTTCGGGACAAGACTTTGAGGACATTGAGGGCGCTGTTGGATTTCACCGTGAGATTATTAATGTGTGGAAGAAAATTGAGCTTCTTATCAAATGCGACCCCCAGAAACTTCTGTTCTTGTTTTATTGGCAATACTGTTTCGTTTATTTTCAGTACGGGGTCTGGTTGTAAGCCTCGTTTCTGGGAGAACGCTACAGCAACCGTCTTTTCCTCAGAAAACCGGAAGCCGTTTTTGTTAGCCCATTGTGTTAGCTTGTTTAGTGCTATTTGAATCTGTCGCTCGCACGTCGCCATGTTAGATGACCGGCACGCTATTTGGAGATCATCCACATATACTGAGTGCATAAGAGTAGATGGTATGACCTGGTTCACAGAGTTCATTTTGACGACAAAGTGAGTTGTGCTTAAGACACAGCCTTGAGGCACACCGTTCTCTTGAGTAAAAGTTCCTGAAAGTGTGGTGCCCAAACGAACCTGAAAAGTTCGGTTCGATAGGAAGTCGGACAAGCAGTTGAGCATCCTTCCGCGAATTCCAAGGTCTGCCAGGTCTCGTAAGATACCGTACTTCCACGTTGTGTCATATGCCTTTTCAAGATCGAAAAATACTGCTTAGCAATGCTGCTTGTACAGGAAAGCTTCTCGTACTGTATGTTCAAGGCGAACGAGGTGATCGGTGGTGGAACATCCTTTCTTGTAACCACATTGATGAACATCTATCAAGTTATCGGTTTCTAGGATGTATGTTAGCCTAATATTGATAACGCTCTCCAAGGATTTCGCCATACAACTTGTAAGTGCTATGGGCCTGTAGCTTGTTGGTAATGTAGGGTTTTTTCCGGCTTTGAGAAATGGAATTATAATGGCTTTTTTCCACTCTCTTGGCATTCTTCCAGTGATCCAAATAGCGTTAAAGAAGTGCAGCAATGCCTTCACCGCTTCCTGGGACAAATGGGCGAGCATTTGTTAATGTATTTTGTCTGGGCCAGGTGCTGTTTTTTTACCTTGAGAAAACACTCTGTTAATTTCCTGCAGGGTTAAGGGGGAGTTGTATGATCTGTCGTGATAACCTGTAATAGGAAGCTTTTGCTTTTCTGTAGATTGTTTATGTTTTAGGAAAGCTGCTGAATAGTTTGCTGAGCTCGAAATAGCGCAAAAGTGCTGCGCTAGCAGGTCTGCCTGTTCACCTAAAGTTGTCTGGATGCCAGGGGTTGAGAGAGTGGGGATGGTATATGAACTGTAGTTGCCGGTAAACTTGTGCACCTGATCCCACATTCTTTTAGATGTGATGGAGCTGTTGATGGATGAAATATACTTTTTCCATGAGAGTTTTTCAGCCTGCCTGCGAATAAATCTTGCCTTTGCTCTCGCCTTTTCAAATGCTAGGAGGTTCTCTCCTGTAGGATGTTTACGAAAAATGCCCCACTCCTTTTGTTGCATTTTTTTAGCTTGTGTGCACTCTTTTGTCCACCAGGGTTTAAGTTTTTTCTTTATAATGCCGGAGGATTGTGGTATAGTTTGTTCGGCTGCCGCAAGTACGCAGGCGGTAATTGTCTCGTTCATTTCCTCTATGCTTAGGCCATCAAGCATCTCTTTTTTTAGGGCAGCTTTTTCAGTGAACAGTGGCCAGTCTGCCAGATGTAGTTTCCAACGCGGTGGTCGGGATTGAGTGGTGGGTAGGGTTTGTGTTAATTTTATGAGAGCAGGCATATGGTCACTGCCGTAGACATTATCTATCACGCTCCACTTTAGTTCGCAAAAGAGCGAAGGTGAGCACAGCGCTAGATCTAAGCAGCTAGTGGCTCCTGTGCTTGGGGTGACGCTACCAGTATTTAAAAGACATACGTCATTTTTCAGAATAAAATCTTCGAGGGTTTGTCCTCTGGTGTCAGTTGTACTGCTTCCCCAAAGCTTTCCGTGCGCAATAAAATCCCCTGCAATAACAAACGGTTGAGGCAGTTGGTCCAAAATATGCTCTATATCTTTAATTGAAAAATGCGTGTGTGGGGGAATATAAATGGAACATATGGTAATAGTTTTGTGAGCTAAAATGGTGACGGCTACGGCCTCGATGTGACTGTTGATGGTGATCTCTCTCACTGCAATTCCACCTTTGACGACAATAGCCACGCCACCGGACAACCGGCTAGCGTGGACGCGATCGCGACGTACTACGGTAAAACCTCTGAGGAAGTTGGTGTGTTTTTCTCCCAGATTGGTCTCCTGTAGGCACATAGCCATTGGAGAGAGACTACTTAGCAAATCTTTTATGTCACCTATGTTGTGAATGAGTCCTCTACAATTCCAATGGAGAAGAAAAGCCATTTTGGGCAGTGAACTTGAGCAGAAAAATGGAGTAAGAATTGATTTGTTGGCAATAAAACCTTGGTGACATGCGTGTGATACTAAAGTCAAAACAGAATGGTACCATAACCTTCCAGGTTATGGAAAGCGAAACTTATTTTACAGGGCTTTTTGGAGGCCCTGTAATTTGTCTTTTGTCTTTTTTGGAGCGGTCGAGAGAAACTCGCCGCTCCTTCGGCGCTGCACGCGCCATTTGACTGGCAGTTGTGTCTATAGCTTCATGAGAAGCGTTGGACCGTCGCTCTGCCGAGCGATCCCTGGGCGTTGTGGGCTTCGGCTCAAGATACGAAGCCTTCAAACCCTCTACACCGGACGTCGACGGGGTTCCCGCAGTCTGCCCGTTGCCTTGGCTCGTGCCAATGCATGTCGACGCCCGTGGTGGGGCCTTGTTGAGTAAGGCCGGAGCAGCCTTGGCTGCTCCCGCAGTAGGGGCAAGCGGCGGTCGCTCAAGCACGCTGAGCGTACCTTGGGCGGCCACCTGATGCTGTCGTGGTGCTGTCCCCTGTTGCACCACTTCAGCAAATGATTTTGTTGCATAGAAAGGGGAGACCCGATGCCTTGCTTCGCGGAAACTGATGTTGTGGGTGACTTTAATGGTAATAATTTCTTTTTCTTTTTTCCATGCTGTGCAGGATCTAGAATACGCCGCGTGTTCTCCATCGCAGTTCGCACAGTGGGGTTCGGCCTTACAGTCATCATCTGCAGAGTGGCCTGTGATACCACACCGTGCACAGGTAAGCTGCCCACGGCAACTCTGAGAAGCATGTCCGAATCTTTGGCACTTGAAGCAGCGCCGCGGATTCGGAATGTAGGGTCTCACAGACAGTTTTAGATAGCCGGTAACTAATTCTTGCGGTAGTGTGGAGCACCCAAAGGTCACAATTATGTGCTTGGTTGGAATTTCTTTGTTTTCTCTTCTCACTACGATACGCTGTACGTGAACGACGTTTTCGTCCTTCCAGCCAACCAGAAGCTCATCATTTGTTAGGTCTTTTAGGTCGTCGTCTGACACAACGCCTTTGACAGTGTTCATCGTTCGGTGCGCAGAGACGGTTACGGGCTTATCCCCAAATGCTACTAATTTTTCTAGTTTCTGAAACAGTGTCTTGTCTTTAACTTCCACTAACAAGTCTCCGCTTGCCATCTTTGTAGCCTTATAGCCAGTTCCGATAGTCTCGGTTAGGCACCTGGACACGAGGAATGGGGAGATGTTGCGAGCTTTTTTGTCCGAGCTTTCGCAATGAATAACGTGGTACTTAGGGAAATGGTCTTGTTTTTCTGAAATTGGCATTAAATTTGCTTCGGTGCGCCACCTTTTGAAGGGGCGATCAATGGATAAGGGGTTTCGTGATCCCATAGAAAAGTGCAGTTCCTTCAGTAATGGCGCCTACCACCCACCACGGAGCCCAACAAGGGGACGTGGCAGAACATGTAAACATGTCTGCGCAACGCACGTAGTACGCCACTGCTATAACCTAATATATCTATCCAAGTTTGGATATTTACACCAGGTTAACCCTTGCCGCCAGGAAAAATTGGAAGTAAAATGAAGTGAAGAGAAGACAGGAAAGATGTAAAGTGAGAACAAAAGAAGAAGATGTAGGGAGAGAGAGATAGGAAAAGGCGACTGCCGATTTCCCCTGGGTGGGTCAGCCCAGGGGTGCCGTCTACGTGAAGCCGGGGCCAAAGGGGTGTGTTGCATCTTCCGGGGGGCCTTAAAGGTCCAATCACCCAGCGTCAGCTCAACCCCCAGGATCCCCTTTTCCCCGGACACGGCAAAGCCACGCACGGCTAGGCGTGGGAGGGAGCCGAAGCTCCCCCGTTAGCTCGGGTCCGTGGTGTCGCTACACACCAAACGCCTACTTGCGCTGGCACCCCTGCGGGGAAGTTATGAAGCGTTGTAAAACCGAATTAAACAATGTCAGCTATTTAGATGCAGTGTTTTTCACCATTACAAGTAGGAAACTGCGATAACTAATGTGAAAGCGCATGAAACCGTCGTAATGTTGCAGAAATCATTTTAAAGTAGCGAGTAAAACGTTTTCTAACGCTAGAAGTGCGAAGGTTCGGGTAGGTTGAAGTTTTGGCTAGGTAGCGTCGTGAAACCACCAAAAACGACGTCAACTAACGAGATAGTGTTGTTTTGTTGCGAGTACGAAACCGTGATAGGTGAAATATTGTGAAACCACACAAAACGGCATGAACTAACCAGATACTGTGCCTTTTACCGTTACAAGTGCGAAACCGCTATGTCGTGATATTCTCGTGAAAGCGCATGCAAGCATTGTGAAACCTTCAAGAACGCTGTCATTTAGCAAGATACAGCGTTCTGTTCTGTACTAAGTTTGTGAAAAACTGTGAGGTCATGCAAATATTGTAATTGTGAAAGAAACAGCGTAACAGAGGGTTTTTAGATACAAGTGCGAAGGTTAGGTTAGGTTAAGTTATAAAGCGTCATAAAACCGAATTAAACAATGTCAGCTATTGAGATGCAGTGTTTGTCACCATTACAAGTCGGAAACTGCGATATCTAATGTGAAAGCGCATGAAACCGTCGTAATGTTGCAGAAAACATTGTAAAGTAGCGAGTAAAACGTTTTCTAACGATAGAAGTGCGAAGGTTAGGTTAGGATGAGTTGTGTTATTTTAAGCTAGGTAGCGTCGTGAAACCACCAAAAACGATGTCATTAACGAGATGGTGTTTTATTGTTGCGAGTGCGAAACTGCGATAGGTGAAATATTGTGAAAGGACACAAATTGGCATGAACTAGCCTGATACTGCGTCTGGTGCCGTTACAAGGGCGAAACTGCTATATTGTGGTATTCTCGTGAAAGCGCATGCAAGCGTCGTGAAACCTTAAAGAACGATGTCATTTAGCGAGATACAGCATTCTGTACTGTATTAAGTAGGTGAAAAACTGTGAGGTTATGCAAATATCGTAATTGTGAACGAAAGAGTGTAACGGAGCGTTTTCAAATACAAGTGCGAAGGCTAGGTTAGGGTAAGTTATGAAGCGTCGTAAAACCGCATTAAACAATGTCAGCTAGTGAGATGCAGTGTTTTTCACCATTACAAGTCGGAAACTGTGATATCTAGTGTGAAAGCGCATAAAATCGTCGTAATGTTGCAGAAAGCATTGTAAAGTAGCGAGTAAAGCGTTTTCTAACGATAGAAGTGTGAAGGTTAGGTTATGTTGAGTTATGTAAGCTTAAGCTAGGTAGCATCGTGAAACCACCAAAAACGACGTCATCTAACGAGATAGTGTTGTTTGCTTGCGAGTACGGAACAGCGATAGGTAAAATATTGCGAAAGCACACAAAACGGCGTGAACTAGCCTGATACTGCGTCTGGTGCCGTTACAAGGGCGAAACTGCTATATTGTGGTATTCTCGTGAAAGCGCATGCAAGCGTCGTGAAACCTTAAAGAACGATGTCATTTAGCGAGATACAGCCTTCAGTACTGTACTAAGTTGGTGAAAAACTGTGAGGTCATGCAAATACCGTATTGTGAACGAGACAGTGTAACAGAGCGTTTTTAGATACAAGTGCGAAGGTTAGGTAAGGTTAAGTTATGAAGCGTCATAAAACCGAAATAAACAATGTCAGCTATTTAGATGCAGTGTTTTTCACCATTATAAGTAGAAAACTTCGATATTTAATGTGAAAGCGCATGAAACCGTCGTAATGTTGCAGAAATCATTGTAAAGTAGCGAGTAAAACGTTTTCTAACGCTAGAAGTGCGAAGGATCGGGTAGGTTGAGGTTTTGGCTAGGTAGCGTCGTGAAACCACCAAAAACGACGTCAACTAACGAGATAGTGTTGTTTTGTTGCGAGTACGAAACCGTGATAGGTGAAATAATGTGAAACCACACAAAACGGCATGAACTAACCAGATACTGTGCCTTTTACCGTTACAAGTGCGAAACCGCTATGTCGTGATATTCTCGTGAAAGCGCATGCAAGCATTGTGAAACCTTCAAGAACGCTGTCATTTAGCAAGATACAGCGTTCTGTGCTGTACTAAGTTTGTGAAAAACTGTGAGGTCGTGCAAATACCGTAATTGTGAACGAGACAGTGTAACAGAGCGTTTTTAGATACAAGTGCAAGGGTTACGTTAGGTTAAGTTATAAAGCGTCATAAAACCGAATTAAACAATGTCAGCTATTGAGATGCAGAGTTTGTCACCATTACAAGTCGGAAACTGCGATATCTAATGTGAAAGCGCATGAAACCGTCGTAATGTTGCAGAAAACATTGTAAAGTAGCGAGTAAAACGTTTTCTAACGATAGAAGTGCGAAGGTTAGGTTAGGATGAGTTATGGTATTTTAAGCTAGGTAGCGTCGTGAAACCACCAAAAACGACGTCATCAACGAGATGGTGTTTTATTGTTGCGAGTGCGAAACTGCGATAGGTGAAATATTGTGAAAGGACACAAATTGGCGGGAGCTAGCCTGATGCTGCGTCTGGTGCCGTTACAAAGGCGAAACTGCTTTATTGTGGTATTCGCGTGAAAGCGCATGCAAGCGTCGTGAAACCTTAAAGAACGATTTCATTTAGTGAGATACAGCATTCTGTACTGTATTAAGTAGGTGAAAAACTGTGAGGTCATGCAAATATCGTAATTGTGAACGAAACAGTGTAACGGAGCGTTTTCAAATACAAGTGCGAAGGCTAGGTTAGGGTAAGTTATGAAGCGTCGTAAAACCGCACTAAACAATGTCAGCTATTGAGATGCAGTGTTTTTCATCATTACAAGTAGGAAAGTGCGATATCTAATGTGAAAGCGCATGAAACCTTCGTAATGTTGCCGAAAGCATTGTAATGTAGCGAGTAAAACGTTTTCTTACGCTAGAAATGCGAAGGTTAGGTTAGGTTGAGTTATGTTAGTTTAAGCTAGGTAGTGTCGTGAAACCACCAAAAACGACGTCATCTAACGAGATAGTGTTGTTTTTTTGCGAGTGCGAAACTGCGATAGGTGAAATATTGTGAAACCACACAAAACGGCATGAACTAGCCAGATACTGCGTCTTGTACCGTTAAATGTGCGAAACTGCTGTATTGTGATATTCTCGCGAAAGCGCATGCAAGCATTGTGAAACCTTCAAGAACGCTGTCATTTAGCGAAATACAGCGTTCTGTGCTGCACTAAGTTGGTGAAAAACTGTGAAATCATGCAAATATCGTAATTGTGAACGAAAAATTGTAACAGAGTGTTTTTAGATACAAGTGCGAAGGTTAGGTTAGGTTAAATTATAAAGCGTCATAAAACTGCAGTAAGCAATGTCAGCTATTGAGATGCAGTGTTTTTCACCATTACAAGTCGGAAACTGCGATATCAAATGTGAAAGACCATGACACCGTCGTAATGTTGCAGAAAACATTGTAAAATAGCGAGTAAAACGTTTTCTAACGATAGAAGTGCGAAGGTTAGGTTAGGATGAGTTATGGTAGTTCAAGCTAGGTAGCGTTGTGAAACCACCAAAAACGACGTCATCTAACGAGATAGTGTTTTTTGTTGCGAGTGCGAAACTGCGATAGGGGAAATATTGTGAAACCACAAAAAACGGCATGATCTAGCCAGATACTGCGTCTTGTGCCGTTACAAATGCGAAACTGCTATATTGTGATATTCTCGTGAAAGCGCATGCAAACGTCGTGAAACCTTAAAGAACGATGTCATTTAGCAAGATACAGCGTTCAGTACTGTACTAAGTTGGTGAAAAACTGTGAGGTCATGCAAATACCATAATTGTGAACGAGACAGTGTAACAGAGCGTTTTTAGATACAAGTGTGAAGGTTAGGTTAGGTTAAGTTATGAAGCATCATAAAACCGAATTAAACAGTGTCAGCTATTGAGATGCAGTGTTTTTCATCATTACAAGTAGGAAAGTGCGATATCTAATGTGAAAGCGCATGAAACCATCGTAATGTGGTAGAAATCATTGTAAAGTAGCGAGTAAAACGTTTTCTTACGCTAGAAGTGCGAAGGTTAGGTTAGGTTGAGTTATGTTAGTTTAAGCTAGGTAGCGTCGTGAAACCACCAAAAACGACGTCATATAACGAGATAGTGTTGTTTTGTTGCGAGTGCGAAACTGCGATAGGCGACATATTGTGAAACCACACAAAACGGCATGAACTAGCCAGATACTGCGTCTTGTACCGTTACAAGTGCGATACTGCTATATTGTGATATTCTCGTGAAAGTGCATGCAAGCATCGTGAAACCTTAAAGAACGATGTCATTTAGCGAGATACAGCGTTCTGTACTGTACTAAGTAGGTGAAAAACTGTGAGGTCATGCAAATATCGTAATTGTGAACGAAACAGTGTAACAGAGCGTTTTCAAATACAAGTGCGAAGGCTAGGTTAGGTTAAGTTATGAAGCGTCGTAAAACCGAAATAAACAATGTCAGCTATTTAGATGCAGTGTTTTTCTCCATTTCAAGTAGGAAACTACGATATCTAATGTGAAAGCGCATGAAACCATCGTAATGTTGCAGAAATCATTGTAAAGTAGCGAGTAAAACGTTTTCTAACGCTATAAGTGCGAAGGTTCAGTTAGGTTGAGGTTTTGGCTAGGTAGCGTCGTGAAACCACCAAAAACGACGTCAACTAACGAGATAGTGTTGTTTTGTTGCGAGTACAAAACTCTGATAGGTGAAATATTGTGAAACCACACAAAACGGCAAGAACTAACCAGATACTGTGCCTTTTACCTTTACAAGCGCGAAACCGCTATGTCGTGATATTCTCGTGAAAGCGCATGCAAGCATTGTGAAACCTTCAAGAACGCTGTCATTTAGCGAGATACAGCGTTCTGTGCTGCACTAAGTTGGTGAAAACTGTGAAATCATGCAAATATTGTAATTGTGAACGAAACAGTGTAACAGAGTGTTTTTAGATACAAGTGCGAAGGTTGGGTGAGGTTAAGTTATAAAGCGTCATAAAACCGCAGTAAACAATGTCAGCTATTGAGATGCAGTGTTTTTCACCATTACATTTCAGAAAGTGCAATGTTTATTTGAAAGCGCATGAACCATCGTAATGTTGCAGAAAGCA
Organism: Rhipicephalus microplus; assembly: GCF_043290135.1. Lineage (NCBI taxonomy): Eukaryota > Metazoa > Arthropoda > Arachnida > Ixodida > Ixodidae > Rhipicephalus > Rhipicephalus microplus. Next base: position 11,609,661 of record NW_027464586.1, read on the forward strand.
TTGTAAAGTAGCGAGTAAAACGTTTTCTAATGATAGAAGTGCGAAGGTTAGATTAGGTTGAGTTATGTTAGTTTGAGCTAGGTAGCGTCATTAAACCACCAAAAACGACTTCATCTAGCGAAATAGTGTTGTTTTGTTGCGAGTACAAAACTGCGATATTTGAAATATTGTGAAAGCACACAAAACGGCGTGAACTAGCAAGATACTGCGTCTTGTACCGTTACATGTGCGAAACTGCTATATTGTGATATTCTAACGAAAGCGCATGCACGCATCATGAAACCTTAAAGAACGATGTCATTTAGCGAGATTACAGCGTTCTGTGCTGTACTAAGTTGGTTAAAAACTGTGAGGTCATGCAAATATCGTAATTGTGAACGAAACAGTGTAACAGAGTGTTTAAGATACAAGTGCGAAGGTTAGGTCAGGTTAGGTTATAAAGCGTCATAAAACCGCAATAAACAATGTCAGCTTTTGAGATGCAGTGCTTTTCACCCTTGCAAGTCAGAAACTGCAATATCTAATTTGAAAGCGCATGAAACCATCGTAATGTTGCAGAAAGCATTGTAAAGTAGTGAGTAAATTGTTTTCTAACGATAGAAGTGCGAAGGTTAGGTTAGGTTGAGTTACGTTAGTTTAAGCTAGGTAGCATCGTGAAACCACCAAAAACGACGTCAACTAACGAGATAGTGCTCTTTTGTTGCGAGTACAAAACTGTGATAGGTGAAATATTGTGAAACCACACAAAAGGGCATGAACAAGCCAGATACTGCGTCTTTTACCGTTACAAGTGCGAAAGTGCTGCGTTGTGATATTCTCGTGAAAGGGCATGCAAGCATTGTGAAACCTTCATAAACGATGTCATTTAGCGAGATACAGCGTTCTGTGCTGTACTAAGTTGGTGAAAAACTGTGAGGTCATGCAAATATCGTAATTGTGAACGAGACAGTTTAACAGAGCGTTTTTAGATACAAGTGCGAAGGTTAGGTTAGGTTAAGTTATAAAGCGTCATAAAACCGAATTAAACAATGTCAGCTATTGAGATGCAGTGTTTGTCACCATTACAAGTCGCAAACTGCGATATCTAATGTGAAAGCGCATGAAACCGTCGTAATGTTGCAGAAATAATTGTATAGAAGCGAGTAAATCGTTTTCTGACGATAGAAGTGTGAAGGTTAGGTTAGGTTGAGTTATGTTATTTTAAGCTAGGTAGCATCGTGAAACCACCACAAACGACGTCATCTAACAAGATAGTGTTGTTTTCTTGCGAGTACGAAACTGCGATAGGTGAAATATTGCGAAAGCACACAAAACGGCGTGAACTAGCCTGATACTGCGTCTTGTACCGTTACAAGTGCGAAACTGCTATATTGTGATATTCTCGCGAAAGGGCATGCAAGCATCGTGAAACCTTAAATAACGATGTCATTTAGCGAGATACAGCGTCCTGTACTGTACTAAGATGGTGAAAATCTCGGAGGTCATGCAAATATCGTAATTGTGAACGAAACAGCCCAACATAGGGTTTTTAGATACAAGTGCGAAGGTTAGGTTAGGTTAAGTTATTAAGCGTCATAAAACCGCATTAAACATGGTCAGCTATTGAGATGCAGTGTTTTTCACTATTACAAGTCAGAAACTGCAATATCTAAATGAAAGTGCATAAAACCATCTTAATGTTGCAGAAAGCATTGTAAAGTAGCGAGTGAAACGTTTTCTAACAATAGAAGTGCGAAGGTTAGATTAGGTTGAGTTATGTTGGTTTAAGCTAGGTAGCGTCATTAAACCACGAAAAACGACATCATCTAGTAAGGTAGTGTTGTTTTGTTGCGAGTATGAAACTGCGATATGTGAAATAATGTGAAAGCACACAAAACGGCGTTAGCTAGCCAGATACTGCGTCTTGTACCATCACATGTGCGAAACTGCTATATTGTGATATTCTCGCGAAAGCGCAAGCAAGCATCGTGAAACCTTAAATAACGATGTCATTTAGCGAGATACAGCGTTCAGTACTGTACTAAGATGGTGAAAATCTGTGAGGTCATGCAAATATTGTAATTGTGAACGAAACAGTGTAACATAGCGTTTTAGATACAAGTGCAAAGGTTAGGGTAGATTAAGGTATGAAGCGTCATAAAACCGCATTAAACAATGTCAGCTATTGAGATGCAGTGTTTTTCACTATTACAAGCCGGAAACTGCGATATTTAATGTGAAAGCGCGTGAAACGTCGTAATGTTGCAGAAAGCATTGTAAAGTAGCGAGTAAAACGTTTTCTGACGATTGAAGTGCGAAGGTTAGGTTAGGTTGAGTTATGTTAGTTTAAGCTAGGTAGTGTCGTGAAACCACCAAAAACGACGTCATCTAACGAGATAGTGTTGTTTTGTTGCGAGTACGAAACTGCGATATGTGAAATATTGGGAAAGGACACAAAACGGCGTGAACTAGCCTGATACTGCGTCTTGTGCCGTTACAAGCACGAAACTGCTATATTGTGATATTCTCGTGAAAGCGCATGCAAGCGTCGTGAAACCTTAAAGAATGATGTCATTTAGCGAGATACAGCGTTCTGTACTGTATTAAGTAGGTGAAAAACTGTGAGGTCATGCAAATATCGTAATTGTGAACGAAACAGTGTAACAGAGCGTTTTCAAATACAAGTGCGAAGGTTAGGTTAGGTTAAGTTATGAAGCGTCATAAAACCGAATTAAACAGTGTCAGCTATTGAGATGCAGTGTTTTTCATAATTACAAGTAGGAAAGTGCGATATCTAATATGAAAGCGCATGAAACCATCGTAATGTTGCAGAAATCATTGGCAAGTAGCGAGTAAAACGTTTTCTTACGCTAGAAATGCGAAGGTTAGGTTAGGTTGAGTTATGTTAGTTTAAGCTAGGTAGTGTCGTGAAACCACCAAAAACAAAGTCATCTAACGAGATAGTGTTGTTTTGTTGCGAGTACGAAACTGCGATAGGTGAAATATTGGGAAAGGACACAAAACAGCGTGAACTAGCCTGATACTGCGTCTTGTGCCGTTACAAGTGCGAAACTGCTATATTGTGACATCTCGTGAAAGCGCATGCAAGCGTCGTGAAACCTTAAAGAACGATGTCAATTAGCTAGATACAGCGTTCTGTACTGTATTAAGTAGGTGAAAAACTGTGAGGTCATGAAAATATCGTAATTGTGAACGAAACAGTGTAACAGAGCGTTTTCAAATACAAGTGCGAAGGCTAGGTTAGGTTAAGTTATGAAGCGTCATAAAACCGCACTAAACAATGTCAGCTATTGAGATGCAGTGTTTTTCATCATTACAAGTAGGAAAGTGCGATATCTAATGTGAAAGCGCATGAAACCTTCGTAATGTTGCCGAAAGCATTGTAATGTAGCGAGTAAAACGTTTTCTTACGCTAGAAATGCGAAGGTTAGGTTAGGTTGAGTTATGTTAGTTTAAGCTAGGTAGTGTCGTGAAACCACCAAAAACGACGTCATCTAACGAGATAGTGTTGTTTTTTTGCGAGTGCGAAACTGCGATAGGTGAAATATTGTGAAACCACACAAAACGGCATGAACTAGCCAGATACTGCGTCTTGTACCGTTACAAGTACGATATTGCTATATTGTGATATTCTCGTGAAAGCGCATGCAAGCATAGTGAAACCTTAAAGAACGATGTCATTTAGCGAGATAGAGCGTTCTGTACTGTATTAAGTAGGTGAAAAACTGTGAGGTCATGCAAATACCGTAATTGTGAACGAGACAGTGTAACAAAGCGTTTTTAGATACAAGTGCGAAGGTTAGGTTAGGGTAAGGTCTGAAGCGTCATAAAACCGAATTAAACAATATCATCTATTAAGATGCAGTGTTTTTCACCCCTACAAGTAGGAAACTGCGATATCTAATGTGAAATTGCATGAAACCGTCGTAATGTTGCAGAAATCATTGTAAAGTAGCGAGTAAAACGTTTTCTAACGCTAGAAGTGCGAAGGTTCGGGTAGGTTGAGGTTTTGGCCAGGTAGCGTGTTCAAACCACCAAAAACGACGTCAACTAACGAGATAGTGTTGTTTTGTTGCGAGTACGAAACTGTGATAGGTGTAATATTGTGAAACCACACAAAACGGCATGAACTAGCCAGATACTGCGTCTTGTACCGTTACAAGTGCGATACTGCTATATTGTGATATTCTCGTGAAAGCGCATGCAAGCCTCGTGAAACCTTAAAGACCGATGTCATTTAGCGAGATACGGCGTTCAGTACTGTACTAAGTTGGTGAAAAACTGTGAGGTCATGCAAATATCGTATTTTGAACGAAACAGCGTAACCGAGTGTTTTTATATACAAGTCGAAGGTTAGGTTAGGTTAAGTTATGAAGCGTCATAAAACCGTAATAAACAATGTCAGCTATTGTGCAGTGTTTTTCACCATTACAAGTAGGAAACTGCGATATCTATGTGAAAGCGCATGAAACCGTCGTAATGTTGCAGAAATCATTGTAAAGTAGCGAGTAAAACGTTTTCTAACGCTAGAAGTGCGAAGGTTCGGGTAGGTTGAGGTTTTGGCTAGGTAGCGTCGTGAAACCACCAAAAACGACGTCAACTAACGAGATAGTGTTGTTTTGTTGCGAGTACGAAACTGTGATAGGTTTAATATTGTGAAACCACACAAAACGGCATGAACTAGCCAGATACTGCGTCTTGTACCGTTACAAGTGCGATACTGCTATATTGTGATATTCTCGTGAAAGCGCATGCAAGCGTCGTGAAACCTTAAAGAACGATGTCATTTAGCGAGATACAGCGTTCAGTACTGTACTAAGTTGGTGAAAAACTGTGAGGTCATGCAAGTACCGTAATTGGGAACGAAACAGCGTAACGGAGTGTTTTTATATACAAGTCGAAGGTTAGGTTAGGTTAAGTTATGAAGCGTCATAGAACCGTAATAAACAATGTCAGCTATTGTGCAGTGTTTTTCACCATTACAAGTAGGAAACTGCGATATCTATGTGAAAGCGCATGAAACCGTCGTAATGTTGCAGAAATCATTGTAAAGTAGCGAGTAAAACGTTTTCTAACGCTAGAAGTGCGAAGGTTAGGGTAGGTTGAGATTTTGGCTAGAGCGTCGTGAAACCACCACAATCGACGTCAACTAACGAGATAGTGTTGTGTTGTTGCGAGTACGAAACTGTGATAGGTGAAATAATGTGAAACCATACAAAACGGCATGAACTAACCAGATACTGTGCGTTTTACCGTTACAAGTGCAAAACTGCTATGTCGTGATATTCTCGTGAAAGCGCATGCAAGCATTGTGAAACCTTAAAGAACGTTGTCATTTAGCGAGATACAGCGTTCTCTGCTGCACTAAGTTGGTGAAAAACTGTGAGGTCATGCAAAAATCGTAATTGTGAACGAGACAGTGTAACAGAGCGTTTTTAGATACAAGTGCGAAGGTTAGGTTAGGTTAAGTTATAAAGCGTCATAAAACCGAATTGAACAATGTCAGCTATTGAGATGCAGTGTTTGTCACCATTACAAGTCGCAAACTGCGATATCTAATGTGAAAGCGCATGAAACCGTCGTAATGTTGCAGAAATAATTGTATAGTAGCGAGTAAATCGTTTTCTGACGATAGAAGTGTGAAGGTTAGGTTAGGTTGAGTTATGTTATTTTAAGCTAGGTAGCATCGTGAAACCACCACAAACGACGTCATCTAACGAGATAGTGTTGTTTTCTTGCGAGTACGAAGCTGCGATAGGTGAAATATTGCGAAAGCACACAAAACGGCGTGAACTACTCTGATACTGCGTCTTGTACCGTTACAAGTGCGAAACTGCTATATTGTGATATTCTCGCGAAAGGGCATGCAAGCATCGTGAAACCTTAAATAACGATGTCATTTAGCGAGATACAGCGTCCTGTACTGTACTAAGATGGTGAAAATCTCGGAGGTCATGCAAATATCGTAATTGTGAACGAAACAGCCCAACATAGGGTTTTTAGATACAAGTGCGAAGGTTAGGTTAGGTTAAGTTATTAAGCGTCATAAAACCGCATTAAACATGGTCAGCTATTGAGATGCAGTGTTTTTCACTATTACAAGTCAGAAACTGCAATATCTAGTTTAAAGTGCATGAAACCATCGTAATGTTCAGAAAGCATTGTAAAGTAGCGAGTAAAACGTTTTCTTACGATAGAAGTGCGAAGGTTAGATTAGGTTGAGTTATGTTGGTTTAAGCTAGGTAGCGTCATTAAACCACCAAAAACGACATCATCTAGCGAGGTAGTGTTGTTTTGTTGCGAGTATGAAACTGCGATATGTGAAATAATGTGAAAGCACACAAAACGGCGTAAACTAGCCAGATACTGCGTCTTGTACCATTACATGTGCGAAACTGCTATATTGTGATATTCTCGCGAAAGCGCAAGCAAGCATCGTGAAACCTTAAATAACGATGTCATTTAGCGAGATACAGCGTTCAGTACTGTACTAAGATGGTGAAAATCTGTGAGGTCATGCAAATATTGTAATTGTGAACGAAACAGTGTAACATAGCGTTTTTAGATACAAGTGCAGAGGTTAGGGTAGATTAAGGTATGAAGCGTCATAAAACCGTATTAAACAATGTCAGCTATTGAGATGCAGTGTTTTTCACTATTACAAGCCGGAAACTGCGATATCTAATGTGAAAGCGCATGAAACGTCGTAGTGTTGCAGAAAGCATTGTAATGTAGCGAGTAAAACGTTTTCTGACGATTGAAGTGCGAAGGTTAGGTTAGGTTGAGTTATGTTAGTTTAAGCTAGGTAGTGTCGCGAAACCACAAAAAACGACGTCAACGAACGAGATAGTGTTGTTTTGTTGCGAGTACGAAACTGCGATAGGTGAAATATTGTTAAAGCACACAAAACGACATGAACTAGCCAGATACTGCGTGTTGTACCGTTACATGTGCGAAACTGCTATATTGTGTTATTCTCGTGAAAGCGCATGCAAGCATCGTGAAACCTTAAATAACGATGTCATTTAGCGAGATACAGTGTTCAGTACTGTACTAAGTTAGTGAAAAACTGTGAGGTCATGCAAATACCGTAATTGTGAACGAGACAGTGTAAGAGAGCGTTTTTAGATACAAGTGCGAAAGTTAGGTTTGGTTAAGTTATGAAGCATCATGAAACTGCATTAAACAATGTCAGCTATTGAGATGCAGTGTTTCTCACCATTACAAGTAGGAAACTGCGATATCTAATGCTAAAGCGCATGAAACCGTTGTAATGTTGCAGAAAACGTTGTAAAGGAGCGAGTAAAACGTTTTCTAACGCTAGAAGTGCGAAGCAGAGGTTAGGTGGAGTTATGTTAGTTTAAGCTAGGTAGCATCGTGAAACCACCGAAAACGACGTCAACTAATTGGATAGTGTTGTTTTGTTGCGAGTACGAAACTGCGATAGGTGAAATATTGTTAAAGCGCACAAAACTGCATGAACTAGCCAGATAGTGCATCTTGTACCGTAACATGTGCGAAACTGCTGTATTGTGATATTCTCGCGAAAGCGCATGCAAGCATCGTGAAACCTTAAATAACGATGTCATTTAGCGAGATACAGAGTTCAGTACTGTGCTAAGTTGGTGAAAAACTGTGACGTCATGCAAATTCCGTAATTTTGAACAAGACAGTGTAACAGAGCGTTTTTAGATACAAGTGCGAAGGTTATGTTAGGTTAAGTTATGAAGCGTCATGAAACCGCATTAAACAATGTCAGCTATTGAGATGCAGTGTTTTTCAACATTACAAGTAGGAAACTGCGATATCTAATTTGAAAGCGCATGAAACCATCGTAATGTTGCAGAAATCATTGTAAAGTAGCGAGTAAAACGTTTTCTAACGATAGAAGTGCGAAGGGTTAGGTTAGGATGAGTTATGTTAGTTTAAGCTAGGTAGCGTCGTGAAACCACCAAAAACGACGTCATCTGACGAGATAGTGTTGGTTTGTTGCGAGTACGAAACTGCGATAGGTGAAATATTGTGAAACCACACAGAACGGCATGAACTAGCCAGATACTGCGTCTTGTACTGTTACAAGTGCGAAACTGCTATGTTGTGATATTCTCGTGATAGCGCATGCAAGTATTGTGAAACCCTAAAAAACGATGTCATTTAGTGAGATACAGCGTTCTGTACTGTACTAAGTTGGTAAAAAACTGTGAGTTCATGCAAATATCGTAATTGTGAACGTGACAGTGTAACAGAGCGTTTTTAGATACAAGTGCGAAGGTTAGGTTAGGTTAAGTTATGACCCTTCATAAAACCGCATTAAACGATGCCAGCTATTGAGATGCAGTGTGTTTCACTATTACAAGTTGGAGACTACGATATCTAATGTGAAAGCGCATAAAACCGTCGTAATGTTGCAGAAAGCCTTGTAAAGTAGCGAGTAAAACGTTTTCTAACGCTAGAAGTGCGAAGGTTAGGTTAGGTTGAATTATGTTGGTTTAAGCTAGGTAGCATCGTGAAACCACCAAAAACGACGTCATCTAACGAGATAGTGTTGTTTTGTTGCGAGTACGAAACTGCGATAGGTGAAATATTGTTAAAGCACACAAATCGACATGAACTAGCCAGATACTGCGTGTTGTACCGTTACATGTGCGAAACTGCTATATTGTGTTATTCTCGTGAAAGCGCATGCAAGCATCGTGAAACCTTAAATAACGATGTCATTTAGCGAGATACAGTGTTCAGTACTGTACTAAGTTAGTGAAAAACTGTGAGGTCATGCAAATACCGTAATTGTGAACGAGACAGTGTAAGAGAGCGTTTTTAGATACAAGTGCGAAAGTTAGGTTTGGTTAAGTTATGAAGCATCATGAAACTGCATTAAACAATGTCAGCTATTGAGATGCAGTGTTTCTCATCATTACAAGTAGGAAACTGCAATATCTAATGCTAAAGCGCATGAAACCGTTGTAATGTTGCAGAAATCGTTGTAAAGGAGCGAGTAAAACGTTTTCTAACGCTAGAAGTGCGAAGCAGAGGTTAGGTTGAATTATGTTGGTTTAAGCTAGGTAGCATCGTGAAACCACCAAAAACGACGTCATCTAACGAGATAGTGTTGTTTTGTTGCGAGTACGAAACTGCGATAGGTGAAATATTGTTAAAGCACACAAAACGACATGAACTAGCCAGATACTGCGTGTTGTACCGTTACATGTGCGAAACTGCTATATTGTGTTATTCTCGTGAAAGCGCATGCGAGCATCGTGAAACGTGAAATAACGATGCCATTTAGCGAGATACAGCATTCAGTACTGTACTAAGTTGCTGAAAAACTGTGAAGTCTTGAAATACCGTAATTGAGAACGAGACAGTGTAACAGAGCGTTTTTAGATACAAGTGCGAAGGTTTGGTTAGGTTAAGTTATGAAGCGTCATAAAACCGCATAAACAATGTCAGCTAGTGAGATGCAGAGTTTTTCGCCATTACAAGTCGGAAACTGCGATATCTCATGTGAAAGTGCATAAAACCATCGTAATGTTGCAGCAAGCATTGTATTGTAGCGAGCAAAACGTTTTCTAGCGATAGAATTGCGAAGGTTAGGTTAGGTTGAGGTTTAAGCTAGGTAGCGTCGTGAAACCACCAAAAACGACGTCATCTAACGAGATACTGTTGTTTTGTTGCGAGTACGAAATTGCGATAGGTGAAATATTGTGAAAGCACACAAAACGGCATGAACTAGCCAGATACTGCGTTTTGTACCGTTTTATGTGCGAAGTGCTATATTGTGTGATTCTCGTGAAAACGCACGCGAGCATCGTGAAACCTTAAATAACGATGTCATTTAGCGAGATACAGCATTCAGTACTTTACTAAGTTGGTGAAAAACTGCGAAGTCATGCAAATACCGTAATTTTGAACGAGACAGTGTAACAGAGCGTTTTTAGAAACAAGCGCGAATGTTAGGTAAGGTTAAGTTATGAAGCGTCATAAAACCGCATTAAACGATGTCAGCTATTGAGATGTAGTGTTTTTCATCATTACAAGTAGGAAACTGCGATATCTAATGTGAAAGCGCATGAAACCATCGTAATGTTGCAGAAATCATTGTAAAGTAGCGAGTAAAACGTTTTCTAACGCTAGAGGTGCGAAGGTTAGGTTAGGTTGAGTTATGTTAGTTTAAGTTAGGTAGCATCTTGAAACCACCAAAAACGACGTCATCTAACGAGATAGTGTTGTTTTGTTGCGAGTACGAAACTGCGATACCTCACATAGTGTGAAAGCACACAAAACGGCATGAACTAGCCAGATACTGCGTCTCGTACCGTTGCAAGTGCGAAATTGCTTCATTGTGATATTCTCGTGAAAGCGCATGCAAGCATCGTGAAACCTTAAATAACGATGTGATTTAGCGAGACACTGCGTTCTGTACTGTACAAAGTTGGTGAAAAACTGTGAGGTCATGCAAATATCGTAATTGTGAACGAAACAGTGTAACAGAGTGTTTTTAGGTACAAGTGCGAAGGTTATTTAATGTTAAGTGCTGAAGCGTCATAAAACCGCATAAACAATGTCAGCTAGTGAGATGTAGTGTTTTTCATCATTACAAGTAGGAAACTGCGATATCTAATGTGAAAGCGCATGAAACCATCGTAATGTTGCAGAAATCATTGTAAAGTAGCGAGTAAAACGTTTTCTAACGCTAGAGGTGCGAAGGTTAGGTTAGGTTGAGTTATGTTAGTTTAAGTTAGGTAGCATCGTGAAACCACCAAAAACTACGTCATCTAACGAGATAGTGTTGTTTTGTTGCGAGTACGAAACTGCGATAGGTGAAATATTGTTAAAGCACACAAAACGACATGAACTAGCCAGATACTGCGTGTTGTACCGTTGCATGTGCGAAACTGCTATATTGTGTTATTCTCGTGAAAGCGCATGCAAGCATCGTGAAACCTTAAATAACGATGTCATTTAGCGAGATACAGTGTTCAGTACTGTACTAAGTTAGTGAAAAACTGTGAGGTCATGCAAATACCGTAATTGTGAACGAGACAGTGTAAGAGAGCGTTTTTAGATACAAGTGCGAAAGTTAAGTTTGGTTAAGTTATGAAGCATCATGAAACTGCATTAAACAATGTCAGCTATTGAGATGCAGTGTTTCTCACCATTACAAGTTGGAGACTACGATATCTAATGTGAAAGCGCATAAAACCGTCGTAATGTTGCAGAAATCGTTGTAAAGGAGCGAGTAAAACGTTTTCTAACGCTAGAAGTGCGAAGCAGAGGTTAGGTGGAGTTATGTTAGTTTAAGCTAGGTAGCATCGTGAAACCACCGAAAACGACGTCAACTAATTGGATAGTGTTGTTTTGTTGCGAGTACGAAACTGCGATAGGTGAAATATTGTTAAAGCGCACAAAACTGCATGAACTAGCCAGATAGTGCATCTTGTACCGTTACAAGTGCGATACTGCTATATTGTGATATTCTCGTGAAAGCGCATGCAAGCGTCGTGAAACCTTAAAGAACGATGTCATTTAGCGAGATACAGCGTTCAGTACTGTACTAAGTTGGTGAAAAACTGTGAGGTCATGCAAGTACCGTAATTGGGAACGAAACAGCGTAACGGAGTGTTTTTATATACAAGTCGAAGGTTAGGTTAGGTTAAGTTATGAAGCGTCATAGAACCGTAATAAACAATGTCAGCTATTGTGCAGTGTTTTTCACCATTACAAGTAGGAAACTGCGATATCTATGTGAAAGCGCATGAAACCGTCGTAATGTTGCAGAAATCATTGTAAAGTAGCGAGTAAAACGTTTTCTAACGCTAGAAGTGCGAAGGTTAGGGTAGGTTGAGATTTTGGCTAGAGCGTCGTGAAACCACCACAATCGACGTCAACTAACGAGATAGTGTTGTGTTGTTGCGAGTACGAAACTGTGATAGGTGAAATAATGTGAAACCATACAAAACGGCATGAACTAACCAGATACTGTGCGTTTTACCGTTACAAGTGCAAAACTGCTATGTCGTGATATTCTCGTGAAAGCGCATGCAAGCATTGTGAAACCTTAAAGAACGTTGTCATTTAGCGAGATACAGCGTTCTCTGCTGCACTAAGTTGGTGAAAAACTGTGAGGTCATGCAAATATCGTAATTGTGAACGAGACAGTGTAACAGAGCGTTTTTAGATACAAGTGCGAAGGTTAGGTTAGGTTAAGTTATAAAGCGTCATAAAACCGAATTGAACAATGTCAGCTATTGAGATGCAGTGTTTGTCACCATTACAAGTCGCAAACTGCGATATCTAATGTGAAAGCGCATGAAACCGTCGTAATGTTGCAGAAATAATTGTATAGTAGCGAGTAAATCGTTTTCTGACGATAGAAGTGTGAAGGTTAGGTTAGGTTGAGTTATGTTATTTTAAGCTAGGTAGCATCGTGAAACCACCACAAACGACGTCATCTAACGAGATAGTGTTGTTTTCTTGCGAGTACGAAGCTGCGATAGGTGAAATATTGCGAAAGCACACAAAACGGCGTGAACTACTATGATACTGCGTCTTGTACCGTTACAAGTGCGAAACTGCTATATTGTGATATTCTCGCGAAAGGGCATGCAAGCATCGTGAAACCTTAAATAACGATGTCATTTAGCGAGATACAGCGTCCTGTACTGTACTAAGATGGTGAAAATCTCGGAGGTCATGCAAATATCGTAATTGTGAACGAAACAGCCCAACATAGGGTTTTTAGATACAAGTGCGAAGGTTAGGTTAGGTTAAGTTATTAAGCGTCATAAAACCGCATTAAACATGGTCAGCTATTGAGATGCAGTGTTTTTCACTATTACAAGTCAGAAACTGCAATATCTAATTTAAAGTGCATGAAACCATCGTAATGTTCAGAAAGCATTGTAAAGTAGCGAGTAAAACGTTTTCTTACGATAGAAGTGCGAAGGTTAGATTAGGTTGAGTTATGTTGGTTTAAGCTAGGTAGCGTCATTAAACCACCAAAAACGACATCATCTAGCGAGGTAGTGTTGTTTTGTTGCGAGTATGAAACTGCGATATGTGAAATAATGTGAAAGCACACAAAACGGCGTAAACTAGCCAGATACTGCGTCTTGTACCATTACATGTGCGAAACTGCTATATTGTGATATTCTCGCGAAAGCGCAAGCAAGCATCGTGAAACCTTAAATAACGATGTCATTTAGCGAGATACAGCGTTCAGTACTGTACTAAGATGGTGAAAATCTGTGAGGTCATGCAAATATTGTAATTGTGAACGAAACAGTGTAACATAGCGTTTTTAGATACAAGTGCAGAGGTTAGGGTAGATTAAGGTATGAAGCGTCATAAAACCGTATTAAACAATGTCAGCTATTGAGATGCAGTGTTTTTCACTATTACAAGCCGGAAACTGCGATATCTAATGTGAAAGCGCATGAAACGTCGTAGTGTTGCAGAAAGCATTGTAATGTAGCGAGTAAAACGTTTTCTGACGATTGAAGTGCGAAGGTTAGGTTAGGTTGAGTTATGTTAGTTTAAGCTAGGTAGTGTCGCGAAACCACAAAAAACGACGTCAACGAACGAGATAGTGTTGTTTTGTTGCGAGTACGAAACTGCGATAGGTGAAATATTGTTAAAGCACACAAAACGACATGAACTAGCCAGATACTGCGTGTTGTACCGTTACATGTGCGAAACTGCTATATTGTGTTATTCTCGTGAAAGCGCATGCAAGCATCGTGAAACCTTAAATAACGATGTCATTTAGCGAGATACAGTGTTCAGTACTGTACTAAGTTAGTGAAAAACTGTGAGGTCATGCAAATACCGTAATTGTGAACGAGACAGTGTAAGAGAGCGTTTTTAGATACAAGTGCGAAAGTTAGGTTTGGTTAAGTTATGAAGCATCATGAAACTGCATTAAACAATGTCAGCTATTGAGATGCAGTGTTTCTCACCATTACAAGTAGGAAACTGCGATATCTAATGCTAAAGCGCATGAAACCGTTGTAATGTTGCAGAAAACGTTGTAAAGGAGCGAGTAAAACGTTTTCTAACGCTAGAAGTGCGAAGCAGAGGTTAGGTGGAGTTATGTTAGTTTAAGCTAGGTAGCATCTTGAAACCACCGAAAACGACGTCAACTAATTGGATAGTGTTGTTTTGTTGCGAGTACGAAACTGCGATAGGTGAAATATTGTTAAAGCGCACAAAACTGCATGAACTAGCCAGATAGTGCATCTTGTACCGTAACATGTGCGAAACTGCTGTATTGTGATATTCTCGCGAAAGCGCATGCAAGCATCGTGAAACCTTAAATAACGATGTCATTTAGCGAGATACAGAGTTCAGTACTGTACTAAGTCGGTGAAAAACTGTGACGTCATGCAAATTCCGTAATTTTGAACAAGACAGTGTAACAGAGCGTTTTTAGATACAAGAGCGAAGGTTATGTTAGGTTAAGTTATGAAGCGTCATGAAACCGCATTAAACAATGTCAGCTATTGAGATGCAGTGTTTTTCAACATTACAAGTAGGAAACTGCGATATCTAATTTGAAAGCGCATGAAACCATCGTAATGTTGCAGAAATCATTGTAAAGTAGCGAGTAAAACGTTTTCTAACGATAGAAGTGCGAAGGGTTAGGTTAGGATGAGTTATGTTAGTTTAAGCTAGGTAGCGTCGTGAAACCACCAAAAACGACGTCATCTGACGAGATAGTGTTGGTTTGTTGCGAGTACGAAACTGCGATAGGTGAAATATTGTGAAACCACACAGAACGGCATGAACTAGCCAGATACTGCGTCTTGTACTGTTACAAGTGCGAAACTGCTATGTTGTGATATTCTCGTGATAGCGCATGCAAGTATTGTGAAACCCTAAAAAACGATGTCATTTAGTGAGATACAGCGTTCTGTACTGTACTAAGTTGGTAAAAAACTGTGAGTTCATGCAAATATCGTAATTGTGAACGTGACAGTGTAACAGAGCGTTTTTAGATACAAGTGCGAAGGTTAGGTTAGGTTAAGTTATGACCCTTCATAAAACCGCATTAAACGATGCCAGCTATTGAGATGCAGTGTGTTTCACCATTACAAGTTGGAGACTACGATATCTAATGTGAAAGCGCATAAAACCGTCGTAATGTTGCAGAAAGCCTTGTAAAGTAGCGAGTAAAACGTTTTCTAACGCTAGAAGTGCGAAGGTTAGGTTAGGTTGAATTATGTTGGTTTAAGCTAGGTAGCATCGTGAAACCACCAAAAACGACGTCATCTAACGAGATAGTGTTGTTTTGTTGCGAGTACGAAACTGCGATAGGTGAAATATTGTTAAAGCACACAAATCGACATGAACTAGCCAGATACTGCGTGTTGTACCGTTACATGTGCGAAACTGCTATATTGTGTTATTCTCGTGAAAGCGCATGCAAGCATCGTGAAACCTTAAATAACGATGTCATTTAGCGAGATACAGTGTTCAGTACTGTACTAAGTTAGTGAAAAACTGTGAGGTCATGCAAATACCGTAATTGTGAACGAGACAGTGTATGGGAGCGTTTTTAGATACAAGTGCGAAAGTTAGGTTTGGTTAAGTTATGAAGCATCATGAAACTGCATTAAACAATGTCAGCTATTGAGATGCAGTGTTTCTCACCATTACAAGTAGGAAACTGCGATATCTAATGCTAAAGCGCATGAAACCGTTGTAATGTTGCAGAAATCGTTGTAAAGGAGCGAGTAAAACGTTTTCTAACGCTAGAAGTGCGAAGCAGAGGTTAGGTTGAATTATGTTGGTTTAAGCTAGGTAGCATCGTGAAACCACCAAAAACGACGTCATCTAACGAGATAGTGTTGTTTTGTTGCGAGTACGAAACTGCGATAGGTGAAATATTGTTAAAGCACACAAAACGACATGAACTAGCCAGATACTGCGTGTTGTACCGTTACATGTGCGAAACTGCTATATTGTGTTATTCTCGTGAAAGCGCATGCGAGCATCGTGAAACGTGAAATAACGATGCCATTTAGCGAGATACAGCATTCAGTACTGTACTAAGTTGCTGAAAAACTGTGAAGTCTTGAAATACCGTAATTGAGAACGAGACAGTGTAACAGAGCGTTTTTAGATACAAGTGCGAAGGTTTGGTTAGGTTAAGTTATGAAGCGTCATAAAACCGCATAAACAATGTCAGCTAGTGAGATGCAGAGTTTTTCGCCATTACAAGTCGGAAACTGCGATATCTCATGTGAAAGTGCATAAAACCATCGTAATGTTGCAGCAAGCATTGTATTGTAGCGAGCAAAACGTTTTCTAGCGATAGAATTGCGAAGGTTAGGTTAGGTTGAGGTTTAAGCTAGGTAGCGTCGTGAAACCACCAAAAACGACGTCATCTAACGAGATACTGTTGTTTTGTTGCGAGTACGAAATTGCGATAGGTGAAATATTGTGAAAGCACACAAAACGGCATGAACTAGCCAGATACTGCGTTTTGTACCGTTTTATGTGCGAAGTGCTATATTGTGTGATTCTCGTGAAAACGCACACGAGCATCGTGAAACCTTAAATAACGATGTCATTTAGCGAGATACAGCATTCAGTACTTTACTAAGTTGGTGAAAAACTGCGAAGTCATGCAAATACCGTAATTTTGAACGAGACAGTGTAACAGAGCGTTTTTAGAAACAAGCGCGAATGTTAGGTAAGGTTAAGTTATGAAGCGTCATAAAACCGCATTAAACGATGTCAGCTATTGAGATGTAGTGTTTTTCATCATTACAAGTAGGAAACTGCGATATCTAATGTGAAAGCGCATGAAACCATCGTAATGTTGCAGAAATCATTGTAAAGTAGCGAGTAAAACGTTTTCTAACGCTAGAGGTGCGAAGGTTAGGTTAGGTTGAGTTATGTTAGTTTAAGTTAGGTAGCATCTTGAAACCACCAAAAACGACGTCATCTAACGAGATAGTGTTGTTTTGTTGCGAGTACGAAACTGCGATACCTCACATAGTGTGAAAGCACACAAAACGGCATGAACTAGCCAGATACTGCGTCTCGTACCGTTGCAAGTGCGAAATTGCTTCATTGTGATATTCTCGTGAAAGCGCATGCAAGCATCGTGAAACCTTAAATAACGATGTCATTTAGCGAGATACAGTGTTCAGTACTGTACTAAGTTAGTGAAAAACTGTGAGGTCATGCAAATACCGTAATTGTGAACGAGACAGTGTAAGAGAGCGTTTTTAGATACAAGTGCGAAAGTTAAGTTTGGTTAAGTTATGAAGCATCATGAAACTGCATTAAACAATGTCAGCTATTGAGATGCAGTGTTTCTCACCATTACAAGTTGGAGACTACGATATCTAATGTGAAAGCGCATAAAACCGTCGTAATGTTGCAGAAATCGTTGTAAAGGAGCGAGTAAAACGTTTTCTAACGCTAGAAGTGCGAAGCAGAGGTTAGGTGGAGTTATGTTAGTTTAAGCTAGGTAGCATCGTGAAACCACCGAAAACGACGTCAACTAATTGGATAGTGTTGTTTTGTTGCGAGTATGAAACTGCGATAGGTGAAATATTGTTAAAGCGCACAAAACTGCATGAACTAGCCAGATAGTGCATCTTGTACCGTAACATGTGCGAAACTGCTGTATTGTGATATTCTCGCGAAAGCGCATGCAAGCATCGTGAAACCTTAAATAACGATGTCATTTAGCGAGATACAGCGTTCAGTACTGTACTAAGTTGGTGAAAAACTGTGACGTCATGCAAATACCGTAATTTTTAACAAGACAGTGTAACAGAGCGTTTTTAGATACAAGTGCGAAGGTTATGTTAGGTTAAGTTATGAAGCGTCATGAAACCGCATTAAACAATGTCAGCTATTGAGATGCAGTGTTTTTCAACATTACAAGTAGGAAACTGCGATATCTAATTTGAAAGCGCATGAAACCATCGTAATGTTGCAGAAATCATTGTAAAGTAGCGAGTAAAACGTTTTCTAACGATAGAAGTGTGAAGGGTTAGGTTAGGATGAGTTATGTTAGTTTAAGCTAGGTAGCGTCGTGAAACCACCAAAAACGACGTCATCTAACGATATAGTGTTGTTTTGTTGCGAGTGCGAAACTGCGATAGGCGAAATATTGTGAAACCACACAAAAAGGCATGAACTAGCCAGATACTGCGTCTTGTACCGTTACAAATGCGAAACTGCTATAATGTGATATTCTCAAGAAAGCGCATGCAAGCGTCATGAAACCTTCAAGAACGATGTCATTTAGCGAGATACAGTGTTCAGTACTGTACTAAGTTGGTGAAAAACTGTGAGGTCTTGCAAATATTGTAATTTTGAACGAAACAGTGTAACAGAGCGTTTTTAAATACAAGTGCGAAGGCTAGGTTAGGTCAAGTTATGAAGCATCGTAAAACCGCATTAAACAATGTCAGCTATTGAGATGCAGTGTTTTTCACCATTACAGGTCGGAAACTGCGATATCTAATGTGAAAGCGCATGAAACCGTCGTAATGTTACAGAAAGCATTGTAAAGTAGCGAGTGAAACGTTTTCTAACGATAGAAGTGCGAACGTTAGGTCAGGATGATCTATGTTAGTTTAAGCTAGGTGGCGTCGTGAAACCACCAAAAACGACGTCATCTGACGAGATAGTGTTGGTTTGTTGGTTTGTTGCGAGTACGAAACTGCGATAGGTGAAATATTGTGAAACCACACAAAACGGCATGAACTAGCCAGATACTGCGTCTTGTACTGTTACAAGTGCGAAACTGCTATGTTGTGATATTCTCGTGATAGCGCATGCAAGTATTGTGAAACCCTAAAAAACGATGTCATTTAGTGAGATACAGCGTTCTGTACTGTACTAAGTTGGTAAAAAACTGTGAGTTAATGCAAATAACGCAATTGTGAACGAAACAGTGTAACAGAGCGTTTTTAGATACAAGTGCGAAGGTTATGTTAGGTTAAGTTATGAAGCGTCATGAAACCGCATTAAACAATGTCAGCTATTGAGATGCAGTGTTTTTCAACATTACAAGTAGGAAACTGCGATATCTAATTTGAAAGCGCATGAAACCATCGTAATGTTGCAGAAATCATTGTAAAGTAGCGAGTAAAACGTTTTCTAAAGATAGAAGTGCGAAGGGTTAGGTTAGGATGAGTTATGTTAGTTTAAGCTAGGTAGCGTCGTGAAACCATCAAAAACGACGTCATCTAACGATATAGTGTTGTTTTGTTGCGAGTGCGAAACTGCGATAGGCGAAATATTGTGAAACCACACAAAACGGCATGAACTAGCCAGATACTGCGTCTTGTACCGTTACAAGTGCGAAACTGCTATAATGTGATATTCTCATGAAAGCGCAGGCAAGCGTCATGAAACCTTCAAGAACGATGTCATTTAGCGAGATACAGTGTTCAGTACTGCACTAAGTTGGTGAAAAACTGTGAGGTCTTGCAAATATTGTAATTTTGAACGAAACAGTGTAACAGAGCGTTTTTAAATACAAGTGCGAAGGCTAGGTTAGGTCAAGTTATGAAGCATCGTAAAACCGCATTAAACAATGTCAGCTATTGAGATGCAGTGTTTTTCACCATTACAGGTCGGAAACTGCGATATCTAATGTGAAAGCGCATGAAACCGTCGTAATGTTACAGAAAGCATTGTAAAGTAGCGAGTAAAACGTTTTCTAACGATAGAAGTGCGAACGTTAGGTCAGGATGATCTATGTTAGTTTAAGCTAGGTGGCGTCGTGAAACCACCAAAAACGACGTCATCTGACGAGATAGTGTTGGTTTGTTGCGAGTACGAAACTGCGATAGGTGAAATATTGTGAAACCACACAAAACGGCATGAACTTGCCAGATACTGCGTCTTGTACTGTTACAAGTGCGAAACTGCTATGTCGTGATATTCTCGTGATAGCGCATGCAAGTATTGTGAAACCCTAAAAAACGATGTCATTTAGTGAGATACAGCGTTCAGTACTGTACTAAGAATCTGAAAAACTGTGAGTTGATGCAAATATCGTAATTGTGAACGTGACAGTGTAACAGAGCGTTTTTAGATACAAGTGCGAAGGTTAGGTTAGGTTAAGTTATGACCCTTCATAAAACCGCATTAAACGATGTCAGCTATTGAGATGCAGTGTGTTTCACCATTACAAGTTGGAGACTACGATATCTAATGTGAAAGCGCATAAAACCGTCGTAATGTTGCAGAAAGCCTTGTAAAGTAGCGAGTAAAACGTTTTCTAACGCTAGAAGTGCGAAGGTTAGGTTAGGTTGAATTATGTTGGTTTAAGCTAGGTAGCATCGTGAAACCACCAAAAACGACGTCATCTAACGAGATAGTGTTGTTTTGTTGCGAGTACGAAACTGCGATAGGTGAAATATTGTTAAAGCACACAAAACGACATGAACTAGCCAGATACTGCGTGTTGTACCGTTACATGTGCGAAACTGCTATATTGTGTTATTCTCGTGAAAGCGCATGCAAGCATCGTGAAACCTTAAATAACGATGTCATTTAGCGAGATACAGTGTTCAGTACTGTACTAAGTTAGTGAAAAACTGTGAGGTCATGCAAATACCGTAATTGTGAACGAGACAGTGTAAGAGAGCGTTTTTAGATACAAGTGCGAAAGTTTGGTTTGGTTAAGTTATGAAGCATCATGAAACTGCATTAAACAATGTCAGCTATTGAGATGCAGTGTTTTTCACCATTACAAGTAGGAAACTGCGATATCTAATGCTAAAGCGCATGAAACCGTTGTAATGTTGCAGAAATCGTTGTAAAGGAGCGAGTAAAACGTTTTCTAACGCTAGAAGTGCGAAGCAGAGGTTAGGTGGAGTTATGTTAGTTTAAGCTAGGTAGCATCGTGAAACCACCGAAAACGACGTCAACTAATTGGATAGTGTTGTTTTGTTGCGAGTACGAAACTGCGATAGGTGAAATATTGTTAAAGCGCACAAAACTGCATGAACTAGCCAGATAGTGCATCTTGTACCGTAACATGTGCGAAACTGCTGTATTGTGATGTTCTCGCGAAAGCGCATGCAAGCATCGTGAAACCTTAAATAACGATGTCATTTAGCGAGATACAGAGTTCAGTACTGTACTAAGTTGGTGAAAAACTGTGACGTCATGCAAATACCGTAATTTTGAACAAGACAGTGTAACAGAGCGTTTTTAGATGCAAGTGCGAAGGTTATGTTAGGTTAAGTTATGAAGCGTCATGAAACCGCATTAAACAATGTCAGCTATTGAGATGCAGTGTTTTTCAACATTACAAGTAGGAAACTGCGATATCTAATTTGAAAGCGCATGAAACCATCATAATGTTGCAGAAATCATTGTAAAGTAGCGAGTAAAATGTTTTCTAACGATAGAAGTGCGAAGGGTTAGGTTAGGATGAGTTATGTTAGTTTAAGCTAGGTAGCGTCGTGAAACCACCAAAAACGACGTCATCTAACGATATAGTGTTGTTTTGTTGCGAGTGCGAAACTGCGATAGGCGAAATATTGTGAAACCACACAAAACGGCATGAACTAGCCAGATACTGCGTCATGTACCGTTACAAGTGCGAAACTGCTATAATGTGATATTCTCATGAAAGCGCAGGCAAGCGTCATGAAACCTTCAAGAACGATGTCATTTAGCGAGATACAGTGTTCAGTACTGTACTAAGTTGGTGAAAAACTGTGAGGTCTTGCAAATATTGTAATTTTGAACGAAACAGTGTAACAGAGCGTTTTTAAATACAAGTGCGAAGGCTAGGTTAGGTCAAGTTATGAAGCATCGTAAAACCGCATTAAACAATGTCAGCTATTGAGATGCAGTGTTTTTCACCATTACAGGTCGGAAACTGCGATATCTAATGTGAAAGCGCATGAAACCGTCGTAATGTTACAGAAAGCATTGTAAAGTAGCGAGTAAAACGTTTTCTAACGATAGAAGTGCGAACGTTAGGTCAGGATGATCTATGTTAGTTTAAGCTAGGTGGCGTCGTGAAACCACCAAAAACGACGTCATCTGACGAGATAGTGTTGATTTGTTGCGAGTACGAAACTGCGATAGGTGAAATATTGTGAAACCACACAAAACGGCATGAACTTGCCAGATACTGCGTCTTGTACTGTTACAAGTGCGAAACTGCTATGTCGTGATATTCTCGTGATAGCGCATGCAAGTATTGTGAAACCCTAAAAAACGATGTCATTTAGTGAGATACAGCGTTCAGTACTGTACTAAGAATCTGAAAAACTGTGAGTTGATGCAAATATCGTAATTGTGAACGTGACAGTGTAACAGAGCGTTTTTAGATACAAGTGCGAAGGTTAGGTTAGGTTAAGTTATGACCCTTCATAAAACCGCATTAAACGATGCCAGCTATTGAGATGCAGTGTGTTTCACCATTACAAGTTGGAGACTACGATATCTAATGTGAAAGCGCATAAAACCGTCGTAATGTTGCAGAAAGCCTTGTAAAGTAGCGAGTAAAACGTTTTCTAACGCTAGAAGTGCGAAGGTTAGGTTAGGTTGAATTATGTTGGTTTAAGCTAGGTAGCATCGTGAAACCACCAAAAACGACGTCATCTAACGAGATAGTGTTGTTTTGTTGCGAGTACGAAACTGCGATAGGTGAAATATTGTTAAAGCACACAAATCGACATGAACTAGCCAGATACTGCGTGTTGTACCGTTACATGTGCGAAACTGCTATATTGTGTTATTCTCGTGAAAGCGCATGCAAGCATCGTGAAACCTTAAATAACGATGTCATTTAGCGAGATACAGTGTTCAGTACTGTACTAAGTTAGTGAAAAACTGTGAGGTCATGCAAATACCGTAATTGTGAACGAGACAGTGTAAGAGAGCGTTTTTAGATACAAGTGCGAAAGTTAGGTTTGGTTAAGTTATGAAGCATCATGAAACTGCATTAAACAATGTCAGCTATTGAGATGCAGTGTTTCTCACCATTACAAGTAGGAAACTGCGATATCTAATGCTAAAGCGCATGAAACCGTTGTAATGTTGCAGAAATCGTTGTAAAGGAGCGAGTAAAACGTTTTCTAACGCTAGAAGTGCGAAGCAGAGGTTAGGTTGAATTATGTTGGTTTAAGCTAGGTAGCATCGTGAAACCACCAAAAACGACGTCATCTAACGAGATAGTGTTGTTTTGTTGCGAGTACGAAACTGCGATAGGTGAAATATTGTTAAAGCACACAAAACGACATGAACTAGCCAGATACTGCGTGTTGTACCGTTACATGTGCGAAACTGCTATATTGTGTTATTCTCGTGAAAGCGCATGCGAGCATCGTGAAACGTGAAATAACGATGCCATTTAGCGAGATACAGCATTCAGTACTGTACTAAGTTGCTGAAAAACTGTGAAGTCTTGAAATACCGTAATTGAGAACGAGACAGTGTAACAGAGCGTTTTTAGATACAAGTGCGAAGGTTTGGTTAGGTTAAGTTATGAAGCGTCATAAAACCGCATAAACAATGTCAGCTAGTGAGATGCAGAGTTTTTCGCCATTACAAGTCGGAAACTGCGATATCTCATGTGAAAGTGCATAAAACCATCGTAATGTTGCAGCAAGCATTGTATTGTAGCGAGCAAAACGTTTTCTAGCGATAGAATTGCGAAGGTTAGGTTAGGTTGAGGTTTAAGCTAGGTAGCGTCGTGAAACCACCAAAAACGACGTCATCTAACGAGATACTGTTGTTTTGTTGCGAGTACGAAATTGCGATAGGTGAAATATTGTGAAAGCACACAAAACGGCATGAACTAGCCAGATACTGCGTTTTGTACCGTTTTATGTGCGAAGTGCTATATTGTGTGATTCTCGTGAAAACGCACACGAGCATCGTGAAACCTTAAATAACGATGTCATTTAGCGAGATACAGCATTCAGTACTTTACTAAGTTGGTGAAAAACTGCGAAGTCATGCAAATACCGTAATTTTGAACGAGACAGTGTAACAGAGCGTTTTTAGAAACAAGCGCGAATGTTAGGTAAGGTTAAGTTATGAAGCGTCATAAAACCGCATTAAACGATGTCAGCTATTGAGATGTAGTGTTTTTCATCATTACAAGTAGGAAACTGCGATATCTAATGTGAAAGCGCATGAAACCATCGTAATGTTGCAGAAATCATTGTAAAGTAGCGAGTAAAACGTTTTCTAACGCTAGAGGTGCGAAGGTTAGGTTAGGTTGAGTTATGTTAGTTTAAGTTAGGTAGCATCTTGAAACCACCAAAAACGACGTCATCTAACGAGATAGTGTTGTTTTGTTGCGAGTACGAAACTGCGATACCTCACATAGTGTGAAAGCACACAAAACGGCATGAACTAGCCAGATACTGCGTCTCGTACCGTTGCAAGTGCGAAATTGCTTCATTGTGATATTCTCGTGAAAGCGCATGCAAGCATCGTGAAACCTTAAATAACGATGTCATTTAGCGAGATACAGTGTTCAGTACTGTACTAAGTTAGTGAAAAACTGTGAGGTCATGCAAATACCGTAATTGTGAACGAGACAGTGTAAGAGAGCGTTTTTAGATACAAGTGCGAAAGTTAAGTTTGGTTAAGTTATGAAGCATCATGAAACTGCATTAAACAATGTCAGCTATTGAGATGCAGTGTTTCTCACCATTACAAGTTGGAGACTACGATATCTAATGTGAAAGCGCATAAAACCGTCGTAATGTTGCAGAAATCGTTGTAAAGGAGCGAGTAAAACGTTTTCTAACGCTAGAAGTGCGAAGCAGAGGTTAGGTGGAGTTATGTTAGTTTAAGCTAGGTAGCATCGTGAAACCACCGAAAACGACGTCAACTAATTGGATAGTGTTGTTTTGTTGCGAGTACGAAACTGCGATAGGTGAAATATTGTTAAAGCGCACAAAACTGCATGAACTAGCCAGATAGTGCATCTTGTACCGTAACATGTGCGAAACTGCTGTATTGTGATATTCTCGCGAAAGCGCATGCAAGCATCGTGAAACCTTAAATAACGATGTCATTTAGCGAGATACAGCGTTCAGTACTGTACTAAGTTGGTGAAAAACTGTGACGTCATGCAAATACCGTAATTTTTAACAAGACAGTGTAACAGAGCGTTTTTAGATACAAGTGCGAAGGTTATGTTAGGTTAAGTTATGAAGCGTCATGAAACCGCATTAAACAATGTCAGCTATTGAGATGCAGTGTTTTTCAACATTACAAGTAGGAAACTGCGATATCTAATTTGAAAGCGCATGAAACCATCGTAATGTTGCAGAAATCATTGTAAAGTAGCGAGTAAAACGTTTTCTAACGATAGAAGTGTGAAGGGTTAGGTTAGGATGAGTTATGTTAGTTTAAGCTAGGTAGCGTCGTGAAACCACCAAAAACGACGTCATCTAACGATATAGTGTTGTTTTGTTGCGAGTGCGAAACTGCGATAGGCGAAATATTGTGAAACCACACAAAAAGGCATGAACTAGCCAGATACTGCGTCTTGTACCGTTACAAATGCGAAACTGCTATAATGTGATATTCTCAAGAAAGCGCATGCAAGCGTCATGAAACCTTCAAGAACGATGTCATTTAGCGAGATACAGTGTTCAGTACTGTACTAAGTTGGTGAAAAACTGTGAGGTCTTGCAAATATTGTAATTTTGAACGAAACAGTGTAACAGAGCGTTTTTAAATACAAGTGCGAAGGCTAGGTTAGGTCAAGTTATGAAGCATCGTAAAACCGCATTAAACAATGTCAGCTATTGAGATGCAGTGTTTTTCACCATTACAGGTCGGAAACTGCGATATCTAATGTGAAAGCGCATGAAACCGTCGTAATGTTACAGAAAGCATTGTAAAGTAGCGAGTGAAACGTTTTCTAACGATAGAAGTGCGAACGTTAGGTCAGGATGATCTATGTTAGTTTAAGCTAGGTGGCGTCGTGAAACCACCAAAAACGACGTCATCTGACGAGATAGTGTTGGTTTGTTGGTTTGTTGCGAGTACGAAACTGCGATAGGTGAAATATTGTGAAACCACACAAAACGGCATGAACTAGCCAGATACTGCGTCTTGTACTGTTACAAGTGCGAAACTGCTATGTTGTGATATTCTCGTGATAGCGCATGCAAGTATTGTGAAACCCTAAAAAACGATGTCATTTAGTGAGATACAGCGTTCTGTACTGTACTAAGTTGGTAAAAAACTGTGAGTTAATGCAAATAACGTAATTGTGAACGAAACAGTGTAACAGAGCGTTTTTAGATACAAGTGCGAAGGTTATGTTAGGTTAAGTTATGAAGCGTCATGAAACCGCATTAAACAATGTCAGCTATTGAGATGCAGTGTTTTTCAACATTACAAGTAGGAAACTGCGATATCTAATTTGAAAGCGCATGAAACCATCGTAATGTTGCAGAAATCATTGTAAAGTAGCGAGTAAAACGTTTTCTAAAGATAGAAGTGCGAAGGGTTAGGTTAGGATGAGTTATGTTAGTTTAAGCTAGGTAGCGTCGTGAAACCATCAAAAACGACGTCATCTAACGATATAGTGTTGTTTTGTTGCGAGTGCGAAACTGCGATAGGCGAAATATTGTGAAACCACACAAAACGGCATGAACTAGCCAGATACTGCGTCTTGTACCGTTACAAGTGCGAAACTGCTATAATGTGATATTCTCATGAAAGCGCAGGCAAGCGTCATGAAACCTTCAAGAACGATGTCATTTAGCGAGATACAGTGTTCAGTACTGCACTAAGTTGGTGAAAAACTGTGAGGTCTTGCAAATATTGTAATTTTGAACGAAACAGTGTAACAGAGCGTTTTTAAATACAAGTGCGAAGGCTAGGTTAGGTCAAGTTATGAAGCATCGTAAAACCGCATTAAACAATGTCAGCTATTGAGATGCAGTGTTTTTCACCATTACAGGTCGGAAACTGCGATATCTAATGTGAAAGCGCACGAAACCGTCGTAATGTTACAGAAAGCATTGTAAAGTAGCGAGTAAAACGTTTTCTAACGATAGAAGTGCGAACGTTAGGTCAGGATGATCTATGTTAGTTTAAGCTAGGTGGCGTCGTGAAACCACCAAAAACGACGTCATCTGACGAGATAGTGTTGGTTTGTTGCGAGTACGAAACTGCGATAGGTGAAATATTGTGAAACCACACAAAACGGCATGAACTTGCCAGATACTGCGTCTTGTACTGTTACAAGTGCGAAACTGCTATGTCGTGATATTCTCGTGATAGCGCATGCAAGTATTGTGAAACCCTAAAAAACGATGTCATTTAGTGAGATACAGCGTTCAGTACTGTACTAAGAATCTGAAAAACTGTGAGTTGATGCAAATATCGTAATTGTGAACGTGACAGTGTAACAGAGCGTTTTTAGATACAAGTGCGAAGGTTAGGTTAGGTTAAGTTATGACCCTTCATAAAACCGCATTAAACGATGTCAGCTATTGAGATGCAGTGTGTTTCACCATTACAAGTTGGAGACTACGATATCTAATGTGAAAGCGCATAAAACCGTCGTAATGTTGCAGAAAGCCTTGTAAAGTAGCGAGTAAAACGTTTTCTAACGCTAGAAGTGCGAAGGTTAGGTTAGGTTGAATTATGTTGGTTTAAGCTAGGTAGCATCGTGAAACCACCAAAAACGACGTCATCTAACGAGATAGTGTTGTTTTGTTGCGAGTACGAAACTGCGATAGGTGAAATATTGTTAAAGCACACAAAACGACATGAACTAGCCAGATACTGCGTGTTGTACCGTTACATGTGCGAAACTGCTATATTGTGTTATTCTCGTGAAAGCGCATGCAAGCATCGTGAAACCTTAAATAACGATGTCATTTAGCGAGATACAGTGTTCAGTACTGTACTAAGTTAGTGAAAAACTGTGAGGTCATGCAAATACCGTAATTGTGAACGAGACAGTGTAAGAGAGCGTTTTTAGATACAAGTGCGAAAGTTTGGTTTGGTTAAGTTATGAAGCATCATGAAACTGCATTAAACAATGTCAGCTATTGAGATGCAGTGTTTTTCACCATTACAAGTAGGAAACTGCGATATCTAATGCTAAAGCGCATGAAACCGTTGTAATGTTGCAGAAATCGTTGTAAAGGAGCGAGTAAAACGTTTTCTAACGCTAGAAGTGCGAAGCAGAGGTTAGGTGGAGTTATGTTAGTTTAAGCTAGGTAGCATCGTGAAACCACCGAAAACGACGTCAACTAATTGGATAGTGTTGTTTTGTTGCGAGTACGAAACTGCGATAGGTGAAATATTGTTAAAGCGCACAAAACTGCATGAACTAGCCAGATAGTGCATCTTGTACCGTAACATGTGCGAAACTGCTGTATTGTGATGTTCTCGCGAAAGCGCATGCAAGCATCGTGAAACCTTAAATAACGATGTCATTTAGCGAGATACAGAGTTCAGTACTGTACTAAGTTGGTGAAAAACTGTGACGTCATGCAAATACCGTAATTTTGAACAAGACAGTGTAACAGAGCGTTTTTAGATGCAAGTGCGAAGGTTATGTTAGGTTAAGTTATGAAGCGTCATGAAACCGCATTAAACAATGTCAGCTATTGAGATGCAGTGTTTTTCAACATTACAAGTAGGAAACTGCGATATCTAATTTGAAAGCGCATGAAACCATCATAATGTTGCAGAAATCATTGTAAAGTAGCGAGTAAAATGTTTTCTAACGATAGAAGTGCGAAGGGTTAGGTTAGGATGAGTTATGTTAGTTTAAGCTAGGTAGCGTCGTGAAACCACCAAAAACGACGTCATCTAACGATATAGTGTTGTTTTGTTGCGAGTGCGAAACTGCGATAGGCGAAATATTGTGAAACCACACAAAACGGCATGAACTAGCCAGATACTGCGTCATGTACCGTTACAAGTGCGAAACTGCTATAATGTGATATTCTCATGAAAGCGCAGGCAAGCGTCATGAAACCTTCAAGAACGATGTCATTTAGCGAGATACAGTGTTCAGTACTGTACTAAGTTGGTGAAAAACTGTGAGGTCTTGCAAATATTGTAATTTTGAACGAAACAGTGTAACAGAGCGTTTTTAAATACAAGTGCGAAGGCTAGGTTAGGTCAAGTTATGAAGCATCGTAAAACCGCATTAAACAATGTCAGCTATTGAGATGCAGTGTTTTTCACCATTACAGGTCGGAAACTGCGATATCTAATGTGAAAGCGCATGAAACCGTCGTAATGTTACAGAAAGCATTGTAAAGTAGCGAGTAAAACGGTTTCTAACGATAGAAGTGCGAACGTTAGGTCAGGATGATCTATGTTAGTTTAAGCTAGGTGGCGTCGTGAAACCACCAAAAACGACGTCATCTGGCGAGATAGTGTTGGTTTGTTGCGAGTACGAAACTGCGATAGGTGAAATATTGTGAAACCACACAAAACGGCATGAACTAGCCAGATACTGCGTGTTGTACCGTTACATGTGCGAAACTGCTATATTGTGTTATGCTCGTGAAAGCGCATACGAGCATCGTGAAAGCTTAAATAACGATGTCATTTAGCGAGATACAGCGTTCAGTACTGTACTAAGAATCTGAAAAACTGTGAGTTCATGCAAATATTGTAATTGTGAACGTGACAGTGTAACAGAGCGTTTTTAGATACAAGTGCGAAGGCGAGGTTAGGTTAAGTTATGACCCTTCATAAAACCGCATTAAACGATGTCAGCTATTGAGATGCAATGTGTTTCACCATTACAAGTTGGAGACTACGATATCTAATGTGAAAGCGCATAAAACCGTCGTAATGTTGCAGAAAGCCTTGTAAAGTAGCGAGTAAAACGTTTTCTAACGCTAGAAGTGCGAAGGTTAGGTTAGGTTGAATTATGTTGGTTTAAGCTAGGTAGCATCGTGAAACCACCAAAAACGACGTCATCTAACGAGATAGTGTTGTTTTGTTGCGAGTACGAAACTGCGATAGGTGAAATATTGTTAAAGCACACAAAACGACATGAACTAGCCAGATACTGCGTGTTGTACCGTTACATGTGCGAAACTGCTATATTGTGTTATTCTCGTGAAAGCGCATGCAAGCATCGTGAAACCTTAAATAACGATGTCATTTAGCGAGATACAGTGTTCAGTACTGTACTAAGTTAGTGAAAAAGTGTGAGGTCATGCAAATACCGTAATTGTGAACGAGACAGTGTAAGAGAGCGTTTTTAGATACAAGTGCGAAAGTTAGGTTTGGTTAAGTTATGAAGCATCATCAAACTGCATTAAACAATGTCAGCTATTGAGATGCAGTGTTTCTCACCATTACAAGTAGGAAACTGCGATATCTAATGCTAAAGCGCATGAAACCGTTGTAATGTTGCAGAAATCGTTGTAAAGCAGCGAGTAAAACGTTTTCTAACGCTAGAAGTGCGAAGCAGAGGTTAGGTTGAATTATGTTGGTTTAAGCTAGGTAGCATCGTGAAACCACCAAAAACGACGTCATCTAACGAGATAGTGTTGTTTTGTTGCGAGTACGAAACTGCGATAGGTGAAATATTGTTAAAGCACACAAAACGACATGAACTAGCCAGATACTGCGTGTTGTACCGTTACATGTGCGAAACTGCTATATTGTGTTATTCTCGTGAAAGCGCATGCAAGCATCGTGAAACCTTAAATAACGATGTCATTTAGCGAGATACAGTGTTCAGTACTGTACTAAGTTAGTGAAAAAGTGTGAGGTCATGCAAATACCGTAATTGTGAACGAGACAGTGTAAGAGAGCGTTTTTAGATACAAGTGCGAAAGTTAGGTTTGGTTAAGTTATGAAGCATCATCAAACTGCATTAAACAATGTCAGCTATTGAGATGCAGTGTTTCTCACCATTACAAGTAGGAAACTGCGATATCTAATGCTAAAGCGCATGAAACCGTTGTAATGTTGCAGAAATCGTTGTAAAGCAGCGAGTAAAACGTTTTCTAACGCTAGAAGTGCGAAGCAGAGGTTAGGTTGAATTATGTTGGTTTAAGCTAGGTAGCATCGTGAAACCACCAAAAACGACGTCATCTAACGAGATAGTGTTGTTTTGTTGCGAGTACGAAACTGCGATAGGTGAAATATTGTGAAAGGACACAAATTGGCGTGAGCTAGCCTGATGCTGCGTCTGGTGCCGTTACAAAGGCGAAACTGCTTTATTGTGGTATTCGCGTGAAAGCGCATGCAAGCGTCGTGAAACCTTAAAGAACGATTTCATTTAGTGAGATACAGTGTTCAGTACTGTACTAAGTTAGTGAAAAACTGTGAGGTCATGCAAATACCGTAATTGTGAACGAGACAGTGTAAGAGAGCGTTTTTAGATACAAGTGCGAAAGTTAGGTTTGGTTAAGTTATGAAGCATCATGAAACTGCATTAAACAATGTCAGCTATTGAGATGCAGTGTTTCCCACCATTACAAGTAGGAAACTGCGATATCTAATGCTAAAGCGCATGAAACCGTTGTAATGTTGCAGAAATCGTTGTAAAGGAGCGAGTAAAACGTTTTCTAACGCTAGAAGTGCGAAGCAGAGGTTAGGTTGAATTATGTTGGTTTAAGCTAGGTAGCATCGTGAAACCACCAAAAACGACGTCATCTAACGAGATAGTGTTGTTTTGTTGCGAGTACGAAACTGCGATAGGTGAAATATTGTTAAAGCACACAAAACGACATGAACTAGCCAGATACTGCGTGTTGTACCGTTACATGTGCGAAACTGCTATATTGTGTTATTCTCGTGAAAGCGCATGCGAGCATCGTGAAACGTGAAATAACGATGCCATTTAGCGAGATACAGCATTCAGTACTGTACTAAGTTAGTGAAAAACTGTGAGGTCATGCAAATACCGTAATTGTGAACGAGACAGTGTAAGAGAGCGTTTTTAGATACAAGTGCGAAAGTTAAGTTTGGTTAAGTTATGAAGCATCATGAAACTGCATTAAACAATGTCAGCTATTGAGATGCAGTGTTTCTCACCATTACAAGTTGGAGACTACGATATCTAATGTGAAAGCGCATAAAACCGTCGTAATGTTGCAGAAATCGTTGTAAAGGAGCGAGTAAAACGTTTTCTAACGCTAGAAGTGCGAAGCAGAGGTTAGGTGGAGTTATGTTAGTTTAAGCTAGGTAGCATCGTGAAACCACCGAAAACGACGTCAACTAATTGGATAGTGTTGTTTTGTTGCGAGTACGAAACTGCGATAGGTGAAATATTGTTACAGCGCACAAAACTGCATGAACTAGCCAGATAGTGCATCTTGTACCGTAACATGTGCGAAACTGCTGTATTGTGATATTCTCGCGAAAGCGCATGCAAGCATCGTGAAACCTTAAATAACGATGTCATTTAGCGAGATACAGCGTTCAGTACTGTACTAAGTTGGTGAAAAACTGTGACGTCATGCAAATACTGTAATTTTTAACAAGACAGTGTAACAGAGCGTTTTTAGATACAAGTGCGAAGGTTATGTTAGGTTAAGTTATGAAGCGTCATGAAACCGCATTAAACAATGTCAGCTATTGAGATGCAGTGTTTTTCAACATTACAAGTTGGAAACTGCGATATCTAATTTGAAAGCGCATGAAACCATCGTAATGTTGCAGAAATCATTGTAAAGTAGCGAGTAAAACGTTTTCTAACGATAGAAGTGTGAAGGGTTAGGTTAGGATGAGTTATGTTAGTTTAAGCTAGGTAGCGTCGTGAAACCACCAAAAACGACGTCATCTAACGATATAGTGTTGTTTTGTTGCGAGTGCGAAACTGCGATAGGCGAAATATTGTGAAACCACACAAAAAGGCATGAACTAGCCAGATACTGCGTCTTGTACCGTTACAAATGCGAAACTGCTATAATGTGATATTCTCATGAAAGTGCATGCAAGCGTCATGAAACCTTCAAGAACGATGTCATTTAGCGAGATACAGTGTTCAGTACTGTACTAAGTTGGTGAAAAACTGTGAGGTCTTGCAAATATTGTAATTTTGAACGAAACAGTGTAACAGAGCGTTTTTAAATACAAGTGCGAAGGCTAGGTTAGGTCAAGTTATGAAGCATCGTAAAACCGCATTAAACAATGTCAGCTATTGAGATGCAGTGTTTTTCACCATTACAGGTCGGAAACTGCGATATCTAATGTGAAAGCGCATGAAACCGTCGTAATGTTACAGAAAGCATTGTAAAGTAGCGAGTGAAACGTTTTCTAACGATAGAAGTGCGAACGTTAGGTCAGGATGATCTATGTTAGTTTAAGCTAGGTGGCGTCGTGAAACCACCAAAAACGACGTCATCTGACGAGATAGTGTTTGTTTGTTGCGAGTACGAAACTGCGATAGGTGAAATATTGTGAAACCACACAAAACGGCATGAACTAGCCAGATACTGCGTCTTGTACTGTTACAAGTGCGAAACTGCTATGTTGTGATATTCTCGTGATAGCGCATGCAAGTATTGTGAAACCCTAAAAAACGATGTCATTTAGTGAGATACAGCGTTCTGTACTGTACTAAGATGGTAAAAAACTGTGAGTTAATGCAAATAACGTAATTGTGAACGAAACAGTGTAACAGAGCGTTTTTAGATACAAGTGCGAAGGTTATGTAAGGTTAAGTTATGAAGCGTCATGAAACCACATTAAACAATGTCAGCTATTGAGATGCAGTGTTTTTCAACATTACAAGTAGGAAACTGCGATATCTAATTTGAAAGCGCATGAAACCATCGTAATGTTGCAGAAATCATTGTAAAGTAGCGAGTAAAACGTTTTCTAACGATAGAAGTGCGAAGGGTTAGGTTAGGATGAGTTATGTTAGTTTAAGCTAGGTAGCGTAGTGAAACCACCAAAAACGACGTCATCTAACGATATAGTGTTGTTTTGTTGCGAGTGCGAAACTGCGATAGGCGAAATATTGTGAAACCACACAAAACGGCATGAACTAGCCAGATACTGCGTCTTGTACCGTTACAAGTGCGAAACTGCTATAATGTGATATTCTCATGAAAGCGCAGGCAAGCGTCATGAAACCTTCAAGAACGATGTCATTTAGCGAGATACAGTGTTCAGTACTGTACTAAGTTGGTGAAAAACTGTGAGGTCTTGCAAATATTGTAATTTTGAACGAAACAGTGTAACAGAGCGTTTTTAAATACAAGTGCGAAGGCTAGGTTAGGTCAAGTTATGAAGCATCGTAAAACCGCATTAAACAATGTCAGCTATTGAGATGCAGTGTTTTTCACCATTACAGGTCGGAAACTGCGATATCTAATGTGAAAGCGCATGAACCCGTCGTAATGTTACAGAAAGCATTGTAAAGTAGCGAGTAAAACGTTTTCTAACGATAGAAGTGCGAACGTTAGGTCAGGATGATCTATGTTAGTTTAAGCTAGGTGGCGTCGTGAAACCACCAAAAACGACGTCATCTGACGAGATAGTGTTGGTTTGTTGCGAGTACGAAACTGCGATAGGTGAAATATTGTGAAACCACACAAAACGGCATGAACTTGCCAGATACTGCGTCTTGTACTGTTACAAGTGCGAAACTGCTATGTTGTGATATTCTCGTGATAGCGCATGCAAGTATTGTGAAACCCTAAAAAACGATGTCATTTAGTGAGATACAGCGTTCAGTACTGTACTAAGAATCTGAAAAACTGTGAGTTCATGCAAATATCGTAATTGTGAACGTGACAGTGTAACAGAGCGTTTTTAGATACAAGTGCGAAGGTTAGGTTAGGTTAAGTTATGACCCTTCATAAAACCGCATTAAACGATGTCAGCTATTGAGATGCAGTGTGTTTCACCATTACAAGTTGGAGACTACGATATCTAATGTGAAAGCGCATAAAACCGTCGTAATGTTGCAGAAAGCCTTGTAAAGTAGCGAGTAAAACGTTTTCTAACGCTAGAAGTGCGAAGGTTAGGTTAGGTTGAATTATGTTGGTTTAAGCTAGGTAGCATCGTGAAACCACCAAAAACGACGTCATCTAACGAGATAGTGTTGTTTTGTTGCGAGTACGAAACTGCGATAGGTGAAATATTGTTAAAGCACACAAAACGACATGAACTAGCCAGATACTGCGTGTTGTACCGTTACATGTGCGAAACTGCTATATTGTGTTATTCTCGTGAAAGCGCATGCAAGCATCGTGAAACCTTAAATAACGATGTCATTTAGCGAGATACAGTGTTCAGTACTGTACTAAGTTAGTGAAAAACTGTGAGTTCATGCAAATACCGTAATTGTGAACGAGACATTGTAAGAGAGCGTTTTTAGATACAAGTGCGAAAGTTAGGTTTGGTTAAGTTATGAAG